>NC_046321.1:4869929-6126179 GCF_009819535.1 Lacerta agilis | reverse complement strand
CCCTCCACACAAACCTTCTAATGAGATTTGAGAAGGTCACTAGTGGTGGACAAGCAGTCTTTCGCAGTCACAATTAAATAACTATCAAATTGTATGCAGTAGTACTGAGCTTTTCCCTTTCCCTTTCCCTTTTATAAAACTGGATGCAAGACCAATGCAGGCAGCTGTTCAGGAGATTTGGAAAGTCTGGGCCAAAAGTCCGCATCAAAAACAGGCGGCAGATCAATAAAACCCAACCTTAATTTGGAGTGGTGGCCAAAATAAAATCTGGTCCCTAAAGGGACAGGGGTGTCCAGTCCTGCCATATGGATTAACCTGACTGAAGTTTCTCATAAAACAGAGTGGGGGGAGGGAATGGGTGATCTCTTTCTCTCTCTTTTCCTTTTGGAAAACATCCAGAAATGCTAATGATGATGTAGCCCAGTATTGTGGCTCAATCATCAAAGGAGCATCCCAGAGCCCTTGCCAAGCTCTTGGGTGCTATGAGCTCGACGCCAGCTGGAATTTGGCATGGGGAAGCTGTAAGATAGAAGTGTTTAATAACCAAACTTTTAAAGCAAGCTATCTTTGCCACCTGAGCAGAAATTTAGGCATTCTTCAGATACCCCACTGTCTGTGGGGTTTCGGTTTCTTTCCCATCAGGGCAGGTCAAAGAGTTTGGGGATTTTTAGTGGGCAGTGTTAGGGAACAGTTGGTGCTGCTGTACTCAGGGTCCCAGGGGCAGCATCAGTCATCAGACCTCACCAGAAGTATGTGACATACAGGTAGAACCAGGGAACCATAGAATTGTAGAGTTGGAAGCGTTGCAGCTATAACAAAGGCGGCATTTTTTCATCTCCGCCAAGCTAAGCAGTTGGCTCCTCACCTCTTTCGCCCTGACCTAGCCACTGTGATCCATACAACGGTCACCTCCAGGCTTGATTATTGTAACTCACTCTACATGGGGCTGAAGTTGAGGCTCCAGTACTTTGGCCACCTCATGAGAAGAGAGGACTCCCTAGAAAAGACCCTGATGTTGGGAAAGATGGAGGGCACTAGGAGAAGGGGACGACAGAGGATGAGATGGTTGGACAGTGTTCTCGAAGCTACTAACATGAGTTTGGCCAAACTGTGAGAGGCAGTGAAGGATAGGTGTGCCTGGCGTGCTCTGGTCCATGGGGTCACGAAGAGTCGGACATGACTGAACGACTGAACAACAACTACATGGGGCTGCCCTTGAGACTGACCCAGAAACTCCAGCGGGTGCAGAATGCCGCGGCGAGACTCCTTACCGGGTCCTCGCCACGGGATCACATTCACCCGGTGCTATACCAGCTGCACTGGCTCCTGGTGGAGTACAGGATCAGGTTCAAGGTGCTGGTTTTAACCTTTAAAGCCCTATACGGCCTAGGACCCTCGTACCTACAGGACCGCCTCTCCTGGTATGTCCCACGGAGGACCTTACGGTCTTCAAATAAAAACATATTGGAGATCCCAGGCCACAGGGAGGTTAGGCTGGCCTCAACCAGAGCCAGGGTTTTTTTCAGTCGTGGCTCCGATCTGGTGGAACTCTCTGTCACAAGAGACTAGGGCCCTGCAGGACTTGACATCTTTCTGCAGGGCCTGCAAGACGGAGCTGTTCCACCAGGCCTTTGGCCAAGACCCCCTTTCTCCTTCTGTAATCTTCATAGAACTCTTAACCCAATGGTTGCCTTTAATTTGATTCTGAATTGATTCTAGAATGTATTTTAATTAGCTGACTGTGCAATTTTATGTGCACTGTGCTATTTTTACATGTTGTTAGCCACTCTGAGCCCAGCTTTGGCCGGGGAGGGCGGGATACAAATAAAATTATTATTATTATTATTATTATTATTATTATTATTATTATTATTATCCCAAGGGTCATCTAGTCCAACCCCCTGCAATGCAAGGGCCACAGCTAAAGAACCCCTGAGAGATGGCCATCCAACCTCTGCTTTAAAACTTCCAAGAAAGGAGTGTCTACTTCCTTTCAAGGAAGTCCATTCACCAGCTCTGACGGTCCTAAAGTTCTTCCTAATATTTAGTTGGATCCATTGGTTCAGGTATTACCTTCTGGAGCAGAAAACAAGCTTGCTTCATCTTCAAGGTGACAGCCCTTCAGATATCCGAAGGTGTCTATCATATCACCTCTTGGTCTCCTTTTAGCCAAGCTAAACATACCCAACTCCCTCAACCGTTCCTCATAAGGCTTGGTTTCCAGACCTTGGGTAATCTTGGGTCGCCCTCCTCTGCACACGTTCCAGCTTGTCAATATCCTTCTTAAATTGTGATGCCCAGAACTGGACACAGTATTCCAGGTGGGGTCTGGCCAAGGCAGAATAGAGTGGTATATAGCTAACATATAGTTAACTGTTGTTCTGCCCAATATACTATGTAGGTGGTCATCAACCTATACAGAAAATAAACCTATCAATGCCACCACTTCCATTTCCAGTCCCCTACTGACATGTTGGCTGGTTTCCATGTCAGCTTTCCATCCTTGGCTACCTTTATTGCCTGTTGGGAGGCACTGTGACATCATTCTAGTGACATCTGAGTCAGACCAGGGATACCACTAGCCCAGTATTGTCTCCACAGACTGAAAGCAGCTCTCTGAGGTCTTAGGCACAGACTCTTTTCCAGGTATTCTGTCACGTGAGACCATGTTCCTGGTTCTCATGAACCACTGCTGGAAATTCCTGCGCATACATACTCTGAAATAAACCCAAGTGTGTTCAACTGGGTTTCCTCCCAAGTGCATTGGCAGCCTAAATCTGGGGAGCAGGTCTGTGCTGACTGCACTCATAAATCTCCATGGATGTGCCTTTGGACATAAACTTTCAGTAAACAGCAGCAGCAACAACAACAACAACATGGCAGTTGACTTGTGCACAAATGTAAGAAATTCAGTGTTAACTGACCAGGTAAATGTTGGCTTAGTCATGCTGGCCACATGACCCAGAAGCTGTACGCCAGCTCCCTCGGTCAGTAACATGAGATGAGCATCGCAACTCCAGAGTTGGACATGACTGGACCTAATGGTCAGGGGTCCCTTTACCTTTTTAAATGTTTTGTCAGGCTGTGTTCACATCTGGTGTGAGGATAAGGAGAAAAGGTTCTCATATTTTAATTTGTGGTGTCCTTAAAAATGACCCACAAGCTGAATTAGTCTTGTGAGGGGGTCACGTATCCACCCCCTGGGCTTAGAGTGTCATATGTTGTGCCTCTATGGGATAAGACTGTTGTCTTCTAACACTAGATCAGTGAGAAAATGCAAGATAGTAACTGGTGCCAGGCCTTGTTTCTAAGATGCTGTGAGCAGCCGTCTCTCGCTGAATGGAGATTAACGGAGAGGAATCTTAAAAAAAAAAGCAGTATGTTGATTTCTCTGGACACACTGCTTTGCTTTTTAGCTGCCTTGGAAGGAAGCCCAGGACTAAGAGAAGCAGACATTCACCAACAGTGATCCATGATCCTTAATGAACTAAGTTCAGTGCAGAAGCTGCCGCACCTTAGAAAGCAGCCAGCCTCTGTTTTGAGAAATTGGTTTGCAGAGCTTTGGTGCCGCACACATGGGTGCAAAGATTAGCCAGCCAACATATGGGACCTGAATAGCCTAGCAAAGCAAAATCTCTAGAGAGGGGATGCCAACCTGGGTTCTCTTGTGTGTTTCCCCACTCCCCTCCGCAGAAAGGAGCAGCAGCAACAAGAACAAGAGCAACAGTCTAGCTTAGCCTAATGCTCCAATGTTTCAGCACCTCGGAGAGTTGATAAGGAAAGTTACAGGTGGGTAGCCGTGCTGGTCTGCCATAGTCGAAACAAAATATAAAATTCTTTCCAGTAGCACCTTAGAGACACCTATCAGCTGATCACCCATTCCCACCACCCTCTGAGTAATACCCCTCCCCACTCCCTCACTATATTTAAGGATCTGGTGACTTCTGTTTCAGTGTATCTGAAGAAGTGTGCATGCACACGAAAGCTCATACCAATAACAAACTCAGTTGGTCTCTAAGGTGCTACTGGAAAGAATTTTCTATTTTGTTTTGATAGGGAAAGTTTACAATCCATGGTGAAATCTGCAACTGAAATTAGCAAATAGATGCAGTAGGTGAATGAGCATGTAAGCAAGCAGCAAAGTGGAAACTCAAGTCTGGAACAGAAATTCAAAGCTTGTTAACATATGTAAACTCACTGAAACAGCAGTGCTGTTCAGACTAGCTGTGCAGTTGACATGATGGATGCAGAAATGTGTATCAGCTGGATTTCCCCCTGCTCTGTTTCGTTTGCTCATTCTGACCTTACACATTGCCTTTTTAATGCAAATGATAATAATGGCAAACATGAATTTTGAAAACAGTTTCACTGATGAATTTTGACAGTCACTTGAAATTTATTGTCGCTAACTGACAAGCGGGTTGTGGATTATTGCTGATTTTTTCCCCCTTTTCTTTTGCCACTCTCAGGTGGGGGAGAAAGTGAGGATTCTCAAGCCACTATTGAGCCAGGGCTACATGGCTCAGGGGGTGCCTTGGTGGACCAGAGTGTTCTGCAGGCCCTGTTGTATGAAGGCAACATACAAGCAAGACCCAAAGTGTCATCTTTCCTGCATTGCAGGAGGTTGCAGTAGATGACCTTTCGGGTCCCACCCAACCATAAAATTCTATGATTCTAAAACTGCAGACTGCAGGGACATATTCCATTAACATTTTTCAATTCCCAAGGGAGATCCCAGGTGAGTATGACAGAAAAGAGAAGCTCCCAGGTTGGAGGTTAACAGGTAAAGGTACAGAAGACAGAGCTGTGTTCAGTCATGTTCGACTCTTCGTGACCATGGACCAGAGCACGCCAGGCACGCCTATCTTTCACTGCCTCCCACAGTTTGGCCAAACTCATGCTAGTCACTTCGAGAACACTGTCCAACCATCTCATCCTCTGTCATCCCCTTCTCCTTGTGCTCTCCATCTTTCCCAACATCAGGGTCTTTTCTAGGGAGTCTTCTCTTCTTCTCATGAGGTGGCCAAAATACTGGAGCCTCAACTTCAGGATCTGTCCTTCCAATGAGCACTCAGGGCTGAATTCTTTAGGGATGGATAAGTTTGATCTTTTTGCAGTCCATGTGACTCTCAAGAGTCTCCTCCAGCACCATAATTCAAAAGCATCTATTCTTCGGCGATCAGTCTTCTTTATGGTCCAGCTCTCACTTCCATACATCGCTACTGGGAAAACCATAGCTTTAACTATACGGACCTTTGTCGGCAAGGTGATGTCTCTGCTTTTTAAGATGCTGTCTGGGTTTGTCATTGCTTTCCTCCCAAGAAGCAGGTGTGTTTTAACTTCGTGACTGCTGTCACCATCTGTAGTGATCATGGAGCCCAAGAAGACAGAGCTAGGAGAGGCAATTTTGAATGATGTGCCACAGCCTCAGGTGAGACCTACACATCTAGGAAAAACCCTCTAATCCCTCAAATCTGAAAGAGCAGCACCCCTTGCCTGCCTCGTCGCTGCACCTCTGAAACACAGGACCCAGATGTCCCCCAGTCTCCCATCGCCACCAGCAGCACCACGGCCTTTTCTCCATCCTTTCCAAGTCTGTGCAAAGAACAAATGCAGAGCTGTTTTGCTTACGTTCCCAAAATTAATACAGTGTCAGACCTACTGGGGATTTGCGATTCACTGGCTTTATTCCCCCCTCAACTCAGATATGGTAATTTTTATTGGACTTTGGATAAAGTCAGCGGGCCTCAAAGCGAGAAGGAATTCATCCTTTGGCGCGTGGATTTTCTTATCCGGAGAGATTGCTGTGAGCATTTTATAGCAGGAGGCAGGGAATGGAGAAGGGCTCTGCGTGTAGATTAATAGATTCAGCCAGAACTGTTATCATAATTGGGTCTGAATCTCTTTTATAACAATGGGGGGAATAGCTGTATATGTGCACAGGCATAGAATCCTGGAATTAAAAGGTTTGGGAGGTGGTCAATGGCTGCCAAGTCCTGCTCTCTTCCGAAATGCAGGACTACCCTTCTATCAAACCCACAGGTTAAGGTTATCACAAGAAAATAAGAGCATGAATGCTGAAACACCCCTGCTCATTTCTCCAAGGAATGCAGAGTCCACCATGAGTGCCCCCAACCTCAGTCCATCATGCATGTCCCCTCCTGAACAGCCTAGGAAAGGAGGCATACCCTGTACAATCTCTGCCTTCAAAGCTACCCATGCCTCCATTGCCCCCCCTAACCATTCTTTCAAATATCGCATCCCCCTCAAGAGGTTTAGATATTTGATTAGTTTGCTCTAGGGAGCTTGATTCATTTTTGTGTGGGGGGTGGGGTGGGGAGCAGGTTTCAGCTCACCCACGCCTACCACAGATCAGCACACAAGCAAAGGGTGTCTTATAAGGAAGGAACTGTCTTGGCTGCATCCCTCAGCTCATAAGCTGCATAGAGTTATAGAATATATTTCTTGGAAACGACCTTCCAGGGCATCTCGCCCAGCCCCTTGCTCAGTGCAGGAATCTTTTAACTAACATTGCCCATTGCCGAGAAATGTCAAGCTTGTGAGTTTTAAAAAGATTTCAAGCATATAAAAAAGTGGTCCAAACTTCACAATATCCAGGGGTCCAAAAAGTCTCCAATGCTATTGACTATATTTACAAATCTGATTGTTGCGTGCTTTTCACGGCAGGGGTGTAAGGTGATTTCTGTCTCATTCTGCGGTTTGTCGCAATCAGTGCTGTTTCTGTTCTACTACAGTGTTGTTTCTGTTCTACTACAGTTCAGCTGTTCTTGGACAGTGTTCTCGAAGCTATTAACATGAGTTTTAACATGAATCAGTGCTGTTTCTGTTCTACTACACTTCAGCTGTTCTTGGACAGTGTTCTTGAAGCTACTAACATGAGTTTGGCCAAACTGCGGGAGGCAGTGAAGGATAGGCGTGCCTGCCGTGCTCTGGTCCATGGGGTCACGAAGTGTCGGACATGACTGAATGACTGAACAACAACAACAGTTCAGCTTCCACTAAAACCTACCATATTTGGCCAAAATATTTGGCCACCCGCCATGGCCAAAACGTATGCAACTGTGTCATTAATTTCAATGCATTTCAGCATAAAGAAAATTGAAAATGCAGAATGTAACACAATTCTTTAAGTAACATTGGCAGATACCGCTCACGTTCACTTGCATTTTTGTCCCTGACATCAGATAAACGTGCAACTTGTGGGAATGTATGCTCCCATTTCTGCTTCTGACAAAATTCTGCAACATCCCTATTTCAGAAGCTTCCTTGGGGACATCATCCACGATATTTTATATTTAAGCAGATATGTGAAAATAGGATTGCTGGATCTCACGTTTGGACTTGAAGTTTCATCTGGATTTCTAAAGGAAAGACCTCAGGTTGTGTTACCAGAATGCATTAAACTAAAACAATAATAATAAATACTGCAATTAATTAAATTAAGGAATTATAGTTGTCTCCAAACCCCCTCTTTCCTTATAAAGAATCGGCAAATTCATTATGGATTTCGATTTTTGTGAAATTTTAAAGCAACCCTGGAGAGGTAAGAAACCTACCCACCCTGATAAATTTTGATAATCTTATTTTTAAAAAAAACATGTTTCGGACACTTAGAAGTTCCTGTAAATTATTGCTCAGCTGTCCAAATTGTCTGTGAGCTTTACTTTCGGGTGGGGGAGGGGGAGATGAAATCTCTACAGTTAATTCCTCCCTCTTTGAATCTTCTTTTCTAAAACATAATATTCAGGCCAGTCCTGAATACAACCCCACAAAAGTCCCCCTCTTCATCAAGGCCAATTCAGGAGGGCTCCATTAAGCTTAGGGCTATTGACTTGTTAGCAACGTGGTAATCTCATCACATGGGAGCTTCCCCACCCCCCCACCCCGAGGTCTGATACTGTTAGGAGCTGTGATCACCATAGGATAAAAGCGTCAAATAACTAGGCTATCATGTGACAACTGCAGTGACAGATCATGTCTCTCCCACTGTCTATGAATAAGCATGGATGTGTTATGTTCATTGATCCCAGGAACTATATTCCCTGAAGCGCTAAGAATATTTTAGGCACTCATGCAAAAATTACAGTAAGGGGAAAATCCATGAAACCTTAGAAGATTCTCCAGGAGCAGATTCCCAGAGGCTTCTGGGAATCTGTGTTTTCTTCATTTTACAAAGGCACATCAATACATCTCCTTAATTTCATGCCATTACCTCTCTAAAGCCTATGTACGGATCACCAGAATCGACTTTCCTGCCCTTCCCTTGACAGAGGTAAAGGAATATTCCAATACGCAAACTGTCTTTTATCTGAGAAATGAAACATGGGTTTTGGAAGCCGGCTGAATTCTTCTGAGCTTTGGAGTTAACACTAAGTATTGGGGCATATGCAATATTCAGAAGGTTAAATCCAATGGGAACCTTAGCGTAACTCTGCCTTAATGAATAGCTGGTTATGAAACGTGACTCAGTAAATATACTCTTTAACTGAGCAAAGATTGACACAGAAGTTGGCAGCAAGTTTGATGCCCCAAAAGTCTTCCTAGAATTTGGTGTTTGGTATTCTCCAGACTTTCTCTTCATGCTCACCTGCTTTCTGAATATTTGAAAAATGGGTGAGTATGCAAAGCATAGGAGTATTTGTGTTGAACACTCAATATTGAGAGAGTGCTGAGTAGACAATAGGGCTCAGTGCTGAGTAGTCATATCATGGAATTTAACGTTTTGCGGGAATCCAAAACCTACTAGGAAGGAATGATCAGTTCTGTGGTGATAAGGCCCTTGTTGGAGAAATGGGAAATAAAGTATCTGGGCTAGACATAGACCAAAATGGTGGATGATGGATAGATACAACGAAGTAATGATAAATGGGCACTCACAATAGACACAGCTGTTTATAGTCAGTAGAGTAGATGGATGGGCTCAGCAGATGGAAAATGGGCAGCTGTACCCCATAGCAATTATGTTCTCCCTCTGTGTGTGTGTCTCCCTGTACTGCACCAGTCTGCCTGTAAGTCCCCAGGCACCTTCTCAAACAGGATTCATGATGGCTTAGCAGTAGAAGGCCGATCTGCCTTTGCAGAAGGGGTGAGAGGAGGTGAAGAAACCTGTTGCCTTCAGTAAGAGGTTACAAAGCCACCAGTAGGAATTGCCAAGCTGCTCCTCACCATTCCATTCACCCCAGTTTCCCTGCACCACCAGGACAGCCCTGACCTGTTGCTGTTTTATTCAGCTGGGGAAGCAAAAACTCTTTTTATTTTCACCAGATTGGAGGGTTCCTAAACTTTTGGGATTCTTTTCAAACACCCACATGGAATCCCCATAAGTCCAGAGCGGATCCCCAAAAGGACCTGCAAGGGCTCAGGTCTTGAGAGCCAGTGTGGTGTAGTGGTTAAGAGTGGTGGACTCATAATCTGGGGAACCGGGTTCGCTTCCCTGCTCCTCCACATGCAGCTGCTGGGTGACCTTGGGCTAGTCACACTTCTCTGAAGTCTCTCAGCCCCACTCACCTTACAGAGTGTTTGTTGTGGGGGAGGAAGGGAAAGGAGAATGTTAGCCGCTTTGAGACTCCTTCGGGTAGTGATAAAGCAGGATATCAAATCCAAACTCCACCTCCTCCTCCTCCTCCTCCTCTTCTTCTTTTTCTCAGACACTCCTAAGCAAATGTGCAGTTGCATACACCAAAGTCTAGATACCTAAACTGGCTTCAGACCTCCCAATGAGTATCAAACCTTCCTGAAAATTGCTCATAGCAATGGACAAGCAACAGAAACAACAATCTAACTCAGAGGCAGCAATGCTTCTGAATGCCAGTTGCTGGAAGCCACAGGAGGGGAGAGGGTTCATCGGTTTGGGTCCTGCTTGAGTGTTTCCCACAAGCATCTGTTTGGCCACAATATAAAAATGAACAATATCACTAAAACAAAAGGACAACCTAAAACAGCAGTGCAAAAGCATATAAAAAACCTAAATAAAACAGGAGTTCTTCGGATTCAGACACCTAAGACAGGATCCGATCTTACGGATCAGGAAAAGCCTAGCCGAAAAGTATTTACAAGACATCTGAAGCAACAGGTGGCTGCTACTTCAAGTATAGTACAGCAGAGGGAAGGGCAGTCCATAATAATACAAAGGCAATGGCAGAAGAGTGGTGCTGATATTGCCAAGGTTGAAGGTTTGAAGGAACAACTGCATATTCCTGCATTGCAGGGAGTTGGACTAGATGATCCTCAGGGTCCCTCCCAAGTCTATGATTCTATGATCTTTGAACCCACGATCTGTGCCCATTTTCTGGTTGCCACCCATGATATTCTGTAGGGCGCAGTACCACAAGCAGAATTCCTCCTGGTGTGATATTACAAGTCTGTGCAAGGCCAGGTGATCTTTCAGAGCTTAGCAGGGCTTGGAGGAGTCTATATAGGGTAGGCACCATTGGTAAGTGAAACCTCTAGTAGCTGTTCAGGGCCTGGAGTGGAGGCACAGTTGAAGCTCAGAACAGGTCCAGTGGCAGACCCACAGACTTCCTGGCTTCTGGCATGTCAATGAGTGGAACCCAACACAAAAGCTGCTCATCAAGGAGAGAGCACCAGTCTTTATGCTTCTTGAAACTAGCCTGAATAAATGTTGCGATGTGTTAAAAGAAGCACTTTCTTTCGGTCAACTTCTGAGTCTACTGCTGTTATTTTTCAATAAGCAACTGGTGTTTTGAGACTGCGGGGGGCAGGTATCACACAAAATCGTTGGTTGACGATGCCAGGAAGTTAGGAGTGGGGTGGGCTATAGGCTCAGCGGCTGTGCATGCAGAAGGTTTAAGGTTCATTCTGAAACCCTGAAAAGCTGCTGCCAGTCAGTGTAGACAATACTCAGCTAGAAGGATTAATGGTTTGACTCAGCATAAGGCAGTTTCCTGTGATTTTTCCTGTCTCCTGGATGACTGTCCGCCCCACCCCCTCAATTATTCTCTCCTGAACAGTTGGCTACTTGGGTAGTAGTGCCCCAAGCCCTTATCCTGCAAGGCCTCTGAGCCTTCACTTCTCCTCAAGGGATGTGTTCAGTCCAGAAGATGAATCAATTCATCTGTTGATGAATTAAACCTCGGTATAGTAGCTTTCCGAGATTTTGAAGGACCTGCAACTTCCTGTTTTATAAACATAAACACCCACTGCTTGTTAGCAGGAAATAACGTTTTTAGATTAACTTTTGGAAAATTACTTTCACCCAAACATGAGAGGAGGGGGAGGAGTAGGAGAGGGGGTAGTATCTATAGCTACGGGTCTATAGTATCCTTAACACTCCATGCTGCTGATTTAAATGTGCCAACAACAATTAAAACCAGGCTTTACTGATTAATCAGCTAAACCCTTTGCTTATTTTCCTTCCCTCTGATTAAAGGCGAGTAGCTCTAGCAAATATAGTATTCTTTGATTCAGTTTCCAAGAAAAGATTCTGGGTCAAAATCTGACCAGTCATATCTAATATCTTTCTCTTTCACCGAGTTGGAGTTATATTCCTATCTGCTGTATCTAACAAGCAGTTATGATCGCCAGATATGCCTTGCACAAAATGGGTTCAGGCAGTAGCTGATGAACAGCTAATGGGCAAGTAGATGCACTCCAGAGATAGACAGATGAGACTACAAGATAGTGATAACAACAACAACAACAACAACAACAACAACAACAACAACAACAATAATAATAAGACTAAAGAAAGAGAGAAACCAAACGGGCCTCAAAAACATGATCTCAGCGCAACCCCAGTCTGCTGCCTCCATCCTAATCCTTTACAGTCTCTCTTGCAAATGATTCCAGTTAGTTAGTTATTAGCCCGTTTCTGTTTGTCCCTGGAATTACTGTCTCGGCCCGGATCAAAGATTCACAGTGGGTTTTTAATGTGGCGTGCAGATTTTAAAAGCCGGCGAATTAAAAACGGCTTCCCAGCTCCCTTCCTCCCCAACCCCAGCCCTCCTGCCACCCCACTCAGCCC
Organism: Lacerta agilis; assembly: GCF_009819535.1. NCBI lineage: Eukaryota > Metazoa > Chordata > Lepidosauria > Squamata > Lacertidae > Lacerta > Lacerta agilis. Next base: position 6,114,175 of record NC_046321.1, on the reverse strand, counting down.
CCTCTTGCATTCAAGTCTCGTGCTGGAATAAGAAAACAGAGGGTCTTTAACTTCTAATTAGCGTGTCGCAGGATCTGTCCAAACATCCCCACAATGTCTAGGCTAGCAAATACAAACAGATGAGCTCTTCTGGACAGAGAAGGGAGGAGGAGGTCTCTGTGAAAGCCAATCTGCCCCTAAGGCTGTGTCTGTGCAGGCACAAATCCGCGAATCGGTTTAATACCGGCTGAGTGTCAAGGTTCAATCTGCACCATTGCTGCAGTTCTGCTGTACGCTGCTGGCTGTGTTCTGATACACTAACTGAGCCATGGGATATATGCACAGCAAAGCAGCATGATTGCACCATAATAAAGCATCTACTCTTCCGCCATCTGCTAGCTTCCAGGGTGGTGCATCTGTGCCAAGTCATTGCACGCCAAGCAGCCACCTGAGTGCCAGGTGTCAGGGATCTTCTGGAGATCTGTCCAAAGAGCCCCGCCCCTTACAACATCACAGGCGCTCTCACCTGACGAGCTCACAGTCAATCATCTCATATTTGGATGGGCATCACTAAATGGGAGGACTCGTGCTTCTGATTAGCGTCACAGGATCTACCCAAAGAGCACCACAAAATGTTGATGGAAATGGGGTGGGGTGGGGAGGAGAAGGGGCAGATAGACTACATGAAACCTGGATCTACCCCTAAGTAGGGACTGGGTAGAAATTCGATTCAGTTTGCACTTAAAAGGTGAGCCTACCCGATTCACACTTCCTGAAGCAATACATAAACTGGAAGACAGCGGCCTTTAAAAATTTCTACTCCTCCAAATTTTGCAATGCAGTTCCTGCAGCCAAGTGTTGTGCACAAAAACACATACGCAATAAAGTACAAAAGCATAAACTGGTGAAAACAACACTGAAAAATGTGCTAGGGGAAATTGCTTTGCAAAAATGCACCCATTAAGAGAAGTTTGCACTAAAGCACTGATACACTTTAAAAAAAGGACTTAAAATCACAAGCCAGTGTGGAAAAACTAAACTCAGAGAAGACAGGGATTGAACCTGGGACCTTCTGCATTCAAAGCAAAGGAAGGAAATTATGGTGTGATTCTGGGATGCAGAATAAGAGGTTCGCCCTTGACTAAAACACTTCATTCTTTTTCCACATGAGGTTCCTACTAAGGCAAGGCAAGAGGAGAAAAAACTAGAGCAGTTAAAAATAAGTCACAATGGAAGTGGGTTTGTAGATGCTCACAGACATCTAAGAATAAATGTTGATGTTACTCCAGGAATAGAATTAGGAATTTAAGGCAGCAAGCCAAGACAGAGTTATTTCACAGTCCTATCGTACTTCAAATAGATCCTGAACTTTTAATTTTCAAGAAGGCAGAAGATCTGGTTGCCAGAGCTACACATGAACTGAACGCAACTGAAGCTGAATTGTTCAAGCCCGTTTCAGTCATTCAAACACACCCCTCCCTTGCCATCACAACTGAAAAACGCAACCGCCCTCATTACATGTTTAATTGAAAACACCATAAAAATGCATTTTGCAGATCAAACACTCTTGCCAAATGCTCCGCTTTAAATTGCAACTGCTGTGGAATGAAGGGTAGGCAATGAAAGAGCAGAAGACGCTCCATTGTCTCTGAAGCAAACGAGGGCTTGAAATTGTGTTTCAGCGGTGGGGGGAGGGGGGAGAAGAAGAACTCCAGTGAAGGGAGAACAAGAGGCTTGGGTAATCCTGCCGGCACACCGCACATCAGTCCAACTGAGCAAGTGTCTTAAGATTGGCAGAGCGGAGGCCCAGGGTCTGAGGGGCAAGTGAACATGGACAACTCTGGGAGGCGTTTTAAAGGCAGATGAGGCTACCTAGAGATGGAGCAATTTGGGACGGATGGGGTAGTCGTGATACTAACTCCTGAGCTGACTCGGTTTCACGCACAATATGGGTGGCCGCTCGTGCAAAGTCTGGGTGAAACTGAGCCAGCAGAAGAGGGGTATGCATGGGGTTAAGGCAGATAGAGTGAGGGACCTCCACATTCCCAGACTGCCCTTTATCTCTATGCTGACTTCTCTCTCCATCTCTTTGTTCTTTAGGAGTTCTTGTTGTTGATTAAATTTGTAAACCAAACTTCATCTGTAGATCTCAGGGTAGTTCCCAACATGAAAATGCAAGATAAAAAAACAAAAAATGTGTATGGGCCTATGGCCATAAATAAAATTCTATTCTATTCTAAACACAAAATGCACAATAAAAACAAAAACAAAGATAAACCAATGACAACTTCCTTCTCCTCAGACTTATCTCTTGGACCTCAATATGAGAGGTGACCTTGGAGTTAGCCTCAGAGAACTAGGCTGCAAGCATAGCTAACTTGTTCTTCTCCAGACTCTATCCGAGTTACGCATTTCCTACAACTTATATCTTACCTACAAGGATCTCTTTGCATTTGTGATTTCAACTAGTGAAGCCTGCTCTCGTGTGACAAACTCTGCTCACTGTGCATATGAAAAGGGTTTCAATGGGCAATGGACCCGGTTAATCCCAATTGAGTCCCAAGGACTGCAAGAAGATCAAACCTATCCATTCTGAAGGAAATCAGCCCTGAGTGCTTGCTGGAAGGACAGATCCTGAAGCTGAGGCTCCAGTACTTTGGCCACCTCGTGAGAAGAGAAGACTCCCTGGAAAAGACCCTGATGTTTGGAAAGATGGAGGGCACAAGGAGAAGGGGACAACAGTGTTCTCGAAGCTACCAACATGAGTCTGACCAAACTGCGGGAGGCAGTGGAAGACAGAAGTGCCTGGCGTGCTCTGGTCCATGGGGTCATGAAGTGTCGGACACAAATAAACAACTAAACAACAATCCCAATATACCAGTAGCAGATGACATGGTGGGGCAGCAGCTCTTTCCTGACCTCCTGACAAGTGAGCCGCTGGTGCTTACTGGGAGAGAGAGGAGGCGAGGAGTTTGTAGCACCAGCAAAGCTAATTCAGTACTGCTGCTGGTGCGCTGCATGACACTGACCTGCCTACTGCCTCACCCCTAGCTTTCATCATATACAGCAGCAACTCAGCTGTCAGGAGGTCAGGTAAGCTCCACTGCCCCACCATGGCATCTGCCAGTGTGGCGGACTCCTGGTTTGACAACAGCACGTGTGAAACATTATGTACTCAATTTTGTAGGCCACTAAGCACGAGTAAGCCGTGTGATGCCTTGAGATCATGAGATAAAACAACACTGCCGTATTCTTCATGGTTAGATCTCACCTGGAAGACTGTGTCCAAATCTGGGCAGGGCAGTGTAAGAAGAATATTTAACCTGTGTGGTGTACTGGTTAAGAGTGGCAGACTCGTAATCTGGGGAACCGGGTTCGTGTCTCCGCTCCTCCACATGCAGCTTCTGGGTGACCTTGGGCTAGTCACACTTCTTTGAAGTCTCTCAGCCCCACTCACCTCACAGAGTGTTTGTTGTGGGGGAGGAAGGGAAAGGAGAATGTTAGCTGCTTTGAGACTCCTTCGGGTAGTGAAAAGTGGGATATCAAATCCAAACTACTCCTCTTCTTCTTCTTCTTCTTCTTCTTCTTCTTCTTCTTCTTCTTCTTCTTCTGTTGTTTCCGAAGAAATATCTGTGTTTGATGTGTTTTCCATCAAACCAGCTTTCATCCAATTTGAAAACACAAGCTGGGGTGTGTACATTTCAGACAGTCATTGAGCATGCTCAGATGACAGTTCAACTGAATAGCTGTCTGGGGCGTGTAGACTCTGTACCTGTCTGGTGTGTAAAGCAAGTGCGAACACAATTTGAAATGCAGCAGAAGGGAACAACCTCACATCATTTTAAGCCACTAATGTGTACATAGCCCACAATTACAAAGAAGATCTACAAGTGACAGAAAACAAATGAGGCTTCTGGGTAAATGTATACCAATTACATGCTTTTGAGAAAACTACTCCATTGTGTCACGCTATCAACACAACACCGAGGTCACATGCTACAGGGGAAACCCGACACACAAAGCTTCCAAAATTACAACTTGCTTTCCTATATACTCTGACTGGCAGTAAGTCGGAGTGAGTAGGAAAGTTTCAGAACAGCAAGAAATAAATAAATGTCTGGAACTTATGAAAAGCTGGTCAGCATCCATTTATCCATTGCATTTATCCAATATCCTGCGCCCTCTATCCGAGATAAGCCGCCTCATAATCCAAAGGTCTAAGGAGAGCCATTCAGCTCTGTTAAATGCACGCACTGGACAATAAAGTAATCATCTCCTGCACTTAAGAGAGTCATTTTCCATCGGAAGATCCATAAAACATTCTGGAAATGTCGATGAGCTAAGCCTTGCAATTTATGGGGAAGGCAGATACCCACCTTGAGGTTACAAAGAGCCTGCAGAATCTACCTTATTTGCCCCATCTCAAAGAAAACAGAAAACGAAACAAAAAACCCACAGGGAAAACTGGGGGTAAAATTGTGGGATGTGTCAGTCAAGTCCAACATTCCAAGAAGGACCAACTGTCATCTCTGTGTCAGTTTGTTTGGACCATTGAGCAGTTAAGCTGCTGCTACTGATAGAGGCTATGATGGAGTTGTTAAGACTCACCAATATATAACATATAAGCTTATTTTGTAACCTAAGTATGAATCTGACGGTAAACTAGTTTGTTTTATTATAACACAGATTCATGTGTATTGTTTTTAAGAGGGATAAAAGTGAAAGACTCTTAACGAGCCAGCAAGCCGTTTTGCTGCTGTGCAGACCTCAGTAAGGAAACGTTTGACTCTGCAACTAAACTAAACTATATTATAAACGTTCCTACAAAAATATGGTTGTGATATTTTTTTTCTTGATTTCCTTGTTTTCTTTTTTTGTAAACCACTTTGAGGGGTTTTTTTTACAATTGAGAGGTGTATAAACTTTATGAAATTAAATAAATTAATTAATGCAGAAGAACGCAGACTCACTTAGCCCTAGGCTTCTTGGAAATGGTTTCTGTCTCGTCAACAGCACTCTCTTTAGAAAAGATCTTTGAAGGGTTTAATTTGCATGCGGGAAAACAGCGACACGATCTTTTTTTCTCACTTGAGATGTGCAAGCCATCAATAAAAATCTCTAGACTTACTGGAACTCATTTACCTTTTTCCCCAGAATTCCATACGTGTTCTTGGGGGAACCAAAAAAATTAACTTGAATGCCCTTTTGGTGAAATTTAGTGGCAACCACCTAGGAGCACCCTGGTCACACAAAGCAAAAAATCTCATTTTACCAAATTTCATTATTTAAAATGCCTTCAGTTGCAGGTCTCCGACAGCCAGGTGGCAAAATGCAACTGGCGAATTTTGAACACTGGTTCTCTCCTTCCTCACAACAACCCTGTGAGGTAGATTAGGCTGAGAGGCAATGACTGGCCAAAAGGTGACACCTAGTGAGCTCCATGGCCACGTGGAGATTCGAACCCTGGTCTCCCAGGCCCTAGTCCAACACTCTAACCACTACACCACACTGACTCTCAATACCTCTCTTACTATCCCCATGATCCAAAAGTTGGGGGAGGGGTGCTTAGTGGTTTGCTCAGGGTCTTCACATTCTGGCGTGGAAATTTTAACTCAGAAGTGTGCAGCTCACACCCTAATCTCCCCAGGCACACTACACCAACTGAGCCACATAAGCCAAGTATTAAAACAACAAGGAGGATGGTTTGAAGAAGCAGAAAAGAGCTTTCTAAACGGTGTGTCACGACACATTAGTAGTGTGTCGGCCGCAGTGTGTTGGTGTGTCACACAAATGCTCCCCGTACTCTTCCTGGGACTGGAAAGGGTTAGTTCAGCCTCCAGTTTGCTAGCAAAACTGAATTACTATGTCACAAAATGATGCAAAACTGAATTACTGTGTCACGAAATGATGCAAAACTGAATTACTGTGTCGCGAAATAATGCAAAACTGAATTACCGTGTCACGAAATGACGCAAAACTGAATTACTGTGTCACGAAATGATGCAAAACTGAATTACTGTGTCACGAAATGATGCAAAACTGAATTACTGTGTCGCGAAATAATGCAAAACTGAGTTACTGTGTAGCGAAACGATGCGTGTCCAAAAACTGTGTCACCGACTTGAAAAGTTTGGAAAGGTCTGAAGCAGAGTTGAATTGAGTTGAGTTAAATTAAAACCACTCGAGACCAGGTTCCTCCATTCATTATCTCTTCTGACTCCACGTCCTAAGGTGCGCCCAGCTTAACTCGAGGCTTCCTAGGAAGTGCCACTCTTGATGAGGAAGAACTCTTGCGTTCCTGCAAAACTCACTTGTAGCGTTTTGCTTTTAAGCTGACCCATTAAAAATATCCCCCTCTCTTTCTCTGTGTTCTTATTTTACTTTTGGATGCCCCTGCCCAGGAGGCTGGGAGCAGTTAGCAAATGGGAGTCAGGAGAGGGGGACATGCCAAGGCACCATCCCGATTTGAGAGGTCGGTGCACTTAAGTAGACAAGCTAAACAGCCTGCGCCTGCCCTGCTCTTTCACCCCATTGAGGCTGCAGGGTTAGTTCCATGTTAATTGCAGCAAGAGCCGCAGGGGCCCAGCTCCAGCTGCTTGGGTTTTTATGAAATGGATCGTCGTGTCTTCTTTTCATCTTGAGCACTTTTGCCTGGGGTGGCTGCATCTTGGGGGAAATGAAAAGGCGGCGGGGGAGAGGCGGTGGGGGACACAGACACACACGCAGGGAGGGGAAGGGGGCACCAACGCCCCCTGCCCAGGTTGACAAATAAATACGTGGCAATTAGCTAGGGCAATATTAATGAATAATTAACTGCCATGAATAATTGAAGGAGGGTTTTGGGGTTTTGACGTGACAGGGGCGGCAGCTGATCCAGAGACTGGGAATGCTGAGGGGCAGGGGGGAGGCTCCTGTGAGTTTCAACACAGAGAAATTCAGGGAAGAGGCGGCAGCTCAAAAGCAGTGTTAAAGGAGGTCCTCCAACAGCCCACTGGGAAAACATACCGAGGTTTCAAATGCACAGGTAAATCAGCATGTATGGTGACAGCAGTCATGAAATTAAAAGACGCCTGCTTCTTGGGAGAAAAGCAATGACAAACCTAGACAGCATCTTAAAAAGCAGAGACATCACCTTGCCGACAAAGGTCCGTATAGTTCAAGCTATGGTTTTCCCAGTAGTGATGTATGGAAGTGAGAGCTGGACCATAAAGAAGGTCTATCACCATAGAATTGATGCTTTTGAATTATGGTGCTGGAGGAGACTCTTGGGAGTCCCATGGACTGCAAAAAGATCAAACCTATCCATTCTGAAGGAAATCGGCCCTGAGTGCTCACTGGAAGGACAGGTCCTGAAGCTGAGGCTCCAAGACTTTGGCCACCTCATGAGAAGAGAAGACTCCCTGGAAAGGACCCTGATGTTGGGAAAGATGGAGGGCACAAGGAGAAGGGGACGACAGAGGACGAGATGGTTGGACAGTGTTCTCGAAGCTATCTGACCAAACTGCGGGAGGCATTGGAGGACAGGAGTGCCTGGAGTGCTCTGGTCCATGGGGTCACGAAGAGTCGGACATGACTAAATGACTAAACAACAACAATAATAAATTAGCTCCAGCTGCTAGGTTCTTGCAGAATGACAGAAGAAAGATCAATGAGGTGGCAAGAGGCTGTTTCTGGGTCATCCAGAGGCTACCCTGCCGCACTCCAATTACCCCGATGACCTCAAAGCTACCCAGGTCTGCCAGAGCAAATAAGTAGGAAAAGACTGATGTATTGGGAGAGCGATTTATTGACATGTCAACAGGACCCCCATCCAGAACCCCATGGGTGTGCACACTGAATTCCACATTCACTTTAAGAGTGCACGTCGCCATTGTCTCCTCAAGAGGACCCTGGGTTGTGGGCAACCGTAGCAGTCTGCAACATGGGTCACTTGGATGTCTGAAAGGACAGGATGATTGCAAAGACCTACAGTAGCTCTGAAGAACTGTGTTTGAACACACATGGTGCTTGGACCCTGCGGAGAAACTGTAACTGCTGCACTGGAGATAATCGTAGTGTTATCCCTACAGGGAATGCCAAGTGTGAGCAAGTGTGTGGTGTGCCTCTTGGTGCCCTTGGACATGCCTCAAAGTCAGGGTCTCGAGCACTTTTGGGAAATGCTTTAATTTCAGGAGTGGGAAGCTGGCAGCAGACCAGCACTGGATCTCACTCATCCAAGCAAATCTGGGTCTGCGTGACACATTAAGACTCCCAAGTTCTTCCTATACATGGCATCAATGCAGATGGAAAGTCTGGGAGGGCATTCTGAAGTTCTACAACTGAAGCTGACCAGCTGTAGCTCAGTACACACTTTCAGAATGATAAGAAGACCTGGAAATCATAGGTAAGCCGTTCTGGACTCTTAGGAAGAAGATGGTCATATATGAAGATAGACAGAAAGGACAACCAGAAAATATTGAGACTCCTCTCGGAACTCACTTAGAATATACCGTATTTTTTCGTGTATAAGACTAGGTTCCCCCCCAAAAAAAAGTCAAAAATTTGGGGGCATCTTATACACAGAGCCTAGGGCTTGCTGATCAGAAGGTCGGCGGTTCAAATCCCCGTGACGGTGTTAGCTCCCGTTGCTCAGTCCCAGCTCCTGTCCACCTAGCAGTTCCAAAGCACAAAGTGCAAGTAGATAAATAGGTACCGCTCTGGCAGGAAGGTAAACGGTGTTTCCGTGCGCTGCTCTGGTTCGCCAGAAGTGGCTTTGTCATGCTGACCCCATGACCTGGAAGCTGTATGCCGGCTCCCCCAGCCAATAAAGCGAGATGAGCACCGCAACCCCAGAGTCATACACGACTGGACCTAATGGTCAGGGGTCCCTTTACCTTTTACCTTACCTTTATACACAGATACATCTCCCCCCAAATTCTTAAATTGAAGTCCCCAAAAATAGGGGGTGTCTTATTCATGGGGGCGTCTTATAGACGGAAAAATGCGGTACATCTGCCCTATGTTCCATTGATGTACCTCAGATATTTTTGTAATACTCCTAGTTGAATAAATTAAAAAAATATATAAGAGGAGGAGGCGGCCTATGAAACCTGACTTTCCTAATCCTTGCACATTTCTTCTATTCTTTTACGATGAACGAAAAACAACCCACAATTATCCACTTTAACCTGGTAAACCAAGGAGCCTTCACCATTCAACAAGCAAGCCAGTGGTCCACATCATTCTGCTCAGCAGCAAGAAACATCCCTCAACAGTTCTGCACATGGTCGGAAATCTAGAGACAAAAAAAAGATGGAGCAAGACACCACTTGGTAAAGGGTTGTCTATATTCACCCCGAGATGGAACAGCAGCAAAAAGGCCCCCTTGCCCTGTAATTAAAAACTGGAATTAAAAGTGTTTGGGGGAAGTGATGGCGGTATCATACAGCAATCTAGCTGAAATGTGATTCCGGGTGCCACTTTCTTTATTAAAGATTCTTACAAAGGCCAAGGAGTCATTCAGGCTGCTTTAATTTCAGCAAAGCCAGGCGCAGCTTTTCTTTAAAAAGCTTTGCATCTCCTCCTCCAGCTTGTAAATGGCTCAAAGATATACAACCTGCCTCACCACTTGAAAAGCTGGAGGGGAAGAGAGTTGGAAGCTGAAAGCTTCCAGTCGTATATATGGATACCCTTTGTGCCTTTGTCATGAAAAGTAGAGCTCAGATCTCCAATTATTCTTCTGGATACGTTTAATGATATCTCAAGCCAGAATTCTACATGGAGCTCAGAAAAGCCCGCATTCCAACACTGGAAGGGGGCAGCAGAGGTGAATTTTAGTCTTTTGAAAGCAAGGAGGGATTATAGTGGTCTCACCACTTACACTCACTTTACTTATGCTATCGCAACCTTACGTAGATAACCGAGTAAATAAATAAACGGAGAGCAAGGGAAACACACCATTCCTTGCTTTCCATGTATTTTCCACACACCCAGCAGCTTTTCCTCGCTTACCGGGCTCTGGGAACGTCGAGGGAGGGCACTGGAAAGCTCCCAGAGCACCTTGTGCATCCTTCCCAGAGCCCAGTAAGCAGCCCTCAGCCTTGTGGTGGGTAGTTCCGAGGGTTACTGTCTTTGTGTGTGGTCCCTTGGAACAAAACCCTCACAGGTTTGGGTGTGGGTGGGTGTTTTGGCAGAGTGCAAAATTGTCTGGAGAACAAACTGATCCACTTCTGCAGGTCTCAAGTTTTGAAAGCGTGGAGTCTAAAAGAGGCTCAAAGCAGGAGGCATGGGAATCGGGTATTATCCCAGGTCCTGACTCCGATACCTACACCTTACTTTCTTTCTTTCTGCAAAACTTATCACTGACAAAAGTCACTAGGCTGCTCTGTTTGGCTTGTCTCTTCTGCTCCCAGAAGTTTTTGTCACCCCTCTGGCAGTGGTGGACTGGAGCCAGTTCCTTCTGACAGCACTCTCCAATCCACACCACAGCTGAGATGCCCACCGTTTCCCTTTTAGTACAATCCCAGCAAACAATGCAGAATCCCGATTTTCCAGGGGCGGCCCCGGGATTCCAAAAGCCATCCTGGCTTCTGATTTCATCCTAGAATGTCCCTGTTTCCCTCACCAGTGCTGCCACCACCAAGCTCAGGGAGGAGGCTGAGCTGGTACTTGTCCCGAGAGACGGTGGCAGAGAGGGAGCATCTCTTTGCCTCCCAGGGAGAGCCAGTGTGGTGTAGTGGTTAAGAGCAGTGCTGTCAAGTATCCCGTTTTCCCCGGGATTCTCCCTTATTTTAAGCAGTTTCCCACTGCCCTCCCTTATTTTTTATTTCCCTTAAATTTCCCGTTTTTAATGGAAGCAGCTCCTCCCCTGCTGGCCAGGGACTGGGTGGGATGACCTCACCTACTTGGCGAGAAAAGCCTCAGCTCTCAAAGCAAGTGGGAGCCATTTCCCACTCTTACAGGGTGGTGTATTCCTCCCCCTGCATCAGCCCCTATCCGTTGCCGCCGGGCCCCTCAGCCGACCAATAGGGTTAGCTGGCGGGCGGAGCCTGGCTGCCTTTGAGCAGCTGCTGCTTCCTGTCCTGTTTTGATGGGATCAGACAAGAAGACGATGGGGCTCCATCGCGCGGAGCACATGGCTGCCCTCCTCTTTGCTCCACTCCGAGCCCGAGCCCGCTTGGAGTTTATATTGCTGCTCCACCCACTTTTGCTTCTGGCTCCACCCACCACTGACATGTGACTGTCCCTGGGCTAGGTGACACTGCTGATCCCTTATTTTCAAATCCAAAACTTGACAGCTATGGTTAAGAGCGGTGGACTCGTAATCTGGGGAACCGGGTTCGCGTCCCCGCTCCTCCACATGCAGCTGCAGGGTGACCTTGGGCTAGTCACACTTCTCTGAAGTCTCTCAGCCCCACTCACCTCACAGAGTGTTTGTTGTGGGGAAGGAAGGGAAAGGAGAATGTTAGCCACTTTGAGACTCCTTCGGGTAGTGATAAAGCGGGATATCGAATCCAAACTCCTCCTCCTCCTCCTCCTCCTCTTCTTCTCCTCCTCCTCCTCCTCCTCCCCCCTCCTCCTCCTCTAGGCCTCTCCATGGCAGCCGCTGCCGGCCTCCCAGAGCCGGCGCATCCATTAAGGCGAACTAGATAATTGCCTAGGGCGCCAAAATGGAGGGGGCGCTGGCCAGGCTTGGGTGGGATGGGCGGGGCGGGCTAGCAGCAGCTTCTCCGCTGTAGTGGAGAGGTGCTGCTTGCCCCCTACACCACTCCCCTGGCTACCGCTAAAGCAGGCTTTGGCGGGGGGGCGGGATGGGCGAGCAGCAGCTTCTCCGCCACAGTGGAGAAACTGCTGCTTGCCTCTCCACCCCCCCCCCACCTCCCACTAAAGCAGGCTTTGGTGGGGGGCGGGCGACGGGGGGCACCAGAAGTTGGTCTGCCTAGGGCTCAAGAAACCTAGCACCGGTCCTGCGCCCTCCTCCCTTGGGCAGCTCATAGCAGCTGCTGGAGAGCAGAAGAGGAGGAGAGGTTGCTGTCGCCGAAGCCCACAGGACAAGCTGGCTCTGAGGGGCAGGCAGAGGGCAGGGCTGCCCTGGGCAGGAAGAAATGGAGAGCGGAGCAGAATACAAGGAGCCTTGATTTAAAAAAAAAAAAAGATGTTTTGTGCATCCGCTTCTAATCTTGTCCCTTTTGAAAAAATTATTTATTAGTGTGTGTTCTTCTTTTTATAAATCTGCCGAAGAATAAAACAAAACTGAGATTAAGGACAGTGGAGGGTGTTTGCACTGTGTCCCATTGGTGTCATGGTGAGGGCACTCGTCCTGCTTTTGATAGGAAATGCTCTACGGGAAGGACACCAAAAAATGGGGGGGGGGTCAAAGAAGGTCAGTTGAGGGGGAATAAGAAATATCCCTATTTTCATCTGAGGTAAGTTGAAGGGGATGGTAAACCGTGCAATCAACATCTGAGATTTTTCTTCGTGTGCCTCCTCCACGAGAAGTTGAGCATGTGGCAACACGAGAATGGAGCCTTTTCTGCAGTGGCTCCTCATTTATGGAATGCTCTCCCCAGAGAGGCTCATCTGGTACCTTTATTATGCACCTTTAGGTAAAGGTAAAGGGACCCCTGACCGTTAGGTCCAGTTGTGGACGACTCTGGGGATGTGGCGCTCATCTCGCTTTACTGGCCGAGGGAGCCGGCATACAGCTTCTGGGTCATGTGGCCAGCATGAGAAAGCCGATTCTGGCGAAACAGCAGCGCACGGAAACCTTCCCGCTGGAGCCGTTGACCTTCCCGCTGGAGCGGTACCTATTTATCTACTTGCACTTTGATGTGCTTTCGAACTGCTAGGTTGGCAGGAGCTGGGACAGAGCAACGGGAGCTCACCCCGTCGCAGGGATTCGAACCAGCAACGTTCTAATCAGCAAGCCCTAGGCTCTGTGGTTTAAGCCGCAGCGCCACCTGCCATACATCTTTAGGCACCAGGCAAAAGCGTTCCTCTTCAACAAGGTCTTGGGCTGATCAACTTCCCTTTTAAATGTGTTTGTGTGGGGGTGGGGGGTGGGTATTGTATTGTATTGTATTGTTTTTTGCTCCTTTTTGCATTTTTATCTTTTATTTTAATGCTGTGGCTTTCCCTGAGATCCACAAGGGCGGTATGCAAATTTAATAAATAATTGCAATAACAATAATAGTAACAAATCTCAAACTGCTTTCCACATAAATATTTTTGCCCCATTTTAATTCCCCTGCTTTTCCTGATCGCCCTCCTTCAACACAGATCCATTTCAAATCCTCAGTTATTCAGAGTTTCAGATCCCTTGGAACCTGTTGCACGCACAACTGTACACACAAAGACATTGGCGGAGATGTTGGGAAGTGTGTGCAGTGTTGTACGCTACGAAGGTGCGCAAAGGCCTATCATCAAATGGAAGCACAAAAAAGAGGGAGAGGAAGGAATGAAGGAGAGAGAAAGTGAAAAGGAGGAGAAAAATATATAGCTGCCATTTTATCTTGCATACATTTGCACAGTATTTCCCCATATTTCTTTATCTCTCTCCTCTTGATTTTTATTAGCTCCTTCTTCCTTGGCTGCTGGGTCCACTAATTATCCAGGTATCGATGTCTGCTTCAATTTTATCTTTCCGTTTATATAGTATCTGCCTTTGAGCACTAAATACTGCTGCTCTTTTAATCTAAGCCTATTATTCCTTCTTTATGTTTCCAGTGAAGCTGGAGTGTACCCTAATATTAACACTGCGAAAGACCGTTTTCCCTTCTTTCCTAGGACCACTTTCCCCAGAACTCACCAATACGGGATAGTCTTGATAATACTGAAATAATAATGAGAGGAAGTATGGTGTAGTGGTTAGAGCAGGGGTCGGCAACCTGTGGCCCATGGGGGTCATTTAAACAGCCCACGAGCCGCCCCTGAACCGAGCCGCCCGCTCGGCAAGAACTTGCACTAAACCGGCACAGTGCGGAGCAGGGACTCGATTCCGCAGCACCGAAAAACGTGTCTGCGCAGACGCGATCCGGCCCACGGAGCGATCTCCGCAGGAGCAAACCGGCCCAGGTGAGGTAAACCTTGCCGACCCCTGGGTTAGAGGTTCAGACTAGAATGTGGGAGACCAGGGTTCAAATCCCCACTCGGCCATGAAGATCACTGGGTGACCTTGGGCCAGTTACTGCCTCTCAGCCTAACCTACCTCACTGGGTTGTTGTGGGGATTAAACGAGAAGCAGGAAAACCATGTGTGCAACCTTGAGCTCCTTGGAGAAAAAGGTGGGGTACAAATGTTGTTGTCCCTCACTTCTAATATCTACTGTATGGGTTGTTAAAATTAAGAAGGAGGGAACACTGAGAGGAGACTGAGAGGAGATATGAAAGGAATCATTAAATATCTGAAGGGCTGTCACATGGAAGGGGGAACAAGCTTGTTTTCTCCTGCTCTCGGGGGCAGGACCCGAACCAGTGGCTTCAAGTTACAAGAAAGGAGATTCCAACCAAAGAGCAAGAAGAACTTTCTGACAGCAAGAGCTGTTCAACAGTGGAACAAGACTCCTTTGGGAGGTGGTCGACTCTCCCTGATTGGAGGTTTTTAAGCAGATGTTGGATGGCCATCACTCATGGATGCTTTAGCTGAGATTCCTGTATTGCAGGGGGTTGGACTAGAGGACCCTTGGGGTCCCTTCCAACTCTACGGTTCTATGGTTCTATCTGCACTAGTTTCACACATGCTACCAGACCAGGTTCAAGGCTCTTCTTGTGTTGATATACAAAGCCCTGTACAAGTTTGGGCCCAGGGCATCTTAGGGACCACCTGAGTCCTGATATTAGAGCTTGATCACTGAGATAATCTGGAGGAGGGCTGTTAGCTGCCCCCTTTAGTGTTACAAAAGTGCAGCTACCCACAATGAGAAGCCATGCTGTTGAACGCTAGGCCAGCAGAGATTTGGCAGGCATCCTGGCTGTTGACTTTCAGGCGTCTCTTGAAAGCCTTTTTTATGGCAGGCCTTTGCAGCTGCTTAAACTGATCGGCCACTTTAATGATCTGTATTGTTTCCAATGGTGTTTTGTTCTTTATAGATGTGTCCTGCCCTCATCTTTAATGATATAGCACCAGACCCGTTGGCAGGCCAACCCTGCAGTACAAAGATATCTGCAAATGAGACATCAACTCCGCCATGTGGGAATCCCTTGCAGACGATCACAGTGCTTGGAGACAGACAGACAGACAGACAGCAAGCATACCCTCCAACATTTCTCCGACGGAAAGAGGGGTGTCCTATTCCTTCATCACCATCATTTCAACACATATAAAAACATAATAAAACATTTAAAAAACTTCCCTATGCAGGGCTGCCTTCAGATGTCTTCTAAAGGTTGTATGGCTACTTATCTCCTTGACTCAGGGGTCCAACATTTCTCCAATAATGGAGGAGAGCACAAAATATGGTCTGAAGCTCAACATAAAAAAAACTAAGATCATGGCCACTGGTCCCATCACCTCCAGGCAAATAGAAGGGGAAGAAATGGAGGCAGTGAGAGATTTTACTTTCTTGGGTTCCATGATCAGTGCAGATGGTGACAGCAGTCACGAAATTAAAAGATCCCTGCTTCTTGGGAGGAAAGCAATGACAAACCCAGACAGCATCTTAAAAAGCAGAGACATCACCTTGCCGACAAAGGTCCGTATAGTTTTCCAAGTAGTAATGTATGGAAGTGAGAGCTGGACCATAAAGAAGACTGATCGCCAAAGAATTGATGCTTTTGAATTATGGTGCTCTTGAGAGTCCCATGGACTGCAAAAAGATCAAACTTATCCATCCTTAAAGAAATCAGCCCTGAGTGCTCACTGGGAGGACAGATCCTGAAGTTGAGGCTCCAGTACTTTGGCCACCTCATGAGAAGAAAAGACTCCCTAGAAAAAACCCTGATGTTGGGAAAGATTGAGGGCACAAGGAGAAGGGGACGACAGAGGATGAGATGGTTGGACAGTGTTCTCGAAGCGACTAGCGTGAGTTTGGCCAAATTGTGGGAGGCAGTGAAGGATAGGGTTGCCTGGCGTGCTCTGGTCCATGGGGTCACGAAGAGTCGGACACGACTGAACGACTGAACAACAACAAATTCAATAATGATGCTAACAACAACAATAACAACAACAACAACCATTTATACCCAACCCATCTGACTGGGTTGCCCCAGCCACTCTGGACAGCTTCCAACAAATCTAAAAACATAAAAACTTCCCCATACGGGGCTGCCTTCAGATGGCTTGGGGGTCGCACAACTCCATACCCTCCAACATTTCCTTAGGACATCCTAAGGAAAAGCGGGACATTCTGTGATCAAATCAGAAACCGGGGCGGCTTCTGTAAATCCAGGACTTTCCCTGGAAAATAGGGACACTTGGAGGGTCTGCAATTTCTCCATGCCACGACTTCCCAGGAATACACGGGGCCATCGTCCGCATGAGCCATTTCTCATAGCCGCAGGTATGCTGCTCAGTAAAAGCAACAATAGGAGCACACGGACATACCTGTGCCCACGGTGGGGAATGCTGCATATTCCGAAAACAAAAGCAATGTGAAGAATTCTGAGTGGTAGACACAGGATCAAGCCCCCCCCCAACCCCGCCACCACCCAGAGCCTTTGTTTTGAGCTGCTGTAATGTCCTTGGTGATACTTGTGTTTTGATGCTCTGTTGAACTGCAGGAGACAATAATATCTTTGCCAAAAGAGCACGGACTCCAGGGGAGAGAGGAACAGAAAGAAAGAAAGAAAGAAAGAAAGAGAAGTAATCTCACCATCCAGAAGCCACTTACGACACATCACTGGGCGTTTTAATTCCAGCAATCTTCCATGAAAGGTAACGCTGTTATTAAGGTTTCCACCACGCAGGCCAGTGTCTTTTTAATATAATAAGATCTTCCTTGGAGGAGATTATACGGTGCCGATAACTATCTGAAGACACATTGAGCTTTAGCAGATGGATTAATTTCTGTTTACATTATGATTTGAGCGGCCTAAGAAGGGTGCCTCCTCCTTAGCTTTAATACCTAAAAAGCTTGCCACGTTTTATTCCCGCAGCGGCGACCGCTGGAGAGGAATAAGCTTCCGAAGCTTTCCGAGGAGGGGGCTCTCTGCAGGGTGCGGCAGATCATAGACCGCAGCTCCAAACAAGAACCAAAATGCCTTGTAAGCGCTGCTGAGAAGCTGTCACCTTCTCATAGCAGAGGTGGGGTGTGTCAGGGCTCAAAGCCCATAACAGCGGGACTCTAACCCAGGGAAGTGGAGGTTTGGCGGAGGGTGTAAGGAAATCCAGGAGACATTCAGCCTAGGGGTTGCCATGGACGGCTGGTTCACGCATCCATGCCCTTAACTAACTGCAGTGTGGCTTCCAGTTCTGAACGAGCCTTCACACATTGAACACGCCAGGCAAGAACTGAGACGCAAGTGTCTGTAACAACATTTGCTCGCCCTCATCCCTTGCTACCAATGCAGAATTACTGCTAGGCCCATCGTTAGAGAGGCAATTGTCACGTACGCAAGGATGTGACCTAACCACAAGAGTGGTAAGGACCAGTTAAAAAGGAGCCTAAGCTGGCTGAAGGTTGAAGTGAAAAACAGCTCCATCTATATATATAAAATCGTAAAAGGTGGGTGTTTGTGGTGTGCCACCTTTCTCCGCAACCGCTTGACCGATTCTGTTCAAATTTGGACACAATGTTCCATGGGCATATGGGAAGGATCTTACATAGCTAGATTGCAAAAATAATACACCTAACCCAGGTAAAAATTGGATTTTGTGCCAAAAACACAGCGCCCTCCAGTGGACGGAACGCAGCATAACACACTAAAAACGTCTCAAACCCCTCCTCCTCCTGTTACTACGTCACTACCTCCAGCCAATAGAGGGGCACGCTGCTCACAAACGCCGCTGCTGTCTCCGGCGGCAGCTGTAGACCCACACAGGCAGGAACAACCGTTTGTGCGGTTGGCGGCCATGGCTCCATCGGGTGGGGAGGAAAAGCGAGACGAAATGTCGCTTCCGCCATCTGCGGTGTTACTTCGGCTGCCTACAGAATCAGGATGGGCGGAAACGGCACTCTCAAACCTTTCAAGTTTCCGCCACCACCTCCACTTACAAAACAGCCAGAGCGGGTGGAAACAAAACTTACCATCATTTGCAACGGTGGCAGTAGCAGCTATAGAGCCAGCCGGATGAGAAGCAGTTTCTGACGGCGCCTCCACTAACAAGACGGCCGTAGCGCCTGTGGAGTTGGCCACAAAAAAAACTTTGGTCATTTCCGGGACTCCTTCTCCACTGAGAGGAGAGTCTGGACGCCTGGAAACGAAATGACCGCCATTTATGACGGCACCCAAAGCATCTGCAGAGCCGGTAAGGAAACCACACACCCTCAACTTCAACAAGAAAAAGTGTCGATAAGCATACACTTCCACTTTTGCACTGCACCTCCCTTTCCCATTTCACCAAATCAGCCACAGCAACGCGTTGCCGGGTCAGCTAGTTAAAGATAAAAGAATTCCTTCCAGTAGCACCTTAGAGACCAACTAAGTTTGTTCTTGGTATGAGCTTTCATGTGCATGCACAGTTGGTATCTGAAGAAGTGTGCATGCACATGAAAGCTCATACCAATAACAAACTTAGTTGGTCTCTAAGGTGCTACTGGAAGGAATTTTTTATTTTTTATTTTGTTTCAACTATGGCAGACCAACACGGCTACCTACCTTTAACTAGCTCCATATAAGGTGCAAGGAGGGTTGTGACACATACAGTGAAAATGGGTTGAGTAAACATTATTTCATCGACTGCGGTTGGATGAGAAATGACGTGCTGGGGTGGCAGTAGGTGTTTGGCTGAACAGGTAAAATGACATATATTTGCCTCTATTGCATGTGTCCTGATGGAAATGCCCTTGCAGACTCTTTGGACTCTGTCCTGTAATGTATTACTGAATTAAGTCTGGAGGATCAAGAATTTGGTTTGAGCTTCCGCACTTAAACCCTCAAGAGGAATTCCTCCCCTCCCTCCGCATGCCCTTCCCTCTCCCATTATTATCCAGCTCATCCGGCCCACTTCAAAGCTCTTTCTCTCCACTCTCCGTGTTCCTAGTGAACCTTATCTATGGCCTATTGGTAGATGAGAAAGGTGCCAGGTTCAGTCCCTTTAAGAATCTCACTCTTGAATTGCTCTCTCCCTCCCACTCAGAAAGGTGAGCCAAGTGCAGCTGAAATTAAACCCGGAGAATATATAAAGGAACAATGAGCAGAAGTGACCTGCCCAAGGCCACGTGATGGGCCCATGGGAAACGTGGAGTTTAAGTCTAGGTCCCTTGGACCTATATATCCAACCACTATGCCACTTAGTCCTTCTGGCTTTAAAGGGACAAGTAGCTAAGGGGTCCGATGAAGATGTACCAAGTGACCCCTTTAATTGGAATTTTCAGCCAAAGAGGCTCGTTATCTCACGTTCATTCTGGAAATGAATGCAGAAAAGGGGAAACAATGCATCACTTTCAATTAAGGCTGTCAAGTGATTAAAACTGTTTTAGTCCATTAATGAAGCGGCTGGTAATTGATGAATTGATCAATTCATCAACTTTTTTTTTTTTTTTAAATCATGACTACAGAATTTTAATGCACTTCCAGAGGGTCTGTTCAATAGATCCTTTTACACCAAGGATCCCATTGGATCTTCCAAAGACAAACACACCTCTGTTAAAGCTTTCAAATCATGGCGGGGACACCTAGAAAAAGAAGTGCACACAAGGAGGTAAACTTTCCACGCCAAAATGAAATCTTCGTCTCAAAGGAAGCAAGGAATATCACGACAATTCAGAGCTCAGCTGTCACCTGTTTGGAAAACCTGCGTCAATTAATCATGTGAGTTTTACTTGATTAATCAATCAATTGATGGATTAAAGCTGCCTAAATTGGGGGGGGGGTTAATATTCCAAAAGAATAGAAGCCCTCTTCCACTGACGCAGACATCTGTCAAAGTAAGGAACATCTTATTTATTTGTTTATTATTTAATTTAAAAATTTATAAACTGTGCTTTCATGCAAAATATTGTATTGCGGTATTTTATGCAAGCGAAAAGCACAGCTTGATAAGCAGAAAAACCAGTGAGAGCTGGTTGGTAAAGAATCTCAGGTCTGAAAGTCGTGTCTGAATACTACGGTTTTTAGAAAGTGTCTAAAAATGAGCAGACGTGACTCTTGACAAGCCTCTAATGGCAAGGAGTTCCACAGGGTTATAAAATGCCAGCCAGACCTCAGAGCCATGTGGAACCACATGGGAGGGAAGGTCTGTTTTTATAAAGAAAAGAAAAAGTTGAGAAAGATGGCAAGTGCCTGGGTTGAAAATAATTTGTTTTTAATCTTCTACCCAATTGATTTGGGGCAACGTCTTACTAAGTCAAAATGATTTAAATCTGATTAATTTAACCATTTAATTAGCTACAAGTTTGCAGCTCTGTTACTGCTGGTTAATTCAGGCTTGTAAATAAACTAGTCGCCAGCAGTGAATTAATTCTTAATTCTTTTTCTTATTATTATTGGGTTTTATAAACAAGAATAATGTTATACAAATAAGTCTACCACGTTTTCTCATGTCATTTGTATATCACAAAAATAGCATAATAAATTTGGGGAAATATCTACAACGTATGTTTCATTATTAGTGGTCAGTGTATGAGTTCTTGGTTTATGAATTGGTTTAAGCAGTTAAGAACCAGTAGTGAATTAAGAGCAAATTCCTGGTGAGCAGACAATGAAATACAGTGGTACCTTGGTTTACGAACTTAATCCATTCCGGAATCCGTTCTAAAACCAAGGCATGATTTCCCATGTTCTTATTCCAAGGCAAAGTTCACAAACCAAAACACCTACTTCCGGGTTTGCAACGTTTTTAATCCAAGTTGTTCATAAATTAAGCTGTTCTTAAACCAAGGAAATACTGTATTTCATAAACTGAAAGAGAACTAGGCTGATGGGTGTGTTACACTCTGATTGAGGCTATCAATGTGCTAACATCCACAATCAGGTCCACCTCCACAAAAAGACATAAGAACATACTAACAACTTGCCAGATCAGGCCAATGGCTCAGCCGGTAGAGCATGAGACTCTTTAATCTCTGGGTCTTGGGTTCAAACCCCACGTTGGGCAAAAGATTCCTGCATGGCAGAGAGTTGTACTAGATGACCCTTTGTGTCCCTTCCAACTCTACAATTCTTATGTTCTTAGCATCCTGTTCTCACAGTGGCCAACCCAGATGCCCATGGGGAAACAGCAAGCAGGATTCGAGCACAAGAGACCTTTCCCTTCTTGTAGTCCAGCATATTCAGAAGTTGCCTCCAAATGTGGTGGAAGAGCCTAGACATCATGGTTAGGAGCCATTGATAGCTCTCTCCTCCATGAATTTATCCGGTTCTCTTTTAAAGCCATTCAAGTTTGTTGCCATCACTGCCTCCAGTGGAGGAAGAAGAGGAGGACAAGGAGGAGGAGGAGTTTGGACTTGATATCCCGCCTTTCACTCCCCTTAAGGAGTCTCAGAGCAGCTAACATTCCCCTTTCCCTTCCTCCCCCCAACAAAGACTCTGTGAGGTGAGTGGGGCTGAGACACTTCAGAGAAGAGCCAGTGTGGTATAGTGGTTAAGAGTGGTAGACTCGTAATCTGGTGAACCGGGTTCGCGTCTCTGCTCCTCCACATACAACTGCTGGGTGACCTTGGGCTAGTCATACTTCTTTGAGGTCTCTCAGCCCCACTCACCTCACAGAGTGTTTGCTGTGGGGGAGGAAGGGAAAGGAGAATGTTAGCCGCTTTGAGACTCCTTTGGGTAGTGATCAAGCGGGATATCAAATCCAAACTCTTCTTCTTCTTCTTCTTTTTCTACTACTACTACTACTACTACTACTACTACTACTAGCCCAAGGTCACCCAGCAGCTGCATGTGGAGGAGCGCCAAACTAGGAAGTCCCAAACCCAGCAACTTTTCTTCATAGTAGAATCATTCCATCCCCTTGATTGTTTTCGCTGCCCTTTTCTGAACCTGAAGTACCGCAGATAGGTACTGGCGAGTCTTCCAGCTGCGACTCGCTGGGCTTCGACCCATGTGAATAATGGCTTCATTTATTGCAAATTCTCTATTCATTTTGCTTCAATTAAGTGACCGGGCAAAATCAATCACCCCCTCTTCTGCGAACACTAAATATTCCAAAGGGAAATATTTATCATGCCCCAAAGCTGGCAACCTCTTCTCTCTCTCTCTCTCTCTCTCTCTCTCTCTCTCTCTCTCTCTCTCTCCCTCACCATCTGAATAAAAGACAAAGTGCAGAAGGTAAGTTCAAAAAGTGGCTGGAGGGGAGAAAGATGAGTGTTTGAGGCTCAAAGGGAGAGTGGCAGATATGATCAAACAATTCTTCCAGGAAGAGGGAAGAGTTATCACCTTCTACAGGAATGTGTGTGTGTGTTCAGTTTAACACAGATCTAGCCTCCGGCCTAATCATGTATCAGAAATCAATATGCACTTGAAAGGGAAATCCTACAACTTTCATGGTTGAAATATAGGGTGGGTTACTTCTGAGGATGTGTGTATGCCACGGTAATACAGGAGTACGGAAAAGCTGCAAAATGTGCCACTGAGTGCAGACTACAGCTTCCTGAGAATCTTAGGGACCCCAAGTTTCTAGACCTCATGGTTGGAAAGATATGCTTCAAAGGGCCATGCCCATTGAAATCACAGAAGGCACAGCTAAGATTTGAGATATGAAGACTTCAGTGCTCCATTCAATTACTTACCGCTCGGCGTGACTACCCCAAGGAAAATGGATTATGCAAAAGGGTCAATGTTGCAAGATAAACTGTGCAGAACGTGTTTTCACTTTCCACAACTCTCAAAAGTCGCAGAAAGCAGCTTTTTGGAAACAACAACAACAGATGCAAAGTGAGGAGTGAGAGAGATTCAGCTCTGGTTTCGCCAGAAGAGGCTTAGTCATGCTGGCCACATGACCCAGAAGCTGTACGCCGGCTCCCTTGGCCAGTAAAGCGAGATGAGCGCCGCAATCCCAGAGTCGTCCATGACTGGACCTAATGGTCAGGAGTCCCTTTACCTTACCTAACACACACTTTCAAAAAATTAATAAATATACAAACCAAACATGCAGCCATCCTTCAAAAGTCACACTTCTCTGAATTTCGCTGATCAGTTCTCCACTCAAGTAAGGTGTACAAAAATGCACATGCAAGTCTGCTTATAAATGCATATAAGTGAAAACAGCATGCAAATAGTGTGTTATATAGCTACCTCTATTTTTACTGAAAAAAAATTATTGATCTGTTCTTTTCTTAAATTGCTTTGAGGTTTGTTTTTGTACAATCAAGCGGTATATAAATTTCACGAAATAGGTAATATTATATATGGGGAACCTGCTTTGCAAAAATGTGTAAATTAGGCTGAAATTGCATTGCGGGGGGGGGATGTGCATATTGGGTGAAATTCATACAAAAGTGCTGGCAGGTTTTACTTTTTGCTGTTTCATTATCTTTGCAAACTGCATTGAGGTTTTTTTGTGGAGGGTTTTTACAATCAAGTTGTGCATACATTTTATGCAATGAATGAAGTAAACAAGCGGCCAGTTCTGATTGGCTGTAGGGCAGGGGTCAGCAAACATTTCCAGCAGGGGGCCGGTCCACTGTCCCTCAGATTTAGAAGGCAATTGGGCCGGATCCGGCCCCCGGGCCTTAGTTTGGGGACCCCTGCTGTAGGGGGTTGTGACATTATCCTATTCACCATATAAACATTGTTTGGTTGGCACACCCACACATTGGATAAGAAGAAAAAGAAGGGGGGCGGGGATTGGGCCGGAAGCAGCAGTACCCATTTAAAGTAAAAAGCTGAACATTTTTACCCAG
The DNA here is from genome assembly GCF_009819535.1 of Lacerta agilis. NCBI lineage: Eukaryota > Metazoa > Chordata > Lepidosauria > Squamata > Lacertidae > Lacerta > Lacerta agilis. Next base: position 6,090,279 of record NC_046321.1, on the reverse strand, counting down.
TAAGAACTGCTGTTTTGAACCTCAGAATCAAAATTGAATATGTAGCGCAGGAGCACCACTTTTAAATAAACATGCATCACGTCGGTCTGCTTGTTTTGCAAAAGTGCTTTACGATCTTTCTTTCGCTCTCCCCATAGCAAGCTGATGTTGGCATAGCAATATGAACCCATCTATACGTTCAGCTCATCCGTGAATGAAAGAGAAACGAAGGCGTCAATGGGATCCAGTGACAGAGCAGAGACTTCTATTCATTCTGTTTTGCTTCCTTGAACTGCCCAGAAGCCACACAGCCTGGCAACGGGCTCCAGTCCTTCTTTTGAACCCGAACAACCACACGCTCCTCTTCTTGTGCTGCCGGCCAGACACTCCCCCCTCCCTCCCCTTCCTTGGGGATGGGGAGAGGGGGATGCCACCGCTTATACCACTTCCTAAATTATTAAATGCCACAAACTTGGGCCAGGCATGAATATTTCATCGGCAGTTTAGATGCCTGATCAGAGCTGCCGGCAGCAGAGGCAGCCAGGAAATGAAAAATCTCCTGCAGTGATGAGGATGTGTCTTGCCAGGATCCTTTCCACACTCTGGATGCCCTCACCCACCACCACCGCTGACGTCTCTGGTGTAGCCGCTGCCTTGCTTTGCTACTGAACTACACAGACCAATCACCACACCCACCATTTCCGCAGCACTCTTGATATGGCAACCCTCTAAGGTACGGCAGCAAGTGTTTTGTAATTCGAGGACCCGACTCCCGCATGCAGAAATAAAACACAATGACACAAAGCATTTTGGTTAAGGGAAGGAAAAAGGCCACAACTTTTTATTGGTTACAGCATGTGAGTGGTATTGGCTTAGGCATTGGGTTGGACAAACTACAGTAGACTCCCCCCCGCAGAGCGTGGAGTCACTCAAGGGTTAACCGCCCAGGAGGTGGAGCCAGTTGATGCGAGATACAACTGAAAGCTCCACCCCTGAAGTCACCGGGGGGTCGTGCCATGGCCCTAGCCACCAACAGGGCGTCGGACAGGATCCACGACCGCCGGATTCCTTTACGGAATACCCAGCAATAGGAGGGTTAGGCGATGGCCCAAACCTTGCCCTCCGATACCACACTAAACCCAATGCCTAACCGCCACTCGAGCCTATGGGCTGACTGCTAGGGGCGCGGCACGGCAGCCGGAAAGGTAAGGCAGGTGAGGGTGGGGACGAGACGCCCCCCACGATGATGCAGGAGCCGGCTCCCGACCACAACCCCTCCCGGAGGAGGAGAGGCTTTGCCCTACAGTTGGACTGGACAGTTGAACTGGAGTTCACAGCACCCAGCCACTGCACTAGGTACAGGGAACTACCTGGTTGTTGTAGGGATGTTCCAGAGAGTAGGGTTCAAGTGCCAAGAAAGGAGATTCTGTGTGGCTCTTGACCTTTTCCCTGCAACACTGTGTGAGCTAGGGAGAGGAAGGGGGGGGGAACCAAGACAACTGGGTTGGAAGGAAGAGAAGACCAAATTTACTAATACAGTATAACAGAACAAGCCACCTTACACCCAACCAGACTATGAGTCCGTCTAGCTCAGTATTGCTTACACTGACTGGCAGCAGCTCTCCATGGCTTCAGGCAGGGGATATTCCCAGCCCTGCATGGAGATGCCATTGCAGATTGACCCTGGGACCTTCTGCATGCAGTGCAGGTGCCCTGTCACTGAGCCACAGCCCTTCCCTTCTCTAGCCTTCAGCAACCTTGGGGTGGGGAGGGAAAGGAGATTCTGACTAAACATCAGGAAGAACTTTCTGATGGTAAGAGCTGTTCAACAATGGAACGGTGGTGGGCTCTCCTTCCTCTGCAGTTTTTAAAGAGATATCAGATAGCCATCTGTCATGGATGCTTTAGCTGTGATTCCTGCAAAGTTCTGGGATTCTAAGACTCCCATCAGCACCATTCAGAATAACCGGTCATCAGGGATGGTCCGATTTGTAGACATAGAATCACAGAGTTGGAAGGCACCCCGAGAGTCATCTAGCCCAAACCTATGCAATGCAAGAATATTTTGCCCGACGTGGGGCTTGAACCTGCGACCCTGAGATAAAGAGTCCCATGCTCTCTACCAACTGAGCTAGTTCAGCAGCATCCAATGGCCCACAGGTGCCCCATACTAAAACAGCTCCCTCTCTGGCCCTTTTGGAAGTCTAGCTATTAGCAATTAGTAAAATTTGCAAGCCTGGAACGCCATGCAAGATCTTGGCTAACCCAGTTCCCTCATGTATCCAGTGCGTATATGGGTCACTGGTGAACAGTGTTACATGTGCAGGGAGGCACCATACAATCAAGAAGGGAGTGCTAACTGGCAATGCTTCACTCATATTAAATTGGAGGGGGGCATTAAAATCAGGGCATTGGGGTCATCACCCAAACTGCCACAACAGCCCTGCGTATTTGATAGCGCAAACGCCATTCATTTTTTCAAATGGCCTCTACTGCAAGCATCCATCTAGTCTAAATGTTGCTATCTTGATTGCTTGAGCTGCATCCGAGTCCAAATTATGCATCGTGCTTAAAAATAAGCTCCAACTGCAGAAGAAGAAGGAAACCCCCCCCCCCTCAACTCTAGCAAAAAAAGCTTATCCAAATGAGAGGGGAGAAAAAGATTCCTTGGATTCCCTCTGGTGTCAGGGCAAGGTCATCCCCCCCCTGCAGGAGTCAGCAAATTCCTCGCCATCTCCATTCCCACGGCGAGAGATTAACAATCTGCTTCTAGTCTTTTATGGGGTTCCCCGCGCTTTCATTTCCACCCTCCGCAGCCAGTTATGCGGTTCCTCGTCGATTGTTATTGGCGTTTTTCAATTATTTTTTTGTGACACTCTCTGAAATACATTTGTATATGAAAGGAGTTCAATGTGGCTCCGTTCCACTTCACCCGACATTGCCGTCCTCGTGTTACTGGCAGGGTGTTCCTTTGGAATGGAGCACCCGGGGGGGGGGGGAAATATGGGGAAGGCAAACACTCTGCTCCCCTCCCAACCTTCTGTTGTTACTGCTGCACTACAGGGCAATATGGCAAGGCGACGCAGAGGAAGGACTGGAGCCCCACACCAACAGTACAATCCTGTTTACTCAGAAGTTACATCCCAGGGGTATTTGCATGCGATTACAGTGCAAATAGATGTCGGCTTTTGCTGAATCATCACCAACGTTTCATTATTTGTATCCCACGCGTCTGAGTGGGTTGCCCCAACCACTCTAGGAGGCTTCCAACAAATATAAAAGCATAACAAAACAACAAACATTAAAAAAAACTTCCTTATACAGGGCTTCCTTCCGAGGTCTTCTAAAAGTTGCATAGTTATTTATCTCATTGGCATCTGATGGGAGGGTGTTCCACAGGGCAGGTGTCACTACCAAGAAGGACCTGAAGTTGCCATGCTCTGTGGAAACTCTCCAGCTTGAATAACTTATACAAACGCTGCATAGATTTGCATCGATTTCTTCTTCTCCTTGGGTTGGCAGGATTTGTAACGGAGAAAAGTAGGCCCTGCTTCACTTGGCGCATTGTTAAAACTATGTAACTTCCTCACAACAGGAGGCAGTGATGGCCACCAACCTAGATTAGCGATCTCTTGGTGAGCGCCTCTTTTAATTTAGTAGACCTAATTATGGTGCTTTTGAATTATGGTGCTGGAGGAGACTCTTGAGAGTCCCATGGACTGCAAAAAAGATCAAACTTACCCATCCTTAAAAAAATCAGCCCTGAGTGTTCACTGGAAGGGCAGATCTTGAAGTTGAGGCTCTAGTACTGTGGCCACCTCATGAGAAGAGAAGACTCCCTGGAAAAGACCCTGATGTTGGGAAAGATGGAGGGCACAAGGAGAAGGGGACCATCCTCTGAGATGGTTGGACAGTGAGTGTTCTCGAAGTGACTGGCATGAGTTTGGCCAAACTGTGGGAGGCAGTGGAGGATAGGGGTGCCTGGCGTGCTCTGGTCCATGGGGTCACGAAGAGTCAGACACGACTGAACGAATGAACAACAACAAGAAGACCTAATCCACTTTGACATGAAGCCTCACAAAAATGGGACACTCATCCTTAAAAAGAGCTCAACAACTTTACCTGAAACCCTCCCCCCCAAAAAGGGGGTAGATTACTGTCAGTTTTTAATTGTGTGAGTAGTTCACAGTCTCTAAGAAGTTGGATGTCCCTGCCATATAGCAATCAAGAAAGAGTAGCATCAAAAAGAGCACAGAAGGAGAAGGAAAAAGAGTGGGACGCGAGATTTTGTAGAGAGGCTTTGTTTGAAAAGATGTCCACCTACACAGGCTTGGATCAAAGAGTTTTCTAATTAGAAGGGCATGAGAGCATGTAGTAATAAGATTTATCAGCGTGTTCACTGCCTATACAAGGGAGGGTTATCACTTGAGTACGCAAAGTAGCAAAGGGATAAAGCAGAGCTGAAAACATGAATCAATTAATTGATGTTATTCAAATCATTTTGACATGTCAATAAGCTTCGGAAATGATTTCCATTGCTTTTCCAACCATTCAAACGAGACTTTGGAATGCTGGAGTTCGTTAAGTTGCAGCAAACAAAATACGCAAGCCCTCGGCTGAATGCATCAGGTTATTCCCACCACGGATAATGTCAGTGTACAGAAAACAAATCCGCAATACACCCCACGAACCTGCTCTGCAACACTTCTATCTTTTAACTGGCAGATTCCTTCATTAACCTTTGTCAGTCTCTGCTTAGCGTGGTCTCCTCAGCCTCTTCACTCCCCAAGAAAATGAAGCAAAACTAAAAATTAAAAAAAAATCATTCCAGTAGCACCATAGAGACCAACTAAGTTTGTTCTTGGTATGAGCTTTCGTGTGCATGCACACTTCAATGAAGGTTTGCTTTTTTCCCCATTTTAACACAGTGCAACTGAAACACTAGGGTGAAGCAGGCAGAAAGCAAAACAATTCATGGCTTTTAAGCAAACAGAACTGAGATCTTGTCAGCACCTGGGTGCAGTATTGGGGGGCAGTGTGTATCCACACTGCTGGTGGGGGATGCCAATTGTTGAATGCCCCTCCATGCAAACGAAAAAACATGCCTGAAAGTAAACAGCCAGCACACTGGAGAGAAAGCTTAGAGCTGTCTTTGTTTTTTTGTTTTTGTTTTTAATTTGCAGGGTCTTTCTGTTAAACCTATCTCCCCATCCGAAGGCTGCTCTACCCACTCAGATCTCTACCAACTCATTTTGATGCATGCTTAGACAAGGATGTGCGAAACCTTCTCTCAAACCATTCAGCTAGTCTGAACAAAACTTTGCTCGGATGTTTTGCTGAGGCACCAAGATACGAGCCCCTGAACCCCATTTCGGAGATGCCCCCACTCCATTTTAGAGATTCAACTTTGCTTGAACTTTGCTTCAACTTTGCCAGCTAAAATCCTTACATTGCAGCTTCTTAGATAAACTTAGCAAATCAGCAGAATGCCAGTAAACGGCCGACCACAGACTTCCTCTTTTCAAGAGGAAGTCTGGTTTCAGGGAAAGAGCTAACCACAACTCAACCCCATGACCGAGCCATTTCCTGTGAACATCAGCAGAAGCCAAAATAAGGTCCCAGGTGCAGTTGGGGGTCAACGGCTAGGCATTTAGGCACTGAAATAATAGCATATAGCACCTCCTGGCGGCTAAAGCAGCTTGAAACAGACAAAGGCAGCCGGACAAAGGAAATGTTCTGATTTGCTAACGCAGTATTATAATATTAGTTCTGATAGGCCAGGAGGAGGGATTTAGGAGGAGCTTTACTATGTCATAGAGAGTACTTAAGCTTGCCCACAGGAGGTGGGGTGTGCATTTGCCTTTTGCTTACTGAATGCACCTTATTGCAATAAAGAAACTTTGCTTTTGGAAACTTTGCTGCCTGAATCTTTCTTCTGGTCTTATTGGGTCAAGGCATACAGGCGTAACATTTCTGGTGCCGTCAAGGACTCGGATCGGGCCTTAAGCCCTCGACCAGAGGCAGCCCCTTGCCTACTATGCAGGGCGTGGGAGGTTAACAGCCCTGTGACCTTGCGCGCACCACCTCAGTCTTAAGAGTTGGAAGGGATCAGAAGGCATCTTGACCCCCCTCCGCCCTGCAAGGAGTGGCAACGGACAAAGAACCGGGGAGACAGGGAAGACAGCCGGCTTTTGGTGAGTACTGACCCTCTATATTAATTAGAGGAAGGGGGACTTGATCTCTCCCCAGCGTATGGTATTAGCCAGCAGGTAAGGGGTCCTCTGGCGAACCCATATACGCAGAGGTAGGGCAGGTAGGGCAGGTAGGACAGGTAGGGCAGGTAGATACATAGATATGTGTAGGTAGGCAAGAAAGGACAAAAGGGGGAAAACTTTGGGAGGTATATGTGTGTGGTGTGTGAATAAGGTACTCCAGTGATTGTGTGTATGCATGAGAGGCCGGGGCGTTAGTGCCACTAGCCAAGCGACGTGTGGTCCCGAGGTGCGGTTTCAGGTAGCGAGAGCTCACCTGGCCACTGACAGGACGTGGAGAAAGGTGTGTGATTGTACCTTGGTAGGAGCGGAGTACCTCAGCAGCCCAGGATGGGAGGAGGGTCCAGCAAAGGGACTCCCCTCCAGTGTTTTCTGGACCATTGGAAGGAAGCCACAGAGGGCGACGATTGGGGATTCCCGTTGAGGAAAGAACGCCTACGATCCCTGTGTGAAGTAGACTGGCCAACACAGGGTACAGGCTGGCCCTCCGAGGGAAGCTTTGATGAGAATCTCATTAATCCCTTATGGCGGACTATAATTGACAATCATCCAGACCAGATCCCATATATCTCAACGTGGAAGGATGCTGTAGATGATAACCCCCCGTGGTTGCAAAGATGCAGAAAAACGCCACCAAGGGCAAAGATCTGCAGTATACAGAAGTTAGCAAAACACCCGCCAGTACTGGACAGTCAAGAAGAGGAGCTTATGGTTCCGCGGCCACCCCCTTATGCGCCCCTAGTACAACAGCCTCAGAACGCAGACCCACCGGCTGGGGCAGAAGGGGGACAGGGGAATAGGGTGAAGGTCCCTAACACCCAAACCCTGGAAGAAATATACCCAAACCTCAGAGAATTAAGGGAAAAGATAAGCCGGTATAGGTCCTCCAATCCTAAGCATAGAAGTGCAGCGGCAGCCTACAGCAGGGCCCGTAATCAGGCACTGAAAGACTATGCAAAAAGGTGCAAGGAAGCACCACCAGAAGACCTAATTGCCCCCCTTCGGGTGGTATGGGACAATCCACCCCCACCTGATGCACCTTTAGTCGATGGTGGACCCCCACCTCAGACATACACCATGCAGTATGTCCCCTTTAGTACAACAGACTTGATGAATTGGAAAATACACACACCACCCTTTAGTGAAAAACCTAAAGCTATGGTGGATTTAATGGCATCTATCTTCGCTGCCCACGAACCAACCTGGCCAGATTGCCAGCAGTTGCTGAATACCCTTTTTACCACAGAGGAAAGAAGGAGGATAGATCAACAAGCATTAGAACACTTGAAGGAACAGAGAGTGTTAGAAACAGATTGGCCCACTCGATATCCATCGTCTGATCCCAAATGGAACGCAAACAATGATGGAGACCGAAACGCCCTGAAAGCATATAGGGAAACTCTCCTACAAGGTATTCGAAGGGCAGCTAGGAAGCCAACAGACCTGTCCAAGGTCTCGGCTGTGACCCAGAAGGCAGATGAGAGCCCTGGAGATTTTCTGGAACGGTTAATGGAAGCCTATAGAATCTGGACTCCATTTGACCCCGACCTCCCCGAGTATGCGGCGATGGTCAATAGCTCATTTATCGCACAATCCACTAAAGATATAAGGACAAAGATACAAAAGCAGGATGGGTTTCAAGGAAAGTCCTGGAGTGAATTGATGGCAATTGCCCAGCGAGTGTATGACTATAGAGGGGAGGAGGAGAAGAAGGAAAAGAGGAAGTGGATGAAGGAGAAGGCGGCAGTTATGGCGGCAGCTTTGGCCCAAGGAGGACCGGCGACTCGGGAGGGCCAGAGGGGCCCAGAGGCCCGAGATAGAGGCCGGTGAAGAGGTCAGCCGCTTGGAAGAAAGCAGTAGAAGAGGCATTGAAGGAGTATGTAAGGATGAAAGGCCAAGCAACAAGCGTCCTAGGACTGGTGACCCGGGTGAGGCCAGAGGGGTCTGACCCGAGGAAGAGGCCGGTGAAAAGGTCAGTTGCTAGGAAGGAAGCAGTGTGTCATATGTAGAAAAGGGAGACACACTGGAAGTGAGAATGGCCCCAGAATAGAGGAGAAGGAAGAGGAAGAGGACAAAGAAGAAGAGGGCTTGGAGGAAGATACCCCAGAGGGACCAACCAGAGATATTTCGCTGGGAGCCCAGTATTCTGTTATAACCACGCCTGTACAATCCAAAAGCCTAGAATCAGTGAACATTGTGGGAGCCACAAGTGATTTGTTCAGGGAGGCATTTGGAATGTCAAATTGAAGGATGCCACCTCACCCATCAGTTCCTGTATATGCCCAAATACCCAGTGCCCTCACTGGAAAGAGACGTCCCCTCAAGGTACAGGCACAAATTATTTTGTCCCCAAAGGACCAGAAATGCAGCTATTTCCACGAGTGACCAGCATATTGTCACTAATGGCGCCTAGAGAATACTCTTAGGAACTTTTGGCAGCCTTGATCACAAAATCCCATCCATTTACTCTTGGGAAAAGTGACAGAATAATACCTGAAACTCTCCAAGCTCCACCAGGGGTGTGGGCTGAAGATAATCCCCAGAGTTGGCCAAAAATATCCTGCATATAATTCTTAATGTAAGGTCCTAGGCTATGCCAGTCTCAGTAAAACACTACTCTCACTTTCCTGCCACGATGGGCGGCAGAAGGAGCCCAGAAACACTTGAACTGATTATTGAATCTTGGCTTACTCAAACCCCTTTGATTCTGGCCACAAGGATTTAAAAAAAAAAAAAAATTGGTAAAGATGGCCAAAACTTGGAAGAAAAGGAAAAGAAGTTACAGAAGAACTGTTATACTTGTTATGGGAGGCAGGATACAAAGTCTCCCGGAAAAAAGCACAACTGTGCTTGGAAGAAGTCCAGTATCTAGGCTATAATGTGTCACACCAGCAAAGGGCTTTGAGACCAGAGAGGAAAGAAGCCATATGTCTCATAAGAGAGCCCACCACTAGGAAGCAGTTGTGGGACTTCCTAGGGAAATGCAGGGTGGTGCTAAATACCTGGCTTCAGTGTTTTACCAGAATCCCTGAATGATAGTACAGGAGGAGTGAAGGAAGACCCTTTGTGTGGGGACCAGAGCAGCAAGAGGCTTTTGAGACTATTAAGAAATGCCTAATGGAGGCTCCGGCCTTGAGGCTGCCAAACCCAGAGAAGCCCTTCCAACTGTATGTGCATGAGCAGAATGGCGTGGCAGCTGGAGTTTTGACTCAGAAGCTAGGAAGCTGGAATCGGCCTGTAGCTTATCTTTCAAAGCAACTGGACCCAACGGCTAAAGGATGGCCACCCTGTCTGAGATCAGTGGCAGCCAGTGCAGTCTTGGTGACAGAAGCAGATAAATTCACCTTTGGCCAAGAAATGAATGTAAATGTACCCTATGCTGTTCTCACCCTCATGGAGTACAAAGGGAGCTACTGGCTGACAAACCCCCGAATGGCCCAATACCAGGGCCTGCTGTGTGAAAACCCAAGAGTGCACCTAAGAGTGGTGAATACCCTTAACCCCGCCACCCTGATGCCCCTACCAGACGACGAGGAAATAGAACACCATGATTGTCTCCAGGTGATGGACGAAGTCTACTCTAGCAGACCAGACTTGAAAGATGAACCCCTGAAAGAGCCTGATGTTGTATATTACACAGATGGGAGCAGCTTTGTATCCAATGGCGTTAGGAGGGCTGGGTATGCTGTGGTGACCAACGATGAGATTGTAGAGGCAGAAGCTCTGCAACCGGGAACCTCTGCCCAGAAGGCCGAAATAATTGCACTCACTAGAGCCCTGCAATTGGCAGCTGGATGTAAGGCGAATGTATATATACAGATTCAAAGTATGCCTTCTTAACCCTGCATGCGCATGGAGCTCTATGGAAGGAAAGAGGTCTGATAGGAGCCCATGGAAAAGCCTTGAAGTATGGACAAGAAGTGGAAAGTCTATTAGAGGCGGTGTGGGCCCCTGAGAGGATTGCTGTAATGCATTGCAAAGGACATGGGCGAGGCAAGGATTTGGTCACCAGAGGCAACCATAAGGCAGACAAGGCTGCCCGAGAAGCAGCTATGCAATCACCACCTCCAACCATGGCTGCACTCATCCCAGAAATAACCACTGAAGACTTGGAACCTCAATATTCTCCTGAAGAGCAAGAATGGGCACAACAGGAGGGAGCCCGACTGCAAGATGGATGGCTACTCCTCCCAGACAACTGAGTGTTCGTGCCCCAACACTTGGCCAGCAAAATTGTGGGAAACTATCATGAGTCCACACACTTGGGTGGCACTGCTGCTAGGGAACATATCGGGAGAAAATTGTATGTGCCTAACCTCTCACAATTAACTGCTGCTATCTCCCAGAGGTGTATCCTTTGTGCCAAAAACAACCCCAAGCAAGGAATGCAACCCCCACCGGGTGTACAACATGTGGGATACAGCCCTATGGAGAATCTGATTGTGGATTTTACTGAGTTGCCACCTGCAAGGACTTGCAAATATCTGCTAGTGTTTGTTTGTACGCTGACCGGATGGGTAGAGGCGTTCCCAACACGGACTGAAAAAGCCAGGGAAGTAACTAAGAAACTTCTAACCGAACTAATACCCAGGTTCGGACTGCCCAGGAGTATAGGGAGTGATAATGGACCAGCCTTTATCGATCAGGTAGTGCAGGAAGTGTGCAAGAAACTTCAGATAAAGTGGAGACTGCACTCTGCCTATAGGCCACAGAGTTCGGGAAAAAACTGAAAGGATGAACCGGACTTTGAAAATCCAATTGGCCAAATTAACCCAAGAGACCGGACTGAAGTGGACAGATGTCCTCCCTATAGCTCTGTTCCGAATTCGAAGCGCCCCCACCAAGAGACTTAAACTGTCACCATTCGAGCTCCTGTATGGGAGGCCACCTCCATTTGTTCGTGAAAAACCAGCTGGACTGGACAGGTGGAAGAGCATATCACCTTCCACAAACAAATAATCTCTCTATCTGTCTGTCTGTCTCTCTGTGTCTGTGTGTTGTCGTTCCCTCAGCAGGTGGGCCCTCGAGCAAACACCGTGCAGCTTTGCTGAGCCAGTCCATCAGTTCCAGCCTGGCTATAGCTTGTGGGTAAAGGAGTGGAAGCGCAACCTTCTTACACGGTCCATACACGGTTCTCCTATCCACCCCAACGGCGGTGAAAGGCCGAGGTGACCCCCTGGAGTCGACACCCTGCTGTGCCTAGCCAGGAGTAGGTACTCAACGCACGGTGCACCAGTCTCCCCTGCTGCGTCTGACCGGCAAGGACGCCCAGCGCACGGGAGACCGAATTGAAGTAGCCCCTGCTGTGACACACAGGACGCTGTCACTCGACGCACGGGCCACCGGAAACCTCCATTTTATGCAACAGAGACCATCTCCAGCAGAACCACATCAGAAAAATTGGTCAGAAGGACATTGTTATTAGTGGTTTGTCGACCAGTTGTTAGACAGGGTATAACTCTATAGATTGGGAATGTTAGAGGTGTGAACAATGTTGGTCTAGGCTGTTGGGATTGGACGGGAAATTGGAAGGGAAAATCCTGTTGACCCCTTGAAATTGACTTTGTCAAAGTAACAATATCCCTTTCTATTCCCTTGCGTGTATATAGTTGGGAACCAGAGGGGGAGGGCCTAGTCTTTATACCTATGGGTGTATTTTCACTGGAAAAGAGAATAGGGAGTCCATTCTACAGCCAAACAGTTCTTACTGTTAGAAAGTTATTCCTGACTATTTGCTACATTGCAACTGCTCTCAAGAAGTCAGAATAGGTAAAATATTCACTGATCCTATTCTTCTCACACTAATTTCATTAGTCCCTTCCAGTCCTCCAGTAAATGTCATCACCCTCCATAAGAAATATGGGCCATATTCAGCTGTAACAGTAAACCAGAATTTAGTCCTCGAGGAATGAACTTGGGGTGAGGCACTGGCTCTTATTCGACTTTCTCCAGTGTAGTCACAAGGAGATTTGAAGCTTTCACACCAGGGGACACGCCACCCAGAGTCACCAAAGGGGGGTGGGAAGTCCTTTTATGTACAGGAACCGCAGGCTTACCAAATATACCTGTGGTTGCCACGCAACTGCTTACAGTCCAAGGGACTGACTGGAGAAGGACACCATTACAACGTTCACCTCATACATGGCAGCTGTTGTGAGTGGGGCTGAGGAGAAGGTGGCTGCAGGAGGAGAAGGGATGGTGGAAAGCGGCAGAGGTATCAACGAATATGATACGGATGTCTTTGAAGTGGAGAAGATCCTGGACATGAAAACCACAGATAGTAAAATCTATGCAAAGTACGATGGAAAGGTTATTCACCAGATGATGATACATGGGAACCTGATGAACATTTTGAAGACCCTATAGGGGTGTTTGAACACTGGATGGATCAAGTTATAGAGGAAATCTCAGTAGGTCAATCTGAAGAGGAAGCAGAACAAGCTGCTCCTCTCGATTGAAAGGGGGGAAATGAGGCACCAAGATACGAGCCCCTGAACCCCATTTCGGAGATGCCCCCACTCCATTTTAGAGATTCAACTTTGCTTGAACTTTGCTTCAACTTTGCCAGCTAAAATCCTTACATTGCAGCTTCTTAGATAAACTTAGCAAATCAGCAGAATGCCAGTAAACGGCCGACCACAGACTTCCTCTTTTCAAGAGGAAGTCTGGTTTCAGGGAAAGAGCTAACCACAACTCAACCCCATGACCGAGCCATTTCCTGTGAACATCAGCAGAAGCCAAAATAAGGTCCCAGGTGCAGTTGGGGGTCAACGGCTAGGCATTTAGGCACTGAATAATAGCATATAGCACCTCCTGGCGGCTAAAGCAGCTTGAAACAGACAAAGGCAGCCGGACAAAGGAAATGTTCTGATTTGCTAACGCAGTATTATAATATTAGTTCTGATAGGCCAGGAGGAGGGATTTAGGAGGAGCTTTACTATGTCATAGAGAGTACTTAAGCTTGCCCCACAGGAGGTGGGGTGTGCATTTGCCTTTTGCTTACTGAATGCACCTTATTGCAATAAAGAAACTTTGCTTTTGGAAACTTTGCTGCCTGAATCTTTCTTCTGGTCTTATTGGGTCAAGGCATACAGGCGTAACATTGCTACAGTCCGAACCTCCACGTTCACCTTGAATTTCACTCTGGGCAAACCATCGTTGCAACAGGAGAAGGTGAAACACACACCACCTCCTGGGGAATTTCACTAGTCTTAGGCATGCAAAGTGCATTCTTTCCCTCAAAGAATTCTGGGCACTGTGGTTTACCCTTCACAGAGTTACAATTCCCAGCACCACTTAACACACGACAATGCCCAGAATTATTTCAGGGAGAGAATGTGCTTCTAATGCGCTTTCAATGCATAATGTGTGCTCAGCCTTACCGTATAAGCATCATACTGTCATGACCACTATCTGCCATTCCCTGCAGCAAATGTGCAAAGTGTGGAAGTAATAAATGTGTGGATGTACATATTGTGCACACCTGTGTGCGTGCACCTGAGGCTCCTGGCCCAATCAGGTTCCCCATGTGCGTGCACCTGCATATGCCGCTCTCCTGCTTTGTGTGTTTGTTGTGGGAAACGGCAGCATCACAGCTGTGCCTTCCGCAGCAACCAATTAGTAAGACGCAACACATCTGCCCACAGTGGAGCTCTTGGTTTTCTCTGGGATGCTGCAGAAGCTACAACCTCCAAATCAGCCTCAAATCTTCACTTTAGGCGAAGTTCAGTGGCTACTGTCATGAGCACCTAAGAGCAGCCTGCTGGACCCAGCTAGGCCACCAAACTGCTCCCCCATCAGCCAACAAGGTGCCTGCAGGAAACCCTTGAGCAGGGCCTGAGCACAAGAGCCCTCGCGCCTCCTGTGGTTTTCAGCAACTGGGATTCAGAAGCACTACTGCCTCCTGCTGCGGGGACAGCGCATAGCCGTCGTGGCTAGTGGTCACCGATTGCCTTCTGCTCCATGCCTGTCAGAAGGCATGATGAACAAACCCAGAGACGCCCTTTGTTTTTTTCCCCTGGCATAAGGGAGATGTCATGGTAACAAGAGCTGCAAAAGCAAGAATGAGTGAAAGCTCCCACACTGTAGCCCCAAATGTCTACCTTCCGACGATCTGAAGGTGGAGATGGATGCCCCTTCCACATGAAGTTCTCACGTCGTTTCCAAGTGAGGCCGAGAAGAGGAGAATGGGTGCTTTAATGTTTTATGTATGGTGTTCGTGCCCCATTCTTGTTCCGAAGAGATCAGAGCAGCTCACATATGACTCCCAGATGGCCACGCATCCAGGAAGCGTACAGGGCCAAGCCGGCTGAGGTTCAGCAACAGAACTGTGTGCCAAATGGCACATTGCATGCAAGCGGCATAATGGGAACTCAACGACAGCCGTGAGTAGCTGATTCAAGAGCGGGTGACTGGGTGCGGAGAAAGCAGAGGGGAGATGGGTGTTTAGCTCTCTCTCTGCAAGCTGGTTCTCTGCTCCAAATCACCCCAAAGGCCTCTGTCCCCGCACCCAGTCCCACAGTGGGGTTCCAAACGCTTGCCCGCCTGCCTGCCTGCCTCCCCGCTCCAGGCAAAAGAGTTGCCACGGAATTTCGCCTAATGGGGTTCAAGGGAAAAACTGGCAGAGGAATTTTGAGGGAAGCTGAAAGAGTTTCTAAAAGAGCTACAAACTTCCTTGTGGATGCTTCATGCACCCTTAAAAAAAGGTAAAGGTAAAGGGACCCCTGACAGTTAAGCCCAGTCGCAAACGACTCTGGGGTTGCGGCGCTCATCTCGCTTTACTGGCCGAAGGAGCCGACGTTTGTCGCGGGGATTCGAACCGCAGACCTTCCGATCGGCAAGCCCTAGGCTCAGTGGTTCAGACCACAGCACCACCCGCGTCCCCTCATGCACCCTTATCAACTGCTAATTGAATATTGAATAAAAGCTGTGGCTTTTAACTGGAAATTCCTACGGATGGGCTATAGCTCAGTGGTAGTACTTTAGAGCTGCAAAATCAACATTTTGGAATCATGGGGAGGTGCTGTGACTCAGTGACAGTGCATCTGCTTTGCATACATGTATATTTGCCCTTTCCTGGGTCCTGCACCCCACTTTTAACAAAATGTGTTTGCGATACATTTCTGGCTGTGCATTTCGGTGGTTTCTTTTAACGGTGTTTGTGTGTTTGCAACTTCTCCTTTCCCCACCTCTTGACAGCTAATTAGGTAGATTCTCATGCAGTAATTTAAAATCTGCTAATTACCCCCCTCGTCTAAATATGAAAGAGGAGAAATTCTCTCATTTATTAGCCAGGCACTAGTGCGGAAGAAATCTTAAAAGGTCAAGAAGCTGCCAGTTGCGAAGCAAACCCCAGGAATTAACTCTGCGACAGGATCTTAAATCAATTTTCTCTCTCGATCCAAAACTAACTGCTGCATAGGGGCTCTCGCGCCAACTTCGAGCAGACTTCAGAAATGCCTGCGGCCAGTTTCCAAAGAATATTCTCAGACAGGGAAATACAAAACACACTCAAACTTCTTTGTATCTGAAAAATTCTCTGTTGCTACCAGAACTTGACAGAACTTAAGCACTGCATTCCAAAAAGCAAAGATTAGCCCCTGGGTGAGATTGCAGACCAATGCCAGGCGTAACACAAGGGTAAGAAGCGGAGTCCTTTACACACACACACACACACACACACACACACTTGATACATGTGTTGTGCGATATAACATGTAGCACCGTATTTGGCGGGACTATGGGAACTATCCTGAGAATCTCGGCTTTGTATTATTTCTTAAAATTAGGTTACTAGTCCTTAAGGTGGCTGGAAAATGTGCAGCCCCTACCTGGTGATATCTCAGAAACATGGGTGAGGGCAGAATTTCTAGTGACCATAGGATGGTCCTTGAATTCTTCTCCTCTCCTTCTCTGACCCAGTGCTTGGCACAGGACCAGCAGAAGTGTAAAGGTAAAGGTAAAGGGACGCCTGACCATTAGGTCCAGTCGTGCCCGACTCTGGGGTTGCGGAGCTCATCTCGCGTTACTGGCCGAGAGAGCCAGCGTACAGCTTCCAGGTCATGTGGCCAGCATGACAAAGCCGCTTCTGGTGAACCAGAGCAGTGCATGAAAACACAGTTTACCTTCCCGCCGGAGTGGTACCTATTTATCTACTTGCACTTTGACGTGCTTTCGAATTGCTAGGTTGGCAGGAGCAGGGACCCGAGCAACGGGAGCTCACCCCATCGTGGGATTCGAACCGCCGACCTTCTGATCAGCAAGCCCTAGGCTCTGTGGTTTAACCCACAGCGCCACCCGTGTCCCGCAGAAGTGTGGACAACCCCTAAATCACAACAAGAAGAGGAAAATAAGTGCATACTGATGTGTCGGCTGGGGGATTTCCTCTCTGCGCAGGAGAGAAAACTGAGTTCAGGGAAGAGTTTTGGCACACATTAAGCTCCGGGAATCTTTAATGAGCACCGAGGGAGTCCGGGTCTCCAGCAATATTATTCCTTTCCTTGCCGGAAGAGTGCCACGCTTGGGCTGTTAACAGGCACAGAGGAAAACCTGCCGACACCGTTGCTTTCCTCCAAAGTTCCTCAGGAGTTCCTTGGGAAACCCCTGCCCCAACTGGTTGCCGCCACTGCTCAGCTGGTGAAATGAAACGCAAAGCGATTGCAGCACAAGCATCACAGCAGCTGCTGCGTGGAGGTGTTCCGACCCGTACCTGCAATACGAAGAAGGGGCAAAGCCATGCAGCAGCTGCTTCCTAGAACGGGGGCGGAGAGATGCCGTGGAAGAAATGCCATCTACCGTAAGTGACGTTGGCCTGTGTCTGGGGCCAGTGACTCATTATCAAGGGACTCTGGCGCTGTGTGGCTGATTTGCACCATTTCCAACACCTATGTCACATCTAGATTGGGATTCAAGGCTAAGGTCCACCATAGCACTCACTCAGGGCCAAATCCTGACTGCCTTTCTGACTTCAGAACTGCTTTTCTAATGGCAGCCAGAGAGGCTGAGACTTCCCAAGCAGATCACGCGTGCTGCAAAAACCCCCAAAAGTCCTGGATTATTGGAGGTCATGTCAGTGATAGTGATTGGTAGGGCAAGATCTTAGGAACACACAGATCCCTTCCTCCATTTTCTCTACAAAATTGTGCAGGGTGTGTGTGGGGGGGGACTCACTATGGCAAGGATGAACTTTGGAATAGGATAAAGTTGTGTTAGAGCCCAGCCAGATTTGAGAAACCCTATCTGGCTTTCTCCCAAGGAGAAGGGCAGCAGAAGGGTGAATACAAAATAAAATTTAAAAAATCCTTCCAGTAGCACCTTAGAGACCAACTAAGTTTGTTATTGGTATGAAGAATTTCAGAAATAGACTGGAAAGAGAAGTTGCTGAATTGCAACTTATTACCAAACTTAAAACCATGGAGAGACCTGGTCTGAATAGAGACATTGGATTCTTATCTCATTATACATGATAAAGCTGTTTTTAGCCATCTCACGTCTTGCTTTTTCCTGTAAGACCAATTGCAGTCGTTAACAGGTTTTCCACACCCATCAGCCAATCACCCATTCCCACCACCCTTCTGAGTAATACCCCTCCCCACTCTCTCATTATATATAAGGGTCTGGTGACTTCTGTTTCAGTGTATCTGAAGAAGTGTGCATGCACACGAAAGCTCATACCAAGAACAAACTTAGCTGGTCTCTAATGTACTACTGGAAGGAATATGCTATATGGTAATTTATGGACCTAATAGGTCTCTAAAGCCATTTGCACATAACAAAATATGTATTTTATCCAAGTAATCTTTATTTTATCTTATATTTTGGAAATGTACATCCAGTTTTTTTTCCTTTAATTTCTTTTGGGGCCCCCAAGAGAGTGGGGCTCTAAGCTATAGCTTGTTTAGCTTATACGTAAATATGGCACTGGCTCTTCATTGGTTCCTGGTTTATAGCTGTTTGTTTGTTTGTTTCCAAAAATCTGAGACAGGAAATGTCTCAGCCCCGAGGTAGGTTTGGGGGCCCTTTGGGTAGTGGAGGAAGGAGAACAGGTGTGCCAGGAGTTTCATTTGTACCCCTGAAAAGCTCTCGACCCCTTTCTGGGTGAACAGGAGAGCGACTGCCTGTCTCTAGATGGGACCATCAGCAAGCGGCTGGTTCCCTCTGACATCTCAGGCTTCATAGGCACCATTTCGCCCCTCTGGCTGCCCAGGAACAAAGCTGCTCTGAAGCCGCTGAGGAGCAGGGCAGCCTAGGCAGAGGAGCGCTGAGATGATGCTGAATCCTTCAGAGCTTCACCTGTTGCCAAGGCAACGCAGTTCAGAAGTGTGGGAGAGCACTGGGCCTGAGCAAAAAAACATTAAATTAAAGCACGTTAAGGGCTGTTAAACTGAAGCAACTGCTCATGTGGAGAGGGCCCCAAAATGCCTCCTTAGCAGGCAGGATACTAATGAAGAAATAGTTTGCCAGGAAAGGTGGAGTGCGGGAGTTATGGGGGATTTGGAGCAACAGGCCAGAGCAAAAGTAAATTCTACCGCAGTTGAGAATCTGAAGAATTCTTGAAATTGATGTTTTCTTTTTAAAAGAAGAAGAAGAAGAAGAAGAAGAAGAAGAAGAAGAAGAAGGAGGAGAAGGAGAAGAAGAAGTAGTTATATTTCTGGATTTGAGTGTATTTATTTTGACTAAATATTCAGTGGTAATAAATAGCGCATTTTAGGTTCATATACAACATAGTAGACATCTTTGTGAACACTGAGCACAGATTTTTTTTTTTTTTAAAAAAAATATACTTTCTAAACCAGATCAGAATTGCTGGCAGATCCCAAGATTTGTATAGCAAAATCCATTTATAATTGCTATTCCAAATGTATTGTTATTGGCAAATTGAATATGCATAAATATCCCACCCACACAGAGAACACACAAATCTGGCTCATTCTCTACAGACGAGTGCTGTGCTCAATCCCTGCCTTAGATTTCTAGACAATTTCCCGATCCCTGTGTGAGAGCCACTGGCTTTACCCCTCCTCTTTCCACTATGCTTGGTAAAGCGTGTTCTCCTTCATGGAGAGCACGTGTTGCGGTGGGGGCTAGCAAGTCACCCCTCTGCTGCTGGGCGGGTTTGTATGGATGGCCACTACTGCGATTGGGCTCTGGCTGTCGTTGGGGAGATTCATATGTTGCAATTGTTGATGGACAGTCAGAGCCTATAAATGACCCTGCACTCAGCGTCGGAGCCCTCCTGGCTTCATGCATCGGATCGCCCGCCCTCCCTCCCTGTTATTAGGCCTCTGCGTTGACCTTGCTATGCCTGTCATGGGGTCGTCTGCGTTGGAGCAGGGGCCTGGTAGGAATTTTTCCATTTGGCTGATTGGCTGGTGCCATTTGGTTTTCGCCTACTGCGTAGCAATTAGTCACAACTTGTAAGGTTGGCGGTTAGGCATTGGTTATAAATTGGTTTAGGAGGGGCAGAGTTGGCTGTGGTTGCCCCTTGTCCCTGTTTAGGGAAGCTTTTATATTTTTAAGAAATACTTTTTATTGAATTTTACATACATTCTTTTAAATATCCATTAATTTTCAACTATTATACATATTTTTGACTTCCATTAAACCCCTTCTCAAGATTTTCAAATTTCCTAATTTCTTCTTGTATTTCCAACTTCACTATTACTTTTTATCACAATATTTAATTAGTACCTTCCAAAATTTATCTCCGTAATATTTCCTAAAATGAACCGTACAAAACTTCTTGTAAACCTACTAGCGCGATTTGTTGTTTACAATTCTCTTTCAAATATTTCTCAAATTTAGCCCAATCCTTCAGGAATTCCTGGTCCCGACGGTTTCGAATTCTTCCTGGCATCTTATCTAATTCTGCGTAGTCCATTAACTTCACCTGCCATTCTTCAATTGTCGGTAATTCTTCTTGTTTAGGGAAGTTTTTAATGTCTGATGTTTTATTGTATTTTAATATTTTGTTGGAAGCCGCCCAGAGTGGCTGGGGAAACCCAGCCAGATGGGTGGGGTATAAACAATTATTATTATTATTATTATTATTATATTATTATTATTATTATTTGCCTACTTGTTGGTCTTAAGAGAGTCGGCAGTGCAAAAGGTCACAGGTCGTAGTTTGCACATTTGCAAGTGAAAGTGAAGAAGGGATCGAAGAGGAGCAAAACAACACACAGAGGGAGTTCGATTCAGAGCAGCTTGTTTCGGCTGTATTCTTTCCCATTAAAAGCTGTGCCCAGCATGTAATTCAAACGTCCTTCATTAGTGTCTGTGACCAATTCATCACATTTCCAGAAGTAGCATCAGTGCTAATAGACTGGGCAGGGCAGGCCAAAAAAAAAAAAGAGAAGGGGGGAGTGTTTCTGGCTAGACACCCAGTTCATTGCCAGATCCTTTGATGAACTGGCCGGACAAACTAAAGTGAAGGGAGTCACATTCCTCTATTTCCCTTTTAAATTGTGTTCTACATCACAGGCTGGCAAAACAATACAAAAAAAGGAATGAATGAATGAAAATGTAGAGTCCATTAAGCTACTTAGAACCTTGAAGGCTGCCAATTTTCTGCCAGTCGCGATGTATTTTTTCTAGTCCGGAAAGAAAAAAAGGATGCGGGGTGGGGGGGTGGGGGTAAGAGAGGGCACAACACTAACAGCAGAAGAAAAACAACCATGCAAAATGCTCTGCAATAACCACAGTTGCTGTGAGCATATTCCCAGCAACAAGTCCTTGACGTGTGTCTTGCCCAGGGTAGTGGGGAGAGGGAGGGAGGGAAGGAGAGTTTGTGCAAAACATATCACAATAGTGAAGGAAAACAAACAGGGAAGGTCTGAGGGAGAAAGGTGATTGCAGAGAGATGGGAAGAGGAGAGAGGTCACCATCTGAGGACCGTAGCAAACTGATGCTTTTTTTTACAAGGAAAGGAAAGCAGGGAAATCTATTGATGTTCGACCTTTTAACCTCACCCCAAATAGAATTCAAAGAAGACTCAAATTTTGTTTGGTTTTGGCAGAATTTAGGGCAACAACTTTATTGATTACAGTATAGTGTTGGTGCGCATAGGCCTGGTTCGACTAGCTCCCTGCTCCGCAGGTGGCGCTGACCCAGGGTTCCGCATAGGTCAGCCAAGGGTGAACACCTGATAGCAGAAAGCGGGGACGTGCTCTAATCCGCCACCCAAATGCCCCCCTGGACTCAGGCATGGGGCACAACCCCTCTCGGGGTTGACCAAAACCATTGAGTCCCTGATTCTTTAACGGAATACCATTCACATAGGATGGTGAGAGCTTCTCCCATCCCTATCACCTGAACCAGAGCCTATCCGCAACCTGACAAGTTGTGACGATTTGCTATGCGCAGGCGAACCCCAAATGGCAACAGCCAATCAGCCAAGTGGGGAAAATTCCTGCTGTGCCCCGTCCCAATGACACACGACACACAACGGCATAGCAAGGGTCAAGCGCAACAACCCTAAAAGTAGGGGAAGTGAGCAGGTGTTTCCGATGCACGCACCAAAAGAGGAATCTCTGGATCACTGCATGGGTATTATAGTTCCTCCATCCGTTTAGGCTTGCATCCCATTGGCCTGATTGAACCCTGCATCAAGGACTTAACGATGGGGTGTCGTAGCTGTCATCCTACCCACCCACAACACAGGGTTTGGTTGCCAGGTCTCACCGCAATACCAGCCCTCTTTAAGGGAGGAGCAGATTTACCGGTATTTGTTTATTTCGTTAACTGGCCTCTTTCATTGTGGATACACATAGTTACCTTTTCTTAAATCTGCTTTTGTTTACCTTGTGCAGTCAATGGCTGCTAACCATGATGGCTCTTGTTGTCCTGCAAGCCCACCAGCAGGGGTCATGAGCAGAGATTCTCCTGCCGATCTCAGAGCAAGGGTGAAGAAGGTATTGGGGGAGGCAGACTTTTAAATATTATTATCATGATCAACAACAAGAACACACGTGGGAGCTGTCAAACATGAGCCCTCGCCTGCACTGTGAAAGTGGTCTGCACCCCCTGGGAGAGCTTTGCCATGTGCCTGTTTTTCACATGTTTGGGTAGTTTCATAGAATTGTGTGGGGTGGGGTGAATCTGTGGGCGCTTGGTCTTTGATATCTCCACTAGCTGGTCGCTATCATAGAATCATAGAATCCTAGAGTTGGAAGAGACCACAAGGGCCATCCAGTCCAACTCCCTGCCAAGCAGGAAACAACCATCAAAGCATTCCTGAGAGATGGCTTGTCAAGCCTCCGCTTAAAGACCTCCAAAGAAGGAGACTCCACCACATTCCTTGGCAGCAAATTCCACTGTCCAACAGCTCTCACTGTCAGGAAGTTCTTCCTAATGTTTAGGTGGAATCTTCTTTCTTGTAGTTTGAATCCATTGCTCCGTGTCCACTTCTCTGGAGCAGCAGAAAACAACCTTTCACCCCTCCTCTATATGACATCCTTTGATATATTTGAACATGGCTTATCATATCACTCCTTACCTTCTCTTCTCCAGGCTAAGCATACCCAGCTCCCTAAGCCGTTCCTCATAAGGCATCGTTTCCAGGCCTTTGACCATTTTGGTTGCCCTCTTCTGGACACGTTCCAGATTGTCAGTATCCTTCTTGAACTGTGGTGCTCAGAACTGGACACAGTATTCCAGGTGAGGTCTGACCAGAGCAGAATTACAGTGGTACTATACTTCCCTTGATCTAGACCAGTGTTTTTCAACACTGTTCCGCGGCACACTAGTGTGCCGCGAGATGTTGCCTGGTGTGCCGTGGGAAAAATTGAAAAATTACTTTATATATAGTCAATATAGGCACAGAGTTAATTTTTTAACATTTTTAACATTTTCTAATGGTGGTGTGCCTTGTGATTGTTTTCATGAAACAAGTGTGCCTTTGCCCAAAAAAGGTTGAAAAACACTGATCTAGACGCTGTACTCCTATTGATGCAGCCCAGAATTGCATTGGCTTTTTTAGCTGCTGCATCACACTGTTGACTCATGTCAAGTTTGTGGTCTACCAAGACTCCTAGATCCTTTCACATGTACTGTATTCACATGTATTCATACAATGGTCTCGGCATTCCCTTTGTTGTTGTTCAGTCGTTCAGAGTCGTGTCCGACTCTTCGTGACCCCATGGACCAGAGTACGCCAAGGCACGCCTATCCTTCACTGCCTCCCGCAGTTTGGCCAAACTCATGTTAGTAGCTTCGAGAACACTGTCCAACCATTCATCCTCTGTCGTCCCCTTCTCCTTGTACCCTCCATCTTTTCCCAACATCAGGGTCTTTTCTAGGGAGTCTTCTCTTCTCATGAGGTGGCCAAAGTACTGGAGCCTCAACTTCAGGATCTGTCCTTCTAGTGAGCACTCAGGGCTGATTTCTTTGAGAATGGATAGGTTTGATCTTCTTGCAGTCCATGGGACTCTCAAGAGTCTCCTCCAGCAACATAATTCAAAAGCATCAATTCTTCGGCGATCAGCCTTCTTTATGGTCCAGCTCTCACTTCCATACATTACTACTGGGAAAACCATAGCTTTAACTATACGGACCTTTGTCGGCAAGGTGATGTCTTTGCTTTTAAGATGTTGTCTAGGTTTGTCATTGCTTTTCTCCCAAGAAGCAGGCGTCTTCTAATTTCGTGACTGCTGTCACCATCTGCAGTGATCATGGAACCCAAGAAGTGAAATCTCTCACTGCCTCCATTTCTTCCCCTTCTATTTGCCAGGAGGTGATGGGACCAGTGGCCATGATCTTAGTTTTTTTTGATGTTGAGCTTCAGACCATATTTAGCGCTCTCCTCTTTCACCCTCATTAAAAGGTTCTTAATTCCTCCTCACTTTCTGCCATCAGGGTAGTATCATCAGCATATCTGAGGTTGTTGATATTTTTTCCGGCAATCTTAATTCCGGTTTGGGATTCATCCAGTCCCAGCCTTTCGCATGGTGAATTCTGCATATAAGTTAAATAAGCAGGGAGACAAGATACAGCCTTGTCGTACTCCTTTCCCAATTTTGAACCAATCAGTTGTTCCATATCCAGTTCTAACTGTAGCTTCTTGTCCCACATAGAGATTTCTCAGGAGACAATGAGGTGATCCGGCACTCCCATTTCTTTAAGAACTTGCCATAGTTTGCTGTGGTCGACACAGTCAAATGCTTTTGCGTAGTCAATGAAGCAGAAGTAGATGTTTTTCTGGAACTCTCTAGCTTTCTCCATAATCCAGCGCATGTTTGCCAATTTGGTCTCTGGTTCCTCTGCCCCTTCGAAATCCAGCTTGCACTTCTGGGAGTTCTCGGTCCACATACTGCTTACATACGGCATTTCCCCTACCTTCCAACAAACGGTGCACAAAGTGGCCTACAAATAGAAGTTAAGCTATATCACAGAAAACGGCAAAAAGTTAAATGTATCATTAATTACTTACACACACACACACACACCCACAAAATTGCTGGTGATTAGGTAGGCATGAAAAACTAGCAGGCATTTTTTAAAGCAAACACCAGTGAACTGAAACTTAGACCACACTCCAAAGGTTGCCCGCACAAAACAGCCTTCGTGAAGGGTGGATATTCAGGTGCAGGGAGTTCCACAGTCATGCTGCCACTACCGAAAAAGCCCTGCCTCTCATACAACAACCTCCCCCACCCCACCCCCCCAAAATATCACGTCATGAGCAGATGGAACAGAAAGCATAGTCTTTGTGGCCGGTTTTCTGCATTCTTTGGAAAGTTAATATGTTTAATTAAATTTCATTAATTAACAAATCTGATGATGACGCCTCTCTTTCTCTCTCTCTCCCTCCTCCCCATCCCACCCCAGGTCTGAACGAGGACCTACAGGAAGGTATCACACTACAAAAAGTAATTATCTCCCATGTGGCGCTATGCGTGTTGTTCAGAACCCGCGTTTAAATATGCAGATTGAATGATAGCCAGTGATGCTTGGGAATTAAAAAATGACTGCATTACACAATGACTCATAATCTTGTAGCAGCACAGAGTTTTACACATATGGTTGAGGGCGATAGCCAATTTTCTTGGCAAAGATGCCGCAAGTCACATCCAAGCTATGAGACAGCACCACCACGGTGCTTGTACAGCTTCCTTTTGTGTTGGGTGTGGGGTGTGTGGAGGGCCTTGCCTCCAGTCCAGTGTGTGCCAAACATATTGAACTCTGGTTCCCTATCTAAGCTTATGGTATCCTCTGGGTCTCTGCAACCCAGCATTGTTTGTGTGTTCCATGAATGAATGTGCAAATAATCTAGTATGCAGTGTATCCTAACAGACGGCTGTTGACTGCGATCATCCACGGTTGACCATAAGTAATAATTTGTACTCTTGGACTTGGAGTCCCAGGACTGCAAAGAAGATCAAACCTATCCATTCTCAAGGAAATCGGCCCTGAGTGCTCACTGGAAGGACAGATCCTGAAGTTGAGGCTCCAGTACTTTGGCCACCTCATGAGAAGAGAAGACTCCCTGGAAAAGACCCTGATGTGGGGAAAGATGGAGGGCACAAGGAGAAGGGGATGACAGAGGATGAGATGGTGGACAGTGTTCTCGAAGCTACGAACATGAGTTTGGCCAACTGCGGGAGGCAGTGGAGGATAGGCATGCCTGGCTGCTCTAGTCCACGGGGTCACGAAGAGTCGGACACCGACTGAACGACTGAACAACAACAATAATTGTATTATTCATGCCCCCACCACTCTGGGCCCTCTCCTTTCTGCATGTATAGAAGCCAACTGGACTAGTGGTTTGAATCTTACTTCAACACTGGCAATGACACGGAATCCTCACTCCAAGACTCATCCACAGAGAGGAATAGCCCCAGGCCTTAGGAGGAAGAGCCAAGAGGCTGCTGTCGCTGCCCTCCCTCAGCATCTGCCGCCCAAAGTGGTGGCCTCAACTTCGCCCAATGATAGGGCAGAGACAGCCTCTGTGGTAAGATGTGTGCTACTTCTATTTAAACTATAGTGGTCGTTCCTACATTTTGTTTCTGCATGCGTAATTTGACCTAGGTTTGCAAATAGGTCTTCTTTTTTGGTGGTGGCTAAGGGGCCATCCAGGGATGCGGGTGGCGCTGTGGGTTAAACCACAGAGCCTAGGGCTTGCTGATCAGAAGGTCGGCGGTTCGAATCCCTGCCACGGGTGCGCTCCCGTTGTTCGGGTCCCAGCTCCTGCACCACCTAGCAGTTTGGAAAGCACGTCAAAAGTGCAAGTAGATAATAGGTACCACTCCATGGGGAAGGTAAACGGCGTTTCCATGCGCTGCTCTGGTTCGCCAGAAGCGGCTTTGTCATGCTGGCCACATGACCCGGAAGCTGTACACCAGCTCCTTGGCCAGTAACGCAAGATGAACGCCGCAACCCCAGAGTCGGACACAACTGGATTTAATGGTCGGGGTCCCTTTACCTTTAAGTGGCCATCCAACATGCTGCAGGTGGGTTGTAAACTGCTTTGGGTTGCCTTGGGCAACTTGCAAATTTAATAAATATATAATAATAACTCTCAACATGCAACTGAACAACTATCATCTCACATGCGCCGGGAAGAGCTGCTGCAGAGCCGTCTCATCCATAGAGGCCGGTGGCGCGGCGCGCCAGGGCGCAGGGCGCCCCCGTGAGCCCGCCGGCATACCGGGCTCCCCCTCCCAACCCGCCCCCGCCCCCATGGGCAGGGAGGCACTCGCGCGCCGGCGGGCGGGCGGGCTGTAACGCCGCCCTCCCTCGCCTCCCGGAGCCCCAGCTGGAGCGCTGAAGCGGCGCGGGGCTTTGCGCGACCTTCCAGCACTCCAGCTGGGGCTCTGGGAGGCGAGGGCGACCTGCTTGCAGCCCGCCCCCCGCCGCTTGCAGCCCGCCCTCCGCCGGTGCGCGAGCGCCCGTCCGCCCGCCCCTCATCCTCCGCCCGCCCACCACCCCCCCTCCCAGGGCGCCAGCGCGGGAGGGAGGCGGGCGGAGAGGCGGCCAGGCTGGGGGCGCCGAGGGGATCGCTGCGCCAGGGCGGCAGATCCCTCTAAGACGGGCCTGAGCTGCTGTCCTTTCCCCCAGTCACGCACACATGACAGATTGGTAATAAGCACTGAAGGAGTCGTCTAAAGGAAACAGCCCTTTGGCAGACGAAGCAAAGCCCTTTGTTACCCAGAGCCATGGAGACAATGGGCATCTCTTACTCTTCCCAGTTGGATGAGACCTCCTGCACAACACCCACGGCCAACCTGTGGCACAGCATTGCCAACGGTGGGTGCCAGCAAGAGAAGCTCATGCCTGCACTAATAATAATTTTTTTAAAAAAAACTCTGTGCCTTCTGGGTGCTTATTGTGATGTAGCCTAATATCCACAGAACAGGACTTTGCAACATGATTGGAACGTTTCCTGCCTTAGCACGGGAGTGCCTTTGCATTTTACGTTTTAACACCTCAGGCACGCATTAATACATTAGCCTTGAGACGCTTGCTTCGCATGAAACAAATTACCGCTGTCAAGTTTCATGGGCGACCTCGAGGAGGAGCAGCTACACGGGAATGCCAGGCGAAAGAAAGCGGCTGCCTGTCTGTTTGGATCGCTAGAGATTGGTTTCTAGATGTATACCTCCGAGCAAAGGCCTGGCGCATGGGCGAAGTGCTTCTCCTATCCACCCAGTTCCAATCTGGTAATTCAGGTTCTGAATGCCAGGATACGTAATAAAAGGTAAGGTAAGGGACCCCTGACCATCAGGTCCAGTCGTGTCCAACTCTGGGGTTGCGGCGCTCATCTCGCTCTATAGGCCGAGGGAGCCGGCGTTTGTCTGCAGACAGCTTCCAGGTCATGTGGCCAGCAGGACTAAGTCGCTTCTGCGAACCAGAGCAGCACACAGAAACGCCGTTTACCTTCCCGCCGGAGCGGTACCTGTTTATCCATTTGCACTTTGACGTGCTTTCGAACTGCTACGTGGGCAGGAGCTGGGGACCGAGCAACGGGAGCGCACCCCGTGGCAGGGATTCGAACCGCCGACCTTCTGATCAGCAAGCCCTAGACTCTGTGGTTTAACCCACAGCGCCACCTGGTCCCCAAGGGTACGTAATGCAGATCTACAAAACTACTGCAATTCGGACTAGACCTGTCCTGGACCAGATGGAAGGGCCCTACTAGCTCAGCATCCTGTTCCATCAGTGGCCAAGCAAGATGCATTTTGGGCACTGTGTGAGATCGCAGCCCAGAAAAAAAGCCACTTTTTTCCAAGAGGAAATCACACCAGGAAATTGTGTGAGATCACAGCAACCAACATGGCCGGCTGTTCGTTCTCTCTCTCTCTCTCTCTCTCTCAAAACCGAGATGCCCTGTGTTGTTGTTTTTTTCTGGTACACTTGTGGGGTATGTTATTGGGATCTCTGAAAAGCTCCAAACAGTTCCTGGAACACAGACTGAAATCCCCTACAAGCATAGATTGTTTTACCTGTAACTTGACAAAAACAGAGAGTGCAATGGTAGGTAACAAAAGGACAGTGCAGGGGCTAGAATCACCTGGATGGGCCTCCATAAAATCGATCTAGATCACAAAAATGGCTGAGGCCAACTGCTTTGAACTGGCTTTCCCCGGTTGTTCTGTGAAAATGAACTGTTCCACTTTCCATGCAAGCTGGAGTGGACTGGACGGATGGGCTGCAGGTAGCCTGGGTATGATTTTATCACTCCTCACCCCACTGATGATGCAGCATGCATTGCGAACTGGCAAGGAGAGAATTTGTATCCAGGAGGGAAGCTGAGAACAGCCTGGTTCAGAGGCCATCAGCTCGGACATGCCAGAGGCAGCAATTAAAACTGAACAAGGAGAGGCGGGGAAGAGAGGCTTGGAAAAATAAAATAAAATAAAGGACTGCAGTGCAGGGGAAAACAGCAGCAGCAAAGAGGAAGAGGTTTAGAAAGAGCATTTAATTTTGCCATCTATTCCAGTCACGTCTACTTTTTTATCTGTAGGGTTGGAGGGAGAGAGCATTTTGAAGGCACGAATGAGGAGGCACTGCTCATTACATATGAGGCCCTGTCCAGGCCTTTCCAAACAAGGGGGAAGAAAGAGGGAAGGACAGGGACTGGCAGAGAGAGAGGAGAGAGAGAGAGAGAGAAGAGAGAGAGAGAGGAGAGAGATGCCAACTTCCTGGGGCCCTGTGTGTCTGAGCACCCACAAACGTTCCCATGAAGGGGCCATTCACCCACAAATTTTGGTGCCAGAGCCAGGCACACTGCATGGCACCCATGGTTGCAGGGTCAAGTTGGCACTCCTGGACAGACAGACAGACACATGCTTCAGCCCTGGCCCATCACTGGCCTGTCCTCCACCCCTACAGCAGATTATATCATAGGGAATGTGGCCTCCAACACTATGTGACCCAGTGTGGTTGTAGTTAGGGTGTTAGACTTGGACCTGGGGAGACCAGGGTTCAAATCCCCACTCAGCCAAGTCTTCACTCGGCCATGAATCTCACGAGTGAACTTGGGCCAGTCACCGCTTCGCAGGCTAAGCTACCTCACAGGGTTTTAGTGGAAATTAAATGAGGAGGGGAGAATCATGCATACCACCTTGAGCTCCTTTGAGGAAAAGGTGGGATAGAAATGAGACGAATGAATGAATGTTGTCTCATCCCAGGACACACCATTCTTAATTCTCTTCAAAACTATGGTTGGGGTGGGAGAGATGTTCAACTCAGTTCACCTTTAAGGTGAACCTGCCTAATTCACACCTTCCACACCGAAACAGAGCCATCGGTTGAAATCCACACTTCTACGAATTTCGCATGGAGTTCTCCAGCCAGGTTGCATGTGCAAAAATCCACATATATATTAGGGTTAACCATGCATAGCGATGCATACGTCAGTGAAAGTAACATGCCAAATGCTGGCGAATTTTTTTATGAGGAGTTTTAGAAGGGCAAAATTGCAAGTCGATGTGGAAATGCAGACAATGGAACTTAAGATCAGAAAAAACGAGAAATGGAGAGGAACCAAAATGGAAAGATTTGCCTGCCTCTTGTCCTGAACCATGGGTGAGGAGTGTGGTCCCTTCTAAGGCTTATATGGGAAGAGTTCCCCAGTGTAGGCCAGGGTACTTCACAGGAGTTCCCCAGTGTAGGCCCAGGTGTACTTCACCGCTTGCAGGATGTAACTGGAGGGTCGTCTCTGCCTGTTGCTGAGCTTTGCATTCCCCCTGTATGTCACCGTTTTTTTTTTTGCAATATCAGCTCTGGGTGGCAATTATAAAGGGGGATCAGCTGTGAAAAGGAATGCATTTGGAAGAAGCAAGGTTGCAATGGAAATCATCACATGAGAAAGGTTTGGGTAAGGGGGGATGATCCGGTGTAAGGATATAACAGGTAGTGACCAGACTCTGTTCTGCAAATTGGGCTCTTGGCCCGGAGCATTGGGAAGCTGAACTGCTTCTTGGAGAAGGCTCTGTTGGCACCCATCGCTGTTCCATCACTGCTGCCAACCCATTGGCTGGCTCTCCTCTCAGCCCATGGCCAGTGTTTGCTTGCTTGCTACAAATCCCGCTTCATAGGAGGCTGCATCCAAGGATCCTAGAAGGTCACAGCAAGTGGAACACATGGCTACTCACGCAGCGGTAACTTGCCCATGCTTGCATAACTTGAAAGCAAGCCTGCTTGCATCATCTCACCAAGGAGCAAGGACGATTTGAGCCTCGCTCTCCTCCTACCCTAGGTTCCACACAGCATTTAGGAGGAGAAACATGGGCAGACAGACATCAAGGTGTTTCGCTGGGGGTGCTGAGGTCTATCAACTTCAGACCCTGTGTGGATCCTTCGGTCATTCTTGGCCCTAGTTTGGAGTCCAATGTTTGCACCTGGCCTCTAAAACATGGCCAACGCTGCCCCACAAAAACCTACACATATGTCTCAAGTTTGATAACCAGACCCACTGGGGGTGTTCACAGCAAAACTAGTTCTCAAGGATGTTCTTAGAAATTCCATGCCTTATGGTTCAGGAGAAGGCAAACCCATTGAGGAAAGCCAAGATGTTGTATTTTTATGTGGCAAATAATAACAGTATGTTGTTGTTGTTGTTGTTGTTGTTGTTACTTAGACTTATCAGTCTAAGTGCATCCCTAGGACCAGGGATGTTCAAGGCAGAAGGAAAAAACAGCACCGACCAAATAATTTGAGTTTAGTAGCTGTGCTTGTCGAGATTGTCATTTTAATTTGAATGTTTCCCAAGTATATGCCACATTAACCATAATGGAAAAGTATTTTTAAAAGGTGTTAGAGCGGCACTTGCAAAAGCATTCGGATCTGCAGAGCTGAGCAGAAGTGAGCACATTATTAGCAATGCGTTGAGCCATCACAGTCCACTCTGAAAATAGAGAATCTCATTTTATTATATCTAATAATGTTCCGGCTGTCTGGAAAGAAAATAAAAAAATCCAAACTACAAATTGATCTCAGAGTGCCAGGCTTTTCAGGCCAAAAAGCACCAGTTTTCGAGAGCCCTTCTTCTAGTGTGCGTGCACACGAAAGCTCATACCAAGAACAAACTTAGTTGGTCTCTAAGGAATTTTTTATTTTATTTCTTTGGGTTTCCCAAAGTTACCAAGGTGAAGGTGGCTTGGTACACAAGTTCTGAGCATTGTTGCACATGCCTGCTGACGTTCCAAGGGCTGCCATGGCTCCCTGCATCCCTGAGTATTGCAAATATACAAGTCAAATATTCACCTGCAACAGTTTCCAATAAACCCTCCCAGCTTGGGACACTTGAGGGCACGGCGGGGCTGTAGAAAGCATCTCGCAGCAGAAACAGATACAGTTCACATCAGCTCCAGAATAGGTGAGGCCACAATTTAGCTTGAATCCAAAATGGGCAAACTCCAGAAATGGGCAAACTCAGTGCCAGAGGTAGTCCAAGATATTTTGCCGCCTGATGCAAAGGACAAGATGGCGCTCCCCTTCCATGTTCAGAAGTTGAGTGGACTTGGAACTGTCTCAAAGTTCAATGCTAGCAACAGCATAGCAAGATAGCAGGGCAGGTCAGCTGTCGCAACCACCTCTGCCCTCCATCAGAGGGGGAAGTCAAAGAGGTGGTTTTGCTGCTGCCCACAACTACTGCTGCCTGAGGCATTGGCCTCCTTCTGCCCAATGGTTGCAACCGGCCAATAATGGGGAGGGAAGGAGGAGTTGTACTTCCTGCTTTCACTGTTACACGGCTTTTTTCATCCTCTTGGGTCAACTGACAATCCCCCAGCGACCATTCAGAAAACACTGTCCTCACAGATCTCTGTGTCGTTGGACAAACCTTCCTCTATTTCCTCCATTTTGTTTTTCCCTGGCTTGAAAAAAGCAGCGGGTGGGAGGGGAGGGGATTACCCCGCAAAGGTACGTGGCCTTTTCCCGGAACCCTCTCCAAGCTGGCAGGCATTGCCACAAACAACAAGCAGCTCTGGCACGCGAGGAGAAGCTCAGACACTGCT
Organism: Lacerta agilis; assembly: GCF_009819535.1. Taxonomy (NCBI): domain Eukaryota; kingdom Metazoa; phylum Chordata; class Lepidosauria; order Squamata; family Lacertidae; genus Lacerta; species Lacerta agilis. The sequence goes on along the minus strand of NC_046321.1, from coordinate 6,057,572 downwards.
CAGTAACAGCCGTCTGGAGGGAGAGATGGAGGCAGGGAGGAGAAACAGGCAACCGCAGCCGTCTCTGCCACCGCCCAGCCTCGCCCCGCTGTTGGTCAGTTGCCGTTGTTTGATATTTGAAGAAGAGCCTCCCTCACAAGGTGCTCTGTTTCCCGTTCCCCGTTTCCCAGCCTCCTTACAATCCTGCTTCTAAAAAAGAAAAAAAAATGAATGAATGAAACAAAGAAAGCGCCACTAATGAGCCAATCTCTACTTGGCAAGCAAACAAACAACTCAATGCCAGGGAGACAGGCCCAAGATCTCCTCTGGCAATGGGGCAACGACCCCCCATGGGGACCCTATCCACGTCATTGGGGCACAGGAGAGGAGGAAAACATCCGGGCCTTGGGGAGCTGGCTAGCAGGGAGGGAGGGAGGGAGGTGAAGCTCCTTGAATGATGAAGCCCCACGGAGGTCACAAGAAGATGTGAATGAGTCTTCCCTCCCTTTCAGGTGATGAGTCAGGTGTCGCCTTCGATTCAGGCTTTCTGGCATTGAGTTCCCTGTGGAGCTCTCTTCTTCCTACTCTTCTCTGGGAAGCCTGCCTTCGCCCTGGCAGCCTGCCACGGTTGCCGCTGCCTCCTACACCATCCCCATCTGCCATTGTTTCCCGTCGTTTTCGGAAACAGCGCGGAGAACAATTAGAAAAGATAACGAGGGAGAATTATATAATTACAGGCTACTGAATCCAAGGCTCGGCTTTCTCCTTCTCTCTCTCTCTCTCTCTCTCACACACACACACACACACACAAGCTTCCCCACCCCACAGTCACAGCCTGGCCCCAAAGCTTCAAGGACAAGATCATTAATCGTGGGGCACATGCTCTCTGCCCCATTCCAGCGCCTGTGCAATTCTCACTGTACAGTGAGAACTTTTTGAACTTTGCAGAAGGGAGGACAGAGTCATAGACGCATAGAGTTGGAAGGGAACCAACGGGGGGGGGGGTCGTCATCCAGTCCAACCCCCTGAAATGCAGGAATCGCAGCAAAGAATCCATGGCAGATGGCCATCCGACCTCTCTTTAACAACCACCAGCGAAGGACAAGCCACCACATTCTGAGGATAGCTGTGCACCAGCAAAGGTTGGTTCAGAGCCAACACAGGATGGGCCTCAGACCACACGTCCTGCACCCAGAGTTAAAAGTGATCAGTAATAATAATACTAATCGATCACTGTTTTCGGTGGCCCTGGGCATGGTTAATGGAAAGGTGGGAGGTGAATATTTTAACTCTGCCCAAGACATTGACTCCGTAAAGCATATTTTGCTGCACTGTGTGAAATTCGAGCAAGCCAGGGCTGAACTGCTATTACCCCTGCTAAGACTTTTCCCGGGAAAATCAGAGGCTTACTATGTCAGGTTCCTACTGGAAGACCGGAATAAATGATAGAACATTAGCAGTGGCGAAGTTTCTATCGGTGGTGGCAAGAACCAATGATCTCTATTCCTAAGTCTGTACATAATGCTTATATAACCTGAAGGTGAGTGTCGAAACTGTGTACTGTTTTATAATGAATTGTTGGGTCTCTGGACCGTAATAAAGATTTTATTTATTTATTTATTTATTTAATAATACTAATCAAGAGAGCAATCAAGTAATAACAGCCAGCCCACAAGTGGTGTCGAATCATAAAAGAAGAGTAAATAAGGTGTTAATAAAAGCAATATAAGCCGTAGTGAGAGAAAATACACTTTAAAAACATGAGTGTGTCATTCCATATCAAGTGATCCAAATTTTTACCTCATGTCATCCAGTTTTCTAAATATTTTGTACACTTGTTGAATGACCAAAACTAAGTGTAAATCTAAAATTGTAATTATTTATCTCATCCCGTTTGTGAGTTATGAGGGTTGGGGGGGGGGATTTAATGACAATTTTGGCCTTGCCAGACTAAACAAAAACCTTAAAAGCTCAGCCCAGAATTGAGAAAGTTGGATGGCATTAAATTGGATCACTTGATATGGAATGACAGGCAGGCATGATACAGATGCAATGACCAACTAGAGTTTTAGCTTCTCAGGACCGGAAAACCACATGTGCACAGGCTGTACGCCATAATCATCGCAATTATAACAAATAAAGGCTTGACATATCTCGCTTTGCATGTCATGAGTCTATCTCTTATATTAGTTTCACCTTTTAAGTTGAATTACTGAAAGAAAGGAACCTTTCCATGATATTCTAATTTTTCGAGTTTCACCTGTATATGCTGCTGGAAAGACTCTGTATAGCTGTGGAACTGCACTATACTTTCAATAAAGGGATTTGAATCTACCTAAAAATGTCGTGTGTTCTGCTGTTCCGTTGGCACACTCCGCTGGTGCGCTGAATGAGCACTCTGCACATGCCCCGACTGCCCTCTCCTCCAGGAATTTGTCTAATCTCCTTTTGAACCAATCTAGGTTGGTGGCCCTCACTGCCTCTTGTGGGAGTGAGTCCCACAGTTTAATCGCGTGCTGTGTAAAGAAGTCCTTCCTTTTGTCTGTCCTGGGTTCAGCTTCACTGGTCCCGGGGTTCTTGTATAATGAGAGAGGGAGAGAAACTTCTGCGCACTTTCTCTCCACCATTCCTACTTCTATACCACCACCACCCCGTCGTGTCCGCTCTTTGCTGTACATCCTAAAGTCGAGCTGCATCACGGGTCCTCTGCTGCAACCCAGCACCTCCCAGCCGTACAACCTAGTGCCTCGCTGACATTTCGAGTCTGGCCCATCTGGCGTCATCTGCTCAAACAAGGCAGCCTTTGAATCGGCTCGGCAAACCCTCAGGGAGGCTTATGCAATAGTACCTGGCTGCGAGGGAAAGGGCTGCTGTGAGCCAACCACAGGCAACCGGGCTGTCAGGCATCAGCCGAGTGGCTTTCAAAAGGATTTGATAGCAGCCTTACATGCTGTAACAAATCTAGGCCAAGCTTAGGACTTCGCAGCTGCTGTCACTGCTTGCTCAGGACTTCCTGGTGACAGCAGCAGCATTGGAAAATTCTGAATTCCCTGTTGTTAAAGAGAAAGGCCAGAGCCCATGGGGTTTGCAGGGCTTCCCCAACCCCCACAACACACCCCACAGAGGTGGGTCATAGAATCATAGAATAGACTCATAGAATCATAGAGTTAGAAGAGACCACAAGGACCATCCAGTCCAACCCCCTGCCAAGCAGGAACACCATCAAAGCATTCCTGACAGATGGCTGTCAAGCCTCCGCTTAAAGACCTCCAAAGAAGGAGACTCCACCACACTCCTTGGCAGCAAATTCCACTGCCGAACAGCTCTCACTGTCAGGAAGTTCTTCCTAATGTTTAGGTGGAATCTTCTTTCTTGTAGTTTGAATCCATTGCTCCGTGTCCGCTTCTCTGGAGCAGCAGAAAACAACCTTTCCACCCTCCTCTATATGACATCCTTTGATATATTTGAACATGGCTATCATATCACCCCTTAACCTTCTCTTCTCCAGGCTAAACATAGTGTTGATAGACTCTTTCCAAAAGCAGATCTGCAGCTTATACTGTGCTAAACTTTCTTGGTGGTCGATGGCAGACCCTCCAAGTGACCCTATTTTCCAGGGACAGTCCCGGATTTACAGAAGCCATTCTGGTTTCTGATTTGATGCTGGAATGTCCCACTTTTCCCACTGAGCCTAAGGCTTGCCGATTAGAAGGTCGGCAGTTCGAATCCTCCGACAGGGTGAGCTCCCGTTGCTCGGTCCCTACTCCTGACAACCTAGCAGTTTGAAAGCACGTCAAAGTGCAATTAGATAAATAGGTACCACTCTGGCGGGAAGGCAAACAGCATTTCCGTGTGCTGCTCTGGTTCGCCAGAAGCAGCTTAGTCATGCTGGCCACATGACGCGGAAGCTGTACGCCGGCTCCCTCGGCCAATAAAGCAAGATGAGCGGCGCAAACCCAGAATAGTCTGCGACTGGACCTAATGGTCAGGGGTCCCTTTACCTTACCTATTTTCATCAGAGAAATGTTGGGGGGTATGGAGTTATGCGACCTCCGAGCCAACAAAATAAGTAATTACACAACCTTTAGAAAACATTTGAAGGCAGACCTGTATACAGTATGGAAGTTTTAAAATGTTTGACGTTTTAGAATGTTTTTATGCCTGTTGGCTCAAGCAACCCAGTCAGATGGACGGGGTATAAATAAAATTACTCTTATTCATATTATGGAATAGGACGTCCCTATTTTCGTGGGAGAAATGTTGGAGGGTATGAGCTAGACGCCAGAGAAAAGAAAGGTCTTCTCCAAGCAATCCATAAGGTGTTTGTTTAATTCTCTGCCACAACAAGTGGTGAATGACCATTAGGTTAAAAGGGAATTAGATACATTCATTGGATAGAGGTCTGTTAATGCCCAATAGACATGACAGATGAATAAAGGTAAAGGTAAAGGGACCCCTGACACAGAGTTGGTCTGCCAATGGGCTTGGTGCCTGAAGCCAGCTCCCCGTAGAGCACATCCTTGGGGATCCTGCCATCTTCCATTCTGTGGACATGGCCAAACCAGGGTAGACATCGCTGATGGGATCCTGCCATCTTCCATTCTGATAGCCATGTTCAAATATATAAAAGGATGTCATATAGAGGAGGGTGAAAGGTTGTTTTCTGCTGCTCCAGAGAAGCGGACACGGGGCAATGGATTCAAACTACGAGAAAGAAGATTCCACCTAAACCGGGGGTCAGCAACCTGCGGCTCCGGAGCCGCATGCGGCTCTTTTACATGGCTGCCGCGGCTCCGGGACTCCGGGGCGGATACGCCCGCCCACTTCTCCAGCTGGCAGTGACCGCCCTCCAGCTGGCCGGCGGCCCGCCCTCCGGAGGCTGAGGGCGCTGCTCAGGGGCGTACCCAGGATCACCTGGCCTTGAACAGCGGGGCAGCGGGGCTCGGAGGCGGTGGGGACGCAGTAGAGGTGGCGCAGCTCAGCCGAGGGCTCTGGCGGGGAGCGCGCCTGAGGTGCGCACGCTCCTTCGGGAAGAGATGGAGCTGGGCGAGCGGGAGGGGGAACTTTGAAGACCCCACCTCCGAAGCAGGCGCCCATGGGAGAGGTCGCCCCCCGAGCCTGCCTGGCGGGACCAACCCTGCCCAGCTCCGGGAGTCTTCCTAGCATGGGAGGCGGCCTTGGGGCGGACAGGGGAGCTCCAGGGTCGGCGGGACCCCGCGGCATCCAGAGGCAGCTGGGAGGTGGGACGGGATACGGGCAGGAAGGGGGTCTTCAGACGCGTCCCCGCACGGGCACTGGAGGCCAGGACTCCTTGACTGGGTCGTGGGACCGCGGGGAGGGCTGGCCGCGGTTCCTCTCGGAAGGCTGCTGGCTGCTGAGTCGAGGCGACGACGAGGTAGGCAGCTGCGGGCTGGGCCAGGGGCAGCGGGTGGCGGGCGAGGGGGGAAGCCCTCTTTTTAAAAATGGTTGAGGAAGCGGCGCCTGTTTCCCTGCCGCTGCCTCCTTCACTCCTGGTTCCGCTCGCAGCCTCAGACCGCGCTCTCGCGGGCGCGCGTCTCTCTCCGCCCCGGAGCAAGGCCAGGACGTTTTGCAGTTTTTCCTCTGTCCTGAGTGTGTGTTAGGGGAGCCTTGACAAAGCACCTGTTGGCGTGGAAGAGAGGAGTCCTAACTTATCTGTGTTCATGTGCAAAATCTATCGCCATTGTCATTAAGGGGGCAGGGAACTCCCCTAAAAAGGTTTGAACACTACGAACTACTACAGCCACCTGTATGCAAGTCAGCACAAACATCACAGGCTTCTCTGGTGCAATTCTGTGCTTTATTTAGCAAGAGAGGAGGTTGGAAGAGGTGAACATAGCCTCTGGTCTGGAATATTAAGGGTAAAAGACACTAAGATTATTGTAAAAGCCAGCAGTCTTCAATAAGTCATAGGACAAACATTTAACACAAGTGTGCAGTTGAGGACTCATTTTTTTTTAAAAAAAACAACAACAAATCAAATATTTGTATGCTGTTGCAACCCACCTTGGATCAGGCTGTGACCTGGTAGTGGTCCCCAGGGTGGATAAAAATGAATGATTTTTTATTTAAATCGGATTTTTTTTATTTAAATCGGATTTTTAAAATTTAAATCAGATTTTTAAAAATAAAATGCAGTGTTATATTTGTTTTAAATGTCGCAATGGTTTTGCGGCTCCCAGTTTTTTTTTTTCCCCTTCGGAAACTGGTCCAAGTGGCTCTTTTGGTCTTAAAGGTTGCAGACCCCTGACCTAAACATTAGGAAGAACTTCCTGACAGTAAGAGCTGTCCGACAGTGGAATTTGCTGCCAAGGAGTGTGGTGGAGTCTCCTTCTTTGGAGGTCTTTAAGCGGAGGCTTGACAGCCATCTGTCAGGAATGCTTTGATGGTGTTTCCTGCTTGGCAGGGGGTTGGACTGGATGGCCCTGGTGGTCTCTTCCAACTCTATGATTCTATGAGACAGAAATGTGAGCATGCCAGGAACGTGGGCTTGGGAGAGCACATCTTTGGAATTCTGTCCTACCATGCGGTACCCCCCCAAAAATCCCACAGACGTAGCGCATGTGGAAGGCATTGGGGCAACATTTCTGACGAAAGCAGTGGCACAAAAGAAGAGCAGGAAAAAATCCTGGGACAAACAGAAGTGTGGATGAACCTCAGACCATGGGAGATGCAGTGGGCAGCTACTGCCACCCCCTAGGCTGCTTATACAGAGACAGGTGGATGTGAAGATTAAGGTTGGCGGTGCAGTGTCCCATTCAAACTAATGGGCAAACATCTGCTGGTACCGTGAATGAACTTGGGTCCAAGCTGCACATGTGGCAAAATCCAGATGCAGAACCATTGCAGGATATAGGGGTATTCCTTTTTCCGGACCGGGGGGGGGGGTGTTCTTCTATCCTCTAACACCCTCCAAATAGAAATTTAGGGCATCAGGCAAAAGGCTGGACAAGAACCTTTAATGCTCACGCAGCAGCTTTTTTACTTGCAGAAAGTGCTTGTTTGATCGTATGTTTGTCTGAAAGTGGAAGAGCATTCAAAAGCGGCCCTCTCCTGTACTGCGAAGTGGCACAGTCCATGCCGCCACCACCACATCCCCACATCAACAGGTGGACCCAATCGTTGCTCACCAAACAATCAGCAGGAGCAACAAAACTGAAGCAATAGAAGATGGAAGGGGGAGTAGGAAGGAGAGAGAGAGAGAGAGAGAGAGAGAGAGAGAGAGAGAGAGAACATAGTTTTGAAATCTGGACAGAAGTGAATGCCTGTTTCCATAGCAACCTTTTTATACGTACAGTAGCTCAAACTCGAGTCTGTTTTAATCAGCGCTAGCATTTGCCAGTGAAGTCTAGACCAGGGTCTGCTCTCCCTTCCCACAGATCAACACCCTGACAGAAAGAGCTAGGTGCCCAGAGAGCTCAGAGTGGGTTTTTCTTTTTAGAAAAGGAAGGTCTTGGAGGTGACAGCAGGTGAAGCTCAAGCTGGCTGATTAGTGATTCCTCGCTGGAAGAGGCCAATAATGCTTTGGGGGGGGGGGTTGAGGTTGTTGCCCTGCATGCACGCACACACACACCCCACCCCCACCAGCCTTCGCAACGCTTCTCGTTTCTGAAATCTCCCAGTGGAATTGCTTTGGCATTGCGCGTTTCCGTTTGCAGATGCTTTCAGCGCTGCCGTTTGGACGAACTAAACGCAACCCAGTAGTGATGTATGGTGGCGCATTGGGGACTTGAGAAGGAGCCTGGCTCTACTGCAAAAAAGAAAGGAAGGAAAGGTGTGGAGGACAAAGACAGAAGTACCGTTTTGGGGGGACAGGCGACAGGCGAGTATGGGGGACTCCCTGCTCCTGAATGGGGTAACTGTGCCCCCTTGAAGGACCAGGGAGTCATTTTGGACTCACAGCTGCCCATAAAGACACAGGTCAACTCTGTGTCAAGGGCAGCTGTCTACCAGCTTCATCTGGTATTCTGGCTGAAATCCTGCTGTAGGAGTACCTGGGCTGTGGGGCACTTCATCCAATGGAGCAAAGCCAGAGAGGTATCCTGATTATTACTAAGTGACATAAATCTGTACCCTGGCCATACCAGGCATGGCCATCGCTCCAACCAAGCAACGAATACTCTCGACCATAGGTAAGTATGCACCGCCAAAGGTGGGCCATGGGGCATTGGTGAATGAAGGCTTTGCTTGTTCTCTGTCAGCTGGCAGAGCATAGGAAGCAAAGCCTTGGAAGGTTAGAGCAGAGAAGACACTCTCTGTTGCCCTTCACAGCTGCCCTAGTTAATTTGCCTGCCAGCTTTACAGAACAAGACAGCTGACCAATATTTTCTGGATTATATGACAAGATTATTCTTTTTGCCCAGCTTCAAGCTATTCTTCCCAGCCCGCAACAGTCCACACAATTCCAAAGGGAGGAAAATAACAGAGGGAGAAAGAAGACGAGAGGAAGAGAAAAAAAGAAGACGAGAGGAAACTTACAAAGTTTTATAAAAGGCTTCTTCTGCACACACACACACACACACACACACACACGACTACAAAGCTCTCTTAGCACAGCTGCTGCTTTAAAAAGCCCAGACTCTTTAACTTGGGTCTGAGAAGCCACAGACTTGTATGTTGGAAAACGGTATGGGGCAGGTTAGTAGAAACGACACAAGAGAGATTTAGGTAGGAAGGAAATTCATGCAGTACAAAATAGCCCGTGGACATTGGTTCTGCTCCCGGCGTTTCCATGCACTCGTCACAGTGTCCCACCGTATCAGTAGCGGTTTAGTCCTGCTGGCCACATGACCCGGAAAGTTGCCTGTGGACAAATTGTGAGGTTTGGAGCTTTCAGGGTTAAAGAAGCTCAACAGTACGCTCCTCCCACAGGGATGATGTCACAACATCCGGGGTATCTGCTGTATGCAATGTCTTTGTGATTTATGTGACGCACCGTTTATTTCCTGTTCAGTCTTACTTTCGGTTCTGAACCGGAGCGGAGATGTCCTCCCATTCTCCGGGAAAGTGGTTATGATTTATATGCTTGTAATTAAAGCTTGCTTACTTTGAAACAACCCAGATGTTGTGGAATTTATTGCTGGCATAAGGCACACATATCGCTGCACAAGAAGAAGAAGTAAGAAGTTTGAAAAAACTCTGCAAAAGCACTGGAGAAGCAGGGAAACGCAGAGGAAGCGTAGCTGCACACCACTCCAAGTGCTAAACTGGTTTTGAGGCTTTTCCCAGTTAAAACCAAAAGCCCAACACAAATGCCGGCTCCCTCGGCCTGAAAGCGAGATGAGTGCCACACCCCATAGTTGCCTTTGACTAGACCTACCCATCCAGGGGTCCTTTACCTTTACCTTTTTTTACCTAGGATACAAAAGTTTCAATCTGGATGCCACCCTATCCCTGATAGAATTCTATAATCCTATGATAACTCTCTTACCTCAAAAGATGGCGCCAGCTCTTTATGAGGTATTTGACATTTACATTTTTATATCCCACTCTTCTTCCAAAGAACAGCTTATGTGTGGTTCTCAGGAGGCCACATTTCCAGATATCTTACAGGACCAGACCTGCCAACCTACCTCCTACAGAACGAGCTTCAGGCCTTCAGACAATTCACTGAGCTTTCTGGTGTAGGGAGGACACAACAAACCCGAATCACCAGCAAATGAGAGAGAGAAATCCACATAAAGCCACACCAATAACAATGCGCCCTTATCAACTCATTGCGGGATTATCGCTTTACCTTTTCCACGTGACTAACGGAAATGAAAAAAACGTTATCCAAGGTACTTTTCCCCACATCTCTGAGCACACCAAACTAAGAACCCATCCTGGCTCAGGTAGAATGCTGGCTCAGTGGCGCTGTGGTCTAAACCACTGAGCCTCTTGGGCTTGCCGATCAGAAGGTCAGCAGTTTGAATCCCCGCGACGGGGTGAGCGCCCGTTGCTCTGTCCCAGCTCCTGCCAACCTAGAAGTTCGAAAGCACGTCAAGTACAAGTAGATAAACAGGTACCGCTGCGGCGGGAAGGTAAGCGGCGTTTCTGTGCGCTCTGGTTTCCGTCACGGTGTTCCGTTGCACCAGAAGCGGTTTAGTCCTGGTGGACACATGACTCAGAAAGCTGCCTGTGGACAAACGCTGGCCAAAAAGTGAGATGAGCCCTGCAACCCCATAGTCGCCTTTGACTGGACTTAACCGTCCAGGGGTCCTTTACCTTTTACCGTATATACTCGAGTATAAGTCGACCCAAACATAAGCCGAGGCACCTAATTTCCCTACAAAAATGTGGGAAAGCTTATTGACTCAAGTATAAGCCGGTTTACCTTTGCCACTGTGGTAGAGGAGGAACGAGCAGCCCAAAGCAGCCCTTTGGGCTGCTCCTTCCTCTTCCTCCTTTGCTGCTGTGGAGCTCACCCCGTCGCAGGGTTTCGAATCGCCATTCTTCTGATCAGCAAACCCTAGGGCTCTGTGGTTTAACTCACAGCGCAATGTTCCCTTGTGTTATACAGAGAAGGCTCAGATCCTGTCCTGTTTAAGCAGGAGCCAGGGAAAGTGAGCACCTGTGGGGTTTTAATACCTCCTTAACTGATAGGCTTTCTGCCTTCTGGGGTCTAAAGTTTGCATTTATGTGAGCAGTTCAGGAATGGAACAAGCTGCCTGGGGAGAGTAAAGAACCACCGTTCTTGTACACTTCTTAAGGAATGGTTGACTTGAGTATAAGCCGAGGGCAGCTTTTAAAGCACAAAAAGTGTGCTGAAAAACTAGGCTTATACTCAAGTATATATGGTACCTTTTTACCTGGCTCAAGTCAGACACGAAATGCCCTTTGGTAAAAGGCCATGCCTGGCCCTCGAAGGCTGCTGCTGTCCTATGGGCCTGTCAAGTCACACAAACTCGAGGAGATAAAGGAAAATAACATTGTGACAGGCAACCCACCTGCTGTAAAGCATAAAAGAAAACTCTACCGCCCGTGCCTCCCCATTCCCCAAAGCCAAGCCAGTCAGCCTTCTCCTTGCTCCCTTGTCTCTGAACTAACCAGCTTGAAAGTACCTAAAAGGCTCTGACAGGTAATTTATACCGTGAGAGAGGATAGCAATTTCACTGTCCAGGGGAAAAGATATGCTGCTGGACGGGAAAATATTTACACCTGCGAAACAGGAGTTTAATATGATAACAATTCCAAAAGACCAGAGGAAGTAATTTTCCCCGTACCACCTTTCTTCCCTAGTTGCCAGCCAATGTTTACCTAGCTTTGTTTTCTTTAATTCATCCTTTCTTTCTCAAGAGGGGGGAAATGAAATGAAAAGAAAAGAAAGCTCCAATGAATCTCAGTGGAATAAATCAAGGATCTTAACCCATGAATGGTGATTATGTGTCTGTTGCCTGTGCCTAAGGACTGTTAGACATTCCAGCATCTCTCACACCTGCTTGAGAATTGTGTCATTTTCTTCCATGTGTGTAGTAGTAGTAGTAGTAGTAGTAGTAACCACTGAGCATAGCAGGACAATGGGACAAATCAAGAAGGAGCAAACCAGAGCTCAGGAAGGTCTTGTTGCTCAAGCAAAGCTTAGCTAGAACAGGAAATTATTATATACTCCTTCCTGCCCAGAATGACCCAGTGGCCATCTTGGTGGGCAAAGTCAGTCCGAAAGGTTACCTATTTGCAGAGGAGGCTGCCATGGGGCAACTGCACACAGATCCAGATGTTCTTGTCTTTAATGGACATAGCAGATGTTTGTTCACTCACTCTCAACATCGGCATATTTCAAAAAATTTGGATCCTCGGCCGTCTTTTCTCGAGCTTCCAAACCTTTCTCCTTACAGCAGGTGTAGGGAACCTTTGGGCCTCCAGATCTTTCTGAACGATAACTCCCATCATCCCTGGACATTGTCATTGCTTGCTGGGCACAATGGGAGTTGGGAATTCAGCAACTTCTGGAAGGTCAACCGTCCCCCACACCTGCCTTACAGTTACAGGGAACATTTCCCATATGGATCTGTCTGCTGTTGTAATCCTGTGCTGAAGACTCTAGAGCATGTTGTACCATGTAGAAACCTGGACTATGTAGAAGAAGAAGAAGAAGAAGAAGAAGAAGAAGAAGAAGAGGAGGAGGAGGAGGAGGAGGAGGAGGAGGAGGAGGAATTTGGACTTGATATCCCGCCTTTCACTCCCCTTAAGGAATCTCAAAGTGGCTAACAATCTCCTTTCCCTTCCTCCCCCACAACAAACACTCTGTGAGGTGAGTGGGGCTGAGAGACTTCAGAGAAGTGTGACTAGCCCAAGGTCACCCAGCAGCTGCATGTGGAGGAGCGGGGACGCGAACCCGGTTCACCAGATTACGAGCCCACCACTCTTAACCACTACACCACACTGGCTCTATTTTGCAGCATTCTATTTCCAAGTTGTTCATAAACTAAGGTGTTCTTAAACCAAGGTACCACTGTATTTGGATGGGCAATTGAATCATAAACTTGCAGAGTTGGAAGGGACCCTGAAGGTCCTCTAGCCTGACCCCCTGCAATGCAGGAATCTGTATGCTGACTTCCAAGGAAACATATCCACCATTATTTATTTTATAGTTAAGGAGCCCCAGGAAAACTTTGGAGGAAAAAGAGCCTGCCGGATCAGGCCCATGGCCCATCTAGACCAACATCCTGTTCTCACAGTGGCCAACCAAATGTCCGTGGTAAACCTGCAAGCAGGATCTGAGCACAAGAGCAGATCTCCCCTCCTGTGGTTTCCAGGAACTGGCATTCAGAAGCATCGCTGCCTCCAACGGTGGAGGCAGAGCATAACAATCAGGGTTGGTATCCATCAATATTCCTGTCCTCCATGCATTTGTCTAATCCTCTTTTTTAGCCATCTAGGTTGGTGGCCATCAATGCCTCCTGTGGCAGGGAGTTCCATAGTTTAACTGCGAGAAGGCTTTATTTTTTATCTGTCTTGAATCTTCCAACATTCAGCTCCTTTGGTTGTCCACTAGTTCTAGTGTTATGAGAGAAGGAGGAAAACTTTCCCCTATCCACTCTTCTTTGTTTCCTTTTCAGGCAAAGGTCACCCACCGCAACTGTTCAAAGTTCCCAGCTCTTCCGAGACAACGTGCGGCGGGGCTAATCTTAAGGTTGCCGTCACTCTTCTCCTTGCCAAGCTGTTTGCTCAGCAATAATTTCTCGGAGAACTGTGTGTGCGTGTGTGTGTTCTTTCCCCCCGACTTCCTGAACATCACCAATAATTCAGTAATCATGCTTGATGTTTCGCAAAGCAGCCGTGTCACAATGAACAAAAGGCTCTGTTCAAAAAAAGAAAATTATTCAGCCATTGTAGAAGACAGCAGGGAAGGCAGGCAATCTGATGCTTCGGCACGGGGAAGCTGGAACTTTTCACCTCAGCTAAGCTTTCATCTCGCAGAGGTGACAGCAGAACATTTCTGGATTGCTGGTGTATGGCTGCCGTTCCAGAATGGAGGATGGGTCCTTCAGAACCCCCAAAATCCAGGGAGGGATTTGGATGGGGAAGGTTTTGCAAGCACCCCTACTTAAGCAGACGGTTGGTTGGAACATCACCCCAGAGGCTTTTGCTGCACACAGTTGTTGATATGCATGTGGTATGACTTGTGCTTTAGTCTCTGAGCTATGGTTATTTAAAGCTTTAGATAAAGCAAGAAGTCAAAAGAGATTTGCGATCAGCATTCCATCGAGCCAGCTATGAGTCAACAAAGCGTGCACATGGAACCGTGAAGTACTGTATTTTTTATTTTATTAAATTTATTTATATCCCGCCATTCCTCCCAAAGGAGCCCAGGGTGCCTGTGAATGACGGAGGCATCAGGAGTTGTGGAACTTGTCGACAGACACCTTCCAGCTGGAAGCCAGCCTTCTCGAATCCTTGCTCTTGTTCACCCCATGTGTGAACCATTAATTAGAAGAACTTCTTATATACATTAGTAACAGGAGACTGCCTAACAAGGACCCTTGGATGACATGGAGTCAAAGGAGGGCTAAAGGAGGATAAGGACATTGCAGAGAAACGGAATGAATTATTTCTGTCTGTTCACAGCAGAAGATATAGGGCAGATAGAATCATAGAATTGGAAGGGACCCAAGGGTCATCTAGTCCAACCACCTGCAATGCAGGAATCTCAGCTAAAGCATCCATGACAGATGATCATCCAACCTGTTTAAAAACCTCTAAGGAAGGAGAGTCCACCACCTTTTGTGGGAGTCTGTTCCACTGCTGAAAGTTTAGTTGGAATCTCCTTTCTTGTAACTTAAATCCACTGGTTCGAGTCCTACCCTCGGGGGCAGGAAAAAACAAGCATGCTCCCTCTTCCATTTGACAGCCCTTACGATATTTGAAGATGGCTATCATATCTCCTCTCAGTCTCCACTTTTCCAGGCTAGACATACCCAGCTCCAAAGCAAACAAGATGAATTTTAACAGGGAGAAATGTAAAGTACTACACTTGGGCAAAAATAAAAAAATGAAAAATGAAAGGCACAAATACAGGATGGGTGACACCTGGCTTGAGAGCAGTACATGTGAAAAGGATCTAGGAGTCTTGGTAGACCATAAACTTGACATGAGTCAACAGTGTGATGCAGCAGCTAAAAAAGCCAATGCAATTCTGGGCTGCATCAATAGGAGTATAGCATCTAGATCAAGGGAAGTAATAGTACCACTGTATTCCTCTCTGGTCAGACCTCACCTGGAATACTGTGTCCAGTTCTGGGCACCACAGTTCAAGAAGGATACTGACAAGCTGGAACGTGTCCAGAAGAGGGCAACCAAAATGGTCCAAGGCCTGGAAACGATGCCTTATGAGGAACGGCTTAGGGAGCTGGGTATGTTTAGCCTGGAGAAGAGAAGGTTAAGGGGTGATATGATAGCCATGTTCAAATATATAAAGGGATGTCTTGCCGTTCAGAAGGTCAGCGGTTCGAATCCCCGTGACGGGGTGAGCTCCCATTGCTCGGTCCCAGCTCCTGCCCACGTCAAAGTGCAAGTAGATAAATAGGTGGGAAGGTAAATGGTGTTTCTGTTACAGGTGTTTCTGTGCGCTGCTCTGGTTCGCCAGAAGCGGCTTAGTCATGCTGGCCACATGACCCGGAAGCTGTCTGTGGACAAACACCGGCTCCCTCGGCCTATAGAATGAGATGAGCGCGCAACCCCAGAGTCGTCCGTGACTAGACCTAATGGTCAGGGGTACCTTTACCTTTTACTCATCAGGAATAGCACTGGTAAAAAGCTACATAGGGCACTGGCCTCCAGAAATACCACAATGTCCCCCTCTAGTTTTGAAGACTCAACACCAGACACCATCCTATCTTTACAACTAAAGCAACTACAAACTTGTTCTGAATCAAAAAGAACGCTGAGACTCTCAGGCTGCTGAATCCCATGCCGAGTCCCAGATATATATTTATGGATTTGTGCAAAAATCATAGCATACACAGTAGTCACACATAATGGAAAAGAGGTGTTGGGATTCCTGGAAGTTGTCGTAGTCATTATCATTCATAAACTGTGTCTCCCAAACTGAATTTATTTCTGAGCTTTGAAATTACTTGTGTTTTTTCTTTCTTTTTCTTCTTCTTTGGTCTCTCTCTCTCTCACACACACACAAATTTACAGATCTCTACATGTGCCCAGTTTTAAAATTGCCATGGACCTGAAGGCTCTAAAAAGCCTCCCCCTCCCATTCATTAATTGTGCCCACAAAAAACACAGTTGATATGGCTACGGTTGGCTAAGCTTGGGAGGGGGGCAGAGGAACACATGCACACATCAGTAAAACGACTGCAGAAAAATAGCCTTGATTAAGCCATATGAACAGTCACATCAAGACTGCTTGTTTACAGTGTGCATATAGGCAGTTAAGAGTGGAGTTGAGGGAAAGGCAGTTGACTTGGAGGCACTGAAAACTGCCGTGAACTGGAGGCTCAAATTCCTGAAATAATTTTGGGAGTTCTCCTGGTGCAACCAAAAATTAGGAGTAGCTGAACATAGGGCAGAGCGAACCCATGAGATATTGACAGAAGGTAATGGAAGAAACCCATACATCATCCTTATAGATTAACTACTGATCACTGGAATGATAAAAGATGCTCTTTTTTGCAATGTATATTTTTAAAAGAAGGATGAATACTAATCTGGGTTATTTGCAAGCAGGACTGTAGCCCTCACCTCTTGCCCCCATTTCTCTCTTTTTTAAAAAATTTCCATTTTTATTAAAGGTTATGTTCTTGCTTCGCATCTCTGAGAAAACTTCAAGGTTATCTCCCTCTTTGCTTGTCTCTCTGAGGGCTGCAGTGGAGGTAATTGGGAAGATTCAAGCGAGAAAGGCGGCAGTGACCAGAATAGAATCAGTGTGGAATGTAAATTGACTTGGGCCAGATCCACACATACCTTTACATCACTTGATGTTGCTGCATTTATTGTTGGACTCCAATTCCTATCAGGCACAGCTAGTATGGCTGATGGGAGCTGTAGACCTGAAACATTAGTAGGTCCTCAAGTTCTGCATCCTTGCTGTAAGCATGTGGCTATGCTAGCTTATTTGGAGTTTGTGGCACAATCTACCATTCCCAGATGCCAAGAGCCAGTTGTCAGGAGTCCAGGTTCCCAGCTTGATAACACAACAAGCGTAGGTAATTAAAAAGGAGGATTTATTGCAAAAACAGATAGCTCCAGACGACTCGAACAAAGCCTCCAGCATCATTACTCAAGATGACCCTTCTGAAGACTCCTTCCAGCGTCTACAGAAGATATTGAACTTACGCCCCTTACATCTCTTGTTTTGCTTCCTATCTAGCAGCTCTCCCATTCATAGAATCATCGAGTTGGAAGAGACCCCAAGGGCCATCCAGTCCAAACCCCTGCCAAGCAGGAAACACCATCAAAGCATTCCTGACAGATGGCTGTCAAGCCTCTGCTTAAAGACCTCCAAAGAAGGAGACTCCACCACACTCCTTGGCAGCAAATTCCACTGTCGAACAGCTCTTACTGTCAGGAAGTTCTTCCTAATGTTTAGGTGGAATCTTCTTTCTTGTAGTTTGAATCCAATGCCCCGTGTCCGCTTCTCTGGAGCAGCAGAAAACAACCTTTCACCCTCCTCTATATGACATCCTTTTATATATTTGAACATGGCTATCAGATCACCCCTTAACCTTCTCTTCTCCAGGCTAAACATAACCCGTGCAAGTCTCAAAACACATCTGGCGCCCGGCTAATTTCTAACACTTGTTAGCCACTGTGACTAAAACAGTGCTGGACTAGCTGCACATTTCTATTTATTTTATTTTTATTTATTAAATCTGTATACTGCCCTTCATCCAAAGATCTCAGGGTGGTTTGCAGCGTAAAAATACAAAAGAAAACCACAAATTACACAAAACAAACCCATAACCGCTCCCCTCCTACAAACACATGTTAAAGGACATAGACTGTTAAACATCCGAAGGCTGGGTGAAAGAGGAATGTTTTCACTTGGTGCCTAAAGGTGCATAATG
The DNA here is from genome assembly GCF_009819535.1 of Lacerta agilis. Classification (NCBI taxonomy): domain Eukaryota; kingdom Metazoa; phylum Chordata; class Lepidosauria; order Squamata; family Lacertidae; genus Lacerta; species Lacerta agilis. The sequence continues at coordinate 6,040,074 of NC_046321.1, read as the reverse complement.
AAGGGGCCAGGCGAGCATCCCCGGGGAGAGCATTCTACAAACAGGGATCCACTGCAAGAAAGGCCTGTTCTCATGTTGCCATCCTCTGGAACTCTTGTGGCGGAGGCACATGAAGAAGGGCCTCAAATTATGGTCCCAGGGTCCAAGTCGGCTCATATGGGGAGAAGCGGTCCTTGAGATATTTGCTTTGTTCTTCTTAGGTTTTCCATGCTTAGCAGGCTTGAAAGGCATGGACCACACATCCTATACCTCCCCACAAGAAGAGGGTTAGAAGGAAAGAGACAGCTCTATCTAGAAATACGAGGAAGAAGAAAATTGAAGTTATAGCCTAGCACTGAGCAAGTACTATGAGTAGCTACCTGGGATGTTAAGAGAGAGAGAGGTCACTGAACTCCATTTCTGCAAAACAATTCCACAGAGCTCTTTAAATCCTTGTTATGTCTTTATTCTTTTATTTCTCCACGATCCCTGAAGCCCTACCTGATGGCAGTGGGCTGCAGAAGCCGAACAGGACTAAGGGGAAATGTTTTACATTTCCCAGTACCTTGCTGGGCATTTGTTAGAGGTTGTAAGCTGGGCTTCGCACTCCTGCTGTCTCAGAGCCATGCAATGTGAAAATTTTGGTTGCAATCTTGTGCACAACCGAAAACCTCATTGCGGTCCATTTGGCTTCCATCTGAGGCATTCTGAACTGAACTGCTCTACAGGGTTGTTGTATGAAATTCAAGAGAGAGCTCTCCCGTGAATTAACAAAACTGACTATTGTGGCAGAGTGTTCCCTTCTTAAGGACTTTTCACAAGTAGTGCATTTTTCAATAAATGTAGCTTGTTTGTTTTTCTTTGCCCACAGTTGTATTTCTGGGCTTAGAACAAAACTGAACCAATTTTCTGAATGTATTTTACTGGGGAAGGGGGATGGTTTGCTTAGCTCAATTCCAAATTGAGGCGAGGCGAGCATGCCCATCGGGGTACGTGAAATGGAGAAGAGGAGGAAAGGCAAATCAGAGAGCAACGGTGTGTGCTTTTCGGCGGAATTTCTCAAGCTGCCCTCTTGCCCCCAGTTGATGAAGAAGAAAACTTTTTTCCTTTTTTTCAGCTGACCTTTCCTTCTTTCTACAAGTGCTAATCACTGGAGAATTTCAACGGCAAAACAAAAACAAAAATGGAGAGTTAATCAACTCCGAAGTCAAGTATTTAATAGGCTTTCTTGAATAAAATACTATGAGGATGAAGAAGAAATGGTGACTGATGGTCAGAAAACAGCAGGTTGCGATTAAGCAGGCCTTACTCTGCATTTCCCGCCCCAGAGGATCAAAGAGGGAGTGCCAACTCTCTAGGGTAAATAGAGGGAGGCAAAGGACTGATTGGAAAAACATGGCCTTTATTGGCAAGCGCTCAGAAACCCTCCATCACATCATCAGCTGCAGCCTGGAGCCTGAACTAACACACCTTCTCAGGAAAGGGCTTTGCCGCAGAGAGAGAGAGAGAGAGAGAGCGCATCGTGAATCCCTCTCCTTATTAAACGCCATTCAATCCCATCCGCGCCCAGAGCCACAGCACCTCCTCTTCTGTCACACCCTTAATTGCTCAGTGCCAAGGGGGATGGTTCTGTGGCAGAGGCAGCCTGCTTCCCTACCCCTGTGCTACAAAGTGCTAAATGATTAGGAAGCCTGGGAGAATTGCACCATCGCTGCTCTTCCCATCTGTTAGTAGCAGAGATGTCGGCAATGTTCTCTAAAGAGTATGAAGGCAGCCCTGGCGGATTAATCCAAAGGTCCATCTCATCCTGCAGTCTGCTTTCAGCCAGTTGCCTTCAATGGGGAGGACCACAAGCAGGGTGCTGGGTATTCAGAGGGATAGGGGCTCAGAAGATGGAGGTTCCATGCAGCCACCATGGCTGACCATTCAAAATGGGTCCGTACCACCCTATTAAAAAGGCATCGAACCTACTAGTCATCACCACATTGATGTGGCAGTTAATTCCAAAAATCTGTTGTCTGACATGTAAACTTTCCTCCTCCTTGTCCTGAACCTACATCCAGAGACCCCAGATTCTAACGTTATGAGACAGAGCAAAACACTCTCCTCTGTCTAATTTCTCTGCACCATTCATAAACTTCTTTCATGTTATGTGTGTCCCCAAAAAAACACCCTCTGGTTGTCCCTGCCCCCCAGCAAGGACAGAACACCCCCCCCCAATTCTTTAGCTTTTCCTTTTGGTCAAAGTTGGGGAACCTGGGTCCTTCCAAATATTGCTGGATTCAGAGGTGGACTTTGGTATTTTTTCCCGTAATATTGTGCCCTGTGCGAGGCCAAAATTTGGCACCCCCAAATGGATCCTCTGAATTATGGATCTTCTCAATCTAGTGTCCCCTCATGTCAGGAGTGTGTGCAGGAGCCAGGCCCTGTGAATGGTAGGGCCTTGCAGGACTGGGGCCTTCCTGAGTTTGGCCTGGAAGGGCAAGGCGCATCCACACAGGTGAGGCTTGACAGAAGACTTGTAGCACCTGGTGCCAAGGGCCGGGAAAGCTATGTAAGACCAGCATTTCCCTCTGGCTCTTTGCCAAAGCAACATGCTACCTACCCACCTAACTGTGCTTTGACTTCCTGACTCTTGGACCCTTGGCTTCCTGACCTCTGGACTGCTGACCCTGGACTGCTGATTCCTGCTTCCTGACGTACCAAGCCAGGACTCCAACCTCCTGTAACCCGGACCATGACACCTCAGCTCACTGACCTGTGCTGGGGAACAGACCACACCGCTCTAAATCTGGCACTGCTGAACTGTAAACCCCAGTGTTCCTAAGAACTGGTTGTGTTGGTTGGGGCTGATGGGGAAGCTTTCATCCAACAATATCTGGAGGGGCACAGCTTCCCTGCTCTTCATTTGCCTTGCCCTCTCCCCTCTGGGTGATGCTGGTGGCATGGTCCAGAGGGACGGGGCAAATCAAAATGATAGGGCTACTGGGGAGGAAAGGGGGCCCCTGGCGTCCTGTTTTCCAAGGGCCCTCCGAAACCCAGAGCCAACACTGCCTGGGAGGAAATGCCAACCCATCACCCGTAACTTAATGTGCCTTTTGCTACCAGCTGTTTCCCCCTTGGCACTTCAAAGGTGAATAGACTCACCACTGCAACTGTGGAAATAGTTATGAGATTCAGGGAGGGAGGGGGGAAACATTTTATCTGCCTTCTTTGTTCTCTTTTCCCAAAGTTGAATGTGCACACCTTGTTCTCCACTCCCCGCTCTCCTCGTCTGCCTCCGGCACATCTATTATGTGCATTTTTCATTAGGAGCGTTTTGCAAGCGATCTGTTGATTCACGGTATTAGAATTGCAAACAAATGCCATCATTTCCCCTGCATGTTCTTCATTTCGGATTCTGCATTGATTTCCCGGCATTGTTGGGCCACTTGAGTGACACTTCACATTGATTTCAACCCTTTTAAAGATTCCGCTCCCAGATGCACCAGCCCATCAGTTCTTCCAAAAGGATTCAAGAGTTTGCAGCAGTCAGGAAAGGGGAAAGGAGAAAGCCCGTTACACAGGCAACTCTAATGAAGGCAGACCTTGAGCTTAATTTGTGCCAGGGACCAGCCCTCAACCCAGTGGTGTCTGAAGGTGGGGGCGGAGGGGGCAGTTCACCCTGTGTTCCATGTCTGGGGGGTGACAAGAAGGCACCCTGCAGGGTGCTTGCCCTGCTGCCCTGGCCCGGGCACATTGGCGCGATCAGCCATTGCGCCGCCACAGCTGCATGTGCAGGATCCTTCGTTCACGCCTGCACCCGCAAGCAGAGGATCCCGCCACCATCCGTACGGTGAATTGGCCTCCACAGTCACTTACAGACTCACTGGTAAACCGTGTTTATGGAAGACAATCTTACTTGGCTATGAGTGATCACAGAAGAAGAAGAAGAAGAAGAAGAAGAAGAAGAAGAAGAAGAAGAAGAAGAAGAAGAAGAAGAAGAAACAAAATAGGAAATTCTTTCCAGTAGCACCTTAGAGACCAACTGAGTTTGTTCTTGGTATGAGCTTTCGTGTGCATGCACACTTCTTCAGATACACTGAAACAGAAGTGTATCTGAAGAAGTGTGCATGCACACGAAAGTTTCAGTGTATCTGAAGAAGTGTGCATGCACACGAAAGCTCATACCAAGAACAAACTCAGTTGGTCTGTAAGGTGCTACTGGAAAGAATTTCCTATTTTGTTTCGACTATGGCAGACCAACACGGCTACCCACCTGTAACAAGAAGAAGAAGGTGTTTCTCACAAGGATCATGATGTGCAGAGCTGCCCTTAGGTGCACACTTTTACACATCTAATTTGTACATCGTCCTCCTCCTTCTTGCTTTTAGCCCCAGCCGAATAAAAACCCCAAATGTAGTACACCTCCAATACTGCAATCGGAATCAATAAGTGTAAATAGGCAGATTTGCCAGCTCCAAATAATTTATTCAAAGAGCAGGATATATTTTTTTTAATTTTCTTGGTGCTCAGTGTGGAGAGCTCTGCCCTTTGAAGAGCCCCCCCCCCTCATTATGCTCTTGTGCTTGCAAATGGCTGATTGATTTTATTGCTGTGGCAAAGATCTAGGAATATGAACTGCTCGGTGCACCAGAATGTCACCAGTGTAACTTGTATTGTAAATAGCCGCTGACACGCTGACTTCATTGTTAATGTAAGAGCTGTAAGAGGCTATTAATTTCATTATTGCTCAATCAGCAATGAGCACAAGTGCCACCATAACACACACACACACACACACACACACACACCCAAGCTGCTTGGCTGGTTTCAGCAGAAAGGATGGAAATGCCATCAGGAGAGCTGAAAACTTAACTGGGAAACAGCAGAAGATTATTGATGGCGTGACTTATTAGGAAACGGCACCCAATTCCCAGAACGCCATCAAATGGATGAGATTACTACTACTACTAGTAGTAGTAGTAGTAATTGTTCAAAGTGCAGTACTCCGAACAACAGTCCTTTAAGGTGGGCCAGTATCATTATCAAAGTGCAGAAGGGGACCAAATCCAATCCAAGAGGTATAGAGGGGAAGGGGAGCCAATCCATGGAAGCAAGAAATAAAAAGTGTGTTTTTTCGGGTTTGGTTGGTTGGTTGGTTTTTTAAGATTCACCAAACACGTTTCCAAGAATAGGCTTCTCTGGCAACCCGTGCACAGCTAAAACAGCAATTAAACCTAAAGAGGGCGAAATTAAAACATTTGTATAGTGTTCTGTCTTTTTAAGACATACAAAATGCTTGCAAAACACTCTGAAGCCCCCACTGATTTCAAAGGGACAGTTTAAAAAAAAAACTGAATTACGGAACTTGAAACTGGTCAACTGTAAGCAGGATTGTGTCCGATTTTTGATAACAACATGCTTTTGAAATAAAATACTGTACTGGTCTCCTTATACAAATTGCCCTACGAATCATTTTTATGTACTGGTTAAAGCAAACTGCAAAAAAATAAAAAAAAATAAAAAACCCATGCTTCTTCCTCTTTCAACATCTTGCCCATTTGAAAATCATTTGCTTGGGTCTGGGGAGAGAAATCCAATATCCAGAAATAGCTGCATTCTTATTCAGCATGTAAGATCTTGCTCTTAACATTCAATTTGCTTGGCAAAACCTTTCAGATTCTAACATTTATGCGGCTCAAAACTGTATTTCCAGAAAGCAGAGAACTAGGCCACCATGGGCGGGGGGGGGGGGGAAGAGAGAGAGAGAGAGAGAGAGAGAGAGAGAGAGAGAGAGAGAGAGAGAGAGAGAGAGAGGAAGGGGGTCCAGTGCCTTGCCCAGTAGCACCAGATCCAGAAAGTTCAGCCACAAGTCCTGGAGAGTTGTGCCAATACTTCAGCGCTCACTGATTGGCCAGAGGCCATTGTGACATCAGTCCTACACCTGACTGGACATTGTGAGGACTTCCTGCTGGAATGTGAGATGCAGACGGAGTTGTCAGGCTAGGGACACTTTTCCGGGGCCATGCTCTCGCAGCACCCAAAAGCATGAGTTCGTGGCCCGGAAGAAACACTTTTGGGGGGCAAGAGCATGGCCACCGTTCTCTCGTGGGAAAAACACGGGATGTCCCAGTTTCTTCGTGACACTTGCGGCGTAGGCTCTAGATGCAGATACCCAACCAGGCCTTACAATGAACATTTACCTTCAGATGGCAGTGAAAGCTGAAACACTCCTCTCGGTCAGCGAGCACTCATTGTCCATACAGATTAAGAAATGGAGACGAAGCAGGAAACACCAGGAAATATTGAGTCACCTACTGAAGGTAAATGTTACCGGCGAAAGGAGGAGGAGGAGGAGGAGGAGTTTGGATTTGATATCCCGCTTTATCACTACCCTAAGGAGTCTCAAAGCGGCTCACATTCTCCTTTCCCTTCCTCCCCCACAACAAACACTCTGTGAGGTGAGTGGGGCTGAGAGACTTCAGAGAAGTGTGACTAGCCCAGGGAGTAGGAAGGGGGTGGAGAGGGCGGCCCGCCCCTCTGGGAGGGGTGACAAGATGGCCCCTGCCTCCCCCCAGCTGTAGAGCAGCCGATCTCGCACGGCGTCCGTACGGGCTGCCGCACATGTGCACTCAGTATGGACACCGTGCAAGCAGCAGCCCGTACAGCAGGCGTGCGTGAGCGGCAGCCCATACGAAGTGCGCACGCATGGGATGCCACGAATGCTCAGTCCGTACGGGCTGCGCCGCCCCGGGTGCCAGAGAGGGTTCCTCCACCACTGGACTAGCCCAAGGTCACCCAGCAGCTGCATGTGGAGGAGCGGGGAAGCGAACTCAGTTCACCAGATTACGAGTCTAACACTCTTAACCACTACACCATGCTGGCTCTCATTGAGGGCCACAGATTCTCCATCCTTTATAGGTCCCGGTGAAACCTCACTGGTCCTTTGAGTTCACCTGTCCACTGCTGAGCTAGCACTTTGGCTGCCACCCTTCAACACTCTCCAGACGTGGTACCCAAGTGAATCAGAGGACAGAGCAGCAAATCCTGCTGCTGCTGCTGCTGCTGCTAACATGCCACTGTGGTGCAGGAAGTCAACGGAGCCAACAGAACTCCTGGTTCCACACCCTTTTGCACGCACAAAAATCCACATTATTGTGCTTCCGAGTCAGGCTCTCGCTGCCCCTGCCCTGCCCCCCTCGCCCTGCACTTCATGCTACAAATTATTAAAGAGATATTTAGCTGCCACTCCGTTCCATCTAAGGAGACAAAAACCTCTTCCGCTTGAAGTCACCACAGATCCATCAGAGTCTGGCCACTGCCTGTCACTCGTGCATCACACGCCTCATTCATATTAAAGAGAGGTTGTTCTGCAGGGTTTCAATACCAGGTGTGTGTGTGTGTGTGTGTGTGTGTGTGTTTATTTTTTTAAAAAATACCGACTGCTACCCAGAATGTAACGGCAAGTCAGGAGAAAATACGATTTAGAAGCGGTTTCTTTTGAAAGAGGCAAATGCTGAATACTAATCCTGACTTCCTTGGCTGGATGGTCATCGAGCGTTCTATCGGGCACACATGTTGCATAGCTAATTTGCGTTCAGTGCAAGGATTAATAATGCATGGCTCAAATATCAATGCAAGCTCGTTCTTAGGTGCCTCTCGGTCTTTGGGCCATGAGAAACCAGCTGCTCTACTCTTGCCTTGCCAGGCTCCTCCAGCAATGGCCAGCCTCCAGCTGGGTTCTTCCTGTTTCTAAGGCTTGAGTCTTTCCCAACTCAAAGGGACTGCAGAGCATCAAAGGATCATGGGATGCTGCCTTATATTCCATTGGTCCATCTAGCCCAGCATTGTGTACCGGGTTTCATAGACTGCAATTCTTTCCCACCACTACCTGGTGGCCTGGACTGGCTGGATGCTGAGGCACCAGCTGGGGAACCCCCAAGGGAAGAAGGCTCAGAACCTGGGGAGTGTTGGTAAGACGGTGATGAATGGTCAGAGGGAGAAGAGGGAGCAGCCTGGGAGGAGGAGGTGTCATAAGCTGAAGGGGCAACAGGGTTTAGTGAGCAAGAAAAGTCTGTGGCAGAGAGCAGTCCTGATTCGGAGGCTGGAGAGGAGGAATTGTGGGAATACGTTTTTGGGACTTCCCGCGCTTTGCCGCTTCACAAAAACCTTCCGCGCTACTGCACGGAAGAAAAGAGATCCAGTTAGTGATTGCTGCCTGGATCCCTCCGCGCCTGCTAGAAAGCGCCCAGGAAGCCTCCCGGCAACGGTCGGAAACTTGTTTCCCGCCCGGAAACACTGACAAATGCAATGTTATGATTGGTTCATGCCTATGCTGTGACGCTGTTCAGTTTGTTAATAAATGGCCCCTGCTCTCTGTTAGCGATGACAGAAACAGAAACAGAAACGTACAGAGACGCGAGACAAGCACAGAGAGAACACGTGTACAGAGAGTAGTTGAGAGAGCGTAACCCAACAACCGACTGCAGTCTCTTATTCTTTATTTCTTATTTTCATTTGGCCTCTTTCCTGTTTTCGGCCGCACATTTTGCTATTCTTTTCACTGCCTATATCCTATCCTCTTCAGAACTCCAGAGAAACCTTTTGCAACTCCAGAACTCCAGACAACTTCTCACGACCTTCAGGAAAACCTCATAACCAGCGGACCCATCATAACCAGTGGGAGCAGGCTCTCCAGGATTACTGGTTATCCCAGAAGCTGGTTATCCCCACAAGGAATGGTAAGGGACAGAGATAAGTCAGGCTGCTGAAGAATCCAGGGAGTCTCTCCCTCCTGCTACGACCAGCTCCCTTCCCCCCCAGTCTCCCAGAACACGCAAAGAAATGAAAAGAGCAGATCAGAGATTGGTTGCATGCAGACGCAGTCTCCGATTGCTTGGAGGGGAAACCTGGAGAGGAGGGGTCCTAGGCAGCTGTGGGAAGGCGGGGCCCTTCAGTGCTCAGAACTGCCTCATTGGGGGAAGAAGAAGAGGAGGAGGAGGAGGAGGAGGAGGAGGAGGAGGAGGAGGAGGAGGAGGAGGAGGAGGAGTTTGGATTTGATATCCCACTTTATCACTACCCTAAGGAGTCTCAAAGCGGCTAACATTCTCCTTTCCCTTCCTCAACAAACACTCTGTGAGGTGAGTGGGGCTGAGAGACTTCAGAGAAGTGTGACTAGCCCAAGGTAACACCCAGCAGCTGCATGTGGAGGAGCGGAGACACCGAACCCGGTTCCCCAGATTACAAGTCTACCACTCTTAACAATTACACCTACTGGGGAAGAGTTTCTGGGATCACTAGACCTGTGCTGTTCCGGTTTCTTGGAATAACTCTTTGAATAAAGAGTTAACTTCCCTGAAACCAGTGTTTTTTAATTGCTGACATACACCTGACTCTGGTTCGTGACTTCAGGAACATTTTGTGAATGGCACGGGTCCAACAGCGACCATGTGGCGAGATCTCTGGATACCAGGTTGCCAACTGACATCTCCACCTACGTGGCAGCATCGCAACAAAGGAAACACATCTTGTGCTTCTACGCTGCCATGTGATTCAGATTAGCCCAAGCTCACCCAGTGAGCTTCACGGCTGAGTCGGGATTTGAACCCTGATCTCCCAGGTCCTAGTCCAACCCGCTAACTATGACACCACACCCGTTTCCTAGAGTACCTCTGCTGTGGGGGCAGCTATATAAATTAAGTAAGTCAATAAATATGTTAAAAGCAAAGCACCACTTGGAGAAAGATCTGAAATATTTTCGTTGAAGTTTGAATTTTGTTTTATTTTGGATTGTTTTATTTGATGTTTTAACGTCTTATAAACTGCTTTGAGGTTTTTTTATTTAAAATACAAAGCGGTATAGAAATGAAACGAATAATGAGAATTAAAAACAGTAATAAATGTCATTGTAAAGAAGGGGGTGGGGCTTAAACATTCCGTTGTGGCGACTGTGAGCTAGGTTTAAGGTGCCTTTTGGCGATTAGCTTATATACCTGACTTTCTAACACTGCAAGATTGCTGAGATAGCGTATGTGAAGGAAAGGAAGCCCCCAATGCAAACACTAAGTGTTACTACTGTTGATTAGTTCAGAGATCAAGGTTCATTATTATTCTACAAAATGAATACCTCTTTAAAAGTTAGTGTAAATCTCATGACCTAGTTTTGCAGATGTGAGGGAGTACAACAGCTGTAAATGTAGTATATAAGGAGTGTTGTGTACTCCTCTCTGTACCCTGGTGGGTGGGTCACTGGTTGGGTCATGGTTTGTGGGATTTTGTAATCTTAGTGTAACTTCTTAGTGTCAAAGGCCTGGAAACAATGCCTTATGAGGAACGGCTTAGGGAGCTGGGTATGTTTAGCCTGGAGAAGAGAAGGTTAAGGGGGGATATGATAGCCATGTTCAAATATATAAAAGGATGTCATATAGAGGAGGGAGAAAGGTTGTTTTCTGCTGCTCCAGAGAAGCGGACACGGGGCAATGGATTCAAACTACAAGAAAGAAGATTCCACCTAAACATTAGGAAGAACTTCCTGACAGTGAGAGCTGTTGGACAGTGGAATTTGCTACCAAGGAGTGTGGTGGAGTCTCCTTCTTTGGAGGTCTTTAAGCGGAGGCTTGACAGCCATCTGTCAGGAATGCTTTGATGGTGTTTCCTGCTTGGCAGGGGGTTGGACTGGATGGCCCTTGTGGTCTCTTCCAACTCTATGATTCTATGATTCTTTTTTCTATAATTAAAAAACCATTTTAAATACGTGTAGTAGTTCCCTCAGCATATCTTCCGCACAGCAGTTGCTCCGCTGAATCTTCATAACAGCTATTTGCGATGCAAACCATATTAAGCGGTACTGCCGCCATCTAAGAGTGACGTCACAATAAAGCGAACGTTCCATCTGCTACCTGTAAGCAGTAATGGGAAGAACAGTAAGATCACATAGCACACAACCTGAAGGTCATGTCAGCCAGAGTAGTCCTTGAGGGTAATCGAGTGGAGCAACCCTTGCATTATTACTTGGCGGAAATTATTCATGCTGGCGAAATGATTGCAAAAGAGTTCGGATAATGTATACTTCAGTCAGGGAGATCAGAGGCAAAAGTAAGTGGATCAGCAGAACACCTGAGCAAGTGATGCTTTTACATACGCTGCATCGTAATTGTGGTCAAGAGACGCCGCAGTTCAGCAGCAACAAGTCATTTTTGCACCACTGGTCTGTCAAAATATTTTCTGCCCATGTATAAAATGCAAAGAGGAGGAGGAGGAGGAGGAGCAGAGGGTGGAAATGAATTGCCAAGCCTATGTGCCCTTGGGAAACGAGGGCCCACCCAAAGCTGCAGGGCCCAAGACCAGAATCTAAACTGGGAAGCCACACTGAACCACCTTTGCGTGGCTATATCCCTCCCACCCAGATGAATAATGACACAGGACACATTATATCAAATTAAATGGGCGAAAAAGGCCACAATTTTATTGGTTATGGATGTTGAGCGGTATTGGCTTAGGGATTGGATCCTAACCACTATATCTGACCACAACCCGGGTGTTGGGGTCCGTGAAGGGTTAACCAGCAAGGGCAGCACCCCTGGAACCGATGCAGCTGGGGGCAGCGAAAGGAGAGGGGGAAGGATTCCTGCCGTCTCCAGTTAAAGGGCTGTTGGCCCCTCCCCTCAGCCGACCGGATTGGTCAGCCACTGGGGAGAAGCGTCGGGAATCCTCCAATCGTGCAGGGGCTGTGTATCAGCCCCTGCACGTGTGCTCGGGTCGTGATACCCGCAACGCCACCTCCTGCCTATAGGCGGAAGTGGCGTTCTGCAACCAACCGACCAACCAGCTTATTTGAGTGCCGCCTTTCCAAAGTTAAAACCACACAACTACAAGCATAACAAAAGTAGCCATAAACCAAGGAACAGAACATCAAATAGTACACAACCAAATAGAATTTTTTTTCCACATAACTCATAAGTTCCAAAATAAAGATACAAGCTGTGATACTTGGGTCAGTCCCCCATTTCTTTGCCAAACCTACCTCACAGAGTTGTTGTGAGGATGAAATGGGGAGGAGGAGGAGGAGGAGGAGGAGGAAGAGAACAATGTGCATGAGCTTGAGCTCCTTGGAAGGGGGGAGGTGGTATATAAATGTAATTAATAAATAAGTAATAAACAACACCCCCAGCCTATGATCCTGTTCAGCAGCCTCAGCTTTTGTAGCTGGGGTTAGTCAGAGCTCTCCCCTCCTAGGCCAGGTCGAAAAAAGGCAGAGAGCAGGTCCTCCAGGACTCGCAGCCTAAATGGTCAACCAGATTTTGCTAGACTCGGATGCAAATAAAAAGTTTTAAATGTAAAGTGCAATAAATAAATGGGACACTAGATAGTGACGGCGAGCTATGCCAAGTTCAATGTATTTTTCGAAACTTAAAAAAAAAAAACATTTTCACAGCATTGTTTTTTATATGTGTGTGTATGTAGATTCCCATCATCCCTGGTCAGCAGCGGCAATGGATGAGGGTGGTGGGAACTGGAGCTAGTCAATATCTGAGAAGTCACAGGGGTGAGCCTACAGTTACAGCAACAGCAGCAGCCAGGTTAGACCTGGAGGAATGCAGAAAGGAAACTTTGGATAAGAATGAAGGGCAGCACTGAGGGAGTATCAGAAGGCCTTCAGCATCAGTGTCGAGTGTGATAGAGAGAATGGTTCAACCAATAAAATAGGGCAGGGGGTATAAGGAGCGTCTCAACCCCCATCGTTCTGCCCGGACACTGAGGTCCAGCGCCGAGGGCCTTCTGGCAGTTCCCTCATTGCAAGAAACAAAGTTACAGGGAACCAGGCAGAGGGCCTTCTCGGTAGTGGCACCCGCCCTGTGGATCGCCCTCTCATCAGATGTCAAAGAAATAAACAACTATCTGACTTTTAGAAGACATCTGAAGGCAGCACCCTTTTTAGGGAAGTTTTAAACTTTCGATGAATTGCTGTATTTTAATCTTTTGTTGGATGCCACCCAGAGTGGCTGGGGAAACCCTGCCAGATAGGCAGGGGATTAAATAAATTATTATTATTATTATTATTATTATTATTATTATTATTATTATATTCTGGTCTAGGGAATGTATGGAAATGCATATAATTTTTTGTTTTTGGAGGATTCATTCCTCAGGATAGTTTTTGTCGTTGTTGTTCAGAACTATTGCCACATGGATAAAGAAACTCTAGTTGGGGATCTTCTCTGCAGCTACCCTGCAAAAATAAACCCAAATAAATGAAAGGCATTTGTCAGAGCTCAAGCCCACCTCAGACATCAAGCTGGCGACTCTCTGGCTAATGGAAAGAACTGCAGGAAGACCAGCCGCAGGGAGCGTCTTCACTGCGGTAGGCCAGAGGCGGACACGCTCCTTCTTGTTGAGGAGAAACTGGGAGATCTGCTTTAGTTGCACGGGTTTCATATTCTCAGGCCTGGCAGCATAAAATATGCCAAGGCAGGAGGGCCAGAGGACTCGGGGTTGGGAGGGACGGGGGGACTAGCAGCCACAGTGGTTCTGAGCGCTCTGATCTTAAACGCATTTCCACCGGCACGAGGAAATTGGAATAACATCTGATAAATAGCAGCGCGCTCTATGGAATCAACCCCAAAATCAAACAGTTGTTTTTCTTTTTCTCGTTGGGAAACTCTCTTTGAACTGAAGCGGCATCATCTCAGACAATTCAGTTCTGGTAATTACAGCACTATCTTGCCGCAATTAAAATATAATGACTCCACTATTTTTTTTATTAAAAAAAACCCAACCCGCTACCTTCAAAAGGCACGAAGCCATACCCTGACACCAGTCCAACACATTATGGTTTTGATTACCTAATTACAAGCTAATTCATTTAAACTATAACCTCATTTATGCAGCCACCTTGAAGGACATGAAATTTATCCACTTCAAGAGAGATGCACAGCAGCCACACATACCTTCCAATGCTGGACAGAGAAAATCAGATATGCTAGCAATTTGTTTTTAACACCAAACACTGGCAATAGGCAGAGTGCGTAACCATGGTTACCACCAATCAGGTTTATTGCCCTAACCCTGGTTAAAATCCCCCCCACCCAAAAGTATAGTGGATGCTTGGTTTAGCTTATCCAAGTGAAGCCTAGCCCCTTGAATAGGGAGACATCAACAAGAGTTTGACATTGCTGGCCAGGGTGCTGCCTTAGCCAAGGTTTGCCAAGTGCAAATGTTACCACTTAGCCATGGTTAATACAAACTCAATTCAAATAAGGATCTTCTTGACCTGATTTGCAGCCAATCCTTATCTGTGTTTTAGGTATTATGAACCAGTTCATCATAACCATGGTTAAGGAAAACAAACCATGGTTGAGCAGTACGCCTCCATAGGACCTCAGTCAGATGGGGAAAACATTTCGATAATCAAACCAGACTGAAATTGAAGTAGCTGCACCTCAAAGGAACCCAATATGTGAGTGCTTGTGTGAGCAATTACTGTCGGCAAAGTTGCCATGGGATTAGTGCCGATTGCATATTATTTTCAAGTATTACTGGGGCTGTACTTGCATGGCATTGTTGTGCCTAGGGGTATGCATTATTAGCTTCTAACACCATTAATCACTTTCTTCTATCAGTCAAGTTGTTTGGGGCAAGAGGAATAAAGGAAGCAATGACTGTTATCAGAGAGCTGCGCCATTAACTACCCTGTAATCAGACCGAAAAGCACACCCCAAAAAGGGCTGCAATGTCTGCCTTCTAGAGCTGCTTCTATATAAATCTATAGAGTTCTCTTTCCACATGGGTGTAATTATAGCAACATAATTTATGCACTCAGATACGCTGCATATATATATATATATATATATATATATATATATAGCCACACAGGTGGGTGGTTGTGCATTAAGAATAGCTGTAAACCCCTATTTAAATATATGATAGCTATTCAGAGTGTTTGACATCTCTGGTATAAAGAGACATTCTCAAACTGTAATAATAATATAAGTGCTTGCTGCTCCCCTCAAATGTCAATTTCTGTCTGGTTCTTCCACCACCCCAAAGATGGAACACTTCCCAGCAGATGGGATGATCTTAAAAAGGAGGAGAGAGAGAGAGAGAGAGAGAGAGAGATAGAGAGAGAGAGAGAGAGAGAGAGAGAGAGAGATTCCCTGGCAGTCAATTAAGAGTTGGGATGAACTGGCTGTGCTTAAAATAACAAACAAACAGTCTAGATTCCTTCAAGTGTTTCAGCGTGCATTCAAAACTGCTGATTTCGCCTATTGTCAAGCACAATGGAACAGCGCCATGAAAAAAACAACTTTTTTAAATAAAAACAACAACAATCCCTCTTTATTAACAGAATCCGGGAGACAAACAGGTATTTTGGTACATTGTCTAACAAACACGTCTATCAGCATCTTGGTGCGTGCGTGTGCTCTCATGCTGATGTCTCCATCAAATCTATTTCTTTATAGTCAAGAGACGTTAAAAATATCCGGACTCCAAGATGCTGGAACAAAGGAAGGGTGTTTCGTTTTGTTTCAAAATGCTTTCAGGTGGGCCGGCTCCAAAACAGTCGCTGACTGTCACATATCCCTCCAATCCTCATTTGCACATCAGATTCTGCTTCGGGTATTTGAATTATTTGCTTCAATTTTTGCTTCAATTACTCAAGGAGGTTATCATCTCAGTGGACCTTCTACCTGCGAAGCATGTGTCCTATCGCTGGGTGATGGCTGGGGCTGATGGAAACTATACTCCAAGAACTTTTGGAGGGCATCAATTCGGTAGACCATCAGTCTTGAATTGATGGATTGGAAATCCACAGGTGACTTGTCTTGGTAGTGCTACACAAATCCACCGTGAGCTTGCAGTTGCACATAGACAAATCCCGGCAGGTGATTACAGAAGCCAGAATTTATCCAGCTTGCAGACCTAGTGACAAGGGCATTTACAAATGTATTATCTCAAGCTAGAGATGGCAGGATAAGGCCCTCCTGGGAGTTGGGAAGTGCTATTACTGACCACCACTTCCAATTGAAAAATCAATGGCATCGATAGGTGGAGTAAGCCTTAAAGAACTGGTTGTAAGTCCTCCGTTCAAATGCTAAACTTGTGAGCGACCCCAGGCCAAAGGTGAGTAACCTTTTTGTTCTGAACCAGGTTTCCATTTCTTTTTTTCTTTTTTCTTTTTTTTATTAAAGATTTTCTTGATTTACAAAGGTAGTGCAATGTCTCTCTCGTATTTTTCCATATAACATTTTTACAAATCAGTTTTTGTTGTTGAGACATTAGGAAGAAAATGGGGAGGGAGGTGGGTGGGATGGGGAGAGAGGTGGTGTGGGGTGACGATGTTTTTATTTTACTTAATATGAGTAGGGTTTGGTGTCAGCGTTGTTTGTGTAGGTTCTCTGTTGTTCGCTTGTGCTCCTTTGGCAGTGAGAGAGGTCAGGAGGGAGCAAGTTGGCTTGAGGTATTGAGCATGGAAGTATCCACAAAACCAAAAGGCACAGAGTCCGTTTTTAAAAGCGAAAGAAGAAGAAGAAGAAGAAGAAGAAGAAGAAGAAGAAGAAGAAGAAGAAGAAGAAGAAGAAGAAGAAGAAGAAGAAGAATCTAAAAACAATGCTTGCAGCTTGCAGTCTCTGGACAGCATTTACCTGTATGCTCCTCACGGGGCAGAACTGCACAACTGCCCCTTTACTGTTTATCCTTCTCTGGCCCTGCTTAAGAACATACTATGGAAGGATTTGGATGAGAAAGGCCTGAAGAGTAAATGGAGGTTCTGCAGCAGAGATGGAATAAAATCAGCAGCATGTTTGTTAAAACACAGCATGATCCTCGGATGAACTGGAAATCTATAAGCCTTCCTGGAACATGTGTTGCCATGTTCTAAAGCATGAGAAGAGCCTGCTGGATCAGGCCAGCAGCCCATCTACTCCAACATCCTGTGCTGCCTCAATACAGCTGTGTGCTTCTGCCGCTGGGCTCCAATGAAAATGGCTTTTCCACGGAAAGACTCCGCATTTCTTATATCCGTGGCTGCGATCTCCTGAGTGACATGGACACGGTTACGCAGCTGAATGAGCATATGTACTCTGTCGGTTATCCTCCCTCCCTCCCACCACCTCCACGTGGCCCCGGGAGCTGGCAACCCACGATATGCCACTGCCTGTTGCTCACTGTGAGAATGGGATGCTGGACCTAATGGGTCTCTGACCTGTTCCAGAATAGCTTTTCCTATATTCTTCTGCCTGTGTTGTCCTCCATGTCCCACCTTACCGGTCTATTTTGCCCCGTCAGCACCCCAGCCTCTACCAAAGAATGATAATTCATGTTTTACAAGCGGGATAAATAAAGCAAATGTATGGACAGAACCTGAGGAGCTTGATTTGACTGCAGAGTTTGCGGCCATGGATATGATTCATGCATGCATTTGTCCCTTTATTCAAATGTTTTGCATACCGCCTTCCTGCCCAAAACGGCATTTGGTGAAGCTTGTTGGGAGATGTCTGAACGAAAATCACAAAAAAGGCAAATGAAATCAAAGTGCATGCCACTATGCATAAATAATGGGAATGGAAGCAGCAGTTAAATAATTCAGGAAACAACAGGCCAACCTGAGGCCAAGGTAAAAGGAAAAAAGAAAAAGACACCAGCAAATCCAACAAACCAGCTAAGCTAGCAAAAGCTCATCTATATGGAATGGACATTGAGTCAGGGACTGGCTGGGTGAGGAAGAGTGGTGGGATATGCCAGTCCAAGAACCACCACCCCCCCAGGGATGACACAGAGGAAGAAGACTTAGACCCAGGACAGTGGTGGTGGGACACTGAGGACCATTCTGCAGAAGGGACAAGCTGGGCGGTGATGGAAGCAGGAGGGTTGAGTGAACACAGAGGGGTCTGAAGAAAAAAGCCATTCCAGGTCAGGACTGGGCTGGGCTGGGTGCCGAGAGCCGGCGTGGTGTAGTGGTTAAGAGCAGTAGACTCATAATCTGGTGAACGGGGTTCGATTCCCTGCTCCTCCACATGCAGCTGCTCCTCCACATGCACTTCTCTGAAGTCTCTCAGCCCCACTCACCTCACAGACTGTTTGTTGTGGGGGAGGAAGCGAAAGGAGAATGTTAGCCGCTTTGAGACTCCTTCGGGTACCGATAAAGCCGGATATCAAATCCAAACTCCTCCCCCTTAGGAGAAGGGGTGGTGCACAGGAATGGCACCACTTGAAAGCTAAAGGATAAGGACTGAGTAGAGATCAGGAGTGGAAGAGGCAAGGAAGCTTTGCATATCAGTTTGAAATAATGACTCGGCTTCGCCTGCAGGCCTCCCATTGGTATTCTGCTACTGCTGGTGTCTGACTCCGCTAACATGCCGGAAACGTATGTCCTTCCGCCTGCCGAAAAGTGGAACCACTCTTTTATTCCCTCCTGCTTGCCCTTCTGTCTCCTGCATTTGCTGGGCTTCCTCCTCCCCGTGGTCCTGTAGGGTAAAGGTTGCCGGCTTTACATCTCCTGCCATCTCCAAGAGCATCTGAGGTTTCCCCTCTGAGGGAGGCCAGCTCCGATGTCAAGAAACGGCCAACCTCTTGCATAACCTATGCTCTGGCAGTGCCCCAGCGCCAGAGCCTGAGCAACAGAGCCAAGCTCCAAGGTCCACAGGACAAGATGTGGGTCAGGCGACTAACAGCAGCTAACTGGTAGCGCCCCACCCGCTAATTCCGAGCCCTCACCCTTGTCAATGTTTAAATAGTCCACCTCCGAGCAGAAAAAGGGCTATTTGTTTAACTCATGTGTAAGGGGGGAGGGGGAATGGACTGTGTATTGGGAAGGAGCAGGTTTTTCAGAAGATTGCAAAAGATTCCTGCATCACAAGTGGTGTATTCTGTAATGGGAGGTGGTGGGTGGGTTGGTTGGTTGGTTGGTTGGTTGGTTGGTTTTGCCAGCCATGCACATTTATGGGGTGTTCATATTTTGGTCTGCTATAACGTACCTTTCAACAGTCCCGATTTGAGCAGGACATCCCAGAATTACCAATCATCCTAGCTTCTTGCATAGATTGTCCTTAAATGTATTTCTTGCGTAGATTGTCCTTAAGTCTTTAACTTTTCTCCTTCCAAGGTCCTTTTTCTCCATCACTTTCCTCACACTTTTCCATTGCTCTCCCCGTGCACCACCACCCACCTCTCTCAAATCTATTACTCCCTTTGAGAGTGAAAACAATCTCTCCATCTTCGCCATTTGAGCAAGTAT
Source organism: Lacerta agilis (assembly GCF_009819535.1). NCBI lineage: Eukaryota > Metazoa > Chordata > Lepidosauria > Squamata > Lacertidae > Lacerta > Lacerta agilis. The sequence goes on along the minus strand of NC_046321.1, from coordinate 6,020,882 downwards.
ATTTATAGAACGTTTCCCTGCTTTATTGTTCCACGAATAAAGGCAGACCCAACCCGAAGCAGCAGCGGGGTAGCTCAAAGAAGCCATGTTATCTAGCGGGAGGCACTGAAAATGCAGAGCGGTGGGGGGGGGCGTGCGTGGATGGGAGTTAACTGTTCCCCAGAAGCCCCCGCCAGCCTCACATACAATGGGGGCCAGGAGGTTAAAACACAGCCATCATAACCTTTATTACGGTTCGTTTTTGTGTGCAAAGCCATTAACGGCAGGAGGTGCCGCAGATGTGCCACAACACCGGAGACTGAAGGGAAATTCAATATAAGCATTGTAACCTAATTTATGGTGAATGCAGGGTGGGGGGATAGAGGAAGAGGGGGGCACAGAGGATGGGGAAAGGGTGGTGTGTTGCCTTTCCCTGGGTCAACAGCAGCAAGAGAAAGTATGGAGTCTTGCATGGCAATGGTTTCATAGAGTCATAGCACCATAGAGTTGGAAGGGACCTCAAGGGTCATCTGGCACAACCCCTGCAAAGCAGGAATCGCAGCTCAAGAATCCCTGCCAGATGGCCATCCAACCTCTGTTTAAAACCCTCCAGTGAACCCATCCCTACGAATAATCTCTGCACTTCATCCAAAATAACCACCCAAGGTCACCCAGCAGCTGCATGTGGAGGAGTGGAGACACGAACCTGGTTCCCCAGATTACGAGTCTACCGCTCTTAACCACTACACCACACTGGAGAAGTTCATGGTGAGTTCTGGCACCTCTTTTTCTAGAAAGATATCACTGTGACACCCACATTCGGAAATACTTCAGACTGCACATGGGTTCAACCAGGCCTATGTCAAACTATTTGTGTCTGTGAGCACATATGCATGAGTATAACATAATTAATGATTGGGGGGGCGATGCCCCCTCCCAAATATTTGCAAATCAGGATAGCAAAAGCTAAATCATGGAGGAGGGAGCTAGCAGCCAAAAGTGAGCCAGTTCTCTCTGGGGGGGGGGGGGGCGGAATGATACCAAATGGTTGCTGAGCTCCCCACAGACAAATAAGCAGCAGTTAATGCAATCACTTACTACCGACAGGGCTAACAATACAGAAAACAAAACGCAAAGTCACACCAGTGTCTGCCAGCAGATCTCTGGCACCAAGTAAAAGGGCCTGATGGCTGATCTGCAATCTGCGCCAGCGATACCCTCGTCCCAAGCTGTGGGGGCCCTCAGGATGGAGAGCAGAAGGCACTGCAATGTCAAATCTGTCATGTTAAGTGGTGTGCAAGTGGGACTTGCCTTAACAGGGGAAGGGAACAGTGCCATAGCTTCTGAATGCAGGTGATGGAAGCGGGTTTCGGTTGACAAAAGAATTCTCCCTTTAGTTCCAACGGGCCGCGGCAGTCAACTAAGTTTTTTACTTAGTTATGTGTTACTTAGTTATGCATTAGATGTGGAGCAGTGTTTCGGATGTGTGATCCTCAAACCAGCCTACGAATTGCTGCTGGTGCTCTCGCCGTAATTCCGTTCACACCCCGTCCCTCAAACTTAAGTTTTGCCTAAGGAGGAACTCCCATACCCCTCTGTAATTTGGAAAAAAAGCTAGACTGTAGATTTAGAAACAAAATAGAAAATTCTTTTCAGTAGCACCTTAGAGACCAACTGTGTTAGTTCTTGGTATGAGCTTTCGTGTGCATGCACACGAAAGCTCATACCAAGAACAAACACAGTTGGTCTCTAAGGTGCTACTGAAAAGAATTTTCTATTTTGTTTCGACTATGGCAGACCAACACGGCTACCCACCTGTAACTGTAGATTTAGAGTTTGGTTAAGTGTGTTGGAATTGTGAGAGAATGAGTTAAGATATTAGATAAGGTTAATGATTTTTTTATAGTAAAGTAAGATGTTTTAAGATGGTAAGAAATTACTAAACATGATTAACAAAGAACGCAAGAAGTGGAGATGAGAGGGAGTCAAGATACAATGTAAAGGATAGAAGTTAGTGATAATAATATGTTTTTTTTGTTTTTAATGTATGTTTCTTTTCTTTTCTTTTTTATGGTTGTATGGTTTTGTATGTGTTTGTTTTATTGTTGTTTTTCTTTTGAAAAATTTAATAGATATATTTTAAAAAAAAATAAACTCCCATACCCACCTCTGAGTATATTCTTGGCGGACTTTTCTTTTTGAGTGAAATGGGTTGTATGTGTGCAACCTAAGTGCTTAAAGGCAGCGGGTTTCAAGATACTGCAGATCTCAGGCAGAAAGTCGTCTGCTAGGAGGGAAAAGCAAGCATAGCCAAAAGCCCGTTTGCAAACGAAGCCCATTAGGCAAGAGGCTCAACCACCGATAACTTGGATGAGGTTTCTGCAGGGTCAGAGGAGCGCCTGTTAGCATGCAAAGCACACCTTCGTTGCACAACTTTAGTCTGTCATCAATATGTTCCTTCAAGCCCCGAGGAGCTAAATTGATCGCGTACGCGCGCACACACAAACACAAAAGAAACAATCCAGGAGAAAGCTACAAGAGAAAGCTACAAAAAAAGAAAAGCTTAGGAGGGAAAGGATCAAAGGATGAGTGATATTTGTGCCACAGCCTCATCTGATGCAGCGAGTAACAACCACACACACACACACCCCGCTCCAATCCCCCCCTGCCCCTTAATCATGCCAACGACAAACACAAGGAGATTTGCACACTGCCGGGGTTGCTGTGTTTAATTAGATTTCATCAGGAAGGTTCTGAAAAATTAATATGGAGAGATTTCCGCCAGCCCCAGTGATAACCTCTCCGCGAAAGCTTCAGAATTTATAGTCAGCTGTCAGTTCGGAGGAAGTTGCAGGAACTCCCAAGACGGATGGATTCCAAAAGTGCATGCCTGGGTCCTGGCAAGAGGGGAGTGTGAAGGCTGCTGGGGTTATCACTAGGCATGATACCACTCACTAATACAGAGTAACTGGGTTCCAAATTGCATGAAGCGTAAGGAAAGGATATAAGCCACATCTTACAACAGGGATGGGGAACTTGTGGCCCTCCAGATCTTACTGGATTGTCCCCAAGTATAATCAATGGTCATGGATTATGGGAGTCGTAGTCACAGGTTTCCCATCCCTGATTCACAGGAAACGTACGTCAAAAAGTGCCAACTCACTTCCGGCGGCTGGCGCCATTGCGGATGGTCCTGGGTTGCTTCGGTGGCGAGGCACCCAGTTCATCCCGGGGGTTAGGAGCCCTGCAGCCGCATGCAGGGCTCTGGTTGGGGAGCGGGAAGAGCGTCCCGCGCCCTGGGCTCCCCGGCTATGCCCGTTGTGCTCCGAACCCTTCCCCCGCGCCCCCTGTAAGGGGGGAGTGGGGGTGAAGGGACCACGGAGTCGGGCTTCAGGGGACATGCCCCAACCGGGATGTTTACATGCGGCGGCAAAGTCCGTGAGGAGCGTCTCTGTTCTACCTGTCATTAAGAAGTTGCTAAGAAACCAGAAGCTGTGAGTAATTGACTGACTCTTTGTACTTCGGGAAAAGCTCTGGGATCAAAAGAAAAGGCAGCCCGCCTCTCTCCCTTCGGGGGTTGGAAGGAATTAACTCTTTAAGTGACTGCTGCTACACTAATCACTTGAAAGTGCTTGGAATTTGAAAACTGACTCTGTAGAGATTCCCTCTCAGGGGTTAATTGAGGAAAAATATCTCCATTTGAAGTTTTGGTCTTTATACTCTGGCTTCGGAAGAAATGGCGGCGATTTGGAATTGCGCAGGAGAAAATTGAGACAAAGGAGGAAAAAGACAGGAAATGTAATTTGATACCCACCTCCCTTCCCCGAAGATGTTGGACTTTGCGCTCATGCTGGCACAGAAGGACTGGGAGGTAGAGGAAAAGCTCACTGTCTTTCAATTGGAGCTGGCTAATCGAAAATTAAGAGTCTTGTGTGGGATTATAAATGGAAATAATCTGTATTCCACAGAGGAGGCTTTCCAAAAAATCTACTCAATGGAAACAGACTTTTGCAAAGAGCTGGAAGATGTGCTGGAAGGATGGTCTGAGATGGCAGAGCAAATCCGATTGGAACAGGGACTGTTTTCAGGGGGTGGCAGAAACCCTGAAACGGAAAGTTTTTTAATATCTAGATTCCGAGGTGGCAGCTCGGGGTCGAGGGACAGAGAATTAAGATTTCTACAAGAAGAAGAATTTTGGTACAAAGCTACGGAGAAGCTCAGAATGCAGAGGATGAACATCTTGGAGCTCGATGCAGGGTTTGTTGTGGTTGTAACCTGGATCTGTGGACATTCAGAAGCATACAATAGGGGATTCGGTTCTGGTGAAAGACAGGAGAAGACAATGGACAAAAGGGGAGTGGGTTGAATTAATCATTGTATAACATAGATGGTCTGCCATGGTATCCGAAATCGGAGTGTGAAGTTTGTTAAATAAGTTTATTTTAAATAAGTAAGGAGATATTGAATTTAAGTTAAAAGCAGCATGCTAAATGATAGAAGAAATAAGTTTAGCTCTAAGAATATTTGGTTAAGTTTTAGGTTATAATGCAAAAGATAAGACAAAGGTGTTTTTTCTTTCTATATCAAGATAAGTTAAACTTCTATGGAGAAAAGATGTTAAGGAGAAAGTGTATTGTATTAAAACCGAAGGTGTATAGGCGGGGGAAGTCAAGTGTCAAGATTCGGAACTAGAATTTTTTTTTTTTTCTATAGTAAGATATACAGATAAGAAGAAGAATCCTGACATTATGTGTATGTGTATTTGTATTTGTGTTTGTTTTGATATTTGTAGGTGTGGGGGTTGGGTTTATGTTGTTTTGTGAAAATGCCAATAAATTCTGTTAAAAAAAAAAAAAACAAAAAGTGCCAACTCTTTATTCAAACAACTCTATCATGGGACCAAACATTACCAGGCATGTCAACAAAGGCTTTTTGTGCCACGTGTCTTACTTATACCCCATACAAGCCCACTTGACCTCATTGATAAGTGCAGCTGGTACACAATACCTACTCTGCATTTGTAAGAACACAAACTTTTTGTGCAGCAGCACCTAACCTTTGGAACTCCCTGCCTATTGATATCAGGTTGGCGCATTCTCCGTACTCTTTTCAGCACCTGCTAAAAAATGCCCTTGTTTAGACAAGCCTCCCCAGATGTTTAGAAAGTTTAATCGAGTTTTAATCTGTTTGTAGTCTACTTTTGTTGTAACTTTCTATCACTGTCTATGGAAGAAAGGAACTAGATTCAAATCAGATCCCCAAAATGAAGCCGAAGGTATGAACATTGTTTTCCCAGACTGTACTTCAACAAAAGTGTTTCAGAAGGAGACTCCTGCATGATGAATATGCACAACTGGAATTGCAAATTTCACATTGTGGAACCTGGTCTCATCTGCTCCTGGGAATTCCTTACTCACTGCAGAAAGTTTCTCTTTAAATTTTCAGTTACATTCTTGATCTCGGTGTGCCTATTCATCACCAATGGCTGCCACAAGTCAAGAGTGGATCACACCCTCACCGAATGGATCTCGTATTCAACTGCTCTGCTTAACTGTGTGCATTCCCTGCATTGCTTGGTCTTCTGGTCACATTTCCTTGTTGGGGGGAAACCAAATGTGTTTACTTCTCTCAGAACTTGAGGCACATATACCAGCCAACTTAGGAGACTACGTCATGCATCTAACGGAGTGGTCTCTTGCCCATAGAAACATCCTCCACAGAGAATCTGTCGGTCTGTTACAGGGTTGTGAACCCCATGAGTCTCTCGAGAGGTTATCGTACTACAACTCCCATCACCCCTGAGGTCATATTGTCTGAGACTTCCTGGAGTCCAGCAACACCTGGAGTTCTCCATTCTTGGTCTGTAAGAGGCCATCAAATTCTCTGTTGCTTTGGCTGCAACTGACCTAGAACTGGAGTGGTTGTAAGTGGGCAACCGGAAGCCCCCTTGGTGCATTTTGCTTCCATGTGGTTTCTTCCATATAACAAGACTAATCCATGAGGTCCCATAGAAAGGGGCTAGCAATGGCCGCTTTCCGAGCTTCCTTCAGCAATACACAGGCGAGACCTCAACTAGACTGATGCCCAGGAAAAGGAACAGGCCAGACCTGCTAGCACTCATAGCTCTGTTCGGAAGTTTTTACTTGCACATTCCGCCAACACATGTAACCTCACTCCCTCAGGTCTGAACTGCTATGGGGAAGGTAGCCCCATGTTAAAGAAATAAAAGCAGGGACAGGGTTGCGTGCCTGGTGGTTAAAAAATGCATGCATTTGGTGACGAGGAAACCTGAATTTTTGCAATCTGCACGACTTGGGCAACTTTGCATAATTTATGCAGTTTTGCAGATATGCACACTTGTCCTTTGTCATAATTTATTTATTCTGCCATTTTTATTATTCTGCATTGTTCACTCTGCTTCTGCTTATCACAGGGGAAGGCAATGTGGAGCAACCACTCCTCTCTCTTCCTTCTGATATTTCTTCAGGTGTTCCCCGTGGGATTTCCCAACACGTTTTCATTGCACCCAAAGGGGCTAGGATCACCCCAGCACCTCAAGATGCACCTGCCAAAAATTCACCTTTGACTCAACAATTAAAGGTGTAAGAACCTGTCCTCCTTCACACCCGACCACCCACAAAGAGTGGTTTTGGCAAGCAACGCCATGTTGGCACAACTATCTTATTCTTACTTCTAAAGGGGACTCGACAGTGTCCCTTTATATAAAGGTCATTTGCTGAAACAAAAGGCATAGGAAGAGGGAAACGGCCCAGGCATGAGTCTAGCAGGCTTCGCAAACTGCTCATTTCAGTGAGCATAAGGAGATGAACATTCAGGACAACAGAACAGCCAGCATGAATAAGCATTCAGCTAGGATTCCTACCCCCAGCTGAAAGTTGCTCACCCTAATAAATTGAGACATATTTCTTTCCACCTTTATTATTATTATTTTAAATCACCTTTGCTTACAAAGAATGAACCATCACTACCACAATCCTGGGCTTCAAGTGAAGCTAAGATAAATGCTGTTTTTCGCTATCCAAACATGCATTTGTCTTCAAGCGGTTAAGCCAAGACCTGTAACGGGAACATGACCTGAGCTAAGGTGCGCTTCACAAGCAGAACCAAAAATTGGCTGTTGGAGAAAGAAAAGGGGAGGAGGAGGAGGAGGAGGAGAAAAAGAAAGAGAGTGTGTCAAAAAAAGAAAAAAGAGAAGGAGAGGGAGGGAGGGAGGAAAGGAAAGGAAAGGAAAGGAAAGGAAAGGAAAGGAAAGGAAAGGAAAGGAAAGGAAAGGAAAGAATACATAATGGGGAAAAACAAAAGTGGTTTCCACATTGCAGTGCTAGTTTGAATCATGGAAATCTGGAAAATATTTGTCAATTTGTTATTTTATTACATTTGAGTTCCGGCTCCGAGGGTCTTCTGGCAGTTCCCTCACTGCAAAAAGTGAGGTTACAAGGAACCAGGCAGAGGGCCTTCTTGGTGGTTGCATCCACCCTATGGAAAGCTCTCCCATCAGATGTCAAGGAAATAAACATCTATCTGGCTTTTAGAAGACATATGAAGGCACCCCTGTACAGGGAGGTTTTAAATGTTTGATGTTTTATTGTGTTTTTAATACTTTGCTGAAAGAGTGGCAGCGGCAACTCAGTCAGATGTGTGGCTTATAAATACAGTGGTACCTCGACTTACAAATTACAACTTTTCGACTTACGAATGGACTTCCGTTGGCGGTTTTAGATGCGATTTACTTGACTTATGAATTTTTCCGAATTTTTCGTTTCCAATGCATTCCTATGGGGAAATCGCTTTTTTCGACTTACAAATTTTTCAACCTACGAATGTGCATTCGGAACGGATTAAATTTGTAAGTCGAGGTACCACTGTAATAAAATGATTCTTATTCATATTTGCACCCTCCCATGTGGTGTACACAAGAGTCACCCACTTTTTTAGCACAACAACCCTGCGAGGTAGGCCCAGTCAAGCAGAGATTGCCTTCTGCACCCACCTGGCACTCCTCCCACTGCACTACACTGTGCGGCCAAGGGGGGCACTACACTGGCATAACTCACTGACCCCACATAGGAGAAGCCATCTAACAGCACGAGTTTCTGGGTGGCCACAGCCGCTTCCCAAAAAACCGCCTGAAACAGGAACACCAACAGAGGCACTACTTCTCAAGAAATAAACCACATCCTGATGGAGAAAGCCTGCCCTCTCCAAGCATCTTGAGCCTGCTGCAGTTCCTGCCGCCTGAGAGTTTCTTCCGCAGCTTCGGAATGCGCTTGAAGAATGACGCCAATCCATCCCCGACAGTTTCACACTCACAGTGTGAAGCAGCGAGGGTCTGTGACACCGATAGCATGTGTTGCTTTTTTGCAACGTAGGTTGGGGGGGCTCAAACAGCTGAGAACGCATCTCAGCACTGCATTCCGGGATGAGTACAAGAGGAATGTCACCATGGCGTATGAAACCTTGACCCTGCGCTTCGACCCACAACTGTGTGTGAGAGTGAGAAAGGAATAGAGAGTCCGCGCACTCAGAGGCTTCCATGCTTGCTTCGACGAACGGAAGCCTGCTTGGAGCACGTCCTCCCTTCCGCAGAACTGAATGGTGAAGGGCCTATACAGGAAAGAGCTTTGGTGCCTGCAAAGGATGACTGCATTGGGGGAAGTGACTGGACACCCAGGTCCGGGATAGCTCAGTTGATAGAGCCTGAGATTTGTAATCTCAGGGTCATGAGTTCAAGCCCCAGGTTGAGCCAAAAAATCCTGCTAGATGACCGTTGTAATCCCCGGAAAAAAAGGGAAACGGACAAAAGTTAATATATAGTATGGAGGATTGTTGAAGTATACAAATTAATGAATATATTAACATGTAATTACAGTGGTGCCTTGCAAGACGAAATTAATTCGTTCCGCAAGACTTTTCGTCTTTAAAACTGCAGCTTTAAAACGCGGCGTGGCGCGGTCCGGTGCCGGCTTACAGTGGTACTGCGCAAGACGAAATCGTCTGGTGAAGCACGACCATAGACGAATTCGTCTCGCAAGTCAACTAAAAACTCGCAAAACCCTTTCGTTTTGCGAGTTTTTCGTTGACCCTTTCGTTTTGTGAGTTTTTCGTTGTGCGAGGCATTCGTCTTGTGGGGTACCACTGTATTGGGATTAGGGTCAATTGCAAGGAAGAAATGTAATCATGTTAGAATTATATTGTGTCATGTGATGTTGTGTTGTGTTGTGTTGTTATGCTATGCTATGCTATGCTATGCTGTGTTATTATTCATATGATTTTGGTTTTATCACTATAGAGTCTAAATTTGTTGTTTTTCAGTCGTTCAGTCGTGTCCGACTCTTCGTGACCCCATGGATCAGAGTACGCCAGGCACGCCTATCCTTCACTGCCTCTCGTGGCGAAGGGGCTTGAATAACTCAGGGAAGCTATGAGCTATGCCATGCAGGGCCACCCAAGATGGACAGGTCATAGCGGAGAGTTTAGACTAAATGTGATCTACCTGGAGAAGGAACTGGCAATCCACTCCAGTATCCCTGCCAAGAAAACTCCATGGACAAAGACAACATGGAGTCTAAATAAAGATTTATTATTTAAAAATAAATAAATAAATAGATGACCATTGTAGTCCCTTCCAACTCTACAATTCTGTGATTCTAGATGGGCTATGGGCCTGATCTAGCAGGCTTTTCTTATGTTCTCCAATGGACACCACCTCTCCACAATCTCAGGTGAAGTCTTTCACACCAGCTGCCCTCAGATATACTACTATCTGGAGACTGAGCCCGAGACTTTTTGCATGTGCCACATGAACTGAACTAATGCTCCTCTCCTACATTCTGATGCTGCGCATACCACCCTATCAACAGGAGCCATTATGCTAGACTGATGATCTGGCAGCCTTGCCTGCGCATGTTTATTTTTATTTAGTTCCTTTTTTCGTTTTGCTCTCTCCCAAGGGTGGTCGGGTGACAACGGTTAAAAATAACAAAATGCACTTGCAAAATCCCACAGCTGCTTGGTCCTGGCTGTTGAATACCAAAAAGGGGGGGGGGGCACACAGCTCTTCCAGAAAGCGTTCAGGCTCAGACCTGGTTGGACCTCTAGAGGGAGGAAGTTCTATAGTTGCGGAGTGCCGTTGCTGTTCGAATTTGGCACATGGGTGATAATAAACTTCTGGACTTTCACGGCCGCAATGCAAAGGAAACAAGGCAGTCCCCAAACAGCTGAGGCTTTTTAAGGCTAAAACTAACACTTCCAGTTGTATAAGGAAGACAATGAGGCAATGGTACATATGCTGTAGTGGTAATACCCTTTCCAAGAAGAACAGGCCACCCTCATCCGTGCCTTAATAGCATCCAGATTGGATTAATTGCTGTAATGTGCTCTATGCAAAGCTCTCTTTGAAATGTGTTGAGAACACTTCAATGGGTTCAAAACTCAGGCACCACAAGTATTAAGTACGGAGCACAAGATTCCATGTTGCACCATCTGTCAATTCAGCTGTCAATTTGTTTCTGCATCCAAATCAAAATCTTGGATTTGATATTTTAAGTCTGTAATGGGCCTGGGCCCGGGATACCTTAAGGACCATTCCCACCCATAGGTGCCTATTCAACCCATTATATCAGCAGTGGACACTCTTCAGTGTGTGCTTTCTCCATCTGAAGAATGGTGGAAGGGCACAGAGGAGAAGGCTTTCTTGGTTGCACAGTTGGGCAGGGAATGCCCTCCCAGGGGAAGCCTGCTTAGTTATGGCTCTGTCGAGATGCAAGAACATGGCTCCAACTGACACCAATCTGCATTTTGACTTTTGACTTCTGCTGGCATGCCGTGACTTTTTCTGCTTTGCTGAGCATAGAATCATAGAGTTGGAAGGGACCCCCAAGAGTCATCTAGCCCAACCCCCTGCAATGCAGGAATCATAGCTATTTTAATTTTAAATTTATTGGAAGTATTTCAATGGAACAAAGAAAAAGAAAAAGTGCAAAAAGAGAAGAGAAGAGAAGGGTATATTATATCACTATATATCCCTACAATTCCAATTCCATATATGGTTTTCTAGTATATAAGTGTTTTTATTATCCAAATACATATAAGAAATCACAGCTAAAGAATTCCCTGAGAAATGCCCATCCAATTTTAGCAAACTGTTGTTCCACATGTTTCAATATCCAAACACTGATTTTTTTTTTTAAAGGCAGAACCCTGGGTATTGATATCAAATAATAGAATTTTTTTTTTTAAAAAAAAAAAGTGCTCCCATGTGGTGCACCCCAGCAAAGAAGTGAGCCGCTTATTCCACATTGCAGCGTTATTTGTTTATTTCTGTTTATTTCAATTATTTGTATAGTGCTTGGATCACAGGAGTGTCCAGACAGTCGTCAAGGGCAGCCCAACCGTGAAGTTGGAAAGGTCTGAATGAGGGCTTATCCACACGTACCTTTCCTTCTACGCTTACCAGGCATGGTCAGCAATTTAAAGCCCCGTGTCTGAGCATCCTTTATTTTGCTCCAGAGCTTTCCGCATGAAAACCCACGCTTCATAGCTCAATCAGAGCAAAGTCAACCTGCAGAAAACCCTAATAGCTGTTTACTCCAATGCAGCTTTAAAGAGCAAATTTTTGCAAGAGAATCTCTGGAAAGAGAAAAATGGTGGGCATTTGGACACAGAGCTTGAAATTGTGCATTAGAAGGATCTTCCTTTAAAGCTTGCCTGCTTCCTCTGGTACACAACAAAAGATAGTCCAGTTCTATGCTTCCTCTGGCTTTCCGCATCACAGAAAACTTGAGGTCGCTTGTCTCCCACCACCACCACCACAACCACAAGCAAACACAAATTTAACATCAGTGTCTCCTGCCTTTCCCTTAAAAGGTAAAGGTAAAGGGACCCCTGACCATTAGCTCCAGTCATGTCCGACTCTGGGATTGCGGCACTCATCTCGCTTTGCTGGCCGAGGGAGCTGGCGTACAGCTTCTGGGTCATGTGGCCAGCATGACAAAGCCGCTTCTAGCGAACCAGAGCAGCGCACAGAAACGCCGTTTACCTTCCTGCTGGAGCGGTAACTATTTATCTACTTCCACTTTGACGTGCTTTCGAACTGCTAGGTGGGCAGGAGCTGGGACCGAGCAACGGGAGCTCACCCTGTGGCAGATATTCGAACTGCTGACCTGGGTCCCTCCAAGTGCCCATATCTTGTTGCAATTCTTGAAAGAGCCCAGTAAGAAAGGCCAAGGTTTCTGTCTCTAAGTTTGCTAGCCAAAGGCCACCTAATGAACCAATTCTCAAGCAAGATTCAACCATGGATGTCCTACCAATGGTACCAAATAGCATTGGAAACAGTCTTACTAGAAAAATTAACCAATAAACTGAAACTGCTAGGTGGGCAGGAGCTGGGACCGAGCAACGGGAGCTCACCCCGTCGTGGGGATTTGAACCACCGACCTTCTGACCGGCAAGCCCTAGGCTCTGTGGTTTAACCCACAGCGCCACCCGCGTCCTTTCCCTTACCAACCCACAAAAAGCAGTGATGGAACTGATGCCAGTATCTCTGTCCAACTGCCTGCTCCTGAATGCATCAGAGATCAAGAGCCAGGTCATTAAAAGATGAAACACAGGAGGCAAAAAACAAAAACACACAACAATAATGAAAAACCCCAATGATGATGGAGGAGGGAATCGTGGGACCAAAGATTGCCGACAGATGGGTGAGGAGCTCATCTCCTGAAGGAAGAAAGAGATGGGTTTGTAGTGTCTTATCACGGACCGGCTGCTATTCCAACAAGCTCCCTGATAACATAGAGAGCTTAATCAAATATGCAAATGAGGTCCTATCTGGAGAACGATGAAATGGAAAATAAATGCAGAGATTGTGCTTTTGAAGGCGCGAGGCGGGGTGGAAGGTTCCCTCCCCCAACCCCCACCCGTCTCATTCTGACAAAATTTGTTTTCAAAAGATTAAATGAAAGCAAAACTAATTAGGAGAATCGCCCATAAGCCGGCTGCCCGTAAGTGGGGTCAGAAGGCGAGAGGCGCAGGAATGAAAGGCAGGCACTGAAAATAGCGGAAGAAACTGAAGCAGGAGGGGTGTGGGAAGGAGAGGGGGTGGCAGGCCACCAAATGCAAGATGAGAGTCGGGGGTTAGGGTTAGGCAGTTCATTGGGCGTGAATGGAGAGCTGGGTTGATTGAAAACATCCCAACTTTGCCATCCATTTGAAGGAAGGCTAGAGAACTCATGGCTCATGGCCTCCTTATATGGGGAAAGGAAGAGAGTCATTTATCTGAGCAATGAGTACAAAGGAATGTGCTTTGCATCGAGTCGGACCATTGGCCTCTCTAGCTTAGTACAGCCTGCACTGGCAAGCAGTGGTTCTCAAGTGCTTCAAACAAGGGTCTTTCCCCCGGAGAGGCCCCCAGGGATTGAACCTGGAAACTTCTTGCAAGCAAAGTGGCTGCAGGGGCACAGGAAAGGGGGGCAGGGGTGGGTCGCCCCAGGTGCCATCATGGAGGGGGTTGACAAATTACCAAGGAACAATTACCGCCCCACTAGAGCGGTTCATAAAAACTTTTTTTTGAAAATGCCTGCTCCAAAGGTCTTATCTTGCTACACAAGGGATTATATAGCTACATATGAAATTTCATGCAAATCAGTTAATATCTTGATCCTCCTCCACGAAAATAGCCGTTTACTTGGCCGTTTTCCTACGTCGTTAAGGCTGAAATTTCAACAAAGCACGTGCCTTTGCTAGACTGTTTTCAGGCACCTGCTAAAAGCATTCTTCTTTAGACAAGCGTACCTAGATGCTTAGGAAGTTGAAATAATTTCAATCTTAATATTTCAGCTTTTGCATGTTTTAAAGCAGGGTTGTTAATTTTTCTTGATTTTGCTGCTTTGGTGTTTTGTGGGGGGGGGGTTGGTTTTTGTTTCGGTAAACCACATTGCAGGTTTTTTTAAAATAAATTTTATTAAATAAATAAACGATAAATATAAATAAAATAACACAAGCCAAAAACACAATCCATCCTGTAGATTTAAGTATCTGTCCATAGTTGCCTACTTGTTATCAGAGGCTCAGAATCCACATTCCTTTGCAAGAAAGTATGAAATAACGTAAAACCATTTTTTGCAGGCAAATATATATATATATATATATATATATATATATATATATATATATATATAGCAATGTGGGGGGGGTGGCAAGACATTTTCTGCACTGGGTACCACCTGACCTTCCTACACCTCTGAGTGGCTGCTCCACCACTGAGCTACGGCAGGGCCCTCAATGCCAAATAGCCGTGAAGCCATTTCTCATGCAGTCACAAGGACCGAAGGTGTGGGCACACAAGGATCCCTGTAGCGCTTTTTAAAATCAGCTCCAAGCAGAAAGCTTTCATAGAATCATAGAGTTGAAAGAGACCACAAGGGCCATCCAGTCCAACCCCCTGCCAAGCAGGAAACACCATCAAAGCATTCCTGACAGATGGCTGTCTAGCCTCTGCTTAAAGACCTCCAAAGAAGGAGACTCCACCACACTCCTTGGTAGCAAATTCCACTGTCGGACAGCTCTTACTGTCAGGAAGTTCTTCCTAATGTTTAGGTGGAATCTTCTTTCTTGTAGTCTGAATCCATTGCTCCGTGTCCGCTTCTCTGGAGCAGCAGAAAACAACCTTTCACCCTCCTCTACATGACATCCTTTTATATATTTGAACATGGCTATCATATCACCCCTTAACCTTCTCTTTCGAGCTTTTCAGGGCAGAGAAATGAAAGCCCATCTTCGTACAGCACCTAGTTAAACCGTGGAACAGGCTCCCACAGGAAGCAGTGATGGCCAACAACCTAAATGTCTTTAAAAGAGTATTAGACAGATTCACGGATAAGAGGGCTACCGATGGCTACTAGCCAGAATGGCTGTGTTCTTGTCTCCACAGTTGGAAGCAGCAATGTTTCTGGATGCTAGTTGCTGGAAACCACACGGGGGAAGAGTGTTCTTGCTCTTGAACCCCTGCTTGTGGCTTTCCCACCCACAGGCATCTGGCTGGCCACTGTGAGAACAGGATGCTTGAATAGATGGGCCATTGGTCTGATCCAGCAGGCTCTTGCAGCGTTCTTGTGTACAGAATTGGCTGGCATCAGGGTATCATCCGAGAGCAGGGAAATGGGGGGGACAGGCTATGTAGGAAAAAGCAGGAGATGGTGAGAAAGTAATGCATCTCCCGGATGCAACTCCTTTTGCTCTAACTAACACACACACACACCTTTTCATATACCATCATGGTAGACCTGCATTTCATAGAGACATTGTCAAGGGGTGGCTCCCCCCTTTAGATGTTGCTCATGAGAAACGACATTTTCATAATGTAGTTACAGAGTCTCTGACATACGTCCGGTCAGTTACTTTCAGTTTCTCGGAGTGGCGGGCTCTGTCTTGCCCGCCAACACAGCCAACGGCTGGGAACTTTGAAACAGCGTCTGCGTCGCCTCCTCCCCCACATTGTCTCCTCCTCGTGTCTGAGACTGACTGCTCTTGGTCTTTGCCCTTCCCTCCTATACCCTGGCACCTCTCCCTCTTCCAGTGACAATTCCTGACATGGGCTTGAGCTGGAAGATGAATCAGTGGAAATGATCGGTGGCTGCTCTCTGTAACCCAGCGACCCCCCTTCTCTGGAGGAAACACTATCCTGCTCCTCTCTCTCTCCCTGTTCCTCCTGAGTAGCCCCTCTTTCCCTGACAGACATGAATCATAGAATTGTGGAGTTGGAAGGGATCCCCGAGGGTCATCTAGTCCAACCCCCTGCAATGCAGGAATCTCAAGTAAAGCATCCATGGCAGATGGCCATCCCACCTCTGTTTAAGAACCTCAAAGCGCACAACCTCCCAAGGGAGACCGCTCCACTGTCAAACAGCTCTTACTGTCAGAAAGTTCTTCCTGGTTTTTCGTTGCAATCTCTTCACTTGTAACTTGAAGCCGCTGGTTCGAGTCCCACCCACCACAGCAGGAGAAAACAAGCTTGTTCCATCCTCCATGTGACAGCTCTTGAGATACAGTGGTACCTCGGTTTAAGAACTGTCCTGTTTACGAACGATTCGGTTTAGGAACTCCGCAAAACCGGAAGTGGTGTCCCGGTTTGCGAACTTCACCTCGGTCTAAGACCAGAATCCGAACGGTGGAAGGGCACCGGTGGCGGGAGGCCTCATTAAGGAAAGCATGCCTCGGTTTAAGAACAGTTTCAGTTTAAGAACGGACTTCCGGAATGGATTAAGTTCGTAAACCGAGGTACCACTGTATTTGAATATGGCTATCATATCTCCTTTCAGTCTTCTCACCATGTTTGCCACTCCAAGCTAGCTATGAATGGCTAGTAAGCACCACTCAATTATGCATATCTTCGGAATCAGGGTCGATTTTATTTCATTTTTAAGCGGTGTGGAAAATGAAGCCCTGAATTTCCATGCATCTCCCCACTTTTCTGCACCACGGTCTTGGGAGCCCATGTGAATTCCACCGTGCAAGATCCAATCATCTACAGTGGATGCTCGGGTTGCAAACACGATCCATGGGGGAGGCGCATTCGCAACCTGCAGCATCCGTAACCCGCAGCACCACGTCTGTGCATGCACAGGTTGCGATTTGGCGCTTCTGCGCATGCACAAAGCGTTGAACCCGGAAGTAACCCATTCCGGTACTTCTTGGTTCTCCGCGGTGCGCAACCTGAAAATGTGCAACCTGAAGTGGCCATACCCTGAGGTATGACTGTACAGTATGCTCTCAGGAGCTGTGGGCATGGAGCTGAAAGTGGGTTTTCCATCCTGCTTCGAGCTTGTGTTAATTCTGTCTTATTTTGACTGCTCAGATCTTTACAGCTGTTTGTTGTTGTGGGTAGCAAGGAAAGGGAAATGGACTTGTTTATTTCAAAACACATTCACAGAGGAAAACACAGCCAAGGAACGAGCAGGACTGTCGTCATGTGTGGGCTTGGATAATTGGGCAAGATGCTTGCAGAATACCAAAGCAGCTTGATGGACGGAGAGACAGTTTTTTGGTTTTTCCTTTCAAAGTATTGTTATGAGGAGGAGAAATCCCTAGGCTTTATCTGGGTTTGTTTCCATATGAAAGGAACTAAGTCCACTTAACTGTGGCCAAGAAAGGGAACTGTCTTGAGAGATGAGCCCAAGAGGGCCATCCAGTCCTACATGCCGTCTTCAGCAGCAGCTACAGCCGCACAACTCTGAGCAAAGTCAGCCGTATTATCTGGTACTCAGAGGCATACTGACTCTGAGCACACTGATTGGTTAATAGCCACCGAAAGGCCTGTTCCTCGTTATTTTTCATATCTAAACTACTGTTCCTGATCATGTTTTATGGCGAGGAAATGCACAAGGTAATTGTGCACTGAGCTAAGAATGCATAACTGCTTTGCAGATTTGCTTCCTACAAAACACGATTAGCTTAAATATGACAGTAACGGGGAACAGGCCCTCTTTGTTTGTCCTGAGCAAGCCTGTTGCAATAGAATTCTAATATCTTGAGTGAGTGAGTGAGAAGGAGAATCATTTCTCTTTCTTCCCTTCCTTGCCCCATCTGTAATTTTGAAAACTAACATGCAGAGGCGCAGGAAGGTCAGGTGGTACCCGGTGCGGAAAATTTCTTGTCAACCCTCCCCCCCCATTGATCCCCCACCCTGCAAAAATGGTTTTACGTTATTTCATATTTTCTTACAAAGGATTAATAACAAGTAATAATAATAATAAAACTTTTATTTATATCCTGCCCTCCCTGGCCGAAGTCGGGCTCAGGGTGGCTAACATCAGATACATAACATTGGGATAAAATCAAACAATAATTAAATTACCTCCTAAAAAACATCTCAAAATCAAATTAAAGTCTAATTAGGTGGCTCTCCACAGGGTTAGGGTTGGGAACAGTAAGTGCTCCACTGAACTGAAATTTCAGCCTTCACGACATAGGAAAACAGCCAAGTAAACAGCTATTTTGGTGGAGGAGGGTCAAGATATTAACCGATATGCATGAAATTTCATATATAGCTATATAATCCCTAGTATAGTAAGGTAAGACCTTTGGAGCAGGCATTTAAAAAATAATAATTATGAACCGCCCTAGTAGGACAATAATTGTTCCTTGATAATTTGTCACCCCCTCCATTATGGTACATGGGCCGATCCGCCCCTACACCCCCCTTTGCTACGTCCCTGCTATCATGTCCTCGTTCCAAGCCTGTCATCTTTGTTCTAAATTAATCTTCTCTTCTCTTTGGCTTCGCCGGCTTCCATTTTTTTAACGGGGCTGGACTCTTGAGCTTTATCCGATGTTCTGATTTTAGAGGCATCTCAGCGTGTCATTGGAGATGTGGATCTTGCGACCATGGAATGAGATTCGCAAATGGAAGATCTAATCCCCTCCAGATCCAATCTCTACTTCAAAGGCTGGCAGCACTTGGCTGCCGATCGTGTTTCGTCAGCGGCGCTGCGCTGTGCATTTTTTTATATGGCCAAAGAACAAGCTTCAGAGCAAGAGGGGGGAAAGTTCTTGTTGGAGCACCTTCCGGGAAGGAGACGAGGGGAGCCATGCCATTGTGCACTGCAGCACCACTGCACACTGGAACATGTTTGGCTCAGTGGTGTCTGGTGAGAGGCAGGGGTTGTGGATTCCCCACAAAGCCCATAATGACAGCATCATGAGGACCAAACACGATGTGACAGCAGCAGACTTTTTCATTCAAAGGGCAGAGGAGGGAGGCCAAGGTGAGCAAGGGTCTGGAAACCTAGCCTTATGAAGAACAGTTGAGGGAACTGGGTATGTTTAGCCTGGAAAAAAAGGAGACTGGAATATGGCCATCTTCAAATATCTAAAGGGCTGTCACGTGGAAGATGGAGCAAGCTTGTTTTCTCCGGCTCTGGAGGGTAGGACTCGAACCAATGGCTTCAAGTTGCATGAAAGGAGATTCCGACTTAAACATCAGGAAGAACTTTCTGACAGTAAGAGCTGTTTGACAGTGGAGCGGACTCCCTCAGGAGGTTGTGGACTCTCCTTCCTTGGAGGTTTTTAAGCAGAGATTGATGGCCACCTGTCATAGATGCTTCAGTTGAGATTCCTGCATTGCAGCAGGGGGTTGGACTGGATGACCCTTGGGTTCCCTTCCAACTCTCTGATTATATGATTCACTAGGGAGAGGTGGGAATGTTTAACCTTTCCCTGCCTAGCCATTTCCCCTTCTGTACATTCCCTCATCCATCACTATTTCACCAGTTGGGTTGCCAGTGCAGTCATACCTCTTGTTATGGCTGCTGCGGGTTGTCTTTTCAGGTTGCGCTCTGCGCCAAACCCGGAAGTACCGGAATGGGTTACTTCCAGGTTTCGGCGCTTGCACATGTGCAGAAATGCTAAACCGTGCTTCGCGTTTGCGCAGAAGCGCCGAATTGCATCACGCGCGTGCGCAGACGCAGCGCTGCGGGATACGAACACTGCGGGTTGCGGATGTGCCTCCGTCACGGATTATGTCCATAACCCGAGCATCCACTGTATATGTGTTTCCTGGTCAAGCAGAGAGGAGCTGTTGAGGGGAAAGTTACAGAGAAGAAGTGGGAGGGCTGGAGAAAAATTGAATTGTGTATCCTGTATGGCCACTTCACTCCTGCAAGTGTTCCTGTTGCCACTTCTTGTCAACAAGCAACGTTGAGTAGTAGGGAATCTCACACCTGCTGTTAAACACCTGGTTCCATTCCGTAGCAACAAAAGCCCATGCTCCTGGCCTATGAAATAATCTCAGGTCAGAAAGAGCATTGCAGCATCTTCACTGTTCAGTTCACATATGAAGTCAAGTCTATTATCAAAACAATATATGAACCAAAATGCTGCCATCCCTCTGGATTTTGTCGGGCAGTTCTCCAGCCGAAATATGTATACATGTGTTATATTAAGGGAAATACATGTGTTATATTAAGGGAAAATGTGTATATGAAAAATGCATCAAAGGGTGCGCATTAGGAGAAATTTGCATTAAAATGCAGGGGGGGGGAATCAGCAAGTATATATTTTTTTAAGCAAATCACAAACTGGCGTGGAAATGTAGAGAACTGAAGACTGGGAACATGAGAATGGGGGAGAATCAGGAATTAGCAGATTTGCCCCTCCCTAACTGCTCACTAATGACTTTACAGAGGTGTAGCAGTTGTGTCCCATCCTACAAACTTCCTTGCCAAGGGGCGAGAGTAATTTTGCTCCCTTCTTCGCAGGGCTCTGGCACTTTGTCGGTGTAATTGCAATCCAAGGAAGGAAATACTCACACGCTAAACCTTGCACCTCTTGGCCATCGGTAACAGAGTCTAATGGATGTTTCCCATTGATTTATAGGAGCTGAGCACCCCAAGCAGCACTTTTATGCAGGTTCGCATTGCTAATACAAACTCTACACTAAGCTTTTCTCAAGTCATCTCCGCAGAGTGCGCCCGAATGGTCAGGCAGGATAATTCATTATCGCCACGTCTTACAAGTTGTCATCTCAACCATCACATAGAAGCTTCTTCTGCGATGCAACTGGCTCCATATATCAATATTGCATGACAGTCCAAGGCAGGGTGGAGGGAGAACTCCTTGAAGACAGATATTCCAAAGCCAACTGGAACAGGAGGGAGGTAATTACTAGGAATGGGATTTGCCCCAGACACTACCGATCTATATATATCATAGGCGAGGTTCCACAATATCTTTAACAACCACAGGTGTCCGAGACACCTCATAGCATCA
The DNA here is from genome assembly GCF_009819535.1 of Lacerta agilis. Lineage (NCBI taxonomy): Eukaryota > Metazoa > Chordata > Lepidosauria > Squamata > Lacertidae > Lacerta > Lacerta agilis. The sequence continues at coordinate 6,000,122 of NC_046321.1, read as the reverse complement.
CATCGCAAGGTAAACTCACAGGTGACAGATGTTCGCTCCAAACTTTTAAGACAGCGTTGAAACCTAACAAGCCCTTTGCCCTGCAGTGTTTCATATTTCCTCTTGGAAATCCCATGCCATCCTACGCCTCGTTCTCCTCTGTTCTATCTGTCCTTCCCCTTTTCCTTTGTTGTCTTGGTTACGTGGCCAGGCTCCTGATATGCTGCTCATTTTCATTTTAATAATACACTCTTGTAAAGCACAATATTTTACTTCAATTGCATGTGTCACTGGAAAAAAAATTCCTTTGACGTGGATGATATTTGTATATCAACCAACTGGCACTGCTTTATGATTCCAGGTACTTTGCAAGAGTTTCACGAATCGGGTGTCTCGGGAGCCTGAAATATGATCTGTATCATCTTTTATATGAACGTATAAACAACAAACATCAATCAATTCTGAAACTGCATGAGGGAAAAGGAGGTGAGAAAAGTTTTCCTTAGCAACAAGCCAGCAGGTAAAATGGACTCACATCACAAGGAATGATGATGGTAATTTATACAGCACTTTAGAATGTCCAAGTGTCCATAAAGGTAAAGGTAAAGGGACCCCTGACCAACAGGTCCAGTCGTGTCCGACTCTGGGGTTGCGGCGCTCATCTCGCTCTATAGGCTGAGGGAGCCGGCGTTTGTCTGCAGACAGCTTCCGCGTCATGTAGCCAGCATGACTAAGCCGCTTCTGGTGAACCAGAGCAGCGCGCGGAAAGGCCGTTTACCTTCCTGCGGTACCTATTTATCTACTTGCACTTTTGATGTGCTTTCGAACTGCTAGGTGGGCAGGAGCTGGGACCGAGCAACGGGAGCTCACCCCGTGGCAGGGATTCAAGCCGCCGACCTTCTCATCAGCAAGCCCTAGGCTCTGTGGTTTAGACCACAGCGCCACCAGGGTCCCTCCAAGTGCCCATATCTTGTTGCAATTCTTGAAAGAGCCCAGTAAGAAAGGCCAAGATATCTGTCTCTACGTTTGCTTGCCAAAGGCCACCTAATGAACCAACTCTCAAGCAAGATTCAACCATGGATGTCCTACCAATGGTACCAAATAGTATGGGAAACAGCCTTACTAGAAAAATTAACCAATAAACTGAAACTGACACGGGGACAAATAGAAGAAGACTCCTTCACCCCGGTATGGCTCCCCTTTATCACACACACAGCCCATCAAGACATGGACAAAAATCCACCAACAGCAGACAAATGAATACGGCTAACCTGATTGAAAACACCCACCCACCCCACTCACACATGAAAACAAATTTCACCACAGCCAATCACAAACAAGCAACCGCACCCTCGGCCAACCCCAACTTCTCTCACCACCAAAGGAACACAAGCAAATAGCAAAGAGAACCGGCACAAGCGTCGCTGACACAAAACGCCACACATACATTAAGCAAAATAGAAACATCGCCTCCCAACCCCAACCCCACTCGCCTTCCCCCCTCCACCTCTTCCCCCCTTTTCTTCCTAATGTAACCCTAACGTCTCAAGAAATTAAACGGACCTGTGGAAAATCTAACTTGAAGAAAGAGACATTGCACATACTTTTGCAAACCAAGAAATCTTTAATTTAAAAAAATGCATTTTAAAAAACAACAACCATGGATGTCCTAATTCATGCATCCTTTTAGTACAGGCATTCTCCCCACAAAACACACACACTAATTGCCTCTGGTGAGGAGACCTGCGGGAAGAGTTCCCCCCCTTCACACACACCTCTGTTGGCAATCCAGTTCATTGATCCTACGTACAAAATTTTCCAAACTGAAACAAAGCGGCCACTACTCAAGAGCTTCAAACAGCTATAAACCAGGAACCAATGAAGAGCCAGTGCCATATTTTCGTATAAGCTAAACAAGATATAGCTTAGAGCCCCACACTCTTGGGGGCCCCAAAAGAAATTGAAGAAAAAAACTGGAGGTACATTTCCAAAATATAAGATAAAATAAAGATTACTTGGATAAAATACATATTTTGTTATGTGCAAATGGCTTTAGAGACCTATTAGGTCCATAAATTACCATATAGCATATTCCTTCCAGTAGCACCTTAGAGACCAACTAAGTTTGTTCTTGGTATGAGCTTTCGTGTGCATGCACACTTCTTCAGATACACTGAAACAGAAGTCACCAGACCCTTAAATACACTGACTTCCACTGACGATCTATATGCTGCCTTTCAGCCCAAAAGGCTCCCAAGGTGCCTCTCAAGAATAAACGAATACATACAAATACAGTCATACCTCGGGATATGGCCGCTTCAGGTTATGCGTTTTCGGATTGCGCACCGCGCCAAACCCGGTGGAGCCTTATTTGCCCCTACGGGTTCCCACGGTTGCGCCCGGTGAGAAAACATGGAAGCAGAAAGACACCTGAGGCTGCTGGCTCCAGAGAGAGAAAGATTTATTTTTCTGCATGCAGAGGTACTGCGGTGTTCAGACATCCAAGCAAGTACAAAACTAGTCAATTTTCAGACAGTTCTTATAGACAGTTCTCTGGCTCTCTTCCCACCCCAGAAAACTTCCTCTTGTCCATATAAGGAACATTTCCTGTTGTACATATAAGGCAAAAGGACATTTAGCCCTGAGTTGGTTCATGCGCACTCCAGCAAGGCCATCCTATCTGTCACCAGTTCCTCTCTGCAAGGACAGTTACTCTCTGTGTTATCTCCAGACACTTAGTCATAGCTTGCCAGAAAGAAATACAATGCAGATCAAAGTTCACAGCTTTTACAGAGAGGTTTCATAAGGCAAAGCTTAAAAAGTTCTTTTACTTCTGGACTAACAATACATTCAGGTAAATATATGCAGGTTAGCTAATTAACCCCTTCCACCAGAAGTACCGGAACAGGTTACTTCCAGGTTTCGGCACTCGCGCATGTGCAGAAGCACCAAATCACGACCCGTGTGTGCACCGACGTGGTGCTGTGGGTTGCGAACGCGGCGGGTTGCAAAACGTGCCTCCCGCACAGATCACGTTCGCAACCCGAGCGCCCACTGTACAATAATGTGAACATGAACAGTGCAAGTGATAGAAATCCAAAACGTTTCCTGCAGTCATTCCAGCAAAGTCTGTATTAATATTATTTTTGCTTCATCCTTCTTAGGCAACAACTGATATCACCCCACCACAAAGTATTTCCTCTCCCTCTACACATCAAATGTGGATGCCAATTTGACGGTCTTATGTCTGGAATAGCAATGAGCACAGCTAGGAAGTCTCATTTTTTCTTTTCTTTTTACACCTTCGTACTGCGAAAGGGCTGCAGCTTGATTGGGAAGAGGGCGGGGAGGAAGAAAAAAAGCTTCAAAACCAGAAAGGACCCCTTCATCCTTTTATTATTATTTCTGTATCAGAGAGACAAGACAAGCACGAAGACCAAAACTTTCAGATCTGTCGGAAGCATCTGTGTTGAATTATTTGCTGCTGCTTATAACACACACACACACACACACCCCGATGAAGCAAAAGCCCCTATATATGAGAGGGAAATAGAAAGCCATACAGTACTTTTAATGCTGAGCAAAAAAATGCTGGGGTGGGGGTGTCGGAGGGAGAAACAAGCAAACCACTACTGAAACTGCCCACTCAAGAATTTAGCAACTCCAAAATTCAGAGAAAATGAATAGAAACAGAATCTAACAGGGCTGACATCTCGATGTTACACAAGCGCATTTTCCATGCTACCATGGAATTGGGGTTTTCAGTCACAAAATGAAAAGGCAAAATTCCCAGTTCTAACCCACGATAACCCATAATCTACATTAAACCAGGGTGGACAACCTTCATTGACCTCCCGTCTGATATTGATGGACTCCAACTCCCCTCTGCCCCAGCCGACACAGCCAATGGTCAAAGATGATGGGAAGTTGTAGTCCAACAATAAGACCACAAGTCACCGGCCCTTGCTCCTCAACCTGTCTTCACCTTCCACATCTAGAGAGGCATGTGCAAAAATGAAACCTCTTTTGTGCAGGACTCTCTGCCTTTAAATAGCCTCCTGGCTTATTCTCTCTCCCACTTTAAGAAAGTATCAAAAGGCATTGGTTTTATCATTTGCATTTCTCACTTGATTTGCCAATGCCCCCTCTTTCCAGGTTAACGTCTGCATTCTTTTTGCTCTTTTCGCACTCTGTCACTCTCTCACAAAATAGGCAAATCCCCCCCCCAACCCAATCTCTCCAACTCCCTTATCCTTTTGCGTCAATCTTTTTTTTCTCCTTCATTGTGAGCTTGAGTGCAAGGACATCATGAGTTGCATCCAACTAAGAGAAGACCCACTGAAATGAATCAACCTAAGTTAGTCAGGTTCATCGTCAACTTCAAAGATTGCCGTATTTTTCACTCCATAGGGCGCACCTTGTTTTTAGAGGAGGAAACAAGAAAAAAAATCTGGTTTTCCTCCTCTAAAAGCCCTGTTTTTTTGAGGATCAGCTAAAAGTTTTGCAGCTTTTTTGCAAAGGGAGAAAAGCAAAGCTCTTTTTGCAAAGGGGGAAAAGCAAAGAGGGAAAGCCCCATTTTTATGGGGTTCATCTCACATTTATGCAGCTTCTGAAGAAAAGGGAGCCATTTCTACAGTTTCCAGACAGATAATCTAATCAGCTAGTCACATGTTGCTGGGGAAACAAACAACCTCCCTCTGCAGCACATTCAACAATGGAGGGTGGGGTTGAAAGGGAGCAGAGTCTCTTATCTGTCTCCCGATCTCTTGCTGATCAGCTGCTGAGCGGGGTCCTTTCAACACCCCCTTTTCTCTTTGTAAAATAAAAAGCACTATCTGCTTTTGGCCCCTGGGCAATTCGGCTCCAGGGACCACCATTCGCTCCATAAGATGCACAGATATTTCTCCTTAATTTTTAGGAGGAAAAAAGTGTGTCTTATGGAGCGAAAAATACGGTAAGACTAGCACAGGATACATAACCACACACATACACAATAAATGAATAGAAGGAGATTCGCCATATTTAAGTTAAGAACTTGCTGGCTTTGGCATGCATACCTAGTGCATAGAAGGCCTTTTAAGTTTTCTTTTGTTTTTAACAGTAACCACAGTGAGCTGATCAGCGATAATGAGTTTTAAAGGAATAGCCTCATGCAACTTGAAACTTAGAGCGGGCAGTTGCTCCTCCCCCGCCCTCATTAAATGGTACCACCGCTGCTGACATCACCATCCTGAGGACCAAAACCCAAGAAGGGTCAAGTCAATCACTAGGAGCATTGTAGAAATGCAGCGTTGTTCGTGGAGAGCAGCGACATCATGAATATGGGTTTCAGAGTTTATGTCATGCTTGGAGGAAATAATCCTATCTAAAGTCCAAATGATCTCCATCCAAGGAGAAGGTTTATTCTAGAGTTCCTCCCCCCCCCCCATTTTAAGGGGAAAAAACAGCCAGTCCCTCCTGAAAATTCGTCATTCATCACTAGAAAATTTCAACATTCAAAAACACCCAGTAAGTTAGCTAAGGTACAACATTCCAGAAAGAAGGCAAGTATCTCCTCTTCCAAGAACAGAATACGTGAGTAGACAGTTAAACCACAAGACAGAACATACCAAGCCAATCTCCCTCCACTGGAAAGTCACCTCCAATGGATCTTGAGAGACAATCAAAACACCTGCCAAAAACCCAGAGTTAAATGCCTCCTTCAGCCTTGGCTTTGGCTCCAGAATACAAATACTGATGGCCCCACATGATAAATTGGAATTGCTGTAATAGAGGAAAGCTGCAGCAAAGACAAGGGTGAGCTTCCCGTTCTCTTGGATGGTGCCCAAGGGAGATCAGACCCTGAGGGAAGGACGCCTATTTATATCCAGTCCCTGGTGGCAACCCAGTAAATACAATCAACAAAGAGTACTGCGACACTTCCAAGACTAACAAATTTATTGAGGCATACAACTTTTGTAGGACAGAGTATGTGTTCTACTCGGAGGCTCTAGCCCAGAACAGTTTGTGCTAAATTCGATTTGTTAAGAAGTCTTTAAGGTGCCACAGAACTCACAATTTTTATTTTTGCAGCAAAGGATTAATATAGTCACCCCTCTGGAATTTGTCACTGGTAAACAGAACACTTAACATAACTTCCTTTTCAAACGTTGGAAGGAATGGGAATAAAGTCTACTTTCCACAAAGCCACCAGTAACTTCTGCAACGGATTAAACTCAGGCATTCCACCACATCATGCAATACACAAGCTGCCTTTAAGAAATCATCTTAATAGTACTTCCAAATGCTAGCGGACATCCTAAGGCAGTAGCCTTCAGCTTTTCCAAGCCGAGGAACCACCTTTAACATGCATTTGGTGGGACGTTTCTCAATTTCCCTTTACCATATTGGTATGGCGATAGTCCTGCTGTTGAGATCTTAGATCAGATTGTGACCTAGTTGGTGATCCCTGATCCGCGAACTGAAGACCTGTTGCCGTTAAGATATGTTCCACTCAACAGATCGCAGAATCGTTGTGCTAATTTGCTTTGGCTTAGGCCTGTTCCCAGATAACTGCTCTCTCTTCGTCCACACAGGCCAAACCTTGGCAGAAATAGTCCTCAGATAACATAAACCTACGCACCCATACCATTTCACAAGTCTTCTTTGCTACGGACCACATCAAGTTAGGAAAAGCCAGGCCTACCTTTTTCAGCTTGCCACTTTTGGTGCCCACGAAAGCCAAGGAGTGGTTCTTATACACATATGCAATGACGGATGTCATCCTGTCCTTGTCCTCTGTTAAGACGGGGAGTCCTCGTACCATTTCGGATACTCCGAGTGGGGCATTCATATCCAGGCCACAGAAATTATCGTCAATTGTTAACAGCTGCAACGAAAGGAAGAGTGTGTGTGAGAGAGAATCTCTGTTAAGGGGACAGGTTGATCTGCTGTGGGAAGCAAAGAACCTTTCTAATTCCTCAAATATTTTGCCAGTGGGCAGTGAACAACAGGAATTGTTTTGATGGCCACAACTGAAGCTAGCCTTTCTCTTAAAAAGAACACTGAGCAATAGGATAGTGCCTACCAGAATGGTAAAGTCTCAGTTTGTGGAATGCGAATTTGTGGAAAGAAATAAAGCAGTGTTGGGTTTTTGGGAGCTGGGCTGGCAAGAAGCGATCTCGGGCATTTGTGAGACAACATGATGCTCCTTTAGGATTGCCATTTTATGTCACCTGAATTAATAGGTGCAAAATATTCTAAAGAAAAGTAGGATGTGGTTGAGCGAATCTGTGTATTTCTTCTCTGAGTGACACACATTTGTTTTCACCCCTGGTTCTGTCCCGTTTGTTCATGAAACTGCAGATTATTGTTACTTCTAACATCCTCTCAAAATACACTTTGATACACCTCTGAGAACTGTGCCACGACTTTCGTTCTGAGAAATGCAAAATGCAGTCGATAGCTAAGTTCCAATCTGTGCACCAGACCAAGAAGTGCAGAGCTGGGCATCGCATACAGGAACTTACAAGATTCCTCAACCATCCCTACAAGTCAGCCAAGTCAACTCTCGTGCCTTGAAGGAGCCCAGCGCTTCCTTTCAGAATCAGTGCCTCTGGCGGTCAGGCAGTGATAAGGCCGTGAGTGCTACCACCACGGCTCTTTCCAAGTCTGTGAGTCCGGCCACGGACTCTAACTGAAGGATGTGACATGTTTGTCAGCACCTCAAGCTACCATCAGTCCCAGGCAGGCAGTCCAAGCAGGCCAGGTGAGACAGAATATACCTGTATAAGTAATAGGGTTCACAAAGCCAATAAGCTGTCTAGTAAAGCTAAGAAGAGCTCATTAGGACCAAGGCAAAGTCTGAGCTGCACAGATAGTCTCAAAAGGAAATTTAATTTATACAGAAACAGGAGATGGCATTGACCAAGCAGGGAAGCCAAAAGATTGATTAAGCCATTTGGAGTCTAGGACAACTGCAGCAAACCCTCCAAGTGTCCTTTTTCTCCAGGGGCAGTCATGGATTTACAGAAGCCATCTCAGTTTTCTGATTTGATTGTGGAACGTCCTGCTTTTCCTTAGGATGTCCCTATTTTCATCAGAGAAATGTTTTAGAGTATGGAGTTATGCGACCCCTGAGCCAAGGAGATAAATAGCTATAGAGTGGTACCTTGGTTTACGAACTTAATCCGTTCCGGAAGTCCGTTCTTAAACCAAAGCGTTCTTAAACCAAGGCATGCTTTCCCATAGCAGCAGGGGACTCAATTTACAAATGGAACACACTCAACAGGTAGTGGAACATGTTCTGCTTCCAAGGCAAAGTTCACAACCCAAGACACCTACTTTTGGGTTTGCAGTGTTCTTAATCCAAGTTGTTCATAAACTAAGCTGTTCTTAAACCAAGATACCACTGTACAGGGATGCGGGTGGCACTGTGGGTTAAACCACTGAGCCTAGGGCTTGTCGATCAGAAGGTCGGCGGTTCGAATTATCACGATGGGGTGAGCTCCCAATGCTCGGTCCCTGCTCCTGCCAACCTAGCAGTTCAAAAGCAAGTCAAAGTGCAAGTAGATAAATAGGTACCACCCTGGCAGGAAGGTAAATGGCGTTTCCGTGCTCTGGTTTCGCCAGAAGCGGCTTAGTCATACTGGCCACATGACCCGGAAGCTGTACGCCGGCTCCCTCAGCCAGTAATGCGAGATGAGCGCCGCAGCCCCAGAGTCATCCGCGACTGGACCTAATGGTCAGGGGCCCCTTTACCTTTACCTTTACCACTGTACAACCTTAAGAAGACATCTGAAGGCAGCCCTGTACAGGGAAGTTTTGAATGTTTAATGTTTTGTTATGTTTTTATATACAGGTGAAACTCGAAAAATTAGAATATTGTGGAAAGGTTCATTTCTTTCAGTAATTCAACTTAAAAGGTGAAACTAATATATGAGATAGACTCATGACATGAAAAGCAAGATATGTCAAGCCTTTATTTGTTAGAATTGTGATGATTATGGCGTACAGCTGATGAGAACCCCAAATTAACAATCTCAACTTTGGGGTTTTCATCAGCTGTACACCATAATCATCACAATTATAACAAACGAAGGCTTGGCATATCTCGCTTTGCATGTCATGAGTCTATCTCATATATTAAACTCCAGTAGCTAATGAAAAACATTGCTTACATAAATGAACTTTTCCATGGTATTCTAATTTTTCGAGTTTCTCCTGTATGTTGGAAGCCGCACAGAGTGGCTGGAGCAACCCAGTTAGATGGGCAGGGTATATTATTATTATTATTATTATTATTATTATTAATCCCTATTTTCATGGGAGACATGTTGGAGGGCATGCTGCAGCTGTCAAGGGAGAAGGAGCAGAACGCTAGCTTTGCTCCTGGATCTGCGGTTCAAGACATCCCCTGCAGCTCTGCATCCTGACATCGGCAGCTGAGTCCTCTTGCTGACATCACAGGGGATCTCTTGGCACGAGGTGCCAGACAAGGATTAAAGCCATATCCTTTTTCCCTCCTCCTGATTCCACATGCACTAGGAAGCAGATTGGCAGCACAGTGCGGAGTCCAGGTGCCAAAGAAGCCGGAGCCCAATGGCTGGAATGAGCCTCAACTGTTCTTTAAACATCTGCTTTAAAATGTACCTCTCCAGATAATTGCGATCACAGCCAAATCTACATTTTGGGAGAAATCCTAGCCGAAGGATTAGCACCTCCTCCTGCCTTCCCTCCTCGCTTTCACTTTGGCAGTCTGTCTGCTTGTACGTCAGAGCTTATCCAGGCCTCTTGGAAAGGGAGACCTATTACCGAATCCTGCGAAAGTCCCTGCCTGAGGGACTGGGGCTGCCACTGGCCGGCTGTAAATCTGTGATCAGCTCACTTTATTCCTTTGGTTACTTGGGGAACTGTAATTCGCTCATTTGATCGCTGTGATTCTTCCAACATCAAACATTGCGTTGTGGAGAATAAAAGAGTCAGGGTGGACTACTGAGATCATCTATTAGTTCAACCCCACTCTTCAATGCAAGGGCCTCTAGCCAAGGTTGGTCCTACTCAGAGGAGACTCACTGAAATGAATTAAGGGGTTGTTGGACTAGGTGACCCTCGTAGTCCCTTCCAACTCTATGGTTCTGTGATTATATGGCTCTAATTAGGTTTATTAATTCAGTTGGTCTACTCTGAGTCCCTGCTCCTGCCAACCTAGCAGTTTGAAAGCACGTCAAAGTGCAAGTAGATAAATAGGTACCACTCCAGCAGGAAGGTAAGCACGTTTCCGTGTGCTGCTCTGATTCACCAGAAGCGGCTTAGTCATGCTGGCCACATGACCCAGAAAAACTGTCTGCGGACAAATGCCGGCTCCCTCAGCCTATAGAGCGAGATGAGTGCAGCAACCCCAGAGTCATCCGCGACTGGACCTAATGGTCAGGGGTCCCTTTACCTTTTTACTCTGAGTAAAATGTGGTTGGATACAACCCTGGATCTGCAATGCAGGCTGCAACTCACTCATATGAACTGCAGAGCTGGAAGGGACCACTACAGTCATCTAGTCCAGCTCCCCGCCCTGCAAACTAATTACAGAATTCTTCATTTGCCTGGGCAATTTCATCTTGTTAAGCATTTGCTGAATATTTCATTATGCAACTTTTCTTGTGTCCATCCTTTAAGTGGGGTGGACACAAGACTTTTTAAATACAGGCAGCAACCGTTTTAGGCGCGACTGTGCACGTGCGTATCACACCAAACCCGAAAGTGACCCGAAAATGTCACAGGAACGTCACTAAAAAGGGTGGGAGGGTGGGGTGGAATGGGGAACTGTGTTTGTGGGCTTCCTCAACTGTGTTCAAATTATATGCAATTCCAAGTAAATTGGGAGTTGACAGTATACTACTGGGCGATTATTTTAGTATTTAAGTTTGTTGCTGTTTATAAACTGGCTGCCACACTCTGCCTACAGAGAAATCACTGACAATTAATTTGACAGTCAACCAATGCTTCCAGCCTGCCAGCCCATGGAATCATCAGGTGACCACAGAGAGCCAATCCCACACTGCTGCCTCTTCCATAGCCCCAAATTCTGCACACTCTCTCAGTTTGGCCAGTTCATTGCTGAGAGAAGATGTTGTAGCATTCCCATTTGCTCCTGAGTTACTTCTCTGCCTACCTCCTCATCTTTTCACTCAGGGTACTTGCCACCTCTCCGTGGAAAGGGCTTGGATCCTGGCACCCAACAGTTTGTCTATTTTAATAACATTTATTCGAAAGTTACACTATAGCTTTGTCCGCTGCCGTAATATCACAGGATGATCACTCCAATCCTTAATCCCACATCACTGTCATTTTGGCTTGCTGAATATCCTCACTAGGAACCCAGCTACCAATCTGGTTGGCTGGACATTTTCAATCAATATATCCCCTCCACAGACATGTCTGTGATGATGATGATGATGGCACTAAAATATCCTGTCTGTCCTTCTTCAATAAAAGAGAAAAAGATAGACCAGATCATGTCAAAAGTGGTTTTTTGGTTTTTTTTGTTTGTTTGTTTTTTGGTGTGCTTTTTTGGAAATGCCTTTGATTAGTCACCGATGGTATGTGAGGCATTCTGATGTTATCAATTCAAGCCTTGGTATTCTAAAATGGCCTCGGCCCAGTATACCTGAAAGAGCGTCTCCACCCCCACCATTCTGCCCAGACACTGAGATCCAGCTCCGAGGGCCTTCTGGCAGTTCCCTCGCTGCAAGAAGTGAGGTTATAGGGAGCCAGACTGAGGACCTTCTTGGTAGTGGCGCCGGCCCTATGGAACACCCTCCCAGAAGATGTCAAAGATATAAACAACTCTCTGACTTTTTGAAGACATCTGAAAGCAGCCCTGTTTGGGGAAATTTTTAATGTTTGATGTTTTATCACATTATTATTATTATTATTATTATTATTATTATTATTATTATTACTATTATTCTGTTGGGAGCTGCCCAGAGTGGCTGGGAAAACCCATCCAGATGGGCAGGGTATAAATAACAAATTATTAATATTATTTGAGGTTTCCTCCCATCATTGGGCAACAACTAGTTTAGCCGCTGTGGACAGGAAGGAAATTAATTCTTTAGATGTAAGGGTAGAATTTGAGGTCAAATCTATTGATAATATCATGGAATCATAGAATCATAGAGTTGGAAGAGACCACAAGGGCCATCCAGTCCAACCCCCTGCCCAGCAGGTAACACCATCAAAGCATTCCTGACAGATGGCTGTCAAGCCTCCGCTTCAAGACCTCCAAAGAAGGAGACTCCACCACACTCCTTGGCAGCAAATTCCACTGTCAAACAGCTCTCACTGTCAGGAAGTTCTTCCTAATGTTTAGGTGGAATCTTCTTTCTTGTAGTTTGAATCCATTGCTCTGTGTCCACTTCTCTGGAGCAGCAGAAAACAACCTCCACATGACATCCTTTTATATATTTGAACATGGCTATCATATCACCCCTTAACCTTCTCTTCTCCAGACTAAACATACCCAGCTAGTGATAATATCTAGTGATAATACGGCAAGTGCCGAATTAGGAAGGATAGATGGTTTGGTGATTTTGGAGGCCAGGTAAAAAAAAAAAAAACCTTTTCGCCGAAAGGCATGGACCTTTCACCCAACAGTTAACACGAAAACCTAACTCCGGTCTTATCCCACTGCTTCCCTCATTCAATCAGGTCTGCAGAAAGATAATGGAGGTTGGATGGGGAGACGCCGTTCAGGGCTGCATCCTAATCGCGCACCGCATGTCATCCGTGCCAGCGCAGCAGTGGTTACCGTGCAATTACATGCCACTATGTATAAGTGACAATGCAGTTACAGCTACTTTACCAATTACAGGGGAATTGCAACCCTGAAGCTAAGAGGTTTTTCACTCAGATGTAATTTAGGCAAGAACAGAAGAGAGAATGAAGTTGCTCAAATTTACTGGGAGTTGTGTCTGCTGGCTGCTCAGGTCTTTATTTTATTTTTTATTTTATTTTTTTTGCATCAGATCAAGGAGTGGTGTCAAGTTTCCAGAGAACTATAGAATCTTAATGTGCCACAGACTTTGTCGCCTGTCTTTGCTATCACCACACTTCCCAACATATGGCTTCAGGCAATAATATAGCATGTACCATGCATCGTAAAATGTGTAATTTCCTGGAAGGAAGACTGCATTTCTCTTAGACCAAAGGTTTCCTTCCTGGTGAGTCAAGCAGGCCTTTCATGGGTTACGTTTCATGAGCAAAAGCAAAGACCGTGTTAAGTTTTCCAGGAGTAAAGTACACTTTTTAAGAGCATTTGATCCGAGGCAGGATAGCACTCCTTTTGGGGCTATATCAGCACTACAAACATATCAAATGTGTACCTGCTGAACTGTCATGGCTGCCAGAGAACCCTAGAAATTGTGGTTTAACAACAGTGCTGAAAATGTTATGTTGGGGAAATATTTCCAACACCACAGAACTGAAGTTTCCATAGTTCCCTGCGTAGCTGAAATAATCATTAATTGTTAGTGTGTGGCAACCCTTCGATAATCATAATTGTCTCTTCTACAAGTGAAACATAGCAAACTTCTTCAACCTTTACTCATAGTCATGTGAGGGCTTGCTTCTCCACCAGAAAACTATCTGCGCTCTCTCTCTCTCTCTCTCTCTCTCTCTCTCTGGTAGGTAAAAGGTAAAGGTAAAGGACCTCTGGACGGTTAAGTCCAGTCAAAGGCGACTATGGGGTTGCGGTGCTCATCTCGCTTTCAGACCGAGGGAGCCAGCGTTTGTCCACAGACAGCTTTCTGGGTCATGTGGCCAGCAGGACTAAACCACTTCTGGTGCAATGGGACACTGTGATGTAAGCCAGACCACACGGAAACGCCGTTTACCTTCCCGCCACAGCGGTACCTGTTTATCTACTTGCACTGGCGTGCTTTCAAACTGCTAGGTTGTCAGGAGCTGAGACAGAGCAACGGGAGCTCATCCTTTCGCGGTGATTCGAACCGCTGGCCTTCTGATTGGCAAGCCCTAGGTTCTGTGGTTTAGACCACAGCACCACCCAGTAGGTAGGGTAGCAGGGAAGGCTTAGAAGAAGCTTGGGTTATCAACTGGCATAAGGGGCAGGATGGTGTGATCTGAAAGCAGAAGCAGCTGTTGCTTTTCAGAACAAGGAATTGTGCACTGTAACTGCAGCTACATTAGCAGGTGGAATGTAGAGCTGGAAGTAGGGACGAGCAAATCTGTCCATTTTGGTTTATCTCGGTCTCCCATTTTTCCAGTTATAAGTTCGGTTTCCACATTTCCATCTCAGTTCGACAAGTCAAAACAAAACAAAACAAAATCCATGTTTTTGTGTTTTTCTCTTGTATCTTGATGCTGTGAACTGCCTTGAGATGTTAAGATGAAGGGCTGGATACGAATTAAATAAATTGCAAAATTCAGAGGAGTACGAATTTTTGTAGGATAGCTGTTTCACTTCTTGCTTTGTTTCAGAAAGTGGAAACTTAAGACTGAATCAAATTTCTCCCCCAGCCTTAGCTGAAAGAGACATCGAGATACGATCCAGCTGCTACTCCTCTTTTAAAGATCAAGTGTGCCCAGAATGAACCCAACCAATTACTTGCTGGGTCCTTCCACAGAGGTGAATAGTGGGAAAGACACTTCCCACCCTGGGCTCCCTTTTCCAGGACTCCACAACAAGGAAGTTCTTCATAAGAGCCAGCCCAAGTCCTTCTGGACGAAGTTTCTTCCTACAGCTACTCCTTTCCATCTCACTCTGGAGTTTTGCACTGTGCCATCCAAACCTATAGTTCACATTTCAGGCTTTCAGCTCCATTTGTGTCACCTGCAAAATGCTCAGGTACCATCATTCCGAATACATTGTACGGAAGCGAACACACCTCAAAGCAAGCCCAGGTGCAGCTGGAAACCTGGCACTAAGGCAGCCTCTGCCGAAGAGCAATTAGCATAATTATTATTTTGTTTTGCAGGCAAAATTGCGACTTGGGCTCCTAAGCGCCTCGGCGCGTGTGACAACAGTGCTTGATAAAATTTCAAAACAACAACAGAGAACGTTTTGCTTGGCATTTCTGGAGCATCTTGGCCTACCTTGAGATTCCTCAGCAAACTGGCAAGCATCTCTGAGTTATCCTGAGAAGGCAGAGGTGTGGCGAAGCAGCCGTTGCTGTGGCAAATGCTGCAATAATGGCCTATCGGGGCATTAACGAGTTAAAAGTCTGATCCTAACCATGTTATGTCAGAAGTAAGCCCCACAGATTTCAATGGGATTTACTCCGACATAGTTATGTGCAGCTTTAAGTGGGATGTGTGCAGCATATTCCCATTCGTTTCAACAGGTCTCTCTCACACTAAACATTCCCAGCATATGGGGCCCTGAGAGGGAACGTGCAAAACCTCTGCTGTTTGCAATACCTCTTCTCTTATTTCGGTACTTAATACCTCCATCAGTGCGAAAATTGCACTTCTCTATGGGACACTCTATAGGGACGTGGGTGGCGCTATGGGTTAAACCACAGAGCATAGGGCTTGCTGATCAGAAGGTCAGCAGTTCGAATCCCTGCAGTGACGGGGTGAGCTCCCGTTGCTCTGTCCCAGCTCCTGCCAATCTAGCAGTTTGAAAGCATGTCAAAGTGTAAGTAGATAAATAGGTACCGCTCTGGTGGGATGGTAAATGGCATTTCCGTGCACTTCTCTGACCACATGACCCGGAAGCTGTACGGCGGCTCCCTCGGCCAATAAAGCGAGATGAGCACCGCAACTCCAGAGTTGTCCGCGACTGAACCTAATAGTCAGGGATCCCTTTACCTTTACCTTTATGGGACACTTATCTATGCATGCGGGAATACAATTATTATTGTTTTTTAAGGATAGGTGATTTTATAAGCTGTTATTCTGCAAATTAGTGTACATCAAAACATGAGCGTGCATAGTTCCCAACTGGAAGGTACAGAGACTGAGTTTAATTTGTGCACTGTTTCTGCTTTAGAGGCAAAAACTCTTAACTCTGACCTAGAGGAGGAGCTGCCGTCTTTTCTCTATCGAACTGAACCTAAGAGAGGATTGAGAAACATCAAGGCCAGGCATAGGCAAACTCAGCCCTCCAGATATTTCGGGACTACAACTCCCAACATCCCAGCTAACAGGACCAGTGGTCAGGGATGATGGGAGTTGTAGTCCCAAAACATCTGGAGGGCCGAGTTTGCCTATGCCTGATGAAGGTTCAAAGCCTCTTTGAGGCCCAGTGGAGATGTCCTGCGCTTCTCCTGAGCCTGGAAAAGGTCCTCAAACCTAGTTTGGAAAGGCTCAGAATATGGGAAGAGAGCTAATTATGAGTGCCTCAGAGACTGAGCACAAAGTCTGGGAAAATCAGAACCTTTTTTTTTAAAGAAAGAAAGAAAGAAAGAAAGAAAGAAAGAAAGAAAGAAAGAAAGAAAGAAAGTGCTTGCCACTGGTTGCAAGCAATTATGCAGGCTCCTGACATTGCCAGATCAGGGATGCTTCTCTGTAGCTGTGATGATGCAACTTCCACTGTTAAAAAAAAACACACCAAAAAACAAAACCTCGCTGTATCCCTAGCCCTAAGCGATTTCAGGCGGCATCTGCTGGGATGGTGTGTGGGTGCTGTTTCTGTTTTAACAAAGTACAAAAACTTGTGAAGGCAAGCAGAGTTCCCACCCACGCCCTCCCCTTGCAGATGTCACAGCCCTGGGGTCGGAGAGGGATTTGGCTCCGGGAGCGAAGCTAAATCCAGTTGAGCCCATTACCACACTGCTCAACAGAATGATTATTGTGCACAACTCGAGCCGCGCCGCAGCCCCCAGACCAGCGGTGCTTTAAATAGCACCCAAATGTCTCTGTGAAGGAGCCTCAGATACTTTGCTTCCAGCTCCCCGGTTCTGTTTCCTTTTCACTTGGTTTTAAAGAAGAAGGGAAGGGGGCGAAAGAGCCTCTTGTGTAACCATTCCCTTCAGCTTACTAACTGGCAAAGCAGCATAGCAGCAAGGCAATGTGAGGTCAGGTTTGGCTACAAGCGGCATGTAAACAACAGCACGGAGGAGCATGCAGGAAACCGCCAGCGAGGCCACATGTGACAAAAACCTACTGAACCACATACGCAAGCAGCCGGGGTCCCCTGCAGCAATACCCAGGCGCAGCTTCTAAAATCAACTCCTTCCCAAGTAAATCTAATCGGTCGTGAGGCGTACGGCGAAGAATTACTTGCAGCTGCCAAGGGAAAGCTCTGAAAAACTTGGGCTGGGAAGGAAGGTTTGGGGAGAGGGTAAACGGGCAAAGAGAACATCCCCTGGGCAAAGTTCACCTGCAGGAGGAGCTGATTAGGATCACCGTCCCGTTCTGGGTGAGAACGTATCTGCCCCGGGGTGCTGGGCCAATCTCACAAAGAGCAGGCTTAATATAGGCTCCGGAGAGAGGGCATCAGGGAGGAGGATTTCGCCTGAAATATCTCAGACACAATAGCACCAGTCAGCTGCCCCAGGCCCTGTTCCACCCTGAATGAGCATGTTGTGTGAGAGAGGTCAAGGGGGGGGGGGGACAAGAAGTCAAGGCACAGCGATGCTTTAAGTTGGGAAGGCTTGGCAAGTGGCCAGTTAAAGGGGCAGGCCGGTTTTCAGGGCTCCTTTTTCCTCTGCAATGTCTTATTTGAGCACACCATCATCCTCACATCCGTCAACCTCACTCAGAAAGCCTGGAGACAGAACCTCTTAGAGGTGGCCTCATATAGGCCGCATTTCATTGCTGCTCAAACAGGCATTGCAGGCTTGCAAAACCTGATCCGAAATAACGGTGAATCGAAGTGTGCGCAGTGCAGGCAATGATAACTCTGCTGTTCATCCTACAACTTCGTCAAAATTTACTGCCTGCCTTCAGCCATAATTGGCTCTACGATCTCAGATCGGGCTGACCCAGAAGCACTTTCCTGCACAGAAACCTTCCATTTTTGATAATAAAGTTAAAGGGACCCCTGACCATTAGGTCCAGTCGCAGACAACTCTGGGGTTGCGGCGCTCATCGCGCTTTATTGGCCAAGGGAGCTGGTGTACAGCTTCCAGGTCATGTGGCCAGCATGAATAAGCCGCTTCTAGCCAACCAGAGCAGTGCACGGAAATGCCGTTTACCTTCCTGCCAGAGCAGTACCTATTTATCTACTTGCACTTTGACGTGCTTTCAAACTGCTAGGTTGGCAGGAGCTGGGAGAGAGCAACAGTAGCTCACCCCGTCATGGGGATTCAAACCGCCGACCTTCTGATCAGCAAGCCCTAGGCTCTGTGGTTTAACCCACAGCGCCAAAAATAAAAAAGCGTAAAACTAGTGTTGAGCTGAAAGTTCTCAAAGGATAACTTTCAGTTCAAAGTTACTGGGAGCTTAAGAGGGTGAAAGGGGAACCAAAAGTGCTAATTTCATAGTTGTGCAGTTAGAATCATCTAGTCCAACCCCCTACAAAGCAGGAATATGCAGCTGCCCCATACAGGGATTGAACCTGCAACCTTGGCATTATCAGTGCCTAACCAATTGAGCTATTCAGGCTCCCAACTACCCCCTTGCTTTGCTGCTGCCAGTTCTGCAATGACAGGTCCCCTTGATGCCAGTCCCACCATTGACCCATGGAGGACCTGAATTCAGAGGAACCCCAGGTCACCCAGGGAAGAGTGCTTAGCGCCCTCTGTTGCACCCTCCAAGCCTGAGGACATGACTCTCTCTCTGATTCTGGGGAAGACTCTCTTGTGGCTTCTACTCCGCCATAGCCACAAATGTGACTGCGGAACCAGCTATGGACCCCCAGAGGACTGCAGCCAGCCATCCCTGGGTGGTGGATTCACTGGAAGGAAAATACCCTGCCAGTCATTTTAAGTCCTCAGTCCTTCACTGAGACATCATCCATAGCCTAGGCAACATATTCCATAGCTTTGCCAACAGAGCCTACTGGGAGCTGTCCAGCATCCTGACTGGGACTTAACCTACCCTGGCAGGACTTGACTCACCCAGACTTGACCTGAATGGAAGAGCAGTCCTTTCTTTTGTCTACCATGGATAGCCTTCACCTCCATGAATTTGCCCAGCCCTCTTTTAAACCCATCCAAGTTGGTGACTTCTCACTACCTCTTCATTATATATATATATTAGGGGCCAGGTGAAAACGTTCCTCTTCAACAAAACCTTTGGCTGATTAATATTCTACAGCCTTTTAAATGTGTCTGTGGAAAGAGGGGGTTTGCTGTTTCTTGTTGTTTCGTTTTAATCATTTACTTGTGTTTTTATCTTGTAGTTTATACCACGAACTGCTATGAGATCTTAGGGCGGAGGGTGCTATATAAATTTAATTTAATCAATTAATAATACAGGTAGGAAGAGCATTGTTGCACTTGCAACAAGTGCATTAAAATCCAGTCTCTTTAAAAAGTCCTGAATGCACCTCTTTTCTTCATTTGAATTTATACAATTGGCCACACAATTTTATTTTATTTTTAATGAGGCTTCCTGGCTTCTAAACCAGCCTTCGGCGACCTGGAGCCCTCGAGGCGTTTTGGACTACAACTCCCATCAGTGCTCCCACCAGGGGGCTGATGGGAATTGTAATCCGAAATGCCTCTAAGGCTGCTCTAAACTGCAGGCAACCCCTCTTCCCTACACAACATCTTCCTCCCAGCTGCTGAGCAAACAGCGCAGCATGGCTGAGTTACCAACTTCCCGTTTCACTGGCTTGACTCGAGTGGTCACAGCTGCCACTCTGACTCAGCAGCAAAGCGTTCCAACTTGCTGCAGAAGCTGCAGACGCCGGGGCTTCAGTTTGATATTTCACTCTCTTGGTCTCTGCTCCCCCCCCCCTTCCAGCCTGAGCAGCAAATACACAGCCCTGATCCCTTCCTCCTTTGCAATTATTTGTGCTCATGCCACACTCCATTACAGCCAGGGACAAGGATGCGGCCAGTCGGAATAGAGGCCCTGGACAAGCCATTTCTCTGGGAAGGGAGCGCAAACAGCCAGGCGGGAGGGACATGGATGGTTTCCAAAGCCATTTGCCGCTGCACTAAAGCAAAAAAGGTGGAGGGGGGAGGAATAGCATGTGTTAGGTGAATGCCTACTTGGGTTTTCAACAGGTGGGCCCATTGTATGCAACAGAAGGAGACTGGCGACATGTCTTTGGCACGGGGCATGCAAAAGCTCTTACATTCTTTGAGCAATTCAAAATTAAATGTGTGTCCATCTTGACTTTGAAAAGCCCTTTTAGCAATTATTCAAGGAAGCCCTGAGAACTGTGGTGCTTGTTCTAAAAGCAGTAGCAACAGCATTCCCATTACTTTGCTCTGAGGAAAAGCCCAGTCGGTAAAGCATGAGACTTTTAATCTCAGGGTCATGGAGATGAGACAACGTACCGGGGGGGGGGAGGTTCAAAAAGTATCTACATGGTGCTTAGAGAATAACTTGCGCCTAAATATTAGTAAGACAAAGGAGATGGCGTTGGACTTCCGGAGGAAGAGAGGGGAACCTGCCCCGTTGTGTATCGGGGGGGGGGAGCTGTGTGGAGAGTCTCCTCCTTTAAATTCCTGAGAGTTTACCTTAGTGAGGACCTCACTTGGAAAATCAACGTAACTCAGGTGGTCAGAAAGGCCCAACAGAGACTCCATTTCCTCAGGGTCTTGCGAAAGAATAATGCTAAACAACAACTGATGAACTCCTTTTACCGGTCCACAATAGAAAGTGTCCTTTCATATTGTATCGCAGTGTGGTATGCTGGCCTGACAGCCACGGACAGAAAGTCTCTACAGAGGGTGGTCAATACAGCACATGATATCATGGGCTGCCCCTTGAGTCCGCTAGATTGCATCGCAAGGGATCGTTGCCTTAGGAGAGCGAGAAAAATTCTCAGGGATGACTCCAACCCTGGGCATCACTTCTTTAATCTTCTATCCTCGGGCAGGAGATATGGAAGTATAATCAGCCACACCAACAGGCTAAAAAATAGCTTCTATCCGTGGGCTGTTAGGCTGTTGAATGAAAAATAATATAGCGAAATTGACTTGCGAGGTGGTGTGTTGTCAGATAAGAGATTGAGTGTTGGGGGGGAGGCTCGTTTAATTTCATTGTACACAGGTTGTGTGTATTATTATTATTATTATTATTATTATTATTATTAATGTAAGCCCCACATTGAGTGAAAGATTCCTACATTGCATGGGGTTGGACTTCAGTCACACCTCGGGTTACGCACACTCCGGGTTACGTACTTTTTGGGTTACAAACTCCGGTAACTCGGAAGCGCAACCCAGAGCGCGCGCGACACGTGGATGCACAGAAGCATTCTGCGCAGTTCACGCATGCGCAGACACGTTCGTGCATGCGCAAACCGCTACTTCCGGGTTTTTCACACGCTTGCTCGGGTTGCGTACTTTCCGGGTTACGAACTGTAACCGGGAACCAATTACGTACGCAACCCGGACTACCACTGTACTAGATGATCCTCGTGCTGCCTTCCAACTTACAATTCTATGATTCTTAGTGTTTTCCCTCTGCCTCTTCAGGCCCAAGCTGCCACAATAAGGACAGGAAGCACTGTCCTCGCTCTGATTTGGCTTCATGGTTATCCTATCTTGGAAATCAGATGTCACGAAGCCAAATCAGAGGGAGGGTAGCCATGTCTTAAAAGGGTGTGAAGCAGTGGCAGGGATCAGCAGGCAAGTCGTGGACAGGAGACAAAGACGGAATGAACAAAGTCATCCAAAGGATGGTTTTCATGTTTTGTTTTACCCACCTCAAGCTCTGTAGCCCGATGACTACATGGCCTCCCTTCTCTGCCTGAGACCTGGCAGCCTTATCGTCCTTATCCTCTAGTGCTTAAGAGTGATGGCCTGGGACCAAGGATACCAAGGTTCAAATCCCCGTGCAGCCATGAAGCTCACTGGGTTACACTGGGCCCATAACTCACTCTCAACCTAACCTGCCTCACAGGGTTGTTGTGAGGATTTAAATGGTGGACAGAGATCCATGTATGCCACCTGGAGCTCCTTGGAGAAACAGGTGGCATATAAATGAAATAAATAAATTAAATTAAATTAAGCTGGCAACCATCACTAAGATATCCCAGAATGCCCTGCTTGGAAGGCCATGGGGGTGGGGGGTGGGGGGAGAATGGCACCCCTGAACTGCCATTCCCATCTCCACTACCACAAAGGAATGGAGCATTCTGGGAAATAGAAAAATGGGTGGTATATTGCCCCCAATTCTCTTTGTTTTTGAAAATGGGGCTGCAGAATGGAGGAAGGTTTGACACAGTTCAAAAGAATTCAGAGAAGCGAACACGGAGCAATGGATTCAAACTACAAGAAAGAAGATTCCACCTAAACATTAGGAAGAACTTCCTGACAGTAAGAGCTGTTGGACAGTGGGATTTGCTGCCAAGGAGTGTGGCGGAGTCTCCTTCTTTGGAGGTCTTTAAGCGGAGGCTTGACAGCCATCTGTCAGGAATGCTTTGATTGTGTTTCCTGCTTGGCAGGGGGTTGGACTGGATGGCCCTTGGGGTCTCTTCCAACTCTATGATTCTATGATTCTAAAGTCCCCCTCCCAAACTGCACCCACCAACTTGCATTATGCGAAAGAGGAGAGGCAGTGTGTGTGTGTCCCCTCCCCCCACTTCCATCATCACCACCATTCCTGGCTCAAAGGACAACCGAGGGTTTCTAGTTAGCATCCTGACTTACTGCACTGCTGCAGCGGATGTCCTTCACTTTAAGCCAGGCCAAATCCAAAGTGCCTTCGCCTCTATAGCAGGACTGCAGCCTGTCCTTGATGCGGTCGTTAATTCTCTTCAGAGCAAAGATGCACAGGGCCGACTCGTCCAAGGACTTCATCTTCCTCTTCTGCCCCTTGGAGAAGACGGTGAAGAGGACGTCGTCCTCCGGCCTGATGCCCAGTGACCTGGCCAAGATGGCTCCCGCCTTGGACAGGTAGGCCGCCTGCAGCAATCGGTATTCCACCCCGTTCTTCTCGCAGCCAATGGGCACTTCGACGTACGAGTTGAAGGCCGTGTCCTCTTTGCACAGGCGGACCAGCTTGGAGGTGTAGACTTGCTCCTTAGTGGTGGAGCCCGGTGGAGAAATCATCTCGGGCTGGAGGGTGAGAAAGTAGACGAAATTACCACTGCTGAAGCCATAGATGTAGTATATGTCGAAGTCAGGGATGATGGTAAACGTATCTGATGGGATCTTGATCATGGAGGCCACAAACTCGTCGTGGAAAACATAAGCAAACATCCCTTCTGCCTCGGAGTTCTTGGGGAGCTTTCTGCTAGAAATTGTGGGGAAGTACTCTGGTTTGCCATCCACGGCGGTAGCAATGAAGAGCTTGTCGTCCATGTTGTTGTAAGAGACTATCACCCCAAAAACCGAGCCGCTCTCGTTCACCCCAGAGAGGTAGTGTTCCTTGTTGTGGAAGGGCTCCCCGAGCTTAAACAGGTCGTCCAACCTCAAGAGTTTGCAGATGCCCTGGTACAAGCTGCCACAAGCGATCAGCCTGTTCTCCTTGTAGTCAATGAGGAGCATCTTGTTGATGTTGTTTGTGGACTTCAAGGGTTCGTTGCAAGGCTGGACCAGTTTGGGAGGGTAGCACTTTGGGTTGTCGCTATCCGGGCCGGTCTGGTGAAACGTCAGCATCTCCAGATCGCTGGAGAGTTTGTAGATCCAATTGACGGCCCCCAGGTAGATGTTGCCTCTCCTCTCGTCCACCACCAAATGGTTGAAATGCACGTCCGCTGTTTCCACAGTGAAGGTGAGGAAAGGTCTCTTTGGGTTGGGAGGCTGCTGCCTTGTGGTGGAAGGCAGCATCACGGCACAAGGAAGGAGGTGTAAGACGAGGCAAGTCCACCTCCACGTGTCTCCCGACATGGTTACAAAAAAAAGAGTTTTGTATTCCTAGAGCAGCAGGAAGTGACGTTTTCAAAGTGCCGACCCTCCGGTGGAGATTATCCTAAGGGGAAAAGGGGTCGGGGGGGGGGGAGAGGGAGAAAGAAACATTATTGAGAAGCGTGTCCCCATCCTTCCTACTTCAAAAACCATGCCATCATCAGAGAAAGCTTATTTAATTGCTAATCCTCGCCTTTTCATCTCTGCAGGAAGGCTGGCACAAAGGGAGCCCCCTCAAACGTTGAGATGCCAAGGCAGAATAAGCAAGCAGCCAGGCCAGGCTCATTGTCAAAACAGCAGAGAATATACTAGGAGGGCGAGAGAAGCAGGCGGAGGTTCAGATTAAACAAAGCGCCTTTCTGGGCAGCAGCCTAGTACCATGAAGAAATAGTACCACTAATGGTACTATTTAAGTTTTAAAAGGTAAAGGGACCCCTGACCATTATGTCCAGTCACAGACAACTCTGGGGTTGCAGCGCTCATCTCACTTTATTGGCCAAGGGAGCCGGCGTACAGGTTCCGGGTCATGCGGCCAGCATGACTAAGCCACTTCTGGCGAACCAGAGCAGCACATTGAAACGCCGTTTACCTTCCCACCGGAACTGTACCTATTTATCTACTTGCACTTTGACATGCTTTCGAACTGCTAGGTTGGCAGGAGCTGGGACCGAGCAACGGGAGCTCACCCCGTCACTGTGGGGATTCGAACCGCCGACCTTCTGATCAGCAAGCCCTAGGCTCTGTGGTTTAACCCACAGCGCCACCCGTGTTAAGGAGGTGCAAATCCTCCAGTCATAAGCCATAGTTGTCCCATCTCCTGGTGCCACCCCACCTAGAGGTGGTTCCTCAGAGCTCTGCCACTACCATCACCTGTGCCAATCAGCTCCAGAAACCCAAACTCCTCCCACCTGATCTCCACCTGCCTTGAGCCATGCTTCTCTAGCTGCACTTTTACGTGAAAGTGCTCAGAATGACTCTAAAAGTGTAAACAAAATTAAAAAAAAAAATTCCTTCCAGTAGCACCTTAGAGACCAACTAAGTTAGAAATACGACCCAGTTATACTTGGGTGAATCCGGGAAGAGGGTCGCCATAACAAATCGCGCACACACATGTGCAGAAAAGCCTGACGGAGCTAACAACTGGCTGTGTCCTGTACATCTGTATTTATTTATTACAGATACAGATATTTATTTCGGCTTTTTGCCCATGTATAAAACAACAAAACGGTACAAAACAAAACAATAACAGCATAAGATATTACCATTTTAAGGTGATAATTTCTTTATCAAATGATAATACCATTACAAAAACACAAAACAAGGGGATCAGGTTTTGAATAAATTAGTAATAAAACTTTCAATAATCAAACAGCATTCCAGAACTGCAGTTAAAAACCTTGCAACCTGTAGGGTTCTATGGGGGTCCGTATCTTGCAGTATGTATGCAAGATGTGACTTGGCTGATTTATCGGCTAGTTTCTGGATTATCGGGTTTAATATACTAGTCTGAGCCGATCTGTACATGGGGCAACTGAACATTATATGCTGGAGGGATTCAGTTGACTTATTGTCACAAATGCACGAAACAGAGACCTGGCCCTTGGTAAATCTGTGTCTCAGCACATTTGATGGAAAAACATTAAATCTCACTTTAATGAAGGCAAATCTGTGTGACGCCACGGAAAGGGAGGTTAGGTAAGCTGGAACCTGATAAACAGGAGTGATGCCAATATTCATCGGCAAACAGAAATTTCCATTTCATTTGGTAATAAAACAACAACAACCCACAAAGCTGTCTGCAAAAAGGGTAAAACAAAATAATAATTAAAAGTGGTTAAAATAGCTGTTTTAATGTGCTTGAACAACAATTGAAATCAGCAATAAGCTAAACATGGGTTGAAAGGTGCTACGTCTCTGTCTAGGCATGTCGAAGCAAAAGGAGTGCCCAAAAGAGTACAGCCCAAGGGGCATGCCTGGTGTCAATAGGCAGGGAGTTCCAAAGTTTGGGTGCCACCACACAGAAAGATTGATCTGTTATAAATGTGGGATGAGTGTGTACGTCACTGAGAGTGCACCCCCCCCCCTAAAAAAGTGTGCAGGCAATCACGGTTCCCTATTTATTGCACACGTATTATACAGACACTTGTGGCATCCATACTTTCTCAAGCCTTCCAATGCATATGTGTGATCAGCTGTCAGGAAGCAGCCATGCCTTCACAAACACAACTTGGAAGTATTCCTTTCTTCCTTTTTACTCATCGCTGCACCCACACAATTCTAATAATAGAAAAAGATCTCCATTCAAGTGAATGCGGAGTGACAGGGCTTTGCACAGGCAGGGAGAAGCAACCCAAAAGCACAACAGGATACCTGAGATATAGTGCGCCTTCAGAGCACAATTGGATCACCTTCACCATATGCTCAGCGCCATCCATGGAGCAACAGGTGGCTCAGGATCCGGCTCCCCAAAGCAAATCAGGTATTTGCCGAGCGAGGAGAGCCTGACAAGCTCCCTTGCTGAGTCTCGGGCGCAGCATCTCCCAAAATGCGGAGACAAAGGAGGGTAGCGCCTCCAAAATGCTCGTGGCTCACATCCGAGTACAGCGAAATTTCAGCGCCTCCGTCAAAAAAGCCAAACAGCTAATGTGATAGCGATACCCAGCCTATCATCACACGGCGCTCCGAAGAGACTGATTAAAAACAAACACCAAGGAAACAAGAGATAAAGAGCGAGGCAGAATGAGGCCGGAGGCTCCGGATTCTGCCGCTTTGTTTATTTCCAGACAAAACCCAAGCCAGCTTCCTACAGCAGCTCTGAAACTACAGCAAAGAGGATGCTTGTAGGAAGACAGGAAAACAGAGGTGGCGTTAGGTGTGTGTGTGTGTGTGTGTGTGGAACCACAAAAAGAAATGTCACCTTTAGTATCGAGGGCCGGACAGACCGTTAGCCTTGCTGAGGCAGGTTGGGGAGAGCTGGAAAGGAAAGAGAAGGGCGTTCTCATGTGTTTTTTGCCCGTCCTCCTTCTGCTGCAAATGCCACACCGCAAAGGTCTCACTGCCACCAGCCTGGGCAGGGTTCAGGGCCTGCCAGCTTCTAAGACCACCTCCAGTCGCCTCAGGTTGTGGCTATCATAAAACTACACTGTGAAAGCTCTGCTCCATAACCTTTTGCGATTACGGTAGCCATCAAAATGTCACCTAAACATATGTTGGAAGCAAATCTGGGTGTCTCTTCTTGGACAACATACCCATGCAGAAGATCTCGGGTAATTTTATGTTGTGATCCACCCTGAGATCTACGGGTATAGGGCAGTATACAAATTTAATTAATAAATAAATAAAAACCACCTGAATCTTATACTGTAAACAGCCCTCTGATCCTCAGATGAAGGGCTTCTATATAAATTTAATGAATGAAGGAATGAAATAAAACTTCATAGCAAGCTGGGAGAGAACCCTGCCTGAAACCTTGGAGAGCTGCTGCCGGCCAGTGTAGACAATGTGGAGCTAGATGGATGCAGAGTCTGGCTCAGGCAGCTACCTGTGTTCCTATGAGTGAAGCCAAAGAGAGTTTCAATATGCCTACAAAAACTTTCCATCGGTGTTCTGCCGACCACTAAAGTTATCGCCAGTTGCCACCTGAAGCAAAATCTGTTGTGGTTTTTGAAAGGTCCGTCCCCGGGCAAAACTGCTAAGACTACAAACACCTGGGATAGTTTTCCACGTCCCTACCTGCAGACGCGGGCGGTGCTGTGGGTTAAACCACACAGCCTAGGGCTTGCTGATCAGAAGGTCGGCGGTTCGAATCCCCGCGACGGGGTGAGCTCCCGTTGCTTGGTCCCAGCTCCTGCCCACCTAGCAGTCTGAAAGCACGTCAAAAGTGCAAGTAGATAAATAGGTACCACTCCGGCGGGAAGGTAAACGCCGTTTTCGTGCACTGCTCTGGTTCGCCAGAAGCGGCTTAGTCATGCTGGCCACATGACCCGGAAGCTGTTCGCCGGCTCCCTCGGCCAGTAACGTGAGATGAGCGCCGCAACCCCAGAGTCGGACACGACTGGACCTAACGGCCAGGGGTCCCTTTACCTTTACCTGCAAAAACACAGGCAGAGGGCACTGGGATGGATCTGCTGCGAGATTGCAAAGATGTGTGTGGCGTGCTTCTCAAAACGCCGGGAGCGAGCTGTCTCGGGGTGCCCTTGAGCAAACATCGCGAGCGAGGCCACGGCACCCGGGGACGCGTGCTTTGCTGAATTCTCATGCTGCAAAGCACATCCCGTCTTCCAAGCCGCTCGGAGCTCTTTAAAGAAAAGGGCTGAGGCGCTAGGAGGAAGCAGCCAGCTGTGAGCTTTTTATTGGTCACGTTTGAACTGGCTGCACAGCGCTGATTAAATACCCCGAAGTCATGCGCTGCACTGTAGCAGACACAGCAAGAACTCCAGCCTGGCACTCTTCCCATGCTCCCTCGGTGGTGGTTGTTTATTTCACCCTCTCAGGAATAATAATTCTCAGGGCCTTAGCTCTTGCTGTGGCAAATCTGCGCCTAGGCTGTCCCATTTGAGGCTGCAGTTGAGGCCTCAAAAGATTGAGGCAGATCCCCATAAGCAGAATGGAAGAAGAAGAAGTAGTAGTAGTAGTAGTTCCGGCAAGTTCTGGATGAAAAAAAAAGCCCTATGTGGAGGGAATTTGTTTGTATGGAGGAATATTTCAGTCAAAACATATTTTGGCTTCAGGTGGTGTGGCCCAAATGACACATGTTTGCCACCTTAGTGAGAACTGTTGGGATTTCAGGACGAATTTAAAAAATAAACCACTTCTTCATGCAGTGCATAGTTTAGCTATGGAACAGGAGGCGGCCTCCAGGCTAGATGGCTTTAAAAGACGATTACCGGTAGGCAGATTTCTGAAGGAGAGGGCCATCAATGGCTACTAGACAGAATGGCTGGGCTCTGCCTTCACAGGGAGAAGCAGCTAGTCTTCTGAATGCCAGTTTCTGGAAACCACAGGAGGAGAGAGGGCTCTTGTGGTCGGATCCTTCCCATAGGCATCTGGTAGCCCCTTTTTTAAGGTCCATATAGTTAAAGATATGGTTTTCCCAGTAGTAATGTGCGGAAGTGAGAGCTGGACCATAAAGAAGGCTGATCGCCGAAGAATTGATGCTTTTGAATTATGGTGCTGGAGGAGACTCTTGAGAGTCCCATGGACTGCAAGAAGATCAAACCTATCCATTCTTAAAGAAATCAGGCCTGAGTGCTCACTAGAAGGACAGATCCTGAAGTTGAGGCTCCAGTACTTTGGCCACCTCATGAGAAGAGAAGACTCCCTGGAAAAGACCCTGATGTTGGGAAAGATGGAGGGCACAAGGAGAAGGGGACGACAGAGGATGAGATGGTTGGACAGTGTTCTCAAAGCTACTAACATGAGTTTGGCCAAGCTGCAAGAGGCAGTGAAGGATAGGCGTGCCTGGCATGCTCTGGTCCATGGAGTCACGAAGACTCGGACACGACTGAACGACTGAACAACAACAACAATAATGAAGATGCCTCTGTAGGGAGGCAGTTCCACAGCTTAGGGGCCACCACAGAGGAGGCCCTCTTCCCAGGCTGTCACCCCCGAGCCACTGAGGGTGATTTTTAGACAGAGGTTGGCAGGCGGTTTTTCTGTCGTGATTCCTGCATTGCAGGGGGTTGGGCTAGATGACCCTTGGTGTGCCTCCCAACCCTACAGCTCCGCGATGCTACAATCCAGTTTCACAGCTCTCCTCTTTTCTCTCTCTCTCTCTCCAGGTTGTGATTAAGAGAACTGCAGAAACGGGGGTAAACGGGAGAGCCAAGCTGCACCACCCACATGTCCTATTAACAAGCTGCGGCCTTCAGCCCTTCTCACGTCTCCCCTTTCCTGAGCTCTGCGAGGGGACAGCTGGCAGGATGGACCTCGCAGTTAATGAACCGCTGCCAGCGCTAATCCGGCACTGCCCCCCCCCCGCTTACCTTTGCTCTGCTCCAAGGATACCGGAGCGAGAGGGGGCCCTGCGTGGGATGCTGACTAAGGCAAGCTTGAGGCAACACATTCGCTGTGCAGCAATTCAGCACCAAGCTCAGCTACACAATCCTCCTTAATCTCAGCTGAACATTTTCTTTCCCCCTCCGGCTTCTTTTAATAAACCCTGATTACCATGGGCAGAGCTTTTTTCTTTGGAAACCTGCACGGAGAGAGCGAAAATTCAGACAAGGGACATTGTCAACAGCTTCCTCCCTCCCCCCCCCACACACCCCCTCAGCAAAGAGCACCTTCCAACTGCAGCATGTGTCCCTTCTCCCTCCCTTTAAGTCACAGCCAGGTGGAAATTGAAGGCAGGCCTCCCTCCAGGAGGATCCTGCCCGGAGAGAGTCTTTTCTACTGAGCTTAGAGTAATAAACAGATCTCAGGCGCACAAACACACGCCGAAATAATAATAATAATAATAAAAAGCAAGCTGCAGCATGTCCAAACAGAGAGATTAAATTTCTACACCTCCGCGGGAAATCTCCAGGGGCTGTTTAACTCCAGACCAGACACCTCACCGATTCCGGCAACTGCCTCATCCGGTCCAGGAGATAATCTTCAGCGCTGGGCCATGCTGTGTGCATCAGACACGGCACACACAGAACATAAACAACACGGGGCAATTGTCTCTGTGTGTGTGTGTGTGCCCACTCTCGGTGCCTGTCAGGAGGGATATGCCCACTGGAAATCGGGAACAGCTCTCTTAAAGCACAAAGCGTAAGAACAGTTTTCCTATTTGCCATGGCGCTAGGCTGCAAGGAGCTGCAAGGTAGGGAAGCATCATTGTCACTTTTGCATCCCACCTCTCCTCCAAGGAGCAGCACGAGGTGGTACATACGGGTCTCCCTCCTCCCCATTTTATCCCCACAACACCCCTGTGAGGTAGGTTTGGCTGAGAAACTGTGACTGGGCCAAGCTTCATGGCCAGGCCAAGCAGGGATTTGAACCCTAAAATAATGATAAACCACTGAGTGGTGCATATAATATGCAAGAACTGTAAGCATAATTTTGAAGCTGAGATTTTCAGAAAACCCAAACCCTGATTCAGGTCTATTTCTTAGGAAGGGTAGGATGAGCTGGAATGTGGGCATTGTGTGGGATGAGAAACACAGAGCAGTCAAGTACAACATCCCTAGAGTGGACATAAAAAGGGGGTGTCTGGACCAGCCAGTCGGAACTTCCTGTTTCCTCCTAGGCTGGGACAGACTTCCTCTACATGTGACCAGAGGTGGCCGTGGCCTCACCTGTGCAGGTAACAAAAGCATAGGAGTGGTCAGCCATCTCTCTCTCTCTCTCTCTCTCTCTCTCTCTCTCTCTCTCTCTGACTACATTTGTCGAAGAAGCAACATCTGCTTAGCCTAAGATGCTCTAGAGGACAAAGGGACTATCTCTTTATGGGATAGATTCCAGGTATATTACTTTTGTAACTTAAGTCTGCCTTCTGGGATCCATCTGTGAACAGAATGAGTGAGTGAGTAAACTTTTTATACTTTTATAGAAGACTGTGTCGTGTCTGTTTCTTTTATGAGGGACTAACGGGAAAATTACAAGGGACCCAGGTGGCGCTGTGGGTTAAACCGAGTCTAGGTCTGTGCGCTGCTCTGGTTCGCCAGAAGCGGCTTAGTCATGCTGGCCACATGACCCAGAAGCTGTCTGCGGACAAACGCCGGCTCCCTCGGCCTATAGAGCGAGATGAGCGCCGCAACCCCAGAGTCGGACACGACTGGACCTGATGGTCAGGGGTCCCTTTACCTTTAAAGGGGAAATTACCAGGTAACTTATTTTAGAGGCTTTAGCGAGCCTGAGCAAACGCATCCGCTGTTCAAGTTTACAAAGGGGAATGTTACTCTGCTAAATTGTAGAACTTGTTAACACAAGTTGGAAAGGATATAATCAAACAATATACCCTCTCCTGCATCCCTGAACATTGGCCCAGTTAATCCCAATGGGATCTACTGGGCAGAGGCTCAAGAGTGGGCAAAAGTTTCTCTGGGCAACTCACTATCTTTCGGTCTAACCCTAGCCCTCACCAGGTTGAATAGCAATGTGAGAAATTAAGACACAGGTTAAAGAAACAATATTTGGTTGCCACTGCACATTGTCTTTGAAACACACCACCGGTGCCTATAAAGAATGGCTCCCAGCAGTTTCCCCCTTGCCCCACTCAATTCCCAGGTAAAACCCACTCTCTAGTGACACATTGGCACAAACGTCAATCCGGAGAAAACCCAAATCGCCACTTGCTCCGACTGAGCGCTAAAGAAGAAAGCAGCAGCAGAAGAGGAAGTATGGATAAGCCCCCCCCCCCCCAAAGTCAACGTGGATTGACTTCCCCGCATCAGCAAGAGCCTGGAAATTGGAAATTGGAATCAGCCATTGCATTTCCAGAGGAGGTCACTACACACAGAGTCACCACTTGGCTGGACTTGGGTGCCTCCATCCCTCCCCCCACTCGCCTGCTGGAAACCTCCTTTCCGATTTCCGACAGAGATTTAAAAAATAAAAATAAAAAAATAAATGAAAATGAAAAATAAAATGCTATTATCCTCTACAGAGGTCCAGGAGTCAAAAAGAGGAATGGCGTGAGCAGACTCTAATGGAATGGTTTGCACTTATGTTGACAGAGGTCTGCCGCCGTGAGAAAATTCCAGGCTGGGCTGTGGCAAGGGTGATTGACTATAAGTGGTCTGCGGATAGCGGTAATAAGGTTGTTTGGGTGGTTCTGGTAAGTAAGGGCTCAGCTACTCCCTTCCTCCCCACTGCAGACTAGCAAGGGAAGCTGCCCACTGCCCTATCTCCTTCGATAAAATGCCCCTAACCTGTGGTTATCCCCCAGATTATGGACAGGGGCAAAAGGATGAGAATTTCCCCCTGCTGTCTCTGCTGTAATGGGTAATAGACTAACACTCTAAGGCAGAGCTTTCCAAACGGTGTGTCGCGACACATTAGTGTGTAGATGTGTTGCGTGAATGTTCCCTGCGCTCCTCCCAGGGCTGGAAAGGGGTTAGTTGACTGAGTAAAACTGAATTACTGTGTCACAAAATGGTGCACGTCTGAAAAGTGTGTCACACACATGGAAAGTTTGGGAAGATCTGCTCTAAGGGCTACTTTCCTTCCTATAACTTGCTTTTGCTCCAGCTGTTTTCATGTAGACCTTTAATACAGGAAAGCTTTTTTTCTCTCTCTCTCTGTTGAGGATTTCAAAGCTGTGCCATCGGATAAGCTTTGCAAGACCTGAGGTGACCGAAGCATTGCTCCTTGCAAGAACTGAACTCATCTGCAGCTTATCAATAAAATTAACTAACGGCGAAGTTTGCAAATGGATTCCAACATTCGTGAACAGACGCACACGCACCCTGGTCTTCCAATGGGATGGGTCCAAGTGTAAAAACTGTCTTGTGTCTTTAGCAATTTGCTCTTCAAAGCCGTTCTCACATAACATTATCGGCATGTAATGCGATGTAAACTAATGTAAATTGTGCAATGATCTGCTAGAGTTTGCGCTCTCTCTTATCTTCACTGGGCAAAACCTCTGCTCTTTAAAGTTAGCCCTCTTGTGTTTTACAAGCTCCTTGACTCTGCTGTTGAAATGCAAGAGGTTTTTGTTTTTGTTTTTCAAAATCTGTAGAACCTCTTCAACGAAAGGGCTATCTCTTAAAATACAGGCAGTAAAACACATCTGGAGAGGCTGCAGATAAAAAAATATTTTGATCCCTTAGACTTTCACCAGCACCTTTGTTGCCCACACAAGTCCTGAGGCTTCGATAGGAACCTCCGGGTGCAAGGAGGGGGCTTCCCAGGGATTGGGCCCTTTGTTTGCGCATACAGATGTTGGCATGCCATCAACACTCATTCTACAGCAGCAGCAGCAACGTAATTGCTCAGCCTCATTAGCAAATATTTATCGCCGCCGCAGAAGGAGCGCTATTGTTTGGAGGTGCAATTAAAAAGATCAGGAATGCAAGGCATGCACTGTATCTGCGCACCTGTTGAACCATGACCTGCATCGGCACCTGTTGAACTAGGAAGTAGGGTTGCCACCAAGCAACCAGAATTTTACCGGAAGGATGGTAAGATCCATTGTCTTGACCAAGGGCCAAAACTGAATCGCGCAAAGCTAAAGAAAGGAAAAGGGGGGGGAGTATGCGTAAGTTGTTCTTGCAAACCGGTGCGCCTGCATGGGCTGTCGTGCGGTGAGAAAGGTTGCTAATGTTTAGCTGTGCCTTTAAAGAGCTATTTGATCCGCGGCAATTAACAGGTGACAACAGAAAATGCTTCAGCTGCTAATTTTAGCACGTCAAATTGTTGTTAAAGGGCACAAGAGTAGGCCAGGCCTACTCCCCCCCCTCTGCCCCCACATCTGAACAGCTGACAATGGTAATCATATATCTGCACACCAAGGTGTCACAGGTGGGTGCATTTATTTGGTGTGCAAGTCAGAAATCTGTGCAGTCAGGATTTGGGGTGCAAATGCATTGAGGACCCTGTCACCCCCCCCCCAGAATTCGGTGCCCGGGTGCCCCGCACCCCTTGCGACACCGTGTAAAGATGGCCCTTGAGGCAATGTAGCCATCAAATTCTGCAGCAGTCGCAGTTCCTGAACATTCTTCAAAGGGAGCCCCATATATAACCCATGGTGCTTATCTATCCTAGAGGTTAGGCTACTCTTGTTCAGATATGGCCATAGCTCTGCCTCTGGCTGAACGCATGAAGGAACTGAGACCTATAGGAAACTGTACATGAACAGCACACTATCCCCCCCCCCAAAAAAAAGAATAGAATAGAATAGAATAGAAACACAACCGTGTTGCAACAGTTCCACTTTGCAAACGAGACAGTTGCACTTTGTAAACGATACAGTTCCACTTTGTTAACAAGACAGATCCACTTTGTAAACCAAGTTAGAACTCCAAAATCCAGGGGGAAATGTGGTTGAGGGGAAGCTCCCGGGCACCATGAGTCCTATCAGCCACAGAAACCTGCCACAATCCATACTCTCCCAGCCTCATCTTTTTGTTCAGGATGAGGGATTTCCAACATTTTTCTTTGCAATCCATCTCCTTGCATCGAGAAACAGCCCACCTGAGCCTCCGACTAAAAACCGGCAGCTTTGCTTGCTTACTGCCACACAACAGGCCCAGTCTCTCCCTGAATACAAATGGGGCATTAACTTATTTTTATCTGCCCATCTCTGGCAGGATCAGCTATTTGAGCTGTGTTTTCCTCAGGCAGGGGAAAAGGAGGAGGTAGTCCCAATATGCAATGGGGAGGTGTATTTATTTATTCCAAAAAGAATCAGATAAAACCAGCCTGGTGTGTTTTGATCACAAGCCCTTCTTCTGGGAAAATCTCTGCTACCCGTGTTCTCTGATACAATATGTATTACATTGCTGGAATTAAATTATACAATCCCTACCAATTTATGTACACAATCTACTGACATATTTATAGAGCATGTGGGAGAGCACATCTCTTTTTTCTGTCCAATCGGTGTAGGGCTGCTGCATCTGAAGGCCACTGTGTGTGGCCACAGACACCAACCAAGTGGGGGTCACATCAGTCGGATAAGCAGAAAGAAACATTTCACTTTTTGTGAGGAGAGACTGACCCTAGATTGTCCAACTGTTGAAGCAACATGTACTTTAAAAGGCTTTTGTCCAATAAGGTGCTGAACAATTCCATTTAGGGAGTCATGTCGATCACACTGAAGGTGGCAACTGCAAACACATCCTGTGTTTTTATCACAAGAGAACGGCAGCCATTTTAGTTGCCGCAATCTCACGTTATTTCAAAGCGTGATTTCCCCACACACAAAAAACGCTTTAGGGTTGGTGTGATCTTGCATGGCGCCCCAAAACATGAAAAAGGTGCTTGGGGGAGGGAAACGTGGTGCGAAATCGCATGTGATCACAGCAATGTGCTCTTGTGATAAATGAAAAGATGTGTCAGGGACCATGCTGTGCAGGGCTGCACTGAGGAGGAATGGTGGGAGCTGCCCCCCTCCCCCGACCCTGAATCTTCCCAGGAGCAGGAGGACAGTATAGATTTGGAACAGTGGTTTGCAGAGGGGCATAGTTTAGAAGGCAGAAGCTGGGAAATACTCGATGGGGAACAGCTAGCAAAAAAAAAAAACACTGGAAGAGAGAGGGTTAACAGATTCGCAGTCTCTGGACAGCAATCCCCCCCCCTTCCTGAAGGATATGGATAGCTCAGAGAGTGTCAGAACAGAAAGCGCAGAAGGTACAAGCTCTGATTACAAGACGTAGGAGTGACGTAGATTAATAGGCATTTTAGGAGAGAGGGTGAGTATCAGATTTCAGTTCCTGTCTCTTCCTTCCTTTGTTTCAGTTTTTTCCCACGACAAACCAAGTCGTCGCCATTTCTCCGAAGCCGGAGTATAAAGACCAAAACTTCAAATGGAGATATTTTTTCCCCAGTTAACCCCCGAGGGGAAATCTCAACAGTCTCAGTTTTTAAATTCCAAATACTTTCTATCGATTGTTGTAGCAGCAGTCACTTAAAGAGTTAATTTCTTTCACCACCCGAAGGGAGGGAGGCGGGCTGCCTTTCTTCTTTCCCCCAGATCGTTCCAGGAATTACAAAGAGTAGATCAATTACTCACAGCCTCTGGGTTCTTATCAGCTCCTTAAAGACAGGTAGAACTTAGACGCTCATCACAGGCTTTGTCGCCGCATTTACATCCCGGTTGGGGCATGTCCCCTATAGCCCGGCTCCGTAGTCCCTTCACCCCCACTCCCCCTTTACAGGGGGAGCGGGGGAAGGGTTCGGAGCCACAACGGGCACAGCCGGGGAGCCCAGGGTGCGGGACGCTCTTCCCGCACCCCAACCGGAGCCCCGCTATGCGGCTGCAGGGCTCCTAACCCCCGGGATGAACTGGGTGCTTCGCAGCCGAAGCATCCCACGACCACCCGCAATGGCGTCAGCCGCCGGAAGTCAGGAGTGACGTAGATTAATAGGGATGGGGAGTTGGCCTGAATTGGGAGCACCGCCATTCTAAGAAGACGCTTTCTTTTGTCTCTCACTGTGTTTATTAAAGAAACTAACTGGTAAGACCTTCCTTTCATTTGATCTGCTTATTACTGCCATGGGGGAGGAAGCCAATTCCACGAAGATGGCGTCCAGGAAGGTGGCATCCTGGATTAGGGCTTCAAGGTGTTGAAGGGTAAGCAATTCCAGGCTGTAAAAACAGATTCAGAGCCAGAATCCAAATAGGGCTGAAAATCCATAGACCAACCACTTTTATTTGGTCTCCCAGCTTCATTAACTACGAACCCCGTAATCCAGGGTCCCCTCCAAACACCAGTCATCTCCCCATTCATGAGAAGCACAGCAGGGAGTTTGCAAAAACACGGCTCCTTCCCTCCACTCCGTACACACCTTTCCTATCCCTTGGGGCACGACTCACTCAATGAGTCACGACAGGTGGCCATGTGGGTGCAACAGCAGCTTCCTTCCAAGAGTTGCCCTGGGCTGCGCTCTGTATGCAGCCACACCTGTTCTCCTCCTTAATGCCCCACATTCCTTTTGCGATGCAGAGTCACTGCTTGGTCATGAAGTCCCAAAGCTGACGTGCCACCAGCAAAGGGGGAGGCGTAACATTTTGGGAAAGTGACTGGGGACTGCAGAGCTCTTGTTTGTGTAAACCCCACAAACGGGTTGGTTTAGCTTAGTGGTGAGGAGTCACTCAGTCGGGGTGCCAACTTGAATAAAAATTGACCCCAAGGCGTGGAACATACATCCCTTTTTAGTGGTAATGCCCATTAACTTTGGGGGGGGAGGACCAGCCCCCACAAATATTTTATTGGGGGTCAAAGGGACCTCAGCCCCTAGGGGTTGGCTCCTATCCACTATATGGAGAGCTAGAAAGAGGGGCTTAAACCTTATTCTGTTGGGAGGAGGAATAAAACTTCTGGGCCCTTGTTG
The DNA here is from genome assembly GCF_009819535.1 of Lacerta agilis. Taxonomy (NCBI): domain Eukaryota; kingdom Metazoa; phylum Chordata; class Lepidosauria; order Squamata; family Lacertidae; genus Lacerta; species Lacerta agilis. The sequence continues at coordinate 5,962,245 of NC_046321.1, read as the reverse complement.
CCTCGTATAAGCAAACTGAATTCACATATATATGTATGCTAAAATCAGCATGCCCCCAAACTCTCCTTTTGAAGCGTACACACAAACACGGAAACTTCAAATCGGCCATGAAGAGCAAGGGTCAAGAGCGGGTGTTTTTGGCCAAACATTGTGTCCACACCCTCAGGCCTCAAAAAAGAGAAAACGTAATCCAAAAATTGGGGGTTACAGGTAGGTAGCCGTGTTGGTCTGCCATAGTCAAAACAAAACAAAATAAAAAATTCCTTCCAGTAGCACCTTAGAGACCAACTAAGTTTGTTCTGGGTATGAGCTTTCGAGTGCATTCAGAAGAAGTGTGCACACACACGAAAGCTCATACCCAGAACAAACTTAGTTTTGTTTTAAAAATTGGGATTTTTTTGTTTGTTATAATTGCATTATAAAGGCAGGGCTATGTCCACCAGGCTGCATATTATGCTATTTGCTATGGTTGACCCGCTGCTTACTCTTTGCAAAGAAGCAGTTCTGAAATATTCAGCACCCTCCGTGGACTAGCGGAACATTTGGACCAGCCGACTACACAGTTTGCAGGGGGAAATGGTATAATTTCCTCTTTGGGGGGTTCTACTGCATTGTCCGTCCACTAAACAAATTATTTATGTGGGCAAACGCTGTATTGCTTTGAGTAATAACAATTTCAACGATTTTTTAAAATTATTTTTGTTCCGCTCAAGCCCTGCAGGACGCACACAGGCAAAGACAGTATTGCTCTCTCCACAATTATAAATAAAGGGCAATATCTAATAATACAAGCACAATCTTCAGGCCATGGCATATTTCCGAACCTCCCTTCTAAAAACATTTCAAGGCAGCAGAGTTAACTTGGCTTTAGTGAAAGCCTGCCTGCCTCTCCATTTCTGCAAATCCTTAAAATAACAAGGGACAATACTACCAAAGGAATATAAGGGAACATTTTATGCGGTTTTGCTACTTTAGAAATGGATGCAGTTGCACTATCCATCTGAAGGGATACAGCAGGAAATCCTTGCTTTGTTCAGCATGCTCCACCATCAATCCCACACACACCCCAATATTGTTCAGAGAAAACTAATTTCATCACTAGGGATGATACAAACCCTTTCCAAGAACGATTGCTCATTTCCTTGAAGACTTCCCGAAGAGGACAGCAAGGCTCACTGAACGTAATTTTTAGCCAAAAGCCTAACCTCAGGTTCTATGCTGCTGTTTATACCATCGTTGGTGCAAGTTCAGCTCTTCACAGAACAGAAGGAGCCATTGTGTGGAGCGCCAATGATGCTCTTATGAATTGGAGGAACGCGGGTGGCGCTGTGGTCTAAACCACAGAGCCTAGGGCTTGCCGATCGGAAGGTCGGCGGTACGAATCCCCGCAACGGGGTGAGCTCCTGTTGCTCAGTCCCAGCTCCTGCCCACCTAGCAGTTCGAAACCATGACAAAGTGCAAGTAGATAAATAGGTACTGCTCCGGCGGGAAGGTAAACGGCGTTTCCGTGCGCTGCTCTGGTTCGCCAGAAGCGGCTTAGTCATGCTGGCCACATGACCTGGAAGCTGTACACCGGCTCCCTCAGCCAGTAAAGCGAGATGAGCGCCGCAACCCCAGAGTCATCCGCGACTGGACCTAATGGTCAGGGGTCCCTTTACCTTTACCTACAAAGGAAATGGTGCCCATCGGGACTGGGAGGGAAGAGAGCCCAGACAGCAGGTAAAGCCAGAACTAATGACCAGCAGCACTGAAGTGACCTCCCTGGGGCAAAAGCCTGGTCCATGTGTCTGGAGGTCTTGGCCTGCCCAGACAACAAGACCCCTGTCTTCACTCCTTCTCAAAAATTATGCTTGGAACAAGCATTCTATAGTAGACAGTAGAAAAGGCAGAGGTGTGTGCTTGGTTGTGGGCTTTATGTGGTGCCCGCAACAGTTGCTGCAAGCTTTCCCACAACCCCAAAATGATGGCAACCCCTGCCAGCACTGCCAAAACTGTGCACTGCAAGGGGAGATCCGTGGTAAGCAAGAAATCTGGAATCTTGTCCAGCCACTCTGGGCGGCTTCCAACAGAATATTAAAATGCAATAGTCTATTAAACATTAAAAGCTTAAAAAACAATAAAACATTAAACATTTAAAAATTCCCTAAACAGGGCTGCCTTCAGATGTTTTCTAAAAGTCTGGACCATAAAGGAGGCTGATCGCCAAAGAATTGATGCTTTTGAATTCTGGTGCTGGAGGAGACTCTTGAGAGTCCCATGGACTGCAAGAAGATCAAACCTATCCATTCTGAAGGAAATCAGCCCTGAGTGCTCACTGGAAGGACAGATCCTGAAGCTGAGGTTCCAAGACTTTGGCCACCTCATGAGAAGAGAAGACTCCCTGGAAAATACCCTGATGTTGGGAAAGATAGAGGGCACAAGGAGAAGGGGACGACAGAGGACGAGGTGGGTGGACAGTGTTCTTGAAGCTACCAACATGAGTCTGACCAAACTGTGGGAGGCAGTGGAAGACAGGTGTGCCTGGCGTGCTCTGGTCCATGGGGTCATAAAGAGTTGGACACGACTGAATGACTGAACAACAACAAAAAGTCTGGTAGGTGTTTTTCTCTTTGACATCTGGTGGGAGGGCGTTCCACAGGGTGGGCGCCACCACCGAGAAGGCCCTCTGCCTGATTCCCTGTAACCTGGCTTCTCACAGCGAGGGAACGAGGGAACCACTAGAAGGCCCTCAGAGCTGGGCCTCAGTGTCCGGGCAGAACGATGGGGGTGGAGATGCTCCTTCAGGTATACTGGACCGAGACCGTTTAGGGCTTTCAAGGTCAGCACCAACACTTTGAATTGTGCTTGGAAACGTACTGGGAGCCAATGTAGGTCTTTCAAGACCAGTGTTATGTGGTCTCGGCGGCCGCTCCCAGTCACCAGTCTAGCTGCCAAATTCTGGATTAGTTGTAGTTTCCGGGTCACCTTCAAAGGTAGTCCCACATAGAGCACATTGTAGTAATCCAAGAGGGAGATAACCAGAGCATGCACCACTCTGGCGAGACCATCTGTGGGCAGGTAGTGTCTCAGCCTGCGTACCAGATGGAGCTGGTAGACAACTGCCCTGGACACAGAATTAACCTGTGCCTCCATGGACAGCTGTGAGTCCAAAATGACTCCCAGGCTGTGCACCTGGTCCTTCAGAGGCACAGTTACCCCATTCAGGACCAGGGAGTCCTCCACATCCGCCCGCCTCCTGTCCCCCCAAAACAGTACTTCTGTCTTGTCAGGATTCAACCTCTTCTCTCTGAGGAGCCTCTAATAAGATTCTGAGGGACCTTTGGATCCGATGGGACACATTTGGAACAATTGCTTAGGTGAACATGGTGGTTCTTTCCACAGAGGAAGAACTGGCAATGTATAGCCAAAAATTAACACGGAAGAAATGCCAACCTATGGAAAGGAAAGGAAAGGCAATTTCAGCTAGAATTGCAATGAACCGGAAGCCTTACAAGACCAAACCTGTGTGAAGGCTGTTTTTACCAAGAACCTCCCTGCAAGATAAGAACAACCCTACTCTCAAAACAGCTGCAGGAGAACATTTAGATGGAAAACAATCTCACCCCAAGGCAATGGCATATATTCCTTACAAAGGCTTCATGGTAATGACGACCGATTTAGTATCAAAACAAGGATGTTCAGTGCACAGGTGTTGAAATGCTTAACAATCTAGGCAGGACACAAAGCGGGACTGTATAATGGGAGGGAGAAACCATCTGTGAGCGACCCAGATGGCTGAAGAGAAGTCCCATTTCTGTTGCACGGCATTTGACCGAAGAAGAAACATGCAACACAATAGAGGGTGAACTTAGATACACCTGGGCAATTGTCTCTCCTCCACTATGTCCAGTATGCCCCATTAATGGGGTTGCCATATTTCAAAAAGTAGAAACCAGGACACCCTGGTTGAGCTTTTTTTTAAACAAACCCAACAGACGATTGGGTTTTTGGTTGACTTGTCTAAGATCAATTCCGCCTTTGAAATCCCAGTAATGTCTGGAAAAATCTGGACAAACAATGGGAAGTGAAGAAACTTGACCAGCCCCCTCCATCGTAGGTAGCAGAGGTCGGATTAGAGTGCCAACCTCCAATTAACACCTAAATTATGTGGCATCTAAGCTATTAGCGAATGTGCATAGGGAGTTGAAAGCTCTCCAAATAAAAGGGCCTCCACAGGTGAGCAGCCTTTGTGATTATTTAACTTCCCCAAACCAAGAAAGATCCTGTTTCAGAACATCACCCACCTGAACTGTGCGTGTGTGGTGTGTGTGTGTGTGTGTGTGTGGTGTGTGCGTGTGTGTAAAAAGCATGCATCCAGCAACAGCAACTGCGCACTGTTGAGAAAATGGAAAACAGCTTGAAAGTTGCTTCCCGCCCTAATTGGGGGGGGGGGGAAGCTTACCTAATTATGCCTTCTCGCGATTTCCTTTTCCTGCTTTCCTTTGAGAAATTATGCAGGCGAAAATTAGCCCTAAAGTTGTTATTTGCTTTCAGAGTGGGCCCCTTTGAGCCATATGTCTAGATAACTAGAGCTAAGGAGACAACTCCATTATTGGAGAGGAAGAAAGGAAGACTTGCTTTGACACACATCATCTTGTGTCTCCCCCCCCCTTCTTCTCCCCCCCCCCAACACCACAGCTGCATGACATTCGCTTCCCAGACTCCTGCCATTTTCCGATCCATGCCACTCCGAGCTTCTCTTTATTGCTTCCATGTTGACGAGATGTTATTAAAATATTATGACATCACCCCACTGTAATAAACTCCCTGTACAAAGCACTGTGACATTTCTCGACAAGTGGCTGACAGGGCTTGCTTCAGGCAGACTTCTGACACTCTTTGTGAAGTATTAAAATGGGTGTCTCTTCCGTCCTCTCCTCCTCCGGTCTCTGCTCACCAGGCACGCAACAGATCCCACAGCACTGTCCTACACTGGGCCTGACCTCCCCCCCCCCACTTGTCTCCCCAAATCAACACCTGCAAGTTTGGGGCACTCCTTTGTTGTTAAAGATCTAGAGTCCTCGCACTGGAGAGTGACCACAAGACTCATCTAGCCCATCCCCCTGCAATGCAGGAATCTTTTGCCCAGCATGGGGCTCGAACCCACGACCCTGAGATTAAGAAGAAGAAGAAGTCTCACGCTTCTGAGCTATATAACAGTCACCACCACCACCACAACAACAATTATTTATACCCCACCCATCTGACTGGGTTTCCCCAGCAACTCTGGGCAGCTTCCAACACATATAAAAGCATAATAAAACATCAAACATTAACAACTTCCCTATATAAGGCTGCCTTCAGGTGTCTTCTAAAAGTTTTATAGTTCTTTGTTTCCTTGGCATCTGATGGGAGGGCATTCCACAGGGCAGGTGCCACCACCGAGAAGGCCCTCTGCCTGTTTCCCTGTAATTTTACTTCTCGCAGTGAGGAATGTTCTTCTGAATGTCCCACTTCTGACACCATTGAAACCCATCTCCAACAAGGGAACCGTGAGAAGGCCCTTGGAGCTGAACCTCAGTGTTCGGGCTAAACAATAGGGATGGAGATGCTCCTTTAGGTATACAAGGCCTGGCTGACGTACTTTGAGTACTTTGGCCACCTCATGAGAAGAGAAGACTCCCTAGAAAAGACCTTGATGTTGGGAAAGATGGAGGGCACAAGGAGAAGGGGACGACAGAGGATGAGATGGTTGGACAGTGTTCAATTCAATTCAACACCTTTATTGGCATATAAGAAACCAAATAGAAAATTCTTTCCAGTAGCACCTTAGAGACCAACTGAGTTTGTTCTTGGTCTGAGCTTTCGTGTGCATACCAAGAACAAACTCAGTTGGTCTCTAAGGTGCTACTGGAAAGAATTTTCTATTTTGTTTCGACTATGGCAGACCAACACGGCTACCCACCTGTCATTGGCATATAAGGACAGTGTTCTTGAAGCGACCAGCATGCCTGGTGTGCTCTGGTCCATGGGGTCACGAAGAGTCAGACACGACTGAACGACTGAACAACAACAACAATTTTTATTTTCTGAATTTTGATCAATTTTTTATATTGGTTCCTTTCTAAGGATTATGCTCAATATGTTATTAGCTCTGTGTTGCTTTAGTGTAAGCCGCCTTGAGTCCTGGTCTGGTGAAAAGGCAGGATGATATGGTTGTGGTTGTTGTTAATAGCAATAGTTTGACTTGTGCTGCCCCCCTCGCTTCAAACCACCAACAGTAATGAACAAAAGGCTTGCGCAAACATACCCGTTAATAACCAGAAGCTGAACAAACAAGGTAAGAGAGGCCATTGACCTGGCGATAACGGCAGGTCCTACAAAGATGAGCATTTGCAATGGATGACTAAGCAGACTGTGATTGGACTTCTTATAACTAAGAAGGAGAGCAACACCTTCCAAATTGACAGCGTATGTCAGCTGCTTTGGAAGGAGCAAGGCAAAGAAGAAGAAGAAGAGGAGGAGGAGGAGGAAGAGGAGGAGGAGGAGGAAGAGGAGGAGGAAGAGTTTTGATATCCCCCTTTATCACTACCCGAAGGAGTCTCAAAGCGGCTAACATTCTCCTTTCCCTTCCTCCCCTACAACAAACACTCTGTGATGTGAGTAAGCATGAGAGACTTCAGAGAAGTGTGACTAGCCCAAGGTCACCCACCAGTTGTATGTGGAGGAGCGGGGAATCGAACCCCATTCACCAGATTACGAGTCCCCTGCTCTTAACCACTACACCACGCTGTAGGGAGGAATTCGCAATCCTGGAAGAGGAACTGTTTTGTATGAAAAGAAACTACCATGCAAGAGGCGACAGGATGGCCTGTAAATCTGATGGTGAATTCACACCTTAGTACCAGACACCTCTGACCCCGCCAAACCATCAGAGGTGGTTTTAGGGTGCTGCTCTGGTCCATGAGGTCACGAAGAGTCGGACACGACTAAACGACAAACAACAACAACAACAATAGAACTCAGGCAAAACTTTATAGCTCCACTTTTACGTCAATTTAGCTTTCTATCCAGAGAAAGACAGGTTTTATACTTACTGAACAATGTCACTGGAAATACAGCCTCCCAGGTGGCTAAATTTCTTTTTTTAGCTTTTAAGCGTCGTAAGATTTTAATTGATTGTATCGATATGAAGCTATCTGTTTAGCTCCATTCCATTGTGGGTTATGTTTTTCCTTTTGTTTCCTTCAAAGTTCCTTCAGAGGTTTTTTAATTCTGTACAAATGTATTTTTTCTGACTGACGGTCAAATAAAAGAATGTATGTATGTAAACATAAGGGACCCAGGTGGCGCTGTGGGTTAAACCACAGAGCCTAGGGCTTGCTGATCAGAAGGTCAGCGGTTCGAATCCCTGCCACGGGGTGAGCTCCTGTTGCTCGGTCCCTGCTCCTGCCCACCTAGCAGTTCGAAAGCACATCAAAGTGCAAGTAGATAAATAGGGACCGCTCCAGCGGGAAGGTAAACGGCGTTTCCGTGTGCTGCTCTGGTTCGCCGGCTCCCTCGGCCTATAGAGCGAGATGAGCGCCGCAAATGGTCAGGGGTTACTTTACCTTTATGTATGTAAACAACAACAACAACAAACCGGTGCAGCCAGCTTGGGCACCCTGCTGCAGGGAGCACCACAACCAATGCTGTAGAACGCAGCGGAAGAGACGGGGGTGCCAAATTTTAGCATCACACAGGGCGCCGCTGAAATTTGAGAGCCCAAAGTCTGCCGCTGCCACCACAGCAATATGGTTCCGAACCGATTACTTTTGTGGGTATGCAACCCTCGACAGGAAAAGGTTTCCAACCCTAAGTGGTATGTATTGCTACTAACTCTGGTAGAGTGAAACCAAAGCACTCTCTTTTCCAACGATAGCTTCTTCTTTCTTTTGGAAATGTCTCTTGGGTCTCCTACATAAATTTTCCTTAGGGCCAACTCCTTTTCATCGGAAACCCGTTTGCTAGCAAATATTGACTCATAAAGTGAAACCAGACCAATCCTGTAGTGGTTGCATTTTGTAACCCACGGAACCGCTCCTCCTCTTCATGTTTGGGGTAAAGAAAATGGGGAGGGGGGAGGAAGCACTGGCAAATCCAAAAATAGCTTATAGCTTATAAAAATAATGAAATGGCAACTCTCCAATTCTGCAAAATAATACCCAAGTTTATTTGTGGGTGTTCTAACCCAAGGCGGCTGGGCTCTTCCTCACCGCAGAACAGCCTGACGCAATCCTCCTTGATTTACGATGACTTCACATCTCGCAGAGAAATCTATCATTTAAAACACGCTGCAGGTTTGTCGGGAGAGGCAGCGAGGGCTTGATTTACTACGAATTCACTCCTCGGGACAAAATCATCCCAAATCCAACCGTCAAACTGTTTGCAAGGCTGATAGAAAACATCAACTCTCTTCTTCATGCATGAGCATCGTTGGGAGAACGATGTCTGGAAAAGGAGTTTATTAGAACCGATTCCCTTTGGAAGGAACTAAGCTGGATTCTTTTAAATGCCTGTTGTCATTGTCCATGGAGTTTTCTTGGCAGGGATACTGGAGTGGCATCACTTTGCCGACAAAGGTCCGTATAGTTAAAGCTATCGTTTTCCCAGTAGTGATGTATGGAAGTGAGAGCTGGACAATAAAGAAGGCTGATCGGCGAAGAATGGATGCTTTTGAATTATGGTGCTGGAGGAGACTCTGCAAGAAGATCAAACCTATCCATTCTGAAGGAAATCAGCCCTGAGTGCTCACTGGAAGGACAGATCATGAAGCTGAGGCTCCAATACTTTGGCCACCTCATGAGAAGAGAAGACTCCCTGGAAAAGACCCTGATGTTGGAAAAGATGGAGGGCACAAGGAGAAGGGGATGACAGAGGCCAAGATGGTTGGAAAGTGTTCTCGAAGCTACCAACATGAGTCTGACCACATTGCAAGAGGCAGTGGAAGACAGGAGTGCCTGGCGTGCTCTGGTCCATGGGGTCACAAAGAGTCCGATATGACTAAATGACTGAACAACTACAACCATATCTCCTCTCACTCTCCTCTTTTCCAAGCTCAACATAATGCAGATTTGGTCTGGCAATGGGCCTGGTGCCTGAAGCAGCTCCCCATAGAGCAGGTTCTTGGGGGATCCTACAATCTTCCTACTAACATGAGTCTGACCAAACTGCGAGAGGCAGTGGAAGACAGGAGTGCCTGGCATGCTGTGGTCAATGGGGTCACAAAGAGTCAGACATGACTAAACGACTAAACAACAAAGATGGATTCTTAGCTGAGCTGGAAATAGGTGGACATCGTGAAATGGAGCAAACATCAGTCGGGTTTTCTCTAGATTGGCATCCAATTTATTGATAATTTATTGGCTTTCTTGGGGAAAGCAGTGGGGCTTTCTAGGTACCGGGAAAGTGCAATTCTGGATGAGCCCTTGGGTTAATAGTAGCGCTCAGGGCTTTTTTCCCCAGCTGGAATCCGCTGGAACTCAGTTCCAGCACCTCTCAGGTGGGCGCCATTGCCATTCTAAGAGAACGATTGAGATGTTCATGGTGAGTTCCGGCTCCGCTTCTCCTAGAAAAATAGCACTGGTAGTACTGGTGAACTTCTAGAAGAATGTAATAAAGTTAGAAGAGCATGCTGGATCAGGCCAGTGGCCCATCTAGTCCAGCACCTCACAGTGGCCAACCAGATGCCATAAGCCCTCTCCCCTTCATTTCCTAAGTACCTAAGTGTTGGTGCTGACCTTTAAAGCCCTAAATGGCCTCGGTCCAGTATACCTGAAGGAGCACCTCCACCCCCATCATTCTGCCTGGACACTGAGGTCCAGCGCCGAGGGCTTTCTGGCAGTTCCCTCCCTGCAAGAAGCCAAGTTACAGGGAACCAGGCAGAGGTAGTGGCCCCCGCCCTGTGGAACGCCCTCCTATCAGATGTCAAAGAGAAAAACAACTACCAGACTTTTAGAAGACATCTGAAGGCAGCCCTGTTTAGGGAAGCTTTTAATGTCTAATAGACTGTTGTATTTTAATATTCTGTTGGAAGCCTCACAGAGTGGCTGGGACAACCCAGTAAGATGGGCCGAGTATAAATAAATATAATAATAATAATAATAATAATAATAATAATAATAATAATAATAAGCAATGAAGATTCAACCCACCCAGAGGAGTGTTTGTCTGCTTGCCCAGTCTTGGGATTATGGCCATTCTCCATGCTAGGCTCAGCCCATCCTTCAAAAGGAGGGCAAAGTCATTTTATTTGATTTTTTCATTTCTGTACTGCTTAATGTATTAAATACAGTGGTACCTCGGTTTTTGAGTGTCTCGGAAGCCGAACATTTCAGTTTTCGAATGCTGGAAACCTGGAAGTAATTGCTTCCGCTTTTGAACGTGCCTTGGAAGTCGAACAGCTTCTGCTGCGTGTTTTTAAACTTTTCCAATTGAACTTGCAGCCAGCCCTTTGCGCCTCGGTTTTCGAACGTTTCGGCAGTCAAACGATCTTCCGGAACAGATTACGTTCAAGAACCGAGGTACCACTGTATATATCTAAGCGATGTACAAGCAAGATTTTTTTTTAAAACTACAGTTACAGATAAAAATGTTACATTAATACAAAATTACTAATATATATGTAAATATCAATTAGTTTTCCTTCTGACATACTCTCAACCTCTGGGGTCTCACCCAGGGACCATCAGACTCTCAGCTCGCCCACAAAACTCTCACAATGAGAAGAGATCCTGGAAACAGTAGACATCACCCTAGTCTCTCACTCTAGACTTGCTTTCTATGAGCTGGCTCAAGGTGGATGGTACTGCCTTAGGCTCCCTACAGCTGTGTCCCATTCAGCTGCAGCCTCTCCTCATCCAGTTCCAGGTACAGCAGGTTTGCTGAGTTTCCCAGGGGGTCCAAAGGATGGGAAGAGGGGGGGGGGCTCCACTCACAGCTCTTTTTTCACCCTCTGTCCTCTCCTCCTCCTCCTCCTCCTCCTCCTCCAGCTGCTCTACTGGGTGTGTTGCTCGTTGGATCAACATCTTAGCTTGCACCCAGCTTTGTATCTAATCCTCTTCGACATGTTCCGTACCTTGTAAGTGTGCCTTGCCTATGTATCACACTGATTTAAGCATTAAAGTCTTGAGCAGAGACGGAGCTGGGAGTTCGAGTTCTTCATCCGGCAGTGAAGGCCAGGATCAGGGAGGAAAAGAGATTTATGCTGGCTTGGAAGCTGGTGAAAATCAACCCCTTTTATTGTTCCCAAAGCGGGGAGAAGTATAAGAGCAATATACAGAGGATTTAAGAAGGGGTCGGCTGTTGTCAGCTGCTTAGAGCCTTCTGATTATTATTTTTGAGCTGTAGGGTTCTTTGTAACCCTTGCTGATTGCAGTTGTAATGATATTGGGTCTACTTTACCGAAGACTTCTTCTCATTATCAATATATTGTTACATTCGTGTGCCTTTCAGCACTTGTTGTGGTTAGGTAAGAATGCCAGTAACATCCTTCAGTACCCAAAGGGCTGTCACATAGAAGATGGAGCAAGTTTGGGGGTTTTTTTCTCTGCTGCTCCAGAAGGCAGGACCTGAACCATGGGTAGGCAAACTAAGGCCCGGGGGCCGGGGCCGGCCCAATCGCCTTCTAAATCCGGCCCGCAGACGGTCCGAGAATCAGAGTGTTTTTACATGAGTAGAATATGTGCTTTTATTTAAAATGCATCTCTGGGTTATTTGTGGGGCATAGGAATTCGTTCATATTTTTTTTCAAAATATAGTCCAGCCCCCCCCCCCAACAAGGTCTGAGGGACAGTGGACCGGCCCCCTGCTGAAAATGTTTGCTGACCCCGGGACCGTCCTGAACCAATGGATTCAAATGACAAGAAGAAGAAGAAGAGAAGAAGAGTTTGGATTTGATATCCCGCTTTTCACTACCTGAAGGAGTCTCAAAGTGGCTAACATTCTCCTTTCCCTTCCTCCCCCACAACAAACACTCTGCGAGGTGAGTGGGGCTGAGAGACTTCAAAGAAGTGTGAGTAGCCCAAGATCACCCAGCAGCTGCATGTGGAGGAGCGGAGGCGCGAACCCGGTTCCCCAGATTACGAGTCTACCGCTCTTAACCACTACACCAGAAGAAAAGAGATTGCAGCTAAACACCAGGAAGAACTTTCTGGTGGTAAGAGCTGTTTGGTAGTGGAACAGACTCCCTCCTTCATGGGAAGTTTTTAAACAAAGATTGGATGCCGTGGATTCTTTAGCTGAAATTCCTGCATTGCAGGGGGTTGGACTAGATGACCCTTGGGGTTCCTTCCAACTCTACGATTCAATGATTCCATGATTCTAATAGCACCCTCATGTGGTTTTGGGTGGTGAGGAAGCCCTTTGCCTGATGCTGAAATGGCATCAAGGTAAGCACCATTGCAGCCTCCCTGGAAAGAGCTTTCCAAAGTTGGGGTGCAAACACCATGTAGGCCTTTTACCCTGTAGCCACTTCCCACCTTTCAGTGGCACACGAAGAAAGGCCTCTCTGCTGGAGATCTTCGGGGCTCAGCAGTGATGGGGAACCAGTGGCTCTCCAAATGTTGCTGGACTACGAATCCCATCCTCCCCATTGGGAGTCGGTAGCGGGACAGCAATAGCTCACAAGGTGTCAATGAAGTTAACTCTCTATTCAATGAAACAAAACAGCTCAGGCTAGTGAGCCCAGCAACTCTTCCCAGTAGGTCCTACCCCAATGAGGCAATTGCGAGGATTGAAGGTCCCTGCCTTCTGACCGCAATCTGATTCCAAAGCAATCTGAGACTTCTTTGCCTTGTTTGTCTTTGCTCTTCCCTCTTGGCCCCCTTCCGCTCCAACCTCTGCTTCTGCCTCTGGTTCTGGGCTGCTCTCTGCCGCAACTTCTTCCTGCTCACAGAACCCTGTTGCCTCTTCAGCTTCCAACAACTCCTCCCCCCTGTCTGCTCCCTCTTCTCCTTCTGACCATGCATCATCGTCCCACCACCAATCCCCTGGCGCTGAGCCTTCTTCCCCTGGGGCTTTCCTTGGGGGTTCCCCAGCTAGCGCCTCCCATCACTTCTCTGCATCCAGCCAGTCCATGCCGGTTATGGCAATGTCTGGAGGGCCACCTGTTCTCCATCCCTGCTGTATAGGCAGGCACAGGTAGTCTTTCTGGTAGGCCTGTTCTATTACCCAGAAAATTATGGGCAATCCAGCCATTCATTCCAATTAGTGGGGCAAAATGAGTATGTCAACGAGGGGGTTTATTGGGACCACCGTGTCATTCTGGGGATCCAGCCACATGGTTTCAATTATTTAGTAGAAAGCTGAAACGCAGGTTGCTAATGCCTATTGGTCTTTTTATCCCTTTAGTGACCTACCCAATAAATTTAGACTGGGCATGACAAATGGTACAGTATTAACTATTGCATTTCTGCAAACCAAATTAGCCCTGATAAATGCACTCTTTCGAAAGCTACTTGCTTTACAGCCTCCGGAGGACCCCTCTGCTCCCTTAAGCATTCATTTCTGAAGCCAATGGCAGGACTGATACGAGTTGGTTTGGACTAACTTTCGCCTTTTTGAACGTAAACTTCCCATAAATCCCCTGCACATTATGGGTGGAGCTCGTGACATACAAACAACCCATGATATTCCATTTGAACCCTTTGTGTTTTTTTCTCCCAGTTCAACATTACAATAATATTTTTTATTCAATTTTTCAATTAAGTTTATTGCTAAATACAGTAACCAAAAACACGGACCAAATAACTTCAAAGATACAATTAAGAATAGATAAGAAAGAAAGAAAGAAAGAAAGAAAGAAAGAAAGAAAGAAGAAAAAGAACAAACATACAACCAATAAGAAAGAATACAAGAATATTATTTATATTGCGTCTGAGTGCAATTGTCTTTTTTTGAAGAAGAGGAAGAGCTGGTACTAAATCAGCACCTTAAACTGTTTAGACATCATACCTTGAAAGCACATTTAAAGCACATTGTCCCACTCTAAGGAATCTTGGGAACTGTAGTTTACTCCTAAAGGATAAAGGGACCCCTGACCATTAGGTCCAGCCGTATCCGACTCTGGGGTTGTGGCTCTTGCAACGAACCTCCCTTTCACACTCCCCTCCCGTTACTAAGTTTATTTTTTTATTTTTTTATTGCTCAGGTGTTCCGGGTCAGACTAATTAGCCCCCCCCCCACCTGTCCCTCGGAGGTCCGTCAATGAAGTAAACTCCCTGGTAGTTACAAAACGGGAGTATCTTAGTAACCGGAGTGTCTTTGTCCAGCTGCCGCGGCCGTTTATAATCCTTGCTCTGGGCTTCAGGGGTTGAACACCTTATTGCCTACAGCCCCAAGGTCTCTCTCTCGAGATCCCTCACTGTAGCAGTCTGCTAAACCCTTTTAGCAACTCAGTGGCATACACAATGTTTCAGCCCGCTAGCCCCTCCTGAGTGAAACCCCTAAGACACAAACACCCCGCAGGACAGTTTGGACTCTTCCCTGGGTTCACCTCTTCATGAGCAGTTATAACCTGCTGGACCCAAGAATCGACGACGACTGACTTATAGCAACAAAACTAGTCTTTATTTTCTTTTTAGAGCATAACGGCTTCAGAGAATCAAAAGTTTAAACGTAGTTTCATAACAGCATAAAAGGTTTTCTATTCAGTATAACATACTAAACCTTCGACCTAGCCTAACCTATCCACCACTATCCTGGTCTCTAACCCTCTTTCCCTCAGTCACCACTCACTCCCTCTTTCTCCCTCCTGACCAACTGCCGCTCCCTCCTTTTAAAGGGCGAAAAGTCCCGCCTCCTGCGAGCGAACTGCCACTTAAAACAGATGGAATCTTAACTCTTCACACGCTGGGGTTTCTGACCATACCCTGCCTAAGGGCAGATCCATTACAGCGCTCATCTCGCGTTATTGGCCGAGGGAGCCGGCGTACAGCTTCCGGGTCATGTGGCCAGCATGACAAAGCCGCTTCTGGCGAACCAGAGCAGCGCAAGGAAACGCCTTTTACCTTCCCGCCGGAGTGGTACCTATTTATCTACTTGCACTTTGACGTGCTTTTGAACTGCTAGGTTGGCAGGAGCAGGGACCAAGCAACGGGAGCTCACCCCGTCGCGGGGATTCGAACCACCAACCTTCTGATCAGCAAGCCCTAGGTTCTGTGGTTTAACCCACAGCGCCACCCGTGTCCCCTTACAGAGCTCTAATTTCCAGCGCCCTCAACAAACTACAGTTCCCTGGATTCTTTTGGGGTAGGAGGGAATGTGCTCTAAAGGTATGATGTGTGCACAAGTCATAGTTAAAGAAACCAAATGTCAGAGCTGAGCCACAGGCAATGGTCACTCAAGAGACATGGGTTCAAGCCAAAGGAGCACAGGAAGCTTGGCATCGTCTACACCAGGGTCTTCCAAACTTGGGTTTCCAACTGTTTTTGGACTGCAGTTCCCATCATCCCTGAGTCCTGCTAGCTAGGGATGATGGGAGTTGTAGTCTAAAAACAGTTGGAGACCGAAGTCAGTGAAACCCTGGTCTACACTAACTGACCGTGGCTCTTCGGGGTTTCAGGAAGGAATGTGTCAGAGATTGTTCTTACACTATTGGTCCTTAGTTCACTGGCAGGGCCAGCTGCAGACATTTCCTGATCTGAGTTTGGGAGTATCTTGTGAGATGGTTCATTCTCTCTTCCTTTCTCCCTGAAAAAATGTCAATCACCATCGCCCTTCCAGCAGCACTGCATATTCACTGTGGCTCATGTTAGCTCTGGTTGCCTTTAGCCAGGGCTTGTGAGCCAGCTCCAAAACCTGGTTTCAAGGGTCCAGTTCACACGAAAAGCTGAGACAAACTATGCCTTAGCATGGATGAGCAACTGTTTGGGCTCTCCCGGAGAGGAGGCCATGGCTGCTTTACTCCACACCAGTCATGTAGCTGTGTGCTGAGCTAAACCATGGTTTGTCTCCATGTGTCATTCAACCCTAGTTCCAGTTACAGGTGGGTAGCCGTGTTGGTCTGCCATAGTCGAAACAAAATAGAAAATTCTTTCCAGTAGCACCTTAGAGACCAACTGAGTTTGTTCTTGGTATGAGCTTTCGTGTATCTGAAGAAGTGTGCATGCACACGAAAGCTCATACCAAGAACAAACTCAATTGGTCTCTAAGGTGCTACTGGAAGGAATTTTCTATTTTGTTTCATTCAACCCTGTCGCTCTCCCCAGAACAAACCACAAGCTATAACCAAGGTTTGTCTGGAAGAGCTAAAGCACGAGTCATGGCTTAGAGTTATGTCCCAGCAAGGTCAAAATCTGTTTTCCAAGTAACCATGGCTAGCTCTAACCATCTTGTGGACACTAAAAAGGGAACAAATTTTGCCAGGGGGCAGGGAAATAAAATAAAAATCTGTATTTTATTTATTTATTTCATTTAAACGCCACATGTTCCTCCTAGGAGCTCTCGGTGGCGTGCATGGTTCTTGGCCTCCTCATTTACCCCCTCCCCACACAACAACCCTGTGAGGCAGGTTAGGCTGAGGGGCGGTGACTGGCCCCAAGGTCACCCAGCAAGCTTCATAGCCTAGTGGGGACTTTGAACCCTGGTCTCCCAGGTCCTAGCCTGACACTTTAACCACAATACCACACCGGCTCTCTTTTTCCATCTTTTCCCTTCTCCACACCTCTCTTCCCAAAAGAATATTTTTCGCTCTTGAGTAGCGCGACAAGCCAATTCATTTGGCAAATATTTGCATGAAAGGCGTGCTGTTTAATGGCACAGTACTCATCTTTCTAACGCCAAGATTTATATCCCCCAGTTCTTTTACATGGCGTGTGTGCATTTGTGTATGGGTTTGGAGGTTGGAGGTTGGGTAGGGAGTATGCAAGGATAGATCATGTAAATGTGCTGAATGCAAACAGATTCCAGATGATCTACATTAGGTCCCCACAGCCTCCCTGTCTGGAAGCACAAGACAGGCTCCTACCACCAGCTGCCTCTCATTAATTCATTGCAAAGCGGGGGAGGAGGAGGAGGACGAGGACATGCAAGCCACCGGTGAGGACGGCTGGAAGGGAAATTGCAAACCAGCCGGGCCGGACTCGGGCTAGCTGCGGAGAATTATCCCCCCTAGGTCGCGAGTTCAAATCCAACTGTGGCCAGCAGCTGTCTCCAGCTAATTACTTAGGCGAGGACCAGAGAGAGAACCTCGGGGCATGTTCAGGCACCACCAAAGCTGGTTCGGGAAGATACCTGCCAGGGCTCTAATCACTTGCTGCTTCTGATAAGATAATGCATCTCTCCTTCCGCTGCTGAGAGGGCTTTTGCTGCCTCCGCTGCAGCCGGTTGCAATTATGCAGAATCACAGAACCTTTGAATTGTAGAATTGGAAGGGACTCCCCCAAGGATCAACTAGTCGAGCCCCCTGCAATGCAGGAATCTTTTGCCCTAAGTGGGGCTCGAACCCACGACCCTGAGATTAAGAGTCTCGTGCTGTATCGACTGAGGCATCTCCGCCGAAGTAGTGGAGGCTAAATGATGGAGGTTTGTGCATTATGGCAGGCATGTCCAAAGTCCGTTTCAGGGGCCTAATCCAGCCCGTGGGTCGGTTTAATCCAGCCCCTGTGGCAGTTTGTTTCCTGGGGTAAAATCCCCCCCCAAAAGCTGAACAACTTCAATCCTAAAAAAATGGTCAACAAGCATGTTCACTTCATCAAATCTGGCCCTCTTTGGAAAAAAATTGGACACCCCTGCATTATGGCAACTGTCGCTCTGTTTGACAGCAAACTCAAGTCATGAGTGCCAACAGGTGAAGAGACATCAAGGAGGAAGAGGTGGGCATCAGCATGCCCAGGGTGGGCAGGCCGGGGGGAGAGAGGAAAAAGAAAATTCTTATTTACATGGAGATAAAAGCTATCCCTGGAAAAGACCCTGGTGTTGGGAAAGATTGAGGGCACAAGGAGAAGGGGACAACAGAGGACGAGATGGTTGGACAGTGTTCTCAAAGCTACCAACATGAGCCTGACCAAACTGCGGGAGGCAGTGGAAGACAGGAGTGCCTGGCGTGCTCTGGTCCATGGGGTCACGAAGAGTTGGACACAACTAAATGACTAAACAACAACAAAAGTTATCAGTGACTACTAACGCTATTAGGGTGCAATTAGATGCTAGATGCTCATTTGTCTCCTGAGAAATCTCTATGTAGGACAAGAAGCTACAGTTAGAACTGGATATGGAACAACTGATTGGTTCAAAATTGGGAAAGGAGTACGACAAGGCTGTATATTGTCTCCCTGCTTATTTAACTTATATGCAGAATTCATCATGCGAAAGGCTGGACTGGATGAATCCCAAACCGGAATTAAGATTGCCGGAAAAAATATCAACAACCTCAGATATGCTGATGATACTACCTTGTTGGCAGAAAGTGAGGAGGAATTAAAGAACCTTTTAATGAGGGTGAAAGAGGAGAGCGCAAAATATGGTCTGAAGCTCAACATCAAAAAAACTAAGATCATGGCCACTGGTCCCATCACCTCCTGGCAAATAGAAGGGGAAGAAATGGAGGCAGTGAGAGATTTCACTTTCTTGGGTTCCATGATCACTGCAGATGGTGACAGCAGTCACGAAATTAGAAGACGCCTGCTTCTTGGGAGGAAAGCAATGACAAACCTAGACAGCATCTTAAAAAGCAAAGACATCACCTTGCCGACAAAGGTCCGTATAGTTAAAGCTATGGTTTTCCCAGTAGTAATGTACGGAAGTGAGAGCTGGGTAAGAAGAAGGCTGGAAGGCTGATCGCCGAAGAATTGATGCTTTTGAATTATGGTGCTGGAGGAGACTCTTGGGAGTCCCATGGACTGCAAGAAGATCAAACCTATCCATTCTCAAAGAAATCAGCCCTGAGTGCTCACTAGAAGGACAGATCCTGAAGTTGAGGCTCCAGTACTTTGGCTACCTCATGAGAAGAGAAGACTCCCTGGAAAAGACACTGATGTTGGGAAAGATGGGGGACACAAGGAGAAGGGGACGACAGAGGATGAGATGGTTGGACAGTGTTCTCGAAGCTACTAACATGAGTTTGGCCAAACTGCGAGAGGCAGTGAAGGATAGGCGTGCCTGGCGTGCTCTGGTCCATGGGGTCATGAAGAGTCGGACACGACTGAACAACTGAACAACAACAACAAGATGCTAGGAGAAGATATATTCATTAGATATTATTCTTCCCCACATTTGTGAGTTGAGCAGAATGCATCCGATTGTAACTTAAAAGGAAGCTTAGATAGGCTAGCTTTAGCCTTTTAGTTTAAATACTCCACTCCAGGATGCTTTAAGACAGACTGGATTCTCCTGGTATTTCTCCCTTTTCTCCCCCTTAAACAATAATCACACAAGCAGTCTCATAAAAGGTAAAAAAAATAACATTTACCCACTGAGAATACTTGTTGAAGAGTAGTGGATAACAGCAGCTTTGTTCAGGCAGCCTTAAAATGGTAATTCCGTTACAAAGACCTACTTAGGTCTAGCTTAAAATGTAGTCTGAGCTTGGAGCTCAGACGAAGCAATGGGAGTGCCTCTCACAGAGTTCTCCCTAGCAAGTTTACAGGAAAACTCTGTGAGCTTCAGCCCCTATCATGTGCCTATCTAGCAAAACATGAATTGTTGGTTTGACTGCATTTTATACAGTCGTACCTTGGATCCTGAACGCCTTGGTACTCAGACGTTTCGACTCCCAACCGCCACAAACCCAGAAGTGAGTGCTCCGGTTTGCGAACGTTCTTTAGAACCCAAACATCTGACAGGGCTTCTGCTGCTTTCGATTGGCTGCAGGAGCTTCCTGCGGCCAATCAGAAACCGTGCTTTGGTTTCCAAATGTTTTGGAAGTCGAACAGACTTCCAGAACGGATTCTGTTTGAATTCCCAGGTACGACTGTATATCCCACAATGGCTATGCTCTTGCATGCAGCAATGCTTCTAAATACCAGTTGCTGCAAACCACAGGAAGGGATAGGGCTATTATGCTTGAATCCTGCTCGAGGTGCCTGGTTGTTCACTGTGAGAACAGGATGCTGGACCAGTTGGGCCATCGGCCTGATCCAGCAGGCTATTATTATGTTCTCCTGATACTTCTTGAAATCAAAAGGGCTCCCCCCCATAGATGCCTGAAAACTGAAAGAGGAGGAGCTCAGTGGCTCTGCACAAAGGAAGCATCCCACGAATTTGGCGCCACCACCAAAAAGGCCCCGTGCAACAGCATGCATCTTATCATCCACCTCATCTCACAAGACCATAGGATAGAGTTCACTGGGACGAAATCCAGATAGGGAAGGTGAAGGATATAAAGCTTCTGTGTGTCTGATCATATATCCCCCCAGGGTCAGCTGGGTACCAATGCAAGGAATGATGTGTGAGACATGAGGAAATTGCAGCTAGTTATCACCAGCTGTTAGTGAAGCACCAGGCGAGAGTGAGAGACAGTTCCTGTGACCCTCACTCAGCATCTGACCAACTCTATCAACATACACACAAAAATTAATGAGGCAACACGTTAATTAGCACTTGTCTATACAGTCGAGATTCAGAGGTGGTTCTCCTAGGCTTATTATCCTAAAATAGTAACCAAATAGTAAGCCAGAAATGAGAGATTCTAGGCACATCTACTTGCTGATCATTGCTGGGTTTTTTTCAAAGGTAGCTATGTTTATCAACAGAACTGTGAATATAACCTTGCAAACCTTTGAGGCTGCAGGTCGGTAGTGGAGCATCTGCTTGTGCATGCAGGTCTCAGGTTCAATCCTCAGCATCTCCTGTACTGGCTGAGAATCTCCATCATCTGAAACCCTGGAGAACTACTGCCACTCCCCATGTGAACTGACCCAGACCCTAAGATCAACACCGGAGGCCCTTCTTTGTGTGCTCTCTTCCACAAGATGCCCAGAGGGCGGAAAACACAAAAGCAGGCCTTCTCTGCAGTTGCTCCCTGTTTGTGGAATGCTCTCCCCAGGGCGGCTCACCTGGCGCCCTCATTACATACCTTTAGGCTCCAGGCAAAAAGCTTCTCTATAACCAGGTATTTGGCTGATTAACATTCTATGGCCTTTTAAATGTGCTTGTGGGAGGAGGGGTTATTGTTTTTGTTTTATTACAGGTGGCCACCACCGAAAAAGTCCCGTCTCCAACATCCACCTGCCTAACATGCACAGGTGAGAGCACCCGGAGCGGGAACTCGCATGACACGAGACAGCCGGGCACAGGGCTCTCCAATGAGATTCTGCTCCCCACTCATATTAACAACAATTAAACTGCACCATACTTCAGGCACAATGGGTCTGCTCTGAGTCGAACTGGCACTGAAGGCAGCTCAGTCACTCTGCAGAAGAAAGCAATGGATGGACCATGGCAGAGCATGCGATTTCAACATAGTAGGTCGCAGGTTCAATCCTTGGCACCTCCAGTTAAAAGTGCACAATACTGTGGGATTAAACATAAGCAGTCAAATACAACATTTCCTGTTTGCCCAGAGTGGACACACAGGGGGGTGTTAATCCAGCCAGGAGGACTACCCTGCGTGTGACCAGGTAGACGGGCGTGACCCTGGGAGACCCCATAAAAAGAGCTGGTCATGCAGCCATCTTCCCCTCTCTCTCTCTCTTGACCATTCTCTTGATGCTGCTCTCTTGATGCTTTTGCTGCCTGCTGGCTCTCAGCCAGCCGCACATGGGCTCAATCCCCATATGGGATGAACCCACTGGTAGAGGAAGAGGAGGGTGGAGGGAGCGCACCACCCCCCAGCACCACGATCCCGGCGGGGTGCCGTCGCGGCTGCCTGTCTGCCTCCCCCGCGCTGGGCGCCACACCCCCACAGGTGGTGCGCCACACCCCCAGGACGCATGCCACACCCCATGGAGCGCATGCCAGCCATGCCTCTGCCTGCTCTCCGCCCCCAGTGCCGGAGCATGAAGCTCTTCCATTAGATGAACCCACACTCTCTTCTGTAACTACAAGCTAAAGTCTGCCTTCAGTGAACTGACTTTGGTGAAACCTCCCCAAAAAAAGCTCAACAACTCTGGTCAAGCCAATGAGTATTTCACTGCCAGTTTATTTATAGTGGGAGTAGATCGCTGTCTCTTGGAGGTTGGACGTGCCTGGTTAACTCAAGAGATTCTAACGAATCTACCAACTAGCTTCCTGCAATATACAGGGGAATGTACTCTGCTACCAGCTAACTAGCGTGAGTGAGGAAGGATAATATTTAATCAATATATCCCCTTCTACTGTCTCCAAAAAGGTAAAGGTAAAGGACCCCAGATAGTTAAGTCCAGTTGCAGACGACTCTGGGGTTGCAGTGCTCATCTCGCTTTCAGGCCAAGGGAGCCGGCGTTTGTCCACAGACAGCTTTCTGGGTCATGTGGCCAGCATGACTAAGCCGTTTCTGGCGCAACAGAACACCATGACGGAAACCAGAGTGCACGGAAATGCCATTTACCTTCCCGTCGGAGCAGTACCTATTTATCTACTTGCACTGGCGTGCTTTCAAACTGCTAGGTTGGCAGGAGCTGGGACAGAGCAATGGCAGTTCACCCTTCTGTTTGGCAAGCCCAAGAGGCTCAGTGGTTTAGACAACAGCGCCACCCACATCCCTAACATATCCTCAACATTCCCACAGATACTAGGCTAGATGGGCCAACAGTCTGACCTGGGATAAAGCAGGTTCCCCCATTCCTGCTTGAGATCACCCTTGGTCATAACTGCTCAGCACCCAGGCTGACCATTTTCGCAGGCAGCACTTGAATCAGTTTCCTTTGAATTTTCTCCACCTGGAAACCACACTATAAAAACTACATCAGCCACAATGTGGATTTGATTTTGAATGGACTCTCTTCTGCCTCCCACCCCATAATAATAATAACCTCCACCAGTGACTCATTTCAAGCCAAAAAGCATCACTTGAAAAAGCACTTGGAAGCTATCGCCCGGTGTTGCGCTTCCTACGGTGTCGATCTTGTTGGAAGCGGTGGGACTTTCTTCTGAGTCAATGTACTTATCTCTCTGTCTTGTGCGCTATTCTCTTTCTGATTAGGGAAACCTGCATGCTGACATAGGACCAGTGTCAGATTTACATATAAGCTATACAAGCTATAGCTTAGGGCCCCATTCTCTTGGGGCCCCAAAAAAATTGAAAGGAAAAAAAACTGGATGTACATTTCCATTTGCCTAGTTCCTGGAATACTGTGTCCAGTTCTGGGCACCACAGTTCAAGAAGGATACTGACAAGCTGGAACGTGTCCAGAAGAGGGCAACCAAAATGGTCAAAGGCCTGGAAACAATGCCTTATGAGGAACGGCTTAGGGAGCTGGGTATGTTTAGCCTGGAGAAGAGAAGGTTAAGGGGTGATATGATAGCCATGTTCAAATATAGAAAAGGATGTCCTATAGAGGAGGGTGAAAGGTTGTTTTCTGCTGCTCCAGAGAAGCGGACACGGGGCAATGGATTCAAACTACAAGAAAGAAGATTCCACCTAAACATTAGGAAGAACTTCCTGACAGTGAGAGCTGTTCGGCAGTGGAATTTGCTACCAAGGAGTGTGGTGGAGTCTCCTTCTTTGGAGGTCTTTAAGCAGAGGCTAGACAGCCATCTGTCAGGAATGCTTTGATGGTGTTTCCTGCTTGGCAGGGGGTTGGACTGGATGGCCCTTGTGGTCTCTTCCAACTCTATGATTCTATGATTCTATGTCACAGTAAACCATGGTTTAATATGAACAAGCAGCACATTGGCTTGCACAGTCCTAAAGTTTCCATAGCACTCCTCTCCCATTTCTACATGCCATAGATGAAACAAGCCAGAGTCTGGCTTTTCACGCTGATATATCCAAGTTTGTGGTTTAACAAACCATGAGTGATAAGTCAAGAATAAACTCAGTTAGCACTTGGGGTTGGTTTCTTTGGAGAGAAACGAGCCACAGATTCCACGTTTGGACGACACAACAAGCCAGATCCTGTCCTGCTTTACCCACAGCATTGCAGGAGGAAGAACAGGGGAGGGATGCCACAGGAATTCTTGAGCAGTGTGCACCATCATACTGCCTTTTCACATCAAACCATGGTTTGTTTCAAACTATGGCTGCTAACTAATGCAATGTACGAACCCAGCTGCAGTCTGCTTGTATACATGTTAGTCGTTTGTTGCCTAATGCATTAGGGATAAGAATTGCATAGCTTCATAGCCTGGTCGCCTTCAGGGTGATACCAACTCACCAAAGGTGATCAGGCTAGTGGCTATTTGCATGCCTGCAAAAGCAGATACTGTCCTGAAATGGAAATTCTTACACTGCACCCACCCTAAGAACGCTGGCTCCCGACACACAAACACACTATAGATTCAGCCAAAACATCCTAATTTCAGGTGACTGTGAAAGCCAAGGAAGAAAGCTAGTCTTCCTTTAATCAGATTCCTTTCCCCTTGTTTTAAAAGGCACCCGTCCCCCAAGCTGGGTGGGGGAGTTAAATCATGGAATTATATATTTATGCATTTAATCTGCGCTTATAAAACAAAAATAAAAAACCAATTCGCACATAGCACATCTGTTGCGCCGTTTGAAGCTCAGCTCCTTATTAACCGTGCTTCTTACAAGAGCTTTTTTAGATTGGGGGGGGGGGGAATAGATGAAAAACCCTCTAGACAATTAAAATTACCCAAGTAATGCTCTGATCCCTGAAACCTTAAGTCTGTGGCTCATGGGGGGGGGAGGCGTTCGAGGAAAGAGAAGGAACTAATCTCATATGAGGAAGAGCGCACACTGTAATTATACCAGAAGAACAGGCGAGCCAGTCCATTTCTCCACTGGTCTTTCGATTACAGCTCTGATTGCCTTTCACGTGAAATAAGGGCAGCAGATAAAGGAAGCCTGGAAGCTTGCTTTTATGCTTCCAGAAATATTTGCCGAAAGCCAGGGCCCAAGTGAAATAAATCCTTCCTTTGGAGACGGTTGATTCTCCTGCAAACAATCTTTTCCTCTCCTCCTTTAGCATGACAGGCAAAGAGAAACAGTGACAGCTGTTCCCTCGCCACACAGATTTCAAAGGATTTCAACGACTGGGGTTTCTCCCCTGCTCAGCTACCTGTAAAATATGTCATCCTCTTCCTCAAGATCCTCGACTTAGCAGGAGAGGTGGGGGGACAAAAACACAGCATGTTTATCCCGCCACCGAGACGTTACAGAAGTCCTGCGCCACGGACCGCATATGCGAGTGAGTGCAGGCAGCGGGAGATTTTGGCTAATAATGCGGGCTGAGATGTAACCACAGAATCAAAGACTCATAGAGTTGGAAGGGGTCCCAAGGGTCATCTAGTCCAACCCCCTGCAATGCAGGAATTATCAACTAAAGCATCCATGACAGACGGCCATCCAACCTCTGCTTAAAAACTTGCAAGGAAGGGGAGTCCGCAAACTCCCGAGGGAGTCCGTTCCACTGTCAAACAGCTCCTACTGTCAGAATGCTCTTCCCGGTGTTCCATCCGAATCTCCTTTCCTGTAACTTGAAGGCATTGGTTTAGGTCCTACCCTCCAGAGCAGGAGAAAACAAGCTTGCTCCCTCTTCCATGTGACAGCCCTTTAGATATTTGAAGATGGCTCTGGTATCTCCTCTCGGTCTCCTCTTTTCCAGGCTAAGCGTACCCAGCTCCTTCAACCATTCCTCATAAGGCTTGCTTTCCAGACCCTGGATCATCTCGGTCGCCCTCCTCTGCACACACGTTCCAAATTGACACAGAAACGCAGAGCTCTGGTTCACACGCCCCAAAGTGGTGAAGCTGCAAATTACTGCTCAGTCATGGAGCTCCCCAGGTGACCTGGACCCAGCATAGTCTCTTGGCCCTGACCTACCTCACAGGGTTGTTCTGAGGATAAAATGGGGAGGTAAAGAACAGAGTGCACCCCGTTGAGTTCCTTGATTGAAGGAATGGCAGAATATACAGTGGTACCTCTGGTTACGTACTTCATTCGTTCCGGAGGTCCATTCTTAACCTGAAACTGTTCTTAACCTGAAGCACCACTTTAGCTAATGGGGCCACCCGCTGCTGATGCGCTGCCAGATCACGATTTCTGTTCTTATCCTGAAGCAAAGTTCTTAACCTGAAGCATTGTTTCTGGGTTAGCAGAATTTGAAACCTGAAACGTATGTAACCCGAGGTACCACTGTAAACATAATGTATAGATAATTACTATTCAGTCTGTTCTAAGTAGGGCATGAAATGCATCGTTTAAATTAATTTTTTAAAAGCTTATAGAAGAGGGGAAATAATAGATCTCCTTTTTGGAGTACACCAGTATATACAACTAGAGATATATGGAAGTGAAGCGAGGACTGAAGACCTGAGAATCACAGAACTGTGGAATTGTAGAGTTGGAAGGGGCCAGAAGAGGCATCTGTCCCACCTACCTGCAATGCAGGAATCACAACTAAGTTACTGTGCGGTTTTTAAAATGCAAAATGCTAGGGGAAGGATGCATTTTTCAGTGGTGGAACTGCACCCCTTCTCCCCTCTGCTACAACCCTTTCCCTCCAGCCATTCCCCCCTGTTTTTTGGAAGATCTTTGCTAGCAAATCTGTTTCAGGGGGTTGGCTGGAAGAAGGGAAATGCCGTAGCTCAGTGCTCGAGCATCCAGCTTGCATGCAGAAGCCCCCATGTTCAATCCCTTGTATCTCTGGCTTGGGCTGGCAGCGGCTCCTGCCTGACACCCTGGAGAGCTGCTGCCAGTCAGGGTAGACAGTCTTGAGCAAGGCATTTTAGGTAATAGGCATTTTAGGTAAAGACATTTTGAAATGTGATAGAAATTTAGTTTTGTATGCCACAAAACTTCAGGACAGATCCTGAAGTTGAGGCTCCAGTACTTTGGCCACCTCATGAGAAGAGAAGACTCCCTAGAAAAGACCCTGATGTTGGGAAAGATGGAGGGCACAAGGAGAAGGGGACGACAGAGGATGAGATGGTTGGACAGTGTTCTCAAAGCTACTAACATGAGTTTGGCCAAACTGCGAGAGGCAGTGAAGGATAGGCGTGCCTGGCGTGCTCTGGTCCATGGGGTCACGAAGAGTCGGACACGACTGAACGACTGAACAACAACAACATGCCACAACAGCAGCAAGAGTTTTAAAAGCCAAGAGCTGGAAGTTGGAAGAACTACCTACTATTGAACAATGGCAGATGAAGATGTTGGAGTATATGGAGCCTGCAGAAATGACCGGGAGAATCCGTGACCAGAGAGACGAAGCGGTGGAGAAAGAATGGGGAAAATTTAAATTGTATTTTAAAAAGTATTGCAAGATTTAAAGTTAGGTTTTTATTTGAAGAAAAAGGATAGGCTGTCAAATATATAATTTGAATTAAATAAGGTGAATTTTAGGAGAGCATAGAATGTAGAAATAGATTCAGAAAATGTTTTTGTTTATTATTATTTTTAAAATATGTGATAGACTTAAATTGGGAAGTTATGTAAAATATTTTGTAAGGGACGCAATAAGGGGAAACGGGAGGAAGTCCATTTAAAGATGTGAAGAAAGTTGAGATTTTTAATACAATAGTCTATTTTTGTTTTTACTTTTTGTAGAATGTTTTGTATTGTAGTTTTGTTCTTTTTTCTTTTTTGTATGTATTTGTTGTTGTTTTGGGGAAATTTTAATAAATATCATTAAAAAAAAAAAGACAGGCTCAATGGTCTGACTCGCTTCCTACGTCCCTATGCAAAGGTTCCATGATGCACTCCACATGCTCCCACACCGCGAACATACATCGCCTTCAGATGTAGCTAAATAGCAGCTAAGACTGCTACAAGGCTTAGCAAGCTTTCCATTTGTTTATCTGGAAGGAACTCGTCTGCTGTTGCTGGAGCATTACATTTCCATCAAAAGCATGTGCCTCTCCGCGTTTAGATCACTTTCCCGTGTCTACATAATTTAGGGGCATATGCCTAGAGGGGAAAGAAGGGGGTGGGCAACGTTAACAGCCAGGTTTCAGTTGTAGCTCCAGACACACATTGACACAACCCCGGGATTCCAACACTGCTGGAATGCAAAGAAAAAGGATAAGCTTGAAGTGGGAGGTGGAGGGGAAGGGGGGGTGCTCTTCTGATATAGCCACCATAAACTAGCAAAATCACAGAATTGTAGAGTTGGCAGCGACCACAGGGGTCATCGAGTCCAACCCCCTGCAATGCAGGAATCTTTTGCCCAATGTGGGGCTCGAACCCACAATCGAGGGATTACGAGTCTCAGGCTCTACCGACTGGAATGCCGGCAACTGTCCTGCATGCCACTATCTGAAGAAGTGTGCATGCACACGAAAGCTCATACCTAGAACAAACTTGGTTGGTCTCTAAGGTGCTACTGGGAGGGATTTTTTATTTTGTTTTGTTTTGACTGTCCTGCATTGTAAGGGCTCTTGGCTGGGCGCACTGCATCTTTGGGGGCCCGTTGTCCAGAGCCTATTTGCAAGCACATCACACACCCGGGTACAATCTTGCAGAAATGTCATTGGCGAGTGCTGCCCCGCAGGAAGCAGGCTTGCCCGCCCTCACCAAGAGAGCCTTAAACGCGGCACCTTGGTTTTTGCCTGATACTTCCAAATGCCAGTCATTCGCTTATATGAGGAAAGTAGGGAACAATTTGGTTGTCTGCATTACTGGAGTGGGTGCATAGTTGCCCCTTGCTCTCGGGGAGCCCAGCCCTGAATCAAGCTTGCTGCTTGCATAGTTGCATCCTGGGAACTGGGATAAATGGATGGATGGATGGATGGATGTACAGGTGAAACTCGAAAAATTAGAATATCGTGGAAAGGTTCATTTCTTTCAGTAATTCAACTTAAAAGATGAAACTAATAGATGAGATAAGACTCATGACATGCCAAGCAAGATATGTCAAGCCTTTATTTGTTATAATTGTGGTGATTCTGGCGTACAGCTGATGAGAACCCCAAATTCACAACTTCAGCTTTGGGGTTTTCATCAGCTGTACGCCAGAATCATCACAAATATAACAAATGAAGGCTTGACATATCTCGCTTTGCATGTCATGAGTCTATCTCATCTATTAAACTCCAGTAGCTAATGAAAACAATTGCTTACATAAATGGACTTTCCCACGATATTCTAATTTTTCGAGTTTCACCTGTACAAAAAGATACACCCAGGGTGGATCTTCTATGAAACTCATGCAGGGCCCCTAATCCTGGAGGGGCCCCAGAAGCACATTTAAAATGTTGGGGCCTAGCAGACCCAATTTGAGTGGCATGACTCAAACTGATTGTTTTGTTGTATATATTTCAACAATCCCAAAGTTTGGCAGTCAGTAGCACAGTCGTTCTAAAGCTGTGGCGATCTGTCATGGAAGAACCCCATTGAAGAAGATGACAGGGGTTACTGTCCAAACCTCGTTGCTGGTCGAAAAGGGAGACCCATGACACGTCAAGCTTCAGGGTTCCAAAAATGTAGGTTCGCCACTGGACACACCTCTAGTACAACAAACACCAGTACGGCAGCTGGGGGCTGGGGGGGGGTATAGTGGGAAGGCCTAAAGACTGCCAAGGCAACAAAGGTGGGATTCAGCACCCCCACTGTTCACTGCACATAAAGCAATTGTGCAAGCTGACACCCACCCCATCAGATTCCTGGCGGTAATGCAAGGAATCCCAGTGTCGGAAACTGACAGCTGGCTTTGCCCTCCCTGTAGAGTCCCTATAAGTGTGGCACTTCAAATTTCCTTGCAGATGTAATGTGCTTATACAGGGGAAAGATACCCTGAAAGACTGCATACAATGGACTCTGTTGGGGACAGAGGCTGAACCTGCTCCTTGACTTCTGGTGACCTGAGCCATTGAGGAACAAGCTTGTCTCTCCTCGTTCTGGGTTCTGTTGCTCCGTCACTCTCCGGTCTGACGGAGCCAAGTCTGAAGGTTAGGTTGAGAGGCATTGATTTATGGCAGGGATTTGAAAGCAGCTCTTCCTCATCTAAGTCCAAGACGGAAACCACGAACCCAATTGGATCCTCAGAAGTTGTTGTACTACAACTCCCATCATCCCTGGCTGCTAGCTAATCTGGCCGGGGGTGATGGGTGTTGTAGTCCAACAGCATCCGGGGACCCACGGGTGAAGAATGCCACACTAGACCTCATTGTCTATCACCTGGGGCAAAATGAAGATTGCCTTTTTCATGAGCATGCAGTTGATAAGAGTCTAAATATCTTTGCATGGGCTGTATTCGTGCAAATGGTCAAACTGCTTAAAATCCCATTGCTTTCTACAGGCTTCAAGGAGCCCAACTGTGCACAGGATCACAGCCAAGGGGGTGGCATGCCTTTGTCACCTCCAAACTCTGAGTGGCCTCCTTTACCTTCAAGCCATGGAAATTGCATATGACCAAAACCCCATTGTTTTGTATGGGATTCAAAGAGCTTAACTTTACGCAGAATTGAAAGCCAGGGAAGGATGCTAAGCTTGCCAACTACAGACTGATAGAGGTCCGGCACCTCCAAGAATAGAACAAGCATGGGAAGTCTACCAAGTGCTGCTGCTTTTCAGCACCTGATGGAGAGATAGACCTGCTTGGGTTCTCAACTCAAGTCCAGGTGCCATCTTGAGGGATCTGTGCTCAGAAACCCAGCGGAAGGCTACCTGGCCCTCACCAAATCCAGAGAAGTTTGGAAGCACATTACACACACAGCATTCAGGGTTGCTAGATGATTAATGTCAGTGGGGACCCTCTTAGGGATGCGGGTGGTGCTGTGGTCTAAACCACAGAGCCTAGGGCTTGCTGATCAGAAGGTCAGCGGTTCAAATCCCCGCAACAGGGTGAGCTCCCGTTGCTCTGTCCCAGCTCCTGTCCACCTAGCAGTTCCAAAGCACAAAGTGCAAGTAGATAAATAGGTACCGCTCAGGCAGGAAGGTAAACGGCGTTTCCGTGCACTGCTCTGGTTCGCCAGAAACGGCTTTGTCATGCTGACCCCATGACCCGGAAGCTGTATGCTGGCTCCCTCGGCCAATAAAGCGAGATGAGCGCCGCAACCCCAGAGTCGTCCGCGACTGGACCTAATGGTCACGGGTCCCTATACCTTTACCTTTACAGTCAATGCAAACAGGTTTTGCTTAGATATTACCATAACACACCAAAGTATCTCCAAAGTAAATTATGTCTATGACTTTTTTTTCAGGGCAGGGTGGGGGTGCAGCTTATCATTTTGCCTTTAGAGTGAGGACATAAATGCACACTGGCAAAAAGTACATAAATGTTTATACCATGTAATTAACTAGAGCACATTGCAATCAAAGTTAAGTCTCATTGAGTTCAATGAGAAAGTTAAATACATTTTTTTTTAAATCCATTTAAAGGGGGGCATTAAAGCATATCTTGTAGGATATGGCAGCATGTGTCATCTTCACGTTTTCCCAACAGTAATAATTCCTATACAGTAGCCCTGCAACCATGTTTTGACCCTGAAATTCTCCCCCAACCATAGGAGCCAACTCCTAGGGGTCAAGGTCTCTTTGCCCCCACCAATAAAATATTTGAGGGGGTAATTCCCCCCCCCAAAAAAATTGATGGACATTGCTATTCAAATGGTATGGTTGAGCCCCGTCATGTGATCAATTATGTGGGGTGGGGCTTCCCTGCCCCTCCCAATATTTTATTCAAGCTGGCACCCCTTCCCCCAACCCTGTCATTCCAACATGTGCCCGGGTTGATTATGGCCATTTGCTGGCAAGGAGAAAAGCACTCATCATATGCTCAGTGGCACCTGCCTTCAGCTAGCTATAAATCACCTATTCCTAAACTGTGCCTTGGCATTGAATGAGCCCTCTCTCAAATGAAGTCCTTGATTTTCAGGATATATTGAGAAAATATGACAATAGAGAAACATGCAAGCTGTAAACACACTGTCTTCCCTTCCTGATGATGAATTATTAGTCAGATGAAAGATGGAGATAGGGGATGGAGATGGATAGAGAGGCAGAAAATGGCCCGGCGCGATACAGCATTATAGCTCAACTTGTCTTCATGTACTAAGCCATAAGCTCACTGAGAGGCCTTCAGCAAATCATTCAACACAACATTTTTTATTATTATTCCGCGAAGAAACCCCCCTGGAGAGATTCGCAAGACACCAAAGAAACACCAGCCTCTCTTTCTGCCTCCAAACCCCTCCCCAAAAGTCAGCCCCTCCAGGAAATCTGTGGCTTAACCCTTTAATCCTCCTCTGCAACTGAAACAAAGCTTAAACAGGTGTCACAAAATCTAGCCAACTTCATCTCCCTTTCCAGCTTTCCCTTTGCCGTCTCCCTCACTTTCAAAATTTATTCTGCAGCCTCCTTGGGGCAGAGATCTGGCTTTTTCTTATTCTTATTATTAATAATAATATTATTAATGTTTCCCTGCAAAAAAAAGGGCTGCAAGAACTGCTCACACCTTATGAACAAGCACAGAATCAACTGTAATACAATGGGATGCCAGGTCAATTTGGACTTTGCAGGAAGAGAGTCAAAGGAAGAGCAGGCAGGAATCAAACTTCTATTACGCAGACCATCCTTGACAATTCCAACATGCAGCCTGCATTGCACTGTTACATTCTGCCCCCCCCCTACTCCCAGCACGGATTGCTTTAAAAAAGAAAAACTCTCAAAAAACGGGCTACCCATATTGCCACTTCCTCCTGCTGTATCTCACCTCTCCATCTGTAAAATGGGCACATCAGCGTCCTGCATCATAGGGTTGCTAGGACAATGACTGAGAGAGCACCATAAGTACGGCATGAATGATTTGAGGAGGAGATTGGTAAATGGGCATTGGCCAACAGCTAGCCCCTTTCCCTCTTCCAAACCCCACCCTCTAAAAGCTGATCGTCTCCCATGTGTGATGTTGCAGCCCGAACCGAAAAAGAACCCTGCAGGACCTCAGAGGCTAACCCGTTTCTAATGCCGGGAGCTTGGCCGGCGAAAGCCTACCAACATCAGACGCCTGAGCTCTGGTGAGAGTCACTTCGCACGGCCACCTAAACCCAGAGCCTGTCAAACCTTCAGGTTTTAAACTGTGGCACCCACCCTCTGCTTTAATTCCAGAACAAGAGATGGAAAGGCTCCGCGCTGTCTGAGAACGCCAGCCTGGGAGCCTTCCCGGGTGAGCTATTCCCGGGTGAGCGGTGTCCGCACCTGTCCGAAGGCAGTTCTGCTTATTCCCGGGGAACGACATTTGCCGGGTTGAGCCAGGGATGGTGCAAAAGAGACGCCAGGATCGAACCGCTGGCACACGTGGAGCCTCGT
Source organism: Lacerta agilis (assembly GCF_009819535.1). Lineage (NCBI taxonomy): Eukaryota > Metazoa > Chordata > Lepidosauria > Squamata > Lacertidae > Lacerta > Lacerta agilis. Next base: position 5,928,944 of record NC_046321.1, on the reverse strand, counting down.
CCACGCTCCCCCCACTGATACCAGCTTTTGAGGGTGGTCTGAAACCCGGGAAAACAATTATCTCTGGGCAAACCAAACCTATACACCTGCTGTAAAAAGGCGAGGGTGGGAGATTGGTGGAGAGACAAGCGCCTTTCCTTCCTCCTCTCTCTCCCCTAGAAAAGTCCATCCCCTGAAATAGAAAAGATGGCATAGGGCGGAAGGAGAAAGAAGATGTAACATTTGCAAAGTCCGGTCGTCTCTTACGGGGCCTGAGGAGCAATGCCAGCGAAAAGGCACCATCCCGCCTGGCACCGGCTTCTCCGACGGGCTCTGCCAAGGCAGCTGAGAGGAGGGATGGGTGTCGGAAGTTGGGAAGGGGTTTGGGGAGGCTAGAGAGAGAGCTCTTCGCACCTGTAAATGACCCAAGGCCCATAACGAGAAAGCTATCGACGGTGTCCACTGAAAGGTGGGATAAGAAGAAAAAACCTAGCGATTTGGAGCAAACGCACGCACACTTCGCAAGGTGCCCACAGCCTCGGCTCTGCTTTCCTTGAACACCTGCCTACCATCCTCAGTGAAACTTGTCTGCTTAGTAGATCGGGGGGTGGGCTTGGGCGATTGGTGGCGGCGGAAGGGGGCTTGTTCAATAGTTGTCGTCTTACACACAGACTGGCACAAAGTCCTCGCAAGCCAGACGCCAACCTCAGTGTCACGTCTTAACGCGCGAGCGGTGCTGATACCCAAGAGCATTTTCCCCCCCCTCTCTCTCCATCTCCCTCGTATAAAGGCAACCCTCGTATAGTTCATTCATTCTTCAGCCAAACTCGCTGAGCTCTGTGGATAACCCACGCTGGTTTTTCACTCGTTTTTAACCCGCGAACCCCAGTCTTCCTTTGGAGAGCCGTCCAGGAGAGTCGACTCTCCCCTCCTTCCTTTCCTTTTAAGTTCGGTTCAGCACCTCTGCCGCCACCCCCATCCAGGCGCAGGAGGCGAGGGCAGGGTGTGTAAGGAAGGCGAAAAAGACTTCCCCTTCTCTTCGCCCCCCCTCCCCTCTCCACCGCCCCACTCCACAGACAGGTTCGTTCTTCCACCCCATCACCGCCCTATCAGGGAAGGTGCATGGGCTCTGGCCGACTCAAACCCCCTGGCGCGAAGGAAGGGAGGCAATTTCGGGGGCGGGGGGCGGGATGGGTGGTGGGGAGTTCCGTACCTGGAAAGGCTGATGATGCTTCTCCCCACCACCACCACCACCTCCCCGCCGTCCTCCTTCTTGCTTCTCTCCTCCCCACACACGTTTGCTCAGCACAGGCGCCGCATTGACACTGCAGATGGTGTCTCGGGGTGTGTGTGTGTGTGTGTGTGTGTGTGTAATATATATATATATATCTCACATACATTGTGAGTGTGTGTGTGCCTGCCTTCCTTTCTCGCCATCCCTTGCATGCATTGCATCCATGCATTTATTTGCCCAAAAAAGGAGCCTAAAAAAAAAAAAGCCGATTTAAAAAACAAATACTGTATGCCTTTACCTCTGCACTGGTCCAGCGGGCGCTTTTCCTCTTCCGCTCCCTGTCCAAGGTATTTGCAACACCTCCTCCAGGAATCAGCCAGCAGGTGGAGAGGAATCGGCAACTGGGTTTGCAACAAACACCCTCCTCCAAATATATGTGTATTTTAAAGAAGAAGAAAAAAGGTGGAGGGACCAGCTTCTTCTTCTTTTCCTTCTTCTTCCGTGCCCCCCTCCCCGCCTGCCCGCCCGACCCGGCGGCTCGCTCCCAGCCGGGCACGGGGCTGGATCCCGCGGCGCCCCCGGGTGCCCGTCTCACTCTGGCATCTCCGCAGCGCCTGGCTCTGCTTCTCCGCCTCCGCCTCTGCCTCCTCCTCCGTGCCCGCCCGAGAGAGGAGCGCCCACTGCGGCGACTGCCTCTGCCACCGCCGCCGCCGCCGCCGCCGCCGCCGCTGCCTCCTCCGGAAAGCTCCCGCTCCGCTCGGCTCGCCTGCCTCCCTCCTCGCCCGGGAGGCGGCCGATCCTCGGCTGCAGCCCGGCGCTCAGAGCTCCACCCTGCATGCACGAGAAGCCGGCGGGCTGCAGGTTTTCCTTTGCACAAGAAAGGAAAGAGAAAAAAAAACCACGGTGGCAAAAAATAGAGATTTCTCTTTCAAGGGAAAAATCCCTGCTTAGCAACGAACCGGCCACTCGCCCCGTTGGCAAAGCGCATCAAAGGGCGCGCGGAGGCTGCGGCTTCCCTTGCAAAGGGAGCTCCCGGCGGAGTCTCGGGCTGGCTGCCGCTGCTGCTGCTGCTTCGCCGCCGCCCCCCTCCGGGCTCATGGCTTTTCTGCAACCGCCCTGAGGGGGGTGGGTGTTTTTTTGGGTGGTGCTGGGGGTCAGGAAGAGGCAACAGGGGGGGGGGAGGTGCCGGTCCAGGCGGGCGAGCGGCGGCAGAGGCTGCAGGAAAGGTCCAATGGGTGCTGCTGCTGGTGGGCGCTTGGTTTGCGCGCCTCGTACGCCGGCAAGCTGGGCGGAAAGTTTGCTGGAGCTGCGGGAGGCGCTGCAGCCGCTGTCTGTTGGCGAGGAGGCGCCGGGCGCTGCGGCGGGTCTCGCTGCTTCTGCCGCGGCCGCTGCCGCCTCTTCGCCACTGAGGCTCTGGCGCTGGCGCTGCGTCCTCGCGCGCTCGCTTCCTACTCACTACTGACATCTAGGATCTCCAAGCTGATTGGGCTAATTGCGCGAGCTCGTTGCCAGCTACGGCCGGGAGGCGGGGGGGTGCTGGGGTGGGTGGGGGTGAGGGTGGGGGCTTGGGGAGAGGGAGAAGCTCTTCCAGGCAGCAAAGGCTGGCGACGCACATGCTGCTGCTGCATGCGTGCTGGTGGCTGGATCGTCGAGTGGGGCAGGACCCCCAAAGGTCATCCAGCCCGACCCTCTGCGACGCAGGGGTCGCAGCTGAAGAAGCCCTGGCACTCCGGCAGGGAAGGGGGCACCCAAGCTCTGCTTGAAATGGATGGAGAGGCGGGCCCCCTTCCGTGGCGGAGTGGTTCTTGTTCTGCAACACTACCTTGCACAAAAAGTAGTCGATGGGTTTTCCATTGAGTCATGGCAGCTCTCTGGAATCTCTAGGTTCAGGCGCAGTGCAAATCTGAAGGGCAGCGGCTGAGGCAAAGAAAGTGCAGGTCTTCCCTTCCCCGCGCGTGGGTTCTTTGGGAAACATTGGCTTGCCCCTCCTTGGAAACAGAATTCCAAAAGGGATGGGTCCGCAGTCCGATCCAGCAGCATTCTCTTATGAATTAAAAAGTGGGCTTTTACTAATTCAACTGGTAGGGGAATATGCAAACTTTTGAGCCACACTGGAGTCTTCTTCACATGGTTTGGGGGGGCATCCTTCCTGATGAAGAGTTCTGTGAAACCTAAAAGCTCTCATCCACACTCATATGGATACGACCAAGAAGTGTAATCTGCTATTAGGCAGATGCCTCTGGACAGCTCCTCCAAGGCCAACTTTTAGGTGGAGACTTTCGGTTTTGGACTTTACAGATCAACCCTGTAAGCCCGACTCAGTAGCTGAGTACAGTATAAGTAAATGACACATAGAACCAATAGGGTTTCTTCTGATAACCCTGGTAGATCAGGGAGATGCCATCCGTGGACATAGTTTGACTTGATTTCACTAAGGCTTTCGACAAGGTCACATAAATCCATGGATGAAGGTGGCATAAATTATGATATTGGGTGGAAGGCAGTAAGGGCTCAGTCCTTCCAAACTGTCTTGAACCTCCAAGCATTTGGGTGTGACATATACATAAAGGTAAAGGTAAAGGAGCCCTGACCATTAGGTCCAGTTGCGGACGACTCTGGGGTTGCGGTGCTCATCTTGCGTTACTGGCCGAGGGAGCCGGCATACAGCTTCCAGGTCATGTGGCCAGCAGGACTAAGCCACTTCTGGCGAACCAGAGCAGCGCACGGAAACACCATTTACCTTCCCGCCAGAGCGGTACCTATTTATCTACTTGCACTTTGAGGTGGTTTCAAACTGCTAGGTTGGCAGGACCAGGGACCGAGCAATGGGAGCTCACCCCGTTGTGGGGATTTGAACCGCCGACCTTCTGATCGGCAAGCTCTAGGCTCTGTGGTTTAACCCACAGCGCCACCCGCGTCCCATATACATATACATGCAAACAAGCAAACTGTCCTGCTTATGGGCTTCCCAGAGGCATCCAGTTGGCCATAGGAAACAGGATGCCCTTGGGACAGATCCAGGAGGGCTTTCCTAACATCATTAAATAAGATGATTGGCCTGCCTGGATAGGAGACCATCTCAGAGCCCTGTACACTGGTGTACGGTAAGGTATAAATCCCATGCATCAAATCATAGCAAATGTGGCCATTCCCTTAGTGGAGAACTGATGCCGCTTTCCTTTTTTTAGGAAGCAACTTTAATAATAATAATAATAATAATAATAATAATAATAATAATAATAAAGATTTTCTTGTGTAACAAAAAAGTACCTATAACTTTTTAGGCAGAGAGTGGTCCTCATATCTGAGGCAGCCAGTGTCCCATTGCGATTGGTGGAGCAGAAGTCAAGGAGACCAGCCACAGGTGGAGCCAGAGCCTATAGCAGAGTGACTGGCTGTAAGACATTGGGCAGGTGAGAGTTGGTTGACGGCGGGTTGAGGCTGGAGGGGCAATGCTCCACTCGTCTCCACTGCTACAGGCTCATCTCCTGCCTTTCCCCAGTACCCACGCACAGATTTTCAAAGCACCACCCACACCGTTCCATTACCATTCCTCTCCACAGAAGCAGCACGCTTCATATTTTGCAACAGCATTAGGTAACACATGCACACACTTGCCTGGTTGGCCCTATCGAGAAAGGTGGAAGAGAAACACTGTCTGATCCACACACAAAGCAGTTAAGCCGGTGGGCAGGTTTAAGCAGAGTGTGTCTACATTGCACAAAACCAATATGAGCTCAGGTATCTATCTGAGTGCTGCAGTTTGGACCAGCTCCGCTAAAGTCAAGGAGACAAGACTGATTTAAAGACGACAGCTTCCAAATTTGTTGGTTTGGGGGTCACAATAAGTACCTGGATTTTGGAGACCCCGAGGTACAGGGTGGTATATAAATTCAATAATTAATTTATCTATCTATCTATCAATCAATCAAATTCCTTTCAGTAGCACCTTAGAGACCAACTAAGTTTGTTATGCACACAAAAGCTCATACCAATAACAAACTTAGTTGGTCTCTAAGGTGCTACTGAAAGGAATTTTTTTTTGTTTTGTTTCGACTACAGCAGACCAACACGGCTACCTACCTGTAGTAATTATTATTATTATTATTATTATTATTATTATTATTATTATTATTATTATTATTAATTTCTACCCCAGCCACTCTGGGTGGCTTCCAACAGAAGGTTAAAAATACTGTACATTAAAAAATCAGTCATTAAAAACTTCCACAGGGCGGGCACCACTACTGAGAAGGCCCTCTGCCTGGTTCCCTGTAACTTCGCTTCTCGTAGTGAGGGAACCGCCAGAAGGCCCTTGGCATTGGACCTCAGTGTCTGGGCTGGACGATGTGGGTGGAGACGCTCCTTCAGGTATACAGGGCGGAGGCCGTTTAGGGCTTTAAAGGTCAGCACCAACACTTTGAATTGTGCTCGGAAACGTACTGGGAGCCAATGCAGATCTCTCAGGACCCGTGTTATATGGTCTCGGCGGCCACTCCCAGTCACCAGTCTAGCTGCCACATTCTGGATAAATTGTAGTTTCCGAGTCACTTTCAAAGGTAGCCCCACATAGAGCGCATTGCAGTAGTCCAAGTGGGAGATAACTAGAGCATCCACCACTCTGGCAAGATAGTTTGTGGGCAGGGAGGGTCTCAGCCTGCGTACCAGATGGAGCTGGTAGACAACTGCCCCGGACACAGAACTGACCTGTGCCTCCATGGACAGCTGTGAGTCCAAAATGGCTCCCAGGCTGCGCACCTGGTCCTTCAGGGGCACAGTTACCCCATTCAGGACCAGGGAGTCCCCCACCCCCGCCTGCCTCCTGTCCCCCCAAAACAGTACTTCTGTCTTGTCAGGATTCAACCTCAATCCATTAGCCGCCATCCATCCTCCAACTGCCTCCAGGCACTCACACAGAACAGAAAGGGGAATTCATTTTGACTTTAGTATTTGCAAGCACTTTCTGTATTCTGGACTAGGCTCCTGGCTTACCTATAGAATCATAGAGTTGGAAGAGACCCCAAGGGCCATCCAGTCCAACCCCCTGCCAAGCAGGAAACACCATCAAAGCATTCCTGACAGATGGCTGTCAAGCCTCCGCTTCAAGACCTCCAAAGAAGGAGACTCCACCACACTCCTTGGTAGCAAATTCCACTGCCGAACAGCTCTCACTGTCAGGAAGTTCTTCCTAATGTTTAGGTGGAATCTTCTTTCTTGTAGTTTGAATCCATTGCTCCGTGTCCGCTTCTCTGGAGCAGCAGAAAACAACCTTTCACCCTCCTCTATATGACATCCTTTGATATATTTGAACATGGCTATCATATCACCCCTTAACCTTCTCTTCTCCAGGCTAAATATACCCAGCTCCCTAAGCCGTTCCTCATAAGGCATCGTTTACAGGCCTTTGACCATTTTGGTTGCCCTCCTCTGGACACGTTCCAGCTTGTCAGTATCCTTCTTGAACTGTGGTGCCCAGAACTGGACACAGTATTCCAGGTGAGGTCTGACCAGAGCAGAATATAGTGGTACTATTACCTCCCTTGATGTAGACGCTATACTCCTATTGATGCAGCCCAGAATTGCATTGGCTTTTTCAGCTGTTGCATCACACTGTTGACTCATGTCAAGTTTGTGGTCTACCAAGACTCCTAGATCCCTTTCACATGTACTGCTCTCAAGCCAGGTGTCACCCATCCTGTATTTGTGCCTTTCATTTTTTTTTGCCCAAGTGTAGTACTTTACATTTCTCCCTGTTAAAATTCATCTTGTTTGCTTTGGCCCAGTTGTCTAATCTGTTAAGGTCATTTTGAAGTGTGATCATGTCCTCTGGGGTATTAGCCACCCCTCCCAATTTGGTGTCATCTGCAAACTTGATCAGGATGCCCTCACCTATGGTGGACTCATTTCTCAGGCCTGACTATTAAGTGCTCTTTTGTTGCAAAAGTTACTGGATTTAACAGGTGGGGTCTACAATTTTAGAGGGTTAGAACTGTTGACAAATGGAAGCTTATCTGGAAAGAGGATCATCCTGTCACCACAACTTTGGCAAGAGATGGATCCCCTGTACCCATCTCTCATTAATTTTTATTTTATTTTAATTATGTTGATGAATTGGGCGATTATGGAGGATTTGAATGCAGTGTGATTTCCGGTTTGTGGATGGCAGCCATCTAGAGACCAGGGTTGTTTCTTTTTTGCCTTAAGAGGCAAGCAGAGGTACCCTGAAAGATGTCCTACACCTTCCCCTAGCAATATGTTGGGTTTAGTTCCTCCCTTCGGTGTGTCCTTGCTTTCATATAAAGCAATGATTTTCTCTGTGAATTTTAACCATATTGACCAAATGTGCAATCAGTACCATGCTATTCCCAACTGCTATTTTCTCTCATATATTTTCCCTTCTCATTCACACACAAACACACACACACACTTTTCAAAATATAGTAAAAAAAAAAACAGAAAATGAGAAATAAGAAGGAAAACGAATAAGAAAGCAAACAAGCAAAGAGATAAGAATAATAACAGAATAAAGAGAAAGAGATAAGTAAAAGCGACTTCCAACCACCCGCCTGTCAATTGTGTACTGCAAGAGTTCCTCAAAATAGCCCAATGTTCAATCCAGAATAAAGGTAAAACGACCCCTGACCATTAGGTCCAGTCGCGGACCACTCTGGAGTTGCGGTGCTCATCTCGCTTTACTGGCCGAGGGAGCCGGCGTACAGCTTCCAGGTTATGTGGCCAGCATAACTAAGCCGCTTCTAGCGAACCACAGCAGTGCACGGAAATGCCGTTTACCTTCCCACCAGAGTGGTACCTATTTATCTACTTGCACTTCGACGTGCTTTCGAACTGCTAGGTGGGCAGGAGCTGGGACCGAGCAACGGGAGCTCACCCCTGTCGCGGGGATTCGAACCACCGACCTTCTGATCAGCAAGCCCTAGGCTCTATGGTTTAGACCACAGCACCATCCATGTCCCGCTCAATCCAGAGTAGTATCCAGTTATTTCCCCCTCCTTTTCCCTTCTATCCAAGAAGTCCAAAAGTGGTTCTCCAATTATTGCTATATGTAAAGCCACAATCTTCCTACCACTTGCTATTTTCTCCAGCTTGAGATCAAGAATGTAACAAACTCAATTAGACTTTAATTTGATTTTGAGATGTTTTTAGGAGGTAATTTAATTATTGTTTGATTTTATACCAATGTTATGTATCTGATGTTAGCCACCCTGAGCCCGACTTTGGCTGGGGAGGGTGGGATATAAATAAAAGTTTTTTATTATTATAACTTGTTATTATTGCTTTGTAAGAAAATATGAAACAATGTAAAACCATTTTTTGCGGGGGGGAATCAATGGGGGGGTTGACAAGAAATTTTCCACACCGGATACCACCTGACCTTCCTATGCCTCTGGGGGGGGGGGGTTGACAAAAAAAAATTTGCCCCCGGGTACCAATTTACCTTGCTACGCCCCTGACCCCAGGTCAGGGATGGCCCTCCCATTAGGCAGATTGAGGCCTTGACCTCGGGCAGGAGATGCTAGGAGGCAGGGAGCAGGCAGAACTGAGTGTGCCACATAAGGATGTGGACGATTCAATTCAGTTTGCATGTAAAGATGGGGAACAGAGCAGAGAATTCCTTGCTTACCAGTGGCCAGCATCGACCGTAATCGGTTTGTTTTCATTCCTTATTTGTACAATGGTTTCCTGCTTGTGTGGACTGAATGGTGTGAACCAAACTTCCCGACGGTTTGCCATGAACTCTTGACTGTTGGCAAGAGTGGAGCAAATCATGTGCAAAAGTCACACTATTCATTAAAGACCGGCTGGCCATTAATAACAGTATTAAAATAGCCCTCTCTGAGCATTCAGAGCGGCTCACATCCAGCCTGCCAGCCCTGTAAGAAATGCTTGACCTAATACCAGGTTTTCTTTTTCTTTCATTTAGTAGGAAGAAATGCTGCTTTGCTCCAGGAGAGAATTTTAGGAATGGAGAAAACGTGCTTGTTTTTTTAAAAAACGAATTGTTGCCACAGCACCATCACTGGCTATCGTGCACAGCAAAACCAACAAAGAAAATCTCTGCCCCAAAGAGCTTACACTGTCTAAAGTTTGGCCATGGTGGGGAGGGGAGTGGGAGGGAGAGCCTGAGATAAAAAGGGAAATGTAAGCAAATGCAGTTGACTATATGCGCAGCCAGATGCTCTGCATATTTACCTGGGAGTAAGGGAGTAAGGGAGTAAGGGACGCGGGTGGCGCTGTGGGTTAAACCACAGAGCCTAGGGCTTGCTGATCAGAAGGTCGGCGGTTCGAATCCCCACAACGGGGTGAGCTCCCGTTGCTCGGTCCCAGCTCCTGCCAACTTAGCAGTTCAAAAGCACGTCAAAAGTGCAAGTAGATAAATAGGTACCGTTCCAGCGGGAAGGTAAACGGTGTTTCCGTGCACTGCTCTGGTTCGCCAGAAGCGGCTTAGTCATGCTGGCCACATGACCCAGAAGCTGTACGCCGGCTCCCTTGGCAAGTAACGTGAGATAAGGGCCGCAACCCCAGAGTCGGACATGACTGGACCTAATGGTCAGGGGTCCCTTTACCTTTACCTTTAAGCCCCATTTAAGTCAGAGTAAATGCACTTAGAATTCCAGTTTTCTATTCTGCTGCATTTACGAAGGGATTAATGTGGGAAATGTGTTTTGAGGAGTTTTCTTTTTAAAGCTACACTGAATTTAAAAAATCCATGTGGATTTTTCAACAAATAACTGCGGGCCAAAGCTGTCAGGAGCCTGCTAAGGCTTTTTTATTGAAGAAAACCCATGCGAGGTTTTCAGACGCATATTCCTTTATGGTGAGAATTATTTCCAAAACCATCCCTTTGGAGGGGCGGGGGGAAGAATGTTGATGTCCGAAAGAGACCTTGGCATTTGACTTGCCTTGTAATTCTTCAACAAGCTCAGCATTGCAATTCAGGTTTAAATCTTTGTATTGCTGCCTTTTCACGCGACAGAATGTGGATTGGGGTGGGGAGAGAATCAATCCCAGTCTTGTTTGCAATAATACATTCGTTCCTTTGTATTTTCTTTTTAAAGAAAACAAATATTACCCTTTCCTTGAAGCAAGTATTATCTCTCCAATAGATGATGTTCATTTCTGCGTGTGTGCCTCTGATGACTGAGGCATTTTACATTTCCTGATGGATGGATGGATGAGAGCCTCAAAGCCTCTCTCTCTCTTTTTTAATATTGCTATTTGATTTTCCAAAGGTGGCGTATAAAATGCGCTTATTATTCTTTTATCTCCTGACTCTCACATGCAGCCATTTGTTTTCATTCACAGAAATGAATGCCATGTGCAAAAAAAAAAAAACCAAAGAGTAATAAACACACGGCAAACTGGGAAGGGGAGGAGGGGAAGACCGGGGATACAATGGGCAGGTGAGTCACCTCTCCAGGCAGATGCTGTTCAAGGCATCTCCGTGTTATTAAATGTCTGGTCTTAATTCCAAGCATAGACACCCCCTCGCCTGGAACATTTGATATCCCCTCCCCTCCAAGCTCGGCAATAATTCAATTAGAAAACACACTATGGATCCAGCCTGCCTGTTGCATCCCAATAAAAGGAGAAGAAAATGAGAATTCACACTTGGCATGTTTAGATTCCTTTGGCATCATGGTGAAGCTTAGGTGCTTGAGGGGGGGAGGATTCTTAAATGGCTTTTTGGGGGGCAGTTTTGCACACTACACTGTAGCAAACCTGGCTTAAGAACATAGAATCATAGAATCCTAGAGTTGGAAGAGACCCCAAGGGCCATCCAGTCCAACCCCCTGCCAAGCAGGAAACACCATCAAAGCATTCCTGACAGGTGACTGTCAAGCCTCCGCTTCAAGACCTCCAAAGAAGGAGACTCCACCACACTCCTTGGTAGCAAATTCCACTGCCGAACAGCTCTCACTGTCAGGAAGTTCTTCCTAATGTTTAGGTGGAATCTTCTTTCTTGTCGTTTGAATCCATTGCTCCGTGTCCGCTTCTCTGGAGCAGCAGAAAACCTTTCTCCCTCCTCTATATGACATCCTTTGATATATTTGAACATGGCTAGCATATCACCCCTTAACCTTCTCTTCTCCAGGCTAAACATACCCAGCTCCCTAAGCCGTTCCTCCTAAGGCATCGTTTCCAGGCCTTTGACCATTTTGGTTGCCCTCCTCTGGACACGTTCCAGCTTGTCAGTATCCTTCTTGAACTGTGGTGCCCAGAACTGGACACAGTATTCCAGGTGAGGTCTGACCAGAGCAGAATATAGTGGAACTATTACTTCCCTTGATCTAGACGCTATACTCCTATTGATGCAGCCCAGAATTGCATTGGCTTTTTTAACTGCTGCATCACACTGTTGTGAGTTTGCTGGATCAGGCCAATGGCCCACCTAACCTAGTATCCTGTTCTCACAGTGGCCAACCAGATGCCCGAGGTCAACCAGCAAGCAGGATCTGAGCGCCAGATCCCTCCTGTGGTTTCCAGCAACGGGTGTTCAGAAGCATTGGTGCCTCCATCTGCACAGGCACAACATACACTGTCGAGTCAGCCGGGGGGCTAGGACGACCCCCCAGGCATACGACAGGAACGTTTCCAGCCCATCTCTCCCATCAGCGTTCAGCGTGCAGAGTTCCGACAGCCTTCCCCGACGATTTATAATGATTCATGTCTTGGAGACACTGAGCACATATTCAGAGTCCTAAACGCAGAACGAACTAGGCTGAGGTTGTGTGCACTAAAAGCTACTTTATTAAGTATATGGCAGAACAAAAGAAAACATGTCTCCTCTCTCTGGAGTGAAGTCCGAAGAAGAAGAAGAAGAAGAAGAAGAAGAAGAAGAAGAAGAAGAAGAAGAAGAAGAAGAAACAGAGTACAGTAAACATCCGCTCCTGTGATTCCAACAACCGGTGCTGGAATGCATAACACAGACATGTGATACACAATATCTGCACAGTGAAAGGAATAGAAACCCAACATACACAACATGGCTAATAGCCCTTTCCTCCTTGAATTTGCCAAATCCTCTTTTAAAGACAGGTTGGGGGCCATCACTGCCTCTATGGAGTGAGTCCCATAGTTTAATTCTTGAGTGTGCACTTGATTGTAAAGGCAGAGAGAGATCATTGAAGCACAGTGTTGCAAGGGGCCACGAGGATCATCTAGCGATGCAGGAATTTGTTGCCCAACGTGGGGTTTGAACGCAGAACCCTGAGATGAAACATCTCATGCTCTACCGACTGAGCCTATGTCTGGCCCCATCACAGCTTGCTTTTTGACTGGCAATGCTGGTTTTCTAACATTGCTGCTAGTTATCATTTCATTTTATTTTTCTAAACGAGCGATTGTAAAGTGCCTTGGTTGCGTTGATAGAAAAGTGAGGCAGAAATGCTGGGTGGGGTGGGGGGGAGAGAAATAGGTAGGTAGATCCCATCTTCATTTACCTGGGACCAGGTATTGATGGGGGGAGGGTGCTGGTTCATCAACCCTACCTGATCTGCCCCTTCCAAAGCAATCTGTGAGCTGAAAAGCAGCTGCCCTTTGAAATTTACAGTTCTTTGAATTTTGCGAAGCATTTACCCTGCCAAATCCTGCACACAACAAAAGAAGTGTATATTTCTAAAAATGAACCTTATTAGGGGAGATTGCTTGCAAATTGCATATGTTAGGAAAAGTGCACACACACAAAAAAATGCCTATCATTTTTCATGATTTTTTGATGAAGGAAACTGAAGCAGAAACGTGGCAAACTGGACTTCAAGACTAAAATCGACAGAATGCATCCATTTCTGCCTGAAACCAAGCCCCACTGAACTCATTGCAACTTACTTTGCAGCAGACAAGACAGAACACAGCCATCAGGGTTAGTAGCCACTGCCAGTCTTTTCCTCCTTGGCCTTCCATGCAGGGTTTTCTCCCAATGTCACCTGTTCCTTTGCACTGTCAGTTTGCTGCAGAACACTTAAACTGACACAAGGGGGGAAAGGCTTTGAACTGGAAATTGAAACAGCAAATGGAATCCTGTGCAAGGATGTAATTGTGCAGCCTTGAAAATTTCTGTTTTTAATATTGGGGTGTGGGTGAGTTGTTGCATTTGCTGTCACCGTGTAGCTTTCAATCGCATGGTTTAATGCATGGGTAGGCAAACTAATGCAGGTGGCGCTGTGGGTTAAACCACAGAGCCTAGGGCTTGCCGATCAGAAGGTCAGCGGTTTGAATCCCTGCAACGGGGTGAGCTCCCGTTGCTCGGTCCCAGCTCCTGCCCACCTAGCAGTTCGAAAGCACATCAAAGTGCAAGTAGATAAATAGGTACCGCTCCAGCGGGAAGGTAAACGGCGTTTCCATGCGCTGCTCTGGTTCACCAGAAGTGGCTTAGTCATGCTGGCCACATGACCCGGAAGCTGTACACCGGCTCCCTCGGCCAGTAAAGCAAGATGAGCACTGCAACCCCAGAGTCGGACACAACTGGACCTAATGGTCTGGGGTTCCTTTACCTTTACCTAGGCAAACTAAGGCCCGGGGGCCGGATCTGCCCCAATCTCCTTCTAAATCCGGCCTGCAGAAGGTCCAGGATTCTGTGTGTTTTTACATGAGTAGAATGTGTGCTTTTATTTAAAATGCATCTCTGGGTTATTTGTGGAGCATAGGAATTCGTTCATTCCTTCAAAATATAGTCCAGTCCCCCACAAGGTCTCAGGGACAGTTTCCTTACCCCTGGTTTAATGTGTTATTTTGCATTTAAGCAGTAGTTGTGCTTCTTTATTATAAGCCACCCAGACAACTTCATGCTATGGGGCAGCGTACAGATATTGAAAATAATAAATGCTTGAGCATACATGTGTTGGGATCCTGAGATCTCAGCAGCCAATCATGATAGAGTTGGAAGTCGGGTGCATCCACGAAACTGAATGTTGGAAGATTCAGGACAGATAAAAGAAAGTCCTTCTTCTTCACACAGCGTATATATAGTTAAACTACGGAACTCACGCCCACAAGAGGCAATGTGGGCCACCAATGGGGATGGCTTTGAAAGAAGAATAGACAAAAAATCACTGAGCCTATCAATGGTGACTAGCCTACTACTGTCAGTGTGCTGGCCCCAGGGGTTTGTCCGTGAAGCAAGGTCCAAGTCCAGTCCTGGGTCTAGGAGTCCAAAGGAGGTCAGTCCGGCGGGGAGCGAGGCAGGGAGCAGGTCAAGGTCCAAGGCAGGTGCAGGCACAAGGTTGCAGGTTGAGCATACACTTGCAACTAAGTTGCTCACGCAACTTGGGCTGGGTCTGGCTGGCTTTTATCTGGCCCTATGCTTAGGGCGGTCCCGATCCTCCGGAGACTCGCCTCTCCTCCGGGCCTGGAGGCGAGCACTCCTCCTGCAGACACTTAACTCCCTTCGCCTCTCTGCCCTGAGCCTCTGTAGCTCAGGAGAGGCTGGTGGGTTACTGGACCCAGGGGCTGCCTCAACTTCCTCTGAAAAGGCTGGGAGTGGAGCTCCTGCAGGCAATGGGTCCTCCCTCCCATTAGGAGCCAGAGCAGACTCTGCTGATGCCTGCACCTGGGGATCCAGCACACGTGGGGATCCTTCAGGCTCAAGCCCTGGCCCCAGCTCAGCTGGTTCTGGAGGCGGGGAATCCTGTGCAGGCTGGGATCCCTCAGGTTCAGCATCTGAGTCTGACTCCCAGGCCATCACAGTCAGAGACAGTATAGCTCTAAATAAATGCTAATTGCTGGGAATCACAAATGAGGAGAGGGCTGATGTGCTCAGGTCCTACTTTTGGCCACTGTGAGAACAGGATGCTGGACTCCGTCAATAGAGCACGAGACACTTAATCTCAGGGTCGTGGGTTCGAACCCCACGTTGGGCGGAAGATTCCTGCATTGCAGGGGGTTGGACTAGATGACCCTCGTGGTCCCTTCCAATTCAACAGTCGATGATTCTGTGACTAGAGGGGCTATCAACTTGATTCAGTAGGCTCATCTAATGTTCTTTAACTGTCCAGGAATTTACACGTATCTGACAATCTACAAAGAGGGGGTGTCTTAATTATGGCACAGAGGGCCCTCTTTCAAGTGGATCGTAGCTCCCTGAGTAACATCTGCCTGTTCCTCAAATTTTCCATGAGTCATATTTTTGATCAGCACATGTAAAAATGGCATAAAATAATAGATAAACAGAGGCAAATGAGCATGCACCAGTTTTACTACTTTAAAGAAAAGCTTCTGACAGGCGCCTTGGATACATCCAGTTATTGGAGGGGTTTCTACTATTTTATTGGGATGAAAGCTATTTCTTCAAAAAATGGCTAAGCCTCAAGTTAACGTATCCCATGGCAATTTGTAGACAAGTGTGACAAATGGGACTGTGTTTGTAGGCCTGAGATGCAAGAAAAGAAACAAAAATTAAAATTCTGCAGTAGTAGAAAAGGGCCATTCTGAACAACCCATGCTGCCCTTTGACCCTTCAAAAATGCTGTCATGAGAGGGAGAATCGTCAGAGAAAGGAGAAAGCTTAAAAGTGGGTGGATGGAATTAATCATCATTATCATCATCACCACTCCTGAGTTCTGCAGAAATATCTGTTGTTGTTGCTGCTGCTGCTGCTGCTGCTGCTGCTGCTGCTGTTTAGTCATTTAGTCATGTTCGACTCTTCATGACCCCATGGACCAGAGCACGCCAGGCACTCCTGTCTTCCACTGCCTCCCACAGTTTGGTCAGACTCAAACTAGTCAGACTCATGCTAGTCGCTTCGAGAACACTGTCCAACCATCTCGTCCTCTGTTGTCCTCTTCTCCTTGTGCCCTCCATCTTTCCCAACATCAGGGACTTTTTCAGGGAGTCTTCCCTTCTCATGAGAAGATTTCTCCCCAGCCTTCCCTGGGCAGTCATGGCCATTTGTTGTTGTTGTTCTTCAGTCATTCAGTCGTGTCCAACTCTTCGTGACCCCATGGACCAGAGCACACCAGGCATGCCTATCCTTCACTGCCTCTGGCAGTTTGGCCAAACTCATGTTAGTAGCTTCAAGAACACTGTCCAACCATCTCATCCTCTGCCGTCCCCTTCTCCTTGTGCCCTCCATCTTTCCCAACATCAGGGTCTTTTCCAGGGAGTCTTCTGTTCTCATGAGGTGGCCAAAGTATTGGAGCCTCAACTTCAGGATCTGTCCTTCCAGTGAGCACTCAGGGCTGATTTCTTTCAGAATGGATAACTTTGTGCAGCGATAGATCAAATTATTTCAGAGGTTTAATAACAGAACAAGAACTAAGTAAGAAACAATACATGAAGGAATCAACAGCACCTACAAAGGTTCTCATCCAGGTGGGTTGGGGTACAAATAATAAAATTATTATTATTAATTAATATGCCTTACCCCTAGATTCCTCACTTAGACATTTGTCACACTTTACAAAAAAACCACATTGTTTTCCTCAACTTTCTATTTAAAACTCACCCCACAAGTTGTGATTTGCTTCTGCTTATCACTTATCAGCTTTTAGCTTTGATATGCTGCTAGTCTCATGAGTCCATGTGCTCATAATCTTGAGCCCGACTTGATTAATCAGAAGGCAATTTATTATCAACATAAATATAGGTAGGCGAATCTGTATGTGTTATGCCCATGCCATAATGAGCTGCTTTATTACTTAGCTAGTGATCCCTGAGTTTGGAGACAGGAACCCCTCAGGATGGTATCCTATGGATATGACTAATTTTAAGTCCATTAATTTCAATGGTTCTGGGTAAGATTTGCTTGGATGCAACCCACAGTTCACATCTCATTGTAGCCAAGAACTCAGTGAGTATTCCTGGGTTACCTGCTTTCCTCTCATCTTCAGTCTCTCTATCCGCAAAATGGGAATTAACTACGGTATTGTTGTTTTCTGCTAACTAGCACCTGAGTGTTTAACCTTAGATCCCATGAGAGGCATTGAGTTCACATTCACCATCTTGGAAGGGTGGCGGCTGGAGTCTTTGTTCTCAGACTCTTTGAGAGGAGGGAGGTAAATGAAGCTCTCCAGGTAAACAGCTCCTAGCTAATGGAGGCTGGAATGCAGGCTGTGGGGAGAGACAGACTTCTGCTTCTAGATCTGTTGGAATTATTAATATTTTGCAAATCCAATATGCTTTGGACTAGCATGTGTCCATGATCACTGCAGATGGTGACAGCACTCGCAAAATTAAAAGACTCCTGCTTCTTGGGAGAAAAGCAATGACAAACCTAGACAGCATCTTAAAAAGGAAAGACATCACCTTGCCGACAAAGGTCCTTATAGTTAAAGCTATGGTTTTCCCAATAGTAATGTATGGAAGTGAGAGCTGGACCATAAAGAAGGCTGATTGCTGAAGAATTGATGCTTTTGAATTATGGTGCTGGAGGACACTATTGAGAGTCCCATGGACTGCAAGAAGATCAAACCTATCCATTCTTAAAGAAATCAGCCCTGAGTGCTCACTAGAAGGACAGATCCTGAAGTTGAGGCTCCAGTACTTTGGCCACCTCATGAGAACAGAAGACTCCCTGGAAAAGACCCTGATGTTGGGAAAGATGGAGGGCACAAGGAGAAGGGGACGGCAGAGGATGAGATGGTTGGACAGTGTTCTCGAAGCTACCAATATGAGTCTGACCAAACTGTGGAAGGCAGTGGAAGACAGGAGTGCCTGGCGTGCTCTGGTCCATGGGGTCACGAAGAGTCGGACATGACTGAACGACTGAACAACAACAACAACAAAGGATGTGTCTTATGGATGTTTTTGTATTGTTTTGAAGAAAGTTCTTTTTGGAGAATCTAATGGCTCTGGACAAAGCTTCATTTCAGAAGGAGTCCGGTTTTATGCATCCAGCTGCTTCAAACTGCAAAATATTAATATCTGCAACAGGCTCTTACGATCTGAAGATCTCCAGAGAGTGTGCTGACATGATCCAAAGCTTCTTCTTCTTTTGTTAAGCTGGGGTCCAGTGCTCATGTTTGGAGCCCCTGGTTTTCAAAGGCTGCCCATTCACTTCAATGGGCAGGAGAAGCACCTGGAAGGTATTGAATTTGCTCTTTCATTCCAGTGAGGTGGTAGGAGGGTGGGTAAAGATCAAAACATGAGGTCAACCTTCTTCACATTTGAATAACTCCATAAATCCTCCTGCAGTGAAGTCACTTTGCCATTTGTCCGATGACAGGATGGAAACACAACAGCGAGCATGTAAAAAAAAACCTTCCTTTCATGCATTGGAGGGAAATATAGCCTAAGAGGCGGGAAATAGCTGCTACAGGATTATTCCTGACGATGCCTGGGGGGCTCAATTGCCCCTAATTACTATACACAAAAGCCAATTGAAGACAAATAAAAAGTGAGAGGAGTAGAGTAGAGGGGGGGAGCTGAAGAGAGAGGTCTTAATTATTTCTGGCCCCCTCCCCATGCACTTAAATTCCCAACATTTTACAGGTCCATAAAGCAACCTGCCATTTAAAGTTGATAAAAGCCAGATTTGCTTGTTAAATAAATCAGCCGGTGCCACATTTGTTTGGGTATTCCCTCCCCCACCCCCCCCACCCCAGTTTGCTTTTTAAAGCAGAAAAATTCAGGCTAGCAAATGGGTTTTTTGAACTAGAAATATGAAACGGCTTCAAAACCTACATTGTGGCGCCACCTGCAGGAGGCCAGAAAATTGAATAATGCTGAAGATTGTGGAAGAAACAGGGTATATGGGTGGGTGGGTGGAGCGGGGTGGAGCCTTCCCATTTGCATTGATCCCCACTATTTCAGGAAGCCTTTGCAAGTGTTGCTGAAGTACATCTGTGAGTGTTGTTCATGTGGGAATCAGAAGAGGCCAGGAGTCCTGCTTTCTGCATCAATAGACATTCTGTAGTAAGCATCACAACCTTGATGGCAGAAAGTGAGGAGGAATTAAAGAACTTTTTAATGAGGGTGAAAGAGGAGAGTGCAAAGTATGGTCTGAAGCTCAACATCAAAAAAACTAAGATCATGGCCACTGGTCCCACCACCTCCAGGCAAATAGAAGGGGGAGAAATGGAGGCAGTGAGAGATTTCACTTTCTTGGGCTCCATGATCACTGCAGATGGTGACAGCAGTCACGAAATTAGAAGACACCTGCTTCTTGGGAGGAAAGCAATGACAAACCTAGACAGCACCTTAAAAAGCAGAGACATCACCTTGCCGACAAAGGTCCATATAGTTAAAGCTATGGTTTTCCCAGTAGTGATGTACGGAACTGAGAGCTGGACCATAAAGAAGGCTGATCGCCGAAGAATGGATGCTTTTGAACTATGGTGCTGGAGGAGACTCTTGAGAGTCCCATGGACTGCAAAAAGATCAAACCTATCCATTCTGAAGGAAACCAGCCCTGAGTTCTCACTGGAAGGACAGATCCTGAAGCTGAGGCTCCAGTACTTTGGCCACTTCATGAGAAGAGAAGACTCCCTGGAAAAGACCCTGATGTTGGGAAGGATGGAGGGCACAAGGAGAAGGGGACGGCAGATGATGAGATGGTGGGACAGTGTTCTCGAAGCTACCAACATGAGTCTGACCAAATTGTGGGAGGCAGTGGAAGACAGGAGTGCCTGGCGTGCTCTGATCCATGGGGTCACGAAGAGTCGGACACGACTAAACGACTAAACAACAATGTAAGCACTGACCACTTTGTGCTCCAAGCTGGCTGAAGCCCCATCCTTTGCCAAAAGGGGTTTCGGGTATTGCAATACAGCTGGCCCAGTTGTACAGGCAAGCCAAGCCTTGCATGCCAAAAATGAAGAGGCGCCTGCCTGGGTGAAGGGCACGGTGCTGCCTTTTCCTGGCCGCTTGCAAAGGTGAAATGTGCCCTGGAAAACCGCTGCAGTATTTCAACGGGAATGACGATGGCATTTCTCAGGAGTTGTGTGGATGAGCCCGTTATCACCCAGTTCCACTTTGGGCAGTAGACAAAACAGCCTTGAGACAAGCTGTGTTAGGAAGATGAGAAGTTGCCTTATTATATACCAATGTGAGTGGTTGGTGGTCTATCCAGTTTGGTATTGTTGGCAATGGCTGGAAGTCGATCTCCAGAAATTTCAGCCAGGAAGTACGTAAGTAATTTGTGTAACTTCATCTGTAGATTCCAGGGCAGTTTCTTCTTTCTTTGGCGATCACTTGTAACCAAGTAAGATTGTCTTCCATAAACACGATTTTAACAGTGGGTCCTTAAGTCACTGTGGAGGCCAATTCTGGATCCACACATCCTTCCACAGTGGGGTCATTGGTTTCCGGGCAGGAGTTGATCACGGTGTGAGTTTTCCAGGCGTGCCTTCCTCTTAGCATGTTTCTCCCTTGTGTCCTGAGTTCGAGTGTCTTCAAAGCCCATGACACCTTTGGCAAAGGCTATTCTCCAATTGGAGCGCTCACTGGCCAGTGTTTCCCAATTGTCAGTGTTGCCTTGAGACAGTCTTTAAACCTCTTTTGTTGACCACCAGCATTACGCTTTCCATTTTTAAGTTTGGAATAGAGTACCATATTTTTCTGTCTAGAAGACGCCCCTGTATTTTCCCACCTATAAGACGCCCCCATGTATAAGACTATTTTGGGGGAATCAGATTTAAGAAAATGGGGGAAAGATGTATACATGTATAAGACGCCCCCTAATTTTTGATATTATTTTTTAGGGGGGGAACCTAGTCTTATACACGGGGAAATATGGTAGTTGCTTTGGAAGACAATAATCAGGCCTGCACACATCATGACGTCCACAACATGAAGTCCAACGAATTTGATGTTGAAGAATCATCTCTTTGACACTGGTGATCTTTGCTTCTTCCAGTACATCGGCATTAGTTCACTTGTCTTCCCAAGTGATGTGCAAAATTTTTCGGAGACACTGTTGATGGAACCTTTCAAGGAGTTGGAGATGGCAGTTTACAACACAAAAATTCAACAGAAGAAACAAAAAAATCCATAATAAAAATAAGAACAAGAAACACACCAATAATCCCTCCTTTAAAAGGATATCAGATTTTAATCAGCCAAAGGCCTGGTTGAAGAGAAACATTTTCACTTGGCACCTAAAGGTGTATCATGATGGCGCCAGGCGAACCTCCCTGGGGAGCTAACACAAAAAGGCCCATTCTCATGTTGCCACCCTCCGGACCTCTCATGGAGGAGACACATGAGGAAGGGTCTCAGATGGTGATCTTGGGGTCCAGGTAAGTTTTTCCAGACTGTCAAAGGATGCATCCTGCACTCCATATCCTGCACTGAGAAGCGGGCTGGGCTGGATGACCTTTGAGGTCCACCACAGCTTTACGATTCTGTGACATTGGCCTGATTCAGCTAGGTCATTCTCTGTTCCCCCTGCGGGTGGGTGAGGGGACCTGTTAAGGAGCAAGGAGTCTCCTTTCGAAAAGCCTGAGATAAAGGAAAGAGAAGAAGCCATCCCTGAAAGAATGGAGAGGAGAGAGAGAGAGAGAGAGAGAGAGAGAGAGAGAGAGATGCTCAGGACATGCTTTCCAAATTGCCACCCTGCACAATTGCACCGAGAACCACTCCTGGCCTGGGTCACTTTGCACCTCTTCCCAGTTCCCTCAAGACTGTATTTTAAGCAGCCCTGGGCTTGGGGTTTATCATAGCACAAACCGCCTTTTTTTTAATGCTCAGGCATCTCTGCAAACGCACCCTCAATCGGAAGCGGTTAATTTAATTTCCCCTGGGCGCCGAATGCCACAATGAAAAGGCGACAGTGGCGAGGCTCATGATTGCGACGATAATGATAACTACGGCTTGCTGATGAGTCTCTTCGGCGATTAGACCCTCCCCTGGCATCCCACGCCAGGTGCTCAGGCAGCTCAAACAGCTCCCTCGCCTTGGATGGCACCTGGTATAAAGCGGCTGTCCTCTGTTGAGCTGCTGCTGTTCCTTGCTGCTGAGAAAAGCAGGGGGGAG
This sequence comes from Lacerta agilis, assembly GCF_009819535.1. Classification (NCBI taxonomy): domain Eukaryota; kingdom Metazoa; phylum Chordata; class Lepidosauria; order Squamata; family Lacertidae; genus Lacerta; species Lacerta agilis. Next base: position 5,906,803 of record NC_046321.1, on the reverse strand, counting down.
CGGGGGTGGGGGGGCAGGGGCTCTTAACAAGAACCGGGCCAGCAAAAGGATTTCCGGACAAATTTTCTGCAAGTTCCCTATTTCAGAATGTCCTGGAACTGTTGGGGAATATTAGACACTGCCACACAATCGCCAGAGCATTCAGCAAAATGGCCCCACCTTGTTTTCAAAGAGCACAGAGACTTCCAGGCACAACTAAGGTTATTTCTCAGAAGGGATTTTCGGGGGGGGGGGGGGGTGTTGAGTCTGCATTGTAAGACTAGAATAACATGTGCAGATTCGCCTGCCTATGTTTACGTTGATAATATATTGTCTTCTGATTAATCAAGTCGGGCTCAAGATTATGAGGACATGGACTCACGAGACCAGCAGCATATCAAAACTAAAAGCTGATAACCGATAAACAGAAGCAAAGCACAACTCGTGGGGTGAGTTTTAAATTGTGTGCATTATTCAGCCCAAATCTCATTTTGCCACTCAGAAATATGGTGGAGGGTTGTGGGAGGCCATTTTCAATATGATAATTATTAATAATAATAATAATAATACCCCGCCCATCTGGCTGGATTTCCCCAGCCACTCTGGGCAGCTTCCAACAGAATATTAAAATACAATAGTCTGTTAAAAATTAAAAGCTTCCCTAAACAGGGCTGCCTTCAGATGTCTTCTAAAAGTCTGGTAGTTGTTTTTCTCTTTGACATCTGGTGGGAGGGCGTTCCACAGGGCGGGTGCCACTACCGAGAAGGCCCTCTGCCTGGTTCCCTGCCACCTCACGACTTGCAGGGAGGAAACTGCCTGAAGGCCCTTGGAGCTGGACCTCAGTGTCCGGGCAGAACGATGGGGGGGGGGGGGGTGGAGACGCTTCTTCAGGTATACAGGACAGAGGCCGTTTAGGGCTTTAAAGGTCAGCACCAACACTTTGAATTGTGCTCGGAAATGTTTTTCAATCAGCTCGAGTCTTTCTTTCTTTCTTTCTTTCTTTCTTTCTTTCTTTCTTTCTTTCTTTCTGACTACTCAAGTGCACAGTTTTTAATTGCAATCCATTTTGCAAAGCCTTCCCTGCAATCTGTTGTTCCTTCCACTTGTGGGAAGAAATGCTTACAGCAAATACTTCTGGATCCGCAAAACCTAAAAACCATGGATTTGCCTCTTGGTTAGCACCAGGGATGGGGCATAGCAGAATGTCAGAGTATCTGCCATGCAAACAGCAGGGCTCAGGTTCAATCTCCAGGCACCTCCAGGTTAGGCCTGGGAGAGAGTCGTGCCTGAAACCCTGGAGAGCTGCTGTCAGTCAGTGGGGACAATATCAATAGTTTGACACAGGACAGCTTTCTAGGTACCAATGTTCATAAAGGGGCCAGTGTGTGGGATGTGATACTGTACATAGGTTGCAATCAAGTACAACATTCCTTGTTTTCCTAGAGCGGACATGCGGGGGAATGTTTGGTCCAGCTAGTCGAAAACTTCCTGTTTCCTCCTGGCTGGGGCATACTTCCTTTGCTAAGTCTGCCTTCAGGGATCCAACTGTGAACTGAATGTGAGTAAACTTCTTTTATATACTTTAAACAAGATTGTGGCGTGTTTATTCTTTTAAGAGGGATATAAGGGAACTTACCAGGAACTTAATAGTGAAAGGCTTACACAAGCCTGCAACCAGCTATCTGCTGTGCATTTAAAAGAGGAATGTAAAACTCTGCTAAGTAAAGGGACTTGCTAGCGTAAGTTAGGAAGGATATTAATAAACAATGTATCCTCTCCTGCCTCCCTGAACATTCCCACACAATGGCCTTGTGGGCTGATGATTCCTAGCAAATTTTAAAAGAAGGTTGGGTGGACTTCAGAGAAAGAAAAATTCTATATTGGATCTGCAAACAGAAGAGAGAAGAAGCCCTGGCAGGCATCTTGATATTTCCATTTGCTGCCCCTCGATATCAGATGCCATGTTTCCCTAACCATTTCAGGATCAGAAAGTGCAGCTCCTGAATGCAATTGTTGACATTTTTCTGTCTCGAGAGACAATGGAGTATGTCTCCAGGGGTGAAGTCAAACTTCCGTGTTAGGAACACCAAAATGACCTCCCTGGGGTGCAAGCCTGAGCAGTGTGTCTGGAGGTCTTGGTGCTGCCCAGACGACAAGACCATTGTCTCAGCCTCACTGATGTGGTCTAAAGGAAAGCAATAGGTTTGGCACCAGCTGGGTTGCAGGAGTTGCTAGTAGGAGGCATACAAGGTGTCATCCAACCGTCTTAGGGATTCCACTCCGGATTTGGGTATCTTTCCTTCTCAAGATATCCCGCAAGGCAGCAGAGGTTTAAGATCAGTTTTCCTTCCCCTAAGATGGGCTACCTTCCCAGGGGGGTGAGCCCTATTTGCCCCTCGCTTCCCTCTACAGCACATGCAGAAACTCCCTTTTTGACCATTGGACCACCTATTGGGCTTGTCTGCTAAGTCCACAGAAACCTGTCTTGGCATGCAGGGGAAGTCCCTAACTCACCAAAGGCTTAAACCCTATTGGCTACCCTAACCTAGTTTAGCCAACCAGTGAAAGCCATTTTCCAGGGTGTGGCTGCTGTCACATGCTGACAGCTTCTGGAGGCCACAGGTGAGAGCTGAGTAGTAGCAGTATAGAATCATAGAATCATAGAGTTGGAAGAGACCACAAGGGCCATCCAGTCCAACCCCCTGCCAAGCAGGAAACACCATCAAAGCATTCCTGACAGATGGCTGTCAAGCCTCTGCTTAAAGACCTCCAAAGAAGGAGACTCCACCACACTCCTTGGCAGCAAATTCCACTGCCGAACAGCTCTCACTGTCAGGAAGTTCTTCCTAATGTTTAGGTGGAATCTTCTTTCTTGTAGTTTGAATCCATTGCCCCGTGTCCGCTTCTCTGGAGCAGCAGAAAACAACCTTTCTCCCTCCTCCCTATGACATCCTTTGATATATTTGAACATGGCTATCATATCACCCCTTAACCTTCTCTTCTCCAGGCTAAACGTACCCAGCTCCCTAAGCCGTAGTAGTAGTAGTAGTAGTAGTAGTAGTAGTAGTAATTTATTATTTATACCCCACCCATCTGGCTGGGTTTCCCCAGCCACTTTCGGCAGCTCCCAACAGAATATTAAAAACACAATAAAACATCAGTCATTAAAAACTTCCCTAAACAGGGTTGCCTTCAGATAGTTGTTTATTTCCTTGACATCTGATGGGAGGGCGTTCCACAGGGTGGGCGCCACCACCAAGAAGGCCCTCTGCCTGGTTCCCTGTAACCTCACTTCTTGCAGCGAGGGAACCGCCAGAAGGCCCTCGGAGCTGGACCTCGGTGTCCGGGCTGAACAATGGGGGTGGAGATGCCCCCTCGGGTCTTCAGGGCCGAGGCCGTTTAGGGCTTTCAAGGTCAGCACCAACACTTTGAATTGTGCTCGGAAACAGCCAGTGTAGGTCTTTCAGGACAGGTGTTATATGGTCTCGGCGGCCGCTCCCAGCCACCAGTCTAGCTGCCGCATTCTGGATTAATTGAGTGCAGGGTGGGGTCAAAAAGGTGGACAAACTACCCCAGAAGGAGCATGGACTTGTGCCCCACCAGGAGTAGTGCCCCTGTCCCAACACCACACGCACCCCAGCCCCTAGAGATGAGGATGTTCTCAGCATCAGAGAGAAGTGAGATAAGGTGACTGGAACAGGAATGTACCAAAAACCAAGGACGAGGTCAAAGGAGAGGTGAGCATGTATTATACAACATGGGCTGTAAAGATGAAATGAATGCTATCCTCGAAACACTCTGCAATTTTAGAAGAGTCTCTGAATTCTGATGATTAGATGCATTTATTGGCCATTTGATGGTATTTGACATTATTTGATAGCTGACACGCAACAACACGTAATGTGATTATGCCTGCCTTGTTTCAACGGGCTTTTTAACATTGCATGATTAGCTCCCCTGGTTGTGCTGTTCCACAGCAATGCCGGCTGCTTGTTTTGCTTTCTGTTTTGCTGTGGTTAATTTTATTTGGTTTATTGTTAATTCCGGATAATGTTGTGCTTTTTTATATTGTTGCCTTGAGCCCGCTTTTTTGAGGGCAGGGGGACATTTCTGGCTGGAAAGCAACGCAAATTATACATCAGATAAATTATAACCAAAGTGATTGTGCAATGTGTGTCCTATTTCACAGCTGACAGCTTACGAACTTTCCTATTGGGTGCCTGTCAAAACGGCTGTAATCAAGATATATATTGGCATGTGTTCTATAAAGCTGCAGCCCTATGCATCAGGAAGGGGCAAGGAATGCTTTTCTGTCCAAGGGTGGCTTTCCCTGATTGGCTGCCTTCCAGTGGTGGGCGGAGCCAGGGACAAAAGTGGGTGGGGCAATAAGTGGGACTCCTTGACTTTGTACAAGGCAATGCTACATTCCAGCCATGCAACATCAAAGCCCTCTGCATCTGGTCAAGCATAGAATCATAGAATAGTAGGGTTGGGGGGGAAAACTCCAAGGGTCATCTAGTCCAACCCCCTGCCATGAAGGAATCAGAGCTGAAGAATCCACGACAGTTGGCCACCCAACCTCTGCTTAAGATCCATTCCACTGTCAAACAGCTAGGGAATACTGTGCCCTGTTCTGGGCGCCACAGTTTATGAAGGGTATTGACAAGCTGGTATGTGTGTAGAGGAGGGCAAGCAAGGTGACCAAGGGTCTGGAAACCAAGCCTTATGAGGAACGGTTGAAGGAGCTGGGTACATTTAGCCTGGGAAAGAGGAGACTGACAGCAGATGTGACAACCATCTTCAAATATCTCAAGAGCTGCCACATAGGAAGTTGGAGCAAGCTTGTTTTCTCCTGCTCCAGAAGGTAGGACCTGAACCAATGGCTTCGAGTTACAAGAAAGGAGATCCTGAATAAACATCAGGAAGAAATTTCTGACAGCAAGTGCTGCTTGACAGTGGAACGGGCTCCTTTGGAAGATGGTGGACTCTCCTTCCTTGGAGGTTTTTAAGCAGATGGCTGTCATGGATCCTTTAGCTGAGATTCCTGCATTGAAGGGGGTTGGAGTAGATGACCCTTGGGGTCCCTTCCAACTCTACAACTCTAGGATTCCTACCATCAGTAAGTTCTTCCTAATGTTTTGTCGGAATCTCCCTTCTTGTCATTTGAATCCACTGGTTCAAGTCCTGACCTCTGGGGCAACAGAAAACCAGTTTTCTCCATCTTCCATGTGAAGGCTGTGTCACAGTTTAAGGATAAACCCCAGCAGCCAGGTAAAATCAATGGAAGAGAGTGTGGGGCTGGAGGGGGGGGCTAAACTTGCCACTTCCCCAGCTCATTTCCCCAGCCCTGCTCCACATGCTTGCCTGGGAGTAAGTCCCATTGAATGCAGGGAGCAAACGTGCGTAAGGCTGCAATCCTGTATCTGCTCATCTGACGGTGAGCCTCACTGAAGCCAACAGGACTTCCTTTTGAGTAGACTTCTTATGGGATTGCTCCATTAGGCACTCCAAGTTCTGACACGGCAATTTGAATGTCCGAACAGAGCCAGTGTGGTGTAGTTTTAAGAGTGCTGGACTAGAACCTGGGAGATTGGGGTTCAAATCCCAATCTGCAATGAAGTTCACTGCGTGGATTTAGGCCAGTCACTCACTCACAGCCTAAGAGCAACCTCACATATAATCATCGAATCCTAGAGTTGGAAGAGACCACAAGGGCCATCCAGTCCAACCCCCTGCCAAGCAGGAAACACCATCAAAGCATTCCTGACAGATGGCTGTCAAGCCTCTGCTTAAAGACCTCCAAAGAAGGAGACTCCACCACGCTCCTTGGCAGCAAATTCCACTGTCGAACAGCTCTCACTGTCAGGAAGTTCTTCCTCATGTTTAGGTGGAATCTTCTTTCTTGTAGTTTGAATCCATTGCCCCGTGTCCGCTTCTCTGGAGCAGCAGAAAACAACCTTTCACCCTCCTCTATATGACATCCTTTTATATATTTGAACATGGCTATCATATCACCCCTTAACCTTCTCTTCTCCAGGCTAAACATACCCAGCTCCCTAAGCCGTTCTTCATAAGGCATCGTTTCCAGGCCTTTGACCATTTTGGTTGCCCTCCTCTGGACACGTTGCAGCTTGTCTGGACACGTTCCAACATGATGGTTAGCATAAAATGGGGAGGAAGAGAAGTACCATATATACACCATCTGTGGGAATGTTTTGGGATGCAGGAGAGGATATATTGTTTAAGATACCCTATTCCAACTTGTGTTTACAAGTCCCAGAAATCAGCAGAGTTCTCATTCCCCTTTTAAACACATGCACGCAGCAGATAGCTTGCTCAGGTTTGTTAAAACCTCTGTAATGAATGTCCTGGTATTTCACCCATTAATCCCTCTCAAAATAAGACACTACACAGTCTTCTATAAAATTATAAAACGTTTACTCACGAGAAATCATCTGTTCACAATCGGATCCCAGACAGCAGGCTTAAACTTAGTTAAAGTAACATTTACTCAGGAGACTGCTCCATAAGGGGAAAACATCTCCCATCTCAGTGGTGCTTCTTCTTTGAGAGCGTGGTCAAGGAGAGGAAGATGGAGTGTGGTCATCCCTGTGGTTCTGTGTTAACCTGCCCAGGTGAGACCACACCCATCTCCTGTTACACAGAGGAAGTCATCCCAACAGAGGGGAAACAGCGAGTTCCGACTGTTTGGCCTAGAGTTCCCTTTCTATGTCCACTCTAGCAATGTTGTGTTTGACTGCTCCTGCGTTTTACATCCCACACCATCATCCTCCAGGTTTGCGGTTCCCCACTGCACGCCACTGAGTTTCCACCAAGCCTTCCCCACTCAGGTTTCCCCCATGAGGGCTAGGAACTTGAATTTTTTTTTAAAAAAAACTTCTCGTTCTAGCAAATTTTGTCAGGCAGCAGGCCGGCCATTCAGTTCCTTTCCAACACCTGCGATTAAACGATGCCTTTCCCTTCCCATCCTCTCCCTTCCCAAATCCAATCCCTGCCCATTCAAATATTTGTGGGACGTTATCGTAGGCAGGGCTGTCATTTGTGGAGACAATGCCGAGGGAAGCCATCAGCGTATCCGAAGGGCAGCTGGACAGATTGGAAGGGTGGGAGGGGGGTGGGTGCTAAATGGGAGCCAAGGGACCAGTCAGGGTATATAATGATAAGGGGCCATAAAGACGAGAGGAGTTAAGTGGGAGGGCACGCGGAGAAGGCAAGCAAGGGAGAGGGTCTTGCAAAGCGGTGCACCGAGGGGCAGGATATGGAAATGGAGCAGGTGGAATGATAAGATACAAGGAGCAGAAATGGAGACAAATTCTTCTTTCTCTCCGTTTCGGGAGCACAAAGCCACCAGGATGAATCAATCAATGAAGATTCTGAAAGGGTTGACAAATATATCCAAAGGCAGTGGGGATGCTGACGTGAAGCAGGGCTGGCTTATTTGCAAAATAAAAAGGGGGAGACGAGAAAGAGGCAAGCCCAGGTCAACTCCGCAGGCGCATTCGGATGGCAGGAGCGCAGAGCTTCCCAAATTGGGATTCCAGGAGAAGAGGTGGTCTTAGAAGTCCATTCAGGTGGACTGGTGCTGCTCCCCAAATCAGGCATGTCCGTCATATTAAAAAGGCTGGACTTCTTATTTTTTAAAAAACAACACATTATTATTTTTAATTTTATTATTAACCAACGAAGAGTGCAGTAGCGGGGCATTACATCGTATCCTATACAAAGCAAGCGAGCAATAAATAAAAAGAAATGGGAATGGGAATCCATCAATATAAACCAAGGCACCTGTATTTCTAATGCTGGCATGCATGGTGAATATTGAGCGTCTAGGTCCACAGCATGGGAAATAAAATCCCAACAGGTGTCAAAAAAGCGTTCTGGATCCTCCAACCCCATGGAAACTCACAGTTTATGTGTGATTGCCACAAGCACCACAAACAAAATAGGCAAATTGCATTAAATTCTTATACCACGCAGTGAAATGCATATTTCCCCTCCCGCCCCCTTAGTTTTCCCATTGCTGGGCTCTTGAAATCCTAGCTGCAGCTAACAGCCATGTCAAAAATTCTTTGGAACGACAAGCCTTACATATTCAGTAATGGAGAAGACTGAGCAGGTGATTTGATTATTTTAGATATTCCTTGGTATACTTGGGACCAGAATAGTGAAACCTGAGGGCAACCCCACCAAAGATGGAATAATGTCCCTGGCAGCCCAATATAACAAGGGAGGGCCTTGAAATTGCAAAACAAACAAACAAACAAACAAAAACAAACCAGAGACCTGAATTGCCTGAGTCCGTCAAAGATTCAGCTCTTGCATGGACAAGTTCCTGGCATGGTGCTTTCATCCTCCACAGGGCTGCCTTCAGGTGTCTTCTAAAAGTCAGATAGTTGTTTGCAAACCTGCTGGGTTCTGCCCCCACTTTGTGGGTGCCCCAGTGTGTGTCTGTGACATCATGTGTGTGGCTGCGGGGACCCCCCACGAGGCCCGCTGTGGCTGAAGGAGGACCCGACGGGGCCTGCCGTGGCCCCAGGAAAGCCCCAACAGAACTCCGACAGCAGAGGCAGAGGCACCGGCCCAGTTGCTGCGGTGGCACCAGAGGAAGATAAGGCAGGCAGCAGCGATGGGCAGAGACCAGGCAACCACAGTCAAAATTTTGTGGGTGCCCAGGCCCTCCCCGCCTTACAAGATGGTACCAGTGGCTGTTAATTTCCTTGACATCTGAAGGGTGGGCACCACCACCGAGAAGGCCCTCTGCCTGGTTCCCTGTAACCTCACTCCTCACAGTGAGAGAACTGCCAGAAGACCCCCCAGAGCTGGACCTCAGCATCCAGGCAGAACAATGGAGGTGGCGAAACTCCTTCAGGTATACACTTTGAACTGAGCTCGGAAATGTGCATCACGGCCGAGCGCAGAACTGAATCGTGGTCTTCCAGTTCCTAGTCCAACACTCTACCCACTAAGCCACGCTGCCTCTAAGCTGTCTACATGGAAGGCCGCCCTCAGCTCTTATGGAAGTGCATTCCATATATTAATCGCGCATTGTTTTTAGCCCTTCACTGACTTGCACTTACAAGTACTGGCATGCAAGCTCTGAACGCTAGCATGTACTTTGCCCTATGTCTTCCTTTAAAGAGCAAACAGATAATATTGATGTGTTCATACATTGCATATAATTAGGGACAGCCCCCAGGTGAAAAATAAAAGACCCATTAAGGTGTGTTTTCCCTTCCACGGTTACCTTTTTCGCCCCGCGAGACAGCAAATTGTGGCCCTGTCAGTGCATATTACCTCCCCGATGTTCTCCTTGCTTCTGAATAATTTGCTTCAGTATGGGGGAAATGGGTGGGTGTGTATCTAATTAATTAGAATGACCCAACACACTCCTATTTGCAATGGAAGATTTAATACAGCGGCAAAATCTAGCAGGAGACAAATTGCATTCGAATTAATCTTAGGGAGATAATTTGGGGCACATCAAGTTTGTTTAGGATCAATTTTAATAAGCTGAAATAAAGTCAACAGCGAGTGGTCACGGCAGCCAATCGGAAGCGGCTCCCTGACAGCTCGGCTCGGGCACCAGACTGACAGCCGCTTAGGAAGCCATTATTTGAGAAGCTGTGTTTTTGATTGGCTCAGACAATTAAAAGGTCGCCGTCCAGCAGAGCCGACGGAGGGAGTAGTTATGAATAAATTATCGGGTGATCTGAGCCCTCTCTTTCTTCTCACATAGCACAAATGCCCAGTCGCACTTTTGCAAAGTTCTGATTCCACTGAGAAACTTTCTATTTCGAGGCTCTGTTGTCAGAGCATGCAGCAAGTGTTACCCCTGTCAGTTTCTATTCCTCTCACTGTGCAGTCACAAGACGGTGTTTATACATTCCACACAGATTGTTGGAATCACAGGGAACGGATGTTGCTGTACTTTGATTCCGGTGGTTGTTTTTCCTTCTTCGTACTTCTCTCAGCCAGAGAAGACGTGTTTTCATTTACTCTGCCTTATACTTAGCAATACTTATACTTAGACTCTAGGGAGTCTTCCCACCTCATGAGAAGAGAAGACTCCCTAGAAAAGACCCTGATGTTGGGAAAGATGGAGGGCACAAGGAGAAGGGGATGACAGAGGATGAGATGGTTGGACAGTGTTCTCGAAGCGACTAGCATGAGTTTGGCCAAACTGCGGGAGGCAGTGAAGGATAGATGTGCCTGGCGTGCTCTGGTCCATGGAGTCACGAAGAGTTGGACACGACTGAACGACTGAACAACAACAACATACTTAGCAATAAACGTAGTTTGTAGCACACACCTCTGTCTCAGCCCGTCTGCGTTATCACGGAATATGTGCCCGGTGTCTGAATGGCATGGGTCATAATAAATGTCGGGAAATGTGGAGAGCTGCATGCTCAGCGCTGATGGGGAGACAGGCTGGATATGTTCCTGAGTTATGCCTGGGGGATCGTCCTCTCCCTCCCCTCCCCGTGACCCGACAACCCCTCCCTCCCAACTCTCCAGAGCCTGACAGTCTGAGGCCACTGCTTCGCCACACCTGATGGGCAGGCCAGCCCTGGTGATGCACAATCGCCTGCCCCCCAGGAGACCTGCCTGATCCTGCACAGCCTGCTTGGCTCCCTGGTACCCCAGGGTGCTGTGACCAATGAAGCAGTTTGGATAACAGCACGCGCAGACAGGGAATAAGAGTCTTCTTGTGACCTGCCTTTTTAAGACTGAATGAAAGTTGTGGGGGAGACCTCAAGGAATGCTTCTCCCCATATCAACCGACCCAGACTCTGCATTCATCATCTGAGGTCCTTCTTCATGGGCCTCTTACGTGAGAGGTCCGGAGGGTGGCAACATGAGAATGGGACTTTTCTCTGGTGGCTCCCCATCTGTGGGATGCTCTCCCCAGAGATGTTCGCCTGGCACCTTCATTATACAGTCATACCTCGGAAGTCGAACGGAATTCATTCCGGAAGTCCATTTGTCTTCCAAAACGTTCGGAAACCAAAGCGCGGCTTCTGATTGGCTGCAGGAAGCTCCTGCAGCCAATCAAAAGCAGTGGAAGCCCCGCCGGACAATCGGCTTCCAAAAATAGTTTGCAAACCGGAACAGTCACTTCTATATATCCTCTCCTGTCACCGTCAACATTCCCACACCAAGTGTCATCACTGCAAGAGCTCCGGACAACTGCAGCTGGCTGCTTTCTCGACGGTAGGCTTGGGTCTCCAGAAGGCCTTTCCAAGGTCTCTGCAAGCTTTCAGAAAGGGCTGCAGGACCTACTCCCCCTTGAGGAGCGGATTTCTGAGTCAGCAGATGATTTGCACCATGTTGCAGTGCTTTTAGGAAGGGCTGCTGTGATTTTAATCATTGCTGTAAGCCACCTCCAGTGTTTGATGAGCTGGGATTGCAAGCAACTGTAAATAAAGCATGCCTCTCTCAGTGTTAGATGTGGGGATCAAACGAGAGGGGGAGACCTGGCTGCAGGCTTTCCGGACGCACCCACCGACCAATGTTGGAAGCAGAATCGCTGGGCCTTTTGTCTCATCCAGCAGGGCGATTCCTTCAGTGCAACCATACACCTGTCTGCTCAGATGTAGATCCCATTGAATGCAATGGGGCCTTCTCCTATGTGCTTCTTCCTTAGGCTGTCATCCTACACCTAGTTACCCCAAAGTTTGTACCCACTGAACATACTGGGACTAATTTGTGTGCATAAGGAACACAGGAGGGTTGTGCTATTTCTGTGGATAGTTCAGTCGGTAGAGCATGAGAGTTGCAATTTCAGGGTCATGGGTTCAAGATGCATGTTGGGCAAAAAGATTCCCGCATTGCAAGGGGGTTGGACTAGATGACCCTCGTGGTCCCTTCCAACCCTACATTTCCATGATTCTTTGAGTCTCTGCTGACTCAGTTTGATTCTGCGTGGGTCATTTGCTCTGCATCTTGTGTTTTTATAATTTTACGGTGTTTAGTGTTTATGTTGTACGTTGCCGTGATATTTTCTGGATGGTTTTAGAAAACACTCCTATAAACAAACAAACAAACAAGACCACTTTGAAGCTGGCCGCCGGAGTTGGCTTGCTGTGACCTTGCCAATAGCCCCCCTCCACTTAAAAAAAAGGAAATGGGGGGGGGAGAGACATGTGATTTGTGAAAGGTTTTGACGTGAGTTTTGCCATTTACAAAAGCTTAGGACCGCCCATCTTGCTCCAGGTCACCGGTTCCTACTCTTAAATAGAAATAATTACAATTTCCATTCTTCATAATGCATGATGGCTCCATAATGAACACTGTGTGATTACTGCATTTATGTAGCATCAAATCCAAATGTTTGCTTTGAATTTATGTCCTCCGTAAGTATCTTTCCATTTTATGTTAGCCACGAGTTTGTTAATTAGGAAACCAATAAAACAGGGTGAGATGGAGAGAGAATCCAGAAAGCTTTCGAAGCTCAGAACTGCAGCCGGATCCGTGGATCTGTCAGTTCTTTGGGGATGGGGTGGGGATATTCCTGTTCCTCCTTCCCAGCATATGCATTTCTAAACATCTATTGCAAAATTTGAAGAGGTGTCAAACTAAAAGACAATTATGTTCTGATCCCTGTTGTAGCCGGGGAGCTGCAAATTAGGCAATTTGCTTTAAAAGTGGGCTAACAATTGCTGGACACATTGTAAAATGAAAAATGAAAAATTCCTTCCAGTAGCACCTTAGAGACCAACTTTTTAATTTTTTATTTTGCTTTGACTATGGCAGACCAACACGGCTACCTATGTGTAACTGGACACATTGTAGTCTGACTTCCCCACAAAGAAATCAGAATGTATTCTGGACAACAATCATACGAGAAATATATAAAATAACCAAGCAAGTATTAGAAATCACCCCATAATTGGCCTTACTAAATATCTTCCACGACAATAATGCCCACTTACACCACAAAGAACTCAACTCATTACCAAACTTAAAACCACGGAGAGACCTGGTCTGAACAAAGACATTGGATTCTTATCTCATTATACATGACAAAGCTATCTTTAGCCATCTCATCCCTTGCTTTTTCCTGTAGGACCAATTGCAGTCGTTAACAGGTTTTCCACACCCATCAGCCAATCACCCATTCCCACCACCCTTCTGAGTAATACCCCTCCCCACTCTCTCACTATATATAAGGGTCTGGTGACTTCTGTTTCAGTGTATCTGAAGAAGTGTGCATGCACACGAAAGCTCATACCAAGAACAAACATAGTTGCTACTGGAAGGATTTTTTGATTTTATATTTTGTTTTCACAAAGAACTCATAACTCACCTACTTTCAGCAACCAGAAAGATAACCAGGCACTGGAGAGAACTGTCAGGAGTAAGCATGGACCAATGGTACCAAATAGTATGGGAAACAGCCTTGCTAGAAAAATTAACCAGTAAGCTGAAACTGACACGGGGACAAATAGAGGAAGACGCCTTCACCCCGGTATGGCTCCCCTTTATCACACACACAGCCCAACAAGACAATGACAAGAATCCACAAACAGCATACAAATCAGTATGGCTAACCTGATCCAAAACACCCACCCACCCCACTCACACATGAAAACAAAGCCCACCACAGCCAACCACAAATGAACAACCACACCCTAGGCCAGTGTTTTTCAACCACTGTTCCGCGGCACACTAGTGTGCCGCGAGATGTTGCCTGGTGTGCCGTGGGAAAAATTGAAAAATTACTTTATATATAGTCAATATAGGCACAGAGTTAAATTTTTTAACATTTTCTAATGGTGGTGTGCCTCGTGATTTTTTTCATGAAACAAGTGTGCCTTTGCCCAAAAAAGGTTGAAAAACACTGCCCTAGGCCAACCTCTCTCGCCACCAAAGGAACACAAGTGAACAAAAGAGAACCTACACAAGCAACACTGACATCAAACCCTACATATATTAAGCAAAACAGAAACATCGTCACCCCATCCCACCGCCACCCATTCTTCCATCCCTGTCCACCTCTTTTCCCCCTTTTTCTTCCCAATGTCTCAATAAATGAAACTGATTTTTTGAAAAGGTTGGGGTAGGATAAAAAGATTGGACTCATTATATGGTATTTCAGTTATATATGGTTTTGACAAATGGACATGGATATTGTGACAATGGAAAATGTTAAAAAGGGAAAAATTAGCCAAAAAAAAATTGAGGCCGGAAGGAGGGAAGGGGAGAAAAATTGGTTGAGGAACTAGGAAAGTGCAGAAGTACAATGAAGCTGAGGTAGAAAAGAAAATGTTAGTAATAAATTGCGGAATATAAATGTTTATAAAAGTGTTAAGGAAGGAAGAAATGTGGTTTAAATTAGAATTCGAAGATGAGAGGAAAATTGGGAATTATGTGTTACTTTGAAGTCAACAGGGGGGATCCGGGGAAGTCAGATTAAAAGATGAATCTGTTGGATGTATGAACACCTGGCCCAGGAAAGGGGTTGGGCTCAAGCAATGATTTTAGTATAGCATGAGGTTAAACGTGGAATGATTTTATGTGAGAGGGGGGTTTGGATATTTTGCTCCCCTCGGTGGGAGAGGGGGGAGTATGAAAAGTTTAACCATGTAATGACTTGTGCTCTTAATTGGAAAATCTTATAAATTTTTAATTTAAAAAAAAAGAAAAAGAAACTAATTTGTAAAAATGATACATGTAAAAAATATGAGAGAGAGACATTGCACATACTTTTTGTAAATCAAGAAATCTTTAACAAAAAAATACTTTAAAAAAAAGAAATCAGAATGATTGATCAATAAATAGCCAATGTCATCTAACATCCCTGCCAGCAAATCAGGATGAATGCTCAATAAGCTTCGCCCTAAGCTGTGACATTCTTGTTTCGTTTTTAAATTAATAAGGTTGCCACATCTGCATTAGCTGCCCATCTACTAATTATGAAAGGTTTTTCTCCCAGTGAAACTGAACACTGGTAGATTCAGGACAGATCAAAGGAAGTTCTTCTTCACGCAAGGCAGAGTTAAACTGTGGAACTCAATCCCGCAGGAGGAAGGCAGTGGTTGTCACCAACTTTCGGTGCCTTTCAAAGAGGATTGGAGGGAAACCATGAAGGGTAAGGTAATCCAATGGCCGGCTAGTGTGAGAACAGGATATTGGGCCATTGGCCTAATCTAACAATCTTTCCTTGTGTTTTTAAAAGTCAGCAACCACTGCACAGGCAATGGGCAGTTTTGGTCCAGCTCAATAGGCAGCTATTGGATGCAGAGGAGCAGACAGGCAGCCAATGGGCAGCCAGGATTTGGACATCAAAGCTTGGGTGTGGAGGAAAATGTCCTAACTAAATCACAATTACGGTAGAACTGGCTGCGTGGGAGGAACGGTCCAGCCTCCCTTTCAGAGAGAGACCCACCCTGGAGACCGCCTTCTCCCTTGCCTGCCAGTCGGTTTGAGATCAGAGATGCTAAACAATCTGAGAGGTGATGCAGTTATCTTTTAATTGCATTTCTCCCTCCTTGCCCCTTTGATGAGGGGCTGCTCCACCCGCCAAGTCAAAATGCTAGAGCTGTGCGTGCTCTGCAGCCTATTTTATTTGCGATACACAATTAATCAAATTACAGTGAGAAATCATAAGGGAAGGGTCACAGCTCAGTGGGAGAGCACTTGGTTTGCATGCAGGGGGTCCCAGTTTCATTTTTTAAAAATGTATTTATTATTATTTTTCAAAACAACAACAAAATACATAAAATAAACCGATACAACAATTACAAACACATTACAAATATAAAAATAAAAACTATACAAACTACAAAATACAAAAATGAAAAACAAAAAATTATTTCAGTTACAGGTTTTCCACACCTATCAGCTGATCACCCATTCCCACCACCCTTCTGAGTCATACCCCTCCCCACTCCCTCACTATATTTAAGGATCTGGTGACTTCTGTTTCAGTGTATCTGAAGAAGTGTGCATGCACATGAAAGCTCATACCAAGAACAAACCTAGTTGGTCTCTAAGGTGCTACTGGAAAGAATTTTTTAAAAAATTATTTGTTAAAGACTGCTTCTTTCCTTAACATTGTTGCTTGACTTCCTCACGACTGCCCTTCCTGTGTTCATTGTCATTCATCTTTAGTAATTTCTTTACATTGTACCAACCATATTTTCCAAAAAATCTTTTTTTTTACAAAGATTTTATTGGTTTTCCACAAAAACAAATACAAATACAATAAAACAAATACAACAACAAATACAACAATCAAAACAGAAATAACAAAAATACAAACCTACACTGGAACACCAACATTCCTTTCACTAATTAAAAAATCTTGTTTCAAATCTTCTTGGGGGACTTCCCCCGTTTTCTCTCCTATGCTTCCAATTCTAGTTTACTTTAATAACTTCTCGTCTCTAAAATTTAAATCCATTACCATCGAGATATCCAAATATAACTTCTTAATATATAATTTAACTTCATAATACAAAATATTTCTTCTTAAATCAAATCTTAACATCTTATTTTACTTAAACTACTGCTAATAATCAATCCATGTATTTCTTCACTAATTCAAATCAAAAATTTCTTAACACACTGACTTCAGGGTACCATGATGAGCCGTCCTAATTACATTTTAAAAAAATTTCACCCTATCCCTCTTCTATCCATTTTCCTTCGCCATCTCGGGATCACCCACCAAGCTTCTCTCCACCTCCTTCCATCATTGTCCAGAATGTCCTCTTTTTCTTTATAACCAAAGGCCAGAACACAGTCCACAAACATCCTTGCAGAGAACTCCAGGGGACACAAAACGTCATCTTCCAGCATCTCCATTTCAGACTTCCAGTCATCTTCTAATTGTAATTTCCAAAAAAAAATCCCCTTCATTTCTGGGCTCTCACCCCAGAAATCGGATATAATATGTCTTTCAACCCTGGGCCTCTCACACCAACAGGATTTTCCCTCTTCTTGGAGTTGCGTAGTCACTGTATATTGTTGCTCAAATATTTCCTCAAGTTCCCTGGCAAGGTTTCCTTCCAGTTTAGTAAAGTTCTCAAAAGTCTTTCCCGTTGCTAAAAACTTTTCATCAGCATCCTGCTTCAATGATTCTAATTTCTGGTTTAACAGTTCTAACTTCAAAAGAATTATCCTTTGTCCATGGGTCATACCCGGATCTAAAGCCAGTTTAAAACGAAACCAAGCATGGTAGAAGTAGGCAGGGGATATCAAGTTTCAGTACTTTTCCATCTTTAACCACAAGTTTCAGCCGCCATTTTCCCCCAAATCAGGGTGAAAAGATTATAATCCAACATCTTTAAAGAAGAAATACTTCCAACTTCTTAGTTCCCCTAATGGGGATTCAGCCGATCGAACTTGTCAAAAAGCTCCGTAAAGACAATGTATCCACTAATGCAGCAGCAGTTAGAAACATTGTTATTTTCTTCCATTCAGCAGGGAGAGGAATGGGCTTCCTTTTTACATTCCTCCCGGAAAGCCAATTGATAAATCTTGAGTCAAATTAACCTCCATACTTATGGCTTACGGGGCTCTTCTTCTTTTTCTTCAAATTCGGTAAGAACGACACGCTCATTGCGGGCGGCAGCCGCCACTTCGCCAACCCGGCTGGGGCATAGCCTCCACAGCCCCGCGCCATTGCCCCTTCACTCCCACCCCCCTTTTACAAGGGGAACGGGAGAAGGGTTCAGCGCGATTTTGGGCCAGCTGGAGAGCCTGTGCCGCGGAGCCCGCTGTGCGGTAGCGGAGCTCCTACCCCCGGGAAGGCCAGGGTCGTCTCGCTGCCGAAACGACCCTCGGCCGTCCGCAATGGCGTTCTCGCCGGAAGTCATATTTTCCAAAAAATCTTATCCATTTCTTAAATTATTTTCTTAATTAAATTATTTCACAATTCCTTAACACTTAACATAATTCTAAATCTGCAGTCTAACATTTCTTCCAAATCCCTTCTAAATTTCAATCTTACTATATTTTTTCAAATACATTTTAAATTTCTTCCATTCTTCTCCCACTGCGTCGTCCCTCTGGTCACAGAGTTTCCCGGTCATCTCAGCAAGTTCCATATAGTCCATCATTTTCATCTGCCATTCTTCAATCGTTGGTAATTCCTCTGTCTTCCAGTTTTTAGCTATCAAAATTATAGCTGCTGTTATGGCATACATAAATACAGTTCTATCACATTTTGGGATTTCCTAGCCTAGGATGCCCAGCAAAAAGGCTTCTGGTTTCTTTTTAAATGTGTTTTTCAACACCTTTTTCATTTCATCAGGAGGTCCCAGTTTCAATCCCCGGTGTCTCTAGGTAGAATTGTAGAGTTGGAAGTGTTGGGCTTTTGGTTTTAACTGGAAAAGCCTCAAAACCAGTTTAGCACTTGGAGTGGTGTCCAGCTATGCTTCCTTCTGCGTTCTCCTGCTTCTCCGGTGCTTTAGCAGAGTTTTTTCAAACTTCTTACTTCTCCTTCTTGCGCAGCGGTATGTGTGCCATGTGCCAGCAATAAATTCCACAACATCTGGGTTGTTTCAAAGCAAGTACGCCTTATTTACAAGCATATAAATCATAGAGCTTCGCGCAGAGACTGGGACGACATCTCCGGCCTCTCCGGTTCGCTCAAAAGTGAAAGTAAGACTGAACAGGAAATAAACGGTGCGTCACATAAATCACAAAGACTTTGCATACAGCAGATACCTGGATGTATGACACATCTTCCTCCCTGTGGGAGGAGCAAACTGTTGAGCTTCTTTAACCCTGAAAGCTCCAAACCTCACCCCCAAGAGTCATCTAGTCCAACCCCCTGCAATGCAGGAATCTCAGCTGAAGCACCCATGACAGATTGCCATCCAACCTCTGCTTAGAAACCTCAAAGGAAGAAGAGTCCATTACCTCCTGAGGGAGACTGTCAAAGAGCTCTTACCACCAGAAAGTTCCTTCTGATGTTTAGTGGGAATCTCCTTTATTGAAGCTTGAATCCATTGATTTGAGGCAGGAGAAACAATCTTACTCCATCTTCCATGTGACAGCCCTTTAGATATTGGAAGATGGCTCTCATATCTCCTCTCAGTCTCCCCTTTTCTAGCCTAAGCATACCCAGCTATTTCAACCATTGCTCATAAGGCTTGCTTTCCAGACCCTGGATATTTGAACGCAGATGGACCAATTGTCTGACTTGGTCCTACGTTCCTAATAATTTAACAGCATCGAGTTGGGGGCGGGGCGTAGTTTCAAAGCAAATATCGAGTGTATAGAAGACAATAAGCTTTGAAGCACCTTGGAGACAAACGGATATAAGTTCATCATTTAACCAAAGCAAGCAAGCTCTTTTCCACGCATTTTCCTGCGCCCAGGAAGGCATGACAGTGCTTCATAGAGAGTTGAGACCATTGGTCTATCAAGTCCAGCACTGTCTGCAGCAGGGATGGGGAAGAGATATAGATGTTGGGCACAGGGTGAGAGTAGAAGAAGAGGATGCCCTATTGCGTGGGCAAAAGTTATTTGGCCAACGGGATGTCTTAGTTGCGAATAACCCATAGCTAAAATTTTCACCACTTTTGATTGCAGTGCAGAGTTAAGGCTACAGTGCCATGAAGGCCCAATCTTCCTTCCTTGCTTTGAGGTCATTCTGCTGTATTCAGTTAAGACTTATGCTTTAACCCTGCGTGCAATACGGCTTGTGTTCCGTTCAGCTTGCTGGACAGCTCCCTACATCACAACCAGCTCCTCGTTCTATAGATCAGTGTTTTTCAACCACTGTTCCGCGGCACACTAGTGTGCCGCGAGATGTTGCCTGGTGTGCCGTGGGAAAAATTGAAAAATTACTTTATATATAGTCAATATAGGCACAGAGTTAATTTTTTTTAACATTTTCTAATGGTGGTGTGCCTCGTGATTTTTTTCATGAAACAAGTGTGCCTTTGCCCAAAAAAGGTTGAAAAACACTGCTATAGATAGAGAGAGTCAGGGGTTTTCCTTTGTAATAATCGTGCGGTAAAGAGATTTGGAAGTTATCAGTGTTCAGCATAAGGCCCATAATTCAAACTTGTGCCTCTCGCATGTGATGAAATCGGGTCCTTATCTCCTGCGGAGGAGTTCCATATTTACAACTCAGTTAGATTGCCTCTCTCCTGTAAAGATGTTACTTAGAGATCAGCCAAATGAACAGATCCCCTTTGATAAGGTTTCCCTCCTTGCACGGGGGACCTTGTGCACAATAACTATTAGAACTGGCTTATCTCTGTAAGATGGAATTGTCTTAGGTCACAGGCAGCCCCCTACCTCAGCCTATCTTCCCTTCCTCTGGATGCAGAAGAATAAGACTTCACCAGATTTTTCACCATGAAATGATTCAGGACGAATGAGGGACTCAGAAAGTAATGAGCCCCTACATTTCTCAAATGCTGTTGGCCTGTTCAGAGCTCAATCAAGTCATTCAGCCAGTGGCATTTGCATACATGATGGCTTCGCAAAGTCAAACCAGAGCGAGGGCATTGCTTTCTGTACTCGCTCTGAATGGGCAAATCTTTTGCACTCACTGGTATAATCACCACCATAACAAAGACTTGCCCAGCAAAGGTGGTGGGCATTTTGTAGTGTGTGCTTGTGTGAAAGCATTTCCCACACTTTGCAGCAGCCTTACAGATGACCCAAAGCAAAACAATAAGATAAATTTTAAATCACTGAATCATAAATTAACCTCATGTCCCAGGACAGAATATTCTGTTCATAAAGTATGAATCCTATATATCTGTCCAGATTCAAAGTAGCTATGATTATAACACCCAGGTTTCCTAGAGAGTTTGCAGACATCTTTTGTTTAATTGCATGCATATTTCGCCATTTCTCCAAGGAGCTCACAGCAGGATACGTTATTCTCCCCAACTCCTATTTTATCCTCAAAGCAGGTTGCGCTTAGTAGTTTTAACAGGCCCAGGACCACTCCTCAGTGCTATAGGAGCACAGGGACAAGAATGTAATAGTTCTCTCAGATCCTACCATCCTAATATGTTGTCCTGCCAGCTTGGGATGCTTCCAGGTGACTTCTTTGAGGATTCATCCTAATTTGTTAACACACAATGCTTGTGGGGAGTTCAGATGGCGGCAGTTGTTTATTGAGCATTCATTATGATTTGTTTGCAGGGAGGTTATACAACGAAGAATCATCATTGCACACTTTTCAGTGCATTTTCCTGTAATTTATCAGAAGTCCAATTTGGGGAAGGGAAATGGGTTTGATGCACAGGAGCACCAAACCAACTTTAATTGTGCAATATGAATTTTACTGGTATGCGATTGAATCCTGGTGGCAGGTGGCACTCTGGAAGCACCCATGGTCAGAAAAAGACACAGATATTTAATGGTTTGCATTTTGAGTTCATTTCCCTACACTTTTGGTTGGACTCCAACTCCCATCATTCCCCGCCAGCCTGGGCCAAAGCTCAGGAATTATGGGAGCTGCAGTCCAACGATGCCCTTTTCAGGCACTTGTGGCCTTGCAACCTTGATTTAGCCGTCACACCTGTGCCTGAGCTTCTTCTCAACCATACTATCAGAACCCCACAAAAATAGGCAGAGGAAAATGGGGAGGTGAAGGCCGGGCCGTTTTAGTTGAAATTGCGGCTGGGAACCCTCCCCCTGTATCGCACCAGACCTGTAACTAAAGACAAAAGGAGATTCAGCCGTTTGCAATTTCATCTCTTTCGGAGCGAGAACATTCATCAATTCCAGGAAGATCCAATAAGGAGCAAAAGGAAGGCCATGAAATTGGATTATCTGGGCTCCAGCCTTCAGAAGGAAGATAGGTAACTGCCCTGGAAAGCCTGTAGTAATCTCTCTCTCTCTCTCTCTCTCTCTCTCTCTCTCTCCTTCCTTCCTTCCTTCCTTTTTTCCATTGCTTTGGACTTTGCTAAACCTTGAATAGCAAACCTCACCGTTATTCTGTTCCGCCTTGCAGCTATTTTATTTTATTTTTTGTACTTTTGCCGTAATTGATTTTGTTTGTCAGATTACTTTGGGAGGGGGAATAAGTGCCGTGAATGGATTCTCGCAACGAACCACAGAGCCTGCATCCCTCTGCTAACAATGGCGCATTCATGCCACTGAACACAGGCGCGCACACACACACACACACACACAAACGATAGGGGAGGGGAGGGGGAAAAAACATTGCTTTTATAAACCTCAGGTGTACATAGACAATGCCTGGTCCTCCCAGGCAACCATTCATCACACGTTTTTATCTCATCTACCCAACGGCGGAAAAGGTGGAGAAGGGAGAGAGAGGAAAATAAAATACAAAAAAGAGGGAACAATTGAAGTATCATAGTAACCACGAGAGCAGGCGTTTGAGTGGATGGCATATTACGAAGACCCTGGGACAGGCCCTGATTTACCCTTAGCAGTGTTTCCCGTAAGAGCTGAAGCCAGAGGTTGCGTCGGAGCCATGTTTTGAGCATCATCCAGAGCCCAGCTCACATTGCAGCCTCGTTGCCGAATGCAGAGAGAGAGAGAGAGAGAGAGAGAGAGAGAGATGGTGCAAAGTTTTCAAAGGGAATTCTAGGAATTTACACCAGGAAGCAAACTCAGGCTTTTTCTCTAGTGAATCATAGAAACTGTAGAGTTGGGAGGGACCACCAAGAGTCATCTAGTCCAACCCCCTGGAAATGCAAGAATCACAACTCAAGCATCCCTGACAGGTGGCCATCCAGCCTCTGCTTAAAACCTCCCTTGAAGGAGAGCCCACAACTTTCCGAGGGAGTCTGTCCCACTGTCCCAACAACTCTTACTGTCAGAAAGTGGATGAATATATATAATTTATTAAAACGGTCTCAGACCAGCTCCAGCTTATACAACAAATCACATAGCAAAACATAAGAGGGATACAAAGAGCATTACAGTGCAAGTAAAACAGCAATTAAGATTACATGTTGGCATGCCCCCACTGGTTGCCGTTAAAAGGGTCAGCCGTTAAGAAGCTCTTGTTTCCTACGTCTAATGGCAGAAACACAAAATTTAGCTACATTGATCGTGATTTCGGGGTCCTTGTCATCTACCAAGGCTCTTAGACGTTGGGATTCAGGTTCGTTCTTGAACTTTTGTAGGACCGGTGTAATTAAGGTCAACCGTAAGTCCTCATAGAGACTACAGTGTAACAGCACATGTAAATTTCTTTCAAATTCCGGTGAGCCAAAAGTGGATGTTCCAGGAGAAGTCTAGCAGGGGAACCAATCCAGCTTCCAGCACAGCCTATGATCCTCTTCCTTTGAGCTCTCCTTTCTATTCCACATTTCCGAGGCAGTAGAGGCTGGCTCATGGGAGCTTCTTCCCTCATAGCCGAGTAAAATTGTCTTCCATAAACACAGTTTTAATAGTGAGTCCATAAGTGACTGTGGAGGCGTGCTTTCCTCTTAGCAAGTTTCTCCCTTGCGTCCTGAGTTGAAGCGTCTTCGAAGCCCATGACACCTTTGGTAATTACTATGTTGTTGGGACACGGGTAGTGCTGTGGTCTAAACCACAGAGCCTACGGCGTGCCGATCAAAAGGTCGGTGGTTCGAATCCCTGCGATGGGGTGAGCTCCCATTGCTCAGTCCCAGCTCCTGCCCACCTAGCAGTTCGAAAGCACGTCAAAGTGCAAGTAGATAAATAGGTGCTGCTCTGTCGGGAAGGTAAACGGCGTTTCCGTGCGCTGCTCTAGTTTGCCAGAAGCGGCTTAGTCATGCTGGCCACATGACCCAGAAGCTGTCTGCTCCCTTGGCCTATAGTGTGAGATGAGCGCCGCAACCCCAGAGTCGTCCACGACTGGACCTAACGGTCAGGGGTACCTTTACCTTTACCTATGTTGATGTGATGGTATAGAAAACCACCCACTGAGCATTCAAAGGGTGAGATCCTCTTCTGCGACCACTGTTCAGCCATCCCAAGGTAGCCATCTTTGCACCTTGCCGCAGTAAATCCATTTGACATTCCCTCTTGCCCTCTCCGTATTCCGGGACCACCATAATCCTTGCCCTCCTTCTCAATTTCCTCTCCACCCTTTGGTCTCTTTACAGCCTGTCTTCGAGTTAATTTGTTGGAAGAGGGAGTTCCATTTTAATGGAACATTAAGGCTGTGATTTAGACCTGCCTAAACCGGGGGAAATTCAGGAGTTAAGGGTCCCCGAAGCCCACACTTATGGGGTCTTTCATTACGAGATCATATGTAGCATCCTAATGACTCCGAGGAAGGAGGGGGCAAAGTTACAAGCGCCCAGGGAGCCTTAACTCTCCACACTCTCGACTTCTGTAGCCTTGAATCACAACCTTATCATCCCTCTTATGTCCGCCTCCCTGCGTTCTGCAACAGTTTTCAGCTTGAGTGGGGAAGCAACCAACTTTTCAAACGGGGAAAAAAAAAAAACACGCGAAGCTCGTAACGTACACGGGGCCCTGATCCGGCAGGCTTCATTAATATGCAAGCGTGGGCTTTAAAAGATTTCGATTCTGTTTTTGTTTTAAACATCAGATCCCCCCACCCCCTGCCCCCAGTATCCTAACAGAAGCTATTTTGAACAGCCT
This sequence comes from Lacerta agilis, assembly GCF_009819535.1. Taxonomy (NCBI): domain Eukaryota; kingdom Metazoa; phylum Chordata; class Lepidosauria; order Squamata; family Lacertidae; genus Lacerta; species Lacerta agilis. Next base: position 5,882,269 of record NC_046321.1, on the reverse strand, counting down.
CCCAAATTGCAGAAGTGAGTCATCTTCCGAATAGCAGGAAGGAATGGCTTATTTTAAAGAGAGAGAGAGAGAGAGAGAGAGAGAGAATTGCTGTGCGCATTTGACTCATGCACCAGACATATATGGCTTTCTAGCAATGTTATTGTGCTGCCTCGAGCGATGAGGTGGCTTTTTCGGATTATTATTTTTCTGCAGCATGTTTACTTCCTTAAAGGGCTTTGATTATGGGCGGATACCATGCAGGAAGGCATAATGCGCCCAGCTGGCAGGTGCTGTGCAAGCGCTTATGACCAGCTGATTGTTGGGACTTCCGGATGCCCCGCATGGTTTTCCGCTAGCTCACATTCCCCACACCTGTCGCCATATATATTGTCAGGTGTAAGTACGGCTGGGTGAGCTATTCAACTCAGTTTGCTTTGAAAGAGGGGTCTCCCTTATTCACGCTTTCCGAAACAAGATGTGAACCAAAACATGGCTGACCTTGAAAATTCGAACTTCTCAGTGCGGTTCTCAAGCCACATGAAAATGCACCTTCTGGAGTAAAGAGTGCATAGAAATGCGTATCTGAGTGAAACCATTACATACAAGAATGCATTTTGTTGGGGGGAGGCACCTCTTCGCAAGCATATTTATTTTAAGGGAAACTGCATACAAAAAGGTGTACAAGAACGCAAGAGAAGCTAAATGGACCACCTGTGCTAGCATCCTGTGGAAAGCCAGGTGCCTGTAGGAAGCCCAATGTTGGAAGAAATTTGCACTAAAATGCTGGCGGTGCTTTACAAAACAAACAAACAAAATTGCAAACGGATGGGGGAAACGTGGAGAACTGAACTGATGATTGGGAGGAGGCAGAATAGGAGATACTGAAATTGATAGGCTTGCCCATTACGTAGTACAGGGCATGTGCGAATGGCTTGGCCAAAATGGTAGGCCTCCTGGGAGCCAGTGTGGTGTAGTGGTTAAGAGCGGCAGACTTGTAATCTGGTGAACCGGGTTCAATTCCCCGCTCCTCCACATGCAGCTGCTGGGTGACCTTGGGCTAGTCACACTTCTCTGAAGTCTCTCAGCCCACTCACCTCACAGAGTGTTTGTTGTGGGGGAGGAAGGGAAAGGGGGATGTTAGCCGCTTTGAGACTCCTTCGGGTAGTGATAAAGCGGGATATCAAATTCAAACTCCTCCTCCTCCTCCTCCTCCTCCTTCTTCTTCTTCTTCTTCTTCTTCTTCTTCTTCTTCTTCTTCTTCTTCTTCTTCTTCTTCCTGAGGCTAATTTTCATTTGTTGTTGTTCAGTCGTGTCCGACTCTTCCTGACCCCATGGACCAGAGCAACGCCTCTCGCAGTTTGGCCAAACTCATGTTAGTACCGGTAGCTTCGAGAACATTGTCCAACCATCTCATCCTCTGTCATCCCCTTCTCCTTGTGCCCTCCATCTTTCCCAACATCAGGGTCTTTTCCAGGGAGTCTTGGAATGTTCATTTAGCCAGGCTGAAAGATGCTGCTTCTGGCAACCCGGAAGCCATTGGCTGAGAGAATGTAATTATTGTTAAACTGTTTTTAGAATGTTGCTAATGGTGCGTTTGCCGCCCTGGGTTCCTTTTGGAGGAAGGTCAGGATATAAACTGAATAAATAATTGTATTGCTAATAATAATGGTGCCAGGGGGTCAGAGATTCGCCACCACTGCTAGACTGGCAGTAAGCGGAGGGCAGCTGTTAGGACATGGAAGCTAACAGGTTGCTCATAAATTGTGAGCATCCGTCTGTCTCGGGAGACAACGGATGTGTGCGCCTTCAGGAATGAAGTCAAACTATTGGAGATTCCAGATCGATTGATCGATTAGATTTATATCCCACCTTTCCACCCGGGAGCAAAGGGTGAGATATAATGCTCCTTGCCCTAATTTTACCTTTTATGATGTTAACCACCCGGAGCCCAGCTCAGGAAGGGGAGGGCTGGGTACAAATAAATATTATTATTATTATTATTATTATTATTATTATTATTATTATTATTATTATTATCCTGTGGTGTAGGTTAGGCCAAGAGTTGGTGACTGGTCACCCAAGTGCACTTCAGGTTTGAAAACCTGGTCTCCCCAATCCTAGTTCAATACAGTCATACCTTGGAAGTCGAACACCTTGGCTCCCAAACAAATCGGCTCCCAAACAATCGAAACTCAGAAGTGAATTTCCAAACGTTCTTTTTGAAGCCAAATGTCCGACGGGGCTTCCGCAGCTTCTGATTGGCTGCAGGAAGTTCCGGCAGCCAATCAGAAGCTGCACTTTGGTTTCCGAACGCTTTGGAAGTTGGGCGGACTTCCGGAATGGATTCCATTCGACTTGCAAGGTACGACTGTACTCTAATAAATGTGTATGATCTAGCTGCTGTGAATAGGGATGAAGAGGCCCTCTGCACATGCTCAGACAGACTTTGGATTTTTTGGGAGACTTTGGAGTTGTGGGATTCAAACTGAGCGCTCGCTCTCTCTCTCTCTCTCTCTCTCTCTCTCTCTTTAAGAGCTCCAAGGAACCGAAGATCTCTGCAGCTTAATCCTTCCAACAGACGATACAAATATAGCCTGAGAGGGGAACCATGTCCATAAAATTGGATTTCCCCAGGAGAGCTGTGGGAGAATTTGTACCGTGCGCAGTTCTGAGCCATGTATTAGAGGCATTCAGTAGAGGTGACCGTGCCCAAGCGACTCCAGGGGCAACAATGCACAAATCTCCAAAGGCGCCTTAAATACCGCTGTGTGCGTCCTAAGTAGGCCTGCTTGATGGCAGGCGCTGCTCTGGCTTGCAAGAGAAAAACATTGCCCCGTGGGTAGAAGCTCCGACCGGCACCCCTCCAGAGGGTGATTGTGGGGTGGATGGGGTGGATAGAAATTACAGAGAGACGTTACCCTTTCCGGAGATAAAGGAGACCCGTGAAAGGAAAACAAACTGGGCTGCTGCCCTTTGATGCAGCTTTCTGGTGTATAAATAGAGCCGTGAAATTTTTTTGCAGGCGGTTGGTTATCTGTTCTATTTTTCTTGTTCTTTTATTTAAACATCACAAACAGCAGGCAAGTCTGGCCTTTTCTGGGATCACTGTATGAGCTGAACACAAACAGACCTCGGTCCTTGAGAATGGGGTTTTCTTCTCCTTTTTTTAGAGCAAAAAAAAAAAAAGAGCATTAATTGACGTGCTGGTGCATGCGATTCATTAGCCAATGAATGGCTTGATTGCAGAGTTAATCAATTGCCTCCGATCAATTGGAGCCGGCCATCTGGGCTTATTCATTGCTGCTGGTGGACCCAGCTCCCTCTAAGCTTGTTCCCTTGATCCTTTGACAAGACTTTACCTCGCCAACAGAGTCTATCGAGAGAGGAGACTGCTAGAATAACATCCATTCAAATGAATGCTGTAAAAAAAAAAAGAGACTTGAATACTTTTTTTCTCAGCAGGAGACTCCAACCTTTCGTTGTTGTTGCTGCTGCTGCTGTTGGGATTCATTTGTCTCAAGAGACAATGGAGTGCACCTCTGGAGGTGAAGTAAAACCGCTGTGTTTGCAACGCTGAGGGGATCTCCCCAGGGCACAAGCCTGGGCAGTGTGGATTTCGGGATTTGGGGCAGAAATTGTTGGACCATCTGTGAGGGAGGTTAAGCTGAGAGCAACTGGCCCAAGGTCACCCAGTGAGCTCCATGGCCGAGTGTGGATTCGAACCCTTGTTTCCCAGGTCCTGGTCTGACACTCTAACCACTATACCACACTGGCTATCAATGAAACCACTGCCACAGATGCAAGAATACAGCCTGACCACAAAACAAGTTGAGGAAGAACCAAACAGCTGGAAGCTGAAATGAAAAACAACTGCAGATAAAGTACAAGGAGGGTTTTAACGCATACAGTTCCCAAAGACTGTGGCTGGATGAGAGATGCTGGGGCAATGGGGAGGCAAAAGATAGTTATGGAGATGATGAAACAGCCAAGATGATGTATTTTTTCCTATATAGCTGTGCCATCATGGAAGATTCTTGCAGACTCTCTGGACTCTGTCCATAGCGCATTACTGCATAAAGTCTGAGCAATTAGAAATTTGGGCAGGAGCCTCTGTACTTGAACCCTCAAGGGAAGTTTTTGCTCACATAGACTTCTGTATATTTTGGATTTCAGAAGGGATATTTACTGAGGCAGTCTGCAGGCTCTGTAAGAAGCACTGACGAGGGCACCCGGGGAGCACCAGTGGGAACGACGTCGGTGGCCCCCATTGTACAGAAACAAGCAACATGAGCAGGGGAAAGTTTGTGAAATTATTTCAGCCAGGCTTTGCCCCCTTCTCGATGCCCTTCCATCAAAATCAGAGCATGACCTTGGGGGGGGGGGACATTTTCAGATGTAAATGGGTGATTAGGCATGCTCTGAATGCCCCCCTTCCTTTCCCCTGGTGTTTCTTCTTAAAGTCGTTCCGTGGAGCAAGTCGTGCTAAGACCAACCGGAAGACGCCCAGCCGGAATCACAAGTGTTTTGACTGAGATGGAGAGGAAGCATTATTTCGAAAAGATTCCTCCTGCCAGGCTGGGGAGGAAACGGAGCCATTTATCAGGTCGCTTTTCCAGGTCTTCGGGGCGGGCGGATGCGCCGCTGTGTCTAAAACAGTAGGATTCTATTGGTTTTGCTCTTATCGCTGCTTGCTAAATGAGGGCAATTTTTCATGCCCTCTTTGCGGTATCCCTGAGTGAGCTCAGGCGCCGGAATCATATCTTTCCACCCTTGAGGCTAGAAGCTGCTCTCTGTTATGCCACGGTAATGGAGCTAACGCCTCGCAGGCCAAACAACGGCAGAAGCATCGGCCGTGTTTACAGGTTTGCCCATAATCACTCATTTGCTCGCAGTGCACAAACGCAAGGAACTGCCTTGCGTCGAGGCAGCCTCTGGTCCATCAAGCTCAGTATTGCCGATACTGGCTGGCAGCAGCTGCCCACCTGGAGATGCCAGGAACCTAAAGGTAAAGAGACCCCTGACCATTAGGTCCAGTCGTGTCCGACTCTGGGGTTGCGGCGCTCATCTCGCGTTAATGGCCAAGGGAGCCGGTGTACAGCTTCTGGGTCATGTGACCGGCATGACTAAGCCGCTTCTGGCGAAACAGAGCAGCGCACGGAAATGCCGTTTACCTTCCCGCCGGAGCGGTACCTATTTATCTACTTGCACTTTGACGTGCTTTCGAACTGCTAGGTGGGCAGGAGCTGGGCCTGAGCAACGGGAGTTCACCCCGTCATGGAGATTCGAACCGCCGACCTTCTGATCAGCAAGCCCTAGGCTCTGTGGTTTAACCCACATCGCCACCCACACCAGGGACCTGCTGCATGCAAATCAGGTGTTCTACCACTGAACCACAGCCCTTTCCTGTTAGGGTATGAATAATTGCCAGGAGAGGATATATTTATTGGATATTATCCTTCCTTCCTCATGTTTGTGAGCTAAGCAGAGTGCCATCCCTTTGCAACTTAAAAGGGAAGCTTCGATAGGCTAGTTTTAGGCTTTTAGCTTAAGTAATCCAGGGTGCTTTAAGGCAGACTTGATACACATCACTTGGGAAGGCAGGCGAACTAATACCAGTGTACTGGAAGAAGCAAAGATCACCAGTGTCGAAGCAATGATTCTTCAACACCAACTTCGTTGGACTGGTCGTGTTGTGTGGATGCCTGATTATCGTCTTCCAAAGCAACTACTCTATTCCGAACTTAAAAATGGCGCTGGTGGTCAACAAAAGAGGTTTAAAGACTCTCTCAAGGCAAATCTTAAAAATATAGTATAAACACAGACAACTGGGAAACACTGGCCTGCGAGTGCTTCAGTTGGAGAACAGTCTTCACCAAAGGTGTCATGGGTTTTGAAGATGCTCAAACTCAGGACAAAAGGGAGAAACGTGCTAAGAGGAAGCCATGTTTGGCAAACCATCGCCATGATCAACTCCTGCCTGGAAACCTATATCCCCACTGTGGAAGGACGTGTGGCTCCAGAATTGGCCTCCACAGTCCCTTACGGACTCACTGTTAAGACCGTGTTCATGGAAGACAATCTTACTCAGCTACAAGTGATCGCCAAAGAAGAAGAAGAAGATTCTCCTGGTATTTTCTCCTTTTCTCCCCCTTAAAACAATAATCGCACAAGCAGTCTTTATGAAGCAAAATATAACATTTACTCACTCAGAATACTTGTTGAAGAGTAACAGATACAGCAGCTTTGTTCAGGCAGGCTTAAAACGGCAATTCATTTATAAAGACACACTTAAGTCTAGCTTAAAATGTGACTAAGCAGATGTTCTCACATCGCCGGCAGATCAGAAAGAGATAGGAAGGGTGCATTCCCAGGCAGGTAGGAGATTACCGGTAAATAGCTATGCCCACCCACTGCCAGGGCACAGTGGGAGTGTCTCTCACAGAGTCATCTCTGGCAACTTTTTAGGAAAACTCTGTGAGCTTCAGGTCCTATCATGTGCCTATCTAGCAAAATGTGAATTGTTGGTTTGACTGCACTTTAAATGTCCCACATTTCCCAACCAATGTCCTCTGTGTGGAGCACATGCTCCTCACACGTCATCGCCCCCCACATTTGTGGGATATCACAGCTCTCATGACACCAGTACTTGTGGAAGGGAAGATGAACGTTAGAAGATTCTGGACAGATAAACGAAAGGACTTCCTCTCACAGCATATAGCTCTGTGGTTCTCAAAGGGTGTAGCATACCAAACTGGTGTGGCAAGAGAGGATGGCAGATGCGGCAGGAAGATTCAAGGACGATCAAAGAAAGATTTAAACATTTCAACCTAGTGTGGATATACAGTACAACCAGGAACAGCACCCACACCTCTCTTCAAAACCATTGGTTATTCTTCTACTGTTCACCGCAACATATTGTTGAGAACAGGGATTCTGAACAAATATGGAAAAGAGAAAGGTTTCCTTGTCTTGATGAGATGAGAGTTTGTCTCAGATTAGGCCCAATGTAAATGAGACACGTGGGTGGCGCTGTGGCTTAAACCACAGAGCCTAGGGCTTGCCGATCAGAAGGTCGGCGTTTCAAATCCCCGTGACGGGGTGTGCTCCCGTTGCTTGGTCCCAGCTTCTGCCCACCTAGCAGTTCAAAAGCACATCAAAGTGCAAGTAGATAAATAGGTTAAACCTATGAAACCACTGAGGGTTAAACCACTGAGCCTAGGGCTTGTTGGTCAGAAGGTTGGTGGTTCGAATCCCCATGGTGGGATGAGCTCCCATTGCTCGGTCCCTGCTACTGCCAACCTAGCAGTTGGAAAGCATGTCAAAGTGCAAGTAGATAAATAGGTACTGCTCCGGTGGGAAGGCAAACGGCGTTTCCATGCGCTGCTTTTGTTCACCAGAAGCGGTTTTGTCCTGCTGGCCACATGACCCGGAAGCCAGGGGCGTTTCTAGCCCCTTGGCTGCCCAGGGCGGGAAGCCAAGAGGCACCCCTGGGGGGTGGGGCATCGCGGCATGTGCGTGCGTCATGACGTCATGACGCATGTGCACAGCACGACACCCCGCCCTTGGGGGGGCGGGGGGGCGGCTCCTGCCTGCGCAGGGGAAAAAAGGGGAAGCATAGTGGGCATTTGAACGCACCCAATTTGCTTCCCCTCCTTTTCCCTTTCGGCTGCTTCTTTCGGCGTGAGGGGCGGGCCAGCGAGGAGGGGGTGTCATGCCAGCGACAAGCATGACGCCCTCTCCTCGCTGGCCCGCCTCTCGCGCCGAAAGAAGCCGCTGGAAGGGGGTAAAGGCGGCATGCCCCCATTCGGGGCCCACCTGGCGGGGTGGGATAGGGGGGTGGCCAAAGTGTCACCCCCCTCCACTGGAACCCGGGGCACCCCCCGCCCGCCCGCCCGCCCTTTGCTCCACCCCTGCCGGAAGCTGTACGCCGGGTCCCTCGGCCAGTAAAGCGAGATGAGCGCCACAACCCCAGAGTCATTTGCGACTGGACCTAATGGTCAGGGGTCCCTTTACCTTTTTAAATGAGATTACCCAGCAAAAGCAAGCACTTGCCTCTCATTGAGTTTATATACACACTTAAAGTACCTATGCAAAAGACTCATTTATGATTAAACTTTGGGAATGATATGTGTTCTTATATAGCACTTCCTATGTTTCTTCTGTTACCTCTAATACTCAACTGAGTGATTACAGTGCTGATCAGTTTGGAAGTGAAACACAGTCACCCGAAAACAAGCCTGGGGTTTTCCCACCATCTTTTAAGGCTTCTATAATTAATCCTTTTATCGTTACAAATTGACTGTGTCTTTGTTATGTTGTGTTTGTGTTTAGCTGCTTTTTAAAGTGTATACGTCTCTTCTGTTCGCCAGGGGACTTTATTTTCTACTGTATCATTGCTATGTGAATGTGTGTGTTCTTTTCATACTCCCTTAAAGAGTACAAAAGGTGAACAGCATCGTTCTACTTGTCCCCCATTTCTTCATGGGGTGAGACGTTCCAGGGGTTCGTTCCAGTGTTTATCTGAGTTTCGGTTCCTTTGGAATCAGGCCACTGGAAGCTGAATGGCATTTTGTAGTATTTACAGATATACACAGGTTGGATGTGGCTGCAGGTTGCAACATTAAGCATCGCAACCACTTTGCCACTGGATGCAAACCAGAAAATGGCACACACACATGCACAAACAAACGCACACACTCCTCCTCCTCCTCCTCCTCCTCCTCCTCCTCCTCCTCCTCCTCCTCCTCTGCTGTTCAGCGATGGAATGGTCTCCCTTGGAAGGTGGGTGAACTTTCCTTCACTGGAGGTTTTTAAGCAGAGGTTGGATGGCCACCTGTATGGCTTCTTTAGCTGAGATTCCTGCATTGCAGGGGGTCAGGCTAGAGGACCCTCAGGGTCCCTTCCAACTCTGCAAGTTTATGATTCAACTGCCCATCCAAATACAGTGGTACCTTGGTTTAAGAACAGCTTAGTTTATGAACAACATGGAAATAGAACGCTGCAAAATAGAGCCAGTGTGGTGTAGTGGTTAAGAGCGGTAGACTCGTAATCTGGTGAACCGGGTTCGCGTCTCCTCTCCTCCACATGCAGCTGCTGGGTGACCTTGGGCTAGTCACACTTCTTTGAAGTCTCTCAGCCCCACTCACCTCACAGAGTGTTTGTTGTGGGGGAGGAAGGGAGAGGAGATTGTTAGCCGCTATGAGATTCCTTAGGGTAGTGATAAAGCGGGATATCAAATCCAAACTCTTCTTCTTCTTCTGCAAACCCAGAAGTAGGTGTTTTGGTTTGTGAACTTTGCCTTGGAAGCAGAACATGCTCCGCTTCCTTTTGAGTGTTTTCCATTTGTAAATTGAGTCCCCCGCTGCTATGGGAAAGCACGCTTTGGCTTAAGAACGGACTTCCGTAAACCAAGATAGCGCTGTATATACTTTGAACAATGTGGTCACATTCTGGCTCCTTCAGGGTTCCAAGTCATGATTTGCTCACTTCTCTGCAGTGGATGACTCTGCCTGCTTGCCCCTGAAGGAAATTGCTTCCTGTTGTCCCTGAAGATGTTTGCTCTAACTTTAGTCGGTAAGTAGGACGTTTCTTGATACTTCCTGCGCCTCTCAGGATGACCCAGAAATTGCATCTCAATCCACCAGACTGCAGTTGTTGTTGTTGTTCAGTCGTTCAGTCGTGTCCGACTCTTTGTGACCCCATGGACCAGAACACGCCAGGCACACCTATCCTTCACTGCCTCTCGCAGTTTGGCCAAACTCATGTTAGTAGCTTCGAGAACACTGTCCAACCATCTCATCCTCTGTCGTCCCCTTCTCCTTGTGCCCTCCATCTTTCCCAACATATATGCCTGTTGTCTTTGTCCATGGAGTTTTCTTGGCAGCGATACTGGAGCGGCTTGCCAGTTCCTTCTCCAGGTGGATCACGTTTGGTCCAAACTCTCCACTGTGACCTGTCCATCTTGACCTGTCCATAGCTTCCCTGAGTAATACAAGCCCCTTCGCCACGACAAGGCAGTGATCCATGAAGGGGCCAGACTGCATTAGCCTCTTCTAATGGTGACTTTCCTAGCCCTCTCTTTCTCCAGGCTCGGTGCAGGTAAAGTGAAGAGTCTCCGGCTGCTATAATTCCTTCATGGTGGATATATTAAAAAGAGAGGGCGGAGGCAGCAACAGCAGCAGCAGCACTGGCAATTTGTGGTTTAAGAAAATGTGCAATGAGTGTCTCCAACCGATATTAAAGATGACAAATCGAAACCCAGCGAGATGAAAATGTTCACCGCAGATGAAATATTAGTCTCCATCTTCGATCCGGAGGGTTGGGAGAAGGTACTGGCAAGAGGGAAGGAGTGGGGAGTTGTTGGGCATTGATGCAAAACATGGAAGGGCTTTGTCTAGCCAGCAAACGGACGGCCTTCCCAATGGCTGTAGCATCCATTCTGCAGAGTGCTTTCGATCACTTCTGCATGGAGATGGGCCGGACTGAGCTCTGGTGGAGCCCCATTATTGCATCAGCTCTGCTTCCTTAATGGCCTGCTAAAAGGCAGGTGACAGGAAGACGGATAGAGATAATCTCCCAGGCTTCTCTGCTAGCACGGCCCACTTTCATTAACAGCATTAATTAGCCTATAATACACTGCATGGAAAGCATCAACCTCCCCCATTCTTAAAGAGGGGGGGGGGGGAGCAGTTAACCTGATAGCTGTCAAGAAACGTAATATTACACCATTAGCAGAAAGCGATTGTCCACTTTGCTTCCGGAAGAGACTCCCACAGTTCTTAAGACACAACTTTGCTATTCTTCCCCAATGCACATTGGAGGCCATAATTACAAAGAGCATTCAAGGGCGGTAGATGCATTTAAATGGGGACTTGTGGGCAACATTTAACGGTTGAGGAAAAGAGAGGGAGAGTTGCAAAGCGGTGCAACTCTCCAGAAAAACCTTCAACCGGCATTGCGATATGCTGCCTACACAACCGCTTAACATTTATAGCCAAATTAGTATTTTAGTGGGGCAGTATGATTGAACTTAATCTGTTTATCTACAATCAACAGAGTGGGGTGGATATAAAAATACAGTGGAGGAGCTGCAACAGAATGTTGCAGTATGGAATGCACCTGTTCACGGTTCTTACCCCGACCCCCTCCCTTCAGAGCTTTTCCACTTCTAACATGTCCCAATCACAGGCGCTATTACATTGGCTCCCAGTACATTTCTGAGCACAATTCAAAGTGTTGGTGGTGACCTTTAAAAGCCCCAAACTGCTTTGGTCCAGTATACCTGACGGAGCGGTTCCCTCACTGTGAGAAGTGAGGTTGCAGGGAACCAGGCAGAGGGCCTTCTTGGTGGTGGCGCCCGCCCTGTGGAATGCCCTCCCATCAGATGTCAAGGCAATAAACAACTATCTGACTTTTAGAAGACATATGATGGCAGCCCTGTTTAGGGAAGTTTTTAATGTCTAATGTTTTACAATTTTTAATATGCTGTGAGCTGCCCAGAGTGGCTGGGGAAACCCAGTCAGATGGGCAGGGTATAAATTATTATTATTATTATTATTATTATTATTATTATTATTATTACAGAAAAGCTCCATCCACAGTCTGCTACAGGTTACAGAATTAGATTTTCTAAGAACCAAAGTAACTGAGGTATGCCGCTTGCTGCTAAGGACTAAATAAAGGTAAAGGTAAAGGGACCCCTGACCGTTAGGTCCAGTCGCGGACGACTCTGGGGTTGTGGCGCTCATCTCGCTTTATTAGCTGAGGGAGCCAGCGTACAGCTTCCGAGTCATGTGGCCAGCATGACAAAGCCGCTTCTTGCGAACCAGAGCAGCGCACGGAAACGCTGTTTAGCTTCCCGCCGGAGTGGTACCTATTTATCTACTTGCACTTTGACGTGCTTTTGATCTGATAGGACTAAATAAGCAGAGGCCAAATGGGGTTCCATCATAGCTGAACTCATGTCAAGCGGGTCTGCAGCCTAGGTCCAGGTCACAGGAGCAGATCTGTTGCCCAAGATCTCCCAGCCAACTTTAACTGTGCAACCTGGGTTTGCCCGCATGTGACTGAATGCAAACTCAGACTCTGGGGAAGGGAAGGAGAGTGGCTCTGGTGCATAAAGCAACGTTCTATGCCAGGCAAGTCGAGTTGCCCTCTCACAAACACACACAGCTGTGGCAGTAGTGAGGAAGACTCAGGATGGATTAAAGCATAGGCAGCAAGTTGGGGCCACAGCTCCCTCAATATTTCAGATAAAGGGGCTGGGGACCCCCATGGTGGCATGGCCCCGGGCCCCCTCAATTGTGGGGGCAAGGCGGCAGCCCTGGATGAAAGAAAGCACTTTTTCACCCAGTGCATAGTTAAACTATGGAACTCCCTCCCACAGGACCCAGTGACTGCCACCGACTTCGCTGTAAGAGATGCATGGAGAAGAGGAAGAAGAAGAAGAGGAGGAGGAGTTTGGATTTGATATCCCGCTTTATCACTACCCAAAGGAGTCTCAAAGCTGCTAACATTCTCCTTTTCCCTTCCTCCCCCACAACAAACACTCTGTGAGGTGAGTGGGGCTGAGAGACTTCAGAGAAGTGTGACTAACCCAAGGTCACCCAGCAGCTGCAAATGGAGGAGCAGGGAGGTGAACCCGGTTCACCGGATTATGAGTCTACTGCTCCTAACCAGTATACCACACTGGCTCTGAAGAAGAAGAAGAGGAGGAGGAGGAGGAGTTTGGATTTGATATCCCGCTTTATCACTACCCGAAGGAGTCTCAAAGCAGCTAACATTCTCCTTGTCCCTTCCTCCCCCACAACAAACACTCTTTGAGGTGAGTGGGACAGAGAGACTTCAGAGAAGTGTGACTAACCCAAGGTCACCCAGCAGCTGCATGTGGAGGAGTGGGGAATCGAACCTCTTTCACCAGATTACAAGTCCACCGCTCTTAACCACTACACCACACTGGCTGTCAATGGCTACTAGCCAGAATGGCTATGCTCTGCCCCCCTGGTCAGAGGCAGCGATGCTTCTGAATCCCAGTTGCTTGGAACCACAGGAGGGGAGAGGTTTGCTCCTGTGTTCGAATCCTGCTTGTGGGTTTCCCACAGGCATCTGGCTAGCCACTGTGAGAACAGGATTCTGGCCTAGATGAGCCAATGGCCACCTCCTTTCTGCAGTCCCTAAGGAAACCTGCAAAGCGGCTCTGAACTTAGTGAACTTAGTGAAAAGGGTTCGTCAGGAAAAAGAGCCGAAAAATCCCATTTTGGGGATAATCGCAACAAGATAGGCAACAAAGAGACTGACAGCCCGTAACCCTGCGGGATCCATTCCTATTGACCAGGAGCTTGTTAAAGGGGGAACATTATCGGCTGTGGTATTATCTCAGCTAAGAAGGCGGCAGAAACTTCAATATAGGAATTTGAAATGAATAAGAGGAACAAAACCAACAACAACAAGAGCAGCAGCAATGAAAGAAAAAGAAGAAGCGGACCCAAAAGAAGCTGTAAAATAATGGTCTGGCCATGATTACAGAGACTGACAGACAAGGCGCTAATGATTCTCCGGCTGCTCAGTCCAGAGTGAGCTTGAGAGTCGCAGGTTGGAAAATAACGAGATGCGCTTTTCTGCATTGCTAATCGTTTGGAATGTTCGTTTGGTTCAACTTTGATGAAAACCCACCTTTCCTTTTAAGCAGAAGTGGCTGTCTCTCGCCTCGCTTCCACCTGCAGGATGCAAAGTTAGTGTGTACGGTTCTGGTCGCCTCACCTCAAAAAAGAGCTGGAAAACATTTAGCAAAAGGGAGACCAAAACGATCAACTCTGCTATGGAGAAAGGTTGCAGCGTTGGGGAGTTTTTAGATTAGAGAAAAGGTGTGTTAGGAGGTTCGTCCAATGAAGCTGAATGTTGGAAGATTCGGGAGAGGCAAAGGAAAGTTCCTTTTTACAAAGTACACAGTTAAACTGCAGTTAAACTCCCTCCCGCAGGAGGCAGTGATGGCCACTGTCAAGATACCCCAGGGGGTTGCTCACAAGTGACGGCAGAGTCCTCTTACTCTAAAGACTACTTTATTGTGCATACTTATTTACAGTGCAGAGCTAGCTAAAAACATGACTGCTCAGTCACTTGCAGAATCCGGAAGTGCTCCTCTCCGGTTTCCCGCCCAGCACCAAAGCCTCGGCACCCTGAAACGATGTCTTCTGGGTCTCCTAGCCCCCCCCCCCCGACGCTGCGTCTGTGCCAGAAGCTGTAATTCTCCCTCCGATCGTGTCTGGCTGGTGGTGCTGGGTCTCTCCCTCGCATCCCTGACTGTCAGCTCCTCCTCCTCTTCCGTGGGAGAGAGAGCTCTGGAGACGGGGCCGTGAGATGAGTCAGATGACAGCAGTGGCTGGGGATCCCTGTACCTAGAAACATAGAATCATAGAGTTGGAAGAGACCACAAGGGCCATCTAGTCCAACCCCCTGCCAAGCAGGAAACACCATCAAAGCATTCCTGGCAGGTGGCTGCCTCCGCTTAAAGACCTCCAAAGAAGGAGACTCCACCACACTCCTTGGCAGCAAATTCCACTGCTGAACAGCTCTCACTGTCAGGAAGTTCTTCCTAATGTTTAGGTGGAATCTTCTTTCTTGTAGTTTGAATCCATTGCCCCGTGTCCGCTTCTCTGGAGCAGCAGAAAACAACCTTTCTCCCTCCTCTATATGACATCCTTTTATATATTTGAACATGGCTATCATATCACGCCTTAACCTTCTCTTCTCCAGGCTAAACCTGAGCAAGACCCGCTCTCGAGGAAGTTCCCTGCCCTGGTCCTCCCCACTCAAAGGATCTCTTTCCCCTCTTTCCTCGTGAGGAGTACTCCCGCCCTGGCTCTCCTCATGAGTAGGACCTCCGCCCGGGCTCTCCTCGCGAGGAGAAGGCAAATCCCTGACAGCCACCAACCAAGACGGCTTTAAAATAGGATTAGAGAGCTATCCATGAGTACCAACCACAACAGCTATGCTCTGCCCTCCGCAATTGGAGGCAGCAAGATCTCAGGGCGGTTCACAGCCCTGCAATGCAGGGGGTTGGACTAGATGCCCTTTGGAGTCCTTTCCGAATTTACAATTCTATGATTCCGTGTTCTTAAAGCAAAACAGAAAAAAGTGGTGTTGGCTCCCAGCTGCGGGAACCGTCTCTTATAGGAACCCTGCCCCTTTGCATGCAGAGATTCCCAAAGCTCTTGCTTCTTCTATCCCTTATTCTGGTGGTGTTGCGGTTGTTCAGTCGTGTTGTTCACTCTTCGTGACCCCATGGACCAGAGCACGCCTATCTTTCACTGCCTCCCGCAGTTTGGCAGCTTCTTTGCAAATGGTGGCCAAATACGCACCCTGTCCAGAGGGCACGAAACAACTTTTGACGCGGCTCGGAACCGAAACGCAACAGCAGGAACGGGTTTCTGGAGTTGCCGGCTCCCTGTGTCCCTCCCCCCCCCCCCCGCACCTCCCTGCAAACAGTGAGGAAAAGCAATCTGAGCTTATCATGACACACAAGGGGGATTCCTGTTGCAATATTCTCCTCTGTTCCTTTCTTTCTGTCTTTGGTGCAATGCAGTCTTTGTTGCTCAGGCTGCTTAGCTCAATGAAACCTTAAGGGTGTTTAATGGGAAGATAAAGGAGAGTAGAAAGGCGGGGGGGGTGTTAAAAGGGAGCCGAACGCTGTAGATTAGAACAAGCAGGGCAGGGCATTAAAAATACACACCTGGCCCAGGAGCCAAAGATGATGTGATACACCGGTGCTTCGTACAATCATATCATATCCACGTAATGTTTTCTTTCCAGAGTGGAATCATTAAGTGATATTTTAAATAGAGTAGAATTTAAAAAAAAAAACCCACCAGCCTTGCGCAGAGGTTTAGTAATGGCAGGAGGCCAGACAGAGAGGCACCGCTGAACATTTAAAAAAAGCCTTCTGGATGAGGCCTCATCCAGCATCCTGTTCTCACAGTGGCTAACCAGATGCCTGTGGGAAACCCGCAAGCAGGATTCGGACCCTCCTCCTTTGGCTTCCAGCAACTGGCCTTTAGATTGCTGCATGGGCGTACCCAGGGGGGGCAGGGGGGCAGCTGCCCCCCCCCACCGAAGCAAAAAAAAAAAAAATTTCAATGGTTATCGGCAGCCTAAAAGGGAATAAAAGCTCAAGACTGGTCTTTCTCCCCCTCCCAAAATCTCAATAACAATTGAGCTCTTCCGCTCTTGCCGAGGCACAGTTGGCCACTCTGTGTGTGTGTGTGTGTGTGTGTGTGTGTGTGTTGCGCCGGCTGTTCCCCCCCCCCCATGCCAATAAAGAGCTGGCGTGCCTATCAGAGAGACCGGATCCTAGCCTGCACCCTGCTTGGTCAAATGGGGATGCAGGCTGAGACTTGGGCAGTGTCAGGGGGCGAATTCATCGTTGCCGGGATTCATCGTTGCAAGGGAGCTTGGCAAACTGAGTTCCCTTGCATGGTGAGTAGTTCCTTTGCGAGGACTGAGGATCCTGGGAAACTGAGTTTTTCAGCCATTTGGGGCTTTCTGTTTGGGGGGGGGTAGTTTTTCTGTTTTTTGAAGCTGTTTTTGTTTTCTTGCCCCCCCCCCCAGTTTTGATCCTGGGTACGCCCCTTTATTAGGTTGAATTCACTGGCTCTGTTTCCATGAGTTATGCAAATATAGGACATCTGTGGGGATTGGTGCAGATACATACATACATACATCTCCAATTATACCTATGAGAATGCTTCACACTTAGACACACACACAAAAACCCAGCCAAAAAACGGAACTCAGAATGAAATTGTTTTGAGTAGGAGTCGGTCGAAAGGTGATTCGGCTGTAACTCAATTGCACGTTTGTGTTTATCTCGCTGCAAAACATTTGTGTTCTCTTTATGCTCTGCTGAGGCAATTAATTCCTGCAGGAAACAGGACAAATTAAGAGGGGATGGCTGCAGAAATGGAAAACAGCAGAGCAGAAAGGAAAGGGGAAGGGAACCAAATGGAAACAGGTGAGTAACAGCCTCAAGAGGGAGACCAGTCTCCCTCTGGCCTGCAAATTTAGTAGCCATAGAGATCATCCGTCTTCCTGTTTCCGGAGAAGGGGGCCAGAAAATGAGCAAAGTAGAAAAAGAAGAAGAGGAGGAGGAGGAGGAGGAGGAGGAGGAGGAGGAGGAGTTTGGAATTGATATCCCGCTTTATCACTACCCGAAGGAGTCTCAAAGCGGCTAACATTCTCCTTTCCCTTCCTCCCCCACAACAAACACTGTGAGGTGAGTGGGGCTGAGAGACTTCAGAGAAGTGTGACTAGCCCAATGTCACCCAGCAGTTGTATGTGGGGGAGTGGAGACGCAAACCCGGTTCACCAGATTACGAGCCTACCACTCTTAACCACTACACCACACTGGCTCTCTATGAACCAGCATAAGCATTTCCTCCCCCTTCAAAGCACAGGGCCTGCAGTCCCCAATTAATTTCATTTCATTGTTTATTTACTTACATCCTTTTTTTGAATAATTTTTATTATTTTATACTATACTACAAGAAGAAAATCAAACATACATTCACATACATTTTCCAGTTTTGGCTAACATAGCCGTGACTTCCCTCAGACCTTCCACATGGCTTTCAAAATTATATCTTAGTAATATACTTCTTTAATCAACCATTGCTTATATTATCATAAATCTCATGCATACTCTACCATACTTACAATAATATTTCTACACATTAACTACAAAACTTCTTGAAGTCCTATTAACGTATTCAATTGCAAATTGTCTTTCAAATAGTTCGTAAACTTTAGCCAGTCTTTGATGAATTTCTGGTCCCGCTGTTCCCGGATTCTTCCCGTCATTTTATCCAGTTCTGCATATTCCATCATATTTACTTACATCCTAATCCACAATCATCATCACTTTATTTGTATGCTGCCTTTCCATAGTTAAAACAGTGCTCAAGGCGGCTTACAACGTGACAAGATTTACATAATTACCAACATAACAAAGGACATGAACAATAAATAGAACACATCAAAAAGTACACAACCAAACGGAAAGCCATTTCCACACAAATCATAAAACCTAAAACTAAGAATACAGCATTAGTATCGATCACAATTTAAAATGACATAGATAAAAATAAAAGCACTTTTTTAAATAAACGGAGCCCTCTCTGCAGCAGAAGTCCTTTATGGAGCTTGTTAGCCCCAAGTCAGGTGGACAGAAGCAGGGCAGGACCCTTCCGTCTCCCAACAGGTCAGTCCTGGGCAGCAGCAGGGTGAGCCAGTGTGGCGCTCTCTCCTGATGTTGCCGAACCTCTGGCCCACCCACTTCTGCCTCTTGCTATGCCCAGCGCATGGACCCCAAGAGGTTTCCTCTAAAAAAAAAAAATGTGGCCCTTGGGATGTAGAAGGGGAAACCAGAGGGAGTCCTTACCATCTTCTTAACATCTTCAGCAAAACAACACTCCTCGTGAATCTTACAGAGAAGCCTCGAAGGTTAAGCTAGCATCAAGTTAGTATACTGATTCAGTGCGTCAAAGGACCATAAACTCACCTGTGCGGGAGGGTCAGGATAAGCCCCTATATCCTTGGGGTGCACCAAGTGGTTTGAGAACACAAGTACTGAGGAAAAGATGGCAATGATTCCTATATGCTAACAAAAAGGGCTAAAGATTACCCACAGGAAGGAGTGGCTAAAGGTTGTTAAAACAGGCCGACTAATCTCTGTTAAGGGATCCTGAGTTCGTCTCTTAAAATGGCCAGGCTGCTCTAATTCCAGTATCCCAGAAACTGAGGCTCTTGGGGAGGGGCATTGTGATGTCACGGGAAGGGGCATTGTGATGTCATGGGGTCGCCTACCCTTTCTCCAGCATGTCAGAGCCTGAGACGCTGGGGAAGGAGCATTGTGGTGTCATTGAGTGGGGCATGTGATGTCACTGAGATGTCGACGTCATGGGGCTGCCAACTCCTGAACATCTGGGAAATAACCCGAATCGAAATTCTGCAGAATAAATCAAGCGAAACAGGAAAATCACACAGTTGTGCTCAGTTTGCATCATTTATTCAGGATGCAGAATCCAACTTCTCTTAATGCAGAATTTAGATTGATCGCCTGAATGAGGTTTGGTTTTGTTGGTTTTTTTTTTATTGCCAAGATATACACACTGGTGGAGGGGCGGGGGGAGCACACTGCCACCGGCACCATCAGGGAGGGGGGTACCATTGTGGCCACCACCCCAGACATCCGCCCCCACCGCGCCAGCGCCACACCCCCGCGGGTGGCATGACAAGCTCCTGGGATGCACACCATGCCCCCGGGGCATGGGCCAGCCACGCCCCTGCCTGCTTCCAGGGACGTCCAAGATTTAGAGAAGCAGTCCCGGTTTCTGATTTGATCCCGGAATGTCCCGCTTTTCCTTAGGACGTCCCTATTTTCACCGAAGAAATGTTGGAGGATATGGTAGGATGTGCCCTTTTTCATCAGAGAAATACTGGAGTCGTCCGACCGCCGAGCCATTTAAAGGCAGCCCTGCATAGGGAAGTTTTTCAATGTTTACTGTTTGTTTACGTTTTTAGATGTTGTTGGAAGGTGGCCAGAGTGGCTGGGGCAACCTAGTCAGATGGGTGGGGGGTATAAATACTAATATTATTATTATGGATTAAAGGTAAAGGTAAAGGTACCCCTGATCATTAGGTCCAGTCGCATACAACTCTGGAGGGAGGGAGCCGGCGTTTGTCCACAGACAGCTTCCAGGTCATGTGGCCAGCATGACTAAGCCACTTCTGGCGAACCAGAGCAGCGCACGGAAATGCCATTTACCTTCCTACCTATTTATCTACTTGCACTTTCAAACTGCTAGGTGGGCAGGAGCTGGGACTGAGCAACAGGAGCTCACCCCATCGCAAGGATTCGAACCGCTGACCTACTGATCAGCAAGTCCAAGAGGCCCAGTGGTTTAGACCACAGCCCCACCGGGGTCCCTATTTGTATTGGAGAAATGTTGGAGGGTTGCATAGTCCTGGTTCCAGCCCATCTTACTTTCAGGGCTAGTTTATTGTTGCACAAAAATGCTTCCAAGACACCTATAGTTTCTGGCTCTCTGCCGTCTGTCCTAATGAGGCAGAGATGGTTCCAGCTTCCCACCCGTCCACCCCCATCAGCCAAGACACTTGTTGCAAGCAATTTGGAGTCAATTGGATGAAAAAGGAATAAATAGGTGGCTGTAGCAGTTTGTGGATGGCTGACTTGAGGCTACAGGCGATGATTAGAAGGCTTTTCAGGCCCACAGCAAGGAAGGGACTTAAATTTGTCACAGTTTAGCTCCAGAAAGCAGGTGAATGTGCTGGAGGCTGGGCTGCCTC
The DNA here is from genome assembly GCF_009819535.1 of Lacerta agilis. Taxonomy (NCBI): domain Eukaryota; kingdom Metazoa; phylum Chordata; class Lepidosauria; order Squamata; family Lacertidae; genus Lacerta; species Lacerta agilis. The sequence goes on along the minus strand of NC_046321.1, from coordinate 5,861,929 downwards.
TTGCGCAGTCTCTTGTATTCCCTCGGAAGAAAGGAGAACCCCACGACTATACTTCCCCCCCCCTCCATCTCCGTTTTCAAAAGGCACCTGAACTTTAAAGCACATCTGCTCAGCTTTTCCATTCTCTCATCTAAATAAAGCAGCAGCCCGAGGAAGAAAAGATGTTTTTAAAAAGGCATTCTTGGAAAAAGCTTTAAAAAAGTGGGGGGAGGTTGATTATTGTCACACAATATATATATATCCTGCCCTGACACCAAAGAGCACAGGGTGGGGTCTGCATGGAGGTTACAGTGTTTTATTGGGGCTTAAGGTAAAAAGCGACTTGGGTGGCACTGTGGGTTAAACCACAGAGCCTAGGGCTTGCCGATCTGAAGGTTGGCGGTTCGAATCCCCACGACGGGGTGAGCTCCCGTTGCTCTGTCCCAGCTCCTGCCAACCTAGCAGTTTGAAAGCACATCAAAGTGCAAGTAGATCAATAGGTACCGTTCCAGTGGGAAGGTAAACAGTGTTTCCGTGCGCTGCTCTGGTTTGCCAGTAGCGGCTTAGTCATGCTGGCCACATGACCCGGAAGCTGTATGCCAGCTCCCTCGGCTAGTAAAGCGAGATGAGCGGCGCAACCCCAGAGTCGTTCGTGACTGGACTTAATGGTCAGGGGTCCCTTTACCTTTTACCTTAAGATAAAAAAGTAAAGGACCCCTGGACGGTTACGTGCAGTCAAAGGTGACTATGGGGTTCCGGCACTCATCACATTTTCAGGCCGAGGGAGCCGGCGTTTGTCCACAGACAGCATGACTAAACTGCTTCTGGCGCACGGAGGACTTTGACAAGTGCCAGAGCACATGGAAATGCCGTTTACCTTCCCGCCACAGCAGTACCTATTTATCTACTTGCACTGGCATGCTTTCAAACTGCTAGGTTGGCAGGAGCTGGGACAGAGCAACGGGAGCCAAGTCAGAATTTCAGCCTTAGCTGTGCTAAGTAAAAGCCCCTTGGTTTTAATGGGTTTACTCTAAGTTTGAATCCAGCACCAGGTTTCTCTAGCTGTAAGTCCAATGCACCCTCCACAGTAATTTTAATATTCTTTTAGAGTAGGGCTGTTGCCCTGCCCCAACCTCTTTAAAAAAAAATATTAGCTGAACAAAGTTTCAGTCATTTCGTTAATCAAGGAAATCTGCTTAGTTCTAGTTACAGGTAGGTAGTCGGGTTGGTCTGCCGTAGTCGAAACAAAATAAAAAATACAAAAATTCCATGCAGTAGCACCTTGGAGACCAACTAAGTTTGTTCTTGGTACGAGCTTTTGTGTGCATGCAGACTGTGTATCTGAAGAAGTGTGCATGCACACGAAAGCTCATACCAAGAACAAACTTAGTTGGTCTCTAAGCTGCTACTGGAAGGAATTTTTTTATTTTTTATTTTGTTTCAAAATCTGCTAAGAATGACTGTTTTGAAGGAGCAAAGAATTATTTTCGACAATGCACATAGAGGTCCATAAAAGCACCATACTGGAACTCACATTTTCTCCCGTGTGAGATTGGAGAAGGACTTAACAATGATCGTTGTAGTGATAATACATTTATATCCCACAGTTAATAATGACTGTAGTCATTGTCATTGTTGTAGTAGTACATTTATATATCTGCAAAGAATGCCTTTAGTGAAAAGGTGAAATAGACATTTTGTTACAGCCCTAGTTTACATTGTCTGTCTGTCTGTCTGTCTGTCTGTCTGTCTGTCTGTCTGTTTGTCCACATGTGTGCATATGTACTCTCATCACAATTTGAGCAGCTTGGGGTTGTACTGCAAAAAGAAAATCTCCCTGACAAAAGCAACACGGAGCCTTGTGCAGGTTTTGAAAGAACAAGTCCCCCCTTCCATGGAATGTTGAAGGAGCAAAACACTTTAATGCACATTGATTAAACATTTGGATTCAACTGTTCGATACCTCCCAGCATTTCATTATCAAAATGTTACCATCTGTGAAGCGGCAGACAAAATATAATAGCAAAAAAAAAAAAAAAAAAATTCTCATCTCCCTTGAATCTCATTTGGTGTGCCTTTTGTTCAGCAAGTTCATCAATAATCTTCTTTAAATAGTCTTGCTTGGCTGTTTTTCAACAGGCAAATGTTACCAAGCCCCCAAGCGTCTCTATCTGTCGTCACAACGGCAATCTGAGGCGGCGAGTCTGTGCACATTGACTTAGGAACAAACTCCACTGAACTCAAGAGGACTTGCTTCCAAGCACTGGTGGAGGAAGGGGGGCACGGTGGGTGCGGCCCACCCCGGGTGTCCTACCTGTGGGGGGTTGACATCACCGCACCGCACCACCCCTCTGGGATGCTCGCCGCAGGCGTCACCCACCTGGGATGCTAGCCCCGCCCCCGGGTGCACAGCATGTGTGCTGCTCCGGGTGCCAGATCATCTAGTTCCGCTTCTGCTTCCAAGAAGGCCTGGTGAAATCCAAGGATTTTATAAAACCGTCATGGTTTTGCTGCCAGCTTCCAGCAGCAGGTCATTCCCATTGGGCTGACCCTGAAGGGGCAACAACACAGGAATTTGTACCTTTGGTGCTGTCATTTTGTGGTTGGGACAGAGGCAAAAGTATCACCCTGTTTGATTTTGATTGCTTTTTGTTTGTTTTGGTTTTCTGTCTGGGAAGATGAGTGGTGTGGCCCTAAGTTGCGGTTATGTGTATTGCTTTCCCCCCTTACTTGTATGTTAGCAGTTACAGGACTGGTCAAGGTGTGAGAGCTGCATGTGGAGGAGCGGGGAAGCGAACCCAGTTCACCAGATTATGCTCCTAACCACTACACCACACTGGCAAAGAAGAAGAAGAAGAAGGAGAAGAAGGAGAAGAAGAAGAAGAAGAAGAAGAAGAAGAAGAAGAAGAAGAAGAAGAAGAAGAGGAGGAGGAGGAGGAGGAGAAGAAGAAGAGGAGGAGGAGGAGGAGGAGGAGGAGGAGGAGGAGGAGGAGTCTGGATTTGATATCCCACTTTATCACTACCTGAAGGAGTCTCAAAGCGGCTAACATTCTCCTTTCCCTTCCTCCCCCACAACAAACACTCTGTGGGGTGAGTGGGGCTGAAAGACTTGAGAGAAGTGTGACTAGTCCAAGGTCACCCAGCAGCTGCATGTGGAGGAGCGGAAACGCAAACCCGGTTCACCAGATTACAAGCCTACCGCTCTTAACCACTACACCACACTGGCTCCCTGCTGACTTTCAGGTGCAGGACTTAAGACTTTCTCATTCCAGCAGGCACTGTCAGGTACCATTTGATTTTACAATAATTACTTATTGTTCTAAACACCAGGAACGTTTCTTTGGGGAAATGTCAGCCAGTCAAATCAACCATACACACAAACAAAAATGAACTTTCCTCGGGCAACAATTACATGTTTTTGAAGGTTTCCTCCATTTGCAGGTGACAAATTTTTATTCAGCTGTGCGTATAAATAGCTGGGTATTTTTTCCACGATAAATCATTTTTTTAACCAGCAATTGCTTTGCATGTTTTTATTGCAATGATTGGAACCTAACACTTGGTCACTCCTTCAACTTCACATCTATATCGAGATCCGCAAAGGAATCAGCAATATACGACCCTGCCTGTTTGCCATTCCCAATGACGGATATGTAGATAGGATTAACATAACAGCCTGGCTTTTCCTAGTGCATCCTCCTCAGTTTGAACTTTCATGCATTTTTCATATTCTATTGTAGATTTTTCATATTCTATTGTAGATTCATCATATCCTTCCATTGCGCAAATTGATTGATTGCTGTTTCTCTGCAATTCACCCGCACCCCCTTGGTGACTGGAGGGCGATAAATTATTGAAATAAAGACATTTAAAGATAGGGAAGTCCCCCTAGATCATCCGCACCCCTAACTGTACTCCCCTCCACCCTCCCAGCTACTCACAATAGCATTGAATTATTCTCAGATAATGTCTTGCTCAGCCTGCTCTCCGCAGAGTTATCCTGCTCTGTTCAATGTTGCTTTTCTCATCTTTGAGCTAGGTTATGGCCTAGGGTTCCTTGTCTGTGCCTGCGGAGGCCAGCAGGTGGCTGAGAATTATTAGAACTCTCTCCCCTCTGCTCACGGTCTGCTTCGCTCAGCAAAGTACAGCAAGAGAGCAGAAGAACGCAGGATTTTAGTCATGGCAATATCTTGAAGCTGTTTCCGCAGCAGAAGAAGTGGTTGCAGCTAAAAGATGAGATCACCCACCCAACCCCCACTGCTGCTCACATCAGTAGGTCCTTTTCGTGTAACAAAGCCTTTGGAAAATTCCAAAATCCACATTAGGGCAATGGCTTTCTTGGGCCGGCCAAAATATCACAAATGGGTGTGCCAGCTTTCACCTTCCCCAAAACTCTCCTTCAAATCACCGGCTGAAGGTCACCTGAACACTTGATGAAGAGTACTGGAGAACTCAAAAGCTTTCCCATTATTTTGGGATATCCTTTATAAATTGAGTATTTTGCTAGAGACATCACCTTGCCGACAAAGGTCCGTATAGTTAAAGCTATGGTTTTCCCAGTAGTGATGTATGGAAGTGAGAGCTGGACCATAAAGAAGGCTGATCGCCGAAGAATGGATGCTTTAGAATTCTGGTGCTGGAGGAGACTCTTGATAGTCCCGTGGACTGCAAGAAGATCAAACCTATCCATTCTGAAGGAAATCGGCCCCAAGTGCTCACTGGAAGGACAGATCCTGAAGCTGAGGCTCCAAGACTTTGGCCACCTCGTGAGAAGAGAAGACTCCCTGGAAAAGACCCTGATGTTGGGAAAGATGGAGGGCACAAGGAGAAGGGGATGACAGAGTACGAGGTGGTTGGATAGTGTTCTCGAAGCTACCAACTTGAGTGTGACCAAACTGCCGGAGGCAGTGGAAGACAGGAGTGCCAGGCATGCTCTGGTCCATGGGGTCACGAAGAGTCGGACATGACTAAACAAGAAAATTTTGCTATGGGGCGTGTGTGTGTGTGTGTGTGTGTGTGTGTGTGTGTACGCACGCATAAATAGATAGGTATGCGCACATGTTTTGCTTTTTGGATTCTCCTTGTCAGCATGGCCATGGGGGTTGTCACTAACAAATTCTGCATTTCAGGAGTGACCCTCACACTGCTGCTTTTCAGGACCCAACTTGGACCTCTCCAAAGACTTTCTACCCTTCCCTACCTGCAGCCCCCATCCCTAGGATCAGAGCAACTCCACCGATGACTGACAAATTATTTCTTCCTTGCCCCCTTCCTGAGAACAGCTCAGCCAGTCACCAGCAGAAGCTTCGTCCAATGGAATATCGTCATGCATCACAACAGAGACAAAGACTAGCGCCAGCCCACAGTGGCTGTGCTAACCTGTGACCCTCCGGACATTGGCACTCCAATTCCCATCAGTGCCAGCCAGCATGGGCAATGGTCAGGGATGATGGGAGTTGTAGTCATGCATCACTTGGCGGGCCACACATTCGCTGCCCCAGCCTTCAGACATCAATGGCTTTTCATTCTTCTCCCGCTATGCTCAGAAGCTGCCGGGTACATTTCCGATGATACCACTGGTGATGCAATTCTGCGGAACTAAAATGCAGATCATGAAACCTTGGACTTTGTGACAAGGGTTTCCTCAAAGGGGCTTCCTTTCTCTCCGATCCATTATGGCCAGGCTGCCCTCTGGGATCTCCTGAAACTCCCTCCTTCTTAATGGAAGCTAATGCAGCATTAGCTAATGGGGTGATTTAATTAGGTCTAAATGCTCGTGTTGGTGAAGGTTGCCCATCCTCCACAATTTGCTGGGCTCTCAGAGATAATGAAGAAGCATTCGCCAGGAGGGATCCCTGCCTGTCTGAGACCTAGTGCTGCTGCAGCAGCCAGCTGCTGGTTGTGGTTTTGGTACCCGCTTGGCCATAGAATTGTAGAGTTGGAAGGGACCCCGACTGCCATCTATTCCAACCCCCTACAAAGCAGGAATCTCAAAACTGATGGAGTCTAGTGCCCAGATCAAGGGGAGTAACAGTGGCACTCTATTCTGCCTTGTTCAGACCACAGCCGGAATACTGTGTCCAGTTCTGGGCGTCACAATTTAAGAAGGAGGTTGACTGTGGGATTGTTAAGGAAGGTAAAGGTAAAGGGACCCCTGACAGCTAAGTCCAGTCGCGAATGACTCTGGGGTTGCGGCGCTCATCTCACTTTACTGGCTGAGGGAGCCGACATTTGTCCACAGACAGTTTTTCCGGGTCATGTGGCTAGAATGACTAAGCCGCTTCTGGCGAAACCAGAGCAGTGCACGGAAACGCCGTTTACCTTCCCACTGGAGCGATACATATTTATCTACTTGCACATAAATAGGTATGCTGGAGCGGTACCTATTTATCTACTTGCACTTTGATATGATTTCAAACTGCTAGGTTGGCAGGAGCTGGGACCGAGCAACGGGAGCTCACCCCGTCGCGGGGATTCAAACCGCTGACGTTCCAATCGGCAAGCCCAAGGCTCAGTGGTTTTAGACCACAGCGCCAAATTGTCTGTGATGGGTCGGTCATCAAAAGCTGGGTGTTGGAAGTTGCGGATTGGTCTACGTGTATCTTGTGGCCATCCCATAAACAATGGGAGACGTTGCAGAAACAAAGAGTGCCGTTGTCTAAGCACGGAACACATCTCTCATTAGTGTCAAAGTGTTCGCATGCTAAAAATGAGAAACACTTTGCTTAACGAGGAGCCCTTAATAGGTGTTGGGCTTTGCACTAAATTATCATATTAACCACAAGATCATTATCAAGTGTTTCCTTAATGTGCCACAATACCGCAGCCTCGTTGTGTGTAAGTCGTCATGCCATCAAGAAGCCTGACATTTTTTCTTAACCACCCTAACCAGAGAGGGAAGGAAGAACATAGACTAAAGTACTGAAGAAAGTCGTGAGTTTTCCTTGTTCTGCAGAAGCAGATGAACTATTTTAATCACCAGCCTTGTTGTTATTTGTTTGTTTGTTTGTTTGTTTGTCAGCAATAAGGGCTCTTTCCTCAGTAATTTCCAGGACGCTAAGCCCTGAATTCGCATGGCACGGTGACGCGGAGGGTTGAGTGCTAGCCGGCTTTGGTGGAGACAGAGGAGATGAATTTGTAGCATGCAAATTTGGTTTGGATATTAGTTCCGGCGGGTGCGGGGCACGGGCCCCAGTTGTTGTAAGGTTAGGGAATAAAGGTTTGATGTTGAGATCTTTAAAAACTCTCGTTGGAGCGATACCCCAGCTGGCCAGGTGCCCTTTCCTTCTAAGAGGTAGTAATGGTATTTTAGGAGTCCGGAAGACGAGTAAAACTTTGGTGAACCTGGGGGTGGAGTTTAAGAAGTCCACAGAGGTAAGGTCTATTTGTGATGAAGGAATATGTAGAAGGGCACATAGGTGTCCTTTTGCCAAGTTCTGATTAGTCCATCTTGGGACCCCTGGGACCCCGTTATATATAGTTAAGCATATCCTGTCCGGTAGAAGTAGGAGTGATTGTTTGCCAGGCGGACTTGAGGGGGAGTATCCACTTTCATTTGGCCGTTTTAGCTGGCTTTGGAGGTCCTTTGGCAGCTCACCATGCAAATGGTGGAACTGGTGTGAATTAGGCAGGTCAGTCAGGATAGGTAGACGGGTAGAAAGTGCTTGTAGGAGCTTGTCTATCTGGGTAGTTAGGCCATTAATGCTTTTAAAAATGCAGTGTAAAGTTCGGGTTATTAGTTCAAGTTGATGTAGACCCAAACCATCATCTAAACCTGTCCCTGCCTCTGTTGGCCCCCCAATTGTTTGTTTGTTTAATAAAATTTATACAACGCCCAATTGTAAAAGCGGTTTACGAAAAAGACAAAACAATAAAACTATCAATGAGGAAAACTAACAACAATAATTTAAAACTTTCAGAAAGTTAAAAAATAACAACAGACTAAAAAGCGATTCAGGCTGCTATTGCCCCTTTTTCCAAGGAATGACACCTGCTGCTGTTGTACTTTAAATTATGTTTAATGCATGTGGAAAAACAATAACATGCATTTACAAAGTAATAGTTTAAACATACAAAAAAATAAAAAGCAAAAAATTAACAACGATTTTAAACTTTCAAAAAGTAATAATGACAGTCGATTAAAAAAACACATTAAAATTCAGTTCAGGTAGGTTTTTTAAAATTATTATTAACATATTATTAAAATATTTTCCGTTAATCTCTGGGTAGGTTGTCTAAACAAGGTTTTTTATCACACGTCAAAAGGAGCACAGTGAAGGTGCCTGTCTGGTATCAATAGGCAGGGAGTACCACAGTGCAAGTACCGCCACGCAAAGAGATTGATCTCTTACAAATGCGGAGCGGGTTTTACGTGGCACTTATAATAGCACCAGTTCTGTCCATCAAAGTGGTAATATTTGATGTATTACCCACCCTCACATCCCAAGATCCCAGAAATCAACATTAAAAGCCTTTTGAAACAAATAACAACTGCAAGATTAGGGCAGGTCCTAAAAATATACATTTCAAATGTCAAAGACCAGGGTAAAGAGGTGTGTTGTACCACAGCTTAGGTGCTACCAGAGAGAAGGCCCTCTCCTGGGTCACGGTCACCACCTGAGGGCAGTGGAACTACCAAGAGGGTCCCCTCCACTGGTGTCAGCACCTGAAAGGCTCTGTAGGGAAGGAGGTGGACTTCCAGATTTTCAAATGCCAAGCTCTTAGGAAGAACATCTCAAAATCTCTCCCCCACCTTCCGCTAGATCTCCACATATTTATTTAATAGATTCACTATTACTTTTCTTCCTATATAAAATAATTGCTGGTGAGCGTCACATTTGCAAATGAGATGCGACCTGATTTCCAATGATGGTACCTTTTCCCACTAGCACATGCAAAGGGTCCCAGGAAACTGATCTGATCTGATTTCTGACATTCTTGGTTTCGGTAGCTCGGGGTGCAATCCTTCAACTGGCCAGAGGCCACATTGTGGTGCTATGGCTGCTTTGGCAAGAGAGAGGGATGCTGGCCAGCGGAGCAGCATTTATGCCACCTTGGGGGGGGGGGCTGGTACACCCCTGGAAAACATCAGACACATAGATGTCTTATGGGTGGTCTTCCTGCAGGGGTGGTGCCATCGCTGCATAATTCCCTTCCAAGGAAGGTCATTGGCTGCCAAAAGGAAATGTTCTTTGCTCCTCCAGCTTAGTCTCGTCCTTCAGCAGATGCAGTAAAAAATAAAATAGGGATTGTCATAGTCCATGGATAAACGAGTCTCTATCCTGTTATCCTCTTTCTAGACTGAGTCTCCCAGTACCAAGACACAAAAACCCCTCTAGCGAGTCCCAAAACAGTAGTCCCAAAGTAATTATGAAGGGTAAGGTAATAAATTATGTAAATAGCCTCACTCTGTGCAAGTAGTGGCCATTGCTCAGTGTTAAGAGTATCTGGGAAAGAGTTGGAGTTCAGAAAAGGACAAGCCAAATTATTGAGGAGCTGGAGCAGCTCCCCCATGAGAAAAAGGTCCCTGCGTTTGGGATTATTTTCTTTTGAAAGCTTTCGTCCCTTTCTTGTAACACCAGAACTTGTGGTGGGCATCCAATGAAGATGGCCGTAGGAAGAGAGATAAAAGAAAGTATTTCTTCACGCAGAACGGAGTTAAACTATGGAACCTGCTGCTATAGGTGGCGATGATGGATACAAATCTAGCTCTTGCTTGCTTGCCACAGACATCTGGTTGGCCACTATGGGAAGAAGAAGAAGAAGAAGAGTTTGGATTTGATATCCCGCTTTATCACTACCCGAAGGAGTCTCAAAGCGGCTAACATTCTCCTTTCCCTTCCTCCCTCACAACAAACACTCTGTGAGGTGAGTGGGGCTGAGAGACTTCAAAGAAGTGTGACTAGCCCAAGGTCACCCAGCAGCTGCATGTGGAGGAGCGGAGACACGAACCCGGTTCCCCAGATTACGAGTCTACCACTCTTAATCACTACACAGGATGTTGGTTCAGGTGGGCCATTGGCCTGATCCAGCAGGCTGTTCTTATGTGCTTATCTGATTTGCATGCAGAAGGTCCCAGGTTCAACCCCATGCATCTCCAAACAGGGCTGGGACAGAACCCTGCCTGGAATCCTGGAGAGCCAGTGTGAGAGATCTCAGAGGTGGACTCTCCTTCCTTGGATATCCTTAAGCAGAGGTTGGATGGCCAACCATCATGGATGCTTTGGTTGAGATTCCTGCATTGGACTAGATGAGCATCAGGGTCCCTTCCAACTCTACAATTCTATGGGTCTATGGATTCAGGAGCACCCCCCACCCAGACTGTGAGTCTGCCCATGGAATGACCTCATCCAAAGAAGACAATTGGCAAAATTATCTGGACTTGGGGACCACCAACTCCCCACACCCGCCTCCCTCTTGCCAGGATTCAGAGTCAGTTTATTGGCCCTTATCCATGGCTAAACCGGACTTACACAGGGAGATCCTAGCTGCCTAGTTCAGTTTTGGTGACCAATGGAGAGGGGGGTGTGCAGAAAGAAGCAGAGGATGCTAATTTCATAGTTTCATGTCCGGATTATTGAATAGTTGTGCTTCTTGGAAACCTTTCAATGGTTTTACAACAGGGTGTATTTTTAAGCTGGCTCGATTCAGTTCTGAGAAAGGTGTGATAAATAAAATCAATCACACCTATATAATTTTATATACAAGTAAAGGAAATGTCCTATTTTCCAATTCCTGACCAGCAGAAAATCTTTTCCTTTAATTTGGACCTGCATTTCTTGTTTTTCTCTCTGCTATTCACATGAGGAACAGAGAACTTGTGACCACCCAGATGCGGTTGGACTCCCCCAAGCCCCAGCCAGCTTGGCCAATCATAACATAATCATTGTGCACATTCACTGGGTCTCCCGGAAAATGTGCACATAATCCTTCCATGAAGCATAATCTCCAGCAGGCCTTGGGAAATGTGCAAAAAAAATAATCACCTGAATTATGCACATTCTCTAGCCATTCTGCACAATCCCCCAACAGAACTTGCGGGATGTGCCTATCTCGGGTGCATTTTGTAAATTCCCCAGGCAATGTGCACATTTTCCAATCTGTATACACCCCCAGCTTTTGTGTTTGTTCGTGGCTGAATGATGTAGCAAGCCTTCCTGCTCTATTACATTCCTGCTGTTCCGAGATTTGCTCAGCATCATTCCCCTGGCGATAGCCCTGCAGGTGCACTGCTAGGGCAAAATGCCTTTGGCCATTCTTAAAATCTTGCTGTGCTATCCCAAAATTCTCACCTGGTGCCTTATGACAGGGGTTGGTTGGCTGCCAGCACCGGGGCAGGTGGGCAGGCTGTGAAACTCTTGATTCCTTTGTTCTCTGCCACTCTCCTTCCCTGGCAATAACTTACGCCTGGCCCAAATCTCCCCAGAGACACAAAGGCTGAGTTTAATTTAAAAGGTATATTGGCGGACTAATGGAACTCTTAAGAATGGAATGAAGCGAATTTGATCGCTCCAGGGCTGTAATCAAAAGGCAAGCAGGATATTCCAGCAATTGCTTGCATGGTGGCGAGAGAGGTTCTGGGGAAAGCTGTGGTTGGACCCCCACCCCACCCCCAAAAAACTATGGATGTATCCTGCCTTGTTTATAGCAGTTTGCATCCTCCTTCTGTGCCTCTGGCAATGGCCTAGATGCACCAGTTGCAGGTAGCCTGGCCTGTTTGCAGCCTGCAGAATTTGGGTCATTCCTCTTTATCCTGGAGAACAAGCAGCTCCCCAGTTGATCTTTGTATTAGTTGGGTCAAAATGTGCACCCAAGGTCTTCTTTCAATGGCTATTGGCTCTTGGGGTATCTAGGGGTGTCACATCCACTCTTGGGTACCTGAAAGTGCTCCCGTATTTTTCAGTTAAGGTTGGCTCTTCTTTTTCAAAGAAAAAAGAAAAAAGGCAAAAAAACTAAATTTCTATGCTTTATGACTGATTTTTGTTGCCTTCTTGTTTCTCAGCCCAGTGTTTACACCTGTCCTCTGTTTTCATTGGCCCTTTTTTTGGCTCTCCTGGGGCATTTCAGGCAGATGCGGGGGGTGGGGGTGATTGCTAATTCCTGGCACAAAATCGCTGATGGACAGGATCGCCAGGAACCCTTTGGCTTAACACCCAAAAACAAATCTCCTCTTTTTCCCCCAAATGCAGCCTCGCCTCCTGCCAACCTTGACATCGCTTGCGGGCAGCCGGCCCGTCGCCTACTGAGCCTCCTGTCAACTCTTTGAAGACGAGTTTTGATCTGATGACACTGGGAAAATAGAAGCTCAGAGGAAAGGGGCTGAAGGATCTCTACCAGGGAAACAGGGATGGTGTGTGCAGCAAGGGCAAAAGAGGTTCAACAATAAGGTCTCTGGATGCAGGAATGCCTGCCAGAGGCATTGGTGGGTATCCAAAGTCTCAGGGTGCAAAGTTGCCTCCGGGAAAATAAAGACGGCAAGTGGCTTGAGTCTTACTGGCACTGTACTTTGCTGCATGCACAGAAATCCTGTAAACACAGGGCAAACGTTTTGAGCCAAATTGGCCTACGAGGGGCTGCATGCTGGTGGTGGGTGGAACCCCTGGGAAAAAATGGGGTGGGGAAGGCCTTCTCTTCGGACTCGGCGCCAGAGCTGTCAGGCAAAGGTAAGTCATGGGGATGTAGAAGATCTTTGTGAATGGGTGTCCTCAGGCTAATCAGACCATCAGAAGGATGTTCCAGAAACTCTGGGCAAAGCAAGCCAAGGCCGGAGCTGCAGCTCATCTGTTGGACAAATCCCCAGCATTCAAGAACAACCAACAGAAGGGGGGAATGGGTCAGGCTTCCAGCGGATAGAGAAGGGTGGAGAGCCAGGCAAACATAGACCAGACTGGAGATTTCAACCAGTATCCCAATGCCTCCCACACACAGCAGAAGCGCATAGGCATGTGAGGCGAAGCTCCTGTGGATTGCTAGGAGGCTGGCAAAATAGTCTATGCAGTCAAGAAAGCCGAAGAAATAGAGAGTGGGGATTTCAACCCTGGTCTCCAGAGTCATTGCCCCACCCTCTAGCCACTGAACCGGACAGGCTTTCTTCTGCTGCTTCCCACAGCACATAGTTAAACTGTGGGATTCACTGCCACAAGACAGAGCGATGACTTACATAAATTCACGGAAGATAAGGCTATCAATGGCTCCTAACTATGATGGGTACGCATTGAATGCCACATTCTGCAAATCACAGGCAGGGGGAGTGCTGTTGCATGATTTGGGTCCTGCTTACAGGCATCGGGTTGGCCACTGTGAGAACAGGATGCTGGACTGAATGAGCCTTTGGCTGAGCAAAAAGGGCTCTGCTTGTGGGAAATTGCAGTCAAACCTAACTATGCATGAGTGCTAGTTAGTGCATGAAGGGGTTAAGACCAGAGAGTTCTGTTCCTAGACTCAGCTAGCTCACACCCCCTCACCTCCATGGAGGAGGCAGCTGCTTCTCTTCCTGTTCCTCACTCACTCTTCCATGTAACTGACCAGAGCGGACATGTCTGAACCAGTAGCGGAGCAACATGTTGCACCCCCCAGAATGGAGAACAGATGGGGGCATTGCTGGCACGCGTCCTGGGGGCGTGACGTGCAGCGCGGGGGTGTGGTGCGTCACCCGTGGGGGCGTGGCATGCATCCCGGGGTTGCGCATCCCGGGAAGGAGCCTCACCCTTTCTCCAAATGGTACCCAGTGTGGCGCGCTCCCCCGTCCCTCTTCGTACGCCAGTGGTCTGCTCCAAGTTCAGACTGCATGTTTGAAACTATATTGTGTATTTTGCATCCACGAGTAATCTACTCCTTGCTGCTGCATGGAACGATTCATGAACCAGACCTTTGGATTTAGTAAGTAAAGCTTTTAAACTTATTTAAGGGTGTGTGGTCTGTTTATTGCAAGGATAGAGAGGGGGACAAATAGCTTTAAAGCAGACCAAGTGGGATATGCAAAAGGGTGTAACAACTCATATCTCCACACTATTCTGCTGGTTAACTCCGAGAGTGCTTATAAACTCTGCTGGGAGCTCTCTACCGCTGGAGAATGTACAAAGACCTGCATTTTGAATCTAGGTGCCCAGCCAATTCTTTTGCTAATGACCCACACGTGGGTCAGATCTATCTTCCACTTCCACACTTCTTATGTCTAGATTCTCGACTCTACAGACTCTTTCTTACCAGAAGGTCTCAAATGGAAAGCAAAGTAGCCTGAAGAATTTTAACGCTCATTGCCCTGCGTTATTCCTAACGAGGCAAAATGCAGATGTACAGATTGAGCTTGACACCCTGTCCCTCTTCCCTCCCCCCCCCAGTCCCCCCTCCCACCATACGGCCTGCATTATGCCTTGGAAGGCTCAGGCCCCATGAGAGATTAGCCAGGACCAGCTTGGTTCCAAAGGATGTGTGAATCACACCCAGTTGCAGCGGTGGAAGATTAGTCAGTGTTGATTATCTCGTTCTCCAAAATGTTCCTTTGGAAGGCTGGAAAAATTAAGCTGAAATGCTGCTCAAGTGGCTATTGCGTCCTGGAAAAGCCATGCTGTGTGAAAGCAAAGGAGGAAGGGGAAAGGGAAGAAGAAGAAGAAGAAGAAGAAGAAGAAGAAGAAGAAGAAGAAGAAGAAGAAGAAGAAGAAGAAGAAGAAGAAGAGGAGGAGGAGGAGGAGGAGGAGGAGGAGGAGGAGGAGGAGGAGGAGGAGGAGGAGGAGGAGTTTGGATTTGATATCCCACTTTATCACTATCAGAAGGAGTCTCAAAGCAGCTAACATTCTCCTTTCCCTTCCTGCCCCACAACCAACACTCTGTGAGGTGAGTGGGGCTGAGAGACTTCAGAGAAGTGTGACTAGCTCAAAGTCACACAGCAGCTGCATGTGGAGGAGCGGAGCCACGAACCCGGTTCACCAGATTACGAGTATACCGCTCTTAACCACTACACCACATTGGGGAGAGGGTCTCGTGGTTGCCATTACAAACCTGATTGCACATCTCCAAGCTCCGGAGCAGGCAAGAACCCACATGGCTGTTGCCACTCAGCATCAGTTTATGCCAGGGGTTCCCGGGAAGCTGGTGGCACTGTGGTCTAAACCACTGAGCCTCTTGGGCTTGCCGATCGAAAGGCTGGCAGTTTGAATCCCTGCAACGGAGTGAGCTCCTGTTGCCCTGTCCCAGCTCCTGCCAACCTAGCAGTTCTAAAGCACGCCAGTGCAAGTAGATAAATAGGTACCGCTCAGGCGGGAAGGTAAACGGTGTTTCCGTGTGCTCTGGCACTTGTCACCGAGTCCCGTTGAGCCAGAAGCTGGCCACATGACCCGGAAAGCTGTCTGTGGAAAAACTCCGGCTCCCTCGGGCTGAAAAATGAGATGAGAGCTGCACCCCATAGTCGCCTTTGACCGAACTTGACCGTCCCAGACCTTTTTGAGCCACTGCTCATTTGGTTCCATGAACTCATTACCCTACCCCATAAAAAGCATTATTCATAATACAGATTTGCAGGCCCCAATAAGGAAGATAGTAACAGAATAAAATTCAAAGCAGTAACAATTACTTGCACATTTATTCAAAATCCAATTAAAACTATTCAGTTTAATTAATTCAATGAAACTGATGAACTTGATCTAGTGGCAGTCTGGTAGTCATTTACACCTCCAACACCTCACTGCCTCCCATTGCCTCTCAGCATCCGCTGCTAGGCAATCCCAGTGGTCCGGAGGGTAGGACTCGAACCAATGGCTTCATGTCACAAGAAAGGAGATTCCAATGAAACATCAGGAAGGACTTTCTGGCAGTAAGAGCTGTTCGACAGTGGAACGGACTCCCTCTGGAAGTTGTGGGCAGAGGTTTTTAAGCAGAGGTTGGATGGCCATCTGTCATGGATGCTTTAGCTGAGATTCCTTCATTGCAGGGGGTTGGACTAGATGACCCTCGGGGGACCCTTCCAACTCTAGTTCTATGATTCTATGAAATATCCAACTAACTCGTTCTGTCAGTGCAAGGATTTCCACTTGTAAAATGAAACATCTCCTCCCCTCCTTCATCCCTGCCCCCGCCCAGCCTGCTGCAAATTGCCGCTTGTTCCGATTTAGCACCAAAGAACGGGTTTTTCAAGGGGAAAGCAGTGGGGCAAAAGGCAAAACCAGCCAGACCCATGCCTAGAAAGTGTGGGTCAAGCAGAAAACTGGGCGGACAAGCCTCAAGTCACCACGTCTTGTGAAAGCAAATATCACAAATCCATTTTGCATCGTATAAAGGCATGTTTTCTTTAGTCCGTCTTGAAAGCAACATCATTTCCACCCCCCCAAAAAAGCAAGCCACGTACTCCTTGGGTGCCCGCATTTGGTGAGAAAACACAGGCTTCTGTCTCCTTTGCTGACCGCACACCAAACTTTCTCCCTAGTCACATATAAACAGGGAGAACATTAGTCTCAGGTCCCACCCTGGCTGGCAGGAGCCACCCGCAATCAGAAGCCGTTGACAAAACAGCTGCCCGATGCCCTGGCCTTAAACAAAAGACCCGGGGAAAGGTCATCACCTCCTTTGACAGCCATAACAACACAAGAGTGCCCTTTTAAAAATCTTATAGGGCCGCCCATCACACCTCGCAATCAGCCAATTAGTCAGTCAATCAAAGGGTTTTGAAAACCTGCACTTTCTCCATCACAAAGGAACTTACCTTTCACTTTCACACACACACAAACACACACACCTCTTTCTCTTCTAACCCTCCGAATGGAGCAATCACTCTTTTTATAAAGGTCCCCCCGTTGTGAGCAGTGATAGGCAATGTAATAATACTTTTTATTGGGTCAATATATCAGTTTAGAAAACAGAAGCTATTCCATTCTTGAGATGATGGTCAAAGGCTGACCTGGGAGCTGCAGGTACTCACGGCTCTGACAGGTGCCCGGTGGGAGGCCTGCTCTATTTACCTCACATTAAGTTTGTCTTTTCGGTCCTTTTACTGCACTTTCTGTATTGTAAGCAGCCCTCATAAAACATTCTCCTGAAAGCCTGTTTCGCCGGGCAGTAAATATTCTCTCTCCCCCACACCACATCTGCTTAGGCAGGCATCAATCAATCAGAGAAATCCCCGTGCGATGGCTGGGTATATCAATCAAAGTTAGAGCTCAGACGGGTGGATGAAGGCAGTGGGATTTCAGAGTTTGGGAGAGGCATTGACCCTACAGTGGGAGAGAAGACCATGGAAAAGAGGGAGTCTGTGGCAAATTCATATAGGAAGGGGTTGGGTGAAGATAGGAGTAATCTTTTAATTAAAAGCGGTCAGGCCAGTCAAAAATGTCCTTCATTAATTGAATACAAATGTACTCCCCCCCAGTCTCCACATTAAATATAAATGTACTCATATGTGTGGGGGGGGGATCCAGGTGGCGCTGTGGGTTAAACCACAGAGCCTAGGACTTGCTGCTCAGAAGGTCGGCGGTTCGAATCCCTGTGATGGGCTGAGCTCCTGCCCACCTAGCAGTTCGAAAGCACGTCAAAGTGCAAGTAGATAAATAGGTACGGCTCCGGCGGGAAGGTAAACGGCGTTTCCGTGTGCTGCTCTGGTTCGCCAGAAGCGGCTTAGTCATGCTGGCCACATGACCCGGAAGCTGTACGCCGGCTCCCTCGGCCAGTAACGTGAGATGAGCACCTCAACCCCAAACAACTCAGGACCCAAATCTCTGGAAGATCACCTCCTTCCCGCTAGGGGGCTGAGATTGGCAGAGGAAGCCCTCTTGATAGTTCCTTCACCCTCAGAAGCTCAGGAAGTGATGACCCAGGAGGAAAGGGCCATCTCTGTGGTGGCCCCTAAGCTATGAAGCTTTCTCCCCACAGAGGCTTCTGACACCTTCATTACACAGCTTTCAGAGAATGCTGGAGACACTCCGCTTTGCCCTGGTTTTTGACACTTGACGTGTGTGTTTTTAGAACCCACCTTGCTTTTGTGATTGCAGGCTTGTTTTGAACTGTTTTTAAATTTTATTTTATTTTATTTTTAGTATTTTTTTGAGATTGATAACTTTATTGAGAATTATTTCAAAATAAACATTAAAAACAAACATCACAAAATAGTGTAGATTATTACAAAGTAAACTTAAAGAATCTTGCACATGCACATCTACTAAATGATAAGGAATACAATACCTAAAATTTACTTACTTTCTCCTCCCCTCTCCCCCTCCCTCCCTCCCAACTTCCTTCATTCATATGCAATCATATTAGTGTTCTCACATAATAATCTACTGTGTTATTTGTTTAATTCTTACTATACATTCTCCTTACTTATCATTACTCTTTTGCCTTGCAATTCGAATTTCATTATATTTACTATTAACTGATTCTCTTACCCATATTTTCCCATATATAGTTCTGCACATTCCCATTCTTTATTTACTTTCCTGATGGAATTTCCTCTTACCAACGCTGTGAGTCTGGCCATTGTCATGAACTCAGTAACTTTGCATCTCCACTCCGATAATTCTGGAATTGTTGTAGCTTTCCAATATTTTGCAATCGCTAATCTAGCCGCTGCTGATCCATACAAAAATATATTTTTCTTATCTTTAGGTATGTCATCTGTTATCAAACCCAGCAGATATGCTTCTGGTTTCTTACCTATTGAAACTTTGAACTGTTTTTAATACTGCGTTTTAATGTTGTCACCTGGCCTGGGACCTTAGGAGTGATGGGAAGGTAATAAGTAACTAAAAAATGCATCTGTGTTTGCAATCACGTTGTCCCTGTTGCTTGCAATCCGAATCCTGTTTAGGCATTTGCCTGAAAAACCAAGGGATTACATTGCAAGCTAGGAATGTGAGATAAATATGTTCAGATCCTAAGCAATTCATAAGAAAGGAGTGTGTTCAGAACCTGTGAGGTTTTTGGCTTGTCTCCTTAACCATGCCAAGGTTCTGCGTGCCAATTTGAGCAGGAAGACTGTCTCAAGAGCACCCAGGCAGGTTCTTTTGCAAAAACACAGACTGCAAAGACACTAGGCTACACTAAGACAGAAATGGACACCTGCATCCATTCAGAAGGTGATTGATTCCAACTTCCTTCAGGGATAATGATGGTGATTGTGGGAGTCGCCTTTCTACCATATCCAGAGGGCCACAGGATCATCACTGCTGCCCTAAGACCAAACTCCTATAAATTAGCAATTTATTATAGGCAAGGAGCCTAGAGAGAGAGTGAAAAAAGCGCTCAGTAGAGCAAGCAAGAGCCTTCTCTGGTGCTTGGCTAAGGCGGTCGTAGCTATCAACAGCCGCTGAAAGGAAAAGCAGGGCATCAAATACAACACCAAGATGAACAGTGGAACAGGCTCCCTCAGAGGGTGGTGAACTCTCCCATCACTGGAGGTGTTTAAACAGAGGTTGGTTCTTTAGCTGTGATTCCTGCCTTGGGAGGGTTGGACTAGATGACCCTCGGGGGTCCCTTCCAACTCTACAGTTCTATGATTCTATCTCTCTAGCTTAAGAAGAGGGGACATAGTAATGGGTAGTGAGGTCCAGTAAGGTTTTTTTCTTTCTTTTTGGGAGGGAGAGCAGGATTGTCGTGCAAATTCAATTTTATTTTTGCAACTTGAATTTGCACTGGAAATACAGGGCACAAAATATAGCAGCAGTTTGGAAACGCCCTACCTGTATGGGTTTTTTTTTTTATCAAGCTGTGATTTCTCATTTTTATCTGTTGAGCGCCCCAGGGAGCTTTTTGCTTCAGGGCGGCTTGTAGATAATGTAAATAATTTATCCAATGTTAGTAATACGCAGAGTAGACCTATTGAAACGAATGGGCAACTAGATTAGGCCTACTCATTTCAATTGTTCTACTCGGCAGTCCAGTTTGGTTGGATGCAGCCTGCTAAAATGTTTCTTTATTTAAGATGTTTATATAGCATTTAATTACCTGCATTTCTAAGCGGTGGACATGAAAACAAAATTTCACCCACGACGTGATCCTTTTAACTAGCATTGCCAGAGGCAGAACCTGAGGCCTTCTGCATTCACAGCAGATGTTTCCCCCCTGAGCCATGAGTTTGATGGTTTTCTTGCTCTTTTACTATTCTTAGCTGTTTGGGGGTAATATACACACACACACACACACACACACACACACACACACATATAATAAACCACACGTTTGAATAAAACCACAAAGCTTGGAATCCTAGCATATTAGAAGGCAAAACATATTAATCCCAAGGACAGGCATAATGTGGGATGTGAAACACAAGAGCAGTCAAATACAACCGCTAGAGTGGACATGAAGGTTGCCTCAGTCCTCCAGCCGGAACTTCCTGTTCTCCTGGGCTGAGACAAACTTCCTCTGTGTAACTGGAGATGGGTGTGGCCTCACCTGTGCAGGTTCACACAAAACCACAGGGACCAGACTCCATCTTCCTTTTTTGGAGATAGTCTCCACATGCATACTATTTTCTAAGCTAAAAGTCTGCCTTCTGGGATCTTTTTGTGAACAGGACGTCTGTAAGTAAACTCTTTTTATACTTTTATAGAAGACTGTGTCGTGTCTTATTTTAAGAGGGATTAAAGAGGGGAAATACCGGAGACTTCCGGCCGGGACGAGGAGCCGAAAGGAGACGGGATTCAGCCCTCCGGGGAGAATCTGGTTTCTGGCGAGAAAGAGGGGAGTTTGCAGGGCGCTGCAACCCCCTATAAACCCTCAAAGAATCGTAGAAGTGTAGAGTTGGAAGGGACCGCGAGGGTCATCCAACCCCCCCCCCGCCACTGCAGGAATGTCAGCTAAAGCCTCCCTGACAGATGGCCACCCAAGCTCTGCTTAGAAACCTCAACGGAAGGAGAGTCCACAACCTCCCAAAGGAGTCTTCTTGTTCCACTGTTGAACACCTCTTACCATCAAAAAAAGCTCTTCCTGATGTTCCGTCAGAATCCCCTTTCTTGTAACTTGAAGCTATTGGCTTGGGTCCCAGCCTCCGGAGCAGGAGAAAACAAAATTGCTCCATCTTTCGTGTGACGGCCCTTCAGGTATTTGAAGATGGCTCTCGTATCTCCTCTCAGTCTCCTCTTTTCCAGGCTAAACGTACACAACTCCTTCAGCCGTTCTTCACAAGGCTTGGTTCCCAGACCCTTGATCATCTTGGTTGCTCTCTTCCACACACATTCCAGCTTGTCAACATCCTTCTTAAATTATGGGGCCCAGAACTGGACACAGTATTCCAGATGGGGTCTGGCCAAGGCAGAATAGAGTGGTACTATGACTTCCCTTGATTGCGACACTATACCTCTGTTGATGCAGCCTCAAATAGCATTAGCCTTTTTTCTGCTGCATCACACTGTTGACTCATTGTTATGTATTGAAGTTCTCACCCTAGGCCACTAGGGGTGTTGTGTATATAGTTTCACTCTGCCCACCGTGACTGCAGTTCTCACTCAGGTCCACATGCAAATGAAGGATTGAGAGTGCCATTCACGGATTGGGTAGCTAGAGAGAGTTGTTACTGTTGCATGTTACTGAGTACTATATAAGCAGGCTGGCTGAGCCCTTCAGTTCAGTTCTGTTCCAGCCTGAGAATAAAGAGAGCTGCTTGGAGAATCACTGTGTCGTCTGCTATGTCCACCCACTACTTAATACTCATGGTCTACTAAGACCCCTATATCTTTTTCACATGTCCACTGTGAGGGATCCTATTCCCTCCCCTTCGATACTTCCCCAACAGTGACTCTCCCTATGTTTCACGGACAACTAGGATGAATCCTTCAGTGTTCATATGGGAGTTGTCTCTGGGGTACCTCAGGGCTCTACGTTTGAAAACCTCTTGCCACCTATGGGATCTCCCTACCAGGGTTCCCAACTACTGCAGTTTGCCTTCCCTTTAGGCAAATAGGTGGCACACTTGGTTTCACTGTCCAGCCCTCTGTATGACAGGAGAATAAGCAAACAGTTTCCTCTTCCACAGGAAAGCTTTGTTCTCTCCTCTTAGTCACACCTCTTAAGGTACTGATCCACTGCCACAGTCAGCGAACGTTTAAGCACATTTAACTTTATTAGGTAACTTGAAAACATGGATGTCTCGGGTTATTTACTGGTACAAATCTTCTCATGTAATTCAGCTTAGTTATAATATTTCCTGCATCCCTTTAGCAATGGTAATGACCTTTCCTCCCATTCCCCAAAGCCTAACCTCTCATTTTCTCTCTCTAACCCTCCACCCCCAACTGCCAACCCCCCAACTGCCTTTCAACGGTTGTTCCCCCTCCTTTTAGAATGCCAACTAGCTCCGCCTCCCAGGGAACACCTACCTAACATGGGAGTGATAGGTTAACCCACGATGAACTTGAATCATCAGCAGGCATTATTCCGCCACATCCACCATTCTGTTCTCACAGTGTCCATCCAGACAGATGCCTGTTGAAACCCGCAATCAGGATTCGAACACAACAGCCCTCTCTCCTCCTGTGGGTTCCAACAACCATATTCAGAAGCATTGCTGCCTCCATCTGTGGAGGCAAACCATAGATATCCTGGCTAGTAGCCATCAATAGCCCTCTCCTCCTCTGTGAATTGGTCTAATCATCTTTTAAAGTCATCCAACTTGGTGGCCATCATAGTTTAGCTATGTGATGTGCACTCTGAATCTTTCAACAGTCAGTTTCACTTAATGTCCACAAGTTCTGGTGTTATGAGAGCGGGAGAGAAAAAAATCATTCTACCCACTTTCTCCCTGCTACATGCAATTTTATAAACTTCTATCAAACCCGTGCTCTCTTTTGCTCTAAACTGCAAAATCCCCAGAAGGAAGACGGAAATTTCAAGTTCCTCTCATCGAATTTGCACCTTCTGTGTTTCCCTGCCCTCCTGTCGGTCTACAGTTTTGCAGAGCAAACTTCTAACTGGCTTTCAATCTCTCTCTGAAGGATGCCAAACATTTTCCAGGGAGATGTTAACACTCCTTAACTGCACCGGCTCCCATCGCTACAACTCTGCGCCCTGCAGGATTACCATTTATCCGATGCCCTGCTTGTTCTCCTTGCTTTACAGTTACTTATCTATAATAAGGGGAAAGGAAATCCAGTCACTTGGAGATAACTTGCCAGAGCAAGTGGGTTGGCTGGAGATAACTGCTCATCCAGGTGACATACAAGAAATGCAGGTAAAGTCCAGATAACAGCCAATCTGGGCTGCAGACCTGATAAACTGCAGGAAAAAACATATCTCTTACTCCCTCTCTAGTTGGATGGGAAACAAGCTGTTCCCTGCTGGATAATGTTTTCACAAGCTGAGCCTCGCAATTTGACTGGTAGAAGTTTTAGCACCTGAGCATAGACCCAACATGAGCATTTACAGGGATGGTTAACAAGGCTTCATCAGTTCCAGCAAGGCAAAGAGGAAACAGAGGAAGACTCAGCCTGTAGGGAGCAAAAGTAGGTCTGATTGTTGCTTAGACCAGCACACAATCCTGATGCAGAAGTCTATGAACTGGGTCAGGAGGCATCAACTGTGTTGGGGCTTTTGGTTTTAACTGGAAAAGCCTCAAAACCAGTTTAGCACTTGGAGTGGTGTCCAGCTACGCTTCCTGCTGCGTTTCCCTGCTTCTCCAGTGCTTTTGCAGAGTTGTTCAAACTTCAAGCTTCTTCTTGCGCAATGGTATGTGTGCCTTTCTTGCCAGCAATTAAACTCCCACACAGTCTAGCTTGTTTCAAGTAAAGCACGCTTTATTTACAAGCATAAATCATTCTTTCTGGGGCTCACGGAGAACATCTCCGCTCCGGTCAAAACCGAAAGTAAGACTGACTAGGAAATAAACAGTGCGTCACATAAATCACATAGGCTTCACATACAGCAGATACCCCGGATGTTGTGACACATCTTCCCTGTGGGAGGGGCGTACTGTTGAGCTTGTTTAACCCTGAAAGCTCCAAACCTCACAAACGGACACTGTGGCCTGTCGCATCCTTGCAGAATGCCAGTCTAAGCTCTAAATTGACCTCTGGCATTAATTGGCAACTCTCTGGTTAACTTCAATCATGGATAATACTCCTTGATAACACTTGGGGTAAAGACGAAGAGAACAAAGTGCTTCTTGGAGGGAACACTGATTCCTAATATTGGGGCTCAGGTGGTTAGCAGTTATTAACAGAAAGCTAATGTTACATTGAAGGGACGCAGGTGGCACTGTGGGTTAAACCACAGAGCCTAGGGCTTGCCGATCAGGTCAGTGGTTCGAATCCCCGTGACGGGTTGAGCTCCCGTTGCTCGGTCCCAGCTCCTGCCAACCTAGCAGTTCAAAAGCGCGTCAAAGTGCAAGTAGATAAATAGGTACCGCTCTGGCGGGAAGGTAAACAGCGTTTCCGTGCGCTGCTCCGGTTCACCAGAAGCGGCTTAGTCATGCTGGCCACACGACCCAGAAGCTGTACGCTGGCTCCCTCAGCCAATAAAGCGAGATGAGCACTGCAACCCCAGAGTTGTCCGCGACTGGACCTAATGGTCAGGGGTCCCTTTACCTAATGGCTACATTTGTGATAGCCTGGGCTTGGCAACCCATACTTTCAAAGCTAGTGATTCTTCCCTCTTCAATTTTGTTGGTGATTGCTGCCCACTCAGCCCTGACCTATGACAAGGCCTTCTAGGTGGTGGTTCCTATTTGTGGAATGCCCTCCCTGGCAAGATACATCTCTCTCCCTTGTTATTAACATTCTGGAGGAACTTAAAAAACATTCCTGTTCATGCAGACATTTGATAGCTGAAACAGACTGCTTTCAAGCACCAGTGATTTTACAAGCTGCGACCATATGTGACCACTGCAAATATTTTTGAGTGTTCAGAATGTTTTGTTTTAGTGGGTTATTGGTTGCCAATCCAGGTTCCTTTGAGAGGAAGGGTGAAATAGAAATTTAATTAATAGGGACGTCCTATTACATAACAAAACAACAACAACTATTATGTTTGTTTGTTTGTTTGTTTGTTTGTTTCCTGGCCATTTGACTGGGCTGCCCCAGCCACTCTGGGCAGCTTCCAAAATATATAAAAACAGAATAAAACATTAAACATTTTTTTAAAAAACTTCCCTATACAGGGCTGCCTTCAGATGTCTTCTAAAGGTTGTATAGTTACTTATCTCCTTGGCTCAGGGGTCGCATAACTCCATAGCCTCCAACATTTCTCCGATGAAATTAGGGGTGTCCTAAGGAAAAAACGGGACATTCCAGTATCAAATCAGAAACCGGGATGGCTTCTGTAAATGCGGGACTGTCCCTGGAAAATAGGGATACTTGGAGGGTCTGCTTCCCACTCTACGATTCTATGATTGATCCCTGCCCCCCAGACCACAGTTTCAGACTTGTCTGAAGCATGCAATGTTGTGTACCGCAGGGAGCCAAACATGCTTTTGGAGTACTTAATAGTGACTTTAAAGTACTTGCTAAGACATATAAAATGCTGTTGGAATGGAACTTAAAAGATGAAGAAGTGAAGTCGGTGATGATCCATTGGGCAAAAGATTTTGGATATAACATTCTGCTAGAAGACTGGGAAAAACTTTGGAAGGAAGGAATGAAATTTACGGCATGTACGTCAATAAAAGAAAATTTATTGAAAATGATGTATAGATGGCATATCACCCCAGTTAAACTAGCTAAGATGTATAAGACGGAGAATAAGTGTTGGAAATGTAAAGAAAATGTCGGTACTTTTTATCATGTGTGGTGGGAATGTAAAAAGGTGAGAATGTATTGGGATATGATATATCATGAGTTAAAAAAAATGTTGAAATATAATTTTGTTAAGAAACCTGAAGCCTTTTTGTTAGGTATTGTAGGTACAGACATTGAAAAAAAGGATATTAGACTTTTCCAATACGCAACGGTGGCAGCTAGAATTCTTCTAGCACAAAAATGGAAACAAGAAGAATTACCGACGAAAGAGGAATGGACAGTGAAAATGACTGAATATGCAGAAATGGACAAATTGACGGGAAGAATTCGAGAGCAGCGGGACCAGAAATTCATCAAAGACTGGTTAAAATTCACGAACTATTTAAAAGACAATTTATATTTGAATACGTTAATAGGGTTTCAAGAAGTTTTGTAGTGAATGTGTAGAATTATTATTGTAAGTAGGATAGTAAAGTAAGGAAATTTTTTTGTTGATAATGTAAGCAATGGTTGATTAAAGAAGTATAATGTTAAGTTAAAAAATTAGAAAGCCATTTGAAGGGACTGATGGAAGTCAAGGCTTGATAGCCAAATTGGAAATGTATGAAAATGTTTGTTTAAAAATTATTGTAGTAGTTTAGTATAAAAACAATAAAAAATTATATGCAAACATGCTTTTGGAGGGTGCTTTGCAAATGCAAGTTAGGGGCCACGACTCAGCTAATCTCTTCCAGTCCTCCGATGGCGGTAAACACTCCTCTTTCTGTTGGCTGCTTCCGCCGCCCCCCGCTCCCCCCACCCCTGACAGCAACGAAGCTTAGTCTCCCACTGCCAAGAAACCCCCCCCCCCCCCGACCTTGCCCACCCAGAGAAGCCAACTCGCACTC
Organism: Lacerta agilis; assembly: GCF_009819535.1. NCBI lineage: Eukaryota > Metazoa > Chordata > Lepidosauria > Squamata > Lacertidae > Lacerta > Lacerta agilis. The sequence continues at coordinate 5,835,414 of NC_046321.1, read as the reverse complement.
AGCAGCCACCCTGGATTAGCCCTCTGTCAATACAAGCGTTTTTGTGCTGATGTGGTGACCTTTGGCTCCCAACAGACATCCATTTGTTTGGTTGTTAGCCTTGATGTTTGCCCGCAGGATGAACGGGGGGCGGGGGGGGGGCTGCCAAACGAGGCAGCGGACCGGCACTGTAGCATCCGAGGTTTATTCCTGGCTCCCTTACAGGCTTCCTGGATGACCCAAGGCAAATTGCTGAGCTCTCTCTGAGGGTCGGGCGCAGCTGCGCTTGAACAGTGCCAGTATAATGGCAGTTCAGATGCCATTATATACCAGGCAGGAATGACAGAGCTGGAGGAGGCGGGAGAAATAAGAATGTCAGGGCTGGATCGGACACAGCCCAGTATGACATCTCCAAGAGCAGCCAAGGTGGAAGCGAGCATCCACTGGGACGTTCCTTGGAAATCAGAGATGTTCTTGCAGGTGGAAATCAGAATCCTTCTGTCTCTGAATTGAGATGACATTGATGGTTCTGCCAGAAGGTCCCGGGTTCAATGGCATCTCCATGTACGGCAGGGAGACATCTGAAACCCTGGAAAACCACTGCTAATCCCTGCAGATGGTACTGGGCTGGATAAACCAATGGTGTAACTCAGTGTAGGGCATCTTCTTACCTTCTTCTACTGGAAAGGGTGCGGCTCAATCTGCTTTTCTATGGGACATTATTGCAGTCAAACCAACAATTCATCTTTTGCCAGATAGACACTGGAAGAGGTTGGGGTTCACAGAGCTTTCCTGTAAAAATTTCTAAAGAGGACTCTGTGAGATCACTTCGTTTGTTTGCCTTGGCAGGAAGCTGCCTGCCTGAGCAGTCTCCTTTTTTATTCATCATGCCCAAGCTGACTGCACATGCATGTCTGAGTTTTGTCGTCTGGAGGCGGTTGGAGGATGGATGGCGGCTAACAGATTGAGGTTGAATCCTGACAAGACAGAAGTACTGTTTTGGGGGGACAGGAGGAGGGCAAGTGTGGAGGATTCCCTGGTCCTGAATGGGGTAACTGTGCCCCTGAAGGACCAGGTGCGCAGCCTGGGAGTCATTTTGGACTCACAGCTGTCCATGGAGGCGCAGGTTAATTCTGTGTCCAGGGCAGCTGTCTACCAGCTCCATCTGGTACGCAGGCTGAGACCCTACCTGCCCGCGGACTGTCTCACCAGAGTGGTGCATGCTCTGGTTATCTCCCGCTTGGACTACTGCAATGCGCTCTATGTGGGGCTACCTTTGAAGGTGACCCGGAAACTGCAATTAATCCAGAATGCGGAAGCTAGACTGGTGACTGGGAGTGGCCGCCGGGACCACATAACACCAGTCCTGAGAGATCTACATTGGCTCCCAGTACGTTTCCGAGCACAATTCAAAGTGTTGGTGCTGACCTTTAAAGCCCTAAACGGCCTCGGTCCTGTATACCTGGAGGAGCGTCTCCACCCCCATCATTCAGCCCGGACACTGAGATCCAGTGCCGAGGGCCTTCTGGCGGTTCCCTCACTGCAAGAAGCAAAGCTACAGGGAACCAGGCAGAGGGCCTTCTCGGTAGTGGCGCCCGCCCTGTGGAACGCCCTCCCGTCACAGGTCAAGGAGATAAACAACTACCTGACATTCAGAAAATACCTGAAGGCAGCCCTTTTCAGGGAAGATTTTAATGTGTGATATTTTTGTATCTGATTTTTGTTGGAAGCCGCCCAGAGTGGCTGGGAAAATCCAGCCAGATGGGCGGGGTACAAATAATAATAATAATAATAATAATAATAATAATAATAATTATTATTATTATTATTATTATTATTATTATTATTATTATTGAACTTACATTTTGTGCTTTTGTAACTTAGTAGTTTTAAAACTACCTTCATCTTGCTACCGTAATTGCTGCTTCGAGACCTGGGTTATGTAAGTAAATACTACTTTTATTTCTTCACAAAACAATGAGTGTGTGATTGTTGTTTCTAAGTGGGCAGGGGGAGGGGTAATGCCAGGAAAATCCATTCTGCCTTAAAGCATCCTGGATTACTGTTAAATCAAGCTTATTTGAGCTTCTCTCTGAAATCCCAGAAAGCCACAGCTGCCCACTGCTGACAGTACTGGGCTAGATGAACCAGTGGTCTGACTCAGTACAGGTCATCTTGGAAAGGGTGCAGCTCAATCTGCTTTAGGATCCAGCAGTTCCCAGGATCAATCTCTGGTATCTCCAGATAGGACTGGGAAAGACTCCCTGTCGGATTCTGCCAACCAAGGTTGACAGTACTGAGCTAGGTGGACCAATTGCATAACTCAGTTTGAAATCCTATGGTCCTGTAGCTCAGTGGCAGGACATCTGCATTGCATGCAGAAGGTCCCAGGTTCAGTCCCTGGCATCTCCAGCTAGGGCTGGGAATGTCCCGTCTGAAAACTTGGGAGAGCCACTGCCAGTCCATGAAGATAACACCGACCTGGATGGACCAGTTGGTCAGACTCAGTATAAGGCAGCTTCCTAAGTTCATCCTGTCAATCACACAGTGAGGACTGTGAGTGTATTTGTCTGTCCATCTCTCCCCCTTTCAGGGCACCTGTTTTCATACATTCCCTTCAATTGTGTCACAATGCAATGACATACAGGCATTGTGTGTGAATGAGACCTTGTCCCCACTGGACTCAGTTACTTTAGAATAAGCATGCATCAACCCAACTTGTAAAAGGGTAGCTCTGTTTCCATAGGGTGGGGAGGGCCGACATGTCATTTTGCTGTATCTGAAAGGGACTGGAGAAAGCAGTGGAGTTCACTGCTGCCATTAAGTTTTTACCTCTGCAGTAAGCAGCTGTTCCAGAGGAGCCATCATGGGGTGTGGAAATCTGCTTGCTGCAACACGAAGATCTGAAAAGCAGTTTCAGTTTCTGGGGCAGTTTGGGCTGCAGACTTTTCTGCGCTCCCCCTTGAAACATTTGGAAATGGCACAAGAGTCTAGACGCTTCCAGATTACCTGTTTCATGAGCTTTCATTCTGTTTTGTTTGTGGGGAAGGGATGCGGGTGGCACTGTGGTCTAAACCTCTTGGGGTTGCCAATCAGAAGGTTGGCGGTTCAAATCCCCACGACGGGGTGAGCTCCCATTGCTCTGTCCCAGTTCCTGCCAACCTAGCAGTTTGAAAGCACACCAGTGCAAGTAGATAAATAGGTACCACTGCGGCGGGAAGGTAAATGGCATTTCCATATGCTCTAGTTTCTGTCATGGTGTTCCGTTGTGCCAGAAGCGGTTTAGTCCTGCTGGCCACATGACCCAGAAAGCTGGCTGTGGACAAACGCCGGCTCCCTTAGCCTGAAGCAAGATGAGCGCTGCACCCCATAGTTGCCTTTGACTGGACTTAACTGTCCAGAGATCCTTTACCTTTACATTGCCTTTTCGATGGTGATGCGTCGAAGGAAGTGCTGTCCCACACTTTCCAGGTACAGTATGTGATTGAATCCCACTGCAAAATAGTGACAGTCTGAAAGTGCCTTCTGCGCAAGCTTAATTTACTCATTGATGAGCCCGTTGCAAACTAAGAAACCTCTGAACATGCATTCAGGATGCAAAGCTGTTCTCAGTATATGGAAGTTGCTGGATTGGGAAGGAAAGACCTTTGCACATTATGATTATTATTTATTAAATTTCTATACCGTCCCTCATCTAAGGGTCACAGGGTGGTTTATAATATGTACACATCTTAAGAGATACTTACTCTCCTTTAATGCTTAACACATTTCACAGACAGCTTCTGTTCTAACCTTTAAGCACCTTTCGATAAACTTTTCTTTGCCACCAACCTTATGCTGGCAATTAAGAAAACACCCTTCTGTTAATAGTTAGCAGATCTCTCGTTTTTATATGGTTTTTATTGTATTGTTTTATGTTTGACTGTTGTAAATGGCTCTGATGTTTTTTATGAGCAGCAGTATATAAAATATTTTTATTAAGTAAATAAATACACTGCCGTGCCTTAGCTTTGGGAGCTGTTTCCAGAATTGGGCAATGGTGCACCATAGAATACAGAGTTGCAGAGTTGGAAGGGACCCCCAAGGGTCATCTAGTCCAACCCCCTGCAATGCAGGACTCCTTTGCCCAACGTGGGGCTCAGACCCCCATAACCTGCTCTACCAACTGAGCTATCCCAGTAGACCAAGGGTGGGTAGTATGTGGCCCTCTAGATGTTGTTGGTCTCCAACTCCCATCTGCCCTGATAGACTCATGCACGTGGTTGGGGTTGATGGGATTTGGAGTGCGATAACAACAGGTTGGCCAGCCTGGGGCAGATCAGAGGAGGAGGAGTTTGGATTTGATATCCCGCTTTATCACTACCTCAAAATCTCAAAGCAGCTAACTTTCTCCTTTCCCTCCCTCCCCCACAACAAACACTCTGTGAGGTGAGTGGGGCTGAGAGACTTCAGAGAAGTGTGACTAGCCCAAGGTCATCCAGCAGCTGCAAGTGGAGGAGAGGAGACGCGAACCCAGTTCATCAGATTACGAGTCTACCGCTCTTAACCACTACACCACACTGGCTCTCAGAGCAGAGCAATATATTTGGCAGCAGCTTGGAGTTGCCGGAAGGAGGCGTACAAGGCATCATCCAACCACCTTAGGGACTCCACTCCAACTTTGTGTAGGGTTTACTCCTTAGCCTTTACTTCTCCTGAAGATATCTGGCAAGGCAGCAGAGGCTGAGGATCAGAGCGTTCCTTTTTCCAGATGGGCTACCTGTGGGATGTGAAACACAAGAGCAGTCAAGTACAACATCCCCAGAGTGGACATAAAAGGGGATGTCTGGACCAGCCAGTCAGAACTTCCTGTTTCTCCTAGGCTGGGACAGACTTCCTCTGCATGTGACTAGAGGTGGGCGTGACCTCACCTGCCAAGGGAACAAAAGAGCAGGACTGGTCAGCCACATCTCTCTCTCTGACCATATTCGTTGAAGAAGCAACATCTGCTTAGCCCAGGCATAGGCAAACTCCGGCCCTCCAGTTGTTTGGGACTAGAATTCCCATCATCCCTAACCACTGGTCCTGTTAGCTAGGGATGATGGGAATTGTAGTCCCAAACATCTGGAGGGCCGGAGTTTGCCTATGCCTGGCTTAGCCTAAGATGGCTTGCAGCCAAGAGAGGACAAAGGAGCTGTCTCCTTATGGGATAGTTTCCTGGTGTATATTACTTTTGTAACTTAAGTCTGTCTTCTGGGCTCCATTTGTGAACAGAATGTGAGTGAGTAAACTCTTTGTACTTTTATAGAAGACTGTGTCGTGTCTATCTTTTTATGAGGGACTAAAGGGGAAATTACCAAGGAAACTTATTTTAGAGGCTTCAGAGAGCCTGAGCAAACACATCCGCTGTTCAAGTTTACAAAGGGGAATGTTACTCTGCTAAATTGTATAACTTGTTAACACAAGTTGGAAAGGATATAATCAAACAATATATCCTCTCTTGCATCCCTGAACATTCCCACACTACCTTCCCAGGTTGACAAGCCCCATCTGCCCCTCACTTCCCTCTACAGCACTTGAAGAAACTGCCTTCTTGACTGCTGGAGCCACATTTGGTCTCATCCGCTCAGTCTCCCGGAGGCTGCCTTTGCATGAAAGTCCAACAACAGCTGTGGGGCCTCAAGCATGAATGTGGTAGACTCCAATTTCTGTAATTGCTGACCGCTAGCCATGCTGGCTGAAGTCGATGGGAGTCTAATGGCACCAGGAGGGTAAATGGTCCTTCATCTCTGCTATATGATGACCGTGCATTTGGAGTGGATGGTCAGCCCATTAGGCTTAAGTATAGTATAACAGTCATACCTTGTTTGTCAAACTTAATCCATTCTGAGAGTCTGTTTGACTCCCAAAATGGTTCAAAAACCAAGGCGCGGCTGCCGATTGGCTGCAGGTACTTCCGGCACTCAATCAGAAGCCATGGAAGCCTCATCGGACATTCGGCTTCCCAAAACATTCACAAACCAGAACACTCAATTCCAGGTTTGTGGCATTTCGGAGCCAAAACGTGTGAGTACCAAGGCATTCAAGAACCAAGGTACAATTCTACAGTATTAGAGCTTAAATGTATATTTGTGGGGAAGGGACATATCAATCAAGTGTCTTCTAACTTCCTTGTTGTTGTTGTTGTTGTTTAGTCGTGTCCGACTCTTCGTGACCCCATGGACCAGAGCACGTCAGGCACCCCTGTCTTCCACTGCCTCTCGCAATGTGGTCAGATTCATGTTGGTAGCTTCGATAACACTGTCCAACCATCTCGTCCTCTGTCATCCCCTTCTCCTTGTGTCCTCCATCTTTCCCAGCATCAGGGTCTTTTCCAGGGAGTCTTCTCTTCTCATGAGGTGGCCAAAGTCCTGGAGCCTCAGCTTCAGGATCTGTCCTTCCAGTAAGCACTCAGGGCTGATTTTCTTGAGAATGGATAGGTTTGATCTTCTTGCAGTCCATGGGATTCTCAAGAGTCTCCTCCAGCACCACAATTCTTTGGTGATCAGCCTTCTTTATGGTCCAGCTCTCACTTCCATGCATCACTACTGGGGAAACCATAGCTTTAACTAAGGAAGCTTTAACTAATCTTTAACTTCCTTCTTTAAAAAGGTCAAATGTGTATATTTCCCTAACCTCCCCCCCTCCCTTTTTTTGCATCCAGCAGTTCTCAGCTAAGGGTGCTGTTGGGTTCAAGGACTTTTGAAATGCAAAGTGCAAAATTTTGAATGTGCCAAGTTAATACTTAACCATATTGCTTTACTCCTTTTTTTGTTTTTTAATCAAAATTGCCTTACCGGTTTTTTAATTAATCTTTTTAAGTCATAAAGAAAACCACACTGCACCCGGAAAACGTATTCCAGTCAGTGAACACGTAGGGAATGTTATTATGTTGGAAATAAATGAGTGTATATGCTAAAGAAAAGTCATCGCAATCCGTCTTGCATCCAAATTATATTGTTGTTTACGGATCATTATAAAAAGCAAACTATTCGTTTGCAATGAAAAATAAAAAAATGTTACCATTACTTTCTGCCTTCCCTGAGCTGTACAAGTTCAGCTCAGCTTTGACCTTTCTATGCCATAACATGTTAAGACTGGGTTGTAAAATCCAGCTTTAGAAATAGAGAAATTCTGTATTTAATTTTTAAAAATTCTCTACCTTTCAAATGTGGGTGAAATGTGACACCAACATGCGGGGGATTTGATCTTTTGAACTGAAGGAATATCAAGGCCGTACAATGTATCTTTGTAGGAAGTTGAAAGACCTTTGCATTCTAGGCAGGGGAGCTTCAGATGGACTACTGTCTTATCTGGGGGACCCCTCACATCTTTAGGGAGATGCTGAGACTGTCCTTGACTCCTTTGGTCTTAAATGACTTGCTGGGTATGACTCCTGAGAGCCAGTGTGGTGTAGCGGTTAAAAGCGGTTAAGAGCAGTAGACTCGTAATCTGGTGAACCGGGTTCGCGTCTCCGCTCCTCCACATGCAGTGAATGATTTGGCAGACAAGCAAAGACTTTGGCCGTTGGTTCAGGATGATGACCTGTGTGGGCCATCTCCTCATCTGCCCCCCTGTATTGGGGCCTAGAGGAACCCCAGTGAGCCAGTGTGGTGTAGTGGTTAAGAGCAGTGGACTCGTAATCTGGTGAACCGGGTTCGCGTCTCCGCTCCTCCACATGCAGCTGCTGGGTGACCTTGGGCTGGTCACACTTCTCTGAAGTCTCTCAGCCCCACTCACCTCACAGAGTGTTTGTTGTGGGGGAGGAAGGGAAAGGAGAATGTTAGCCGCTTTGAGACTCCTTCGGGTAGTGATAAAGCAGGATATCAAATCCAAACTCTTCTTCTTCTTCCCTTTGGACCACACCAGCGGGACTGGGGGGGGTATTGTCATCTGGGCAGCCCAGGACTTCCAGACACACTGCCCAGGCTTGTGTCCCGAGGAGGTCACTTCAGTGCTGCTAATGCAGCAGTTTGACTTCACTCCCAAAGGTGCACTCCCTCCTTGAAAGTTTCACCTGGCTGGAAGGTGGTGGAATGTTTTCAACTGGCTTGAATGGGGGCTAGAGCATGGGTGTTTGTGGAAAGTAGCCTACTGTACAACAGCAAAATATACATTTGTGGTTCTGCCACTTTTGCCACTGGCCCCATTCACAGCTGGCATGCAGCCCCCAGGAAGGGAAGGTGGCCATTGAACTGGAAGAGGTTCTCCACCCTTGCAGCATAAGATGTGCCAAATCTAACCATTTTGAGCTTATTCAATACCCTCAGCCCTTACCTTAACTGACGCAGAGGGGCTTGCTTGCATGAGACTATTGTTTCCTGGGGGAGCTGTTCAGCCTTCTGCGACATCTCTAAAGGAAAGAGAGGAGCTATAAGAGTAGAAGCATTGCAGAAACAATGTCCCCCTAGCAACCATTTTCTATGGAACACTATGGGCTCTAGCAGTGAGTATCCAAGATACATTGTCCTCCTAGCAACCATTTTTCATCAGGAGCGGACAGAAGACACAGCATGCCTGGCGACTGGTTAACATGAATCTTTGCACCATCTAATAATGCCCAGTGGCAAGAAAGGCCTTGTCCTCCTATGGGAGCTCTGGTTTCAACCAGAGTGCATCCTGAATATTGCATCGGTTCATGGGTATCCTAAATCAGAGAGCCAGTGCAGGGTAGTGGTTTGTGTGCCAGGCTAGGACCTAGGAGACCCGGGTTCAAATCTCCACTTGGCTATGAAGCTCATTGGGTGACCTTGGGCCAGTCACCCACTGCCACTCAGGCTAAGCTACCTAACAGGGTTGTTTTTGAGATTAAATGAGGAGGGGTAGAACCATGTGTACAACATTTTGATTCTGGGGGGGGGGGGATATAAGTAAACTGAAACATTGTATATTGTGACCTATATACAATTTGAAGATTGGACAAAATTGTGGAAAGTAAATTTGAAATTTACAGATTGTATATTGTTGAGAGAGAATGACATGAAGATGATGTATAGATGGTATATATATCACCGGTCAAACTGGCAAAAATGTATAAAAAATGAAAAGAAAGAGTGTTGGAGGTGTGAGGCCGAAGGTACTTTTTATCATATGTGGTGGGATTGTAAAAAGGTAAAACTGTATTGGGAAATGATATATAATGAATTGAAGAAAATGTTGATACTTACATTTGTTAAACATCCAGAAGCCTTTTTGTTTAGGCATTTTAGGTCAAGATCTGCCAAAAGAGAAGAGGACATTATTTATGTGAGAATTCTGATAGTGCAAAAGTGGAAGACTGGAGAAATTCCAACTAAAGAGAAATGGCAAGAGAAATTGATGAATTATGCAGAACTGGCAAAACTGACGGACAGACTTCGAGAAAAAGACAACAGGGACTTTGAAAAAGAGTGGGAACCATTTATAATATACTTGCAGAAACAAAGGAAGAATATTGACTTGATGGAAGGATTCAAAGAAACACTCACACCTTTAATAACAAAGAACATTTAAAACGACAAAGAAATGATGTAGTGGATTTTTAAGAAACAGCAGTATATAATAAGGGGGAAACAAACCAAAAGTGGAAGCTGGGGGAAGCCCGGGAGGGAAGGGAAGACGTGATGTATTATAAAGGTTATTGATATGAGATGTATGTAATGGTAGAAAAAGAAAAGTGAATAGAAATTTAATAAAATAAATAAACAAACAAACAAACTGAAACAGTTTCACCACTCGGGTTTTGAATGCTAACTTCTGGGGCCTCAAAACGAGAAACTACATCTCAGCAGTGAAATCTGAGTGCTTTGAACCTGCCAGTTTCTCCCGACTATTTCGGCAGGCAGTCGAACATGAATTGCTGTCGTCTGTCACTGACAGCTGTCCAACGCTGTCAAGATGCTAAATACCATTGCATATTGTCAGGTACCAAATATTATGAAAGGTTGTCAGTGACTACGCGCCAACATTCAAGTGTGCCATCGAACGTTGTCAGATTTCAAATGGGATATCAATTACCTATGGGAAATAATATCAGGGAATATAGGTAGGGAGAATGGCCCATATCAGCACCTGAAGAGGAATTTTTTTGGGGAGCAAGCTTTGTTTGCCTCTAGTTTAAATATGGCTGTAAATCCGCCTTCCAGCCAGATTCCCATTAAATAAAAACGAGCCCCTTGCAAACCATAAACGACCTCTTCGTCATTCCTTAGTGCCCACAAGGGCTGAAGAGAGAGAGTAACAGGCATTTTAAGCATCCTTTGTTTGACTTGCTTACTACTGCACTGCGAATCCCACATTAAGTGTAAAAAAAAAAGCATTCTAGGCTTGACAAACGTTGGGTGGTTCGAGTCAAGTTTCATTACAGCGCCTGAGTCAAAGTTTCATTGCTGCAGCTTAAATCTGCTCTGCGCTGACCTGGTCTGGGCTTGCAATTTTATCTCGTTTTCCAACTCTTTTGGTGCCACAGCACTGATACATCACGGGGGTGGGGAACCTCAGCATATCTGGCACTTCGGACTCTCTCAAACCTCCTCCTTGGTCCCGCTCCATGCTCTCATCAAATGCTTTTGCCTGTGGTGGCCAAGCATTCATAGCAACATGGTGTTACTGAGAGGTGATAATGCCTCTTCCTTGCCTGGGGAGAGAAATGGTGGGTTTAGGCCCCCGACACCTGCATGCGTGGGATGCCTCCTACTGCACAAAGGTCCAAAGTCACATCTTTCACTCCAGCTGCTTGTGTCTCTGAACCTGCCCATCAATGCATGTGATCCCCAGAAGGCTGTTTGGGAGAGAATGCTGGGAAAAGGGTTCTTAGATATATATACCTTCCAAACTGTCAGGCTTCAGAGAATCGGCTTCCTCCCTGCTTTGGCAGTACATAAGCAGAACAAAGGGAAAGGAGTCTTCTTACCAGTTAGAACTTCAACGATCACAGCGAGAGAACAAAGAATCCATTCCTAGGAATGAAGATGCTCCCAATTAAGGTTTCCACCCACTTCCCCCATAGTTACCCACGTCACTACGGCGTCTTGTAACATGATCTCACAACCACTGTGCTTTCTGTGCTGCCACCTTGTCTGCTCTTCTTGACCTTGGGCTGAGCGGATGGACGCTTTTCAGAGACAGTGAGTCTGTTAACCCTCTCTCTTCCAGTGTTTTTTTTTTTTGCTAGCTGTTCTCCATCCAGTATTTCCCAGCTTCTGCCTTCTGAACTATGTCCCTCTGCAAACCACTGTTCTAAATCTATACTGTTCTCCTACTCCTGGGAAGATTCAGGATCCTGATCAGGAGAAGGGGTGGGGGGGGAGGCTCCCACCATTCCTCCTCAGTGCAGCCCTCCTCAGCACGGTCCCTAACACAAACCCAATATAAATGCAAAGTCTGGATCTTTTAGGAACCACAGAGTATCAGAGCTGGCATCACTTTCTGCCTTTTGAACAGGTTGCGATGTGTGAAAAAGAGGTTCTGAGAATAGAAAGAGCTGTGCTGGCTGGGCTACCTCACATTGCGGAGAAACCTGCTGCTTATCTGCTGCCACAAGGACACACAACCTGTTTCAGAGCACGGTTCATCAGTTCACTTGCACAAATTGCTTCAAAGCATCATAGAATCGTGAGTGGGAAGGGACCTCAGTACCATCTAGTCCAACCCCCACTGCAATGCAAGAATCACAAATAAGAATCCCTCACCCCAATTGTCAAAGCATCAGCTGGGATGGCTTGTGGTTGTCACTGAGAGCAGATAACAGCAGCAGCAACAGAGTCCATGGGCCAGACCTCCCTGCCTGTTTGTCAAACATGTCTCCCCATATAGTGGAAAGAGAAATCCTGGCGTGTTTGAAGAAAGCCGCCTATGAATCAACTCTGGGACTGCGACCCTTCTTCTGCCTCCAGAAGATTCCAGTTGGCCCAAGTCTGAAGCTCTATGTAGGGTGCCCAAAAGGCGACACCAGAAAGAGGGAAGGAGGGAGACACGTAGTTGCATAAAATTTGCATGTGCTAATTTATGTGGGCAGGTGCAACTGCAGAAAATATGTATAGGATTTCAAAAGAAATACAAGGCACCTCATAAGAACATAAGAGACGCCTGTTGCATCAGGCCAATGGAGCAATGGCACCCAGCTGTATCCAAGCAGGGACCGCAACGTGAAATCAGGGTGGTTTTAAAAGCTGGAGTCCACCATCTTGATTCAAAGTGGCACCCAAATGCATCTTTCCAAAACATATGGTAGGTGGGGCATGGAAAATGGCTACTGCTGCCACCATTGTGTGGCCCTTGCTGCTGTTCCCACTGTCCAGTGGTGGTGGCAGTCCTGGGGGAGATGCTATAAGCAAACCGAGGAGTCCCCTGTTTCCATGAATTCAGGAAGTGGCCTTCGGTCTGCCTCCTCACCCTTCCCATCTGCAATATGGGGATACTGATACAGGACATGCCTTGCAGGGGTGTGTTCCATGAAAAACATTTTGACGCTTCCACATTCCATAAACACTGTTGTGCATATAGTATGTTGCCTCTTATCTAGGTACTAATAGGCAGGGCTCTGGGATTATACAGGCAGGGCTCTGGGATTATACAGGGCTGCATGCTTGTGGAGTGAGGCAGAGCATGCATGCATGAGAGACGGAGACGAGGGAACGTTTGCTTCATTGCAGGAACATGCCTGGCGTGTGGTGGAGGTGTGCCTGGGAGCATATTCAGGCTGGCTCTCCCCTTGCCATCCAAGCTGTCCAGTCACGTGGACCAGCCAAGAAAGTTCCAAGAGCTTTCTGATGTTCTGCTGGTTGCCATGGAAACCCCTTTCTCTCTCTCGCTCTCTCTCAGCATCCCAGGCCAGCCTGAAATGCGTCTGCCTCACTTTATCAAGCGGGCTGTGTAGGGGAGCAGGAACAGAGAGTGCTTGGAGAGGGTGTGGCATCTGCAAAGGCTTTGGTTTCCTGGGCACGTTTTCTGGTGGCTTGGACAGCCTGTTAAGCAGTACAGGTTCCTCTTGGATTCAAGGCAGGCTGAGAGCAAATGGGGGGAGGTCCTTTAGCTGTGTTATGTAGCAAACACTGGAGAGAGAGAGAGAGAGAGAGAGAGAGAGAGAGAGAGAGAGAGAGAGAGGGCATGTGTGTGTTTATGTGCCCCCACAATGTGTCTGGATGTAAATAAAGCTGTTTGGAAAGCAAATCTTTGGTTCCCTGGAGCAGGGGGTCCAGAACTGGATTTGGACAGGAAGAAATGTCCACATTTCCCTCAGGGTTCAGAACTTTTTTATGTGATTATACTATACTGGGGGGGGGGGGGGCAAGGGTACAACATTGCCTGTTGGTTTATTGACTGTGTCTAGCCTGCTTTTAAGACAATGTTAATTTCCCCCAAGCAGCTCACACTGCCCTTTTCCTAACAACAGGGATAGGTAGCCCCCCCCCATATGTCACTGGAATCCAACACCCATTATTCCCTAAGCGCTGGCTGTGCCAGCTGGGACTGATGGGAAATGGAGTCCAGCGACAGCACATGGAGGGGGACAGACTCTCTACCCCAAGCCTAGGAGACCTGATTTGTGCCTTCTCTTCTTATCCCCTCCGCTCTCCTTCCCAAGTGTTGTTAAGTATAATGATTTAATTGTCACTGAAATGGGAATGCTATGTGAATTGCCGAAAGGCTTGACAATGGAAAATTCCAGCGCTGTATACTAAATGGTTTCTGAACTCCTTGATGGGTTGATAGTTAACTGTTGTTTTCTGCTAGCTAACATGTGAGTGTTTAACCTTAGATCAGGTGGTAAATGTATTTGCTGTCAAATCTCCATTTTGAAACAGAGTTGCCTTTAGTTCTTTGTTCCCAAGCTCTGTGACGGTAAGGATGTAAATGAAGCTCTCCAGGTAAACAGCTTCAGGCTAATGGAGGCTGTAAAGACCTTCGCTTATAGGTCTGTTTGGAGTATTTCATATTTTATAAGATGCTGTGCCTGTCTTGTACAATTATTTGGATTATCTTTGATGTTTTTGTTCTGTTACGAAGAAAATTCTGCAAGTAAAGTTCTGTACAATTTAATGGGTCTGGGCCGTGCTTCATTCCAAGAGGAGTCAGTTTTTATGCATCCAGTCGCTTCAAAGTCCAATATTAATATCTTCTTCTTCTTCTCTCTCTCTCTCCTTACTGAATTCCAAGAGCCAAACACATGAAAGGTCCAGTATTGCCCCCGAGCCTGAAATTCCTCTCTTTGCCTTTCAGCAGTGCATGAGTTCCATCTTTGTATGGGCTGAAGAGGTTTTCTGTGGCCAGGAGCAAGAACTTCCATGTCCCAAGTGTGGCGTTCACCCACACTTCGGATTGGCATAGAAGGTGTTAAACGGGAATAACCAGTAAGAACCTTGAGGGGGCGGAGTTATGTGGGCTATATAAACCCCTCCCAGGGAAGGAAAGGGGTTCTTAGTTCTTTGGTTCTTTGGTCTTTGGTTAGTCTTTTGGTTCTTTAGTCTTTAGGCTTGTCGTTGGTCTTTAGCTAGGGGGCTTGTTGTGGGTATTGAGAGCCTGGTAGAAGGGTGGCAAGGGAAGGAGTAGGAGAAGGGGTGGGAGAATTTGTTGGGCACTGTTGTTAACAAGAACACAACCAAGAAATTACTGTTTATTCAGAAACCACATGCGTATGTACTAAACTTCAAATAAAACAGTTTTGTTCCAATATTCTCCTTGACTGAACTGAGTGAAGTAAATACCAGACAAACTGGTTGGTGGCAGCGGTTAAGTAATAAAGTGGTGAGTGCAGGTATCAACGGACCGTTAAACGTCTGGGGGACCTGTGCAGGTTGAGCGAACCGCCACACCAAGTAGCATCCTGCTCCTCCCCGTGATATTATCAACCCCTCAAAAATGACCCAACCAAGAAAGTGTCTAATCTCATCCGCATCACAGTTAATGAGGCTCTTGCCCTAGACTATATTTCTATACAAATTGCTGATTTTTTGTACTGTAAGAACCCGCGGGTGCCTATCTTTTATGTTCTTCCCAAGATCCATAAAAACATTATACCACCTCCTGGCCGTCCTATTGTTTCCGCCGTTGGCTCGCTCACAGAGCCTTTGTCCAAGTACCTTGACTCATTTATATTTGAATACTCTATTGCCACTACAACATACATCCGAGATACCAAGGACCTTATAGCTAATTTGGAGAATTTACCATTACCAAAAGGAGCAATTTTGGCAACTCTCGATGTCAGTTCCCTCTACACCAATATAACGTTGGAGGACATTAGGGGGACAATTGAAAAATTATTGCGGTCCAGGCAGAAACAAGTTCCACCATATCATTTCCTAATTCAATTGTTGGATATTATTTTTGAGAACAATTTTTTCGATACAAAAATGATTTTTACGTTCAAACCAAGGGTGTAGCCACGGGTGCTGCCCTGGCCCCTTCTGTGACTAACATCCACATGATTGATTTTGAGAATAAATACTTTTTTTCAGAATCTAATCCTTTTACGCAGGAGATTATCTTGATTAAAAGGTATATCGATGACTTGTTTGTAATTTTCAGATCAGAAACAACATGTATTGCCTTTCAAGAGTGGATGAACACATTGGACCCCCACTTAAAATTTACTTGTCAGTACCACCACAAAGAGATTCCTTTCTTGGATGTTATGGTTTATATATCTAATAAGAATACCTTGGCATTTAAACCATACAAGAAACCTCCCCATGATAAGGCAATGCAAATTCAATTTCATTTTGCGAGACAATGGAAAATAGCCGGAGTCTGCAGAATTTATTGGAAGTTCCGAAGCTCTTCGTAGCGGCAGTGGTGTGGCTTGCTTGGCTGCGGAGTTATGATTTCTGCTTTCAAGCAGAGAGCCTGTTTGCTCATTCCAAAAGCTCCCTGTGCCAAGCTATTTGTAAGCGGGAACCGGGCGCTTCTCCATGTTGATCTTAATCATTCTAATGGGGTCCTTGGAAACTTGGCCTTTGCTAACGACCCAAGCAGGTCAGATCAAATGGGGGAATGGCACGGCCGATCTGGAAAGGCTTTTATCGTGCAAAGTCGAGGCAAAGGGGAGACTGCAGAGGTCAGCGGAACAAGAGGAGCCACAGAGTAAATAGTAATTAGGCTCACTTGAAAACTGTTGTATTTATGATGACATCGGGAAAGAGGGGGAAGTGTTGTGTGTGTGTTTGTGTGTGTGCAGGGATTTTATTTTTTTTAAGCATCGGGGTGGAAGGGATCTGTTTGCCAACACTTTGCTCGCAAGCCAGCAAAACAAACCACTTCATCTTAAATCCGCAAACTGTATTTAATGACTGTCCTTGGCAGTCACTTTTGCCTTGCATCCATATCTCTTGCAATTTATCAGGAGAGACACTGCCTGCTTGCTTTCGAACCAGTGTCCAAAGGCAAAGAGAGAGGCGGCTGGACAGCTATGCAGTCTGCGGGTTGCACAGAGTTGCAGGAATATGGGGAAGCACAGGTCTGGAAATTTTTCCACAGCAGGAGTGGTGATGTCCCCTGATGGAGCATCTCCACCCCCATCGTTCAGCCCAGACATTGAGATCCAGCGCTGAGGATCTTCTGGAAGTTCCCTCCCTGCGAGAAGTGAAACTACAGGGAGCCAGGCAGAGGGCCTTCTCGGTAGTGGCACCCGCCCTGTGGAACACCCTCCCTTCAGAGCTCAAGGAGATGAGTTACAATACAACCTTTAGAAGACATCTGAAGGCAGCTTTTTATAGGAAAGTCTTCAATGTTTTGTTAAGTTTTTATAAACTGTATTTTTGGCTCCATAAGACGCACTCTATCCCTCCTAAAAAGGAAGGGGAAATGTTGGTGGGGCTTATGCAGCGAAGGCTTTACTCTCTGCTGCCTCCCCCCACTCCCTGCTGCGTTCGGCGGGAGGTGGGGGCGGCAGCAGAGATGTTGCTGGATCCTCCCTACACCTCCGTTCACAGAAACATGCTTGTTTCTGCGAACGGAGGATGCAGGGTGGATCCAGAAGTTCCTCCTGCGCACCACCCACTGATCCCAAAAAGGAATCCCTGACCGTTAAGGTCCAGTCACGGACAACTCTGGGGTTGCGTGCTCATGTCGCTCTATAGGCCGAGGGAGCCGGCGTTTGTCCGCAGACAGTTTTTCCAGGTCATGTGGCCAGCATGACTAAGCCACTTCTGGTGAAACCAGAGCAGCACACGGAAATGCCGTTTACCTTCCCGCCAGAGCGGTACCTATTTATCTACTTGCACTTTGATGTGAGTCCATAAGTGACTGTGGAGGCCAATTCTGGACCCACACGCCCTTCCGCAGTGGGGGCATTGGTTTACGGGCAGGAATTGATCACGGTGTGGATTTGCCACGCATGCCTTCCTCTTAGCGCGTTTCTCCTTTGCGTCCTGAGTTCGAGTGTCTTCAAAGCCCACGACACCTTTGGTAAAGGCTGAGTTGGAGTGCTCGCAGGCAAGTGTTTCCCAATTGTTGGTGTTTATAGTACATTTCTTAAATTTTGCCTCGAGACAGTCTTTAAACCTCTTTTGGAAAGGACTACTGGAGCTGGTCTTTCCCGAAAGCTGATTATAAACGATCCCACAAAGAGAGATTCTAGCTGGATGTGCCATTTATCCAACATGGCTTCACAGACTTCTCCACGAATCTGCATTATTCCCTTTTCAAGACAGCTTCGTTGTCGATAGCTAGAGCACCAAACCAACTTTAAATCTGCAACCTGAATTTGCCAGTATGTGACTGAATCTCCCAGCCCTCCCTAAAACAGGGACAGTCTGAAATTGCCCTTCATTGTTTTGCTGAGGAAGTTCCTCTGTTCATAACAGCTTTTTAACCACCAGATTCATTCACTACGAGCTTCTCATTTGCTCCCTTTGTAGAGGATGAGAGTGAACCATAGAATTTCTCATTTCCCTTGCAGCAAACGGCTCCCTCCCTCAGCTATTGATGCGCCCCAACACAATCTTGTTGTTCAAAGTGCTTAAACAAGGATAAGCCTGGCCAAGCGGGGCTCCTAATTGTCCCCATCTGGCCACTGTGAGTTTAGAAGAGAAAAAGACACATTGCTTCAATTGTTTGCCATTTATAATGCTTTTGGCTCAATTTAGAAGGGAAGTAAACCGAGCAACGCCTATAAATAAGTAGTGTGCAAAAAAATAAATTAAAGCAAAAATTACTCCATGCTGGTAAATGAAAGCAGAGGAGGGGTGGGGGAATGAGCATGAAAAGCGACAATCAGAAAATCCAGGGTCTACCTAAATGCATAGAAACCCAAATTAGAGTTAAAGGTAAAGGTAAAGGTAGACCTGACCATCAGGTCCAGTCGTGTCCGACTCTGGGGTTGCGGCGCTCATCTCGCTCTATAGGCCAAGGGAGCCGGCGTTTGTCCGCAGACAGCTTCCGGGTCATGTGGCCAGCATGACTAAGCCGCTTCTGGCGAACCAGGGCAGCGCACGGAAACGCCGTTTACCTTCCCGCTGGAGCGGTCCCTATTTATCTACTTGCACTTTGACGTGCTTTCGAACTGCTAGGTGGGCAGGAGCAGAGACCGAGCAACGGGAGCTCACCCCGTGGCAGGGATTCGAACCGCCGACCTTCTGATCAGCAAGCCCTAGGCTCTGTGGTTTAACCCACAGCGCCACCTGGGTCCCAAATTAGAGTTAGCATCAGTATAATTATGGTTGTACGATCAATTAGCTGTGCTACCTGCATTGCAAGGGTTGGACTAGATGACCCCTCAGGTCCCTTCCAACTCTACAATTCCATGATTCTATGAATAATAATAACTGGATTTATCACTGGACCTCCACCATGAGGTCCCAGGGCAGATTGCAACGATTTAAAATACATCTTGGGTTTTTTGCATGTGAAACTTTTTGAAAGGGATAGTGTTTCATTATGCATCTATCCCACCAGTGTTCAGAAGTGGTATGAGGCAGAAACAATTTGACTGTGTGGCCAGAATTTTAAAGCAGTGGGGTCTGCAACAAAATGTTGCAGCACATCATGCAGTTCAGGGCACTCTATCCCATATTCCCTCCCAACCTGTTTTCTCTTCTGTTTCCCCCCTCCCCCATTTCAGCCTTCTCCTCGACATTTGAATACTGAAAGTCCTCCTCACAGGGATGTTTTCCCATAAATCATAGAATTGTAGAGTTGGTAGGGACCACAAGGGTCATCTAGTCCAACCCCTTGCAATGCAGAAATGTTTTCCCCAATGTGGGGCTCGAACTCACGACCCAGATTTTGTCATGCTTTTGCAAACCTCTGGCTTACCCAAAGCCTGCCTAGTGCTGCCCTTTCGACCACAAAAGCGACAGCACTCACAGCCCGAACATTGGAAATAGGAAAAATTCATGTAGGCATTTAAATTTCTGATAATTTCTCTGCTTTACTCTGCTGGCTGTTTTCATGCTGTGATCTTTGTTTGCTTAGGCCAGGTGGCACAATCAGGGTCACGAAGATGTCAGCCCTGCGGGCAGCATATGGAACGGGTCAGTGAACGACATCCCACCAGGTTGGGGAAATGGCTTTTTCTTGCCATAATTCCCTTTGGTGATGTCTAAGGGCAAAATTAGCCCCGCACAGGAGGAGAGGAAGGAAATCAAGTTGATGCCATCTGTCATGGATGCTTTAGTTGAGATTCCTGCGTTGCAGGGGGTTGGACTAGATGTCCCTGGGAGGTCCCTGCTTACTGTACAACTCTACGATTCTCCCAACTCTGCGATTCTATGATCCTATACCTCGTTGCAGCCCCTCATCCAGCGGATGGGGAGCTTGACAAATTACACACACACACACACACACAAATTCAAGAGTTAGCAAGTGGGTGGCACTGTGGAAGGAACATAGGTAGCGCTGTGGTCTAAACCACAGAGCCTAGGGCTTGCCGATCAGAAGGTCGGCGGTTCGAATCCCTGCGATGGGGTGAGCTCCCGTTGCTCGGTCCCTGCTCTGGCCAGCCTAGCAGTTCGAAAGCACATTGGCTCCCTCAGCCTGTAGAGCGAGATGAGCGCCGCAACCCCAGAGTCATCCACGACTGGACCTAACAGTCAGGGGTATCTTTACCTTTACCTTTTGAAATGTCGCCATGAAATAACTAGCCTCTCTTCCTTACATGTGAAAAGGGATAAAGCGGCAATAGCTGAAAAAGATGGGGGGGGGGGTTGTCCAAACTGCTGTCATTGGACCCACATTGACCGAAGGATCCTAAATTTAAAAGCCTGGAGTCTAGATTCAGAATCCAAAGTGGTGCCCACAACACCCTCAAATATTTCCTGCCAAGGCCTCCTGCCCCTCTTAATTTCTTGTGGTGCTGAGCTAGCCTGAAAGCAAAGTGCAGACATCAGCCGCTTTACCAACTTTTCCCAGAATGCCTCTGGGGAGGGGGGGTAGAGATGAATGTTTCAATTTTTGATGATTTCCATTTCTCATCCCTCCCCCCCCCCCCAATATTTGGTTTTCAAAATATCCTCACCAGTCTGCAAATTACCATATTTTAAAAATACAAAAAAAAGTTCTCATGAAAATACCTAAGACGTGCATTTGGGAATGCAATTTTGTGTAATACGAACACGCCTGCAAAAGAGTTTTCCTAATGCACATTTGTGTCCTGCTTTCTGTAATACCTGCAATTCTGAGCCAGAATAAGATATGTTACTGCCAAACCCATGATGCAGCGCGAACTCTAAATCTACATGTATAAAGAGCATTTACGTAGCTATACTTAGATTCTGCAGGAATTGCTTTATTCTGCTTCAAAACGCTGTACTCTGGCTCATGGCAGGCACTTGCCCGTGCATGTAAGTGGAGTATGGCAGCTATCAGACCTCATAGAAAACCGTTTCTCGTTCCCTCCATTTGATGAGTCAGACACCCACGGAATGCAAAACAAGTGTAACATTTTTCATCTGACAACTGTTGGAAGGCACTCAAGCTATCAGCACTGCTAACATTATCAGATGCTATTTCTTATTTAAGATACAAGAATGAAGCTTGGCACATTTAAAGTTCACCTGGAGACAGAGATGAAAAACACATCCCAAAGTGCAGATTTTTATTTTTTATTTTTTTAAATGGGAGCAGGGTGAGAGAGAGAGAGAGACTCTTCTTTGTTGTATTTTCAGCAGACCTCACTTGTTTGGCAGCCACGAGGTACAGCCCAGCCACAGCTGCTGTTCCATTCTGCCTGAAGAGGAGTTCTGTGTGACCAGAAAGCTCACATACCGGTGGCTGGCAGCCCAATTAAAAATTAGGCTGACTTCTGACAGCGCATTTGCAGGCAGGCAAGATAGCATTGCATTTCCTCCAAATGCCTTGTCAGCCCAGTTTAGAGGAGCTGTGGTTTAGCAAACGTGATGGGCAAAGCAGAAAGTCGCTGAATCCAAATAACCCCTGGCTGCCGGACTTCCTGGGGGCTTCTGAAGCTGTGGGGCAAGAAGAGAGATTGATTCCTACCCATTTCCTCCTCCGCTGGCACAGGGAACAATGCAACACAAAAGCAGGTTATGGGGGAGTTTACTGCCAATATTTCCTTTCACATGCAAGTTCTTTTCCCACAGAGCCTCTGAAGCTCAAATATTGAACACCGCCCCGTCTTAAAACACACACACACACGAGGGAATGATGAATTGCACCAGAACAGAAGCTGAAGTTTGAAGCGAACAATTACTCTGCTCTGAAGACTTTTGTCTCTCTAGGAACCGGGGAACAGAATACCCTTGAATATATTTTTATATGCGAACAGGGCTGTCTTGCTTGTGCTCACAGCCAACCGATGCTTTGAAAGAAATCTGGGTTACGTTAAGTTCTCTCTTCCGCACAGGCGCGAAAGAAACTACCTGGCATGTACAGGAGCATTTTCATGTGCAGAGTTTGGGGAGGCAATTAATTTTCAGAGCAATTTTTTGAGGAAGAGATCACATCAGAAACACCATTCAAGTTCTAGATTTTATTTTTATTTTTTGCTGCAAAACAACAGTTAATTCCTATGCATGCACACTCCAAATAAATCTAATTGAGTTAAGTGGGATTTGCTCTCAGATAAATGTGCATAGGATTGCAGCGCCTACCGGTCATTGTTTTCTTTTCTGCATTGTAAAATGTGGGTGGGTTCGGTCACTGTTGCAACTGGTTGATGACAGCCAGTTTGTCAGATTGTTCCAGACTTGAAAAATCTTTGGGCTGATTTACACTGGCAAACGCATCACTTGAGTCATAGGTAGGCAAACTAAGACCTTGGGGCTGGATCTGCATAGCTGTCAACCCTCCCTGCTGTTTCCCAATGCTATAATAAGGGAATTTCCTGCAAAAAAAGGAAAAGGTTGACAGCTATGTCTGGCCCAATCGCCTTCTAAATCTGGCCCGTGGATGGTCCATGAATCAGCGTGTTTTCACATGAGTAGAATGTGTACTTTTATTTAAAATGCATCTCTGGGTTATTTGTGGGGCCTGCTTGGTGTTTTTACATGAGTAGAATGTGTGCTTTTATTTAAAATGCAGCCAGTGTGGTGTAGTGGTTAAGAGCGGTAGATTTGTAATCTGGTGAACCGAGTTCATGTCTCCGCTCCTCCACATGCAGCTGCTGGGTGACCTTGGGCTAGTCACACTTCTCTGAAGTCTCTCAGCCCCACTCACCTCACAGAGTGTTTGTTGTAGGGGGAGGAAGGGAAAGGAGAATGTGAGCCGCTTTGAGACTCCTTCGGGTAGTGATAAAGCGGGATATCAAATCCAAACTCCTCCTCCTCCTCCTCCTCCTCCTCCTCCTCCTCCTCTTCTTCTTCTTCTTCTTCTTCTTCTTCTTCTTCTTCTTCTTCTTCTTCTTCTTCTTCTTCTTCTTCTCCTCCTCCTCCTCCTCCTCCTCCTCCTCCTCCTCCTCCTCCTCCTCCTCCTCCTCCTCCTCTTCTGTCTTATTTGTGGGGCATAGGAATTCATTTATATTTTTTCTTCAAAATATAGTCCGTCCGTCCCCCACAAGGTCTGAGGGGGTCTGCTGACCCCTGACTTGAGTGGTGGATCACAGGCCTGGAGTCACAGAATCACAGGCCTGGAAGGGGTCGCCAGACATCATCCACAATGATCTCCTGCCAAAAAATTACCAACCAAATAACAATAGCACCCTCGTCACTATGACTTCTACAAGTTTCTGTTGCAATGGTTATCTCCTTTTGTAACCTGCCTGACAACAGGTCTGTCCCCAGACATTTTACAGCCTGAGACACCGGGTGGCAGCGGGGAGGGGAGAATGACTCCCAACCTCCACTAAATCAAGATGCATAGTAAGGTAAGGTAAGGTAAAGGCAAAGGCAAAGACAAAGGAACACTGGACGATTAAGTCCAGTCAAAGGCGACTATGGGGTTGCGGCGCTCATCTCGCTTTCAGGCCCCAGACAGCTTTCCGGGTCATGTGGCCAGCATGACTAAACCGCTTCTGGTGCAACGGGACACCATGACGGAAACCAGAGCGCACGGAAATGCCGTTTACCTTCCCACAACAGTGGTACCTATTTATCTACTTGTGCTGGTGTGCTTTTGAATTGCTAGGTCAGCAAGAGCTGGGAACGAGCAACGGGAGCTCACCCCATCGCGGGGATTCAAACCGCCGACCTTCTGATCGGCAAGCCCAAGAGGTACAGTGGTTTAGACCACAGCGCCACCCACGTCCTTACATGGATAGTAACCAACCAAGACTAGCCAAGTGATTCTTAAATCCTGCAAGCACCTCTTCCGTTCCCTGGAAGAGAAATGCAACATTTACAAATTAAATAACTAACAATTTGCTGCCTTTTCTTGACAGCTAACTCTCCCAACAGAGACAGGCACCTCACTCTGCCTAAAGGCTGGGGTTGCCTTGTGCCTCAACTTGTCATTTTGCAGAATGACTGGCAATGCAACAGAGATTTTGAATGGGGAAACCCCCACAGCAAGAGCAAGAAACCTTCCTTTCTGCATTACCATGGCCACTTGCTGTATGGTGAAGCTGGGCTGCTCTATGCGGTGCTTCAGCGCCACCACTCTAGGTGGCCAGAGGGTGGTATTGCAGGTACAGTACTGATCCAAAGCAGACCAGGTGAGACAAATGGCCAATAGGGTTGGAGCTGTTCCTGGGCCAAGCTCACTGCCTTAGTCTGAGCCATGAGTCTCTCAAGCATAGGCAGAGTTGCTCACAGAGGGCCTTCTTCGCCATTGGGCCTGCCGTGTATAAAGGAAAGAGCCCACTAACCCTTCCATGTAAAGGTGCGGCAAATCTTTTTTTTAAAAAAAATGTAGTATAAACACTGACAACTGGGAAACACTGGCCTGAAAGCGCTCCAACTCAGCCTTTACCAAAGGTGTCATGGGCTTTGAAGACACTCAAACTCAGGATGAAAGGGAGAAACGTGCTAAGAGGAAGGCACGCTTGGCAAAACCTCACTGTGATCAACTCCCAACCAATGTCCCGACTGTGGAAGGAAATGTGGATCCAGAATTCGCCTCCACAGTCACTTACAGACTCACTGTTTCTCTTTCTTTCTTTCTTTCTTTCTTTCTTTCTTTCTTTCTTTCTTTCTTTCTTTCTTTCTTTCTTTCTTTCTTTCTTTCTACCCCACCCCACACCACTCTTGGTGGCTTCCATCAGAATATTAAAATACAATGATCCCTCAAATGTTCAAAGCTTCCCTAAACAGGGCTGCCTTCAGAGGTCTTCTAAAAGTCAGATAGTTGTTTATTTCCTTGACATCTGATGGGAGGGCGCCACTACTGACAAGTCCCTCTGCCTGGTTCCCTGTAACTTCGCTTCTCACAGTGAGGGAACCGCCAGAAGGCCCTCGGCACTGGACCTGAGTGTCCGGGCTGGACGATGTTTATGGAAGACAACATTACTCGGCTACGAGCGATCGCTAAAGAAGAAGAAGAAAGCAGCAACTTGTAACATTCCCCATTCTTTCTCCGGCAGCTGTTTCTGAGCAGTCCTGGCTAAATGATGAGTCAGCATCTTCTCCATCTCTTTCAGAACTGACTCGGCATTTGCAGGTTTTCGCAGCCAGCATTCAGGGGAAGATCCCCTGCTACTTTCATGCCTCGTAATGTTGCTCGAAATGCCCTGAAGTTGCCGTGCACATTGGAATTATTAAGGAAATGAGAAGTGCCTGCTGGATCAGGCCTGTGGTCCACCTAGTTAGCACCCTGCTCTCACAGGGAACAACCAGTTGTCTGTGGGAAACACACGAGGACGTACAGGATGAAACCACAATAGCACTCTTCCCACTTGGGAGTCCCAGCAGCTGGTATTTTGACAGTGGAGGTGGAAAACAGACTTCATGGTTCTAGGGATTATGGGGGAAGAAGTTCCAAAAATAAAAAAGATGGTTGTTTACGTATGTAACTACAGCAGCTAGGATTCTTTATGCACGGAAATGGAAAGACGAAGAAGTTCCCAGCAAAGAAGAATATATAACTAAAGTGAAGGGACGGTGCTGAATCAGCAAAGCTAACAGCTAAAATAAGAGGACTTAATTATGATTGTTTACCGGAAGAACGGAAGCCTTTTTTCGTACTGTTTAAAGAAAGATCATAGTATGATGAATTCGTGAGCAGGGTTTGAACCATGAGCAACATAAGGAATTAGAGATTATTGTATTATTTTTTATGATATAAGAGAGGGAAGATGTGGGTGCAGAAAGCAGGAGAAATAAAAAAAAAACACCATGGAAAATGGGATGGGAAGTTGATAAAACAAAAGAAAAACCTATTAGGCATTGGAATGTTTGTGTGAAAGTTTTGGTGATTTAATAAAATATATCTGAGTGGGTCTTTATATAAAAGGAAGGAAGGAAGGAAGGAAGGAAGGAAGGAAGGAAGGAAGGAAGGCCTTAATGGCTAGTAACTGGGGTTTGTTTGATTTTTAAAGCTCCTCCTGCCACTACATGTGAATCCATCACCAAATGGCATCCATTTCCTACCCATTTCCTCCTCTGTTACTTTAACCTAGCAGAGACTGTGCTTGTGTTTTCAGAAAGGTGCTACCATGAGGACTAGCAACTTGAATTACATTGCAGAATTCTTCAGGGAGCTGCCCAGCTGCATCAGTGTAGATTCCTCAATCACCGGTTGCGTGGAGACTTTAGCCTGGGGAGAAAAGAGTTAATTCCGGCATCTCCTTAGCAAGGCAACAGGCGCCCTTCTGCACTGGAGTGTTCAGAGCCTTTGCACAGCAGTCACTGGCTTGAGAATCAAACTAATTACCTCCATAATTACCAAAACTAATTGTCTCGCTAATTGCCAAGGATCTTTGGAGCAGGCATTATTTCCTGCAAATGTTCCACCAGTGAGGGTTATTGAGCCTCTTTGTAGCTGAGAGGTACCTCGTGTGTCTCTCTCCAGCAACAGACAACCTTGCCTTGTTTTTCCTCATTGCCATCCACTCGCCCAATCCAAGATGGCTCCCTCAGCCATCCCAGGTACCAGGAATCAAGTTCTTGTGACCGTCAAGGGATGAACCAACCATCGTTTGACCCAGTCAGGAAATGGATGCTCTCTGAGCTTTTCCCTATTAGGATGGGGTCCTGGGTTGATTATGAGGTGGCCATCTTAGGTCTCCTCCTCCGATTTAGCTTCTTCTGAGCATGAAATATATTTGCCTTTAATTACCACCTCCAGCCCATTCAACACATAATGCTGCTAATGGGATTTCCCCTTCCCTTTTCCAGAAGAGCAAATCTTTCCTAGAGGCCTTGATTAGGCTGAGTGTTCTCGAAGCGACTAGCATGAGTTTGGCCAAACTGCGGGAGCCAGTGAAAGATAGGCGTGCCTGGCGTGCTCTGGTCCATGGGGTCACAAAGAGTCGGACACGACTGAACGACTGAACGACTGAACAACAACAAAGCAAGAGGTGGCGCTGTGGTCTAAACCACAGAGCCTAGGGATTGCCGATCAGAAGGTCAGCGGTTCGAATCCCCTGGGCAGGGTGAGCTCCTGTTGCTCTGTCCCAGCTCCTGCCCACCTAGCAGTTCGAAAGCACATCAAAGTGCAAGTAGATAAGTAGGTACCACTCTGGTGGGAAGGTAAACGGCGTTTCCGTGCACTGCTCTGGTTTTCCAGAAGCGGGTTAGTCATGCTGGCACATGACCTGGAAGCTGTCTGCGGACAAACATCGGCTCCCTTGGCCTATAGAGCGAGATGAGTGCCACAACCCCAGAATCGTCCGCGACTGGACCTAATGGTCAGGAGTCCCTTTACCTTTACCTTTAAGCAAGAGAGAGAGAGAGAGAGACAAAAGGAGATTTCCACCCAATTTTACCAAAGGGTATCTCTCTCAGTGCAAATTTCTCTCTCCAGCAAGGTCAGTAGTAAGAAATAGTAAGCAGTGAGTAGTAAGGAATGAGACAGGCTTTTAGGTTATGCTATGCTTTTAATAGGTTATGTTATACTCTGGATTATGTTATGTTTTAATAGATTATGTTTTAATAAGGATGAGAGTGTTGGAGATATGTGCAAATGTGTATGGTAAATCCGGTCTTTGGGTGTTTGATTTTCATTGTTGTGTATACTGTGTATATACGGACAATGACAATAAATCTAATCTAATCTAATCTAATCTAAATTTCATGCTTCTTGCAAACTATGAGACTCCGTGGCTAAAGCCTTAGGTCTGTGTATCAGATATCCAGCCTCTGCTTGGCCACAATGGAAAGCTGTGTGGCCTTGCATGCCCCTGTCTTCCTTTCAGTTCTGTAAAATGGGGATATTAGGAGTGTTAGGAAAGTAGGGGCGACCTTCCTTTACAGTCCCTTGAAGTCATCACACGATGCTGTGCCTTCTCGTCACCCAGCCCACCTTGCAATGGCTCTGCTGTCTTAGGGGCACATTCACACCATGCATTTAAACCACTATGACACCACTTTAAACAGTCTTGGCTTCCTCCAAGAAATTCAATGGCCTGTCCTTTGCTAAAGGTGCTGAGAATTGTTAGGAGACCCCTGCCTCATTCTCCTCACAGAACTAGGATCTCCCAAGTTTCCTTGTGAAGCGGGATTGATGGTCAAGCCATGCTGGAAAGTCTAGATCTCTGGAGGGGATAGAACCAGTAGCTACTGATGGACCTCTCTTCCATGAGAAGGATCATCTGGGTGACTATAAGCCTCTCCTTTCTCTGACCGAGTCTCTAGGTGTTATGGACTGGCTGGACACAGAGGAATGGTGGCAGGAACAAGCTGGGGAGCCCCCAGGGGCCTGGAGCCTGAGGACTGGTGGTGGGACAACGCTGAGTGGTCAGAGGGAGAAGACTGGGAGGAGGAGGTGCCAGAAGCTGAAGGGGTAACAGGGCTTAGTGAGCAGAAAGTGTCTGTGGCAGAGAGAAGTCCGGAATCAGAGGCAGAAGGGGGTGGGAGGAGGGAGGCCAAAAGGCAGAGATGAGTCAGGTTGGTGAAGAAGCAAGGGTGGCTCCCCCTCCTGCTGCGACCAGCTCCCCTCGCTGCTGGTCTCCCAGAACCAGAAGAGGTATGAAGAGGGAGAAGCAAAGAGAGGCTTGTTGGGAGAATCTCAGGTGGCTTGGGAATCACCTGGGAGAGGAAGCTTAGATAGCTGTTGGAAGGTGGGGACCTTCAGCCCCCACAACTCCCTCATAGGATCAAGATCTACCAAAACAAAATCGAAAATTCTTTCTAGTAGCACCTTAGAGACCAACTGAGTTTGTTCCTGGTATGAGCTTTCGTGTGCATGCACACTTCTTCAGATACCATAGTATCTGAAGAAGTGTGCATGCACACGAAAGCTCATACCAGGAACAAACTCAGTTGGTCTCTAAGGTGCTACTAGAAAGAATTTTCGATTTTGTTTTGACTATGGCAGACCAACACGGCTACCCACCTGTAACAAGATCTACCAAGACAAGTTGCAGTGCTCACTAGGCCTGGCATTCCTGAGCAGCCCTTGTTTCTTCTAATAAAGAGTTAACTTCACTGTTAACTTCACTTCTCAGTGTGATTTATTGCTGACCCAGCTCCTGACCATTCCCTTGTGAAGTGGGATTGAGGGTGAAGTCATGCTGGGAAGTCTAGCTCTCTGAAGGGGATAGGGCCAGTAGCCATTGATGGACTTCTTTTCCATGAGTAGGATCACCTGGCTGACTATAGGACTCTCTAATATCTGACTGACTGTGTCCCCAAGAGGACGCCTTGGGGCAGCAGCTTGAGACGTGGTTGGTTACTCTGGACGGGAAGCATTGGAAGTGAGGCAGGTTCCCGTGAACTACAGGAGTCCACTAAAGCAGTCCTTACTGCCACTTCATTCTCTCCTTTTTGATACTTGCAGACATGGCGACAGAATTTTCTTCTTGAATTACACCGGGGAAAGGAGCGGGCGGGGGAGATGCAATACTCTTCTACATCTGGCAACTCAGAGGTGACATTTTATTCCAGCAGATGTGATGCCAGTTGGGGGGCATCCCTGCTCAGCTCAGAAGAAATTCCTCCGCCCTCCCCAGAACGAAGACCCCCTTCGCACGGGCAAAGCGACAGACCTTTGTGCCACGGAATCTACCTTGTCAGCAACTCCGCTCAAATATTAAAGATAGTATGCAAATACCTTTTTATTTTTTAATTTGAATCAGAGGTTACCTTCAAATGTTTTTTTCCTTTTTTTATAGGAAGAAGTGCTATCTCCACAAGGTTATAAAAATCACACAATTCTCCCGAGAGACGAGGCCAAGAGGAGGCTGTCAAAATGTAAAGCTAATATTGAAAAGGATTTTTATGCCAGGAGTGATCGTTGGAGAAACAAGGCGAAGCTGCCCTTCTCATCCCTCATTGCGCTGGGGCTGGTGGAGGGGTCAAGAGCCTGTCCCTGCATCCCCTGTGAGGTGCCATGCGGGGGGGAAATAAGGGGCAATAATGTCTTCCTCAAGTGGTAGTAGACCTGGGAGCCGTGGTTTTATCAGTGAAACCCGGCAGGTCATTAACCTGGATCCATCTGTCTTGGGAGACAATGGAGGAATGAGCCTTTGAAGGTGAAGTCAAACTCAAACCATTGGAGTTACAGGGCCTGCTGTGGCCGTAGAGACCGATACAGGAGAGACATGTTTTGTTGCAGCTGGGGCCGAGGAAGGCGCCCGGCTGTGCTGCTGCAGATGCACCAGGGCGTTTCTTCTCTCTGCGCTCCTCCCAGAAGTCATTCCTCCTCTGGTCACTGCTGTGGATGCAAACCTGTCTGTCTCCAGGCACTGCGGTCATCTGCAAGGGATTCCCTTATGGCAGGGTCATCTTGGTATCGGTCGCTAGCACCACAATCTCCCAAAGCTTTTTGGAGAGGTGAGCCGTTGTCGTAGCTGCATTCCCAATACGCTTGTCCAGTTCATCTTCATCATCGTCATCATCATCATCATTTATTATTTATACCCTGCCCATCTGGCTGGGTTTCCCCCGCCACTCCAGGTGGCTCCCAACAAAATATTATTGATAACAATAATAAAATAATAATAAAGCAATAAAACATTAAACATTAAAAACGTCCCTAAGCTCAGTGTTGATGGAGAGGTTGCTCGTTATGGTGGATCCCAGATACAGTGGTGCCCCGCTAGACTAAAATAATTCGTTCTACGAGTGTCTTCGTAGAGCAAATTTTTCGTCTAGCAAAGCGGCAATGCAGAGCGGAGGTTTTCGCGCTAAAAAAAAAATTCGTCTTGTGAGGCAGCCCCATTGACTTTTTCATCTTGCGGGGCAGCTTCCGCTAGACGAATGCTGTTCGTCTAGCGAGTTTTTTGTCTAGCGAGGCATTCGTCTAGCGGGGCACCACTGTACGACAAAATAATCGACCACCTCCAACATGTGGTACGCATAAATGATAATTGCGTGGCATCAAACAAAGAGGGATAAGAGGCAAGAATCTCAGGCCTGAGGGCAAAATGTGGCCCTTGAAACCAGGAGGAGGAGGAGTTTGGATTTGATATCCCGCTTTATCACTACCCGAAGGAGTCTCAAAGCGGCTCACATTCTCCTTTCCCTTCCTCCCCCACAACAAACACTCTGTGAGGTGAGTGGGGCTGAGAGACTTCAGAGAAGTGTGACTAGCCCAAGGTCACCCAGCAGCTGCATGTGGAGGAGCGGAGATGCGAACCCGGTTCCCCAGATTACGAGTCTACCGCTCTTAACCACTACACCACACTGGCCCTTCTTCAAAATCTCCTTGAACATTTTGGCCTGTTTGGAACGTGTCCTTAAGCTCTGAACATGCCTGGGTGGAGGTTCGAGAGAGGTGTGTGAGTGCACACAGAGGCTGGAATACTGCAGGAAGGTAAAATGCCCACCTGTTGCTTTGGCCAGTTTTGTGTCCTAGACCAAAGGATGGAGACCTGTTGCAGCGCAATGGCTGACAGAAGCCTATTCAGAAACCCCAGCTTTCATGGGCCTGTTAACAAGGCAGATAACTGTGTTTTAACAATTCACACATTACCCTGTCTATCGAGGCCCTGGGATGGCTCCTGGCACCTACGGAACGTTATGGCTGTACTTTGAAATAACACTTTCTATATTTGGAATGGCTGTTTCATTTTTAGATCTCTTACGAAGAAGCCCCGAAGGTCTCCCGACAAGTGGAACAAGGTGAGGGAGGGGAAATGTGCCTTTTTTTTCTTATTCTGGGTTGTCTGGATTTGTGCTGAGACCAAGGGCGGTGGAGAGACGTAATTTCAAATATCTCTTCCTCAGAATCCAGACAGTCTTTAGGTGATTTTTCCCCCCAGAGAATGTCACAAAATACTTCACAAGTTGTTTGATTCTGAAGGGCTAGGGTTTCCCATGTGACCATGACAGAAAATATTGCCTTTGTTCCAGTAGAATTCATTCTCTCTTAGTCTTGGCGTCATGTATCCAAGTACGTTTGTCCGCCATGTGGCAAATATCATCATGTCAAAGTGTGTTGGCTGATTTGTGTTTACCTCAGGTTTCGTATTGGTTGGGATCATTTGAGGAGGAATGAAAAATGGCTTTCAAAACAGTTGTCAAAAGGGTAAAATAGTGGTAGGATTGAGAGCTTTGGGTGAGGTGAGGTGGGAATCTGCTTCCTGTTTCTGCCGCTTTCAAGGATGAAAGCTTGAAAAATATCTGGCTCATCACTAATCCACGAGTAATTTAAACATTTGGTCACAGGTGCACCAACTCTGGGGGTCTGAGGTGTCTCCAGCCCCCCCCCCAATATTTGTTGGAAATCCACCTTGTGCATTGCAGCCGTGTGGTATAGTGGCTAAGAGTGGTAGACACGTAATCTGGTGAACCGGGTTCGTGTCTCCACTCTTCCGCATGCAGCTGCTGGGTGACCTTGGGCTAGTCACACTTCTCTGAAGTCTCTCAGCCTCACTCACCTCACAGAGTGTTTGTTGTGGGGGAGGAAGGGAAAGGAGAATGTTAGCCGCTTTGAGACTCCCTCGGGTAGTGATAAAGCGGGATATCAAATCCAAACTCCTCCTCCTCCTCCTCCTCCTCCTCCTCCTCCTCCTCCTTCTCCTCCTCCTCCTCCTTCTTCTTCTTCTTCTTCTGCAACCAGAGTCTCCATGGGTTTTTTCCAGGGGGAACTCACAGGAACTCAGTTCCAGCACTTCTCAGGTGGGCACCATTGCCATTCTAAGAGAACGAGGGAGGTGTTCTGGCACCTGTTTTTCTACGGAAAATAGAGCATTGGCCACTCAGCCTTCTCCAGACGATGCAATGTTGCACACACGATGTACGCCGGGACCCCTCAATCTTGGGAGCAACCTTGTGCCCTTGTGTGGTCAGAGTACTCTTCTTCCTTGATATGACTTGCTGCCCTTGCATCTGGTCTGGAAGCTGCATCTGGTGCAGAATGCAGCAGCCAGACTGCTCAAAGGAACAGCAACATCTTACTTGGCTGCTGAGAGAAACTGCACTGGTTGCCCTTTTGCTACCAGGCCACATTTCCTTTCCTTCTAAAGTCTTTTGAAAACCTGAAAAAGTTTAGACAGGTCTTCACAACATGATCCCCCCCCCCCCTTCATCAATCAGTATTTATGGGTGTTATGTTGATATTTTTAATGATGTTTTTATGAACCTGTTGTTCATTTTATCTGAGTGTGTGTGTGTATAAATGTGAGTTATCGATTCTTAAGTAATAATAATAAACCATTCCTTGGTTTTGTAGTATGATCTGGCCCTCAAATATTTTTCTTTCTTTCCGCAACACCTTCTGCAGGTAACCCGCAGAACAGCTCTGCCAATGTCTTGGCTTAAAAAACACACACCATTATTTGCAAGTTAACTGATTTGTATACACACTCCATCGAGCGCCCGTATAAACAAGTCGTTCATGTGCCTGTTTTTTTTTCCACCCCGTGTGCCAAGTTAGCATACCCGGGGGCAAGATTATTCCCCTCTGGAATCATCCTGGCTCCTTTCGCACTTCACAAACCCGTCTCCAGTTTTTGCACCATTTAAAACACACACACACACACACGAAATACCATCAATTAAACTGTAATCACAACGCACCTCAGTAATTAATGCAGGAGAGCGACTGGAAGGTCATCTGAATACCAATGAGATATGCAGGTGTGCCTGCAATTCCACACTACAATGCAGTTCAAATGTTGCCAATTAGGGAATTAAAACAGGTAAATAAATAAGAGAAGGTTGCAGGTATTTAGCCGAGTTTACCCTCTTGTTGCTTGTAAGGAGATGCACACTATAAAAAGGCAGTCTGCGGAAATAGCAATGTAAGGAAAAACCAACCTGAACAGAAGCCTCTTCAATTCTCAGTGCCAAGACAGTATAAAACAAATTGGGGAAACAGGGATGGGGGGGGTATACAGGGTTTCAGTAGAAATCCAACACTGACTTCTTATCCATGAAGACTGGGGGAGGGGGGTGGGGGAGACCATTGTGCCTTTCCTGGACATAGATTGGGGGAGAGAGAGGGATGCTTTAAAAGATGAAGACAGCCCCAAAGGAAGAGAAAATGGGGACACAGCACCCGTGAAAAGGTACTCAGAAGCATCACTGCCTCCAACTGTGCAGGCAGAGCATAGTCATCCTGGCTAGTAACTGCCCACCTATGAGGCAAGGTGAGACAACCACCTCAGGCAGCAGATCCTGACACAGATCTTTATTACCCCTTGTTACTGATGTATGATGTCTTCTCTCACTCCTTCTTCCCTGGTGGGGAGCGGGGCAGCATTCTGTGGTTCGCTTCAGGTGCCCAAACGTCTTGAGAGCCAGTGTGGTGTAGTGGTTAAGAGCGGTAGACTCGTAACCTGGGGAACCGGGTTCGCTTCCCCGCTCCTCCACATGCAGCTGCTGGGTGACCTTGGGTTAGTTACATTTCTTTGAAGTCTCTCAGCCCCACTCACCTCACAGAGTGTTTGTTGTGGGGGAGGAAGGGAAAGGAGAATGTTAGTCGCTTTGAGACTCCTTCGGGTAGTGATAAAAGCGGGATATCAAATCCAAACTCTTCCTCTTCTTCTTGATGGCCAAAATCCATCACTTGTCTCCACTCAAACACATTTGCCAGTTTGCCACCCATTCACTCAGTTTGGAGAGGTCCTTTGGGAGCTCTTCGCAATCTTTTTGTTTCCAAGGACCATGAACAATTTTAGCGTCATCAGCAAGCTCACTTGAAACTCTATAGACCAGGCATGTCCAATTTCCAAGAGACTGCGATCTATTCCACTATAAAAAAACCGGCAGTGATCTACCCATTGGATTGGCCCAAGTTTCTCAGCTTTTTTTTAGGAAGTCAAAGATGATGAGCTTTTTTGGGGGGGGGGGAATCAGGATCACGCGATCAACCACGATCGACTAGACACCCTGCAATCAACTGGTAGATCGTGATCAACCTGATGGACATACTTGCTATAGATTGTTCATGAAGAAGCTGAAAAGCACAGCCCCTAGAATCCATCCTCGGAGGACTTGCACTTTCTACTTCTCATCATTAGAACGGTGCATTTAAACTCCGTCGTCTTGGGATGCGGCTCCCTGAACACCAAGCCTGGGACGCTGGGGCTTCTCTTTAGCTCGGCATCAGCAGGTCCATGCTCAGTCCAAGTGGAATGAATGGGATCCTCCTGCAGCAGCAGCAGCTCCTCACTGGCCATATGCCACAGCAGTCCCTTAACAAACAGCTGGCTGGCAGCAGGGACCCAGGTCAAAACAGTTGCACTGGGTAAACCTGGAGCACTGCAACATCTTAAGATCGCAAAACAGGGGGTCTTATTCAGAAGGTTATCTTCATTTACACCTGAAAAGAACTGAACCAAGCAGCTGGAGAGATTATTATTATTATTATTATTATTATTATTATTATTATTATTATTTATATGCAGTAGTTGCATGTGGATCTGCTCTATGAACTGGGTGCAATTTGAAAACACTGCAGCAGCTTCTGCTCCTCATCCTCCTTCTTCTTCAATACGTTACCTGTTTTGTTAAGGGCACCATGTTGGCGAACCCTGTCTTAGATAAATTATTTGAGCTGGCTGCTCTGTGCGCACACGCATGGGCACGGGAGTCTGAAACAAAGCCACAAAACTCCAAAGAAAACACATTCATCATTACGGTGTAGAAATGCTACAAGAATTAAATTTCGCAATTTGGAGATGAGCCAAAGGAGAGCAGCTGTTCGGCATGCCAGGGGCTGGCTGCACAAAGAGGAGTGGTGGGAGCAACGAGCCAGGGAACCCTCAAGGGAAACCCCAGAGGAGGAAGGCTCAGAGCCCCAGGATTGGTGGTGGGACACAGAGGAGAGGTCAGAGGGAGAAGATTGGAAGGAGGTGGCGTTGGAAGCTGAAGGTGGCAACAGGGTTTGGTGAGCAGGAGGAACCTGTGAAAGGGAGCAGTTCAGGCTCCGAGGCTGAAGTAGAGGGGCGGGCTCAAGAGATAGCTGAAGAAGCCAGGGAGTCCCTAATAAACATGGAAAAAGAAGGCTTCCAGAACACCACCTGGCTTAGCTTAGATTAAATCCCACTGGCAGTCAGACTGTCTCTCCAAGATTTACCATTTGAACAGTTATCTGGAAAAAAATTGATTTACAAGTACGTTCATCGATAGCAGGAAGTCAAGAGATACGAAATAAGGAGCCAAGCTGAAGTTGTTTAAAAAAGGCTTGAACTCCCTATGTAGAAGTTGATATGAAAATATATATATTTATCTTTTCTTTTTTTGAAATTTGTTATCTGTATTTTTTATTCTTTGTTCTGTTTCTTTTTTCTTTTTATATTCTCTATTTATTTATTTTTAGTTTTTTATGTATATTTGATGTACCGGTATTTACGTGTTTGCAACTAATAAAAATAAATAAATTAAAAAAGAGATTTATTTTTTTTAAGGCAACAGCCGTCGCCGCCGTCGCCAGGGAGTCTCCCTCTCCTGCTGTGACAAGCTCCCTTCCCGCTGGCCTCCAAGAACTCACAGGGTAATGAGGGGAGCAGAACAGAGGCCAGAGGTGTGCAGGCGCAGTTCGAGACTGCTTGGGAAACATCTGGGAGAGGAGGAGCCTTAAGGGTGGTAGAAGGTAGGGGCCTTCAGTCCTGGCATCTGCTCCAAAGGGGCATGTCTTACTAGGAATTGTTGCTGTGACAACGAGGCTGAGTTGTATTTCATTTCCAGTTAACTTCACCAGCATGAGAGATTTTCTTCCTTTCTTGCTGACCTGCGTCTGACTCCCGCATGGGACACATGAGCCCCAGTGAAATGAGTGGGGGCTCCTTTTCCCTTCCATGGGTCCTGCGACCTACCTAGGCTTCCCTCCCCACAACAAGGACACGTCAGGGAGAGACAACCCTCCGTTTCACAAAGCTCGTTTTATTATCGACGTCGAGGGAACATAATTGTCAGTACTTGGTGACAGCACAGCACAATCACAGGCTACGGTTACCGTGTAATCAAATGCCTTATTACAATTATAATTTGCAATCAATGAACTCCCATGCAATGGAGGTTTTAGAAACATGATTCCAGCAGAGGGGGGAAGACAGATGACCCTCCCAGTGACATAATTTTGGCAATAAATTAAACCAGCATTCTCATGATTATGCAAAGGAAAAACACAATTCTTTGAGGAACGCAGCAAGAGGAGGCCAACGCAGGCCCAGGGAAGGGCTGGCAGCGAAAAGCATGTTCTGCGGAGAAAATGGCAGTGTTGGGAGGAGATATTCTGCCTCCTGCTAAGGTCAGTGGAAGGTTTCTGCCTTGCCTTCCTGCAATCACCGGCAAGTGGGTTTCACAAGCTGCCCTCCGATGTGCGATGTCTAGCATAATGAGATTCACGTTTTGGCCACGCTGATTGAGCTGCTGCGTCCTACAGTCTTGATTTGGCCCTTCTAGATTCTCCCTCTCTCTTCCGCCTGCCCTGCAAATGGGCTGCTGGATTGCTCTCGAATAAAACGCCCCATTCTGCTGCTGGAACTGGAGTTGATGGATTGACACTTGACGCGGAGGGGGCTTCTATCCTCCTCTGCCAGCCAGGCTCTGCAAGGGAACGAAAAGCAGCAAGGTGAAATTTCAACCCCACCGTGAAGGGAAACAGTGTGCCTGAAAACAGAAGGGTTGGGGGGGGGGCTGATTTGAGATTTCGACAAGGACTAGAACCTCCAGACACTTTCACTATGATTTGGCATTCCTTTATTGTTACATATGCAATGGAACCATCCTTTGAAGACGACCCTCATCACAAGCCTGGCGGATTTGATAATCAGATAATGCTAATGTGCTTTATTTTAGTTATTTTAACCCATGTGTAGCTGTACTCATTCAACTTTATAGCCTGGTTTTTCATCTTTCAAGTTTCATCTTTTTTTTAGTGTGTGTGTATGATTTTATTAAGACCTTTCATAATATATTACAATGAAAAACAAACTAATCTAAACAAAAACAAAAACAAAGAAAGAAGAAAAGAAGAATATAAAATCCTCATTCACAGGTAAATCTCAACTTGTCCCACAGAGAGAGAGGTGAACCTTTCTAGCTCTCACCTGCGAGGTTCCCTTTTTTCTGGGATATCTTTCCTTCCCTGCCTCTGAGAGCACAGGTAATTTCCATCTGTTGTTAAAACTGTTTTCTCTGCACCTCACCAAAATGCTGGAGAGGGTGCACCTCCACAGGCACATACTTTCACATGTGGTGGGAGTGCCCCAAAATCCAACTATTCTGGACAACAACCATACGAGAAATAGGTAAGATAACCTATCAAGCAAGTGCTAGAAATCACCCCAGAATTAGTCTTGCTAAACATCTTCCAAGACAACAATGCCCACTTACACCACAAAGAACTCATAACTCACCTACTTTCAGCAACCAGAAACATAACCAGACACTGGAGAGACCTGTCAGGAGTAAGCATGGCGCAATGGTACCAAGTAGTATGGGAAATAGCCCTACTAGAAAAACTAACCAGTAAGCTGAAACTGACACAGGGACAAATAGAAGACGACGCCTTCACCCTGGTATAGTTCCCCTTCATCACACACGCAACCCAACAAGACAATGACAAAAATCTACCAACAACATACAAATCAGTATGACTAACCTGATCAAAAACACCCACCCACTCCACTCACACATGAAAACAAAGCCCACCACAAACAAACAATCACACCCTACGCCAACCCTGACCTCTCTCACAACCAAAGGAGCACTAGCAAACAACAAAGAACCTGCACAAACAACGCTGACACCAAACCCTACATGTACTAAGTAAAATAGAAACAGTGTCACCCCACCCCACCCATCTCCCCATCCCGCCCACCTCTTTCCCCCTTTTCTTCCTAATGTCTCAACAAACGAAACTGATTTGTAAAAATGTTACATGGAAAAAATACGAGAGAGACATTACACATACCTTTGTAAATCAAGAAAATCTTTAATTTAATTTTTTTTTAAAAAAACTGTTCTCTCTGTTTTATATGCATTATAAAATGAAATTTAAGAAACTTTACACCCCCCCCCAACTCCCCAA
Source organism: Lacerta agilis (assembly GCF_009819535.1). NCBI lineage: Eukaryota > Metazoa > Chordata > Lepidosauria > Squamata > Lacertidae > Lacerta > Lacerta agilis. Next base: position 5,796,525 of record NC_046321.1, on the reverse strand, counting down.
AAAGGGGCCAGGACACCATCTGATCCAATGACACACCCAAAAGGCAGGGCGATTATTCTCCCAACAGCAGCAGCAGCCCCACTCCACCTGCCCCCACGACAGAATCTGAGCCCAGCTGCATGCCACCAGGAGGCTGCAGGTGAGGTGGCTGCAGACCAAGAGAGCTGCAGGTGGCTCAAACAAGTGAGCTAGAAGGCATCCTCCCCACAGGACTGCAAAGGAAGGCAACCCATGATCCCATTGAGAAAGCCCTCACCAGCATCTCTCTTCGGAAGTATCCTTTAAGCATCCTGAACACAAAGTAAGAAGGTTGGAAGACCAAACTGCCTATGTGTCACCTTGCAGCTGGGGAGGCAGCCAACATACTTTTTGCCTCTCTTTATGTGAGGGAAGGCAGATGACCGTCGCTTGGGGCTCCAGTCATATTCAACAGAACTGGGCTCTGCCTGGTAGAAAAATCCTGGGCAAGTGTTGACCCCTCCACCTCCTTCTGTTGCATCCTAATTCTTACCCGCTTCCAAACCCTCCACAAAGCCACTATTGCTGTGAAGCTGTTGGCTTAACTGACACCCCCAAAACTGATACTTGACTGCAGTGAAGTCTAAAATGTCAAGATTCATCCCTCGTTACTCCCCTTCTCCCACCCCACCCCGTTTGGTACACTTGGTGATCCCCTCCTTTTGTTGAAATGTAGACTGTATGCTCCCTGGGGCAGGAACCTTTCCTTCCTTCCTTCTTTCGTTGTTGTTGCTGCTTATTCTGCAAAGCTCAATGTGCCTTAAGGGTGCTATTTCAAATAACAAACAGCAGCAATATTGCAACGATCCCAACAACCTTTTTTTGCGATCTATATGAAAATCAACACCTGCCACTCAATCTTGAGAAACAGCACTGCCAGCAGAACAGGGGGGAGACCAGACACGTCCCCTTTGCAAACACACTTTGAGCAAAAGCAGCTTGCACCTGTGATGAAAATCGGCAGCCGAGCCACACTTCCCAATCTTTTAGCCTATTACACTAAGTGCTTGGTGAGTTCCCAACTGCCCCTGCATGCAGATTGAGCAGATGAAACCAAACATGCTGTAGAGCAGGCATGTCCAAAATCCGTTTCGAGGGCATAATCCGGCCCGCCGGTCAGTTTAATCCAGCCCCTGTGGCAGTTTATTTCCTAGGGTAAAATCCTAAAAAAAAAAAACCCTCAACAACTTCAATCCTAAAAAAGGTCAACAACTTTGGTTGGCCCTTTCCTTGGCCCCCACAGCCCTTCACTTCATCAAATCTGGCCCTCTTTGAAAAAAGTTTGGACACCACGTCTGTAGAGGGAAGTGAGGGGCAGGTGGGGCTTGTCAACCCGGGAGGGAAGCCCATCTAGGAGAAGTAAACTCTGATCCTAAACCTCCACTGCCTTCCTTGCAGGGTATCTTTGGGAGAAGAAAAGGCTAAGGAGTATACCATACACACATCCAGAGTGGAGTGCCCAGGACGGTTGGATGGCGCCTTGTACGCCTCCTTCCAGCAACTCCAGCAGCTCTCCTTTCCTTTGCATCACATCATCAAGGCCAAGAGGAGGATCTTGTTGCCTGGGCAGCCCAAGACCTCCAGACACACTGACCAGGCTTTGGTGCTGCTAATACAGAAGTTTGACTTCAGCCCACGGTGCCACCCTCCTTTGCCTCTCGAGACAGACGGATGTCAACAACAAGGGCTCCTCTTCACATTGCCATTGTGGTGCGGAGGCTCCTGAAGTGGGGTACAAGGGGGAAAAGTTTGCCCCAGCATATTTTCCCTCCCGGTGTTCTTGCAAGGCATTTTCTTCCCACCTGTGATGGCCCAGTGCTGCAGGGTCCATTTTATTCCACGTTAGCTTGTATCACCCAGTCAAATAACCTTGATGGCTTCTTCCTTGCGACAGGAGGGCATCTTCTACAACAGAATCTTATTATGAAAAGCCTGGCTACACATTACTCTCATGGTGCGAAGAGCGTGAACTGGGCTCTGACTATTAAAAAACCTGAAGTTCCCTGGAGACAGGCAGGGTAACCTATAGGGGCTTGCAGGAAAACTGGAGCCCTTGGCGATTTTTCTCCCTCTTGTCTTTCTCCTTGTCCACCTGTATGTCTCTGCTGCTCTCCCCAAAGACAGTTAGCCGCTCAAGGAGCTATGCAAGGAGGAAGGGGGACAGAACCCTCTCTCTAGTTTCTCTGCCTGCCTCCAGGGAACCTTCGGAAATCTCAGCAGCTAAAGCCTGGCTTATGCTTGGATAAGTTCCGTGTGATGAATGTAACACATAGCCAGGCTCTTAACATTCAACACTGCATAAATTTAAACACTGCATAAATTAACATAATATCTTTCAGGGGCAAAGTGGGGGGTGGGGTGAGAAATGCCACAACTTGAAAAGCAGAACCCTGCTACTTCCCTTTAGGAATCTGCCAGGTGAGGCAGGAAAATACAGGTGGCTGCCCATCACACAGATTGCTGACAGATTGAAAAAACAAAACACCATTTCCACTGGAAGGATGGGGGTGGGGGGGTGGGGGTGGGACAACCACCCACATTTCCACTGCAAGAGATGCCCTGTATGACACAGAGAAGATTGAGTTGGGTACGCAGGGGGTTCCATTCTGTGTTTTTGAAGCAGCAGTAGCTACACCTGCAACATTTTGGATTAATTGCTCAGAAAACTTGCTAATTGTTGGACATTTCCCTTGGTTAAAAACAATCTCTCTCGCATGTGCGCCAAATTATTCACTGCAATGACTTCAATCAGAACAGCAGGCGCAGGACTTTCAGGCAGAAAAGCAGAATCGTCTGTGCCTCCTCAGCATAGTGTTTTTAGCCGCTTAGATAAAGGGCAATATTATAGCAACCATCAAGACAAACAACTCTGAGCACAAGGGGCTTGGCTGATGAAGGGGAATATATTCCCTCCCACTCCCATTTTTTTTAATTTTTTGTTTTGTTTTGTTTAGTCGTTTAGTCATGTCCGACTCTTCATGACCCCATGGACCAGAGCTTGCCAGGCACTCCTGTCTTCCACTACCTCCCGCAGTTTGGTCAGACTCATGTTGGTAGCTTCGAGAACACTGCCCAACCATCTTGTCCTCCATTGTCCCCTTCTCCTTGTGCCCTCCATCTTTCCCAACATCAGGGTCTTTTCCAGGGAGTCTTCTCTTCTCATGAGGTGGCCAAAGCCTTGGAGCCTCAGCTTCAGGATCTGTCCTTCCAGTGAGCACTCAGGGCTGATTTCCTTCAGAATGGATAGGTTTGATCTTCTTGCACTCCAAGAGCATTAATTCTTCGGCGATCAGCCTTCTTTATGGTCCAGCTCTCACTTCGCTACATTACTACTGGGAAAACCATGAAGCTGATGAACCTGCGCTGGGGAAGATTTTGTTTTTGGTAGGAGATGGTCATGGCAAGGAGAGGCACTAGGACAGGGGTCAGCAAGGTTTACCTCGCCTTGGCCAGTTCACTCCAGCGGAGATCCCTCCATGGGCCGGATCACGCGTACACCTGCCCACGATTTCTGGCGTCTGTGCAGATGCGATTTCCGGCGCCACGGAAGCAAGTCACCGTGCCATGCTGGTTTAGCGCAGCGTGCGGGGACTCACTGAGCGGGTGGCTTGGTTTGGGGGCAGCTCATGAGCCGGTTAAACGACCCCCGTGGGCCTCTTGTGGCCCATGGGCCTTAGGCTGCCGACCCCTGCACTAGGAGCAAGACCGCATCTGGTTGCTTAAGAAATTGGAACGGTGCATGGGGCAAGACCAACCGGCTACATCCCTGCTCAATGCAACCAAGCTAGCTGTCAGACCAGAGGCCTATCTAGTCCAGCAACCTGTTCTCACAGTGGCCGACCGGATGCTTATGGGAAACACAGAAGAAATACATGTGGCAGTGAGTTCCACAGTTTAACTAAGCACTGCATGGAGAAGCACTTTCTGTTCTGATCCAACAGTCAGCTTCATTGAATGTCCACGAGTTCCAGTGTTATGACAGAGGGAGAAAAGCTTACTGTTATGTTTTCCCCCTTCAAGATCCCATTCTTGCTGTAAGCGCGCATAAACGCTGATTGCTGTCGGCCGCCACTGCCTTGCCTTGATAAACATGGTCACGATAAACAACAGTCGTCATCGGAACCCTGCTCTGGTGGAGGGGAGAAATATATCAATAATATGCTTCGCTTTATCAAACTGCCTTGAGAGAACTTCAGATAAAGATTTAACTCGAGATACAGCCAAGTGTCAAAGCCCTCAATATTAGTAGCTCCATGAGGTTTTTCTAAGGGAGAGATGGAGTCGGGAGATTACCGAGTGCGAAATACGGAGTGTGCAGATGACAAGACGAGCCGATTGCAATCGAGGCAGGAAGGAAAGAGGAGTCAATAAATTCAATTTATGAGCAGCACAAAAAGAGTCTTCGGCTGCCGTGCTGGTAGGCAGCATCACCACCTGGAATTCAGATTCCCTCCTGTGTCTGCTTCTCAGCGTTATTGAGCCGGTTTCCAAACGCAATTTTTGTTGCTGCTGTTCTTCTTCTTCGGTAGCCGATTTCGGATTGACTTCTTCGTCTCCTGATTTCCCTCTCCTCGGCTTATTTATCCCCTCGCATGCATCTGTCTGTGTTAATCACAGTCTGGTTTTCATACAGCCTTCAAAGCCAACTATTTGTTTAGATTCTTCAGTCACCAGCAGCTTATAGGGGGGAAATTGCGCCCCCACCTATGGCCCACAAAGACTACAAAAACATCACTTTGGGATGTATGTGTAAAAATATAGCTACCTCTAACCCTTTGGACGAACTATATAGCTCCTGTTGACTCAAAAAAGCAAACGACATTTTACAGGATTCATCTCATCCTGGATATAGTCCTTCGGGCAAGAGATACAGAACAATTAAATCTAGAATGAATAGGCTAAAAAACAGTTTTTTATCCAAGAGCTATAACTTAAATGCTGTAACTAAATGATATGATCTTGGGGAGTCGGGATGGATGGTATGTATGTGTATGTGTGGCTGTAAATGTATAAATGCATATATGTGGCTGTAAATGTGGGATGGCATTCAATTTCATTGTACTATGTACAATGACAATAAAGTATCTACCCATCTTTTCAACAGCATGATAAAAGCGATTTCTGTTCCCATATGGGCACACCTAAGCATATATGAGCATGGTTTAATTGTTATCGCTGCTTTCAAAGGACTCCAGGAAACGCCATTTTGGTAGGGTACTGTCTTACAGACCCCCAGCCTCCTCCTAACCTGCCCAGGATTCCTCGGGGCGAATTCAGGACCACCTGCTTTAACATGCACCGTAAGCTGTGTTCTATGTATCCATATCCTAGAACAGGTTCATGAGCGTGGAATGAAATCCCACTAGTAATTATAGAGGGCCATCAAAACTTAACAACTGTCTGCATCAGAGAGGAAGTGCGGTACTGGGGTGCTGGTGTTCTTCCAGAAGGCACAGCAGCGATAGTCTGCGATGCTACTCTGGATGCTCAACAAATATGCGAATGACAGCCACGACTCCACCTTCTATTCCTGCTGTTTTGGGGAAAGTTTGACGATAATGTCTAACTTTATGCTGCTTTCAACATGCTGCAATAATGATATAGCAGTACCTCGCGTTACGTAACCCTCTGGTTACATAAACTTCAGGAGGCGAAGTATTTTTCCGGGTTTCGCCGCACGCACATGCGCAGAAGTGTTCTACCACGCCGCACGCATGCGCAGAACAGGCACCTCCAGTAGCTAAAACCTCGGGATCCGACCGGAGCTCTGGAACGGATCCCATCTGCAACCGGAGGTACCAATGTATTTCTTTATGCTCTCTCCATTGGTTTATGTTGTTCATTAATAACACAAAATATTAAAAATAAATAAATAAGAACAGCAACAGATTTTGGAACTGTTGGGGCATCGTTGCCAAGTAAGGAAAATGCTTCGTTGTCTGTCTACAGGAGGACTTCTGTGGCATGGGGATGTGCATTTAAGGGCGGGGGATGAAGCACAAAATGAATCTTTGCTCAGGCATTAGGTAGGCAATTGCACCTCATCAGTGATGTCGTAGGCGTTATCTGAACTGGGTGGACAATCTCTGGGCATAAGCCTACAGTGGTTGGACCTGTGAGGTCTCCCCATTTAGCCTGCAACGCTGCTTCAGCCAAACCACACCCATGCACCCTATGCTTGGCATCATGACACCAGGTGTAGGAGGCAGGTGAAAACCTGGCTCAGCCAAAAGGGGGTTTGGCCGGCAGTGGCTGCAACACCATACGCAAGCCAATCTTAAAGGGGTTCCCTAAGACCGAACCATCAGCTGACCCTGAGTTTTCCTAAGGTCCTTTCAAAGTGCTGTCCTGTGGAATGCTTTGAAAGAAGCCCTGAAAGTGCAGGGCAAAAAAAATGGTATCACCTTGGTGTCAGGTGACTTGGCCCACCCACCTGTCAAATTTGGCCCGCAAGGGGTAGGGGACATAACCGTCTGGCCCACCAAACAGATGCAGTTCTTCACCCTTGTTGTGTAAGGAGACAGTGCAGGCCACATGTCAGCCTCAATAGTTATACAGATGGCATTGACCTTGGTGTGTGGGGAAGACTTGAATTTTTATAGCAAAACCAAATTGCTGTTTGGTTGCTGTGGGGTGGGGGAAAACAGAGCCACGACTTACAGGGAAGATATCCGAATCCACGGCAACAGGAGAGTTATGTGGCCATTTCTCAGAAAAACCTGAATTGCTCGTACATTGTGAAAGCCAGTGTGCTGGACCCAGGGGTGAAACCAGAAAGTTAACTCAGGATAGTGAAAGGATGATTGTCCGAGTAGTGAGGAGAATTAAGCAGAGCCAAAATTCCAGATTCTTATCTCAGGTGCACACTACAGACGCTGAGGTATCCCATAGAATTTGAGAGTGGAAGTGGAGACTGAGGTCATTTTGAACAGTGAGGACCAGTGGAACCCAGACGAACGAGATTTGCTTTTCAGCAGGGCAACGGTGGTTGGTGATTTGAGTGTCAGGATTATAAAGCTTCCTCCGTTCTTCCCCGGAAACCTGACTTTGTAGGCTTGAGTGGAGATAACAGAATAAAGGAGGACTCGGTGCTGCTTCCCCTCTCTGCCACCAGCTGAATCAGAATAGCAGGAGTGCTGTGAGGGGCTACCATACTGGAGGAACAAGCGTGAAACTCGGAGGCGACAGCGAGGGAGCAAGCGAGGGAGCGGGCAGCACACAGGGCAGGCAACGGGGAGTAGGCAACAATCATGTATCTATAAAGATGCCGTAATTGGCCCTTTCCATCTCTCAGTTCCATGCATACGGTCTACGCCAGCTTACTGCATTCTCTTGAGAGACTCCACAAAGTAAACTTGGCAAGCTGCCTTGACAACCATTATAAACTGGCGTGTCCCCGGATTTGCAGACATGCAAAGCGAGCAAACGATAGCCATACAAGCTAGAGCGCGGCTTCTGGCCCTGCCGGTCCACCGGGGACGCTCTCTGAAAGAGAGCGGGCCAACTTCGTGGAAATGGAATTATAACAAGAGCAGAAGAGGATAATTTATAAAGCACCACCAGAAGCAAGCCAAGAGGATGCGTGCAACTGCCTTTGCTGGCAACGTTCGCCGCAGAGCCGCTGGATGCATTCCAGCAAAAAGTTCAGAGCTTTGCCGAAATAAATGGGAACTGAGTAAGAGCAACGCTACCAAAAGAAAAGAAAAGACACTTTCCACTAATTATTGTTCTCCAACTGCCTACCACAAGGGAAACTGCAGATAAAAGCCCAGGCGCTGGCATCACCTCCTTCTAGAAGGCGACCTGGTTAGTACCTAAATTGCATGTGGGGAAACGGCCCTTCGCAATAGGTCAGCATAATTAGCAATGAACTATCACTTTTTAAAATTAAAATAAAAATACAATTTATTAAGGTCTATAGAGAGAAAAACAAAACTTGGTATCATTTCCCTTTTTAAAAAATCCAATCTAAGACTTTGATCTAGATACAATAAAAACATAAAAAGGGGGAGGGAGGAATAGAGAAAGAAAAAGAAAGAAATAAAGAGAAAAGAGCAGAAAAGAAGTTAAAAGAGAAAGGCAGGAAAAAAATCAGAAAGTAAAAAGCTTCCGATTCTTCATCTGTCCGCTAAATAAAAATAATATCCAATAAAAACATATTGGACAAAGTCCAATCCAATATGGCACCCAACAAAGCCACTTTCTTTAAACAAACATTATCTCCAATCCTCCAATCCAAATATCATTATTTATTTTTATTTTTCATGCAAAAAGCCTATGAGAGGTTTCAAATCTCTGGCAAATGTTTTTAACAATGACTTTTCTCTGATTAAACCAATGCAACATCCGGAACAAAGCCCAGGCATGTCAGGTGACCCCTCGGGGGCTCAACTTCTACCCGCCACCCCTGTTTCTGCAGCCTTAGTTTATTAAGCCCCTGGCAGACAGCTGTATATGGCTGGTCGGCTTAATTCAGCTTGGTGGGTGAAATACTGAGCAGGTCTAGGCTACACCACCAAGCCCCTTGGCATGAGGGGAAGTGGGCAGAGTGTGTGACCACAGACTCCATGTTTGGAGAATGACACAAAAAGTGGCAGGCACAATGGGTTGTATCCAGTGGTGTCTTTCCACTGATGGAATGAACTCTGGTCCAGCAGAGGCTTCTACCTCCACTGAGATCTATTAAAGAGGTTTGGGACGAAGTGGGAGATGGCACAGAAGACAGCAGAGGTGGATGGGGAACCTGGAGAAACAGTGTCTCTCCCCATTCCTCTGAAAGAAGCTTCCGTTGTATCGAAGAACGCTCTGTCTGCCGTTGGACACAACCCAATATTCATAGTACTGGCACGAAAGACCCAAGAAGAAATTCTATCGGTCTTTTGTTCCACAAACTTCTGGTTCATCGTTGAAGAGTTTGCCCTTCGTTTAGCTGGAACAGGCAAAGCAGGCACAAGGCTGGAAAAGCCGAAGAACATCCAAAAATAGGTAAGAGTGTTATTATTGGGGCAAGGAAGGAGGTTATATCTAGCAAGGAGGGTGCCAAGCGATGCTGTATAGATTTGACAAAATGTGAAGAATCTATACTTGCAACAGCGTAATTCAGGGCCGGCTAGAAGCAGTGAAAGGCGGGGGAGGATTTAAATGCATTTCAAATGCAGACATGGATCCCAACCCCCAGCAATTGCAGCTAAGCTCACCCGCCGTCAGTTTAAGCAAGGTGTACGGAAAGAACTAAGGGACGCGGGTGGCGCTGTGGGTTAAACCACAGAGCCTAGGGCTTGCTGATCAGAAGGTCGGCGGTTTGAATCCCCGCGACGGGGTGAGCTCCTGTTGCTCGGTCCCTGCTCCTGCCCACCTAGCAGTTCGAAAGCATGTCAAAGTTCAAGTAGATAAATAGGTACCGCTCCGGCGGGAAGGTAAACGGCGTTTCCGTGCGCTGCTCTGGTTTGCCAGAAGCGGCTTGGTCATGCTGGCCACATGACCCGGAGGCCGTACGCCAGATCCCTCGGACAGTAACACGAGATGAGCGCCGCAACCCCAGAGTCAGGCATGACTAGACCTAAAGGTCAGGGGTCCCTTTACCTTTTATGGAGAGAACTACATAGAGACTCTATGAATTGAAAGCAAATCGGGGGAAGAGAAATCCAATATTAAATTGTTCACAATGCTACGTGTTAAACAATACCGTAGAAATAAATGGAACAGGATTGGCCAAATCCCTAGACCACACCATAAAATAATGGAAAAGAGGTGCAGAGAATGACAACAACCTTGCAAAATGGTCTAAGGCAGGAAACTACCCAGAAGGCCCAGAGCAGGGGTAGGCAACCTAAGGCCCATGGGCCACAAGCGGCCCACGGGGGTTGTTTAACCGGCCCACGAACTGAGCCACCCGCTTGGTGAGCCCCTGCCCGCTGCGCTAAACCGGCACAGGGACTCGCTTCCGCAGCACCAGAAATCGCGTCTGCACATGCACAGATGCCGGAAATTGCGGGCGCACGCTCATGTGCATGCACAGTCCGGGCCACAGAGGGATCTCCGCTGGAGTGAACCGGCCCAGGCGAGGTAAACCTTGCGGACCCCTGGGCCAGAGGGAGCTCCACCGATGTACCACCGTTTCCCTGCTCCCTCCACCTGCTTTTTGGGACTCACCTGCTTGGCATGGTTGACACACTTCAAGTACTCGCTGGCCAGAACTGAGCAGCTCAGTGTCTGCTGGGAGTTTTCCTGGTAGCACTGGAAGATTTTGCTCTGTAAGTCAGCACACACAGGGCGAGACTCGTATCGCCTGCAACGGGGTGGGGGGTGGGGAGGCAGGGGAGATAGATGGAGGAGGAGGAAGAAGATAGGTGTTGAATGGCAGCTTTCACACCAATTTACACTAATTTATAGGAAACAATGTATTATTATATAGATTATGTCACTTGCAGAAAATAGGTTATTTGTTTTCTTAATTATGTGATCAAGATCAGGGGTCCCCAAACTAACTGGATGCGGCCCAATCGCCTTCTAAATGCGGCCCGTGGACGGTCTGGGAATCAGCGTGTTTTTACATGAGTAGAATGTGTCCTTTTATTTAAAATGCATCTCTGGGTTATTTGTGGGGCATAGGAATTTGTTCATTTTTTTTTTCAAAATATAGTCCGGCCCCCCACAAGGTCTGAGGGACAGTGGACCGGCCCCCTGCTGAAAAAGTTTGCCGACCCCTGATCAAGATTCATACAGACGAAAGGTCCATCCAGTCCAGCACTCTGTTTCAATAAATTGCCATCCTCATGCCCTGAACCCTCCCCTGTTGCTTGATACCAGAAGATATCATAGGGGTACTCTTGGAAATCAGATGAGACTTCCCTCCGCCCACCAGGTTATCAACGTACCACAAATGGCTACCGTGGCTACGTGTGGGCTAGTAAATTTTTGGGGTGGGCTAGCAACATATGTGGACTTATTTCCAAAGCTAGTTTCATACAATATCCAAAAGAAACATTCATTCATTCATTCATTCCCTTCACCCCAAGGTCCCAAGACAGGTATAGCCCAAGGAAGTAACACATGCAACATTAAAAGAAAACAGTAGACACAGCGCAATCGCAGAGAGTTTCTTCTCCCAAGAATTAATGAACAGGAACCAAGATTTCCCAAGTACTCAGTGTATATTGCCAGCCTTCCCCAATCCATGCAAACACAATACATTTTGGCAGTTCAGCTGCTTTCCACAGTTCTTTCTACATCCAGTCTTTCTACAACAGATTTACAATCAGCATTTTCAATGTTGACAGATCCAAGATTAACTCAGTACGCTCCCTCCTTACAATCCGTCTTAGGAACCTACCTCGACATTTACTAGATTCGCAGGAACTATGTAGTCACTCGTGGTTTGGGTTACCTGAATTGCCTCTCTCCAAAGGTCTCCCATCATCATCATCTTTTAGAAATTACGCTGATGCAGATTTACATAGAAATAGCTGGCTTTTTACCGGCCGACATCTGCGCCGTCCAGCTGCATAGATGCTACACAATCCTACGGCATTAGGTATCAACCTTTCTTCCTGTTGTTCTCACTATAGCAGGAGTGGGAACTGGAAGTGCCCCATGGGCCAGATCCTCAGTTTCCCCCCCTCTGCAGGCCACCCACCTGTCAAAGTTCAAAGGGGCATTGAATAACAGAAGCAACTACAGCCCAGGCACACACACACACACACACACACACACACACGGTCCCTCTGCCATCATCACTCTCCAGCACCCACCACCAGACTTGAGAAGTGGTTGTTTCTGCTGTTTGGTAAATGAAAACCACATAGCAGTCGAAATACACCTCATTCCTCTCTTTTGAAAATCAATATGTGAACACAAACGTTTTCCCCATAAATCCAATATGCAGCTCAATCATATCGTCCACGTAGTATCATTTTAAGTAGAACATGGTGTGAGAGAGAGACGCTCATCTGTGAGTGTGTCCTACAATGAATATTTTTATGCTCCTTATTTCGGATTGGTTTGGGAATAACCATATTTTAACAAAAAGGATGAAAGTGAGATGCAAAGCAGTCAACTGCTCCTTAAGAGGGCTCGGTTCTTGGCAGCCTTGCAAGTTGTAGAAGCAAAAAAGAAACCAGAGGGTGACTGCTAATTCTCCTTTATTTTACAGCACATGCCAGATTTTTTTTTTTTTAAACCACCTCTCCGGTGCTCTTGATCATTATGCTTTTTGGGAAGCCAAATTCAAAATCCAGCCTAGCGGCCTTGCTCTGTAGGCTCCAAAAGTTGAGACTTCTGTAGATACTCGAGGCCAAGAGGCTTTCATAGAATCATCGAGTTGGAAGGGACCACAACGGTCATCTAGTCCAACCGCCTGCAATGCAGGAATCTTTTCTGTCCAACATGGGGCTTGAACCCACAAGATTTAAGAGTCCATGCTCTACCAACTAAGCGATCTTCCATGTACAAATGTGCTCTTGGTAGCTGCTCCTGCTGTCAACAAGTATTTTTAGAGGGGGACCCTGGTAAAGCTAATGTGGAAGATTCTGGGTTCAATTCCTGGGTTCAATCTCCAGATTTTTTTAAAAAAATGATTCGTGTAGCAGCAGATGATAGGAAATACCCCTCCCTCCCTGAAACCCCGAAGAGCTGCTGATCAATGTGTGTCACCCAAGATCCAAAAACCTCATATTGAGAGAGGAGCTTCCCTGAGGAGGTGCAGGCCGCTGCCAATCGAGAGGCAAACGTCTGCCTGAATAGCCCTCCACCACTTTGGATACAGGATGTGACCGAGTCAGGAGGCACAATCCAAAATGTCATCTGCAGAACTGATCTGCGCATTGCATTTCCTAGTCAAAAAGTTGGGCTTTCTGTCTGGAGAGACAGGGTGTGGTGTGTGACACTGCTGTGCCAACTGCTCCCTCACCAACTTGCGACCTTCAGGATTTGAGCTAAAGAAAGCGATTCTCCCGTATTAGCACATTCATCTACTATGCTTGCAAGGGTTGGGGGGAGCAAGAGTAAACTCATAAAGATGATCCAAAGACTGGGTAGCACGATGTACGATGCTGCTGGAAGCAGACTTTTGTGGACTGTCAAGGCCAGGAGCCAGAGTGGTGTCCAGAATTGGTTTACTTGTGACAGGTAGTTATAACCCACCTTTTAGGACAAAGGCCTCCCATGTATGCTTCCTCAGAGAGCCTCTTTGGGGAACCTCAGGACATGAGTCACTGAAAGGACCCACTTGCCCCCATAGCTCTTCTTTTGAGTGAGCAGAAATGGGCCTGAGCTGACCACCACCCTTCTTAATTGTGTCCTCAGAAGTTGACTGTGACACAATATGAGAACCGATGCTGCGGCTTCTGTGCCTGATAACCATGAAGGCTACAGCTGCATCCACCACCCCCCACCCCCGAAAAAGCTCGGAGGGACGCAGCACGCACATGCTTCGTATGACTTATGACTCACCACTCTCATGATTCACCACTTCTAATGAAACCTAATGGAAGCCCAGCTGCGGACTGCTAATAGGGTTTGTTTGGAGAGTCACTGCAAGCAAAGCAATTAACCTAAACTTAGAACAGCTCCTGAACTGTTCAGATGAGGTAATTCCGATGGCAAGGCTTTGCTCCCTTAACAAAAGCATCCTCAATGTGCAGGACAGTTCAGATTAAGAGTGGTAGACACACGGCCTCTCAAAACTCTCCACCCTATAATCCAGTTTGTCAAGAGGGAGGAGAAATTCTCCCAGCAGCTTCTTGTAGGAGGGGGGACTCACCATTCGTAGAAAAAGTAGGACTGCTCCATTCCCTTTTTTCTCTTTTTGCTGCCACAGCAAGTGCTGCATAGGCAGCTGCCTTAAACCGAGTCAAGATGTTCTGATCTTAGGATCTTCCTTGACAAACAGAATCATAGAATCGTGGCGTTGGAAGAGACCCCAAGGGTCATCTAGTCCAAACCCCTGCAATGCAGGAATCTAACCAAAGCATCCACGGCAGGGAGCCATCCAACCATGTCTCTGCTTTAGAAGCAAAAGGGCAAGGGAGATTTGTTCCACAGTTAGGGGTGGAAGCTAATAATTCAGAGAGTAGTTCAAATCATAATTGTTATGGGCAAGGCAATGTATGCCTTAACACAGTCAAGTGGAAGAAAGGTTTTACAGAGCTTCGGAGCTCTCAAGAAGTACGTAGCCTAGGCACTTTTTGCATGTGGGTTCTCCTATCCTCCAAAGGAAACCCTGAGATGACCAAGTATCAATATGTCTGGCTGTGTAAATGTGATCACTTCCTTAGCAGACAATGCACTATATTAGCCTACTAGAAAGAAGCCTGGGCTGCATATTGAACAATTCCATTTGTTGTGCTCCCCTAATGCACTGTTTACCCATTTGGAAAAAGGCCAAGAGGCATTAACTGCCTAGCATGAGCTAGCTACAAAATGTGCAGTAAAGTATCCTCCAATCCAGAGATTTTGCCTATAACTGAACAATACAACACAACAACATATCCAGGAAGCGGCCCGTTCACTGCAATGAATATGCTGCATTATATACAGTCTTGTTAGCGATTTCTAGATGAGGAAGTTCTAGTATTTATTTACACCCAGCCTTATCGATAAAATAATGTCAAAGCCGCTTCCCAAAATAGGTCAGGATCCCGCAAAACGCAGCCTGGAAACCAATGCAACTAGGCTGTTGTTTTGCAAACTGGCAAAACGGATTGGTCTGCTTCTACTTCCCAGTTTAACAGTTGTTGTTGTTCAGTCGTTCAGTCGTGTCCGACTCTTCGTGACCCCATGGACCAGAGCACGCCAGGCACGCCTATCCTCCACTGCCTCTCGCAGTTTGGCCAAACTCATGCCAGTCGCTTTGAGAACACTGTCCAACCATCTCATCCTCTGTCGTCCCCTTCTCCTTGTGCCCTCCATCTTTCCCAACATCAGGGTCTTTTCTAGGGAGTCTTCTCATGAGGTGGCCAAAGTACTGGAGCCTCAACTTCAGGATCTGTCCTTCTAGTGAGCACTCAGGGCCGATTTCTTTAAGAATGGATAGGTTTGATCTTCTTGCAGTCCATGGGACTCTCAAGAGTCTCCTCCAGCACCAGAATTCAAAAGCATCAATTCTTCGGCGATCAGCCTTCTTGATGCTCCAGCTCTCACTTCCGTACATTACTACTGGGAAAACCATAGCTTTAACTATAGTTTAACAGTAGTAACAAGCAATATGGAGAACAATGTTACGATTCCTCTTTGATCTTTCAAGCAAGCATTTCAAAACTGGATGATGATAAAACTTTTGAGCCTTTAACTGAAATGCACCAAAGTGGAGAAGCACCTTCACATATACTTTGCAAAAACACACACACACACGCACACACACAAAAATACCCCGTTTCCTAAGAGACATGGAAAAAACTGCAATGTGTGATCATAGCGCAATTGCTACATTGCTTTAATAACTGGCTTGTCAATCGAAAGCAGTCTTCTAATGCACGAGCAATATGATTTGGTGAACTGAAAATTAAATTCTGATTGACCAAGCCATTCCAACCCCCATCCCTGGCCCCATCAAACTCTGAAGGTGGTCTTAAAAAATGTATAACCTGATTGTATTACTGTACACATCACTCCCATTTTGAGCAAAAACAGCTCTCCTGGGGACAGAGAGACTGTGCCAAATGGAAGGCATAGCCTTTCTTTGCAGGTTTACATAAACCTAATTTAAAATCTGTTCATTAATTTATTTTTGTAGGGCTGCTAGGCACTTTGCAACAACGTTGCAAACAGGATGATTTACTACTCGTTTAGGTGCTCTTGTTCTTTTAACAAAATAAACTCCACCCTTCCTTTTTCCGGATGCCTTCCCATGCCATTGAGAACACTCACTGTCCTTCAGTGTGACCAGCTCTTGACTAACTATCCAAAATATACCAAGAAGAAGAAGAAGAAGAAGAAGAAGAAGAAGAAGAAGAAGAAGAAGAGGAGGAGGAGGAGTTTGGATTTGATATGCCACTTTATCACTTCCCAAAGCAGTCTCAAAGCGGCTAACATTCTCCTTTCCCTTCCTCCCCCACAACAAACACTCTGTGAGGTGAGTGGGGCTGAGAGAATTCAGAGAAGTGTGACTAGCCCAAGGTCATCCAGCAGCTGCAAGTGGAGGAGAGGAGACGCGAACCCGGTTCACCGGATTATGAGTCTACTGCTCCTAACCACTACATCACACTGGCGAAGAAGAAGAGGAGGAGGAGGAGGAGGAGGAGGAGGAGGAGGAGGAGGAGGAGGAGTAGTTTGGATTTGATATCCTGCTTTATTACTACCCGAAAGAGTCTCAAAGCTGCTAACAATCTTCTCTCCCTTCCTCCCCCACAACAAGCACTCTCTGAGGTGAGTGGGGCTGAGAAACTTCAGAGAAGTGTGACTAGCCCAAGGTCACCCAGCAGCTGCATGTGGAGGAGCGGAGACGCGAACCCAGTTCCCCAGATTACGAGTCTACTGCTTCTAACCACTGCACCACACTGGATGGAGAAGTGAAGTATTCTCCACCCACAATTCCTGCCCCTCATACACTGAGCCTCACATGCAACCTTCTTATTTACCTTCTGGCATTCATTAGCCTTTCTTAGCACATGCCTTTTTAACTTGTTTATAAATGTTCTGGAGTTTGCAGCAAGCAGTGAACTGGCTAAGTTTGAATTATGACACCAAATTATTTGGGGCGAGAGGAAGAGATGGCAAAGAGCTCCAAAATGAACGCCCCAAACTGGGTGAATGGGCAGATGCGGTTCAATATAAATAAGTATAAAGTGATGCACATTGATTCAAAAAAAAAAATCTTAACTGATGTACAGTATATATTGATAGGTTATGAACCAGCGGCAAATGGCCAGGAATGGGCTCTTGGTGGAAAGTTCAATGAAACGCTGAACGGTGCCTGTGGGCAGCTAGTGCGAAAAATGTGAATTTCATGTTGGGGATCATTTGGGAAAGGTTTGAAAATATTCTATTTTGTGTGCTTGCTTTGGCAGCACATATACTAAAATTGGAACGCTACAGAGAAGATTAGCAAGGCCCCCTGTGCAAGGATGACACGCAAATTTGTAAAGCGTTCCAGATTTTTGCCAGAAGCCTTTTTGCTGGGTATTTCAGGTGAAGAATTGCCAAAAGAAAAATGGGAAATATTTATGTATGCTACAACAGCAGGAAAAGTTTTGCTAGCTCAAGGCTGGGAGACAGGAGAAGTACTAACGAAAGAACAATGGCAAGAAAAATTGATGAACCACGCTGAATTAGCAAAGTTAACAGACAAATTACATGAAAAGGACAACAGTGACTTTAAAAAAGAAAGGGAACCTCCCACAACTTACCTACAGAAACAACAAGAAGAGATGTTTGTTGTTTCTTACCTACAGAAACAACAAGAAGTACTACACTTGGGCAAAAAAAAAATGAAAGGCACAAATACAGGATGGGTGACACCTAGCTTGAGAGCAGTACATGTGAAAAGGATCTAGGAGTCTTGGTAGACCATAAACTTGACATGAGTCAACAGTGTGATGCAGCAGCTAAAAAAGACCAATGCAATTCTGGGCTGCATCAATAGGAGTATAGCATCTAGATCAAGGGAAGTAATAGTACCACTGTATGGTCAGACCTCACCTGGAATACCGTGTCCAGTTCTGGGCACCACAGTTCAAGAAGGATACTGACAAGCTGGAACGTGTCCAGAGGAGGGCAACCAAACTGGTCAAAGGCCTGGAAATATTGCCTTATGAGGAACGGCTTAGGGAGCTGGGTATGTTTAGCCTGGAGAAGAGAAGGTTAAGGGGTGATATGATAGCCATGTTCAAATATATAAAAGGATGTCATGTAGAGGAGGGAGAAAGGGTGTTTTCTGCTGCTCCAGAGAAGCGGACACGGGGCAATGGATTCAAACTACAAGAAAGAATATTCCACCTAAACATTAGGAAGAACTTCCTGACAGTAAGAGTGGAATTTGCTGCCAAGGAGTGTGGTGGAGTCTCCTTCTTTGGAGGTCTTTAAGCAGAGGCTTGACAGCCATCTGTCAGGAATGCTTTGATGGTGTTTCCTGCTTGGCAGGGGGTTGGACTGGATGGCCCTGGTGGTCTCTTCCAACTGTAGGATTCTATGATTCTATGAGATGGACTCACTGGCAGGTTTTGAATAAACACTCACAACTTAAGTAGAATATGAAGAAAGACAGTGCAACAACAAATATAGTTATTTAACATGCAGAAGATAACGAGTAATGTTAACAGGCACCCAAAAGTTATCAGGGGGCTGGAGCAACTCCCCACAAAATATTTAAAATTATGCACAATATGGAGAGAAAGCAGATTTATTTTTTCTCCCTCTTATGTAATATTAGACGATGGGATCATCTAGGATGGTGAAAGCAAAGTAGTTGCTCCCATTCATCACCTTTACAGCTTGACATATGCCACTAAGACAGATACAGTGGCAGAGCTCATCGCTATGAATTTACACAATTCTTGGATGCACAAGAATCTCACTTTCTCCTCTTTCCCCCTCACTTTGCAGCAATTTTAAAATGGTTAAGTCTCAGGTTGCTTTGTTCTATTCTGTACTTGCTCCATGTAAAAAAAATCTTTTTTCAGCAGATGATCAAATGCTTTGGAGCAAATACACTAATTCTTGTTGGTCACCATGGCAAAGGGGAGAAAGTTCTACCTCTTCTTTTTCACAACAGAATGACACTCCGGGGATAATGATGCTGAAATTTAGTGTTGTGCACCTTTAAAGGTGTTTGATGCTGAGTATTGCAGTTGACCTTAGAGAGAAAGAGAGAAGCTGCTTCCACTTAAGGATAGAGTACAGTATATATTACTGATATAAAAGGAAAGCACAGTTTCTGTGGTAGTGTGAGGCACTATAAAGATTTTATTACTGTAAGTTTGAGGTGGCTGTATTGCTCCCAGGTCTACTGAGCCAGGAGTGAGTTATGCAGCTCTTCCTAAAAGAGTGCCAATAAAAAATTTACCGTGCTGCTGGACTATCATGTAGCTGGGCTTCTGTGGGTCGTGGCTTTAGCCCCCTCTATTTTACTCTGAATATTTAGTTTTGCAGAACTGGAGCAGGAAAGCAAAGTATTACTTGTCTGCTCTTAACGGTAGTAAGTTATCCCCCCCAAACCCCTATCCTTATCACTGCAATATGAATTTAAGGCTGAGCTCAAGTTCTCAGCAGAGAACTATGGAAGTAAAATAAGAGTATGGTGCCTATGGGGGAGAAAGGATGCTTTGAAATCACCTGCTCTGGCTCACCTTTCTCACCACCTCCTGTTACCACTACCTGTTAGACAGCTGCCCTACTCAGAGGCTCCTAGCCACTGGTGGCTTCCATTGTTTTTACCCAGGGGTCCTTTGAGCCAAGGCTGGAAGCAGTGCCCACATTCCAGCAGACAATTCGTAAAGTTGGAAGGGTCTGCAAGGGTCATCTAGCCCAACCCCCTGCAATGCAGGAATCTTTTGACCAGCTTGGGGCTCAAACCCACGACCTTGAGACTATGAGTCTCATGCTCTACCAGCTGAGCTATCTTAGCTCACTCAAGGGTAGGGGTGGATATCTACCCAGATGTTGGGCTCCAATCCCATCAGCCCCAGCCAGCATTGCCAATGGTCAGGGGTGATGGGAATTTTAATTCAACAACATTTAGGTTAGGCCATGCCCTACAATGTTGTCCAGATATTGTTGGACTGTGACTCCTTGTCATCCCTGAACACTGGGCTTAAGCTGGCCACCTGGGAATTTAAGGAAGAGAAATACTACTCTAGAGCAGGGATCGGAAACCTGCGTCCATGAGCCACAAGCAGCCCACAGGGCAGTTTAACTGGCCCATGAGCCACCCCCGAAACGAGCCACCTGCTCGGTGAGTCCCCGTGTGCTGCGCTAAACAGGCACAGCGCGGGGACTCACTTCCGTGATGTTGGAAATCGCGTCTGCACATGCCCAGACGCCAGAAATCGCGCTCATGATCTGGCCCACGGAAAGATCTCCGTGGGAGTTGACCCGCCCAGGCAGGTAAAACCTTGCCGACCCCTGCTCTAGAAGACAAAAACATGAAATGCCATCATCGCTGGCCAGTTTTTGCCCTCCCCCTTCTCCTTTCTCAAAAACCATTGAAATGATCCCTTTGCTTGGAGACATGAAATCAGGGCTGGAGCAGATTTTCGTTCAGCCCTATAAAGTCACATCCTGTTTATGAGTTCTGGTTTACCCTGAGTGAGCTGCAGGTGAAACCACCTCCTCTTAAAGGGCACAGTACCTTAGTCATTATTGGGAAGATTGTTTTTTAAGGGGGGAGAGGTTATGCACACAGCACAACAGACTCTTACCCACACCGATGTAAAGGCAGTTCCATTGCAGCCCCTGCTCAGTAGGGGCTGAGAACAACCCATTGAGAAGCGAAAAGCTCAAGGAGAAGATAATGAACATAATTATAGTTAGTTATTGTTTGGTCCCCTTACAGACCCATTTTGTAACACTTCTGCCAGCAGAGCTATTTTATGCAATGCCTTTTTCACGTGGCAATCTTTTCATAAATCAAAGCAAAAGCCAATAGCTGGCAGTTTCTCCTGCAGCCTGTTTGACAATAGAAGTTAACATGGAGCCCTGCCTGTTATCAATCTTCATAAATGCGCCCCCGCTATGGAAAAAGCTCGTGTCACAGTTCCCGAGCCCTTCGCTAATAATGCAAGCAGAAGAGTGAGCCTGGGGCTTTAATGGGTCTTCAAAATTACGTGTGTGTGTGCATTTTAGTTGGGGATTTAAGTGTCTTCGGGGGTTTTAGCCATAACAAATGCCTGCATCCTTCCTTCTCTCATCATTTGAAGTGAAATACACCCATGCTTCCTTTTCTTTCACTGTGTTCAACTGCAATGGAATTCACATATGGGTTTCCCTCCATCCTAGTCCACAGAGTAAAGATGCAAGATAAAGGTAAAGGGACCCCTGACCATTGGGTCCAGTCGCAGACGACTCTGGGGTTGCGGCGCTCATCTCGCTTTACTGGCCGAGAGAGCCAGCGTACAGCTTCCGGTCATGTGGCCAGCATGACAAAGCCACTTCTGGCGAACCAGAGCAGCGCACGGAAATGCCGTTTACCTTCCCGCCGGAGCGGTACCTATTTATCTACTTGCACTTTGACGTGCTTTCGAACTGCTAGGTTGGCAGGAGCAGGGGCCAAGCAACAGGAGCTCATCCTGTCGCAGGGATTCGAACTGCCGACCTTCTCGACAAGCCCTAGGCTCTGTGGTTTAACCCACAGCGCCACCCGTGTCCAAGGTATCTACCCTCAAATTTGGAATTTCATTTATTCGGGGATTTAAAAAGTCTAATTCTGTGTGTGCAATTCGCAAAGTAAGCCTTTTATGTACAGGAAAGCAAGTAATGGTAAGGAATGAGCAATGGTTTCTTTTGTGGCTAATTTTTTTGTCTATGGCTATGGAAATATTCCCTCCAAAAACTTTTTGAGTCAAAGGAAGGAATTCAGGGGAGTGTTGAAAAGTGTTATCTTGCTCACAAGCTGCGTCATTCCTTTATCTGCAGCTAGGGATGGTGGGAGCTGTAGTCCAAAAACAGCTGGAGGCCCAAGTTTGGGAAACCCTGATCTACTGCTTCAGCAAGTTCTCTTCCAAAAAGAAAAAAGTGAAACGGAAGATAGGAGCCATGTCTTGTAGTATCCCATCCAATCCCACCTCAGTCAGGCAGGGGCAGGGTGATGACACTACACAGCTGCATTTGGTTCGATGATGAAATCATGAGGGAAGGAAACTTTGCTTGAATAGTGCTGCCAGGAAGCCAAATCAAAGTGAAGGCAATCTGATTTGGCTGTATGTGGTGACATCAGCAAGACAAATAAGGTGAGGTAAAATTCCCTGCCCTTGCTCTGAATGGGCGTTTTCAATTTTCCCTCTGAAACCACCCCCCAAACAGCCAAAACTATGTGTGCAGATATCTGCACCATGAGGCAAACTTTTCTGCAAAGCATTCCCACCCCAAACAATCTGCTTAGCCCTCTCGTTTTGGACCTGTCTTTCAGAATGTCACCTGCCCGGAATCTTAAGAGACTGAAAATCCTCCCCTTCTCCCACTCAAGCAAATAAAATATACAGTTGTAAAAATTAAAATAAATAAATGAATAAATAAATAAATGGGAGGGGTGGAGGGAATATGGCAGTCATGGTCACTTAATTTATTGATAAGGAGCCTGTCAATTCTGTTTGATTCACTCCTTTTTAGCAGGTATCTACACGAAAGAGGTTTGGTCTCCAACAAAAGAACAAATAAACCACATCTGACTCAAATGTCATACATCAAGCCTGAGAAGGCCCATAAATCTTGCTTAATCATTACAGAGGAGGAGGCTGATTTATACGGAGGTTTTCACAGAGCGGCGCAACCTGCGGCTCCGGGGTCAGGAGGGGCCTTGACAGCTTTTGTATTTAAACTCTACAAGGTCTAAGGGCAAGGACACATCTTGCTTCTCTATGCATTGTATGACTGAAAACTTTCACGGTCATTCAATTATTATTATTTTTAAATGTTAACTAGAAACAGCCGATATCATTGCAGAACCACCTCCACATTTTCAAGTCTCATCACTTGGTAAGTCCCAGATATGCTAACATAGGCTGGAGGCCAAGGCTAACTCAGATGTTACAAAATTGTAAATGCAAACCAACCCTCCCCCCAAAGGCATGGGTAGGTAAACAAAGGCCTGGGGGCTGGATCCAGCCCAATCACCTTCTAAATCTGGCCTGCGGACAATCCGGGAATCAGCTTGTTTTTACATGAGTAGAATGTGTCCCTTTAATTAAAATGCATCTCTGAGTTATTTGTGGGGCATAGGAATTTGTTCATCCCCGCCCCCCAAAAAATAGTCCGGCCCCCCACAAGGTCTGAGGGACAGTGGACTGGCCCCCTGCTGGAAAGGTTTGCTGCCCCCTGCCCCAAAGCAACCGTCCTTCAACAACCAGATTACCAAAAAAAAAAAAAGGACCAATTGCAAGAGCGTGTCACTTTATCAGCTCAAATTAATCACTGTGAGCTCCCTTTGCATCAGTGGGAGAATTAAGCACATATTTAAGCCTCATCAACACAGGTAGTTTTTTTATGGAAGAAGCTGCACACACCTGCATTTCTATGGAAGAACCATAGACATGCAGAGTTGGAAGGAACCACAAGGGTCATCATTTAGCTATAAGAACTAAGCGGTGATGTGATCCTTGTGAGGATGCTCCCTCTAAATTCCTGCGTTTCATCTGAAATAGCCTCCTCTGTCTAAGTTTACGCCTTTCGCTCTTTAGTGGACGCTTTCATTCAAGATGGCAGCCAGATGGGGAGAGGAATCCAGAGAAACAGACAAAAGGGCAAAAGAGGAAGAGTTTACGCTGCCCTAATGAAAGGTTTCTGTGGCTTCAGTTACAGATCCTTTGCAAGACAGCAATTGTAATCAAAAACACAGGGAAGCTAACTGCTACGGCACACAAAGATGGGTCAGATTTCTGACACTCATCGCTTCTGCCCATTCTCTTGCTTTGCTTTCAGCACAGGGAGAACAAGGTTTGGTTAACCTTTCCCATCCACTATCACAAAACAGAAGTTTGGACAGTAACAACAGCTAGTTAGCATCAGGTTCAATAGGAAGAATCTTAAGTCTTCGTGGACCATCCCCTCTGAAAAATTAACGAGATGGATCCAGTTTCTTATAGAATGAAACATGCCTTTTAGAAATCAGAGTTTGCCATACACTAAAGTGATGTTTTTTGAGAGGACAACACTCTTTGTGGTAATTAATTTTGCACACCATCTCAAGACTACTCGGGTGAGGCATTATATATAACCACCTCACACCTTGGTAATAAAAGAAATAAAAGAGAGGATTGCTGGAACTCATGCCCCATGCCCTCATAGTATGGTATATTAGGTAAATCTTAAAATATGTAGTATAAACACCAACAACTGGGAAACACTGGCTCCAATTGGAGAACAGCCTTTGCCAAAGGTGTCGTGGGCTTTGAAGATGCTTGAACTCAGGACGAAAGGGAGAAATGAGCTAAGAGGAAGGTACTCTTGGCAAATCCTCACCGTGATCAACTCCCTCCCCGAAACCTATGTCCCCACTGTGGAAGGACGTATGGATCCAGAAACGGCCTCCACAGTCACTTACGGACTCACTGTTAAGACCGTGTTTATGGAAGACAAACTTACTCAGCTACGAGTGATCACCAAAGAAGAAGGTAAAATGTGTCGGGTCAAGTGGGGGGGGGGAGGGCGATCCCCCAGGCATAATGCAGGAATGTTTCCAGTCTGTCTCCCCCATCAGTGATGAAGCATGCAGCTTTACGGAGTTCCGACACAGCTTTCCCGACGATATATTATGACCCGTGCCTTGGAGACATCGGGCACATATTCAGATATCATGCAGAGTAAAACGCAGACAGACTAAGGCTGAGGTGTGTGCTACAAACTACTTTTATTACTAAGCATAAGGCAGAACAAAGGAAAACATGTCTCCTCTTACCGAGAGAAGTCCAAAGAAAAAATGAAACAACAAAACAACGGAAACAGACTACAGTAAACATCCGCTCCCGTGATTCCAACAATTTGTGGAATGCATAAACACAGCCATATGACTGCACAGTGAGAGGAATAGAAATACCTAACAAAAGGATGACCAGGCTCCCAACCGGCCGAGAGGTAAAGAAATCATGGGGGACCTGGGACTCAGAATGAAGTGGGAATCTGAAACAGCAAGGAAGCCTGACATTGAAGTTGCCAGAGAGAAATAAAGCAGAACTGGTACCTCCAAAGCTTTGGGCTGCTCCAGAGGCAGTGCTGCCCTTCCCTTAAATTTAGATGTCCTGGCAAACCCCTAGTGTATATTAAGCATGGCTGACAGATACACAGATTTAATGACTAACCTATGGCCATGATTGCCCAGGGAAGGCTGGGGAGAAATTGTGCAGGAGAAGGGAATGAGTCTGCCATCCCAGACCTCCTTGCAGCCTCCTAACCACTGTTAAGGTGCAGGGCGAGTTATCTCTGCACCAGTCACAATTGCACAAAACTAGAAAAGGAAGAATGATAAAATTGTGAGTCCGTTGGGGGCAGGCAACTAATGGTGATGAAAATGTTATAAGCCACCCTGAGCACTCCATGCTATCCTATGAATGCAAAGCCATCAGAAAGGGGACGCACATACTATGTACTCCTAAAAACTAATAATGGGAGCCAAGTCTGAACTTACTTCATGTTGCATTCTCTTTCATGAATGCTGGAAAGTACCTCCTAGTAGCAGCAGTTTCTGGCACTTGCTGCAAACAACGCATGTGCTGTTTAAATGCTTTTTCTTCCTGGCACCATCTTCCTTAAGTCTTTGCACTCTGGACCGGCCTCATTTCCTCACATGTAATCCCATTAGCCGAGATGAGCCATGTGATGTGGCTGACATCACATGTGCTTCATCATGATGTCACACAGTGGTGCTACCAAATGGGTCGCCATGGCTAGATTAACAGCAGCATGAGCAAACTATGACAAGGACTACAAGGGCAAAAAAGGACAATGGTGTCATGCAGCAGCTGCAAAGCAAAAGGGTTCCGAACAGTTGTGAAATGTCATGAACACTTGGTTATTTACTGACAACATTTCAGCGAAATCTCTCTCACACTCTCTGTGTGTCCCATCCCAAGGAATTTGGTTACAGAGATTGTGCTACTGTCCAAGTGAATATTGCAATCAGAAAATATTTGGTACAATATTGCTAATAGATCTTTCCCACACCAACTAAAGAGGGCCAATTCCCACAAAACTTAAAGCTTTGAACAATTGGCTGGGTGAGTTACAGAATCGTTACATGGGATTCATTTCCACTGAAGCATTAGACATTAGTCTTTGATGGAAGTGAGACTTTGGACTCAATGGATCATTGATCCAATCTGCTACAATAAGGCAAACGTATTGTTGTTGTGCATGCGTGTGCATATTAACTGAGACACAAACTTAACTGGATTTTGTTGCCAGTGTTTGGCAGCCTGAAATGCGTTATTGATCCACTGACTAGTAAAAAAAAGAAGGTTATGAAGGATGCTTACAAGAGGAACATGTCGTCAAATTCAACCCGCAAAGAATCATTTTTTAAAATCAAAGCTGTGTTTTGGAGGGAATTATTTTTAAACAGTGACTTCGTTAGTAGGGGTTACACTGACTTGGATTCTAAAAGGTATGATGGGTTTTCCGTATAGAAAACCAACCTACTGAGTACAAACCTGGGTGCCTAAGCAAAGGGCAAAAATTCATTGACTCACACGAGGCAGCAAGTGAAGGTTATACCAAGGTGCAAGTGGTATCAACAATGCTCACTTGCTCAAAGCAGCATTGACAGAAACCACCTTGTTCAAGGAGCTCTTCCACTGCTCAAAGGGTTTCGTCTCTTCAGATTAATTGTCTGAAGAGTCCCCATCTTCCTTGCTGCTGGGTTCTGTAAGGTCAACACTGAGACTGAAGATGGTTATGAAAGTAACAGTCAAAACTGAAACTTATGCCCATGATAATGATGTTCATCACAGTCCAGAACTGAACTTGGTTTTTAGTTTCTGAATTCCCATCTGGAAGTAGTGTGGCTTAGTGATTTGCACATGTGCCTTCTGACCATGAAGGTATTTTATTCATAGTTCCTTAAAAAGGAACCGGTTGTCTCCTTTTACCTGGCTGTATAAAAAGATGGTAGTAATGTATGGAAGTGAGAGCTGGACCATAAAGAAGGCTGATCGCCGAAGAATTGATGCTTTTGAATTATGGTGCTGCAGGAGACTCTTGAGAGTCCCATGAACTGCAAAAAGATCAACATATCCATCCTTAAAGAAATCAGCCCTGAGTGCTCACTGGAAGGGCAGATCCTGAAGTTGAGGCTCCAATACTTTGGCCACCTCATGAGACGAGAAGACTCCCTGGAAAAGACCCTGATGTTGGGAAAGATGGAGGGCACAAGGAGAAGGGGACGACAAAGGACAAGGTGGGTGGACGGTGTTCTCGAAGCGACTGGCATGAGTTTGGCCAAACTGCGGGAGGCAGTGAAGGATGGGGTGCCTGGCGTGCTCTGTTCCATGGGGTCACGAAGAGTCAGACACGACTAAACGACTGAACAATAGAAAGATGGCAAATCCAGCTTTCCTAACTACCTTCTTGCAGTGCCAAAAGTGAAGGTCTTCTTTTGCCAGGCTCCCCACCCCCACCCGCCCCGCCCTGTTTGGAACCCAGCGGCACCTACAAGGCAGTTAAATCTTTGCCAGTCAAAATAGCTGTGGCACATTGAAGGGAAAAGTTGTTGGTACAGCACAAAATAAACTGAATTTCATTTTCAAAATTAATAACACCAGAGCTACTGTACTGATTGCATTAGTCATTTCCATAAATAATTAAAAACCTCAATTTGCACAGAATTCCCAATCTGCTGCACCACGGCAGCGCAAAACACAACGACCTTGCTGCAAAATCGACTGCGTCTTGCCAACGAGGACAGGGGGCCTCCAGCGTTGGCACTGGTCCGGCCACCCTTAGCCATGCTGTTGCCCCATGAGGCTTGATCCACGGTCAGATGTAGCTCTCCGCAAAGACACATTTCTCGTTCTCCAGCCTGCTCAATAAATACAGCTCAGCTGGCAGGCCAGAAATACGGTAGGTAGGCTCAGTGCTTTAGATGTCACGGCAGCCAAGCACCAAACTGTGGTTTGGCAGTCAGGAGCGCCCTGCAGGTTCTCAGCCGCTCTCCCCCACCCAAATCATTCATATCGCCTCTGTTTTCTGGATCAGCCGGTGAACTACGCTTAGTGCTAAACGAAATTATTTTTCGGCACAGAGAAAATATTGGCTGCACGTGGGTCTGTCCCAGAAATGGTGATCTGAATCAGGGACCAGTGCATGCCCGTGTGTTTGTTATTTTAAGTTCAAGAAGATGGAAATATTTCTTGTCACACCCAGCCTGGCCCTACATCAAGATGTGGTGACAGAATCAGAATTCAAAATGACCACAACGGATTGGAGAACTGGGTGCAAGCTAACAAATTGAATTTCAGTAGGGACAAATGATACGGTTCTGCACTTAGGCGGAAAGAACCAGATGCACAAACATAGGATGGGGGACACCTGGCTTACTAGGAGGACATGTGAAAAGGATCTAGGGGTCTTGGTGGACCACAAGATTAGCACATGTCAACAGTGCAACTGCAACTTGGCTCGACCTTTGCCAGAAATGCCCTCATCACCAGCCCTCCCACCTAGTCATTATGGGACTTCACTATGCAACAGTACGAAAGAATCATTACTTTGATTTGCTTGTTTTCCTCTTCCTCTTCCATTCCTTCTATGCCATGCCTCTTAGACTGTAAGCCATTATTTTAAATGTAAACTACCTTGATTGCTTTGGGAGAAAGGAAGTATATGAACGTAATTAGTAAATAAATAAACCAAGCTGACCAAACAGAACAAGCTAAGCAGTGGAACGAGAGAGACAAAGGGAAGAAGACCATCTTGAAGTTATGACTCAAGCCATTTATGGCTCTACAGGTTGGAGTCCTCACCTTGAACCGTGCCCAGGACACCTGAAGAAGCTGGCACAGTCACCTGCTGACTATTCACTCTGCTGAGCTTTCAGATCAACACAACTTCAAAAAGGAGAAAGGAGCCGGTTAATTACAAGCAGCATCAGCAGCAAATGAGCTGTAATGGAGGTGTTAGGAATGTAAATCAGACCATGCCCACGATGCAGCTAAGACAGCATCTGTGCATGCAGCTTGCAAAGTAATGAGGCTGTGACGATGTCCTGGCATCCTGCTTTGATCACTTCATCTTGTTCAAGAGCTCTGCAGGGATAAGAGAGGTTAGTGGCACTGACCTCTTCCCTCCTGCAGCTTTGCCCAGGCACAAACGAGACACACAATTTACGGATGTTTGGGTTGCAACTCCATCTGCCCTCCACCATTACCCCCATTCAGAATACTGGCAGCTTAACAGGTGTGAGAAGGGCAGGAGGTACGGAAACAGCATAAGCCATTCCACGTTTTAACATGTAGAAACGTAACCGACAGTCTATCCTTCTCCCTATAACCAGAAACACTATCCTTCTTCCTATAACCAGAAACAGGTGGCCCACTACTTTACACGAAACAAAAAGCACCCATATAATCAGCCGTGCAGACGTACATTCCTTTTCATGCAAACTGGTGAAGTCACTGGGATATGTTTAAATGCACACAGATGTTCAAAAATCTGCAAAATGGCTATCACTGCAAAATGGGGGTGGGCGGGGAGGAGAGTGCTTGCAAAACTCATCCATACAAGAGAAGAAGGCACACGAGATAGATTGCAGCTTTTAGCCTCCCACCTTGTTTCCATACTGTAATTGGGAAATGGGTGACTTGTACTCATGTAAATTCCCAACAAAGCATGTTCAATACATGAAAACAAGAGGCTTTAGAATCTCTGAAAGGAAGCTGGAAGCCAGATGTATCACGGCGGAGTATCACTTGCCAGCGTTGAGCGTGAACCGCTCCTTCCCATTGGAGGCGGAGGCTTGTGAAACTGCAGCCGGCAGCAAGAACTGCCCTTAATGAGCACATCTATCAATTTTCAGAGGACTTGGTTGATTACGGATACACAAAAATAAGAAACGTGCCAATTTAACTGTTGGGCACTGATGTGTAAAGAGAAAGAGAGAGAGAGAGAAGAGAGAGTTTCACTCACTCACTTGATTTCATAAAAGGTCTACTGAAAATTACGCCATCTATCCTTGTGAGCATGCATGGGAAGCTGCTGGAATTTTTCCACATGGACTACCAAGTCCACCCATTTTTACTGTGTGATGGGGCAGGTCCCAGTTATCAAGAATGGACATCGGACTGGGTGCTTTCCTTCTTTTCTTAAAGTTATCATAAACCAAGCTCATACATTTTTTAGGAATGCATTTTTCCCTTTAAAAAAAAATTAGGAAGATGCTTCAAGTGTTCAGCTGTGAATGTGACCAACACAAGCATTATATCTCATTGAGAAGCCTTTAAAGAAGACTGGGAACCTTTTTTAGTCTATATAAAAAGTCATTTCCCATATGTGAAGACCACAGTGGGGTTTGAAGAGTAAGAAAACAGCAGAATATATTAAGAAACATGGCAGAGAGGATGAAATTAGAGAAGACAGAACCTTACTTCTTCCCACAACACATACATAGATTTTTGGAAGTCACCATCACAAGATGTGGTAATGGTCACTGGCTGCAATGGCATTGAAAGGAGTTTGGACAAATTCATGGAGAATGTCAACCAATAAGTACTGGCCATGAGAGCCATATGGACTCTCCATCTTCAGAATGCCTTTGAATGTCAGCTCTTGGGACGAACCAAAGCGAAAGGGCTGCTGGCTGGCTTCCTGGACCCAGTGAACTGGTCACCTTTGGAAACAAGGTGTTCATTTAGATCAGGGTTTCCCAAACTTGTGTCTCCAACTGGTTTTGGACTACAACTCCCATCATCCCTAGCCAGGAGGACCAGTGGTCAGGAATGATGGGAACTGTAAACCCCAAAACAGCTAGACACCCAAGTTTAGAGGACTCTGATTTAGATGCACCCCTTGGTATGATCCAGAAGGCCTCTTGCAGATGCTCGGGCACAACAACATGGCACATGGAAAGAGTGCACACATGCAAACGTATGAACTTGTATTTCTACCAAACTGTGGTTTGGTAAAATGGAAATACATGCACTCCTGTGCCACCTCCTGCTTTCACTGGATGCAGAGTACACATTTATCTAGCTAAAATGTGCTCAATTAATATTTCATATAGCAGTGTTGGATACTCTACATTCCTAATGGGTTGTATTGATCAAAGGAAGAAAGGAAAATGTCCGTGTTGCTGTAAGGAAAACTAAAGCTGTCAGTTATAAAGCGATCACTGTTCAAAGGTTTAAGACTTGAAGCAGAGCTTCTGTAAAATCTAGGCAACTCCTCCTCAACCTGCAAAGGAAGCGGCAATATTTAAGACAACTATCTGGGAACCAACTGAAGAGACTACCCCCACAAGGTAGAGCGCCAAGTCTGTAATAGCAGCATATAGTGCTTGACCCATGAAGACAGGTATGCAAGGCTGCCTTCTTTAGGAATTCCACTAACCCTGATCTTCTCTCTGAACTGCCTAAGGCCAGGAATATGTTTGCAGAAGTTTTAAACTAGTTGGTAATAAGGTTGTTGTAAGCTGCCTTCAGTTTGTAGAAAGACACAAGTAAGAAGATTTAAAATAAGAGCCATTTCCACTTTTATTTTTCTGCTTTTGATCGGTTTTCCATTAGCACCATTCTAATACACCTTGTACTTTAACGCAAGAAAAACATCAAAGTCATGCCTAGTATCTAAGCTTCATCTCAGCTGGGCTATTAGCTTTCTGAGTAGTTCCAGGCAAGTGCCTAAAGAATGGCTTGATTCACTACAGGATATGGTTTGCTGTTCCTAGGGTTCGCCCTTCTTCCAAGCGCACTATTCATCCTTCCTTTTTGTGCCATGTTTTGAAAATGCAAAGTGCTCTCAAGACCTGGTTTCCTTTATCCTCACAATCACCAGGCTAAACAAACATGAATTCTTCCCAGATCATAAACGAGGAACTGAGGCTGATGTGAGATGTGGGTAAAATAAATCAATGGTCTTAACTTTCTAGATACAGGAATCAGATGTGACAATTGCTGGGTTAGCTTTCAACAACTGCTTTAATTCGTTTCATATACTTTTAGGCATGCTATCTTTTATCTGTCTGGCTTAGTTGTCTCAAAGAGCAAGGTGAGGTGGTGAACCTATGTCTGAACTATACCACTTCTGACTTCTCTGGCAACTTATTGCAAATTAAACAAAACAACAAAAGAGAAAATGGTGGCAACATCTCTGCTGCAACCCACTTGTTGAAGACCAGCGATCCTAGACCACTGTTGGTCTCCCAGTACAATTTTTTTTCTTTCTATGTATTCATACACATGGCCAAATCTGTGGTGTGGGTGCCACAAATGTCGTGTTAGTGGCACACCTCCAGAAATGAGGAGAAAGAAACTCTAAGCTCTGCTACCAGCCAGACAAACTGGGAGTTTGCAACCTGGAGAGCAGCTTAGCCTCAGCCACTGGCCAGAGAAAGGACAGCTGCCAGGGCTTGTTCTCACCTCCCTACCGGAAAAAGAAACCTATACCCTGGGACTGCAGAAGCAATTGGAACATTACTCTGGACTCTGATGCCAGCCAAAGTCTCCAGGGAGTACTTTGCATTGTTGTAATGTGTTGCAAACTGCCTTGAAGGCATTTGATCAAGGGCAGGGTACAAATCTTTAAAATAAGAACAAAAACAATGACCCAAGGGGCCACTTGTAACATGCACACAGGCCTCCACATCTGCATGGGTCAACTGGCCAGCAGGCCAGAAGCTAAACCATATTAAGGCAAAGCAGGATGAATATACTACAAATCATCTTATATTGTTGCAAGGTCGCCAAAACAGTTGGCCACCACAATTCTGTGTCTTGGGGAAATAAGTGCAAGCGCTTGAGGCCCATTCCTTATCTCACTGCACATCGAGGTGTGTGGGGAAAGAAGTATCTCAGACTCCAAGACGTTGTGCAGTCAATGACAAGACAATCAAGTGGGTCCACCAGAGACCTGGAATATCAAATCAGGCTTAAGCTGCCTGCCAAAAAGTCAACCAGACAAAGCGGGAAAACTCTCCTCTTGCAGTTAACATAACTCTACATCAATTCTAGGGATGCGGGTGGCACAGTGGTCTAAACCACTGAGCTTAGGGCTTGCCGATCTGAAGGTTGGCGGTTCGAATCCCCGCGACGGGGTGAGCTCCCGATGTTCAGTCCCAGCTCCTGCCAACCTAGCAGTTCGAAAGCACGTCAAAGTGCAAGTAGATAAGTAAGTACCGCTCCGGCAGGAAGGTAAACGGCCTTTCTGTGCACTGCTCTGATTCGCCAGAAGTGGCTTAGTCATGCTGGCCACATGCCCTGGAAGCTGTAATGGTCAGGAGTCCCTTTGCCTTTACGGTGAGCCTGTGGATTCAGGAACTAAAGTATTAACCATCACAAAAGAATGGGCAGGCTGCCCAGGCAAAGCAATTAGTGATCATTATCAGGTACAGTGATGCCCCACTAGACGAATGCCTCGCTAGACAAAAAACTCGCTAGACGAAAGGCATTCGCTAGCGGAAGGCTGCCCCGCAAGATGAAAAAGTCAATGGGGCTGCCTCGCAAGACGGAAAAAAAAATTTCCCGTCACGAAAACCGCTATTCTGCCTTGGTGCTTCGCTAGATGAAAAATTCGCTATACAAAGACACTCGCAGAATGAATTATTTTCGTCTAGTGAGGCACCACTGTATGCTGGCAAACAGGATTTCTGCTGGAGACCGCCTACTTCTATGGTTCCTCCCCCCCCCAAAAAAATTAAAAATCGTCTAGTAGCACCTTAGGGACCAAATAAGTTGTTCTGGGTATAAGCTTTCATGTGCATGTTCTGTTATGCCCCGAACAACTGCTGGCGCTGTGGGTTAAACCAATGTGCCGCTTGGGTTTGCCAATCGAAAGGTTGGTGGTTCGAATCCCCACAACGGGGTGAGCTCCCGTTGCTCGGTTCCTGCTCCTGCCCACCTAGCAGTTCGAAAGCACGTCAAAGTGCAAGTGGACAAATAGGTACCACTCCAGCAGGAAGGTAAACGGCGTTTCCGTGCGCTGCTCTGGTTCGGCAGAAGTGGCTTAGTCATGCTGGCCACATGACCCGGAAGCTGTACACCGGCTCCCTTGGCCAGTAAAGCAAGATGAGCGCCGCAACCCCAGAGTCGTCCGCGACTGGACCTAATGGTCAGGGGCCCCTTTACACTTTACCTTGACATCTATTCTATTGCAGGGCAGAGGCTTGGCTATTCCCCATTCTGAACCCCTAACTGAATGATGAGAATGTTACTTGGCCCTGATGGTCCTGGGAAAATAAGATGTCATCCCCAGAGACCCCAAGTTTCCTGCCTTCAGCCCTCGAAAGTGAAGTGTATGAAAGGAATCTAGGAGAAATGCAATTACTCAGTAAAAGTCCAAAGCCTTTTGCCCAAAGCCAAGCTTTTCCTGTAATGCTGCACTTTCCTCTCCCCCACCTCCTTCTTCCTTATGTAAACTTTTCATTATGAACAAGACATCTCTGTAACATAATCATTCTGGTTATAATGCAACTGTGAATAACATAACGCCTGCATTAGGAAAAAGCAGCAGGTCCTGGTAATGTTGTTCTAATATCATTTCTGTACTGCAGGAACTGGCTCAACCTGATCATTTAGAATTCGATCAATGCGAATTAGTGTCTTAAAGGGAGATAAACCATTTGACAATTTAGGATTTGATCAATGCAATTTGAGCCCCACAAAGGTTGTTTTTTTTAAAAAAAATCATCAGGTATGTTTTGGAATATTAAAGCAAATTAATGCAGCACTGGAACAGGCAATAAGCAGGCATCAGGGTAAGTACCGCAGACAATGTACAGTGAGCCTGCCAGCTTTCCAATAAATTCTAGATAGGTTATGCAGTGTGCCCTCCATTCCTCTTAAACTTGGCAAATTAGCCATTAAGACTACTCAAACCACATCTCATGTAATTCAAAAGGACTAAAAATAAAACAGGAAGGGAAGGGAAGCTCAAGGGAAGAGATGAGTTGCTTGTTCACTTCACTCTTGGAAGTACTTTTGTGTCAAGACAGAAAATAATCACAAAGGCTGCCTTCAAAGAAGGTAGAGCTGAAAACTATGCAGAAAGTATAAAAAATAAATTAAAAGAAAGCCTATCATACCCTGAATTAAGAACCATCCATTCGGGGGAAATTTCCAGGTTATCAGTGGCTAAAAAGCAGAGACATCATCTTGCCGACAAAGTCTGTATAGTTAAAGCTATGGTTTTCCCAGTAGTGATGTACGGAAGTGAGAGCTGGACCATAAAAAAGGCTGATCGCTGAAGAATTGATGCTTTTGAATTATGGTGCTGGAGAAGACTCTTGAGAGTCCCATGGACTGCAAGAAGATCAAACCTATTCATTCTGAAGGAAATCAGCCCTGAGCGCTCACTGGAAGGACAGATCCTGAAGCTGAGGCGCCAATACTTTGGCTACCTCATGAGAAGAGAAGACTCCCTGGAAAAGACCCTGATGTTGGGAAAGATGGAGGGCACAAGGAGAAGGGGATGACAGAGGCCAAGATGGTTGGAAAGTGTTCTCGAAGCTACCAACATGAGTCTGACCAAACTGTGGGAGGCAGTGGTGTAGGAACGTTTATAATATAGTTTAGTTGCCGAGTCAAACGTTTCCTTTCTGAGGTCTGCACAGCAGCAAAACGGCTTGCTGGCTCATTAAGAGTCTTTCTTAGTTGTGAATCCCTTTTATCCCTCTTAAAAACAATACACATGAATCTGTGTCATAATAAAACAAACTAGTTTACTGTCAGATTCATACTTAGGTTAAAAAATAAGCTATATGTTACATATTAAAAATAAAAAGAAAATCCTTCCAGTAGCACCTTAGAGACCAACCATGTTCTTAGTTGGTCTCTAAGGTGCTACTGGAAGTAATTTTTTATTTTTTATTTTGTTTTGACTATGGCAGACCAACACGGCTACCTACCTGTAACTGTTACATATTAGTGAGTCTTAACAACTCCATCATAGTATCTAGCAGCAGCAGCAGCTTAACTGCTCAATGGTCCAAACAAACTGACACAGAGATGACAGTTGGTCCTTCTTGGAATGTTGGACTTGACTGACACATCCCACAAGTGGAAGACACGAGTGCCTGGTGCGACGAACCTCCACTTCAGACTCTCCCCTCGTTACTAAGTGAATTTTTAATCAGGTGTTCTGGGTCAAATTACAATGCACCCCACCATTCCCTCTGAGGTCCGTCTGTTATTTCACTTCCCTTTGATTAATAATCTGGGAATTTCTTAGTAACGGGAGTTTTCCTGTCCAGCGGCCGTGGCCGGTTATATCCTCTGCTCTGGGCTTCAGGGGTTAACCTCTCCTTTGTCTACAGTTTGGGGTCTCTCCTTATTAGATCCCCTCACTATATCAGTTAGCTAAGCCCTTTTAGCAACTCTGTGGCAATACCAGGGTTTCCGCCCGCTAGCCCCTCCTGAGGGAACTCCAAGACACAAACTATCCCCCTTCAGTTTAGTTTTGTCCTTTCCCTGAGTTCACCTCCTCAAGAGCCTATATAACTCGCTGGACCAAATGAACGACGATATTTTCTTAGCTCAACAATAAGAGGTCTTTATTTCTTACAGAACATAACAGTTTCAGTGATGGTTCATAAGCTTAGTTTCATAACAGTGTAAACTCTTTCTTTCAGCAACATATACACATCTTCAACGATCCTAACCTAACCTAACCTAACCTAAACCTAACCTGGCCCCACACCCTCCTTCTTCCAGTCACCACTCTCCAGTCACTAACGGCTGCTCCCTCCTTTTAAAGAGCGGAAGGTCCCGCCTCCCAAGGGGTATCTGCCACTCAAACTGGGGTGCCCATTAACTAATAAAACACTGTGGGTTTCTGAACACCCCCTAACTTAGATCTGATTCACTACACCTGGCGTGCTCTGGTCCATGGGGTCATGAAGAGTCGGACACGATTAAATGACTAAGCAACAACAACAGTCGATGGCTACTAGTCACAATGGCGACACGCAACCTGCAGAATGAGAGGCACCTTGCCTGTGAACATCAGCTGGTGGGGATCGCCCTCATGGGCTGCTCATAGGCTTCCCCCAAATGCATCTGGTTGGCCACTGAGGGACAAGATAGGCCTTTCATCTGACCCAGCAGGGCTCTGCTTGCATTTTGTGCCCACATGCCTGTACTAATCACCACTGATTATGAAAAATACCTTTTAATCACCTACAGTCATCGTAACGGATGACATTCATCTGAGCAGTGCAGGAACTAGCTCAACCTGACTGGTTAGAATCTGAGCGATGCAAATGTTATATCTTAAAGGGAGATAAACCACAGCGGTCGTCATACATATCGTATGGGTTCTTAATATACCTGGAGGCCATTTCCTGAGCTTCGAGGAGCCACAGGTAAGAGCTGAGAACAGGGTGGGGACCAAAGGTGAACAAGCTACCCCAGAAGGAGCACAACATGTTCCCCATCAGCAGCCTCCCCCAACACCCCATACACTCCAGCACAAGCTCTGTGTCCATTCTTGATTACCAGGCCTTCTCGGTAGTGGCGCGCGCCCTGTGGAATGCCCTCCCATCAGATGTCAAGGAAATAAACAACTGTCTGACTTTTAGAAGACACCTGAAGGCAGCCCTGTTTAGGGAAACTTTTAATGTTTGATGTTTTATTGTGTTTTTAACATTTTGTTGTGAGCTGCCCAGAGTAGCTGAGGAAACCCAGCCAGATGGGCAGGCTATAAATAATAATAATAATAATAATAATAATAATAATAATAATAATTATTATTATTATTATTATTATTATTATTATTACATTTAGCCTCTCTATTCCAATAGGAATTAATACTGGCAGCATACCTTCTGCAGCACAACTGCCGAGTATGTGAAACTTTTGCTTAGAAAATGAAACGGGAAGTGACTCTTTCTGTGGAAAACTTGCTGAAAATTCTAGGCATGTTTGCCATTCTGAAGAGGAGCTGCTTTGCAACAATACTGCAATTAGCTCTATTAATCTCACACTCCCAACTTGAAGTCACACTGACATGCAGCACATTGGTTTATGCATTTAACAGAATTATAAATTTAGCAGTTCAACCTTATTTAATTCTCCTTTTACAGACAATTAAACAAGCTCTTTAAAGCACTTTTAGCTGGAAAAATCTGTCTTCAATCCTCACGTTCAATTAAACTGAACACGAGGCATCAGAAGAGCATCGATGTTTCGTTTTCTACTGAATCTTTCATAATTTACTTATCAAGCTATACTCCAGAAGACAGTTAAAAGAACATTTGTTTAAATTAAACTCTTGGGAGCATGAAAATAACACTGTGACTATTTTTTAAATAGACAGACAGGAAGACATCTTCCCCCACCCCTCCTAATATTTCCACAGGCCGAAAAAGGGAAATAAAAAGATGTTAATGGGTTGTAAGAAAATCATATGCAATATTGGGTCTTGAATTAACAGTAAAATAATATGCCCAGTAATGTTTTAAATATCATGTTTTATTATACTACTTATAAGTTTTACTCATAAATTAACCCAAAATAGAAATTATGGTAATATCAAACACTACATGTCAATTGCTTCTGTACCCACAGAGACAACAAGTGTGCATCTAGCCCGCTGTTTCCCAAACTTGGGCCTGCAACTGTTTTTGGACTACAACTCCCATCATCCCTTGGGAGGACCAGTGGTCACGGATGATGGGAATTGTAGTCCAAAAATAGCTAGAGACCCAAGTTGAAGAAGAAGGAGGAGGAGGAGGAGGAGGAGGAGGAGGAGGAGGAGGAGGAGGAGGAGTTTGGATTTGATATCCCGCTTTTCACTACCCGAAGGAGTCTCAAAGCTGCTAACAATCTCCTTTCCCTTCCTCCCCCACAACAAACACTCTGTGAGGTGAGTGGGGCTGAGAGACTTCAGAGAAGTGTGACTAGCCCAAGGTCACCCAGCAGCTGCATGTGGAGGAGCGGAGACGCGAACCCGGTTCACCAGATTACGAGTCCACCGCTCTTAACCACTACACCACACTGGCTCTCTGGTACTGTTCTAGTGAATAATAAGCTTGTACTGAATAACTTAAGCTATGTATACATTTAAAGCAAACTTTAATATTTTCAGGTTCCAGAGAATATGCTGGTATCTCTGCTTAAGGGACATTTTACCCACTTCCTTCCTATTGTCACTTCTGCCCTGGAAGTTGAAATCATGCAAGCAGGGAGGAGAAAAATGTGAGCTTCCTCTTCAAAGAATGGGAAGGACTGATACCCTGCCTCCCAATGAAATACACCTCTGTGTTTTCCATCTTTTTTATCTATAAAGGCAAACAGATAGCTCCTGAGTGCTGTACCTTAATTGCATGTCTAAAGCTTGCAGGTATTATTTGTTGATATTATTTGTATGAAAAGGCATGCCTATTTCCATAAGTTTGCCAGCAGTGCTTTGTGTCAGGTTATACATAAAACATTTTGTGCTGGGAACGTTTAGCTCGGGAAAGTAATGCAATCAATTGTTCTTCCCGGGCTGTCTTAATTTCTAGTCGTTTCAAGCTCTTAAGTAAGGAAAACCTTAAACTGAAAGAGAAAGTGAAGAACGGTCTTGCAGGATAAGATCAAAGCGCCTGTGCCCAGTCTATAGTTGTCATGGCTAGAAATTTGGGGTGACCCGACCCCCATGAGCTTGCCTAGTCTTCTTAAATAGTGAAAAATATAAGCCTGTTTAAGTAATTCATTATTATAAATAAGCCTTGGAACTGCTTCTTATCATGTGCTGTCATTGCCCTTTTGAATGTCTGAGAGGACTCAAACTCATGCATGTGGCAACTTTGAGAATGAAAAGTATAGAAGGCTTACTCTTGTGTGTCCCCCCCCCCAATTCTTTTTATTGGTTTTCTTAAGGCTTAGTCTTGAGTCACCACCGTTAAAGTGACTTTTCTCCTACACATCTGTACTGTAAGAAAGTTTTTTAGTACAGTGGAACCTTGGTTCTCGAACTTAAAATCTGTTCCGAGAGTTCATTTGACTCCCGAAACCGTTCGAAAACCAAGGCGAGCTTCCAATTGGCTGCAGGATCTTCCTGCACTCAAGCAGAAGAAAAAGTTCGAAAACCGGAATACTTACTTCCAGGTTTTTGGCGTTTGGGAGCTGCTTTGTTCGTCAACTAAGCCGTTCAAGAACCAAGGTTCCACTGTGTATGGAAAGTTGTGATTTTACCACACTGATTGCTTTTCAAGACCATTATACCATGCAACTATTGAATGGCGCGTGGGGAGGGAAGGGAAGGGAAGGGAAGGGAAGGGAAGGGAAGGGAAGGGAAGGGAAGGGAAGACTCCTCAGAAATCCCTGTATATTGGGTCTGAGAGTTTCTGGGCCTGAAGAAATGATCTAGTGACTTATTTTGCAGTCCAAAGGGAAAACCATGGAGGAGACTCCTTGAAAGGCTCCATAGGCTTCCATATTGACAGGACTGTGCAATTACTCAATTTTAGAGTGTTTGCTGAAGACCTTTTTATTTCAGTGCGCTTTTAGTGTTTTCCATTTTAGTTTGCTATAGGATGGTTCCTGCATTTCCATTCAACTACCACAGTGGTACCTCGGTTTACAAACTTAATCCATTCCGGAAGTCCGTTCTTAAACCGGATCCGTTCTTAAACCGAGGCGCGCTTTCCCTAATGAGGCCTCCCGCCACCGGTGCCCTTCCATTGTTCGAATTCCGTTCTTAGACCGAGGTGAAATTCGCAAACTGGGACACTAATTCCGGTTTTGCGGAGTTCATAAACCGAATAGTTCGTAAACAGGGCTGTT
The DNA here is from genome assembly GCF_009819535.1 of Lacerta agilis. Classification (NCBI taxonomy): domain Eukaryota; kingdom Metazoa; phylum Chordata; class Lepidosauria; order Squamata; family Lacertidae; genus Lacerta; species Lacerta agilis. The sequence continues at coordinate 5,755,957 of NC_046321.1, read as the reverse complement.
CTTAAACCGAGGTACCACTGTATTTTAAACTGCCTTTTGTTAAATTGTGTAGTCTGTATTATGTGCTAAAGTTTATTTTTCTAAATGTTTTTAATGTTTTTAAAATGCTGCTTTCTGTGGGTTTAACAGAAACAGGAATCGGGTCAGCACTTTATGATGTGGAAACATGCCAGATCACCACAATTATTAATATAGAGCAGAGCTTTCCAAACTTTTCATGTTGGTGACACACTTTTTGGACATGCATCATTTCATGACACACAAATTCAGGGTTTTTTTTACTAGCAAACTGGAGGTTAAAGTAACTCTTTTCCAGCCCCGGGAGGAGCGCGGGGAGCATTTGTACAACACCTACACACTGCAGCCAACACACTAATGTGTCGTGACACTCAGTTTGGAAAGCTCTGATACAGAGCTACCAATATTCACAGTGCATCAGAAAGACTGCGTCCAACTGGCACCCTTCAGATGTTTTGGACTGTAACTCCTGCCTGCCCCAGCCGGGATATACTGAAAAGGCAGAAAAGATCTCGTCCTTTGGATGATTTCCTATGGGAAGGTTGACTAAAGCCATCAGTTGCCATAAGGCTCCTTTATGATCTTTATCAAGTTATTAAGTAGCTATAATGATATGTTGTCATGGGGGCTGAGAGCCTTTCAGCAACAACAGACTTCCAGATAACAACAGAGTACTGGTCTCTGTCTTCTACTGACAGCATTCATCAGAAAACAGCAGGAAAATGTGGAGGGCGGGGGTAACATTTCTGAAATGAAAGCCATGAAATATGATGGATGATGCCTTCCTGCAAGAATTAGCAGCAGAAGAAGGAAAGACCAGGGCAAAAGGTCAGAGTCACTTCGGTCCCGCAATTACTGGATCTTCATTAAGCCCTCCGGAGAAATAAAGAGAATTCAACCCAACCTTCAACACAAGGGCAAAGTTAAATTACTGATTTAAATACCTTTCAAGCCATAGAAGGGGGGGGGAGAAGAGATTTTAACCAAAATGGCCAAATCTAATCATAGTGGTAGCAATATAATAAAATATAATATAATGAAATTAAAGAAGGGCCCCCGTCCATTGGTCTGCAAGCTAATGTAATCTTTGGGATTCCTATGATGGCAAGTGTATGCTTTAAAAGTAAAAAATAGTGCTTGCAGTCGCCCCCTACATCTTAGTGGGCCTCATCCAGGAGATGCATCCTTCTTTGAAGATTCCGTCCCATTCTTCCCAATATGCATCATGCAAAAGTTAAGGTCATGTGTCTGCTTTGAATTTCTATGTTGTGACTGTGGCGGAATAATGCCTGCTGATGGTTCAGGTTCATCATGGGTTAACCTATCACTCCCATGTTAGGTAGGTGTTCCCTGGGAGGCGGAGCTAGTTGGCATTCTAAAAGGAGGGGGAACAACCTTGAAAGGCAGTTGGGGGTTTGGCAGTTGGGGGTGGAGGGTTAGAGAGAGAAAATGAGAGGTTAGGCTTTGGGGAATGCGAGAAAAGGTCATTACCATTGCAAAAGGGATGCAGGAAATATTACAACAAAGCTGAATTACATGAGAAGAAGATTTGTACCAGTAATAACCCGAGACATCCATGTTTTCAAGTTACCTAATAAAGTTAAATGTGCTTAAACGGTCGTTGACTCTGGCAGTGTATCAGTACCTTAAGAGGTGTGACTAAGAGGAGAGAACAAAGCTTTCCTGCGGAAGAGGAAACTGTTTGCTTATTCTCCTGTCATACAGAGGGCTGGACAGTGAAGCCAAGTGTGCCACTTATTTGCCTAAAGGGAAGGCAAACTGCAGTAGTTGGGAACCCTGGTAGGGAGATCCCATAGGTGGCAAAAGGTTTTCAAACGTAGAGCCCTGAGGTACCCCAGAGACAACTCCCATGTGAACACTGAAGGATTCACCCTAGTTGTCAGTGAAACCTAGGGAGAGTCACTGTTGAGGAAGTATGGGGGGGGGAATAGGATCCCTCACAGCGACCAGGACACAGCTCAGCTGATTTGGAGCCCTTGTCACAAGGCTTTTCCTGCAATGCCAATACCCGCAACTCATTTCATTTCCATTTTCGCTTTCCCAGCAAAGGCTGGGGGTGGGGTGGGGGGTGGGGGATGAAATCAGATTCATGGTCTTCCTTCAAAAATAGTACAAGGGTAAAAAGAAAAAGAAAAAAAAGAGGACTTACTTGAATCTGGCATCTACTTCCTCAACAGCTTTTTGGTATTGCTCCGTGGTGACTTTATAGAACTGCGAACTCTAGAAATATAGAGAGAGTGAGAGAAATAAGGGTAAACAATCAAAGAAGCGCATGCCAAATGAGAAAAGCATTTTTTTCGGGGGGAGTTTAGTAATTCACAAGGCCCTAACGAGACATCCACAGCTGCTCTCATTCCAAGTCCGACAATTACTAACAGAACCTCGTTAAATTTGCAGCTATGGTTATTCTAAGTGGCGAAAAAACTTACTGGGTGGAATTCAGTGTCACCTTATTATGACTGTTCCGTCAGTGCAAGTATTTCCGCTTGCCAGATGGAACAATCTTCCCTCTCCTGCCCCTGTGCGCTGTTCGGGCAGGGGGGGGGTGTTCTCCCAATCTGGGGGGAGGCAAAGGGAGGGGCAGGAGGAGAGGGGAGAAAGCCCTGTTGCGCTAGGATTGCACTAGTTGAATTCAGCCCATTGACTGGAAAGTAGATAACCAATTTATTCCCAAGCATTCCCACATCCAGCTTCTTCAGACCTGCTTTTCTCCAGTCCTTCTGCTCCTTCCTACCTGTTCTCCTTGGCCCTCTTTTCCCTCTGCTTCTTGTTTCCTAGGCTCCCCACTTCCATCTGTTTTCTGCTTCTTCTGCCCTCTGTCACCGGGCTCCCCCCTACCCTTAACATCCATGGCATTCAGGGCTCATGTCTCCTTGTCCTCCATTCCGACTCTGCTCCCCAGCCTTGCTCTGAGCTTTGTGACATCGTAACAGTTCAGCCAATGGCAAGATCAAATGCTCACAAGCAGCTTCTACTGCTTTCTCTATTGCCCATTGCTAGAGCTTGCTGTTTCTGATAAACTGATAGAACCACGAGAGGGAAAGAGAGAGAGTGGACCTTTGCTTTAGTTTTATAGTTAAAATAATCTCTCTGCATAATTGGACCCTGAACTGGCACCCACATATAAATCTGGGAGGAGGTGGGGGGGGCTTTTGCAGAACCTGCCAACTGCTTGTGCCTCTGAAAGGGGGACATGCTTTGCAGAATCAGAATTACTGAGTGGCAGAACCACACATTCTGTCTCTACACACGTCTTGAAATGCCGTCTGTAAAGTGAGGCCAGGAAAGGCAATTTTCAGTGGGGAAAGTGGTTCGATGAAGGCTCTACAACTGCTTTACTGCTCAGAATCTGCCACCCCTTGTAACAAAAATATCTCAAACCCATCTTTCCAACCCAGATGTGGAACTCTAGCTGATGGTTGGGGAAACAGCAGGAGGGCAAAACCAAGGCAGATTTAAAAAAACCATGACGCTAATTGTAATGAGGCCTAGGACATGGTTGCTAATGTAATGCAAACAACAGCTGGATTGCTTATCCATAATGTAGGGCATAGAAAGTAGGTGCAGAACCTGACCCATCAACAGCCCCTTCATCCTGCCTTGATGCAGGGGCTAAAGATGATTAAAGGTTTAGAAGGCAAGTTGCAATAGCTGGCGTGTACCAACATGGTGATTAAAATGGCACCTCTGTATTGCACCATTGATGCCTTATGCATTTTGTATTTATATAGACTACACTTCACACATAATAAACGGACACCATGCTAGGACCCTGCTCTCAGCACTCTTTAAATGAGACTAGCTAATTTTTTGATTGGGATCTGCATTTGCAATTCTTCTCTGTGCCCTGCCACAATCTTCAGGGTCAACCAAGAATGTCCTCTTGGACCAAGCCATAGTAAACATAATCCTTGCTATTAGAGACTCCTTTTATGTAGTGCATCACTTCCATTAAGCAACCCTGACAACAAACCTGTAAAGGAGACCAGTATTATTATGATCCTATTATGGATTGGGGGCTGAAGACAAAAGAGAGCAGTTTGCTCAAAGTCATCCAGCAAGTTCTTGGCTAAACCTGGAATCAATGATGGGAACTTCCAGTTTAATTCTGTCCTATGCTTCAGAGATGGTTGCATGGTAAATCCTCCTACCACCTACAGTAATAATCTAGCAGTAAACATTATCATGCTGCAAGTATACCCACCTCACATCACTGACTGTCACGCAGGTAAAGAAACTCACAATGTCCATGTGGTAAATACTATCAAACATTTGGCTTGGGGAGAGCTTACTTATGGGGACATCATTTTTGGAGACATCTCTATGGCTTGCAAAATGGGTAATCTGTCCCTTGGGCACCAGCTTTCTTAAACTGAAAATCCCCCAGAGTTTTTGAATCAGCAGATAGAAGCTTTTAACCTCAGACACCCTCCTGCCTATCGGATCCAAACCATGGTTATGCGAAGTCAGAAGAAGAAAACACCACAAGACATTTTCTTCCTACTTGTGCCACGTTAGAACAGAAGACTGTATTCCGCTCTGGTCAGACCTCACCTGGAATACTGTGTCCAGTTCTGGGCACCACAGTTCAAGAAGGATACTGACATGCTGGAACGTGTCCAGAGGAGGGCAACCAAAATGGTCAAAGGCCTGGAAACAATGCCTTATGAGGAACGGCTTAGGGAGCTGGGTATGTTTAGCCTGGAGAAGAGAAGGTTAAGGGGTGATATGATAGCCATGTTCAAATATATCAAAGGATGTCATATAGAGGAGGGTGAAAGGTTGTTTTCTGCTGCTCCAGAGAAGCGGACACGGGGCAATGGATTCAAACTACAAGAAAGAAGATTCCACCTAAACATTAGGAAGAACTTCCTGACAGTAAGAGCTGTTCGACAGAGGAATTTGCTGCCAAGGAGTGTGGTAGAGTCTCTTTCTTTGGAGGTCTTTAAGCAGAGGCTTGACAGCCATCTGTCAGGAAAGCTTTGATGGTGTTTCCTGCTTGGCAGGGGGTTGGACTGGATGGCCCTTGGGGTCTCTTCCAACTCTATGATTCTATGATTCTAAGACAGGCAACAGGAAACAAGGCTCTTTTACTCATTTACTATGCTGATGAGTGAAAGAAGCTACTCCATCTGGAAAGGTAAAAGGACAGATATTTAATCATCGGAGCCTGTGTCTTATGCTTTACCAGGCAGCTCTGAATTTGCTGGGGATCTACAAAAATCACTGGAAAAATCATTAAGCTGAGAAGAACGGCAAGATTGTGTTTTGAGCCTCACACTTTTTACACAAATTATAATAAATTGTGTAACAGATACCACAGTCAAAAGGGCACACAAATATCAGACAGAACATGGTGGTCTCTCAACTCAGAGCTTGCTCCTGCGATCCAGACCTAATAATTCATTTGTCTGCGGACCCAAGTTCCAAGCATGTGATTTTGGGGGTAGTTTATTTTTTAATAAATCATTGTTGGCTGCTAACAAAATGAAAATGAAATCCTCTTCACACTGCTGACCCCCATTGCATTTAGCAATCTTGCTCGCCCAATGACAGTCACATCCAGGTTCCTCAGATACAGATAAAATCAATAGGGATGTGATTAGACAAGCAGACGGACGACAATGCACATACGGACAGGTCACCATTTGAGATGATGAATAGTCCTCTATCAACCAACAGTCCCCTCTGATGCTAACATTTACTATAATCTTATTTGGGCAGCGATTTATCTTTCTTGTGCCTGATCAATAAAGATGAACACAACAGTTGTAAGGATCGATTGCAATTTTTTATCATTTTAAAGCATGAAGGCACATTTCTGACACAAAGGCAATATTCATAGTGTAGTTGTTCAGCTTTTTCTTTCTTTCTTTTTAAATCTGCCATTTGAGCGAACAGCTGAGTCGCTACACGTTGAGAGGCTTTAATCTGACTGCAGACTATCAAGCAGCCGTTTATCAACTTAGATTCAGTTTAGCGTGGCTTTCAAATGACACAGCTTCCGCATGAAGTTGTGTAAAAGTATGTAAGCACACACCACATATGCAAAGTGGTGTGCATCAAATGAGCAAACGGGCTTTCGTTGTCTAACGAAATTCTTTATTCTAAAGAGAAACTCCAGAACTACCATATGCAAACATTAGCTAGAAGTGATCGTGGTTGCTTTTAATGGACTGTCAATTAGAAACTACTTTACTGTGTAGGTTCTAATGTACTGCCAGAGAAATGGCTTTTCGCTTCTCAGCTGGTTAATTGAAATTGTCACTTAATAGGACGATAAATTGTGGGGATATATTAGCTTTAGGTCAGGGTAAAGTGGGGATCAAGGGTTCCATCCTGAAACGGACTCTGGAACCCTCCCCCAAAACAGTAGGATGGAAACACGCATGGACTTCACATTTTCCACTTGTAGCATACGAACAAGAGACAGAGTTTTAAATACAGAACCTAAGGTGCAACGAATTCCAAACGTGCAAGAGACAAAAACTGTTCGCAGATTGTCTTTTTGGATGCACAATCACACACTGAGCCCTACAGAGTTTTAAAAATTTCCTGCATTTTAGATGCAACTTGCAGGGCAAATTAGGTTAAAGAATTCCTGGCCAAAATGGCAGACATTTCCAGGTGGAATATATATCAGTAGAACAGAGGGAGGAAAAGGTATCCATGGCACAATTTACTAGCACACCTTTGCAGCATGACAGCCGCCAGAAAACCGAGCTGCATGGGTCCTCTTCTCTTTGGAGAACAGTGTGTGTGAAGCAGCACTTCGCGAGGTTGCTGCCATTTTATTTTTGTCTCGCAAATACAACAGAAAAGCCAATTTTATAGCAATTTTCATCTTATAGTACATTACAAAATTGCATGTTGACACAATCAGAGCAAAACTAATGAGAAAGAAATGTGGTGGCATGCAGCTACTACAAATGCCTTACTCGGTGTTTCTTCTACAGGAGCTTGCGGGGTATGCTGTAACAGAGCAACGGGTAAATCTACTACTCTGATGGGACTTGAGACTGTAACAGAACGTGAAGGTGGGACTGGAGGGATAACAAGCAAGGAAACAGCCTGCACACCAACACGAAGCTCTGGCAAGGAATGCTGGGCGAAACCAACGAGATCAGCCAGGAAGCACATGAGCAGTGATAGGCCTATTGTACCGCTTAAGGGGCTTGAATTACTCAGGCAAGCTATGGACAGGTCAAGATGGACAGGTCATAGCGGAGAGTTTGGACCAAACGTGATCCACCTGGAGAAGGAACTGGCAAGCCGCTCCAGTATCCCTGCCAAGAAAACTCCATGGACAAAGACAACAGGCATATAAAAGATATGACGCTGGAAGATGAGCCCCTCAGGTCGGAAGGCGTCCAACTTGCTACTGGGGAAGAGCGGAGGACAAGTACAAGTAGATCCAGAGCTGATGAAGCGGCTGGGCCAAAGCCGAAAGGACGCTCAGTTGCGGATATGCCTGGAAGCGAAAGGAAAGTCCAATGCTGTAAAGAAAAGTATTGCATAGGAACCTGGAATGTAAGAACCATGAACCTTGGTAAGCTGGATGTGGTAAAAAATGAGATGGCAAGAATAAACATTGACATCCTAGGCATCAGTGAACTAAAATGGACAGGAATGGGCGAATTCAGTTCGGATGACTATCATATCTACTACTGTGGGCAGGAATCCCGTAAAAGAAATGGAGTGGCCCTCATAGTCAACAAAAGAGTGGCGAAAGCTGTACTGGGATGCAACTTCAAAAATGATAGAATGATCTCGATACGAATCCAAGGCAGTCCTTTTAACATCACAGTAATCCAAGTTTATGCACCAACTACCAGTGCTGAAGAAACCGAAATTGATCAATTCTATGAAGACTTACAACACCTTATAGAAATGACACCAAAGAAGGATGTTCTTCTCATTATAGGGGATTGGAATGCTAAAGTAGGAAGTCAAGAGATAAAAGGAACAACTGGCAAGTTTGGCCTTGGAGATCAAAATGAAGCAGGGCAAAGGCTAATAGAGTTCTGTCAAGAGAACAAGCTGGTCATCACAAACACTCTTTTCCAACAACACAAGAGACGACTCTACACATGGACATCACCAGATGGGCAACATCGAAATCAGATTGATTATATTCTCTGCAGCCAAAGATGGAGAAGCTCTATACACTCAGCAAAAACAAGACCTGGAGCTGACTGTGGCTCAGATCATCAGCTTCTTATAGCAAAATTCCAGCTTAAACTGAAGAAAGTAGGAAAAACCACTGGGCCAGTAAGATTCAATCTAAATCAAATTCCTTATGAATACACAGTTGAAGTGAAGAACAGGTTCAAGGATTTAGATTTGGTGGATAGAGTACCTGAAGAACTGTGGATGGAGGCTCGTAACATTATACAGGAGACAGCAACGAAAACCATCCCAATGAAAAAGAAATGCAAGAAAGCAAAGTGGCTGACCAATGAGGCCTTACAAATAGCAGGGGAGAGAAGACAAGCAAAATGCGAAGGAGATCGTGAAAGATACAGGAAATTGAATGCAGATTTCCAAAGAATAGCAAGGAGAGACAAGAGGGCCTTTCTAAACGAGCAATGCAAAGAAATAGAGGAAAACAACAGAATGGGAAAAACCAGAGATTTATTCAAGAAAATTGGAGATATGAAAGGAACATTTCGTACAAAGATTACCACAATTAAGGACAAAAGTGGAAAGGACCTAACAGAAGCAGAAGACATCAAGAAGAGGTGGCAAGAATACACAGAGGAATTATACCAGAAAGATATGGAGGTCTCATACACCCCAGGAAATGTGGTTGCTGACCTTGAGCCAGACATCCTGGAGAGTGAAGTCAAATGGGCCTTAGAAAGCCTTGCTAACAACAAGGCCAGTGGAAGTGATGATATTCCAGCTGAACTATTTAAAATTTTAAAAGAGGATGCTGTTAAGGTGCTGCACTCAATATGCCAGCAAGTTTGGAAAACTCAGCAGTGGCCAGAGGATTGGAGAAGATCAGTCTACATCCCAATCCCAAAGAAGGGCAGTGCCAAAGAATGCTCCAACTACCGCACAATTGCACTCATTTCACACGCTAGCAAGGTTATGCTTAAAATTCTACAAGGCAGGCTTAAGCAGTATGTGGACCGAGAACTCCCAGAAGTGCAAGCTGGATTTCGAAGGGGCAGAGGAACCAGAGACCAAATTGCAAACATGCGCTGGATTATGGAGAAAGCCAGAGAGTTCCAGAAAAACATCTACTTCTGCTTCATTGATTATGCAAAAGCATTTGACTGTGTCGACCACAGCAAACTATGGCAAGTTCTTAAAGAAATGGGAGTGCCGGATCACCTCATTTGCCTCCTGAGAAATCTCTATGTGGGACAAGAAGCTACAGTTAGAACTGGATATGGAACAACTGATTGGTTCAAAATTGGGAAAGGAGTACGACAAGGCTGTATATTGTCTCCCTGCTTATTTAACTTATATGCAGAATACATCATGCGAAAGGCTGGACTGGATGAATCCCCAACCGGAATTAAGATTGCCGGAAAAAATATCAACAACCTCAGATATGCTGATGATACTACCTTGATGGCAGAAAGTGAGGAAGAATTGAAGAACCTTTTAATGAGGGTGAAAGAAGAGAGCGCAAAATATGGTCTGAAGCTCAACATCAAAAAAACTAAGATCATGGCCACTGGTCCCATCACCTCCTGGCAAATAGAAGGGGAAGAAATGGAGGCAGTGAGAGATTTCACTTTCTTGGGTTCCATGATCACTGCAGATGGTGACAGCAGTCACGAAATCAGAAGACGCCTGCTTCTTGGGAGAAAAGCAATGACAAACCTAGACAGCATCTTAAAAAGCAAAGACATCACCTTGCCGACAAAAGTCCGTATAGTTAAAGCTATGGTTTTCCCAGTAGTAATGTACGGAAGTGAGAGCTGGACCATAAAGAAGGCTGATCGCCGTAGAATTGATGCTTTTGAATTATGGTGCTGGAGGAGACTCTTGAGAGTCCCGTGGACTGCAAGAAGATCAAACCTATCCATTCTCAAAGAAATCAGCCCTGAGTACTCACTAGAAGGACAGATCCTGAAGTTGAGGCTCCAGTACTTTGGCCACCTCATGAGAAGAGAAGACTCCCTAGAAAAGACCCTGATGTTGGGAAAGATGGAGGGCACAAGGAGAAGGGGACGACAGAGGATGAGATGGTTGGACAGTGTTCTTGAAGCTACTAACATGAGTTTGGCCAAACTGCGAGAGGCAGTGAAGGATAGGCGTGCCTGGCGTGCTCTGGTCCATGGGGTCACGAAGAGTCGGACACGACTGAACGACTGAACAACAACCGCTTAAGCCTCTGTAAAGGTTTTCAGATCAAGCTCCCTCTATGACTAAGTGTAGCTGAGTGTTCACTGGAAGGCCTAGAAGGACAGACCCTGAAGCTGAGGCTCCAATACTTTGGCCACCTCATGAGAAGAGAAGACTCCCTAGAAAAGACCCTGATGTTGGGAAAGATGGAGGGCACAAGGAGAAGGGGACGACAGAGGATGAGATGGTTGGACAGTGTTCTCGAAGCGACTGGCATGAGTTTGGCCAAACTGCGGGAGGCAGTGGAGGATAGGCATGCCTGGCGTGCTCTGGTCCATGGGGTCACGAAGAGTCGGACACAACTGAACGACTGAACGACAACAAAAGCTCTACTGCTCCCATGCTAGACCACCTTTTCTTTGCTGTCCCATACCCCTCCTCCTGTGCCCCATGGCTCAGCAAGGTCAAACACAGGTAGATAAAAGTGATCCACTTGGCGTTGCGTATTTGGAGTTTCAAAAAGCGCTTCTTCGCAATGTGCTTTGTTCAGCTACGGAATACAATCCCGCAATAAGCAGTGATGGACACCAACTTGGATGGCTTTAGTTGGATAGCTCAGTTGGTTAGAGCGTGGTGCTGATAATGCCAAGGCTGCAGGTTTGATGGGACAACTGTGTATTCTTGCATTGCAGGAGGTGGGACTAGGTGATCCTTGGGGCCCCTTCCAACTTTGTAATTCTAATAGAGAAATTCATGGAGGATAAGGCTAACAATAGCAAGTACCCAAAGTGGCTATGAGCCACCTACACTGTTGTATTTAGTGTGCTTTTAAATGCCAGTTGCTGGGAATCCCAAGGAGGGAAAGTGCTCTTTTGCTCAGTTCCTGGTTTGGGGCTTCCCATAGGCATCTGACTGGCCACTGTAAGAACAGGATATTGGACTAGATGGGCCACAGGCCTGATTCACAAGGGCTCTGCATATGTTCTTCCCACATTTTTATTTCCCCCTATTTCAGTATTGTTGTTTCCTCTCTTACAGCACACTGTCCGCAAGTTATACTCAAGTGACTTACATTAGTTCATTTACTTATTCATCATTCATTCAGATAATAGATCCTCCCAAAGCAGCTTAATAATAAGTAATTATTAATTACTGTTGTTTTATTGTTTTGCTGCCATTCTTTCATTGCCAACTCCTTTGGGAAAGATCTGTGACCCTGAAAAGTGGCACAGAAATAGTTTAAAGAAAGCACACAATTTAGCTCGTTAAATATAAATCAGAGCAGCAGGGGAGAATAAAACCTTCTAAGAATTCCAAAGTCAGCGCCTGCATTCCCAGCCCATAATACCAGCACCCTCAGCTCATCCCATCTGAAAGCCAACTGGGAAAGAAAAGTCTTTGGGCTCACCAGAAAGAGAGTCAGGAGCCAAACACAACTCCCGTGGAAGAGATCGCCATAACACACAGCGGCCCGTGGGTGGGTAGGGTATTCAATATATGTTTTTACCTGTGTTAAAATACTGGAAATAAATAAATAACCACTGAAAAAACCCTGTATTGTGTGTCCGTCATTCTAAATCTATTCACTGGCAGTAGCAGACCCAGAAGAAAGGTCTCGGAATCCACTCTTAAAGCCTGGGCAAGTTATGTGAGTGCAAGTGGTTCTTGAATGCCTTTCTCAGACACTGTGATTTATTGAAATCAGGCCTCTCTTTCGATAAAGCTGTGGCAAGGCTTAAATTATAAACAAGCGAGGAGCTACTTCACCCAACCAACTTCTGATGTGGAATGAAGTTCACTGGCTTCCATTCAAAAAGTAGCGTATGAATCACACCTTCAATGGGACATGCTCTACATTCTCAGTAAAAAAAGGTCCCTGCAGAATGTTACAGGGTCAGCTGTTTTCTCAGTGTATGGAAACTCAGCAAGTATGTGTGTCTTTAACCTAGATTGAAAATCATCTTCATTAGAAAAGGTGCTAAAAGATCTCATGTCATCCAAGCAGATGAAAGGTTATCACCATTGGAATGCACCTGAGTCCTCACTGCACCTCACAGAAACAGCCATGTGCCTTCCCACTGCAAATTGCCAGAACCACCTTTACTTCAGAGGCAGAGTGTATCTCCTTTCTGTTGTGGAAGTTTGAACCTCTGGTGCCTCATATCACAACAAATTCAGATGAAGTTTATGTTCACACTTTTAACTCACTCTGTGCGAAGGCTCTGAGAGGGGGATTGGCGAAAACCCACTTTACCAAATACAACTCTTAATGACAAATGGGAGTCCCCATTAGGGTGGACAGGGGACCTTCAGGGTCAACAGATTGACATCAGAACCTACAAAAGGTCACTGAACTTCCAGGTTGACTGTTCTGTACAGGGAAACAGCTTGTGCACCATCACATGTGACAGAGACACACCTGTCTACCTGCTGAAACACATGGATGGGTTTCTCTCACACTAGTGGTATATGAGATGTTTGCCTACACCATGAATGGAAAATCTCTGGCTTTCCAGATGCTGTTGGACTCTAAAAATCCCATCAGCCCTAGCCAGCATGACCAATTGTCAGGAAAGATGGGAATTCCAATAGCTGGAAGGCCACAGGTTCCACACTCTTGACCTAACAGTGCAGATGTTCACAGTGGCGGAGGAACCTCTCTGGCACCCAGGGCAGCTCAGCCCGTACGGACTGCGCATGTACGGCATCCCACGCATGTGCACTCCATATGCCTGCTGTGCAAGAGGCATCCCGTATGGACTGCACAAATGCACAGTCCGTATGGGCTGCCGCTTGTGCGCGGCAGCCTGTACAGTCGCCATGCAAGCGGCAGCCTATACAGAAGCCATACAAGGGGCGCCCCTACGAACTGTGCGCACCCTTGGCCGCTCTACAGCTGGGGGAAGGCAGGGGCCATCTTGTCATCCCTCCCAGAGTGGCACCCGGGGCGGTCAGCCCCCTCCACCACCCCCTTCCTACACCCCTGTAGGAACCTTGTGCATGTCCACAAAGCCTTGGCAATAATCATAGAATCATAAAATTGCAGAGTTGGAAGGGATCCCAAGGGCCATCCAATCCAACCCCCTGCAATGCAGGAATCTCCTAAAAGGGGACATCCATCCAGGAAATTGCCACATGTGAAGTAACTCATCAAGATAGGGATTTCCCCTTTGAAGACACTGGCGCCTGGAAGTGTTGCTCCATTCCTTGACAAGAATAGAAAGCAACCCATGTTTATCTTTGAGATTATGTCTGTTCACTGGAAAACATGTGTTCCCTTACATAATTCAAAACAAATGGCTACAACTCCAAGAGTACATGAACAATATTCATGTTAAAAGAAACCTAAGCCATGATTGGGGGGGAGGGGGGAGACACATTCTTCCCATCACATATTTCAGTTACACACTTACTCACTGCCCTTCATCCAATTAGGATCACAGGGCAACTCACAATACATGAACAAAACAATAAAAATACTATCCATAAACTGTTTAATAAAACCAGGAGTTTACAACTCTTCTTATCAGCACCAGTACATTTCCGAGCACAATTCAAAGTGTTGGTGCTGACCTTGAAAGCCCTAAACGGCCTCGGTCCTGTATACCTGGAGGAGCATCTCCACCCCCATCGTCCAGCCTGGACACTGAGATCCAGCGCCGAGGGCCTTCTGGCGGTTCCCTCACTGCGAGAAGCAAAACTACAGGGAACCAGGCAGAGGGCCTTCTCGGTAGTGGCGCCCGCCCTGTGGAATGCCCTCCCATCAGATGTGAAGGAAATAAGTAACTACCGGTATCTTACTTTTAAAAGACATCTGAAGGCAGCCCTGTTTAGGGAAGTTTTTAATGTTTGATGCTGTGTTGTGTTTTTAATATTCAATTGGGAGCCGCCCAGAGTGGATGGGGAAACTCAGCCAGATGGGCAGGGTAATAATAATAATAATAATAATAATAATAATAATAATAATAATAATTACTACTACTACTACTACTAACTACTATTACTATATCAATCTAGATTTTAAAAAATAGTAACGACCCAGCTAAAACATTAATAACACTGCAAGGCCTGGGTGAATAAGAGTGCCCCCAAAACCCAAAAATGAGGCTAATTGATACACCTTAAAAGGGACAGATTTAGCAACTTATTGAGTCAGACCACTGGTCACCTACCTCAGTATTATCAACACTGACTGGCAGCAGCTCTTCGGGGTTTCTTGTAGGGTTCTTTCCCTTTCCTACTTGGAGATGTTGGCCATTGAACCTATGCAAAGCTCATACTCTACCACTGGGTTATTGCCCTTTTGCCCTCATAAGCAGGGCCCCATCACAAAGAATGCCCTATCTTGAGAGACCACATGAGGGACCATGCCAATTGGTGGGACCACAAGATGGTTCTACCCTGCAGACTATAATGCCTGGGCCAACCGATATGGGGAGTGTTGTGCCTTCAAGTATTTGGGCCTGAAGTTGTCCAGGGTTTTATACATCAACATTAATACCTTGAATTTGCCAAGTAGTGTAAGGGCAACCAGTGTAGAACCCAGAGAACTGGTGTTATATGACTGAACTTGATACACCACTCAGCATCCAAGCAGTGACATTTTTCAGTAGCTGCAGCTTCATGATTGTCTTCTAGTCTAGCCCCACATGGAGAGTATTCCAGTAGTCTAAATGCCAGGTTGCTATAGCAAGACTATCCTGGATCTGGAATGGCTGCAGGGTGTGAAAATGGGCACTCAGCTACTGCGGCCACCTGGGTTTCCAGTGGACTTAATAGAGATGGTATGGAGAGACTGTCCAGCTAGCAATTCCTGTACTATCTGTCATGGGCCAGGAGTCTGCTTTACCTGCTGAAGGGGGAGACAGCAGAATGAGTCACCTGCAGCTGATCAGCCTTCAAGGACACAGAACAGAAGGCACTGATGAGAACCAGCTGGCTCCAGACTTCTTAAACAGAGCTCTAAACAGCACTCAGATGCCGGAAACAACACCTATGGTTCCTGGCCCTACTTTGATGCTTCCTGCTCTCAATCTGGAGTCCCTGACCTCTGGACCGTATGACTTTGTATGTGGATTCTGCTCTCAGACAAGTGTTCATTGGAGACTCTTAGCCCCTGCATGCTCGGCAACAGGACTTGGACGGGACTATGACACTAGAATCATAGAATCATAGAGTTGGAAGAGACCACAAGGGCCATCCAGTCCAACCCCCTGCCAAGCAGGAAACACCATCAAAGCATTCCTGACAGATGGCTGTCAAGCCTCCGCTTAAAGACTTCCAAAGAAGGAGACTCCATCACACTCCTTGGCAGCAAATTCCACTGTCGGACAGCTCTTACTGTCAGGAAGTTCTTCCTAATGTTTAGGTGGAATCTTCTTTCTTGTAGTTTGAATCCATTGCCCTGTGTCCGCTTCTCTGGAGCAGCAGAAAACAACCTTTCACCCTCCTCTATATGACATCCTTTGATATATTTGAACATGGCTATCATATCACCCCTTAACCTTCTCTTCTCCAGGCTAAACATACCCAGCTCCCTAAGCCGTTCCTCATAAGGCATCGTTTCCAGGCCTTTGACCATTTTGGTTGCCCTCCTCTGGACACGTTCCAGCTTGTCCGTATCCTTCTTGAACTGTGGTGCCCAGAACTGGACACAGTATTCCAGGTGAGGTCTGACCAGAGCGGAATACAGTGGTACTATTACTTCCCTTGATCTAGATGCTATACTCCTATTGATGCAGCCCAGAATTGTATTGGCTTTTTTAGCTGCTGCATCACACTGTTGACTCATGTCAAGTTTATGGTCTACCAAGACTCCTAGATCCTTTTCACATGTACTGCTCTCAAGCCAGGTGTCACCCATCCTGTATTTGTGCCTTTCATTTTTTTTGCCCAAGTGTAGTACTTTACATTTATCCCTGTTAAAATTCATCTTGTTTGCTTTGGCCCAGTTCTCTAATCTGTTAAGGTCATTTTGAATTGTGATCCTGTCCTCAGGGGTATTAGCCACCCCTCCCAATTTGGTGTCATCTGCAAACTTGATCAGGATGCTCTCAAGCCCATCATCCAAGTCATTGATAAAGATGTTGAATAAGACTGGGCCCAAGACAGAACCCTGTGGCACCCCACTAGTCACTTCTCTCCAGGATGAAGAGGAGCCATTAATGAGTACCCTTTGTGTTCGGTCAGTCAGCCAGTTACAAATCCACTGAATGGTAGCCTTGTCCAGCCCACATTTTACCAGCTTCTTTACAAGAACATCATGGGGCACCTTGTCAAAGGCCTTGCTGAAATCAAAAGAAGATATATCTTGCCCCAAAAGAAGATATATGCCACTGAGCAGTAGCCATTAACCTCAGGGTTCTAGGAAGGACCTCTTGAGAGTTTGCCACCACCTCTTTTAAGGTGAGTGGCACTGCCCCATTGTGAAGAGAAGCATTCCCTGCCACTTGACCCCACCAAGTCAATTTCTCCAACCTAGCTTTTTATAAGCCAATATGGACAGGAGTTGAGGGCACATGTGATCATACCTAGCTTCAAGCATCTTTTGCTTCTATGGTGTCAAAGCATTCTAAGTAGACTGTCCAAACCCACCACTCAGTTAAAGCTAACTAACAGGACCCCCTTCTCAAAGGGTATGGCTGTATCACTTCACTATTAAAACATTCACCGGCTAATTTTGAGAGATGCAAAAGAAAATGTAAAACCTCTCATCAAAGGACATACCTATTTCACAAGCCTTGTAGCTATTCACTCAACCATCTAATCTGCATGTAATTGAAGCACATTCTGCTAATACAAATGTTCTCGATCCCTGGCACATTCTTAGATGCTCAATGATATCTACACATCCTATTGACAGGATGCCTAATCAAAGCCATTCGTGTTTACAACTTTTTGTTCCTTGGCGCCTTGTATCTGTGATACTACATATTACAAATCTCATCCTCGCTAAGCCACTGTTTGTGATTCTTCTGTACTCTGAAGGCCCTCTGTCATCTCGCACTGCTTTGAGAAGGCTCCAGAGGCTTAATTGGCAAGCAAGAACTTATCATTGTTCCCACTCCGACAATACTGGCATTTCAGACTGTGAACACGCATTAGCAGAAATGGCACATCTATAATATTGCTGGGCATCTACTGAATTCTGTCCCGCAGGACACTAGCTGATTTCTTCACATTAAAAAATATGTAAAAGGGGAAGGGATAATTTAGTTTCTCACTGAAATGAAGCCGTCTCTGGGGATTAAAATACCTGCTGATGAATGTTATTCCATAATGGCTTTGGCATCAAGACCAAAAGAAGACACCACCTGCTTTGCATCCTTCAGTGGTATTCCAGGATCAAAGGAGCATACCGTCTTGAGGTGCCATCCAAGTAGCAGAACAAGACAGGCAAGCCATAAAGTTAGTTATCTGTGGCTGCCATAAAATTATGGATCTCTGTCTTGGCAACTTACGAACAAAGAAAGACAAGAAGATAGACATATGTCTTTATACTGAGCAAGACCATTGATGTGTCTAAGTCAGTACTGTCCACAATGTCTGGCAGGGGTTCTCCAGGATTTCAGACAAAGGTCTCTCCTAGACCTTTCAGGAGATGCTTGGGTCTTCTGCATGCACATCAGATGTTCTGCCACTGAGCTATGTTATTTCCCCAATTAATATTGCTCAACCCAGCAACCATGCCTCAATAATCTCTGGAGTCATTGCATAGTATCTCTGCTTCCAGTATTTTTTTAAGGATGGCAGGGTTGATAAAATCCCATGCACAATGACCTGACCTGAGCAACAGAAGAAGAAGAAGAAGAAGAAGAAGAAGAAGAAGAAGAAGAAGGGGGGGGAGTAGTTTGGATTTATTATACCGCTTTAAAGAGGGTGAGACAGAAATAGAACTAATGATGATGGATAATTACTTGTAAGCCTTTGGGCCTTTTAAGAATTATAGATTACATTTAACCAGGATATTTTCTATTTGTATTTTATTCTAAGAATTGCCCTGCTCAGCCAAATCAAAGGCCACGTGCCTTTCAGTACTCCATCTATAGCTCTGGATAAAAGGAACATACTCCCAAATTGGATGGATAAAAGGAACATACTCCCAAATTGAATGGATAAAAGGAACATAGTCCCAAATTAGTTCCTTATGCACCTCAACTTTACATAGGTAAGTTGAGGACCACAAAGAATTAGTATGTTGCTTTTGCCCGCTCATAGGCGTAAGTCCTCAATCCATAGCATGAATGAATCCCAAATGGTGTTGGTGGAGGTGGCAAAGAATGCAGGACCTGCTCAGCATTTAACCTCACGTTGGCACATTCTCCAGCTGCAGACCAGAAGCACTGAGTCACTCTGTGACTCCCCCTCACATGGGCAGCATCGCACTGTTTCACAGTCAGCCTCTGCAAATGCTGTGTCACCAGTACTCTCCATCTCTTCCTTCCTCAATTCGACATTTGTCTCTGAGAATCAGCCTCCACGGCTTAAATTCCCACCTGGTTCACATCTACCTACCAACTCGGTATGAAAACTTGCTGACTGTTCTCCATTTCAGAGTTCTCACGGCCCTGTCCTTCACTACCCAACTACCAGCTCTTTCTAGGCTTTCATTATTTGCATTCTTTTTTTTAAGAACAGAAAACACCACGATCTTTATGGCAGCTTCCTATTCAGAATGATTTCCTCACTCAGCTTCGCAATTATCCCTTCTCCCTGCCCTGCCCGCCCCCCTCAACTTCCACTGTCATTTTATCCACCCCAAGAACTTTCACACGCAACTTAAAGTAATGCATGCATAATCCCTCTCTGCTCTCATCTGCCCAGATCTCCTCCTCAGGCTCCCCCCGCCCCATCTTCATGTGAAGGTAGTATTTCCATTTCTGCCCCTTTTCCGAGCACCGAAAGCATGCTGTGTGTGTGGCTCCTAGGTGGCTGTCTGCAAGCAAGCGCTTGCTGCTGAGTCAAAAGTAAAACTTGTCTCTTGCTTAGCATTCATTTCACCTTTTCCACAAAACCAAGCTTTTAAACCCACATAGCAACTGCAATCTGCCAACAGTTTGACCTCACTCCCAAAGGCGCACTCCTCCATTGTCTCCCAAGACAGACGCATGCCAACCCTTTCCAAGGAAAGTTAGTAGATATACTCTGAATGCTTTCTATGTGCGGGGAGGGGGGTTACAAGAACTGCACAGTTCCCTGGCCTCACCTTAAACCCAAATGCTCACCACCGCCCCACTGATTGCCACATTGCTTGCCCCCTTTTTAAGGTGCAAATGCGGCACGTGAAACCTTTTCCAGATCCTGCCATTTGTTTCTGCAGGAAGGACTACAGCTTCGTGGCAGAGCAGAAAGGTTGCACTGCAGAAGGATGGAGGGTTAACCTTTAGCACCTACAGTTAAACCACCTCACATGGCAAGCTAAGACAGAAGTACTGTTTTGGGGGGACAGGAGGAGGGCAGGTGTGGAGGATTCCCTGGTCCTGAATGGGGTAACTGTGCCCCTGAAGGACCAGGTGCGCAGCCTGGGAGTCATTTTGGACTCACAGCTGTCCATGGAAGCGCAGCTTAATTCTGTGTTCAGGGCAGCTGTCTACCAGCTCCACCTGGTACGCAGGCTGAGACCCTACCTGCCCGCGGACTGTCTCACCAGAGTGGTGCATGCTCTGGTTATCTCCCGCTTGGACTACTGCAATGCGCTCTATGTGGGGCTACCTTTGAAGGTGACCTGGAAACTGCAATTAATCCAGAATGCGGCAGCTAGACTGGTGACTGGGAGTGGCCGCCGAGACCATATAACACCAGTCCTGAGAGACCTACATTGGCTCCCGGTACATTTCCGAGCACAATTCAAAGTGTTGGTGCTGACCTTTAAAGCCCTAAACGGCCTCGGTCCTGTATACCTGAAGGAGCGTCTCCACCCCCATCATTCAGCCCGGACACTGAGATCCAGTGCCGAGGGCCTTCTGGCGGTTCCCTCACTGCGAGAAGCAAAGCTACAGGGAACCAGGCAGAGGGCCTTCTCGGTAGTGGCGCCCGCCCTGTGGAACGCCCTCCCATCACAGGTCAAGGAGATAAACAACTACCTGACATTCAGAAAAAACCTGAAGGCAGCCCTTTTCAGGGAAGTTTTTAATGTGTGATATTTTTGTATCTGATTTTTGTTGGAAGCCGCCCAGAGTGGCTGGGGAAATCCAGCCAGATGGGCGGGGTACAAATAATAAATATTATTATTATTATTATTATTATTATTATTATTAAGACGGAGAGCTGCTGCCAGCCAGGCACAGCAGACAGGCGCAGTTCACATGAATCAGTGATCCGAATTAGCACAAGGCGAATTCATCTCAAAATCAGTGAACAATTGAGCCTTCGCTGTGATGAGTCCTTTCAATGTTGCTTTCTCAGGAAGCTCTCCTGCCAGATATTCATCTCAGCACCCTCTCAGCACCCCCTGCATCACTTCTAAAAGCTGTATGAAGCCTTTTTTATTGTTTGCCTTCCTCTCCCTTTGTTTCAAATCCATTTTAACTGCAGTAAGTGATTTTTATCGTATTATGGGATTCTCCCAGAGCTCTATCAGTGTGCTATATAAGTGCTATATAAATAAAACCACAACTCTTGTTGTGGCTCTAGCAGTTTCTTTGTGTCATTTCATTTTCTATTTTCAGTACTATCATTTCCTTTCGTGTGCACAGAGTCCAGGGGAAAAAAAGAAAAGAAAACTCTATATATTTAGTGTATGTCACACTTGAAAGTATGGTCATTACTGTGTAACTGAAGAATTGTGGGAGCCTGAGGATGACTTATTAGGGAGATACTATGCAAGAGAAGTGGTATTTAGCTAATCTGAATATAATAAAAGCCCAACACATACACTATCTATTACCAACCGAGGTTTTTTTATATAGAAAAAAGGAGTTTGGCGTTTAAATTTTCTTGTTAAAATTCACAGCACTAACCTGTGCAACTTGCACGCATCTGAATTCAGCAAGAAACACCTCTACATATGGAGCTGTTCACAAGAGAGGGAGCTTGCACATCTATTTTTGTCACCTGGATATGGCAATGCTAGCGTTCCGGGGCGAATGAAAATGAACGGAACCCCGTAACAATTTATGCTGCAGAAAGCAGAAGCAGAGTTTACTATCTTCAACACAAAGCACTGAGTACTTCAGCTGCTAGGCATTCCAGCCTTGCATGAAAGTAAAACCAAGATGAACAGTTACCTGGATTAAAAATAGTTGTTTGGATAAACAGGTTTACAATTCAGCCTGGTTTTGATATTCAGTTGCTAGAGAGATTTACCCTCTCAGCTTAATGTGTTAAGATTATAGTGGATATCCACTAAGGGGTTATTCCCAGAGAGGGTGAGGATTCCAGAGGAACCTGTTCCAACTGGGTTGGTTTTACTTTGTGAGCCACTTTAAGGACTTCAGTAGAAAAGCAGATGGGGCTGATAGGACACTTACTAGCACAGGGTCATCTGGTGAACATTACAATTAAGTGCATAGGGTGACGAACGTTAGGTCCTCCGTACCGTGTTGTACTCCAGCGCCCATCAACCCCAGCCAGCATGGCCTCCAGTCAGGGATGATGCAAATTGCAGCCCAACAAGAAATTTAGCATCACAGGTTCTCCACTCCTGCTTTAGCGGATGGAGACGAGTGAGGGGGTTGAATGTGGGTTCTGGTCCAGCAGTCTATCCATTGCACAACACTGGCTCCAATATGATAGAGGGTATGTCCTTCAAGAAGCCCATCTCTTTTTAAGAACAGTGTCCTCCAGTAGTTCCTCGACATCGCTGCTGTGGCAACAGACCTTCGGGAAAGCAAGGCTTAGACAGCTTCCTGGGCTTCCGGCTAAAAGGCAACAGAAAGGTTTCCAACAGCAGGTAGACGAACGAAAATCCCAGCACAATGGCAGAACAGGTGAGGACAGAGGGCCTTGATGGCTATCAAAAACGAAGGAATTCAGGGCCATCTGGAGCATCACTTTGCTGCAGTTTGTGCGTCTAGGTACTCACAAAGAAGCAATACCATGGGAATATATGGTACACAATAAGAAAGGGTTAAATCCAGATTTTTGGGGGGGGGGAGTGTGAATGAAGATTTCAAAAGTGGCAGGGGAGTCACTATTCATTTCAAAAGGCATGATTATCTTCCTATATTTCAAAGGAAAGGCCTTTTGAAAGATCTGGCATGGAAATATGCATCTGAATAGAGGCATATTGAAAAGCCGGAGCTTTCAGGTATAATGGTTCTCAGTCAGAGCACTGGATGTGCTACACGACTTGATTCCCTGTGGCACATTTTAACACAGCCGAGCAGAGCCATCAGACCTGCATTATCACCCCTGCCCAGATACAAAAACTGATGGTTCATTAAATTCCCTCCCTTCCCAGCACCCACCTCCGTCTCGCAGCCCTCTCATAGCTACAGCAAGCTGCCCATAAAATTTCTGGAGAAGCTTTATTCCTTTAGTGCAGATAATCTTATCTGAAGCAGACATTAAAAACCAAGAAAATAAAAAAGAGCCTGAAATGTTTAATTTCATCAAAGAAGAATAAAGCAAGGAAGGCGGTTAATACGAGTCATGAAGGTTGTTAAAATATTAGTATAACACTCGCCTGAACTGTGCGTGGAAACACACATAATTTCCCCCACACACATACACCCTGTCCTTCCCCTGCAGAAGAAATCCAGGTAGAAAAAAATCTAAGTTAAAGCTAGTCAATGAATTTTCTTTCTTAAAAACTGAAAGTCATCACACGGATGTGCCAAAGAGGTTCAGGATTGACTTCTTCATTGATTCCAGACGCTGTGTTAATTCAGCCTTCCTTCAAAATCTATCCTAAAATCTCCATGCCAATACAGCGCACTCTTCCTGCATCAAAACCCATTTCACTCCTCTGCCTCTAGAGCAGGGCAAGGTTTACCGGCCATAGGTCGGACCACTGCCACGGAGATCGTCCATGGGCCGGACTGGCACAGCACGATGCCAGAAATCGTGTCTGCACATGTCCGCGGCGCCGGAAATTGCTTCTTCTGCATGCCTAGATGCCGAAAATCGCACCTGCGCAGAAGCAATTTTCAGCATCTGGACATGCACAGACACGATTTCTGGCATGACTAACCTAGGTTCATTAATTTCAACGGGTTTACTCTGAGCAGGACTTAGTTGAATACAGCCCACAGTGTGTGTACACAGTCTCTGCCTGCATGCTAAATTTCTGGCTTGAGGCAAACAAAGTCTATTTTAGTTTGCTTGCATGCATGTACAAGTGACCGTGTGCACACACATGACTGCAACTGAGAGCTCTACCTGACAAGATGCAACATGTGTGCTACTTTGGACGAATGTTCAGTTCCTCCCAGGTGCAAGACAGAAGTGTGTGGGTTTTTTCCCCCACCACTATTTATTCACTCAGAGTTAAGTTTGGGGATTTCACTTGCCAGCATACGCATGCACTTACAGGAGCAGCGAACGAGCAATGCATCACGTGAGACGGGTTGTCTCTGAACCAGAGCTTACTGCTCAGTGAACCTAGAAAGCAGACCTACAAAATCCATCAGCTGCCACAGAAACACGGCCCTCTCTCAAGGTTTTGCCTCAGTAGTTCCCCGTGGCCAGTGAAAAGACCTCTATTCAGCTGAAGACCAAGTTATTAAGAAATGGTTTGTCGTCTTAGATTGGATTGATCATTTGTTTCCCGAATTCCTTTTCCCATCATTTACTCATTATACGCCTCCTCCTGATGGGAGAGGACATTTATTAGCTCCCACATTTATTGCACTGGCAAACGGAAACACTCTGGCAGCAGCATTTCCTGAGGGCTGACTCATTTATTTACTGAATAAGAGACTGAAGTTTTCTAAGGGGCAGAAAAATTAAAATATCACTCAGGCTGACAGCAGAGAAAATGAAGGTCTATATGCGGATGAGAAGGATGTTTGAGCTTTCAGTTTACAAGGCTATTGACTAAAGAGGGTTCGAAAATTGCACAGGGATAACACTCCTTGCATAATATCCTCACACTGATAAATGAAAGGGTCTGGCTGCTTCCACTAATGCATGTTTTGCAAAATTCAGCAGCAGGATCGGGGAATGTGTCTGGAAAACCTACCCTTTTCGTGTCACATTTGTGCACAACTAACTGCCCAAGGCCGCAAATATTTTACATGCTTCCTCTCACTGTCACTCCATCTCAGCTTTGTACGTCAAAAAGCACCACACATCCATTCACAACAGAGATCTGCCTACAAAGATATGGCTGGTTAGAGTTAATCTACAGGCCACTTTTGCCTTCCTAAGCCTTAAGAAAGGAACCTAGTCCTAGCTCTTTCCCTCAAACTTCCCAAGGGCACATAATACCACCGTCTGCCAAGCTGCTATCTGAAATATTTTCGTTTAGCCAAACCAACCTTCTGATCCCTTCATTACAAGAGCAATTTTAAAAATTCCATAGTTACACTCAGACAGGTCATGGACATTCCATGACGTCACAGCAATTCAGCAAAATGGATGGAGAAACATGAGGCAGTTCCCACCATCCTGCTTTTTATCACAAAACTGCAGAACACATGAGCTGCAAAGTTCAAACCAGCATTGCATCCCAATGTGGCCGCTGAACAAAAGGTTCTGCACCACTCTCTGAAACGTCCCTTAACAGATGAGCAATTCTGAATGTCTCTTTAATCTTTTACTTCAGCCTTTGGGGACTCAAGCAATTTCTAGATAGAAGCCCCTTGGACACCTAAACTATTCAGTATACTTTTAAAGCACAAAGCTAGTAAGTTGGCAGTTTCAGTCAAGGGCGGGTAGATGCAGGAAGCAGAGAGAACCAATAAGTGGATACAGGCTGGGATGAGCAGCTTCTTCTTCTTCTTCAAAAAATGAACTGTTTCCTGTATTACAAAGCGGCTTGTCAAACTCAACTTCTACATGGGCTCTGTCCGAAACTGCAAAGTAGCTGCAAACTTATTTTGATACGTCTCAGGCAGGGAATGGAGCAGAAGAGAAATGCCACAGATACAAGAACTTTAAACAGCACAGAACAGGAATATTTGGGTTTCAATGCAGGCATTAATTTCCATTAATACAGTGGTGCCCCGCTAGACGAAAATAATTCGTTCTGCGAAAATTTTCGTCTAGCGGGTTTTTCGTCTTGCGGAGCGGCAATGACAGCCGCGCTCCGCAAAACGGAAAAAAAAAGACGAAAATTTTTCGTCTTGCGAGGCAGCCCCATAGACTTTTTCGTCTTGCGGGGCAGCCTTCCGCTAGACGAATGCCTTCGTCTAGCGAGTTTTTCGTCTTGCGAGGCATTCGTCTAGCGGGGTACCACTGTAACAATGAACCGTTCTAGATGCCCAAATCGTTTAGGCAACCGAGGTTCGAGAAGGCTCTTCAATCAAAGAGTGCTAGCCCTGCACATGTGTGCGCACACAGGAAGTTATTTTCAACTGTGGTCAATGAAGTGTGAGATATACATGATCTTGACAGAAGACAGTGAGGGTGGGGGAGAAAGAAAGTGAGCTGAATCAGTTCTTCACTGGCTCCGAGCAGAGAATCAAGAGGAAAAATGAATTGCAGTGGAGCTGTCCATGGTAGCCTGCTCTTTAATCAATGATGCTGCAGTTACCTTCCTATGTATCCACCAAGGGCTCGTCCACACTTCTGCTTGCCGCATGCCTAGAAAGCACAGATCTATGCAGTTTTCCACTTGTCCAAGCAGTTTTCTGCCTGCCCCACCCCTTTCCCCAGGAAAACCCACTTTTTAGTGCTGAATAAAACAAGCATCAGTCTGCAGAAAACCCAACTGACGTTTGTTCCATTTCAGTGGTAAAGATCAGGTGTCCCCGTGAGAAAGCGGCAGAAGAATCTGGACGAGCCCCAAGTCTCCATTTGTCCAGATAATTGCCATCTTTGCCTTCTTTTGCTCCAGTGTGCCCCAGAGAATTCAAGAAGTGTCTTCAAGCAACTTTTCAGTTTTTTCCTTTAGCCAATGATATTTCATCCCTTCTAGCTTCACTTTGTTGAATAAAGGGTTTGATGTGGATTTTTTTTTTGGGGGGGGTAAACTGGCAAGGCAAAGCTGCATGCTGCAGCTCCCAAGTCTTGTCTTAAAAGTTCAAAAATGAGAGGCAACCCAGAGGCAATCTTCATCAAAAACCAGGCATGCAGCAACCAACACACTTTTGTAAGCAAAATTATTTACCACCACTGTTTCCCTACACCAGGCATAGGCAAACTCCAGCCCTCCAGATGTTTGGGACTACAATTCCCATCATCCCTAACCACTGGTCCTGTTAGCTAGGGATGGTGGGATGATGGGAGTTGCAGTCCCAAAACATCTGGCAGCTGATGGATAATACTGTTAGCAGCTGATGGATAATACTGTTTCTAACTATGTTTTTTAAAAGTAGCTTCTAAGTAGGTTTTTTTTTAAAATAAAAAAGGTGAGAACATTTACAATAATTTTCAAATGGTGAACACTGTCTTATAATACTTCCCTTGTTAAGTTACCTTTTATAAATTACAAGTAGGACTGTAACAAAATGTGCTGGGTGCTCATGCTGAAAGCCCTTTTTTCAGAATACTCCATTCCATCCTGCATCCCCCTCAATTTTCCAGTGTTAACCACAAAAGGCACTCAGTATTGTGTGGACATTGAGCATGTTAAAATCTCGATCGTCCATTTTTTGCCCTCTCCTTTCTTTTAAGGTTTGTTCTTAGAAGATTTTCTTTTGTATTTCTGCAAATCTTGAGGTCACTCAAGTCTGCGTGTGTATGTTGCCATTTTGATTATATAAAGATTGGCACTCTGAAGAGCGCTCTGTATTTATTTCTGTCTAATCCTGTGTGTCCCTTGTCTTCACCTGTATATGCTTTGAAAATTGAATGTTCTAATAAGTAAATAAGATGAAAACGTAACAAAACGAAGTGGGAGAGGGAGCATTTTACTTATCATAACCACTAATGATCAATGATGGATAAGCCTCAGGCTTTGTTTCCATAGAAGCCATACATGTAGCTATTTTGCCCTGGAAAATGGAAACAGGCCAGTCTTTCAACTAAAGGTGCTGTCTCTTTCCAAAGCACAGCTACTGCTGAGGATGTTTTAATGCTTAACACAAATACTGGCACCAGGGAGAACCGAGTCTAAAACTTAAATGGCTACGTTTAACTATAACATACGATATGTCTGCCTGGGAAAAAAATTCTTGCAAGAAATATAAGATTAATGCCTATTATTCAATGTGAAAAACAACTTGGGAGTTTTTTATATAAAAAATTTAAGTGATACTTCAGTGTTGCTATCTATCATAAGGACAGTAATGAATGAGAAGAATAATTTCTTTTTAACAAAGGAAAGTGTCATCAAACATAGAGGCTCTTTAAGTTGTAGCCACAGTTGGGTAGCATATCTTTGCAATGATTAAATGCATGTAAGGATTTGTCCCTGCTGTCATATATAAAAATGCTTGGGCCTCGCTGACAGAGGTATCATGAGAGTACTTCCATACCAACTAAAAAGCTGAAATTTTGTGTGTGCACAATACAAGATAGTGCATCTCTCTTTCCTCTGACAAACAAGGGATGTCTGCATCTAATGGCTAAAGTGCTTCAGCACAGGATAACAAACGAAATTGAAAGTTTCACCTTCATATACAGTACGTTGAACGGGCTGCGGGAAGCAGGGGATCTGCGGTGGCACCCCAAAATGGATCAGTGATTGTAAAAGACAAGCTCTGTTTTCAGCGTGTGCATGTGTGCGTATGCATATGTGGGGAGGGGGAGAAGTAAATGAAAATGAGCACATAGCAATGGTCAGGGGAAGACTGTGCACAACTTCAGACAGTTGGAAACAGGGATATGGAGTTTGGAATGCTAATATACTTGAAATTGGGTTGGACCCAGAGGCACCCACCCCAAAGAAGAAGAAAGGTAATTTCTGTTGCTTTGCACACATTGTGGTAGAGCATGGGTAGGCGAACTAAGGCCCGGGGCAGGCCCAATCACCTTCTAAATCCGGCCTGTGGGCGGTCCAGGAATCAGCATGTTTTTACATGAGTAGAATGTGTCCTTTTATTTAAAATGCATCTCTGGGTTATTTGTGGGGCATAGGAATTCGTTCTTTTTTTTCCTTCAAAATATAGTCCAGCCCCCCCACAAGGTCTGAGGGACAGTGAACCGGCCCCCTGCTGAAAAAGTTTGCTGACCCCTGGCTAAGACAGTTGGAAACTGGGATATGGAGTTTGGAATGCTAATATAGTTGAAATCAGGTTGGACCCAGAGGCACCCGCCCAAAAGAAGAAGATTGGTAATTTCTGCTGCTTTGTACACATTGTGGTAGAGCATTGTGTGAATAAAGTGGAAGTAAATCCAATCAGGTTCTTCTGCTTGCATAAACATGAGAAGAGCTACACTACTGTAACACAAAGTGTCTTCACCCACTCTTCTGCTATGGATATTGCGTCTGCACAGCAACTAGTGGTTAGCTTCCTTCCACTTGCACTTCTTCAGATCTAACTCATCGTTTAAAAACGATACTTCATTTTCCACCTGCACCAGACCAGCTGAGGTCTGAGATACTATAATTGTCATTGACAAACTTGCCTAACTGGCACACAGTTCTCCCACCACAATACCCTCTCCAAATGCAGTGCAATCTACAGAGAGGAAGGCAGGAGCTCTGATGACAGAGTGTCATGTTTTAGACCAAACTGACAGCTCAATTGTGTGAAGCTGCCAGCAATATTAAACTCTGACCCACAATACAGAAGGTATTGTGTTAATCATTGCATTGTTGTGAAGCTGTGATGAACTCTCTGTTTTTAATCTTTCCAGTGCAGAGCCCAGAGGTTCAGAGAGTTGAAAAATGGCCACTGCGGTCAGCATTGGAGCCAAGACTCATCCGAGTCTTAAGCAATATTTGGTCCTGGCATATCGCCTGTACACCAAAGCAACCTGTCCTTTGGATCCTCAGAAACGGAGGGTAATGCCATTTAGGTGACAAGAATGATCACCTCAAGCTGCAATCCAATGATGTCTGCGCACATGACCCTAAAGCACTTTTGTGAAGTCGGTGAGTTTATTAGAATCCCGAGAATCACTGCTCAGTAAATTACGACTCACAGTTGTGGTGATAAGATTGAAAGCAGCAGGCCGTGTGCCTGAAAAGCTTCAGAATGCTTGCAACCAACGTGACAGTGAAGAACGAGAAGATGCAAGTCGGGACTTGTGCTAGGATATCAAGAACATCCCCCTACAAAGTATGGGCAACTGAAATAAAACCATGTATTTTTTCCTCTGCTTATCTCTGCCTCCATTTTCCACCCCTATCTATATTGTCCACCCTCTATTTAATTAGTCTGTTTGTTCATCAGGACAGTGACCTGTCCTGTCACTGAAGCCAGGTTATTGGTATCCAAGCAGAGTTGTGGCTGCTTGAATAAAATGGAACACAGGGGGACTCTGAAGTGGTAATTCAATGGGGTTGATCTGAAGTCCCCCCAGCAATAACTTCCGAAAATGCTCCTCCGGGTATAAGTGTATAAGTCACTGTAAATAAGCACCATCCACACCCAGTTTGGACAGCCTTTGCAGAAGGATGACATGGTTGATGGTAC
Organism: Lacerta agilis; assembly: GCF_009819535.1. Taxonomy (NCBI): domain Eukaryota; kingdom Metazoa; phylum Chordata; class Lepidosauria; order Squamata; family Lacertidae; genus Lacerta; species Lacerta agilis. The sequence continues at coordinate 5,725,985 of NC_046321.1, read as the reverse complement.
TGAAAAGTCCAGGGAAATCAACTGGGCTGCCCTCCCTCATTTCTCTCGCCCAGCAAAGGTCATCCCACAAGGCTGCTTCAGTGCCAAAACAAGGCCTAAACCCTAACTGAAGTCAATGAACACCAGAGAGTGCTTGGTATTGATTAGCTAACACTCATTCAAGCACATTGCCCAGGAATGAGCATTTTCTTTTCAAGGGTGGTCGCACTACGACCTCCTTTGCCTCATATGCAGAATCTATCGCAATTTGGGGTGAGACAGAAACACAGCTTGGTTAGTAAGCATGGGTGGTCATGGTCTTTCCTTGGAGCTTATGGAGTTCTTCATTTGCTAAGCAAATCACCTCTCTCTAAAGGGAGTAGTCTGAATCCTGTGGTGAACGTTATAATTGGAATGATTCAGTACAAATAAAGTGGGGAGCCAATATTGGGTGAGATGACCTTCTGCTCCCTTCCCAGTCTATAATTCTTGACAATCACGATTTTTGAAAGCTCAGTGTTTTCACACGATAACCAGGAGTGCCTACCCTATGGCCTTTCTTTTTTTCTTTTTCTCAAATATTTTTAGTATGCTTTTTCAACATTACAATTAAGCAAAAATTTCAAAAGAAAAAGAGATAAACAGAAATAAAAAATTATAAACATAATACATTTCTTTGTCGTTATTTTGTCCCTGTCTGCACTTATACTCCGCCGAGTATTGTGACTTCCCTCCCCTCCGACTTTGGTTTTTTAACTTCTCTTCATTCTTACGCTTACCCTATGGCCTTTCAGTTGTTGCTGGACTCCAACTCCCATCATTCCTGGCTGCTGGTTCTGCTGGCCAGGCTGGTCTGGAGGGCTATAGGCCTACCATCTCTGTGTTAAGACATTCAGAACAAAAAAGCGAATAGCCGACACAACTTCCTAGAAAGCCCAGCAGGTAAGACAGGACTTCCCACTATCAAAAGTTCTAGTGTCCACCACAGTGATGCAAATTAAATTCATGAATGTGACAAGAGTAGATGCTGCTTAGTGGCTGCCCTCCAGCTTGTAGTACATTTGCAAAGCAGCCCCGGGGTACTTGCCCCCAAATTCCACAATAATGAGTTCCAGGACAACGGTAGGCAAGAAAGGAACTGGGCTGCAAACCCCACCTCACAATTGTGTCAATAAGTCTTGTGCAGTCCCTTGAAGGTAAACAGGTACTTCAGTCCCTCAAAGGGAGTGAGGAGGTCCCATTATCATATAACGACACTTTCTGCTTCTCGTTTCAGGATATTGCCACTGAAATCCCAAAGTATGCAGTCAAGACTTGCACAAAGACTACACAAGGCGGCCTCTCTTAAGGGGCTGGGTATTTTTTAACTATACAGTTGCCTTCTACACCCAAGGGAGTGATGTGTTTACGGTGCCAAACACATGCTTCAACTATTCACGGAAACTGCAGGGAATAAAGAGGTCTGAACAGCTTTACTTCATTACAATATATAATCATGGGCTGTTCTTACCAGAAGTACAGCGTTCCCTGATTCAGAGCTGGTAGAAAGAACATTTTAGTAGAAAGAACTTTTTAGTACCAGGGAGGAACAGATATCGGTGAAATCTAAAGTCAGTAATAGGGCCTGATCTGGTTAATATAAAAACCTGTAAAATATCCTAGTCTTTTCCCAGTTAGCCTTAAAGCAAACCTAAAACAGAGAGATTTTAAAACTTTTCCATAATATGTTTCTTTAGCTGAGCACAAAGCTTATCCCCAAGTGTTTGGAGTGGGTAACTTTATTCTAATTCTCCTTCTTGAGCCCCCTCTTACCCCAGCTGTGAAAAGGTGATTTGAATAAAAACATCTTGGGGGAGGGCAACCAAAACAGCGCATTGGTAGCTGAGCATGACTGGTGGGTACAGAATGCAAAGTGTCTGTTGGGAGCGGGTCAATGGAAAATTGGGGGGGAAAGGATGCAATGAACAGAAACACTCTACGCTGCAACATTTGGTTGCAGGTTCCACTTATTTACATTCCCTGTGGATAGCGAATTTCATGAAAAAGCTCAGGCTGAATGAGAGACGACCTCTTACATGATCTGCAGCTGTAAGTCATGCAATAAAAACCTCTGCACAACATTGCTGTGGGATGAACGTGATGCCTAAATTCCAAAGAATGTGCTTTCTGCCTCTGAAGTTATTATGCGGCTCAGGGGGCAACACAGTCCCTTTGCTATAGTTAAGCCTAACATATAGGTCAGAAATGTTTGCACAGCTACAGCCAACATTTGCAAGCCAGAGTTCACCAAACAAACTATCCAATTGCTGGATCATTCACCTGTTGAACCTCTGAGAAGATGAATACAGCCGTGCGTGCAGGGAAATCTGAAACCCGCGTGGCTTGCATTGTAATGCTTTTGTTCACGGCAAATGTATACACACACACATGCACAGAGAAGATACTTGGCTTAGAAGCAGAACAGCGCATTATCTCCTTTGTCAAAGCCCTAGAGCTATCACTGCAAAAGCCCAGCATTCCTTTCTGAGCCTTGAATGGAGCGGGGGGGTGGGGGGTAGTGAAGAGATCATTAAATTATAATTTCTCTACACAATTGGGATGAGGATTTCCTACCAACAGGATTAATGCGAGCACAAAAATCCAGACTAAAGCCGCTCAGCGGAGAGGAGAGCAGTTTAGTGTCTAGTAAATTTGATTGCTGTGAAAACCCTGACACATCATAATAGCAAAATCCTATTTACTGCAGCAAGCGGGATGGATAATACTGGTTAATACCAGGTATAGTGTGTGCCATCAACTCGCAGCTTTACTGTCTGTGTGCTCATCTTATTTGAAGTTTAATACTCCTTGACAGCCTGTGCAGTAAACTGATGCTGCAAATGAAGCGCCAACCCAAGAGCTAAAAATCCTACCTGGAAACATAAGACACAGAGGAAAAACAGAAGTAAAAAAAAAAAAAAAGAGGATTGTAACTCATGTCTGCATTTTCAGGAATTTGAACCCAAGCATGATTCATGAACGGGACCCAGGTGGCGCTGTGGGTTAAACCACAGAGCCTAGGGCTTGCTGATCAGAAGGTCGGCTGTTTGAATCCCTGCGACGGGGTGAGCTCCCATTGCTCGGTCCCTGCTCCTGCTCACCTAGCAGTTCGAAAGCACGTCAAAGTGCAAGTAGGTAAATAGGGACCGCTCCGGCGGGAAGGTAAACGGCGTTTCTGTGCGCTGCTCTGGTTCTCCAGAAGCGGCTTTGTCATGCTGGCCACATGACCCAGAAGCTGTCTGTGGACAAACGCCGGCTCCCTCGGCCTATAGAGCGAAATGAGTGCCGCAACCCCAGAGTCGGACACAACTGGACCTGATGGTCAGGGGTCCCTTTACCTTTACCTTTATGATTCATGAAGCCAGATCCCATTTGCCTGTGCAAAATGTACCTGTCCAAAGAGTAGCAACCACCTTTGTGCATCTTTTACCCCAAATGCAGCCAAATCTAGTATCAAAGTCAATTGATGGTTGAATTTGGAGATGTGCGAGTTGTGAATTAGCATACTCAGTCTGCATAACTCATAGAATCTTAAAATAGAGTTGGATGCTACTTCAGGGTCATCTATTCCATGCCCCCACACCCTGCAAAGCCGGAATCTTTTGCCCAATGTTCCCTATATCATTGTCAAAGCTGCAAATAAATTCATGTCTTCCCTCTGCTACAAAAATCACTAGGTGGCCTCAGGCAAGCCTCTATTTCTTCCTCTCTCTGTGTGTAATTATCCCTACCTGCGCTTCTTGCACCTCATTTCCCTCTGAACTTGCTGCTGACACCCCCTACCCTCTTTACATCCGTGCATCTTTTGGGCCTGCCATTTCAGGATTACATGCATTTGCTGACATGGGCTCTGATCCTGGAAAATGTACGCCATAATAAATTTATTCTTCGTCTTTAAGGAGCCTGCCACCCACAATAAGGAAAGAACAGCCAGGACCTACATTGCAGAGTAGCTGTAAGGAGATTGCAACCAGGAAATGTATGCAAAGTGCTTCTAAACACTAAACAGCATTATATAAATGCCAGGTGTTTGATCATTGTCCTTTCTGGGGGGGGGGGGGAAATCCACACTTTACACTGCAGCATATGCAGCACTGAGAACATATAGAGAGTTTGCCACAAGAGCAGGGGTCAGTCTCCATGCTGGTATTTATTTATTTCCTTTTTCTATAAGATTTTATTAAAGCTTTGCCATAATACGGTGCTAGTATTTTTGAAGCTGCTATGTGGATCACTTCTGTTCTATAACAGCGGAGGACCTTAAAGAGTAATGGAGGCAAAAGTTCGACTTGCGCTGGAGAAAAACCTCCATGAAGCACTCAGGCCAGTCAAGCTCTCAGCCAACCCTACATCACAGTGTTGTTCGGGAGCAAACTAGATTTCCTTCCACATATATCATAACCACCCTGATTTCCCATAAAATTTTGAACTGGGAATTTTTCAGTATGCATTGGAATATTTTCTGATGCCCTACAGCAATGGCTCCCAAACTTTTTGAGTCGCAGAGCACTTTCCAGGAGAGAAATTTGTCACGGAGCACTACTGTCACCCTTATGCTAAGGGTACATATTCACAGAATCATAGGATTTTAGAGTTGGAAGGGACCCTCAGGAGTTGGAAGGGACCCCATTGCAACCTCTTGCAATGCACAATATTCAGCTGTCCCATACGGGGATCGAACCTGCAACCTTGGCGTTATCAGCACCAGTCTCTAACCAACTTTTTCTTTCCAATCTCTTTGCGGAGCACTTGGAGATGCTTTGGGACAGCACCAACATTCCACAGATCACAGTTTGGGAACCGCTGTCCTAAAGAATGATCTAACTTAGTATGCTTAAATTACTTGTATTTCGCAAACAAAGCTAAAAAGAAAAAAGAAATTGGCAGTCTTCCCTAACACTGGGTTGTATTCAGTGCTAGTCGGAGCAGACTCACTGACATTAATAGCTAATTTAGGTCCATTAATTTCAGTGGGTTTACTCTGAGTAGAAATTCACTGGTCTATCCACATCCTGCTGCTGTAATTTGGGGATATGTACGAAACTGCACTAACTGCTTGGTCTGTGCCTCAAGTGGCCCTTCTCCTGCATCTGATTTCTGCTCAAGGTTAGGACGCCAGCTGTGGTCGGCCTTTCGAAAGAGCTCAAGGCCACAGGCCTCCAACCCTGCATTCTGCAGTCAGGTGTGTGTTGGCAGTGGCAGTGGATCTCTCTTCAAACTTGGACCCCTCTGTATATTTGAACCTCTTCGGTTTAACCTCTAAGACCAGGTTACTGTATTTAGCAGTACAGCACAAGATGCATCAGGATCTCTTAACTTTAAATACAGAGTGTGTCTGAATTGTCTTGTGCCTTCGAGTTGATGAAACACTTACACTGAACTGTGCGGGCAAGGAGTCTTCCTCACCACCAGCTCTGGAAAGGATGACAATGGGAAAGGGAGAAGACTCTGAAGCTTTGCTGGGCTACTCTTCGGGTCACACTAATATAGGTGTGATATCAGAACGCTATCACATTCTACTCCCAAACCGCTTTGTGGAGAATAGCATTTGAAAGCTGTTTGGGGAACCTGCAACCTTTCGACTGACTGGGTGAACACCCGACCTTCCCCCCAAAACACATTAGGGAATAATACTGCATTACTCTCCTCGACCAGCCCTAAATGGCATATGCACTCATTAGACCAATCTCAGACCTATTTGCATGCCTACATCCATGGGTGATATCCTCTACCATATTTGGGGACTCGTCTAATTTTGGAGGGGAGATTTTAGGCAAATTCTGAAATAGAGAGGTGGTTTACAATGGCAGTGGGTGGTTAAAAAAACAACAATACAGTTTTCTGGGTAGGAGTTGGATGGGTAAAGCCCACTGCTAAGGAACACTGGGGCCACCACTCACACATCTCCCAACTACCAATGAGGAGACCGAGAGGAGATATGATAGCCACCTTCAAATATCTAAAGGGCTGTCACATGGAGGATGGAGCAAGCTTGTTTTCTCCTGCTCCAAACCAATGGATTCAAGTTACAAGAAAGGAGATTCCAACTCAACATCAGGAAGAACTTTCTGATGACAAGAGCTGTTCGACAGTGGAACGGACTCCATCAAGTGGTAGACTCTCCTGTATTTGAGGTTTTCAAGCAGAGGTTGGATGGCCATCTGCCATGGATTTAGATTCCTGCATTGCAGGGGCTGGACTGGATGACCGTCATGACCCTTCCCACTCTACAATTCTATGATTCTATCTCTACACCAACTCTCCCATCATCACACTGTCACTATTTGGTGGGTGTTTCCTCAGTAATAAAGGCAATGGTGCCTTTATTTTATCTATCTCCCTTCACAGGATTTATGGATTAAAGACTAAGAGCTGTGAGAGTTCCTATTATTCTCAGTTAGGGTCAGGCACAAGTTCAAGTCAATGTTGTGCCCTCTTTTTCAGGCAAAGAGGCTGCAACTGGTTCAGAGAGCAGCTGCCCTCACCCCAATGGATTTGAGGGTAAAAGACTGCTACACATCTACATCCTTACATGTACTGACTTCGCCTTTCATCTTCTAGGGCTAAGAATACATGCATTTTGCTCTAGGAAGTTACATACATAAACCGCTGAGCACATTATGCCTTTTCCATATGAAATTAAGGCTGACTTTGGGATGCTTACACTCATGGTGAGTGTTTGCACTGTATATTGAGGGTCTTCATAATACTCATATTTTGGTTTGGAGTCTGACATTCTCAGGATCAGGGCAGCCCACTTTTGCAATTCTAGGTATGCCAGTTCTAGTCACCAAGGGAGCAATCGCTAGTCACAACTAGCAACTGGTTGAATGGCAAATTGCAGGTCTGATTAAAAACCCAGATCTCCCAGGTCTAAATCCAGCAGATAATGTGCTGAGCGACACTGGCTGTAATTATGCGCTTCCCGGCATGCGCATTTGAAACAAGATGATGTGTTTTTGTCTCAACTACTTGTGCACAATTTTGAAACATGCCAGGCTGGGGCTGGGGCTGAGGGAGGATGGTAATGATAGATTGTGGATTCTCTTCCATTTTTAACATCTGCACTTTGGAAATGAAGTAATGACGCAGTATAATGATGGAGTATCTCAGGGCGTTTTGCTGATGTCTCCTGCTGGAGGAAAAGTGAGCGTTTCCCTTCTAAGCGCCTTCATTATTTCAATCTATTTTCCCATTGATTTGCCATTTCCCATACAAGAATGGCAATTAGCCCACTAAGGGCTCCAAGAGCATTAGATGCAGCTTGTGGGTTTTCGGCTAGTAGTGTCAGCTAGGACGTTTTCATTCAAAATTAAGGCAGGGAGTGGAGGGGGGGGGAGAGAGAGAGAATGAAGCCTATACCCTTACATCCTCTTGTATTGTGTCTCATGCTGAAAGCTCAAGAGGGCTGCTCTGATATCAATGTGAATCAGGAGAATTGGCTCATATTTTCTCAGGGTCTGAAGAGGAAAATGTCCCTTTAGTACTGATGAATGAATCTCTCTCTTGAAATCTAATGTGGGAAACTCTTAAATAACGAGTTTATAGCCTGAGCAGATATACTGCATAGGAAGGTTATTCTTTAACTCCTTTGTTAAACTATTCCATCTTGCTTAGCCGCCGTGAAGCAGGCAGTAACTCACAACCTATATGCGATTGCTGACCTACAAATACTGTCAGCTGTTTGGGGAATCACTTCCTTCCTTTCCCTTTTTTTCTTTTAAGTATCAATACCCCCCTCAATTTTTCTTTTTCTGCACATAAATGAAATTTATGGATGGCTATTGCCCCCAGGGAACAGAATTGTTTATGTTTCAGTATCCCAGCTGTCATGGATGCAGTGTCACTTTGTCCTGTATTAATCCTCACCAAAAGGTTGGCACATCTTCACTCCAGCCTCTGAAATATTTTCAAAGTGACAGGCGTCATCTGAAAGTGAATATGTATAATAACTCTGCTCTAGAAGGAGCACACGGGGCTGACACTAATCTGCTCTGTTGTCATCTCCCTTTATTATCAATGACTGCGGTGGTGTTTCTGCTGCAGAGAGAAACATGAATATGAAATTGCTAACTGAAAAAAAAACCTAATAAAAATGGCCAGTTAATTATATGGAGGAGCTCTGACACTTAGAGATGCAATATGCTCAAATGCCACCTTAACAGGAACTAAGGTGCTTTATCTGAGAATTGGTCTAGGGATTAATGAGCATTATTTGCCAAGATGGTCAGTGATTGCTTGCTTTTTCCCTTTTGGTTTCAAGAGGTACACTAACTCAAGCCTTCCTTAAACACACAGCTTCTGCTCACTAGTACCAGGGATTCACTCTCATCATTGCACAATCGACTCTTTTATCAATTCACATATTCTTCTTGCTCTAGCCTTCTTAGAGGATTAGACATATTCATATCCATACACCTATCAACGGCCACCGAAAAGTAAAACAAAACCTCTGTATTCAGAGGTGGTACATATTTAATTGGGGGAACACAGGTGGCGCTGTGGTCTAAACCACAGAGCCTAGGGCTTGCCGATCAGAAGGTCGGTGGTTCGAATCCCTGTGATGGGGTGAGCTCCCGTTGTTCGGTCCCAGCTCCTGCCAACCGAACAGTTCAGAAGCGCGTCAAGTGCAAGTAGATAAATAGGTACCGCTCCGTGAGGAAGGTAAACGGCGTTTCCGTGCGCTACTCTGGTTCGCCAGAAGCGGCTTAGTCATGCTGGCCACATGACCTGGAAGCTGTCTGCGGACAAACGCCGGCTCCCTCGGCCTATAGAGCGAGATGAGCACGCAACACCAGAGTCGTCCGCAACTGGACCTAACGGTCAGGGGTACCTTTACCTTTACATATTTGATTACAAACTAGTCAGTACAATTCCACTGCCACCCTGGACTCTTTTTAGAGAACAGGTACAATATAAATTTAATAAATAAATAAATAAATAAATAAATGTATGTATGTATGTATGTGCTGGGGAGAAGCCACATCACAGTAGCAAAGCACACATTTTGCAAAATGTAAGACCCAAGTCCAGTAACTGGCATGCCCAGTTAAAAGGATCTCCATCAGCAGGTCTAAAAAATACCGTCTATGTAAAACATTGGAAAGCCATTGCCAAAGTATTGAACTAGACATACCAATGAACTAGACATACTTAGTACACAGCAACTGACATACAGTCCATAAAAACAAACTTGTCAACTTTTTTATTAATATAGAAAGAAGAGCCATTGCTTCTTTGTCTGCAGTATAACTTGCTGCAACCAATAACCTTTTGCACTGAACACGATCTCATATGATTAGTCCGAAAAGGGATGTATAACATGTGCTAACATCCCTGTAACGTATTGCAAGAATACGGAAAATCTACCATGCTCCCAATATATTACTTTTTTTCCTCCCTTCTTCCTCGCCTGCCTCCCTTTTTCAGGTATTGTTTTAACATTGAACCAGAGGAAGAATCCTATCAAAGGCCTTATGTTATTCTCCCCTATTACCAACTTTGGCATGGAAAAAGGGAAGGGCAGCTGTTTCACTGTAACAGCCATTTCATGCATATTTTAAAGCCAAAAAGTCAAAGTATAGCAAATATTATGTAAGTCATCAACACAAACAAATAACATGAGAACATAGAAGCTTGGACTGCTCTCTAACCACATGGAGATGCCCTTAGTGGAAAGACCAGGGATGGGGAACCTCTGGGCCATGAGGCCATCCCTGACCCTGAGAAGCCAAAATGACCCCCACACACCCCACACACACCCTGGCCAGGCTAGGCTTCAACTGTGGAACTGCTTTCCTTCAGGGATGTGTCAAAAATCAAAGCCTCAGCATTTTCTGAAAAAGTTGAAATTCTTCTGAAATTGAACTGCCTTCCAATAGCTCTGGTTCAGCCACTGAAACAGGTTAACATCATTGATGGGACACATCCATCCAGGGTGTGAAATAGTTCTCCAAGACGCCGGAACGTACAGAATGCCAATCCCCACCCCCCACCCCGAGGGAAAAGAGCTTTATGACAAAGTTCTTACCCCCTCCTCCCTGAGCTCCACACCCTATTAAAAAGTTAGCCAAAAAGCAAGTGCAGAATGGGAGTTAGCAGCAAACCCCTTCATTAAAAGAGAATAAACTTTCTCACCCTCTTTTCCAGTCGAGCCAGCTGCTCTTTGTAGTAAGCATCATGCTTCTTCAGCTCTCTGTCTTTCTCTTCCAGCTGCTTAGCCTAAAAAAAGCAACACACACACATACACAAAAGAGAAAACTGGATCAGGAAAAGGGAACACTGGCAAACCAAAAGTCTAGTGCAAATTGTGCCCGTTATCTCTTGCATAGAGACTGAAGCCTGCAGCCGGCACACTTTTGCCAAGGCAGTATATTAATAAGATCATGATTAGCGTATTGAGAAAGTTAAGTGCTTGCCCATTGTATTTCCCTCTTTGCTCAACAGCTGTGCCACAGTTCATCCAAACGGAGCCGGGAAGAGTCAGAAGGCAGTGCCAAGAAAACAGCATCGGGGTGAATGTTGAGTGAAAAATTGGTACCATGAATCAAAAGAAATTTCAAGATCAATGATGAGGTAGCCAACATGCAGTAACATTCCTGGAATATGTGTTTTGAAAAGAATGCTTGGAGCACAAGGTGAAATATTTCAAAAGTGATTAGATTATTAGATCCAGCACACACTCAAGTAAAGCTGTTTTAAATTGTCAGCGACACCCCTCAATGAAACCTAGTAACTAACTGTACATTATGAGTGGCTCACTGGAAGGACAGATCCTGAAGCTGAGGCTCCAATACTATGGCCACCTCATGAGAAGAGAAGATTCCCTGGAAAAGACCCTGGTGCTGGGAAAGATGGAGGGCACAAGGAGAAGAGGACGACAGAGGATGAGATGGTTGGACAGTGTTCTCGAAGATACCAACATGAGTCTGACCAAACTGCGGGAGGCAGTGGAAGACAGGAGTGCCTGGCATGCTCTGGTCCATGGGGTCACGAAGAGTCGGACATGACTGAACGACTGAACAACAACATCAGGACTGGTAGTATATTCTGGTAAGTGTAGCACTTCGAAATGGAGATTTTTATCCCAGTTAGCATCTGCACTGGATTTGAAATTGTTTTCATGTAAGTGATTGTTTTAACTGTTTTTATGCAGGCAATTGTTTTATAGGCATTTTTATTGTATCATGAAATTGCTTCATGATGCTTCATAAGAAGTGATTCTTACATGAAAGTAATGCTATTATTTGTTCGTTCGTTCGTTCGTTCTGGGTTGTCCGAGGCAGTGGCCTAGAAATAGGCAGATGTTTTAACAGGAATAAACACATTGGTTCCTTATATCACATGATCTCTACTAGACTGATATCAGCAGCACCCTCTACAATTACCGTATTTTTCAGCATTCTCTGAGGCAACAGCACATCATATTAGTCAAAAGAGATTGGGATTTTACCATAGATATCCGAGGCAAGATGGCAAGATTACTCAAATCCTTTCAACTACACAAAGGGCTATAGGTTTGGTGAGAACATTACCCTTTCAAACACAAGCTAGCTCCAAGAAAACTGCCACTCGTTATCAAGTAATTTTGTGAAACTTTAATGTTTGTGATGACACTGATACATCCTCACACATTTTCAGCTAAAGTATATGCCTTTCATCTTCAAATAATATTTTTGCTTACAAATGGTTTTCCCAGCTGCTGATCAAAGAGATCATTTTAGTCCCTCCCTGACCAGAGCAGGCTGCGTAGGAAAAGTGAGCCTTGTGAAGAACAGTCCTTGAGAGTGGAATGATTATCAAGAGAACAGGAGGACGTGGGATATTTCAACTCTGTGAAATTTCATCCCAGACTGACAATAATGAACCTGCCATTAACAAAAACCTTGGCCTGTTGGTGACTTTCATAAAGCAAGTTTCACTGGGCCCGTTTCAGCCAGTTGGTTCTCATATCAAAATTAATCACTTGTGTCAAAATTAATTAATCCTGGCAAAATCTGCAGGAAACTTTGGAAATTGATGCTTTACTCCTCAAGGTTGCTTTGTTAGTTCTTACTGTCAAAGATACAGGAAGGACCATACCAAAAACCTAATATAGTACCTGATTTGAACACTTCAAACAGGCTGAGAGACTCATTTGATATGCATAGCGTTGAGAGAGCCCTCCTTAGGAGAGTCTGGGATGCTGTTAAGAGGTGCAAGATACCCTCCTCTCTCCCTATTGCCCCCTATACAGTGGAGCCTCGGCTTACGTTGCCTCCGGCTTACGTCACCCTCGGTTTGAGACCGGTGCAAACCCGGAAGTACCAGAACGGGTTGCTTCTGGGTTCACGCCATTCGCACACGCAGAGAAGTGCTAAATTGCGTCTGTGCATGTGCAGAAGTGCTAAATTGCGTGTGCGCGCACAGACGCGATGCTTTGGGTTGCGGCATTTTTGGGTTGCGGTGGCGCCTTCGGAACAGATCCGCGCCATAACCCAAGATTCCACTGTAGTCCCAGTCAAAGAGCCAGTTTCATAACCGTAGTGAAGACCTTCTGAACCTGACACACACTGGGATTCTGATGTATTTTGCAGAGTTTAACCTGAATCATTTGCAACTTTAATTTCCTAGTAAGAAACAACTCCATGCAGAGGAGGCTTTCCTATAAAATGGAAGAGTGAGGACTCCTGTACAAAGTGGAAGGTATATCAACAAAATAACTACTTTGGAGAGAACTTGTCCCTTTTTAATGTTTTCTCTTTGTTCCCACCTTGCATTGTCCCCTAGCCACATAGCTATTGTTCCTGTTAAGAAGTAGAAACCCTACTTCCATGTACAACTTATGGTGTATATTCTGTACTCCTTACTGAAACTCTGACTTTACTGCTTACCTTAATTTCCATCTCCTGAAAGCATGTAAATCCAGAAAACACAGCCATCAATTTATGAAACAAACAGAATATAAATAGAACCAACAAATGTGCAAGAGACAATTATGAAACTCTCACTGTTCTGGACACCTAGATCACTTTTTCCGCTTTGTTTTGGAAACAAAACATTAATAAATTTGATACAAAAACAGATAGGCAAGATTCTTGACTTTTCAAATATATAGAAGGTCAAACTATAATAGTCCCAGTACCTGAAGATGTTGGCGCATAAGTTAAATTAACAGTATGGCAAAATGAAACTGGAACATAGGCAAGTTTAGCCATCCGTCCTCTTCATTTGATTCTGTTTACAATTACTTCTTAAAATGATTTCCATGCCCTCCAAAATTTCATGGGTGAAAAAAATGGAAAGGTCTATCAACAGTATTTAATTTATTTAAAATAAAGTCTTCACCCTGCAATTTTATCTTCAAACAGGGATAATCAATGTGTCTAACAAAAACAGACCAAGCAATTCAAATGCAGTAAAACCACAAAACAACACACCTTAAAATATAAAACCAAAACTGGAGCAAGACTTTTTAAATAAGAATAGAAAGCACATATAATAATCTAAGCAGCAGTAGACTCAAACATCTGTTGAAAAAGATGCCTTCAGAAAAGAACAAAAGATGGATAAAGAGGTAGAAAGTCTAACGTCTCAGAAAGGAGAGGGAATATCTCTCTGAATACCGGGTCTTCCAAACAAACAATGGGGGTGGGGTTATTGTCTAATTATCATTATTATTTATTAACTTATTTATAACCCACTAGCCATTCTTTGCACAATCCCAGAACAAGAAACAACATTATAATGCAACAATATTTTATTTGAATACAATTTTATGTAAAGACAGGCGGTATACTAACAACATAGCTGCATCAGCCAAGCAACAGGCATTCCTTGGATGAATAACCTGGCATCTAAACCCCATCAATGTTGTTGTTGTTGTTGTTGCTATTTAAATTTGTATACCGCCCTTCGTCCAAAGATCTCAGAAGGGTTCAGAGCATAAAAATACAAAAGAAAAGCATGAAATACGTAAGAAAAACAAGAACAAAATGAACCAATAACACACACACCCCGTCCCACAAGCACATTCTTTTGGTGCAACATAAACTAGACCTGGAGCCCTACTGAGGCTGTTGGATTACAGAACGCGGGTGGCACTGTGGTCTAAACCAATGAGCCTCTTGGGCTTGCCGATCGGAAGGCTGGCAGTTTGAATCCGTGCAACAGGGTGAACTCCTATTGCTCTGTCCCAGCTCCTGCCAACCTAGCAGTTTGAAAGCACACCAGCGCAAGTAGATAAATAGATACCGCTGCAGCAGGAAGGTAAATGCCATTTCCATGCACTCTGGCACGCATCACAGTCCTCCGTTGTGCCAGAAGCTGCTGGTTGCATGACCCGGAAAGCTGTCTGTGGACAAACGCCAACTCCCTTGACCTGATAGCGGAGCTGACTGCCGCACCTCACAGTCGAATTCGACTGGACTTTACCATCCAAGGGTGCTTTACCTTTACCTGTTGGACTACAACTTCCATGAGCCTTAGTCATCATGGCTAAAGGTAAGAGATGATAGAGCTGTAGTCCTCCAACATCAGGAGGGCCACATGCTTCGCAGCCCTGGCCAAGACATACAGGTGAAACTCGAAAAATTAGAGTATCGTGGAAAAGTCCATTTATATAAGTAATTGTTTTCATTAGCTACTTGAGTTTAATATATGAGACAGACTCATGACATGCAAAGCGAAATGTGTCAAGCCTTTGCTTGTTATAATTGTGATGATTATGGCGTACAGCTGATGAGAACCCCCAAGTTGAGATTGTGAATTTGGGGTTCTCGTCAGCTGTACGCCATAATCATCACAATTATAACAAATAGAGGCTTGACATATCTAGCATTGCATGTCATGAGTCTATCTCATATATTAGTTTCACCTTTTAAGTTGAATTACTGAAAGAAATGAACCTTTCCACTATATTCTAATTTTTCGAGTTTCACCTGTACACAGTAGTCTTCTAATATGCAGTATGTGAAACGGTAGACTAAACACGACATATTGGCATGCATGCATGTGCACAAAAGTCAAGATGCATCAAAAAGCCAACTAAGATATATCTTCTAGAGATAAGGGAGAGGCAACTGAAATCTGAAGAAGAGCAACCTTTTCACAAGTCGGCCCAAAACTTCCACTTTAAGACCAACAAGGATGGTAGTTTACCATGGACAGGTATGAGAACATTAGGACCATCTCTGGTAGATGGGGATCCTTGGAGCATGCAGATTTTAGTTCTAAGAAATTCCTATCCATATTACGCCTCAGTCTCTTCCCACTCCTTTACCGAGAGCGAGTTTTAAAAGTCAATAGAGTGGAAAGAAAAAAAAGTCACAAGGCAATTTGAATTTCCAACAATTTACTGTTCTAGGAAATTTAAGGGTATTGAAAAAAAGGGAGAAGAAGAAGAAGAAAAGGTCACCTATGCATAGTAAGCAACTAGGGGAGGCTTCGAGTTACCTAATCACAAATAACTTCTCCTCACCTACTTCAACAGATCAATTAAAAGCAATTGCCTGGACCTTTCCGAAGGAAAACAAAAGCAGCAAATTAACAGACTCACTGCTGTGGAACGAGGAGAAAGCGAAAGAGAATTAAAGGGATTCTAAACTTTAAATAGGAAGCAAACTAACACAAACAGCATTTTGTAAGACACAGTTTACCCAGGTCTAGACAAAGCCTGGTTTTTCCAAACGTGTTTCATCACTGGGTCCCTCATTCAACACTTTTATGAAATGTGCAAACTGAGTCTCCTGAAAAGCATTAGTGAAAAGGGGCTGTGAGTCATATTAGTCACTGGTGTTTGATCTGTGGTGGCCCCGTTCACACAAGCAAGTCAACCCTGGATGTTGCAGTAATCCAGTGGTGAAAATGCATGTGTGAAGCCCTCTCTTGTTCCACACACAGGCTGCTTCAGATGAGGGTATGGTGCCACTGCATATTGGAAAAAAAAATATGGAATACAAAAATGTTGAGGTGCCCACTAAAATATTGGTGCTGAATATTAATGTGCACCAAACAGGCTTTATGCATTTGGGAATTCTAGGGCCACTATAATCTGGACCAACTGACAGGACTGTTGTGGGGTAGTGAACAGAAGCCTGCCTTTCAAAGGAGAAGCTTACCCAGCCTGCCCCACCTCCCACACCATAACTCCCTGGTTGGATGGCCATCTGGCATGTATTATCTCGCTGAGATTCCGGCATTGCAAGGGGTTGGACTAGATGACCCTTGGGGTCTCTTCCAACTCTAAAGTGCTATAATTCTATGTTTTTCAACAGAGGCTTTTAGCTGCTACACTACATTATAGGGGCTCTGTTACAGTGTCAGTGGCATAAAGAAATTACTCCTTACTGCAACAAAACCGATTCACTGACAACCAAGAAGTATGGTTTTTCTGTTCTCTAAGAGGAATTGCAAGAATTGCCAAGTACATAAATAATTCACAGGAACAGTATCCACCAAGTGGCCAATGACATTTGTATTTTCCAAATAATGCAGAGCAAGCAAAATAATAATAATCTAAATATTAAAAAAAACAGAAGCCATGGTAACTTTTATACAGGGGACAGCATAAACATGCCAGTGGCAGAGAATTTGTTGCTGATATATACACTTGGCAAGGTAATATTATATTTATGGGGCTACATAACATGATCTCAGTGAATATCAATTAGCCGTAACAAAAATAATTAACAGTGGTCATGTATTCAATTAGCTGAATGTTGCACTTTAGTTGTAAATGAGAAATTGTACAAGGTTCACTGCTTCTTTTGCCGAGTGGTTCAAACACACATAATGCTGAGCTTAGGAAGACTTTAAAGAAGGAGTCCACCACTGAAACCACTGTGAGTTCTAGTCCAAAATATCTGGAGGATAGTGAGTTAGGAAAGTCCTATGGAGTCAGATTCTGATAACGTAGGGTAATTTGGATTCCCAGTACCCCAGACAAGCAGCATTTCAGTTTTCCCCATTCACTCTCACTGAGGTCAACACGTTCTTTCTCTTTTTTCTCATGGGGTTGAAATACCATAAAACTAATCAATCCTCATTATAGGAAAACACAGAGACTATGAAGAGATGCAGATTAATGTGGAAAGTTGTACATAGTTTATATACTCCTTCCAGGCCAGTTTTGATCCATATAAATGGGTACGTACGTACACACACACACACACACACACACATTTAGGGTGCTATTCAATCAACTTTTACTCAGAGTAGACTCACTGAAATTAGTGAACATGTCTAAGTTAAGTTGATTCATTTCAACAGAGCTACCCTTGAGTAAAACTTGGCTGAATGCCACCCTTAAAATGTAAGGATGTAATAATTGTTAAATATTTACCAGGTTCTTAGAAAAGAGGTTTTGAGATCGAACTGATTGCCATTCATCTGACAAAAATCCATCGCTATATTTACCATGCCACATTAACAACCTGGAAGAGTTGCAGCCATCTAAGCTGGTTAAGCCACTTCCTCTTCGATCCCAGGAGGAGAGACAAACAGAGGGATGGGTCAGATGAAGGATGAAACAATCTCTCTGCCTGAACGGCCGACAACTGACATGCCTCATGTTTGTGAAGGGAATAAAGATCTGTCCATCAAGGCTGACTTGACAGGGCTGCCCGGTGAAATGTTAAGTGAAGAAACAAGGGCTTTTTGCACTGAATAAAGCAGGAGGTTGTAAAAAAAAAGTGTCTATGGGCCTTCAGGCGCAGTACAGAGAGCTTCAAGGGGAAGGTTAATGTTAAAAGAGAGCAGCTGCTTAAGCACAGGGCTTGTGCGGGGCAGGGAATGCAAAGTTCTGCCCAGAAATCTGCTGGCGAGGTTTGTCAAAGCAGCAACAGGGTTAGTAAATGCCATAAAGTTATCTTACATGATGACCTCATTTTAGGAGCATGGAGGTTGTAAGACAGGCTGACGGGCTGGGAGTGAGGGGCTGAAGGAAAGCACAGGGCAGCAAGACTGCCAGCCTTCCACTTCCCGTTTGTTAAGCGTACAAGCTCCAAGGACTGCATCTGTTTTTGTCCATGCAACACTGCCATCTGTTTATCATCCACTGCATCCCAATGTGCCTTGCAGTCTGACACTCGATTAATCTCTCTTCTTCGGCACTTCGGTGCTACTGAACGGTCTTTCCTTGCTGCTCCGCAAGCCAACTTCACACTGTATGAAGCAGGCTTGTTTAAACCGGTAATCATGGACGTTAACCAGAGTTCCTTGTTTGAACGGAGCAACAAGCTTTGGTTTATCGAAAACAAACGCAAAAGCTTCCAAATTCCTTGTGGTAGCACCAGAGGAGGGTCTGGGGCTGTGGGGAGTGGGGTGAACAATCTCAGGAAGAAGAAGAAGAAGAAGAAGAAGAAGAAGAAGAAGAAGAAGAAGAAGAAGAAGAAGAAGAAGAAGAAGAGTTTGGATTTGATATCCCGCTTTTCACTACCCGAAGGAGTCTCAAAACAGCTAACATACTCCTTTCCCTTCCTCCCCCACAACAAACACTCTGTGAGGTGAGTGGGGCTGAGAGACTTCAAAGAAGTGTGACTAGCCCAAGGTCACCCAGCAGCTGCATGTGGAGGAGCGGAGACACGAACCCGGTTCCCCAGATTACGAGTCTACCGCTCTTAACCACTACACCACACTGGCTCTCGTGGAGGCATCGTGGTTTGTGCACACAGTGCTGAACTGTACTCGAGCTCACCGTGACACGCAAACCAGGTCCACCCCTGTATGCTGGCCTTAGGTGTGCACGTCCCAGTTTAATCAACGACTTCTGGTTTCAAGCACACCACTCTCTCTTTCTAAAATGGTGCTAATGATTTCCATAAGCTTTGGCCCAAAACCAACACGCTCTGACTTTTATGGTAAGTCATAAAGGAAATGGAAGACACGAAACACTTTACCTGAGAAAACATATATATATATATATATATATATATATATATATATATATATATATATATATATATAGCTTCAAATCAGAATTTTTTAAGCTTCCATAATTTCCAAGGTGTTGCCAACCCTCACCCCACCCTCTCTGTGGCTTTGGAACCACCCTGCAGTAAGAAATGAATCTAACACACTGTTTTATTCCTCATTCCTCCAGTGCTCTTCAGCTTTGGGTTTCTGCTGGCTTTGTCACTACTAATGGACCGCCTAAATGCTTGTAATATGCTCTTTTAAAAAGTTTATATGGAATGAGCTGCTCAGGTGGAATACAGTAGTAATACATACCCTTACAGTGTGAAGGTAGGAAGCAGGCTGCATCCACTGACGCACAGCCTTTTTTAAAAATGTTTTTTTATTAAAGATTTTCTTGATTTACAAAAGTATGTGCAATGTCTCTCTCTCGTATTTTTCCCCCCATGTAACATTTTTACAAATCAGTTTCATTTGTTGAGACATTAGGAAGAAAAGGGGGAAAGAGGTGGAGGGCGGAAAAGATGGGTGGGGGTGGGGTCGGGGACAATGTTTCTATGTTACTTAATATATGTAGGGTTTGTTGTCAGAGTTGCTCATGAAGGTTCTCTGCTGTTCGCTTGTGTTCCTTTGGTGGTGTGCTGGTCCCGAGGGTTACCCAAGAGGCGAGGTCCAAGTCCGGTCCATGGTCCGTAGGCTAACCGTAGAGACAATCCAATGTAGCCGAAGCTGGAAGCAGGGTGGGGAGTCAGGCAGGAACAGGTATGCAGGCAGGGAACCAGGGCAGGTCAGGAACTCAGGCAGGGAAGCAAGGCAGGGAAGCAAGGCAGGAACACTAGCAGGATCTAGCTACCAACAATGTTGCTCCCGCAACATGGGACAGGATCTGGCCGGCTTTTATCTGTCCCGAGGCACAGGGCGACCCCGATCCTCCGGTGACTTGCCTCTCCTTCTGGCCTGGAGGCAAGCACTCCTCCTGCAGGAACTTTGTTCCCTTCGCCTCTCTGCCCTGAGCCTCCGCAGCTCAGGAGAGGCTGGTGGGTTACCGGACCCAGAGGCGGCCTCAGCTTCCTCTGATGGGGCTGTTATTTCAAAGTTGTTCTACAAGAGTTAATCCAATGCATGAACCATGTTGAGGTCGCACCTCTAATTTAGGTAACATAAAAAACTTTTCCACTCTTCAACAAATTTACTCCTTGGATTTTCTTTTATTTTTTCTGATAGAAAAGCCAACTCAACATAATCTATAGTTTTAAAAAGCCATTCTTTTTCACTGGGTATTTTACCACTCTTCCAATAAGATGCCACCAAGATCTTGCTGCAGCAGAGGTATATAAGAAAAATTTCTTCATTTTATTTGGCATATCTGGAGTTGTAACCCCTAATACCGGTAAATAAGCTTCTGGTGTTTTAGAGAGTTTAGCTGCCAAAATTACTTCCAATTCTAGGTGAATATCATTCCAATATGATTCAATTTTCTTGCATTTCCACCAAATATGGAATAGATCTCCAACTTCTTCACATCTCCAACGGGTGTTTTGCACGTTCTTAAACATCTTAGAGAGCTTATATGGGGTGATATATCACCTGTAAAACGTTTTTAGTAAATTTTCTCTAATCGCATTACAGGTGGTAAAGTTCCAATTCTCTTTCCAAAGTCTTCCCCACCTTGACATTAATATATTATGCCCCACATCTTGTGCCCACATTTCACTTTTCAGAAAGTGTTTTTGGAGTCTTAATTATAGCAATAAATGAACATACAAATGTCCATACAGTTCATTATTGTACCTCGCCCATCTGACCCAGCTGGGGCAACATTGGTGGCAGAACGAATTTCTGATGTGCTGGCGGGCGTATCTGCCAGTTGCAAATCTGGAAGGAGTCTGGGCTTCAAAGGGGAGAGCCCCAGATCAGTGGTAAAGCTCATGTCACATGCAAAAAGCCACAAGTTCAGGTGGGGCTGGGTAAGACCCCTGCCTGATATCTTGTAGAGCCACTGCCAGCCTGTGTAGGCAATACTAGATAGACCAATGGGACAACTCAGAATGAGGCAGCTTGCTGTGTTCATTGCAAAGTAACCTCCCTATCTTAATACGTCTCCAAGTCTAAAAAAAAAACCTGAGTCACACACATATCCAGAGAGAATTGCCGTGTGTTACCAATTTCATGCCAATAAGAGTGCTCTCAGTTTTGCAAAAGAATATACCTGATGATCTATAAATATTAAATATATTTTAAATTTTAAACTATATATTTTAGAGTGCTGGAGATCACTGTTCAAATTGTTTAATGCAATCTAACCCTGCAGACAGTCATCTTTCGGAGGCGTTATCCTTGACCTTTGTATCACAATGGGAATATCTGCTGTGCTGATTTCATCAGTGCTTTTTCCATAAGTGACAAAGATCATTATCATGGCAAACATATCTAGCATGTTTGCGTGCCAGCGCAGAGAAAATCATATGGAGGTTATCCACAAGAGCACTAGAGTGGGTTTTACAATCTTTGCTGATTTTCCTTCGCTTTTAGCATTTCTGAAACCAAATCTGAAAGAATACTAATGCGTTTTTTTGCCTGTTACTCTGCTTCACTTTAACTTAAGAGTGTCCCAGTACTCCTAGAAGTAAACAATGCCCTTTGTGGAACTTGCCGAGCTGACAGCAAGACTGCGAGATCAAAGGGAAGAAGCAGTGCAGGAAGATTGGAAAAAGTTTAAAAGTTATTTGAAAAAACATTGTAATATTTAAATTTTTGAAACCCTAGGGAACTTTATATAGGTTTTAGGGTGTAAAGAAGGATTATATGAGTTATACAAATGATTACAGAATGAACAAATGATAAGGAAGTAATAAATATCTAATATGATAATGAGTAAATGATTAACATTGGAAACCGTTAAAATAGTAGCGGAAATGAACCCAGTAAGGAGAGATCGGAGGAAGTCACCCCAAAATGTTAAGAAACAATGTGAAAATTTATAAGAGATTTGTGTTTTGTGTTTGTTTGTATTTCTTTTGTATGTTTTTCTTATCTTATAAAATGAATAAATATTAAAAAAGTAAACAATGCCTTCCCTTTGCTCAAAATGAGACAGCAAAAATACTAAAACCCTGTAGCGCAAGTCTCATATTAAAAAGGCAAAAAGAAAAGGAGACTTGCTTTAGTTTAGAGTAAGGATGACAAGAAAGCAGATCAGGCCTTTCCATGCTTCGCTTTATGTTTGTTACGGTGAGAAAAGGGGGGTGACCAGTGGACGGTGAAATTGAAAAGCAACAATATCTGAAACAGATTAAATGCACAGTTAACCTGAAGAACTCATGGCCACAAGGAACAACAAAGTTTAAGTTAAAAGGGGGAGGGTACTCAGGTGTTTGTATTAGCTGGACCATAGAAAGTCAATCCTCTTTTAAATAGCAGTTCTTTGGTCGTGTTTATATAGTGTGGTTTTTTAATTACTACATAAGGAGTATTAAAAGTGCCTCTCATTGTCTCTATCATACAGAGGTTGATCACCTGCATCTACCCATGTTTCACATATTCATGGACCATGGAGCAGGAAGACATTGGAACAACAACAACAAAACACCCAAATCTCTTAACTATTTAGGATTGCAACTAATCTTAATCCTACTCACTGTAAACCCACTGCAATTAATACCCATGGCTCACTTCGGTCCATATTTTCAATGATTCTGCTCTGTCTAAAATTTAGCTGGATACAATCCACAACAATTAAAACCCAACTCTTGCATAATACTTATGTCCTACTTACAAATATTAGCTAACAGGAAGCACCTCTGCTGTTCTCAAAGGGGCAAATAAGTAATTCTGTTTATCACCTGGTACAGTGGTCCACAGCTAGGAAAATCTATGCTGCCCTGCATAATTTTTGAGAATTTTCTACATTGGACTAGATGACCCATGGGGTCCCTTCCAACTCTACAATTCTATGATTCTGCACCCGAAACAAGGAACTTAAATGAAGCTGGTCAACCTCTCTGTCTCTGAAACAACTATTATTTGCATTTCAACTCAGGTACAGTATACTGAGAGATGGCATTCTGGCTGGGGTTTGCAAAGGAGCTTTTATGAGTGAAGAGGAAGTTGAACCCGAGACTTCCTGGTTTACATCCAATTTTCAGATTGCCCTTCGAAACGTTAAGAAAAAAGTTTAGACAACAAGGTCATGGTGTCAGAACGTATGCAATGGGGGCAAAACCTTCTTGGCAATGACCTCTGAAACGAGCGCACAAACTTCCATTACCTCCACAGCACACACTGTCAGCTACGAAGCAGATACGGGTTGTAAAAAACATACAGGTTACATAAAAGTACAAAACAAGCTGAAGAATCATGCAGTGTTCAGGCATCAAAAATTTTAGTACTGCTCAGGAAGTAGCTTATACACATTGCTCACTACAATTTATGGGAGGATTCCTTCTGACAAATATTTTATGTCTCTTTCTCTCTGTTTATAGGCATTGGCAGGCTTAACAGCGAAGAAGCTGTACACCTGGGGTTGACAGCAGCCGCAGAGTGAAACGGCCACCCTATCTAATCTCCGAAATACCTGAACCGCTGGCTGTTGAGAGATTACTATTTCATTTAGACTGGTTGAAATATTGATGCATTAGTACGGAGCTACTAAAAGAAAAAAAAGAACCTAGGTCCAAAAGGATTCTACATTTCTCATTTCTTTACAAACTTTCTTCTTTACAAAATCTGCAAGGCACCATTTCAGGTGAAGGGGTGTGTGCTTTTATTAAAAACAAGTGTTTTTTATTTGTTCACTTCGGGCTTTGCAGCAAGCCGGAGGAAAAATAAAGTGCAAATTGGCAAATTCTCGCTCTGAAGCAGATTGAACACTGTACATAACTGCGTGTACAACATTGCAGTGTAGCACAGCTGCAAAGAAGGTTCATATCATATCTGCACTGCAGCCTCCCGTAGCCGGCCAGAAGAGTTAAACTGGATGGTCCTGCAGGTTCCTGAATCCTACAGTGAGGGAGGAACTCCTATCTGAGCACCCATTGTGACCAACTGGCTACACACTTCGAAGATAAAGTTGTTTGACTTTGGATGAAGTACTCAACGCCAGAGTCAGCAATGTCTTGTGGGATCCGTTTCAGCTTATGCACTGAGCTGCTGTGGACAAGGTGCTGCACTCTAATAGCCCCTGTCCCTACTGGCTTATTACCGTAAATCCAGCAGAGGGGAGTTTACTGGTTGGGTCTAGAGCATGGCTAATGCTTCTCTGCGGAAGGGCTGTGTGTGTCCCTGCTTCCTTGAAAGAGGTGGTGCTTCAGGCATACCTAATATGCCGGCCTCGCACATTTATATTTGCAACTCAGGACTTTGTCTGATGTTCTATGACAGCCACGTCCAACAGGTAGATTGTGATCTACCAGTAGATCACTGAACGTCTGTGGTAGATCACTGTTAGATCACTGGCTCCCCCCAAAGAAGCTCAACAACTTTGCCCTGCACCCCCTAAAATGAGGCTTCCCTTCCCTCCTCCATAAAAAATGGAAACCCCCCCCCAAAAAAAAACAGGGTTTTCCTTCCTAAGAAAAGCTCAACAACTTTGACCTGAACCCCTTAGACAAAGGCTCTGGGACATATCACATAGTGATCTCTGATCTCAATCTCATGTTATATTTGGCCCATTAGCAGTAGGAATTCACTATGGGTTCGATTTTCAGACACCTGCATATCTTAGAAATTTGTCTATATACCAACATATCTGCGTCACCAAAGCCAGATTAAATGTATTCCCATCAGAACTGTTAAATGGCAGAGGTATCCCTTATCAAAATAGGATCTGTGTATGCTCTCAGCACGTTGACTGCATGAGGCATATTTTATTATATTGCGGACAATATGATCAAGCTAGGGAACTATTGATTAAACCACTATTGGCAAATCAGCCGGGTCAGTCTGAAGCCTACTATACCAAATATCTTCTGGATGACAAGTCCGATGATATCACAGTGGCCTTGGCAAAGTTTCTTTCACTAGTCATACAAATCAAAGATCAACATACCCATGACTAAACAAATAACGCCTTGGTCTCCCTTCCCTGGGGGGTTGTCTATATGAATCTGTATTTTATTCTGAATCCATGTTATGGGTCGTTGGACCGCAATAAAGATTATTATTTGACCTGAACCCCAAAAGGGGGATAGATCGCTGCCAGCTTTTAACTCTAGTTACAACTGCAGGAGGCAGTGGAGGATAGGGGTGCCTGGCGTGTTCTGGTCCATGGGGTCACGAAGAGTCGGACACAACTGAACAACAACACAGGTTTAACTCTGTGAGCAGATTGTAGTCTCTTGGGAGTTGGCCACCCCTGTTCTATCATATGCAGTCAAACTGAAGCACACATAAGCATGGAAATATGTTGTAGTGGACAGCACCACCCAGTGATGTAGTTTGCCATGAGTAACCAGCTTCTGAGGACTCTTAGAATCATAGAATCATAGAGTTGGAAGAGACCACAAGGGCCATCCAGTCCAACCCCCTGCCAAGCAGGAAACACCATCAAAGCATTCCTGACAGATGGCTGTCAAGCCTCCGCTTAAAGACCTCCAAAGAAGGAGACTCCACCACACTCCTTGGCAGCAAATCCCACTGTCCAACAGCTCTTACTGTCAGGAAGTTCTTCCTAATGTTTAGGTGGAATCTTCTTTCTTGTAGTTTGAATCCATTGCCCCGTGTCCGCTTCTCTGGAGCAGCAGAAAACAACCTTTCACCCTCCTCTATATGACATCCTTTTATATATTTGAACATGGCTATCATATCACCCCTCTTGAGATAATAGATCTCACAGGGAACTGTTGAGAGGCAGAGGCATGGTTGCTGCTGGGTCAGCACACTGCCACTGAGCCAGGCCATGACATCGGCATTGCCAGTCAGTCAGTATCTGCATGTCTGCCCACTGCTGACTTTGCAAGTGCCATGCCTCACCTTGAAACACCCGCCAGCAAAAATGTTCAGTATCTCCCCAGGTCTTGCCCAGTAATGGCAGCCTGTTATGTAACAGCAAATCACCTGTGCATCCGCCACTGATTGCACACACACCTGCTTTGCCTGTAGGCACGAACTCAAAGCCACCTCTGGATGTTCAGAGTTCACACGTCTATGGCAGAGCCAGGTGTACAGACAGCATATTCTCATGTGTAGGCGTGTGATCATCGTGCAGCTGCGAAACTGTGCCTAGAAATCCCAACCGGGTTAAAAACACAAACAAGAATACACAAACCTCTGGCAACATTAGCCAACCATCAACAGCAAATATGACTTCAGAATCATCAACAGAAGCAATCACTGAATAGGCATCTAATTACTCTTTATTTGTTTAATGCCAACTATAACTGTCAGGAACGCTTCCTCATTTAAAGGATGCAAGAGATTTCATAGATGCAATATCAGCATATCTTGCAAGTTTCAATTAAAAGAATAAGCAATGTGTAAGAATTACCCTTTAATTACACAAACCACTTGAGACTGATGGCAAGAAATTAAAAGGGGTCATGTAACCATAAAAGCCTTGCTATTCTCAACCGCAGAAGCTTGTTTTTTTGGCTTTCATAGCCTGCTGTTTGACTGAAGACTCATTTTGCCACATTCTAAGCTATCAAATGCAGCTATTCCATTCCAGCATTCTCGTGGCTGTGTTTTTAAATTGCAGAAACAGGGAGTGCCCGCCTGTGAGCTTAATCCAAGCTCCCAGGCACTCTCAGGGGTGTCATGCCCCCTCCCCTTCACCAACCAGGTCTGCTGCCTTCATGACTTTCCTGGCAGGCAATGCTCCTTTCCACATGATTGCAGTGCCCGCCTGCGTGTGTAGCTCGCCCCTCTGCCCATTTCTAGGAAGCCATTCCAGGAAATGTTGGGGGTCCCTCACGAGAGTTCGGCTATAATTGGAAGCACTTAAGCATTTTCAGAAGCCCTTGCCCATTACTGGAATGCACTGCCCACCTTCCAACGCAACGGTTCCCCCAGGAACCTGTTTCCAGTCCAAATGGAGAGGACTCTGAGAGGTCTGGGCTAAACCAGGAGAGAGAGAGGGAGGGGGAACATGTTGGTCATATCCAAATTAAGCAAAAGGACACACTTAAAATTGCAGAAATGGGCTAGCCTGGCATTGCATGAAAGGCTTTCTTTCTGTTTGGGAGAGGCTCACACGTTCTCTCAATTGACGCTCCTGAGGTTTGCAAAGGAAGAGCAGGATAAGGGTTTTGAAACAGCAAAAAGTACAGACGACGACAATTTTGCACACATTCAAAGCACACGGCCGTGCACACAGCATCACCGCAAACCCAGAAGTGACAGGAAAAGACGGGCTTATGCGCACTCCACTGTTGCAAGCGATGACCCCGTGCAATTAAGGGTTGTCTGTATTCAACAATTGGGGGGGGGAGGGAATAGGACTCCATGTTTTACCACACCCCCAATTTGGTCACGAAGCCAATTTGCTTTATTATATGTAGATGGTGCCGTACCTACACATGCATACAAACACACTACTTTACTAAGAATGACTCTGTCTGCCCAGCGAAGGAAAACAACAACAACAGAGTTTATTTGTGTCTGTCCCTTAAAAGGGCAGGTTTTCTATGCAGTTTTTTTATTCCAATTACTTAATATGGTTTTGCTTCACCCTAATAATCCAGAGTATACAACAACCAGTTAGCCAACATGTTGTCTAAACCCACTAGATGCAATAAGTTAGAAGAGGTGTGTGGGGGGGGGGGATCCTAAATGCTCAAATTCTGTCATCTCCATTTAAACAAATGAAGGTAAGCCGTGCTGTCAAGGACCTCTCACTGACCTAAGCCTGGGAGACAGAATACCCATCGGAATGGAAGTTACTGGGCTGACAAAGCAGAATTCAACTGTCTATGCTGATATCGAATTGGGCAAGTTCCATATAAAGTACAAAATCAGTCCCAGAAGAGCCCCATAATGGAATGCACCGTAACTGGAAAAGCCATACGAATATGTGATTGCAAATGAAAGCACAGAAATCAGGTCGTAATATATCTTTTTTTGACATTCTGTTGAACCACAGGGGTACGGGGTGCAGTTTTCCCAAAGGAAACTTTGGGGAAGGGCTGGCCCACGCTGAATTCTATCCGCCATGCTTTCAGGCAGCATGGATTATTACTTGCTAAAATCTTGTTTTATCATTTTTCCTGGTAAAGAAATTACACCGGCACACTCCTTGAGAAAAATGGCATAGCTTATCCCGCAAATGGATGTCTTGGAATTTCCGTTTTACCTTCACGAATGGCTTTTCAAATGCATGGTTCCGTTTTAAATAGATTCAAAACTCTTTCAATGTCACCATTCTGCAGCGAGGTCTGTATCAATAGACCATTGTCACGGAGCCTGAAAACATAAAACTCCTATCTATTTTTTATTTATAAATAACCGAAATCCATCACAAAAGCAAGCACTCTGCACGCCTTCAGAGAGATCTAAGACAGCAACAAATTAAACTGGATCCTATTACTTGAAGGTCCAGGGCCACAAAGAGCTGCTGAACACCGGCGGTGAACCGGTGTCACTTTGATCTCCATTGTAACAGAAAAGCAAAATGACATGTTCAAATGAAAATCATTTATAATGGATGAAAGCAAGGCTGCACTTTCTCTGAAACAGATATGTCTAGAGGGAGGCCAAAAAGGGAGTGGTGTGTGTTCAAGAAAGCAGGGGACGGGTATCATCAGAAAAGCGTGCTCCGAGGGAGGTGACAATAAAAATGGAAGTATTAGGGTGTGCATCTCATTTAGTTGCTGGGGACACTGACCTCATTTCTGCAACTGAATCTGTGGCTTTCTGCACTATCTGCCCCGCAATGTACCTCCCCACAACCTGTAAAAGATGGAAACCTTTTTGAGCCGTAAGGATTTTTTTACAAACCTTTTTTTCTGAACACACATCATCCCTGACCATTGGCCATGCTGGTAGGAGCTGGCAGCAGGGCTGATGAGACATGGGGCCAATGAGACAACACTGAAAGGGGTGTGGCAAGCAAAAGGGTGGGATGTGAAAGTTATCCTCCTCGTGGCCCCAACCAGAAACCCACCAGCTCTTAACAACTACTACTACTACTACTACTTTATTATTTATACTCCGCCCATCCGGCTGGGTTTTCTCAGCCACTCTGGGCGGCTTCCAACAAAATACCGTATTTTTTGCTCCATAAGACGCACTTTCTTCCTCCTAGAAAGTAAGGGGAAATATCTGTGCGTCTTATGGAGCAAATGGTGGTCCCTTGAGCCGAATTGCCCAGGGGCCAAAAGAGGATCATGCTTTTTATTTTACAAAGAGAAAAGGACCCCGCTCAGCAGCTGATCAGCAAGAGATCGGGAGAGAGATAAGAGTCCCTGGCTCCCTTTTGGCCCCGCCCACTTGCCCAGGCCTCCATTGTTGAATGTGCTGCAGAGGGAGGTCGTTTGTTTCCCCAGCGACATGTGACTGGCTGATTAGATTATCTATCTGGAAACTGTAGAAACGGCTCCCTTTCCTTAAGAAGCTGCAGAAATGTGAGTTGAACCCCATTGAAACGGGGCTTTTCCTCTTTGCTTTTCCCCTTTGCAAAAGAAGCTTTGCTTTTCCCCGTTTGCACAAAAGCTGCACAAATCTGAGCTGATCCTCAAAAAAACAGGGCTTTTCCCTTTGCAAAAAAGCTGCACAAATTTGAGCTGATCCTCAAAAAACAGGGCTTTTAGAGGAGGAAAACCAGAAAAATATTTTTTTCTTGTTTCCTCCTCTAAAAATGAGGTGCACCCTATGGTCTGGTGCGCCCTATGGAGCGAAAAATACGGTATTTAAGATACAATAAAACATCAGACATTAAAAACTTCCCTAAACAGGCTGCTTTCAGATGCTGACCCAGAAAGAGATGTCACATCCCTGGCTGTAGTCTGGAACACATGTGGTCAGAGATGTCATGATTCCCTGTCTGGGGACGAGCACACAATGTCCTTCAGTGCAGATGGAACTCTCTCTATCCTTTTTGAACTGACAAAGAACAGCCCTGATGACCAGAGCATATCTATTCAAGCTTTAGGAAGAAACGTCTGACAGTAAGAGCTGTTCCGACAGTGGAACGGACTCCCTCGGGAGGTGGTGGACTCTCCTTCCTTGGAGCTTTTTAAGCAGAGGTTGGATGGCCATCTGTCATGGATGCTCCAGCTGCAATTCCTGCACTGCAGGGGGGTTGGACTAGATGGTCCTCGGTGTCGCCTCCAACTCCACGATTCTATTTCACCAGTTACTCAAGAACCTTGAAAAACCCAATGAAATACACAACACCATCTAGAACCCCAGGCCACTCATAACTGAAGAGGTGAGGCTTGGGACTGGGGGGGGGGAGGGGATACTATATATTATTGATCTGATATGTAATGCAGATCCTCTACCACTGAACTTGCCCAAAATGCTGGAACCCACCAAACATAATCAGTAGTGACCAGCCACCAGGCAGTCACTCTCGAGACCTTGATTTTTTAAAAAATAAATAAATCCTAAATTGCCAACCGTATCCAAGAAATAGCTTTGAAATCTTCTTTGAACAAGTGCGTAGAAACGCCAGGTACAACTCCTGGCCAGGCCCGATAGCCTCCTTTTATAGCAACCTTGAAGAGCACACTTTATACTCAAGTGCTTTCATCAGATGGATAGTTAAATGAATGACCAGGGAAGTACTAGCCTTTTTGCTACACTTAGCTCTTATATTTGCACTTACAGATGCTTTTAAATAAAATATGACACTTGGGGCTCATTCAGGTAATTTAAAGTCATGATTCTCAAAGTGCATCACGGGCTTCCATGAAGTAACCAGGATCATTCTCCTGTTCCCCCTCAGCTCCACCTTGCATGTGCCCCGACCGAAGGCCAATTTGTACAGCAGAACTAAGTGGTGTAGCTGGAACACTTCAGATTGCAGGTCGGGGGGGGGGGGTGTGAATGTCTGAATGCTGCTCCGTGGGGAGAAGAGACTCCTTGCAAATAGAAGAGTAGCACATCAGGATGAAGGGTTCAACCTTAGGAAGGTTTTTGGCATGTCTGAATGGTCTCCCATCCAATGTGATGTGGCACAGTTCAAGGGAAGCTTTAAGCCTTCTCCCATGCTGATCCATAAACAGTAACTAGAGTGTCAACCTATCTCTCCTCCCAATCATTGCTTCAGCCTGGACACCGAGGTCCAGCTCCGAGGGCCTGCTAGCAGTTTCCTCACTGCAAGAAGTGAAGCTACAGGGAACCAGGCAGAGGGCCTTTTCAGTAGTGGCGCCCTCCGTGTGGAACGCCCTCCCTTCAAATGTCAAGAACGACGTAACTTTTAGAAGACATCTGAAGGAAGCCATGTATCATGAGGTTTTTAATGTTTGATGTTTTATTATGCTTTTATATGTGCTGGAAGCTGCACAGAGTGGCCGGGGGAACCCAGCCAGATAGGACAGGGTACAAATAATAAAATTATGGAAGATTATGATAGGATTGTCTGCTGTACGAAAGACCAGGGAACTGCCTGCCTACAGCAGATTGAGGTGGTTGATAGCACTTCCCAATCCCCCACCTAACTGGTGGTATGCTCAATATAAGGCAGTTGAGTCAAAGGTCTGGCCTAGTTAAAGGTAAAGGACCCCTGACAGTTAAGTCCAGTCGTGAACGACTCTGGGGTTGCGGCGCTCATCTCACTTTACTGGCCGAGGGAGCCAGCGTTTGTCCGCAGACAGTTTTTCTGGGTCATGTGGCCAGCATGACTAAGCTGCTTCTGGCAAAACCAGAGCAGCAAAACAGAAACGCCGTTTACCTTCCCACCAGAGCGGTACCTATTTATCTACTTGCACTTTTGATGTGCTTTCGAACTGCTAGGTTGGCAGGAGCTGGGACCAAGCAACGGGAGCTCACCCCGTCACGGGGATTCGAACCGCCGACCACCCTTAGTTACACAGCCCCAAAGCTAATCCTTTCTCCTCCAACCCATCCCTAACAAATGAATTAGAACAGATTCACATGGTGAATTATTTTCTCTCCCCCCACATAGCGTAAAACCAGACTGTATATCCATATTTTCAGCTCTTGAAAAGGCATACTTACAGTTACTCAAACAGATTAAAAAAAACAACACGTTTTGCTTATTTCTGCAATATGACTCTGACTTTGCAGTAGGTGTTAAGGCAGATTTCATGGCATCACAGAATGAAAACACTCCCTGGGTATTAGAAAAACACGAGGAACAGAAGGAACCTTCACTTACAGTTACAAATATTATCGGCTTAATAACTGAATCGGCTCATTTTGCTATATTCTGTGGGCTTGCCGTAGGTGTCTATAATGCGTTGGAAGAATCTTGCAGGTCAAATGCAGCCTCTGTTTATCTGCAAAGAGCTTCCATCAATCAGACGCAGACAACACTTTCAAAACAGCCTTTGATTCCAATTAGGAAACTGAAGAGAGAACCTGCTGCTGCTCGTTTGTATTGTTGCCAATTAGAGCACTTACTGGGTGCTCAGCACGGGGGGGGGGGGGAGTTGTGGCACCCCGGGTCAGGAAGCTGGGGCAGCGTGTGGGGCAGCACAGAGATGCAGAAGAAATGGGGGCAGAAGAAAATCTCAACAGGTATCTTTCTAACAGGCTGAACCAAACAGGTATCTTTCAAGCTGAACCAAAGTTTCTTTCATATGGGCAAAGAAAAATAAGACCATGGAAAAATGAAATCCCAGCCTTGAAAGAAGAGAGCTGACCAGTTGAACTGGCCACAAACTTTGGCGGGTATTGTAAAAATAATAAGAATAATAAGGTTGCTATTTCGGCCACAGTTGAAGGGCTCGTTTGTTTGGAAGCCCCATGCTTTCACTCAATTGCTAGCAATTATTTAACCAAATAATTAAACCAAGTGGAATCCTGTCATTTCACTGCTTTTGAGCCAGTAATAGCCAGCTTCCTAAGTCCCATTTTAAAGGATTTCCTCTCAGAAGCTGCTGGCTATATCACCCATCCAATAGCACTTGGGACTGCGATTGCTCTAAGCAGCTGGGAAGACCAAATTCAGCTCTCAGATTACAACAAGCTGCCTGTTCTGAGCGAGGCTGCATTCCCTTTGAAGGCACGGCCATACAGTTTGAAGGTGCTCCTCGATTCAGCACTGAAGTTGGAGGCACAAGTAGCATCCATGACAACGAGTACCTTCTGCCAGTTTCAGTTGGTGCCACCTGCTATAGCCACTCCTGGAAGAGGCAGCCTGGTCATAGTAACCTTAAGGCTGGACTACTTCCATGCGCTCTATGTGGGGCTGCCTTCGAAGTTGGTCTGGAACCTGCAGTCAGTACACAATGCCGTAGCTATAGGCCATTGTTTCCCATACTTGGCTCTCCAGCTGTTTTTGGACTACAGTTCCCATCATCCCTGACCTCTGGTCCTGCTAGCTAGGGATGATGGGAGTTGTAGTCCAAAAACAGCTGGAATCCCAAACTTGGGAAACACTGGTCTAGGCCATTATGAGGGACGGCCTACTGAGGGCACTTTACACCTGTTGAAGGAAGCGTACTGGCTGCATATATGCTGCTGAGCCAAGTTCAAGAGTCTTCCATTCACATACAAAGCTCTAAACCACTTGGGATCCAGATACACAACAGGCCTTCCTATAAATTATTCCTGAGAGCCAGTGTGGTGTAGTGGTTAAGAGCGGTGGACTCGTAATCTGGGGGACTGGGTTCGCGTCTCCGCTCCTCCACGTGCAGCTGCTGGGTGACCTTGGGCTAGTCACACTTCTCTGAAGTCTCTCAGCCCCACTCACCTCACAGAGTGTTTGTTGTGGGGGAGGAAGGGAAAGGAGAATGTGAGCCACTTTGAGACTCCTTTGGGTAGTGATAAAGCGGGATATCAAATCCAAACTCTTCTTCTTCTCCTCCTCCTTCTTCTTCTCCTTCTTCCAAATATGGCTGGTGCTGACTCTTACGGAGTTTTCGGCACCAGCTGCAGGCATATATCTATTTATCTAGGACTTTAGAGAAGCAGAGCAGCTTGCTACGTTTTGTTATTTATCTGACTTGAATGCCTGTTGTGTTGTGTTTTTACTTCTTTTGTTGTTTCATGGTGTCTCCTATTTTTTAAATGCAACCTGCTCTGGGATAATTTTTAGACACAGAACCTGGGGAGGTGTTTTAAATGAACAAATAATAAAACCTGCTATAAAGCTCTGCACGCCTTTACTTATATTGAACGTGCTCCAGCCAAAGTTGAGAACTGTGAATGCCTATTGGTCCCAAGGTAAGGAGAAGGAGAAGTCCACACTCAACCCTCCCATTGACATCAACGGGACTTCCACGATAATTAACACGGACTGGATCATCCGCTTTACCTTTAAAATATTTTATTTACTTCATTAAATCTCCCAAAGCTCTTTTAACTTTCCCTACTCCTCAACCTGCATTATATACATTTCACAGTTCCCTAAGTGTCTTCAAAATTACAAGCACTTTAGGTCATGATTCGTGTGCCGCAGACTCCGTGCTGTTCCCTCTTCTCCCTACCCCCCTGGCTCAATTATATCTTAACATTATGGGGACTGGAATGCATTAAATAAATCATATTGCACAGACTCCCAGTAAAGTAATAATACTTACATGCGTTTTGGAAGAAATTGGCCTGCATTATAGATGTATGTATAATGTCATTACCTTATTTTCAGCACTGACTCTAATATCAAGCAGCAAGCGACTGCTTCTAGCTACGGATGGAAGCTTTTAGCAAACCTTATGTTTATTCTGTTGCTGGTAATTAGCTGCTTTGGTTAATGTAATCCAACATTTACAAACAGCAATTTACCCAATATATAAACCCGCTCCAGCAATTAACAAAGCATTGTTATTGATTAAGATTTAATACAGCAGTTACTGGTTCTGCAAAGCACCACATAACAAAAATGATCCCCCATTTGTCAGAGGATATTTTATTGTCAAAAGTACTTCACTGGCAGACAAAGCGTTTGAATCACATCTTCTTCTAATCCTAAAAAATAAAAATAAAAAACAGCTTCTAATGCCCAGGTGGGGAAGAGTAACAGGTTGAATGCACAATACTTTGTCCTTAATTAAAAGACATCATGATTTAAAAAAAAAAAATTCTAAAAAATTCTAGGACAGTTACTCTAAAGAACAGCATGCTAAATTTTTAAACACTGTGCATAGATTTTTTTATGGCTCCAGACACCAGATGATATGGATGCTGGCTCCTCGTACCACTGCCTGAGGTCTTCCACTCCTACTCAGGGTATTCCTCTTTTGCCATAACCTTAACCATAGTATAGAATCATAGAATCGCAGAGTTGGAAGGGACCCAAGGGTCATCTAGCCCAACCCTCTGCAATGCTGGAATCACAACTAAAGAATCCCTGGCAGATGGCTATCCGACCTCTGCTCCAAAACCTCCCATGAAGGTTCGGAGGTAGTCAGTTCCACTGTCAAACAGCTCTTACTGTCAGAAAGTTCTTCCTAACGTTTAATCGGAATCTCCTTTGTCATTTGAACCCACTGGTTCAAGTCTTGCCCTCTGGAGCAGCAGGGAACAAGCATGCTCCGTCTGCCACATGACAGCCCTTTAGATATTTAAAGATGGCTATCACATCGCCTCTCGAGTCTTCTCTTCACCAGGCTTCCAATTCCTATGCAGCGGAAATGATGCCTACAAATCAGGCAAGCGTGTGGGTTCTCCATGCTCAGTGTTGTTGCAGAGCAGGAAGAAGGCTTACCCAAAAAGATGAGCCACTTCGGGCTTTTCCTAGGGAAATTTACAGGGGAACAGCAACTAAAATCCACTGGCCAGCTCGACAGACGCATGCTGCTGGTGCAGGACTTAAAGCCCTATGAGGCTTCAGCGAAGGCAGAATGGCAATGGCTTGAGATGACCAATCCCTCCATTCGCTGTCTAAGGCTTCAATCCTTGTTGTTGTTGTTGTTCAGTCGTTCAGTCGTGCCCGACTCTTTGTGACCCCATGGACCAGAGCACGCCAGGCACGCCTATCCTTCACTGCCTCTCGTAGTTTGGCCAAACTCATGTTAGTAGCTTCGAGAACACTGTCCAACCATCTCGTCCTCTGTTGTCCCCTTCGCCTTCTGCCCTCCATTTTTCCCAACATCAGGGTCTTTTCTAGGGAGTCTTCTCTTCTCATGAGGTGGCCAAACTACTGGAGCTTCA
Organism: Lacerta agilis; assembly: GCF_009819535.1. NCBI lineage: Eukaryota > Metazoa > Chordata > Lepidosauria > Squamata > Lacertidae > Lacerta > Lacerta agilis. The sequence goes on along the minus strand of NC_046321.1, from coordinate 5,689,862 downwards.
ATCCTACGAACACTTAATAGGCAGTGAGTCTCACTGATTCAGGCATCCCCAAACTCGGCCCTCCAGATGTTTTGGGACTACAACTCCCACCATCCCTAGCTAACAGGACCAGTGGTCAGGGATGATGGGAATTGTAGTCCCAAAACATCTGGATGGCCAGGTTTGGGAGTGCCTGCACTGATTTAAGGGGAACTTACATCAGTATACATTCCTAAGTTTCCATGTTAGTATTTTACCTTATTTATTTATATACTGAATGTGTGTGTGTGTGTGTGTGTGTGTGTGTGTATATATATATATATATGTATATATATATATATATATATATATATATATATATATATATATATATATCCGCCCTATACCCGGAGGTCTCAGGGAGGTTCACAGAATAAAATCAAAATATAAAACCACAAGATACATAATTAAAATAAAAACAACAACCCAATAACCTGGCCACTCTATATCCTGGGATGAGACCTACAGGTGCCTACAGGGCACCTTCAAAGTGGGAGTCAAATGCCTCTGTAAAGGCAACTTGTAAGAGAACATTCCAGGCTTCCTGAACAATTGGAGCTCAATCTCTCTCTCTCTCTCTCTCTCTCTCTCTCTCACACACACACACACACACACACACACAATGGGGGGGGGGGGGTTCGCAGCTACCCCATGCTTTGCTCTCAGAAGCCATGCAAGTGGCGGCAGAAGAGGGACCCTGAGCAACATCATGGGGGGGGGGGGTTTTCCTAGGACTAAGGTGAAACTGTGCTGCATGTGGTTTAAGTACCCGTAATCTTGTTCTATTTACAGTATTGAAATGTGTATATGTTTGTATGTTATATTTGCTACTGTTTTGCTTTGTTATTATGAAAGTGTTAGGGTGTTATTGTTTTGCTATACAGTGGTACCTTGTTTCTCAAACGCCTTGGTACTCAAACAACTTGGAACCCAAACGCTGCAAACCTGGAAGTAAATGTTCCGGTTTGCAAACTTTTTTTCAGAAGTCGAACGTGCTCCGTTTTGAGTGTTACACTTCCGATTTGAGTGCCACACTTCCGTTTTGAGTGTTAAGCTGAGGTCTTTTTGCTATTTATTTTGCGTTTTTGCGGCTCTTTTTGTTTTGTTTTTGTGACTGTGTGGAATGCAGTTCAGCTACTGATTGATTGATTGATTGATTGACTGTGTGACTGCAGTACAGTGGTACCTCGCAAGACGAATGCCTCGCAAGACGAAAAACCCGCTAGACGAAAGGGTTTTTCGATTTTTTAGGTGATTCACAAAACGAATTTTTTAATGGCCGTGACTCGCAAAACGAATCGTCTTGCGCGGTACCACTTTAAGAAAAAGCCGGAACCTGCTGCTGCAAGGAGAGCGGCAGCAGTGGCGGGAACCGGAAACGGCAGCTCGCCTCCTCCCACCGTAGAGGCTCACAAGTTCCAAGGTGGAGCAGCCGAGCCTACCCTCGGCTCCCGAGCCTGCCCTTTGCTCCCCGCAAACCCCAGAACACTCACCGCTCCGGGAGGGAGGAGGTAGGTCCGGCGCCATTTTAGCCTCGGCTTCTCCCTTACTGCGGCCCCTGCTCCCCACACCCAGCTTTCTCCTGCTGCCGCCGCTCACCCTGCTTGCTCCGCTGGCTTCTCCCGCCGTGGATCCTGCTCCCCGCTTGCTCCCCTGGCTTCTCCCGCCGTGGATCCTGTTCCCCGCTTGCTCCCCTGGCTTCTCCCGCCGTGGATCGTGTCCCCCGCTTGCTTTTCTGGCTTCCCACTGCGTTCCCTGCTTGCTTTCCTGGCTTCTCCCACCGTGGATCGTGTCCCCCGCTTGCTCCCCTGGCTTCTCCCGCCGTGGATCGTGTCCCCCGCTTGCTTTTCTGCCTTCCCCCGCTATGGATCGTGTCCCCCGCTTGCTTTTCTGCCTTCCCACTGCGTTCCCTGCTTGCTCCGATGGCTTCTCCCGCCGTGGATCCTGCTCCCCGCTTGCTCCCCTGGCTTCTCCCGCCGTGGATCGTGTCCCCCGCTTGCTTTTCTGCCTTCCCCCGCTATGGATCGTGTCCCCCGCTTGCTTCTCTGGCTTCCCACTGCGTTCCCTGCTTGCTCCGATGGCTTCTCCTGCCGTGGATCCTGCTCCCTGCTTGCTTTCCTGGCTTCTCCCGCCGTGGGTCGTGTCCCCCGCTTGCTTTTCTGCCTTCCCCCGCTATGGATCGTGTCCCCCGCTTGCTTTTCTGGCTTCCCACTGCGTTCCCTGCTTGCTCCGATGGCTTCTCCCGCCGTGGATCCTGCTCCCTGCTTGCTTTCCTGGCTTCTCCCGCCGTGGATCGTGTCCCCCGCTTGCTTTTCTGCCTTCCCCCGCTATGGATCGTGTCCCCCGCTTGCTTTTCTGCCTTCCCACTGCGTTCCCTGCTTGCTCCGATGGCTTCTCCCGCCGTGGATCCTGCTCCCTGCTTGCTTTCCTGGCTTCTCCCGCCGTGGATCGTGTCCCCCGCTTGCTTTTCTGCCTTCCCCCGCTATGGATCGTGTCCCCCGCTTGCTTTTCTGCCTTCCCACTGCGTTCCCTGCTTGCTCCGATGGCTTCTCCCGCCGTGGATCCTGCTCCCCGCTTGCTCCCCTGGCTTCTCCCGCCGTGGATCATGTCCCCCGCTTGCTTTTCTGCCTTCCCCCGCTATGGATCGTGTCCCCCGCTTGCTTTTCTGCCTTCCCACTGCGTTCCCTGCTTGCTCCGATGGCTTCTCCTGCCGTGGATCCTGCTCCCTGCTTGCTTTCCTGGCTTCTCCCGCTGTGGATCGTGTCCCCCGCTTGCTTTTCTGCCTTCCCCCGCTATGGATCGTGTCCCCCGCTTGCTTTTCTGCCTTCCCACTGCGTTCCCTGCTTGCTCCGATGGCTTCTCCTGCCGTGGATCCTGCTCCCTGCTTGCTTTCCTGGCTTCTCCCGCCGTGGATCGTGTCCCCCGCTTGCTCTCCCCGCTCACCGGTCGCTCTGCCGCTTGCTCTGCCGCTCGCTTTCCCCGCTCGCCGGCAGGAGGCTTGGACTTTTTTCCCATAGGAACGCATTGTTTAAATTTCAATGCATTCCTATGGGAAACCGTGCTTCGCAAGACGAAATTTCCGCAAGACGAAAAGACTTGCGGAACGAATTAATTTCGTCTTGCGAGGCACCACTGTACATTGTTTACTGCTTTCATCTTATGGATCAATGGTCTCGTTAGATAGTAAAAATTCATGTTAAATTGCTGTTTTAGAGGTTGTTTTTAAAAGTCTGGAACAGATTAATCCATTTTGCATTACTTTCTGCATTACTTTCTATGGGAAAGCACACCTTGGTTTTGGAACGCTTTGGTTTTTGAACGGACTCCTAGAACGGATTAAGTTTTAGAACCAAGGTTCCTCTGTATTAAGAAACCATGTCTGTAGTATTTGTTTCTTTGCTGTGAGCTGCTTTGAGCGTGATTTTTTTTTTCCTTTGTGTGAAAAGGCGGCATACAAATAAAACAAATGAATGGATGAATTCCTCTACAGATATGCCTTAAGGTACAGAGAGCTCGCCTGAGAACTTATGCTGCCTGCCTGCATTGCATTGCCTTTGTGCCTCTTTGCACCATAACCACAGAGAAAAGCCACACAGGATTCCCTCGATATCTGCATGCAGCAAGACCCACACACAGCTTTTTCTCACAAGGAAAAATCAAGCAGTCCACCTGCCCTGGCTTCCCAGATCCATTACTTTGGTTCAGTTGCCCAATGTCCCCAACATTCGCAGAAAAGAGGAGTGACGGGTCAAGGTGCCCGTTAATGAGGAATTCTCTTTGATAGTCACAGCAGAACACTTACACTCTTCACGAACCTGAAAGGGAATATTGCTGCAAGGGATCGGGGGGGGGGGAGCACTCTTCCAATGCTCAAAGAAATTAACTCAAAGTCTATTCGCTCCTTGATATATGCACAAGCATAATAGCATTAATGGAACTGACACATAAGCATTTGCTGGCAACTATATCCCTTATCTCCGAGTCACAGATCTGGTGTAGTCAGCTACCCGTTAGCCATATCCCATTATTTTAACGCTTACAAACACATTGTTTGCTTTTCATAAAAATGCTAACAGTTGTGGGAAGAGCAGTATCAGGTATTTAATTAGACTTCCAAATCACTCCAACACCTTCCTACAGCATAATTTAGAATGAGGAGGAAGCTCCAGAATTCTTCTATTTATCTTTATGACCAACAGGCACTCGTTTGCAGGATAAGCTACTGTTTAAAAGATGATTCAACCACTGTATGCTTTTTTTCAACCACCATATAATTACCTCACTGTCTTAGGTCAAAGCTTACGTCCATCTGTTTTATGAACAGAATATGAATAATCAACCACCCCACGTGGGGAAACTGTTTCCCTCTAACACCACCAACAGCGAAACACATCCCTTGGCTTAACCTTTAATACAAACAAGTTTGTGCCTCTTTATTCTCATTTCATGGTCTATGAAATTCCCCTGCACAATAGCTCAGAGCACCTCAACATAATAACCCTTTCCCACTGCCACCATTCCCTCAACATGTCCTGTCCTTATCTAGACAGGGGTAGCCTAACTACAGTTGTCTATGCTCCAGTAACCTCTAGGCTAGATTACTGCAACACGTTCTACGTAGGGCTGCCTCTGAAGGCGGTTCAGAAACTTCGGCTGGTGCTGAATTCAGCGACCAGGTTACTCACCGGAGCAAGATGGTTTGAGCATCTTACACTGATCCTGGTCCACCTGCACTGGCTACCAATTTGTATTGGTTGGACCTGTTGTTGCTGTTCAGTCGTTCAGTCGTGTCCGACTCTTCGTGACCCCATGGACCAGAGCACGCCAGGCACGCCTATCCTTCACTGCCTCTCGCAGTTTGGCCAAACTCATGTTAGTAGCTTCGAGAACACTGTCCAACCATCTTGTCCTCTGTCGCCCCCTTCTCCTTGTGCCCTCCATCTTTCCCAATATCAGGGTCTTTTCCAGGGAGTCTTCTCTTCTCATGAGGTGGCCAAAGTACTGGAGCCTCAACTTCAGGATCTGTCCTTCCAGTGAGCACTCAGGGCTGATTTCTTTAAGAATGGATAGGTTTGATCTTCTTGCAGTCCATGGGACTCTCAAGAGTCTCCTCCAGCACCATAATTCAAAAGCATCAATTCTTCGGCGATCAGCCTTCTGGACCTATAAAGCCTTAAATGGCTCAGGAGTGCAATATCTCAAGGATCACCTCTTTCCATATGAATGGACCCTGATACCATCATCTGAGGCCCTTCTTCGTGTGCCTCCTCCATTAAAGGTTCAGAGGGTGGCAACACAAGAACGGGGCCTTTTCTACAGTGGCTCTCCGTTTGTGGAATGCTCTCCCCATGGAGGTTTGCCTGGTGCCTTCATTATACCGTATTTTCTGGCGTATAAGACGACCCCCAACTTTTCCAGTTAAAATATAGAGTTTGAGATATACTCGACTGCAGGTTCTCCACCCGGCGTATAAGACGACCCCCAACTTTTGAGAAGATTTTCCTGGATTAAAAAGTAGTCTTATACGCCAGAATATACAGTACATCTTTAGGTGCCAGGCAAAAATGTTCCTCTTCAACCAGGCCTTTGGCCTTTAACTATCTGTGGTCTTTAAGAAGTGGATGGGATGTTTTCAATATATTTCTCTTTCCTGGAGAGTGGCCAGTGTGCCTTACACTAGTACCATGTCAAAGAAGTTAGCACTCACTGGAAAACCATCCTGTGTAAGGTCACTTGTAATCATGCACATTCATCCCTATTCAATAGTCCAGTTGCCTAATGCTCATTGAGTAATAGCTGCTTTCTCCATGTGAAAATCCCCCCAAAAAAGTTACCATCACATTATTTACAAAGGGACCTCACACACACACACACACCCTGCATGGAGTCAGCCAGCTGCTTTCTACATATTAAAATCCACTTTCTGATCATTTAATCCTGTTACAATTATACAATGACCATGGGAATTCAAGAATCGCACAGCTCCGTTTTAAGAAAGTGAGAATAAAGAAAACTATTACGTTCATTAAAATGCTCCGAAAATGACTAGTTTATCATCTATGTTGCAGAATAGAACAGGGCTGAGCATAAATTATTTATGATGTGTAACAGTTTAATGGAGCATAAAATGGATTTTCTTTTCCTCACTATTAGCAAAAGTTGTGGGTTTTCTGTGTGTTAGTTCCAAACTTGGCAGTGTACCTTGCCCATTTAGAATTATGACAGATGCATCAATTTTCTAAATTGTTCTATATCAACTGCAAGTTAAGAGAAAATTGCTTGCAGTAGGCTGTAACTGCTGTTTTCTAAGGTACCACACTGGTACCCTGCAGAGATCTCTCATAGTTGCTTTATGGAGTCTTTCAGCAAATGCATAACTTTTGACAAAACCTTCTGAAATTTGGGGAGCTTCCATCAGCAGAGCAGCACACCAACGGAGAATGGCAGCAACAGGAAAAGCTATCATTTTGAGAAGGCTGGAGTGTGCTTGCTGCAATAATTCACTGCAGCAAAGGTGATGGACTGCTTAAGCAAATGAAACAAACTGCAACCACAAGGAAGGAGCAGCCACAAACAGTATTCAGGTCATGCATTGTGTCCACCTTCTGGTAAGCCATGAAAAATGGGAAACAGGCCATATACGCTTGCTTATCACTGTGAATGCAGATATGCAATTAGGCATACTATGATTAAACTTTCTGGGTTAATGGTAAAATGACCCACCCTTGAGATAGAAAACAACAGTGCAGTGACCAATTGCATTCCTGGAGGAATAAATGAGGAATGGTCCAATATTTAATTATTTGTAGACTTATTGATTGCCCTTTATACCCCACCCTTTAGCCAAAAAAGCTATCAGAAGAAGGAGCAAACTCAAGCACTTACAGTATTCTTAAAGTTCTTAAAGTTACAAACTTCAGATAAGGTAATATTGGGGGCTATTTATTACCAGGCCATCCATGTACACGAAGCCTTAACAAAAGAGTTCTGGGGGCAAAAATGGACGGGTCCCAGCTTCGAGGAACTTGATATATTAGGGGAGTTTTTAAAACTGCATCTTGTGCACAAAATGCAGGTGCACTGTTCTAGGCCAGAGGTCCTCCTGCAGATGTTTGCCGGACGACAACATGCGCCATCCCCGACCAGGGCCGTCTCATCCCAAGGGGCGACCCCGCGAGCCTGCCGGCATACCGGGTGCCCCCCTCCCCAACCCGACCCCGCCCCCATGGGCGAGCTGTCGGCCGGGTGCTCGCGCGCCAGCGGTGCAGCTGCTACCGCCCATGCCAGTCCCGGGCGGGCTGCGAGCCGGCCGCCCTCGCCTCCTGTCCCGGGAGCACTGGAAGGGCGCACAGAGCCCTGCGCCGCTCCAGCGCCATGCCCCTCATCCCCCCGCTCGCCCACCCCCCTCCCGAGGGGCGGCAAGCGCCGGAGGGAGGCGGCATGCCGGGGGCGCCGGAGGGATCGCCGCGCCACAGCAGCCGATCTCCCTAAGATGGCCCTGTCCCCGACTATAGGTCCTGCAGCTTGGGGCTAACATCTCTGGAGGACACTACGCTGGCTACCCATGATCAAGGTCAATCCAAGCTTCCACTTCCACAGCCCTGGGTCCTCATGTTTAACCAGAACAACGTTACTCTTCAAAACCACTTCTCTGGCCCCAGCTCCCATCGCAAGTGCTAAAGGAAACCCCAATTCATATTCTGCTCAAGTAGTTCCTCTCTTGGGCTGAAAAAAAGCAATAGTGCTTGGCTCTCACTGTGATGTCTACTACCTTGACTTCATTTTGCAAACCTGGCTGGCGGCCTTTTGGCTTTCGCTCACGTAATGCAAAATGTCTTGGCTGCTGTTGCGTTCTATATATTTCTGTCCCCTTTGTTGAGATGCTTCAAGTGGCACTGTGCTCGACATACTAATATAAGCAGCACAGGCACTGGATGAGTCTGAGACCAGGGCTGTCAGCGGCTTGCTGGAGGGGAAATGCTGGCTCTGGGTGTTTGTGGGGAAGGGGAGGAACTTTCGAGAAGTGTTGAGCATAAACTAGTAGCCCGAAGTGCGTTCAAATATCCTGTGACTGTGCAGAAGAAGTGCTCTCTCTCTGCAAAATATATACATGGGCAATAACATTTTCTTGCATTCAGAATTCTCTTCTTCCTGATGTATTCTAAATGCCCTGGCAGAAATTATTATGAAAAGAAACCATTAAAGGTATGCTAATGACTATGAATTGTGACAGATGCTATAGAAACAGGGCTGTTGGCTCAGTCACAGCACCATTAACTATCTATCATAAAGTACTCTGAACTTGCTCATTTATTACTCCTGTGCCGCCCAAGGGGGAGAGGGAAGCAGCAAGAGAGTTTCTCCAAGGCAAAATCATAATCCACTTACTTATCCTAATGTCATGATCCCTACTGTTTATCTGCATGATAATTAGGAAAATGAGAAGGACTGAAATATTGTTTTTAAAATCGTGACTGGAATCACACGGCCTTGTAAAACAGGGCAGGGGGGCAGCACACCATCTTAGCAGGCCGTTGGATTTCCAAAGCGGGGAACTTAATTAGATGCTGCATCTTCCACGTTAGCAGAGAGGAAAAGGTTACCAACCTTCGCTCTGGATGGCTGGAGAAGGAGGGGGGAAGAAGGGGATATAAAAAAGCCAATTTCTATCATGCCAAAAACAAAATTAGCAGAAATGCTTATTTGCTCATTGAAGCTACATTCCCTATCTTGACCGCACCAAGTGAAAACTATTCCTAAGAACCATTTACACAGCACTTAAATGGTGCAGACTGCTTGCTATGAATCCTCTGTCTACAACACAACTCTTGACGCAATGCATTGCTATTCTCATTGCATAGCTAAGGAACCAAAACAGAGGCTGCTTCCAAGACCACACCACATAAATAACCACCAATATCGGGGAAGAAATCAGGCTGAACACTTTACTCGGCGAACCACTTTAGTCTTCTTTTTTTTGGAATAACTGATAATACCATTCATTCAAAAGCCAAACACTATCAATCAAACAAGAGAAAACCGGGCAGGATTCAGGGTTGAGATCATACTGCTTATGTTGTTGTTGTTGTTGTTCAGTCGTTCAGTCGTGTCCAACTCTTCATGACCCCATGGACCAGAGCACGCCAGGCACGCCTATCCTTCACTGCCTCTCACAGTTTGGCCAAACTCATGTTAGTAGCTTCGAGAATACTGTCCAACCATCTCATCCTTTGTCGTCCCCTTCTCCTTGTGCCCTCCATCTTTCCCAACATCAGGGTCTTTTCCAGGGAGTCTTCTCTTCTCATGAGGTGGCCAAAGTACTGGAGCCTCAACTTCAGGATCTGTCCTTCTAGTGAGCACTCAGGGCCGATTTCCTTGAGAATGGATAGGTTTGATCTTCTTGCAGTCCATGGGACTCTCAAGAGTCTCCTCCAGCACCATAATTCAAAAGCATCAATTCTTCGGCGATCAGCCTTCTTGATGGTCCAGCTCTCACTTCCGTACATTACTACTGGGAAAACCATAGCTTTAACTATACGGACCTTTGTTGGCAAGGTGATGTCTTTGCTTTTTAAGATGCTGTCTAGGTTTGTCATTGCTTTTCTCCCAAGAAGCAGGCGTCTTCTAATTTCGTGACTGCTGTCACCATCTGCAGTGATCATGGAACCCAAGAAAGTGAAATCTCTCATACTGCTTATACCAGACACCAATTCCCAGTTCTACCTAGGCTAACCCTCAGTGGGTACTGCAGACCTTTTTAAGCTAGAGAACAGATACTGAAGAGTCCAGCAATCCAACACTTTGCTACTACCAGCATTTTACTGATTTAAACTATATGCAACTACAAGGTCTCCCTCCCTCAAGCTGGCCACCTTCAACTATGGGCTGTCACGTGGAAGATGGAGCAAACTTGCTATTTTCCTGCTCCGGAGGCTGGCACCCAAACCAAGGGATTCAAAGTTACAAGAAAGAAGATTCCAACCAAACATCAGGAAGAACTCTATGATGGTGGGAGCTGTTGGACAGTGGACTCTCCTTCATTGGAGGTTTTTAAGCAGAGGTTGGATGGCTATCTGTCATGGATGCTTTAGTTGAGATTCTTGCATTGTAATCAGGACGAGCCTCATGGTCCCTTCCAACACTACAATTCTATGATTCTATGAATACCACTTTTATATGCCTTTTGTTTTTGTCCATGGAGTTTTCTTGGCAGGGATACTGGAATGGCTTGCCAGTTCCTGCTCCAGGCAATTATGTTTAGTCAAAACTCTCCACTATGACCTGTCCGTCTTGGATGGCCCTGCACGGCATAGCTCATAGCTTCTCTGAGTTATTCAAGCCCCTTCGCCACGACAAGGCCACGACAAGGTGATCCATGAAGGAGTCTCCTCATGAGAAGAGAAGACTCCCTGGAAAAGGGTGTTGGGAAAAATGGAGGGCACAAGGAGAAGGGGACGACAGAGGACAAGATGGCTGGACAGTGTTCTCGAAGCTACCAACATGAGTTTGACCAAACTGCGGGAGGCAGTGGAAGACAGGAGTGCCTGGCGTGCTCTGGTCCATGGGGTCATGAAGAGTCGGACACGACTAAACGACTAAACAACAACATGAATACCACTAAAGGAAGCCACTCAAGTTATCCATCTGTCCTTGCTTCCCTTCTTTCACCCCTTCCTCTTCATCTGTTCTCAAAGCCTACAAAAAAAATTCCAATGAAGGAGAGTACATCAGCTTCCAAGGGAGTCTGTTCTACTATCTTTTAGTGGTATAACCAGAAACATTTAACCAAATAAACTATTAGTCAGAATCTACATTTTTAACCAAGCATACTTAGTTATAAGCATACTCACTAAAAATCAAATCCCATTAAAAAATAAACAGGACTTGCTTCCAGGTAAACATGGTAAGGATTGGGCTGAAAGTTTATTGTATTTCCCCCCCCCCTTCCCCCTGGAAATGGGTACTTTTTGTCAGGGATTTTAGCTCCTGCATGCAGATATATAGACAGACTATAGTGCAATTCATTCTTCAAAAGGCACATTACATAAATTACAGAAATCTACCATGATTGCAGGCACTTATATAGCTGCACATAACTTTTATGTTGTACAAATGTCTAGAAAACCTGGCTATTTCCCCCCACCCTTTAATAATACAGGCAATTTCTCTCTAGTTTTGCTACCAATCGAAGAGAATATGCTAGACAGGGAAAGTCCCTTTACAATTCTGCTTTAACAGAATGTAATCTCTCTCTCTCTCTCTTCCCCATCCCACTTTTATCTTTTTTTCTTTTTTAGCAATACGAAAAAAACCAAACAATAGAATAAACTAACAAGCAAGTTCTTCAGCTCCAGGTTAAAAAATATTTATGCTTAAATAAGCAAAAATGTATTAGGACAGACTTGTCAAGCTACATCGTCAGAAATCTTTAAATGCAGCCAATGTTCCATCGGGGACCTAGTTGTACTCTGTGGCACACCCTTGCATCATAGCATATAGAAAGTCAAACTCTGGCACCTTTTTGATTCAGCTTCTGCTCTGTCACTCAGCTTGTGGAGGAAGGGGAGAGTCCCAGAAGTTATAAAAGTTTTGGGGGAAGGAAAGTAAGAGAGACATATACAGCATATCAAATGTTGTTTATGAAGTACGTCCTCAGCTTTGTATCTTGGGGAAGCAAGATCCCTCGAGAGAATGCAAAGTTGTGTGAATGTGAGGTCAACATGCTTCTCCCTTTCCTGGACATGACAAAAGATGGTGGAGCTCTTTTCATCATGGGGCATGTGCATCTCGTTCAATTATGAAGGCAATGAGTTCATGCAGGAACTGCTATGGGGGAAGTACAGTGGTACTTCCGGTTGCGAACAGGATCTCTTCCGAAGATCCGGCCGCATCCCGAAGAATTCACGACTGGAGGTGCCGCTTCTGCACATGCGCACAGTGCGGTTTAGCGCTTCTACACATGCGCACGCAGCGAAACCTGGAAAAATACTTCTGGGTTTGCCGCGTTCGCATCCTGAAAGACACGCAACCAGAGGTGTGTGGATCTAGAGGTACCACTGTATAGGGAAAGGACTATCAAATATGAACTCAATTCTAATAAACTACAGTCGTACCTTGGTTGTTGAATGCCTTGGTACTCAGGTGTTTTGGCTCTGAGTGTTCCGGTCTGCGAATGTTCTTTGGAACCCGAACATCTGATAGGGCTTCCGATTCCAATCAGAAGCTGCGCTTTGGTTTCCGAGCGTTTTGGAAGTCGAACAGACTTCCAGAACGGATTCCGTTCGACTTCTGAACAACGGAATAATGAACAACAGGAAAGGGTTGGGGGAACCTATTATATTATATTAAACATTTGAGTTTTCGAACGTCCATCTGGTTTCAAACGTCAGTCTGGTTTCAGTCTCCTAACACTTAGACAAGAACAGACCAGCAGCTGTCTGTTTCTTCCTCTGTCCCCAATGACTAGCCAGCCATGCCCCTCATGAAGGCACTTCCAATCCAGGCATGGATCAGACCCAAATCTCTTTACCATCAGAGTGTTCACTGAATGATGGACCATGCCTTGGGAGCATTCTCTCCAGGGTCTCTCCAGCTTAGATCTCAAAGAGGGGAGAGGATGCACATAAATATTAAGATACTAGGCACTGCAGATTATCATTTCACTTCTGGCTTTCAAGCTGGCAGAGACAGGCTATTGCAGAGTAAATAACCCTGCAGACAGAGACCTCAGCAACAATTAGTAGTGGAAAAGAGGGAGCCTCAGGCCATGAGTCTTTCCTAATATTGGAATGATACAAGCAGGCCCCTGTTTTCCTCTGCAAAATGTTAGCAGGAATGGGGCTTCTACTCCTAAAACCATTTTTCATTAACTTTCTGTGCATACACCATTAAACTTGAGGAAACATGTTGGGACAGAATTCAAGTTTCTGAAAGTTAAAATACTTCACACAAACTCACAGAGGTTTTTAGAGAGTGAAAGGCTAAATAATCGCCCATCCTCAGCAGAGTCAACCCTTTTTCTTGCCATGCCTCCTCACTGAAAAGAGGACAGCCCAGTGCAGTGATTCAATGGGCAACCTCCCCAAAGGGTAATTCTTCTCCACACTGGAAATGACCAAATGATCCAGGCACACCTGATGTGAAGATGTGGCAGAATGACAGCAAAGAGATGGCAGGAGGCGACTGAGCTTTGTGCTTCCTAAGAGGTTAATGTGGAAAATTAGCATGTTGCCCTAGAAAGGCTTCTGGTCCAATCCATCAGAGCTCTTCATGGTGTAGTGGTTAAGAGAGGCAGACTCGTAATCTGGGGAACCGGGTTCGCGTCTCCACTCCTCCACATGCAGCTGCTGGGTGACCTTGGACTAGTCACACTTCTCTGAAGTCTCTCAGCCCCACTCACCTCACAGAGTCTTTGTTGTGGGGGAGGAAGGGAAAGGAGAATGTTAGCCACTTTGAGACTCCTTCGGGTAGTGATAAAGTGGGATATCAAATCCAAACTCCTCCTCCTCCTCCTCCTCCTCCTCCTCCTCCTCTTCTTCTTCTTCTTCTTCTTCTTCTTCGCATGTTCTTACTCAGGCCAAAAACAATGAATCAGGCAACCTCCTCAATGAGTTGGTTCTCTAGGCTCACCTGAGCCTAACTAACGAATGAATTTATTTCTCACAGCCTTCTTACTATTTTCTCAGCCAATTCACAGCTTGGCTGCTTGCAATCCAAATGGGGGAAATCCCCACTTATTTCTTCACTGGACTGTCTCACAGACTGACTGCGACAGGCATCAAAACGAAAGTGCATTCAACAATCTATGCAGGATTTAGCATTTAATGGTTGAACAGTAATTTCATTACAAGAGCTCACAGGACACACATCATCCTGGGGTTACGCCATGCAACAAGGGAAAATGCTGCGTCACCTACGGGGCATTTCAGTTAGCTGTGTTGTTTAGCTATCAGGAGGAATTAATTCTGAATTTTGTGAATTTTGCAGACGTCTGCTTGAGGCACTGGACAGTACTGCAGCAGGCAAATAAATTGTTTTCCTTTTACTCAAAGTTCACAGCAAAGCTGCCCAATAACTGCATTATAGGAAACAAACGATGTGCTGGGTGAAGAAATTGTGGTAAGCAACAGGCGGCGCTCCTGCCTACAACAAACGGACAAAAGGTCTTCTGCAATCAGTAGCCAACTTGCTTGATGCCTCTCAATTATACTCTGAAGCAGGGGTGGCCAACTTCCAAGAGACTGCGATCTACTCACAGAGTTAAAAACTGGCACCTTTTGGGGGGTTCAGATCGAGGTTGTTGAGCTTTTATAGGAAGGAAAGCCCTGTTTTGGGGGCTTCCGGGCAAAGATGTAGAGCTTATTTTTTAGGGGAGCCAAAGTTGCTGAGCTTCTTTGGGGGGAGCCAGTGATCTACCAGTGATCTACCACAGATGCCCAGTGTTCAACCAGTAGATCACAATCTACCTGTTGGACATGCCTGCTCTAAAGCAAACTGAGGCCTCCTCTTTATCAGCAGCTATTAAAATTAGTACTGACCTCTGCCAGTTCAGACTTTAAGATAGATGCCTGAACACTTCTGGCACCAAAACAGAAGTTCACATTGAAAACTAGCACATCGGTGAGAATGTTGAACTAGAATGGTTCTCCCCCGACAAGCTAATTTTCTACGTGCAATAATTTAGCAACATAAGAAGGTCCTGCTGGATCAGTCCAATGCCCAACTAGGCCAGCATCCTGCTCTCACAGTGGCTAACCAGATGCCTCTGACACACCAACATGAGCACAAGAGCAAAACTCTCCCCTCCTGTGTTTCCCAGCCACAGGTAATCAGAAGCATTGCTGCCTCCAACTGCAGAGGTAGAGCCCAGCCATCATGGCGAGTAGCCAACTTGCTTTGCTTTGTGTGTGTGTGTGTGTGTGTTTTTTATGAAGAAACTATTTATGTAGGTGAACCCCCACCTGCGGGCTGAAGTGGAAGAGGCCAGGAGCAGTTTTACTATTTCATTTATATATGTGCAGACCGGCCATATCTGTACAGCCACTAGTTGTTGTTGTTGTTGAGTCGTTCAGTCGTGTCCGACTCTTCGTGACTCCATGGACCAGAGCACGCCAGGCACGCCTATCCTCCACTGCCTCTCGCAGTTTGGCCAAACTCATGTTAGTAGCTTCGAGAACACTGTCCAACCATCTCATCCTCTGTCGTCCCCTTCTCCTTGTGCCCTCCATCTTTCCCAACATCAGGGTCTTTTCTAGGGAGTCTTCTCTTCTCATGAGGTAGCCAAAGTACTGGAGCCTCAACTTCAGGATCTGTCCTTCTAGTGAGCACTCAGGGCTGATTTCTTTGAGAATGGATAGGTTTGATCTTCTTGCAGTCCATGGGACTCTCAAGAGTCTCCTCCAGCACCATAATTCATAGTACCTCAAGCATTATTCACACTTTTATCTTAAAAATAAATAAATCACGACAGCAAAAACATGGGGCCATTGGGTTTAAATTCTGTTCTGGGGCAGGCCCTAATTTTTAAGTATAAACACTAATCTCTTGAAAATTTTCACCACACAGCAAGTAGTCATTATTGAACTTTCTAATCTTGCCATTTTGGTTTTTCTGCTTGGATGGGCCTAGAATAACTAATTGCATTCAGTTTTAGGCTATGTAGCTTCCCTCGAATAATTTCAGAATCATATAAACGAACTTGTTTTTCTATTAAAATGATGAATGGGCTAAATGAGGTATGTAATAAAATACTGCAGGCTTGTAAACAAACCGGCGTTCTCTTACGGGAAAGTGCTTTACCTCGTTTAGCAAATTCTGCCCTGCAGTATTTTCTAGCCAAGCCATCCTGAAAACATAGTTAGGAGAGGAAGGATTATTTGGCCGGCAGCAAGAAAGGTCAAGTGTAATCTGCTTCAGAAGAAAATCAGAAACCTTCCTGCAGTCAAAGGTGAGCAAGTGGGGAGGGGAAACAATGGAGACAAATGGGGCTGTTAGTGAAAACCCAATCTGTGTAGTTTGAAGGAGATGGATCGAAGTAACATGGGGGGGGGGAATTATCTGGTTTACCCAATATCATATGCATTGGGGGGAACTTATCAAACAGAGTGAAAAGGTGAAGAAAAACTGGCTGTTGATGTCAGCTCTCTCAGCTTTTGAATGAAACTGCTTTCATGGCAAAACTATAGAAAAATGGGGAGGGGGAGAAGAAGAAGAATTTGGATTTGATATCCCACTTTTCAGTACCCGAAGGAGTCTCAAAGCGGCTAACATTCTCCTTTCCCTTCCTCCCCCACAACAAACACTCTGTGAGGTGAATGGGGCTGAGAGACTTCAGAGAAGTGTCAGTAGCCTAATATCACCCAGCAGCTGCATGTGGAGGAGGGGAGACGCGAACCCGGTTCCCCAGATTACAAGTCTACCACTCTTAACCGCTACACCACACTGGCTCTCAGTTGGGGGAAGCTTTTAGAATATCTATGTCCTTGCTCAGTGGACATGCTCAGAGCTAGAGCAGCCCCCCGTAAATGCTTGCCCAGCCCTTCCTTGAATCCCTACCATCACCCTTCTAGGTCATCAGTTTCACTGCCAAACTGCTATTACTGTCGTGAGGTTTCTTCTAATGTTCTTGAAGTGGTAAGGGTGAGCACATACTCTGGACACTCGCTCCTCTTGGCTGATAAAAGCCAGCACCGAGGGTACAGCTGGCTGAGCCAGGGAGATGATTAATGCCTCCCTGGGAGACGGGGAGGTCCCTGCCTGTTTTGGCACAGAAACCGGTTGCGATTTCAACTAACTGCAGTTCCTGGGCACTCTTCAAAAATATAGCTCCCACATACATTACACTGCAATTGCTGGTCCTTGAGGTTATCAAACATGGGTAAGTACGGCTCTTTATTATGCTGAGTTGTAGTTGTCAAGATGAAAGGACTACTTTCTTTTAATTAACAGAGACAATGAATCTGAAGCTTGAGCCCAGGACAAAATGCAAAAGACAGTGCACAAACGTTTCAACACTATGGACCATTCTTCCAAACAATTGTCAGCTCCAGGTACACAGAACTACATTTCTTTGGCTCTTCAATAGGAAATGAGACTTTAATGTCGCTGGCAACACAAACAGACCTGCTTTCCAAATTGCAAGGTTTTAAATGACAGCTCATTTCAGTCCAAGCAGTAAAGCAAATATGTTAGCAGCAAATGCCAGGTCGTTATAAAGAGATGGAAATATAACTGCCTTTGGGCACCATAAATAAAGCTATAGATTTATTTATTTATTTTAACTCCGTGTTCTCCACAGCTCACCTTGACACTCGTTATAGCTCCACTGATGGGATGTCAATAAGATATTTGTGGCGTTGTCACCCCATTGAAAATTATTCCAAGATGAATGTATTCAGCTGGTCCTCAAGCAGTTTTTGCAACACAGAACACTTCATGTGGAGTTCTGGATGCAGAATTGCTTAAAAGGCTGGTCACCAAAATGACCTGTGGAGTCTTCTGAAGCAAAATAATGCTCCTGTGAACACCTCATTGCCATGAAAGGTCTGCTTTAAGCAACTCAATTTACTTGCAGTGCTTCATCCAATTTCCAATGCCTCCTTATGAGCAGCTTTAAAAGGCTGAAAGTTTGCCTTCTATTTCATAAGCTCAGGTCCATGGAAGATTATTATTGTTGGTTTTTAATACATAAAAGAATTTGAAGGCTAAAGTAAAGAGCCTTGCATGCATATATATTTTTCCCCCCTTGATGAACTGTATTCTGACATTGAAAAATCTGCAGCACAAGAGGAACACAAGAAAGAGGAGAAGGAATATTTTTAAAGCTTGGTTTGGGGTGAGGAAAACAAGCCAAGGCTTCCTACACAAGGAGACCACTTGGGCATCTTTTAGCCACACAGTGGCATAGATCCTGAGGTTAATTTAAGGAAGGTCACAGGTGGGAAGTTTGTGGTCCCCTTCACTTTCCTGAAGCCAACTTCAGCTTCCCGAAACTCCCTCTAGAACAGGGGTCAGCAAACTTTTTCAGTAGGGGGCCGGTCCACTGTCCCTCAGACCTTGTGGGGGGATGGACTATATTGGGGGGGGGGGGGTGAATGAATTCCTATGCCCCACAAATAACCCAGAGATGCATTTTAAATAAAAGGACACCTTCTACTCATGTAAAAACACACTGATTCCCGGACCATCCATGAGCCGGATTGAGAAGGCGATTTGGCCGGATCCGGCCCCCAGGCCTTAGTTTGCCTACCCATGCTCTGCATCAGAGGAACCCACCAGAACATGGTGTGGTGGGGTGCAGAGGCGAGGAAAGGAAAGGATAGAAATAGATCCTTTCATGAACTTCCTTGCATTATTTATCATAGGATCAAAGCCATTAAAGCTGAAGCAAAGATCTTGAAAAGCATATTTAATCTGTAACGATTCCATTTGTTCAGTGGAACAAGCCTTTCAAAATTTTGATTTTTTTATTTTATTTTTTAGTCCTTTTAGAAAATAGTTCCATGGAGAATCTTACCAACCACATCAGTTGCAGGGATGCAAAGAGGAAGCATCTAATGCTAGATCTGTGACTTGGCATCTTCATGAGAGCTACTGTAAGCATGACAACCTCTCCAATTATCTCATCATCATATACCAAAACACTGTTTCTCTGTCATTACCTATCACTCAGCACCTAGATGGATTCCAGTCTACCTTGAACTGGTTCTTCTGCAGCACCCTCTCATTGCTTGATAACTGGGGAAAAGATGACGACTTTACACTTACCAACAGCTGTGCCTTGAGGCGCTCATCTTCGGTCGCAGCTCTCTCTCTAAGGATGGCTCTGGACAAGTGCTCATTTGAGGCAGCCCGCTCTCGCTCAAGAACTTTGCTGATTTCATCTCGTACATGCATTTGATTCTGCTTCAATCTACAAGAGAGTAAAAAGGAAGAAAGGGACGGAACTGTGAACTGTGTACTCAAAACATAACACCTGGCTGGGTCAAAGCAATACGACACACATTTCTTGACCTGTTCCACAGATATCCTGCAGATATCCCATTTCTACTAAGACATAGCCATAAAATAAGCCATAGCAGGATTTCTATGCATTTGCGAAATATAAGCCATTCCCCGAAAATAAGCCATACCCCGAAAATAAGCCATAGTGATGCGGCACCTCCCATTAAAACAGCCTGGAGAGGCGTGGCTATGCAGCGTACCGATGCGACGTGGTTAAAATAAGACATCCCCTGAAAATAAGCCATACAGCGTTTTGTTGAGGGGGGAAAAATATAAGACGGTGTCTTATTTTAGGAGAAACACCGTAGTATTTCATGTCAACAGAAGCAGTGCAGTGAGGCACAAGGAAGCATTTCCCACAGTTTGTGTCCACTGATAATACCACAAGGTATCCAGCAGCTCTGGCAGGGAGACATGATTACTGGTTTTTAAAAAGCACAACGAGCATATAAACGTGAATGCCAAATTTTACAATATGCATAAAGCTTGAAGTATCGCAACCAACGTGATTTCAACTTATCAGTGCTACACCCAGATATAAAATCATTATGACTGTAAAAATCCCATTTCCCAGAAAGATTAAATACATTATTAATATCTCTTCATCTGCACATGGAGTATAACCTGGGCAGAGAGTTATCCTTATTCCAAGCCATTCTTGTTTAAAGTAAAGTTGTTTATCCTTCACCGCCTATTTGCTGCCACTAAAAGGAATTAACAACTTTGTGCAAGAGAACTGTTCACCATCAGGAGCTTCCCCAGAGAGGGAGAACTGCACAGGGGTTAAGGTAAACACCCAAATAGCCATACTGTAGACTAGAGAAGCAGAACAGGTAAGAGATTATGAGAACTGGAGTGGAAGAAAAAACTAAGATGACCCAACAGCTTGGGTCAATGGATCCCTGAATTACAAGCAGGAGGTCACTAGCAACATGCCAAGAGCCTGTCGGAAGCATAAATTTTAGAGGACCCCAGCCCAGTAGCAGCTCATGGGGTGGGGGGGGGGGTGCTGCCTTCAACACCTGTGTTGGTTCGCCTATATCAGCTGAAAAAATAATGGGGGGGGTGGAATGTGGGGTGCAAATTGGCTTTATGTCCGTCAAATATATTTCACATCAAATTATAGCACATGCCACAAGACCTTTAAGATCCTTGGGAATTTTGATTTTACATACAAATGGATACATTTTTTTTAAAAAAAAAAAACCAAAACCTTTTCTCTATACTATATCAAATAATTTATAAGTTAACAATTGGAGGATGCAACTCTGTGAAAACAGCAATAGGAATCTGATCTAGGGATAGAGACTGTGGAGGTGGGTTGGAATGATTTGTGGGTTAAAAACCACTAAAATCAGTATCAACTCGGATATGAGAAAATACATTTAAATTACGACACCAATGGCATCTGACACCATTATGGTGTAGTTATATTAATAAAACTATGCTGGAAGGTTCCATTGCTTCCAGGATGGGCTAAAATGTTTCATCTTTTCCTCCTCAAGTTCTCCATGGGATCACAAGACCCAAGCTCTTCTCCGAATGACGCCGGCTTGTGACACCACCCTAGAGACCAATGGGGATTTTAAGCCTGTATTTTGCATTATGCTTTGGGATCTTGACCATGTTGGCAGTGTTCTTTGGATTGCGTGATGCAAGAAGAAAACTTGATCCAAGTCTGTCTGTCTGTCGTGGGGAATTCGACATTCTAAGCGGGCAACCTCTAAAGCCACCAAAACTAATGAAATCATTAACGAAATACCTGCCGTTCTAACGCTGCACATTTTTATACGGAGACTAAAATATGTATTAAATAATGTAGCTAATAAAATACACCTGCTTCATGTGTGTTCTCATGCTGAGCACAAAGTCAACATCTGAAAGTTTGCCGCTGGTGACAGAATATCAAATACGGCTCTTCAAACGGGCTTTGGAAATTGCAGCAGAGATGAGGTTTCGGAGTTCTTGCCACTTTTGTGCATTACCGAGGGAGCTTCCAAGAACAAATCATTGTGTCTAGGGTCACTTTGTGAAAGGTACACACACACACACACTCCATTACAGAGCTTTATATTCTTCCCCAAGGAAATGGTTAGAGGCTGGGGGTGGTGAAAGCAAACAATAACGATTTGAATTGCCTTTGTGCTCCAGATACAACCCTCTGGAATGTGAACCAAATGGGAGTTTTTATCAAGTTTATTAAGCAACGTCTTCAATTACTCGAGCAGAAAGCTAGATTATGCAGACACGGACCAAATTCCATCAAGTGATTTCCCAAGATCCTCCAAATTATTCCAACCAAATCGAATCTATCGCACAATCAATGATGCGGAAAACAGGAAGGCCAAATCAACATACACAAATCTGAGTTTAGGGAAGCCGAATGTAATCCCAAACAGAGGAGTTTAAAAGAAACAGCTCCTCTTCGCTGCTTTATCAGTGTTAAATTTGGTGCGGTAACTAATTTGTGATCATCATTCGGGGTAAGTTCTACAACAGAGGGCAAAACTGATGAAAATTTTGACACACACGGGAGGACTCCGAAGTGTCATAATATTTGCAGGGTGTTACGATAGGCTTGGTTGTCTACAAGGAGAGGGTGCAATAACCATCTCTAGTTACACTCAGGTCCCTTATGGCAGAATGACTGTTAGGGAACTGAAGTCTCGTAGCACCTGTTTGGGGTTCACAGGGAACACCCTCAGTCTTTCTCATCCTCCTGAAACTTTCCCCCGCACTAACCATCTAAGTGCTGAAATTCTCAGAATCAGGGCCAGTTGTCAGGTGCTTAGCTGTTTCCATGTAAATAACTCTGAAGCATCCATTAAGATATGCTACCTTAAAAAAAACACCTCTTTTTCAGCATAAACTTCAATTACTATTTTCCCACAAGGGTCTCATGGCATTATTATTATTGGGGGGGGCTACAGTTAAGGAACACCAAGTTTGCTTTATCAATTGCAAATATTCCCACAAGGCATGGAAAAAAACCAAGAAATATCACCTGGAACAACCTAGGTGAAGGCAAACAACTCAGCCTCTTTTGGGGGGACCCAAGTAATTTCTTGTTCTGCATTCTTGCAATGTCATTGTTCTCATTCCTCGCTTCATAATACCATTTAACAATCATTAGAACTAACTCTGTTTAAGAGCCAAAATATATGGGATCGTATCCAGAGTGGAGCAAAGTGAAACTCTTTAAACTGAATACTCCCATGGATAGAAGACAGAAAACAATTTCTGCCAATTCCCCATCACCTTAAAGCCCCTCCCCCCCCCCCCAAAAAAAAACCCCACCAGTCTGTACTGGAAGGTTGGTGAACCCTCCAGAATAGTATGGGAGGTGGAATTATGGGCTGCAGAATCAGCAAAAACTGCCTTTTCTTCCTACTACAGAAGCATCCAGTTCATGGAGAGAGGGAATCTTCCACTGGGTCCAACACACTTCCAAAAACATAAAAGAGTCCTTCTGTTTGTGGAACAGCTGGTCTGGATCCAACCCAAGGTGAACCCATTATTTAACCTCCTCAGATAAACCCTGTCCACTGACCAGGTAAAGGTAAAGTTCCAAAGCAACTACTCTATTCCAAACTTAAAAATGGAAAGCATAATGCAGGTGGTCAACAAAAGAGGTTTAAAGACTCTCTGAAGGCAAATCTAAAAAAAATGTACTGTAGTATAAACACTGACAACTGGGAAACACTGAGAGCGCTCCAACTGGAGAACAGCCTTTACCAAAGGTGTCATGGGCTTTGAAGATGCTCGAACTCAGGACAAAAGGGAGAAACGTGCCAAGAGGAAGGCATGCTTGGCAAACCCTCACCGTGATCAACTCCTGCCTGGAAACATATGTCCTCACTGTGGAAGGACGTGTGGATCCAGAATTGGCCTCAACAGTCACTTATGGACTCACTATTAAGACTCTGTTCATGGAAGACAACCTTACTCAGCTATGATTGATCGCCAAAGAAGAAGATCCATGGAGACCTAAGTGACACCTGCTTGTTACCTTTAAAGCAGAGGCTGAATAGGCAGAAGACACCTTGACCATATTTCACTTGATGACATGTAATGCTTAACCACAGTTAATGCAAACCATATTCATTAAATCCATGCCTTTCTCCCTCAACACGAGCCATGTAGATCTAATTCAAACCAATACGAAAACAAATATCAATAAAATAAAAATAAAAATAAAAATGCAAAGCAGCAGATGAGATAATATTGCTCTCATGGACTGGCTGGATGCAGAAGAGTGGTGGAAGGCACCAGCTGGGGAACCCCCCCCCCCCCCGGGAAGAAGGCACAGAACCAGGGGACTGGTGGTGGGACGACAATGCATGGTCAGAGGGAGAAGAGGGGACAGACTGGGAGAAGGTGGTGTTGGAAACTGAAGAGGCAACAGGGCTTAGTGAGCAGGAAGAGTCTATGGCAGAGAGCAGTCCAGAATCAGAGGCAGAAGCAGAGACTGGTGAGGACGGGGACCAAGAGGCAGAGTGGAGGCAGGTTGCTGAAGAAACCAGGGAGTCTCTCCTTCCTGTTGTGGCCAGCTCCCCTTCTCTTGGTCTCCAAGAACACAATGAAGAGAGAGGGGATGAAGGAGTCTCAGGTTGCTGGGGTAGGAACTGAGGGAGGAGCCTTAGACAATGATAGGAAGGTGGGGACAATCAGTCCTCAGAACTGCACTGGGACAATATCACTGGGTCTGAGCTGTTTTGTTTCTTTGAATAAAGAGTTAACTTCACTGACACCTTGTGAGTTATTGTTGACTTGCTCCTGACTCCGACCTTGCCACCTGCTAATAATGAAGGAGCAGGTAAAAGTCAGGACTAAAGCACTACAAAGATGTGACAGGCCAGACACATACCAGGAAAGTGGTATTTAATCAATAACAAAATGTCAGCAGGAAAGTTCCAAATAAATATCCTGAGGTCGGGCATTCCAAAATGGTTAGGTGCTAACACAATCCCGGTTGACAGCCGTGCCTCAACCATGGTATCTGAAGAAGTGTGCATGCACACGAAAGCTCATACCAAGAACAAACTTAGTTGGTCTCTAAGGTGCTACTGGAAAGAATTTTTTATTTTGTTTTGACTATGGCAGACCAACACGGCTACCCACTTGTAACTCAACCATGGTTGGTTGAGGTTTTCCAATGAAGCACTTAATCACACTGAAGTCAAGCAGCTCATGGTTGGGCATTATGTCTGCAAAGGACCATTATATAAATAGGCATAAAAGGCACAATTATCCAGATGAAATGAAAGGAGACAAGAAATGGGGACATGGGCCTTTCAACTTCATACAATATAGGATGTTAAAAGCCCAGGCTTTTTAATGTTAAAATGGGGACAAGGATATGAGAAAGCCATCTTAGTAAATAAGACTCATTCCAGACCTCATGACAGGCTCTTCATAATAAGGAAGCCTTTTTTATCTTGGAGTTTTCTCAGAACAAGAACTATTTCAAGTGAACTTTGACCTTTTGTGCCTTTTCTGACATCAGACATCGCCACTGCAACGATGCCAGCCATGTATTATTGACCAAAGTTTATGGACAAATATTCCAAACTCATTTTAGATTCACCACCGTTTCAGTGCAAACCAGGACCGTTTTGAATGCAACCTGTCTTATTTGCATTATGTAATTGCCTGGCTTGAAGGAGCTTAATGAAACAAACACAAGTCAGCGCTGTCCTAAGATCTCAAACACTTGCGTGCATCAACTTATAGTAGTTTTCTCTCCCAGCACATTTGATTGGCATTCAGTATGCACCACAACTCAAAGAAAACACACACCAGCTAAATCTCCAACAATGAACACCACTAACTACCTTAATGTTAAAAGAAAACCTGAAACCTAAAATTTATATGCAAGCACACAGATTGCACACCATGCCCTATCATTTTAGTTTAATGACTTCAAGAACTATTCAAATATACAAAAAAAAAGTATCAAAATGATTTTCTCTGCACTGCAATCGAGTCGAGCAGCTCCTGCAGTTCAATATGAAACACCAAATCAAAGGAAAATGACAAAAGATGGGAAATGACATATTTTATTGGTGGCTATGCACCAGCAAATGTACCAGGAAAGTATCACGCTTTAAAATTTGCAACATATATACTGATCCAGCTTGTTCAACACAGACAACCTGATTTAATAAATTAATGGGACCTAGCCATCATAAACATAGAATACCGCATTCAACAATCAAAAGTCTTATGCTACAATATAGTATCACAGAATCATAGTGCTGGAACGGACTACGAGGGCCATCTAATTCAACCCCCTGCAATGCAGGAATATTTTTGCCCAACACGGGGCTAGAACCTACGCCCCTGAGATTAAGCATCTCATGTTCTACCAACTGAGCTATCCTAGCTAGCAGGACCAGTGGGCAGAGGGATGATGGGAATTGCAGTCCAAAAACAGCTGGAGACCCACGTTTGGGAAACCCTGGACAGCAGATCACTGCATCTTGTAGAAGCCAGTCCCACAGTTTAACTATGTGTTGTGTGAATAAGTCATTTATTTTCTGGTCTGTACTGAATCATCCCAACATTTAGCTTCCTTGGGTGCCCCTTGGTTCTTGTATTCGAGGGATGGGAACCTGCTCTTATCTACGTTCTCCGCACATGCATAATGTCATACTCCTCTGTCATGTCCCCTCTCCCTTACTCACCTTTTTCTACACTCAAAAGCACCCCCCTTAAAAAAAATTAGCCACTTAGCCCCTTGATTATTTTCATTGCCATTCTAGCTGTTCTACAGATTGGAAGGGAAGTTTGGCAACTATGGGATACAGGATGCTGCAGCACATGAGCCTCTGATCTGATCCACCGTGGCTCTTATTATCTTGCAATTGTTGTCATCATGACATTCATGCATCAATTCAGGGGTTAAACTTGGCTAGATATAGAGCCACGGGTAGATTTCAACAAAATGTTTCTCCCATACCACACAATCATGCAAAGGGTCATGGACACGGTACCAATAAATGAACTTCCAGTGTGGGACAAGAGAATGAGAATCCCAGAGCAATCAGCTGATTATAAAAGCACATCACCTTGACCCTTGGCATCTGCACCAGATTTACGCGGGGAAAGGCTGTGCTGTGTCCTGCAATCAATCTGCGCGTGTTCTTGCGGGAGGGCAACAGAAACCTGGTGCACAAGGTTCTTTGCACCAGCGAAAAGAGTGACTTTTTCCAAGGATGGCGTTGAAACATTTGAGGCCTCTGAACATATAGGAAAGGAAGCCGGTCAACTTTGCTCATCAGCAAACACAGCTGTTAAAGAAATAATGAAGACGGACACTGCTATGTAGGAGGCATAGACTTACTGCATATTGCATAGTAACTGTTGTGGGTCTGTTCTAAGAAAGCTATGAGAAAGGAGACGAGTCAGAGGGGCTGCTTTACACCCTGCTTTTTGTACTCAGCCATACTTACCCGAACACCAAAATAGTGGTTTCCTAACTTATTTAAATGATCACTTTGAAAAACAACAACAATCCAGGACAAAACATGTACTTTGGCCAATAAACTATGAAGATAAAAACACCATCAAAATGATGAAGACTGGCAGATGAAAATGGTGGACTATATGGAGCTGGCTGAACTGACCAGGAGACTCCGAGACCAGAGGGATGAAACGGTGGAGAAAGACTGGAATTAATGTAAAGTATATTTAAAGAATTATGCTAAGATTTGTAATTAAAACAACCAGGAAGAAATAGATAGGCAGCAGATATGGAAGTTAGATAAGACGTAGTTATAGGTGAAGTAATGTTAAGGCGTTAAAAATTAAGAGAAAGTTGTTTTTTATATTAACATTATATTAACATTATAAAAAGGTAAAGAAGTAAAGAAATTACTAAAGATGATTTACAAGCAAAGCAGACAGAGAGGGTGTGAGGAAGTCAATATACAATGCTATAAAAGAGGGTTAGATAGATATAATTAAGCGTTTTTATTAATCTTTTTGTTGTGTATTTTGTTGTAAATGTTTTTTGTTGTATGTGTTGTTTGTTTGTGTTTTCTTAAAAATCAATAAATTTTTTGAAGGGAAAAGAAAACACCATCAAAACGAGCAACGGCAAAGAGCGTAACTAAATCAGTAATGCCTGACTTTGATAACCACAGTTTATGCATCTGTTTTAAAACCACAACTTCACTGCTCACCAAGCAGCAAGCAAATAAGTGGTTAGGCAGGCCTCTCTTGGGGAGGGGGTTCAGCAACTGAGGTTTTGGTATGGCGCACACTCCCCGATTCATCGCCTGTTTGGCAGTGCTGGGGGTGGCTGCACAGTGCTGGGGGAGGGGAGGGGATGGTGTCTCTCTGCTAGCAGCTGCCATGCAGGGGAAGGAGAGGCGGTCAGCCCCACTTTCTTCTTTGCACCCCCCCCTTCATTCTTCCTTGAAAAATGGTATTGTTCACACCTCTCCATCCACTCATTCCTCCCTTCTCTGTCTCCCCCTGCCATGCTCATTTCCGCCCCCCCCCTCCTTTCTCATCTGTGAACATTTTTGAAGTTAAAAGGGGTCCTTGAAAAGGTTGGGAACCACTGTTCTAAATCATCAATCTTCAGCTGGCGTATCAGGACTCCTCTACCGGGTCACGGCCTAATCTAAAGTGAGTGCAGCACTACCACCATGCAAACATTGTTGGCATCTGTCTGTCTCGAGAGACAATGGGATGTGCCTCTAGGGCAAGGGCCAGCAAACTTTTTCAGCAGGGGGCTGGTCCACTGTCCCTCAGACCTTGTGGGGAGCCGGACTATAGGGGGGGGGGGATGAACGAATTCCTATGTCCCTCAAATAACCCAGAGATGCTTTTTAAATAAAAGGGCACATTCTACTCATGTAAAAACACGCTGATTCCCGGACAGTCCACGAGCTGGATTTAGAAGGCAATTGGGTCGGATCCGGCCCCCAGGCCTTAGTTTGCCTACCCATGCTCTAGGGCAGTGTTCCCCAACCTTGGGCCTCCAGCTGTTTTTGGACTACAGTTGCCATCATCCCTAGCTAGCAAGGTCAGGGATGATGGGAGTTGTAGGCCAAAAACAGCTGGAGGCCAAGGTTGGGGAAGACTGCTCTAGGGGGTAAAACCGCTGTGTTAGCAGCACCGGACTGACTTCCTTGAGATGTGAAAAAAATGGGTGTCCATATGCACATTTGTGTTAATGGTAGATCCAAAGTCTAAAAGGGCTGGAGACTACTACTTTAAGTCTTAAGCTGCTTACAGTAATAACTGATATTAAATAATGTATTAGGGATATGATCTTGCATTTCTACTTAAGATTTTTTTGTGAAGGGGGGGGGGAGGAGCCATATATAGTCTTCCAGGCAGGATTCATAATATTTTTTGAAGCACATTGTTTCCTAGGCCCCACTTCCATATTGAACTGACGATGATGATGTAATTAGTCTACGATACCATGCTAAAAGTCATCCTACACAGTATGAACCACGTTAGCTTGACAAAATGAATAATTTAACTTAGCCAGAGAGGATTCACTCCGCTAACTACGCCACTTACCCGGACATATTGGTTTTCCAATACTCAATAGCGCAGCCAAAGCTACTGGAAGGCTAAGAAAGTCGGTCATGCTTCTATGTCTAATTGCTTTAAAAATAAAAAAAAGGGCCGAAAGTAACTCGGAGACAGCCAGAAACATTTGCCAGTGAAGGTATGTATGTACAGCCTACATAGGTTCCCAATTCCTACACAGGTGCTCCTATGCTTGTCATAGACTCATAGGATTGTAGAGTTGGAAGGGACCCCAAGGGACATCTGGTCCAACCCCCTGCAATGCAGGAATCTCAACTATTGCATCTGTGGCAGGTGGCCACCCAACCTCTGCTTAGAAACCTCCAATGAAGGAGAGTCCAGCTTCACCTTCATGTGTTCCTGGTGCCCCATGATTCCCAAGAGCCCTTGCAACCTGAAAGAGAACACTTACTGTTGGGGAGACTCCTGCAGATTAAGATGCACTACCAACACATCCTGAAATAGCTATAAATAGCTACCTAGTCTCTACTCAAACCTGGTTAGCATTTCAATAGGTTCACCACATTAAATATCCATGGAATTATCACAGGCAAGAACCCTACTGGTGGGAGGACACATCCCACAAGAGTTGCAATTTTAAATGGGTCAACGTGCACCTGCACGATTGCAGCTCTTGCTATCTCGTGGTCTCCGGGGGTCAAGGAAGTGATTAGCACTTTACTGTGCCTTATGTAACAAGGTGTGAATCTCCTTGCTGTTGAACAGAATACCAGGATCCCTTTATGTTTAGCCATGATGTACAGCAGATGTTTTGGTGAATCAAAATACTCACCCCATCTGGTTGGCTTCAACTTTTAAAAGGTCTTGTCACAGAGCACTGCTGTGTGTGCGCAAACAGCTCCAGCCTAAGAGCATTTGCACCAAGCCAGACGCACAGTGCAGGACACATTTACGGTGCAAGGCCATTTGTCACTTTGCGCTTACTTTCAACGTGAGCAGGTTTGTTAATGTCGTTTGACAGACTTGTGTAACATCCTAAAATGTTTTGAACAATGCAGTTTAGGTCAGAATGCAATATTGATGAACGAATAATGTTCCTGAATGCCGACCTCAATATTTAATGAGCCTGAGTGCTGCAAAAAGAGATGGAAGCTGGAAATCACTGCAGTTGTCAGGGACTCAAGGAAAGGGCTACCTACTCTAAGGGAGCCTTCAACCCAATGCTTGAACTGGGAAATTAGGAAGGTGCAAAATGTGAGGGGTGGGGCCACTGGAGGCAAGAATCCTGGAAAAGAGGAGACTGAAAGGAGATAGGATAGGCGTCTTCAAATATTTCAAGAGATGCCCCATGGAAAATGGAGCAAAATAGTTTTCACCTGCTCCGGAGGGGAGGACTCGAACCAATGGCTTCAAGTTACAAGAAAGGAGATTCTAGCTAAACATCAGGAAGAACTGTGACAGTAAGAGCTGTTCAATAGCACAACAGACTGTCTCAGAAGGTGATAGACTCTCCTTCACTAGAGGTTTTTAAGCAGAGGTTGGATGGCAATCTGCCATGTATGATTTAGTTGAGATTCCTGCAATGCAGAGGGCTGGAATAGATGACTTTGGGGATCTCATCAAACCCTACAATTCTATGATTCTAAAGGTTGGTGGGACTGATTCCAAAGACAGGCTCCTTTGGGAGGAAGAGTAGGATACAAGTTAAATAATAAGAAAGTAAATTCCTGTAATGTACAGTATAACGGTATCCACGCCTTAACAAAAATCAGTGAGAACTAGGCAGGACCCCAGAAGGTCTCCTGAGCAGCTCCCCTGCATTTCATCAAGTCCTGCCAAGCAACTTCCCAATAGTTTAGGTGCCCATTAGCCCAGACTTCCTCAACCTCGGCCCTCCAGATGTTTTGAGGCTACAATTCCCATCATCCCTGATTGCTGGCCCTGCTAGCTAGGGATCATGGGAGTTGTAGGCCAAAAACATCTGGAGGGTCGAGGTTGGGGAAGCCTGCATTAGCCCTTCAGCCAAATAAATGACAGACTAGCATGAAACAATAAATCTGGATGGCTCTTTGGTGCTTGTTCCATTTGCTATTTTACAAAAAGAAAAATCTCCATCTAGAAGCAAACATTCCTCCTGAATTCCCACTGGTGAAGATGATGAGGAGAAAATTACTTCTCCAGCCAGTAATATACAGTGGTATAGTATTTACCTAATGCTCCATCACCAAACATAGCAAAGTAGCTTCCAATGTCTCATTTCTCCGGTAAAACACAACATTTATAGAGCTGAACCTCTACATACAATCTGTCTGTTGAAATACCACATTTTAAGACTGAAGTGGGGAGGGGGCTCACCTAGAAATTGGGATTTTATGAGAGCTCTCTCTCAATTCCTATTCCCATGCTTTGAATTCTATTTTCTCATGTGACTTTAGCACTTATCTTCTCCAGACATGTCCATGTTTTTAAAATGAGTCCAAATAAGCAGGTCCTGGGAAGAATTTAGATCCAGGAGAGAGCTGGCGGAGCACAGGAGTTTACCTCTTTAGCACTGAATTCCTGCCCATTATTAGCTCAGCTTGGACAATTCAACACACCATAGTTTGCGGACTCGGAAATATGAATTGAGCTCATATTAGCCTTGTCTGGATATAACACTAAGCTAGTTATGGTAGCATTTTGTGAATAAGCCTGCATGACCCTCGGTGAATGCACACTCTGCCAGTGCTGTCAAGTATCCCGTTTTTCCCGGGATTCTCCCTTATTTCAAGCAGTTTCCCACTGCTCTCCCTTATTTTTTTATTTCCCTTAAATTTCCCGTTTTTAATGGAAGCAGCTCCTCCACTGCTGCCCAGGGACTGGGTGGGAAGACCTCGCCTACTTGGAGAGAAAAGCCTCAGCCCTCAAAGCAAGTGGGAGCCGTTTCCCGTGCTTACAGGGGGGTGTATTCCTCCCCCTGCATCAGCCACTATCCATTGCTGCCGAGCCCCTCAGCCGGCCAATAGGGTTAGCTGGCGGGCGGAGCCTGTCCTGTTTTGATGGGATCAGACAAGACGATGAGGCTCCATCGCACGGAGCACATGGCTGCCCTCCTCTTTGCTCCGCTCCGAGCCCGCTTGGAGTTTACATTGCTGCTCCGCCCACTTTTGCTTCTGGCTCCGCCCACCACTGACATATGACTGTCCCCGGGATAGGTGAGACTGCTGATCCCTTATTTTCAAATCCGAAACTTGACAGCTATGCACTCTGCTCCCCCTCTAGTGTAGTCACATGAAAGAGATGAGAAAATTTTGCTTCCACTTTAACTAAACTGTGGTTAGTCTGAACTATGGTTTATTGAAACAAGCCAGCTTCAAACTGTGGCTTATGAAACTGGCCTGTTTCAACAAAATATAATAAAGATTAACCACAGTTTGGAATTTGGCATAATGCCGAACTGTGGCTAATTAAAAACTGAAGCAAAAAGTTTCCAATCCCATACTTACGGCAATACCAGAGGAAAGGAGGGGAGTGTGCAATTTGCAGGTTCATTCATATAAATCTAATCAGTCCTTGAGATATTGGGAGTCCTGAGTGCTATAACGTTTTGCAGGTAAAAACCTAACACTTTGAATAGAGGCCAGAAATGATCGATACAGTACTGGGATGGGAAGGGAAGGGGAGGGATGAGTCCTGCAATGGGCCCCACATTGTCAGAAATGAAACAAAAAATTCACAACTGTCAAAAAAAAGCACTCAGCAAAAGGTATTATAAATATTTTTCTACATCAATATTGAACTTGTTTTGAGAGACAGCCATCTAAATCTGAAAGACTGTACAGTGTGCCTAGATTTCATCATGACATATAGCAAATATCAAAACAGCTCTGAAATCCGTTACATTACCACTCACCATGCTGAGCAAACGCCAGGCGCACACACAAAATAATTTATCAAGTGTTTTGTTCAAAGCCAGAAGAAAAAATTTGTTTTTATATTTCCTCAGATCTTTGCCAGTCCTCTAAAATAAACATGCTATTAAAAGAAAAATCAATAGAAAGCTTTAAAATGTACAGTATCATAAAAGGTCAAGGCCTATCATCGATTTTAATATCACATTTTCTGGGGCAGTTTCCCAATGGGTTCTTTCTAATGTTCCTCTTCCTTTCGCTCTCTTTTTGTTCATTCTGAAGATGAAAAAATCAAGACAGCATCTCGCAGCAAGGTTACTCAGAGACTGAAAAGCTGAAGACAGGCACGTTCTGGCAACGGCCGCAAGCTAGAAGACCCTGGGTCACTGGGAGGCTGAGCCAGTGTGGTGTAGTGGTTAAGAGTGGTAGACTTGTAATCTGGTGAACTGGGTTTGCGTCTCCGCTCCTCCACATGAAGCTGCTGGGTGACCTTGGGCTGAGACTCCTTTGGGTAGTGAAAAGCAGGATATCCAAACTTCTTCTTCTTCTCCCTCCCAAGAAATGCAAGGAAAGCCCCGTTGGGTCAGGCCAAAGGCCCATCATGGGAACTGCAATTTAGCGCTCACAGAGCTACAGTTCCCAGCACCCATAACAATCTGCATTTCTCAGGATCCCTTGGGGAAGCCATGTGTTTTAAACATATGGGGTGGATGTGACTCTTCTCCAGCATCCTGTTCTCACAATGGCCAACCAGATGCCTCATTGAGAAGCCCATGAGTGGAACCTCAATATAACAGCGCTCGCCCCACTTGTGATTCCCAGCAACTGGTATTCAGAAATATACTGTGACAGCAGAATCAAAGAATCATAGAATTGTAGACTTGGAAGGGACCATGAGGATCATCTAGTGCAACCCCCTTGAATGCAGGAATCTTTTTGCCCAATGTGGGGCTCGAACTCATGACTATGAGATCAAAAGTCTCATGCTCCATATCTAGTAGCCACTGAAAACCTTAACCCTCATAATGTCATGGCAAGGACATCATGGCAAGGGAGCGAACAGCCTGGTGCCATCTATCAGTCACTGAAGGAGCAGCTACTCCTAGACTTGCTTTCCTCTTCCCTCCTTTTGCATGCACCACGTCCATCAGCTGGTCAGCTCATCACCCCTCTTTTATTGTCCATTCTGGGAAGCCCAACCACTGCCACAGTGTCCCTTCTTTTGGCAGATAAAGATGAGCAGGTGACAGCAAAGGTTGCAAGGTTTGCAGCTGGGGCAATCAGAATAAAATCCAGTATTTGACTTTTGATTCAAAACCCTAAAATGTATTTTATATAACTGAGTTTTTATTTCTATTCTTTGTATATCATGTTGTTGTTTTATTGCTATGGCCGATGGCTGACGCAAAGATTCATTCATTCAGCTGCTCAGTATCCAGGTACAAGTTGTGTTAAAAAAATTACTACCTGTTTAATGTTTAGAAAAATATTAGGTGCTACATGAGTCAATAATGACGACAGGGATGATATGACACAGTTTGCTATATCTACGATGTACTGCTGAGGAACAACCGAAACCAGACTGGGGAAAGGGGAGAGGCTCACAC
Source organism: Lacerta agilis (assembly GCF_009819535.1). Taxonomy (NCBI): domain Eukaryota; kingdom Metazoa; phylum Chordata; class Lepidosauria; order Squamata; family Lacertidae; genus Lacerta; species Lacerta agilis. The sequence goes on along the minus strand of NC_046321.1, from coordinate 5,655,829 downwards.
AGGATGGAATCTCTAACACACACACACACACACACACACACACACACAAAAGCAAGAGAAATTAATTATTTCTATCTAACACTCTTCCACTGAGTGCTACATCTAGGCACTGCCATGTACACATTTTTAAAGTTGATTTAGTGTTTACAGGAATTTTCCTCAACAAATGGATGTGAAGATTTAGAAATATTGCGGGCAAAGGTTGCAGTATGTTACCTAGCAAATGACAGATAAAAATGCCACCATATGGAGTCCAGCTGCCCCTTGCAGAACACACTCATTATTTGGGACCGTCTGAAGGGCTATTTGGAGCACTGTGCAGAAGAAGGGAGAGGAAATACATTTGCTGGAAGCTTCAAAGCCACATTTCCAGAAGACACCGCTTCCAAATGGAAGGCTAAAAATGAGGATGTTAGCTCTTGCTAAGTTGTTGCCATCTGTTTGGCAGGAAACAATGGCTTGCGGGGGTAGGAAATCGCACAACTGGATGCCCTGCCAGAAAATGCATGGAAATTAGACTGTGGGACAGACTACCCTAGAGTGTGGCTTCTTCCTATAGCAGCCATTGCCAACTGGGTGCCCTCCTGGCGTTTGGAGCTACAACTCCCAATGGCCAAAATTAGAACATCTGGAGGGCACCAGGTTGGCAAAGGCTGTCTTAAAGGATCTCAAAGTCCAGGATCCAGGGGGCAGGGAGGGAGTAACATCCAAGCCTCCTTTACAACAAGGTGCCAAGACAAGAACATGCGGGCAGCCATATCTGAAGACGCGAACCAAGCATGGTATGGCTCACTATTCACCTTGTCAAGCATTCTACATGAGGAATATAGTTGGGCAATAACATGAAACACCACTGTGACTCCCTTCCCCCACAGTTTAATGAAAAGGCGAGAACTTCCTTGGTAAGTGTGAGCAAAACAGATTATAAGCAAAAGAGAAATGTTAAGCAAAACGCTGTTTATTAATCAATGCCAGGGCAGAATAGGGGAGAAGAGACAGGAGCGAAGCTGTGAGAAAGTTTTAATTATCATTTATTTTATTTTATTATCATTTATTGGGAGCCACCAGATGCAGACAGTTTCAAACATCAACTCAACATTTAATACCAACAGCACACACTGTTCAAGGGTGCTGTGGGGTATCTAATCCACACTGAGAGTCATATTGAATATGTGCATTTTGGAATAAGAAATAAGGGGGAATGGAGAGACAGGACGTCGGTGCTGGAGATGTACAAACACTTCAGTTGAGGAGCAGGACATTCAATGCAAATACAACCAAAGTTCAGGGTGCTAACGTAAAACATTTGCGGGGATGGAAAAGGCTATCCCAGCAATTCTGAAAATTTTCCAAAGTGGACAGAGAGCAGGAAGGGAAGAAGGAGCCGTCTGATTAAGGTTAAGGGTTATGTGGTACAATTCAGTTATGCCTGTGCACCTCTATCCATCAATCTCCAGTACACACCCCACCTCTCCTCCAAGCTCACAACAGTATGTGTGTGTTCTTGCACACTTTATCCTCACAACCACTTTGTGAGATAGGCTGGGCCTAAATGCCAACTTGTCCCAGAGGTACATGTCATAAGCACGGAAGAGAGTATTTATCCAGTACCACCTTATGTCCATCTAACCATGATTGAAAACTAAGTGCGGGCTGTGTAAAAGTGCAAAAATAAAAATAAAATACATGGGGGAAATTGCTTCATAGATTTTCATCTTCACCACCACCACACATCCTCCTTGTTCAAGCATCTTCAGTACATATTTCAGCTGTGGAAATCCAATATTCCATTGAGGATGACAACACAAACCTCAGTAGTGAGTTCATCAATAGCATAATCACTATAATAAAACCGCTAAGTTATCCTCCCACTTTTGATTTCCCAGGGCATCCCAATCCTCTCTGCCTGTCATTTAGACTGTAAATTCACAGAGGTAATTGGATCTCCATCTTGCAAAGCACCCAAGTCAAGCACTGGGGTGGGGGTGGGGATCATGCTTCTCAATGATGAAAGTGCTGTCATAATCACCCTATACAGGAGTTGGTAGTAGTAAAAGAAGAAAGTGAAGGTACTGTAGCCTAGACAGCTCAGCTGGCTAGAGCATGGTGCTGGTAACGCCAAGGTTAAAGGTTCGGTCCCCATATGGGACAGCTGCATATTCATCCCTAAATCGCAAAGGGTTGGACTAGATGGTCCTCAGGGTCCCTTCCAACTCTATGATTCTATGATCATAGAATCATAGAATTATAGAGTTGGAAGAGACCCCAAGGGCCATCCAGTCCAACCCCCTGCCAAGCAGGAAACACCATCAAAGCATTCCTGACAGATGGCTGTCAAGCCTCTGCTTAAAGACCTCCAAAGAAGGAGACTCCACCACACTCCTTGGCAGCAAATTCCACTGTCGGACAGCTCTTACTGTCAGGAAGTTCTTCCTAATGTTCAGGTGGAATCTTCTTTCTTGTAGTTTGAATCCATTGCTCCGTGTCCGCTTCTCTGGAGCAGCAGAAAACAACCTTTCACCCTCCTCTATATGACATCCTTTGATATATTTGAACATGGCTATCAGATCACCCCTTAACCTTCTCTTCTCCAGGCTAAACATACCCAGCTCCCTAAGCCGTTCCTCATAAGGCATTGTTTCCAGGCCTTTGACCATTTTGGTTGCCCTCTTCTGGACACGTTCCAGCTTGTCAGTATCCTTCTATCCTTCTTGATCTACAGAACACACACAAATCTAAATCAGCGCAGCAGTTTTTCACATTCCCCAAACAGGGGGAGTGATGAGGTTGGATGCAACAACAATCGTGGACTGCCAACTCCACATCTGCTGATCGATCCCGCAGACGTTTCCAAGTTCCAAATCAGAGCACTTGCACACTGTCTCCAAGGTCACCACTCATTGCTGGCTTGCTGGCAAAAGTGTCAAGAACATAGCAAGACCCCTGCTGGATCACACCAAGGTTCCTTCTAGTCCAGCATCCTGCCTCCCACCGTGGCCAAGAAGATGTCTCTTGGAAGCCCAGAAGCAGCACAGAAGCCCTGCTTTTGCTCCACAGCAACTCATAACCAGCGTCATGCTGCCTCTGAACCTTTAAGTTTCATATAGCCGTTGTAGTTCACAGCTCCATGCATTCATCCATAAGATTTATGATAACCCAGCACTGCCAAAAAATAAGGAGAAATTAGCTCATAGGCAGGAGAGCATTAGCAAAAGGGAGATTTGGCCAAGGACACAGCGGGGGACTATGGTAACAAAGTGCCGGGGGTGGGGGGGCGATATGATATAATGTTCTGGATAAGTTACTTTCTTGGCAAGAAGCCCTAACTTCACTACGCAGTGATTTTTTAATATATATTGTGGATTGTTATTCAGCTATCTCTGGCAACTTGCTGCAATTTGTCACCGTGTCCCTAAGGCAAGGCACACGCTGCTCCACTGAGTTGTGCAGATTTCTCAGCAGGCTTCTCCACAGGAGTTGACAGAGCAGGTGCATCTCGTTGACCACAAGCAGATTTCTCATCTCCAAAGTTCATGAGCCATGGCACCCATCTGGCACAGCACACGGCACCTGCATGCCACCAAGAAAAATGCTTCCAACGACAGGAACGTTCTTCACTGGCACGTCAACAGCAAGTTTGGATGGTCACCTCGTGGCAGCCATGAGCAAGAATGCATGATTTAACAGATGAGTCAGTCAGTGAATGTTCTAGATATACAATGCTCATCTGAATCAAGAGAACATAAACCAGCAGGCTTACAAACACAGGAATTGAAATGGAAGATATTTCAACCCTAAATAAACATTAATTTACCCCGATCTAGACGCTACCTACTATTGGGAAAGGTAGATAGATAGATAGATAGATAGATAGATACTTTATTGTCATTGTACGTAGCACAATGAAATTGAATGCCATTGTAAGGTCCTCGGTTAGTTGCTCATGAGTAACCAGGCAAAACACCGACCTTTCCTTTTGTAGTTTTATTGTGCATACTATGTACAGTGCAGGGCTAACAAATTCATGTCTGTATCACACGTCGGCAGAATCCGGGAATGGCCCCTTCTGGTTCTGACCCCAACAAAAGAGTTTCGGTATACGAAAACCCCGCCTTTCATCCTTTCGTTTCACTCCTCGGCGCCTTTGGGGTGACAGAAATTGCGTGCCTCCTTCGTCACCCCTGGGGCTAGGGGAGTGCAGGGTCTCTCCGACGTCCCCAGAGCCTCAACCCTCCGTCTCCTGAGACCCATGCCCCTCCCCGCTAGAAGCCTCGCTGCTCCCTCCGCTGCCAGAGGAGGTGCTGCTGGTCAGGTGGGGCCGGGGCTCTCTGTAGCATCCCGAGAGCCCTTCCACCACCTTGCGGTGCGCCGGGGACAGTTCCCTAACAGCCATCCCACATTTACAGCCATATATACGCATTTATACATTTACAACCAAACATACACATACATACCATCCATCACGACTCCCCAAAGATCATATCATTTGGTTACAGCATTTAAAATAGTTACAGCTCTTGGATAGAAACTGTTTTTTAGTCTATTCGTTCTTGATTTAATTGTTCTGTATCTCTTGCCTGAAGACAACCGTGGCAAGCACACACTCATAGAGAGTTCAGGTGTGACTTGGTTGGTTTATTCGAAGGACTTCACCACGAAGTATACAGATAAGCAACTATTATCAATTTCTAAGTTACAGGCATACATGGTCTCATGATCTCACAAAATCACACATCAGCTTTTAGGTGATATACTAAAGTTACATGTGAGATCTTGCAGGAAAAAAATCAAGCTAGGAAATATTCTCGATTAACATGCCCCTGAGCAAGAAACACACAAGACATGTTGACCAGCGTCTTTATGTATTAACTCAAGGATGTAGCAAACAAGTCCTCAACTCTTAAGTAGCTGGAATCCTAGCTTCAGGGAATAGCCCAGTTTCACACTGTTTTTCCTCAAATATACCTTTAACCAGCACATGACCTACAGAAAATTTCTGTTTGCATCATTTTCTACAAGAACATCTCTCTTTAGCGAACAGTATCTTCAGCTGAAGTAAACGTTGGTTACACAATCAAATATTGTTTACCTGTCAAAAACTCCAAATACAGCATTCTGCATATCTCGTCTGTCAGACTTATGCTAGCTTTTGAGTCACACACAGTCAGGAGTCCACAGGCTATTAACAGCAAATAAAATATGAATAAACGGCCCAAAAACCACCCAGATCCAAATGCACACACCTACACCTATCTGGAACCACAATCCAGTACGGGCAGCAACCATTTCGTGCGGGGGTCCCGTTCCCAGCCCCCACACGCATAGAAGCCCAGCCCACCCCATTGCACCCCCCCCACTTCCACCTCTGTTCTGCCCTCTTCCAGGTCCCACATGTCAGCAATCACCTTATCATAACTTTCCAAATGTGAAGGAAGCCTCTTCTAGGAGAGACCCTTGTCCAGTCCCTCTCAGAAGTATAACTAAGCCCCATAACAGATTGGAAACTCCTCCTGCCTCCGTTTGGGATGAGTTTCACTTCAGTGTGCCATGCGTCCACCTGAATATCACTCCTTGTGTTCCTTTTCTGAGATACCTGCGATTAAAGAAAGCTAGATTCAAAGGCTCAGCTGGAAGGGAAGATGCCATCCGTTGTCTGCAGAGAGAATTGCAAGCAAGGGTGTTGCTCCCAAACGGGAGCTATGTGGCCCTGACCCCAGCAGGGCTGGGGAGGCCCCTACTCTTGCTATAGCTGTCAGGTGACTCCATGATGAAATTTTAAAAGGTAAGTTGATTCTTACACAATTTGACAGTGGTCAGTTCACCAACATCCCAACCATATTGGGTTGGGTATTGAGAGGTTCCCTCACCCTGAAACTAAACCTATCGCATCCAACAGCTCTTAGACATTTTAAGCACATATTGAAAGCCATTCCATATATTTAGATGGCTCCTTTTATTTTGCTCTCGGAAAAGCACACGGCACAGAAATAAGAGCAGGGGGAAACGAGAGATATTTAGCCTGCTTTCGTTTTGTTTTTCCCTAGCAAATCTCAGCATGAAGAATTATGGCTTGAAAGCATCTTGAAAGCATCTACGTTTGATGAAGATTTTATTAGAAGAAGGCAAATAAAAAATGTATAAAAAGGGATGAAAATACAGCTATGCAATACATGTCACTCGGTGTAAAAAAGATATGAAGCTCATTTTAAAGACATGAAGTCATCAACTCGCGGTGGATTCTGAATGTCACCTTAAGTACTTTGGCAAAGAAGAGCTAACAGTGACAAAGTAGAAGAGTCCAAAATTAAACTGCCAACATTAGACATAAAAAATCCACAGCGCAGCTCCATTTTATAGCCTTAAGAGCTTGCTAGCTTTTTACATCTGCTAATGTAAAGTGCCCGGGTGAACCTCAAACAAAGAGTTTTTGATGCATGAGATTTCTGACATGAGCACACTGTGACTACACATCTCTGATAAAAGGAATTAGATGAGCAAGGCTTCTATTTGCACCACCAGGTGGAAGGTGGAACTCTAATGTCAAAGGCTAGGGGGTCAGGATGAGTGGCATTTTTCTCCCTGTCAGAGAGCTTGACATATGGACTGAGGGAGCCAATGGAGGAGTTAATCACAGCAGCAGAGCGCCTGCAATTCGCATGTGTCCCATTAGAAGCCTGCCATATTGTCTTAGGACAGCAGCCATGGTATATAACCCCACGGGGTATTCTTTCAATCAGGGAAAGAAATAGACATTTTGAACACAAGACCACAGGGACACATGAGTGTTTCGACCCAGCTGCAATGCTTTCCATGCAATTCTATCAACCCATCATGGCACTTGGAAGATAAATATTCTCAGCCTAGAGAAGTGGGGTTTCATAATGGACCCACCACACAAAAAACACCTTACTGCTTAAAGAATGCTTAAGGCAGCAGAGGGTGAACCAATTAGGACTTGAAACAAAATAGAAAATTCTTTCCAGTAGCACCTTAGAGACCAACTGAGTTTGTTCTTGGTATGAGCTTTCGTGTGCATGCACACTTCTTCAGATACACGAAAGCTCATACCAAGAACAAACTCAGTTGGTCTCTTAAGGTGCTACTGGAAAGAATTTTCTATTTTGTTTCGACTATGGCAGACCAACACGGCTACCCACCTGCAATTAGAACTTGGCCATCTTTACACCTTTCAGCACAAGCACAGGTCCCACTTTAACAGCTAAGTAGCTACTGCCCACACGTAACAGTGCACATGTTCAGCAAAAGATGCATCCAACAAAAATTATATATGCAGCAACAGATCAATGGTTTTGTCTTCTCTGTGTGCGGGAAGAACAACATTACAAAAAGCTTTATTAAAATAGCATTCTTCTAGTAGGAGCAGCAGCAGCAGCAGCAGCAGCAGCAGCAGAATTCTGCACGGTGCTTTGCAAAATGACTGTTGTCAGCAGGAGACAATGGAGGAGTGAGCCTTCGAGGATGAAGTCACACTGCTGGAAAGTTACAGCACCTGCTGTGGCTGTAGAGACCGATACGGGAGAGAAATGTTTTGTTAGAGCTGGGGCAGATGAAGGTGTCTGGTTGTGCTGATGCAGGTGTAGCAATAGCATGGCTTTTCTTCTTTCTGTGCTCCTCCCAGCCGACGTTCCTCCTCTGGTCACTGGTGTGGATACACAACCTCGACTTGACTGATTGCCTCCAGGAATTGCAGTGGTCTGCAAGGGGGTGACCATGATTTTCTCTACCTGGGCTTCACCATAACACAGCGGGGTGGATGCTGCCAGCCTCCGTGTCATGTTTGCAGACATCTTTGTAATGCAGAGTTGGTCTGCCAACGGGCCTGGCGCCTGAAGCCAGCTCCCTTCCATTCTTTGGACATGAGCAAGCCAGCGTACACATCACTGAGACAGAAGGGGGAATATGCTGGGAGTGTGGGCTTCGAAGAGCACATCTTTGTTTGAGACTTTGTCCTGCCATGTGTGTGATACCGAACATCTTCCTGACACAGGGCACGTGGAAAGCGTTGCTCCTGGCAGGTGTAAGATACCCACGTCTCACTACCATAAAGCAGCATGTTCAACATGCAACCCTGGTGGACCTTCATCTTGGTATTGGCTGTTAGCATCACATTCTACCGTACACCTTTGGAAAGGCGAGCCATTGCCATAGCTGCCCTGCCAATTTCCTTGTCCAGCTCCACGTCAGTGAAGAGGATACTGCTTATGGTGAAGCCCAGGTAGACAAAATCGTCCACCACCTCAATGCTGATGCGTGAAGTGCTGGTGGCATCCTGACCCAAGATGTTGGTCTTCGTCAGGTTGATGGTGGGGCGGGGCTGAACTCCATGCAGGCTTTGGCAAAACAGCCGATGAGACTCTGTCCAGCTTCTTCAGAAGTAAGCTTTCTGAGCCCTCGGTCGGCATTTCTATCACAGACAAAAGAGAGTTCTTCACTGAGAAACTTACATAGTGAATATGTGGTTTTTCTGTGTGCCCTCCTTGCAAGAAAAAGGCACCGTTCTTCTCTTGGAGGCTGCCATTTGAAGCAAGTTTGGTCTCCTGTAGAGCAGGAATGTCACTGTTGAGCACTTTCAGCGCACAGTCAATGATGGCTGCCTTCTGTGAGTCACTGACTTGCAGCAGGTCAGTGAACAAGCTTTGCAAAAAAACACAAGGCAAATCAAGGATGGATAGAAGTGAGAGCATGTATTTTGTTCAGTGATGGTGGGCTATGGTAAATATGGGGTTATAAAGGGAGAAAGGGTGAAATCAGCAGCACATCCCTGGGTGTCAGGGACTGTCAGGATGGTGGACATAGACTAAAAGTTACACTATGTGCATTTCCCTTTCCCTTAACACTGTTTTGCCTGTAGAAGATCTCAGGTTAAATCCATGACATCTTCAGGTGTAGCTAGGAAAGGCTCCTGCATTAAGTCTGGGAGAGCCACTGTCCATCAGTAAGCTAGATGGACCAATGCTCTGACTTGGTATAAGGCAGCCCTGCGCGTATGTGAACAGAATTCTACCATTACACGAATGTAGTTTTTCTATGGTACTGGGGGGGCCATTAAAAATGATTTGTTCAAAAGGTTTTGGTTTTTTTGTTTTGGTTTTTTTGTTTCTTCAAGAAAACAACTATGCACATTTCACGAACAGATGGGGTTTCTTAGAAGAAGTGAGAGTAGGGGGGAAAGACAGCAGAGCGATCATTACGTTACACATCTAAATTATATGATTACCACCCACAGAAACCATTGCTGGAATGCAAATATTATACAAAAAAAAATATTTCTAAAGAGCAGGGAAATGACTGAATATTCTGTTGTGACCAAGGGAGCTGGCTGTACACAGGGCCTTAAAAATGTGACAAAAAGGTTAAATTTTACGTTGTACATAATGCAGACAACCAACTGCCCACAACACTCACATCTCATTTTTCTGTCTTCATACACTCTAATTGCTTTATGAACCTACTTTCTGAATCAAGTTTATTTAACCATGAAAGCTTGCAGTGGCTACAGTTTCCCCAAATTTCTCCAGAGCTAAACATATCAAGTCACCTTATGTTACAAGATCTCTGGCCCATCTAGCGCAGTAGTATAAATGTTGATGGGCAGCAAACGCCATTGTTGCAAGTTAAGCTCCCTGTTAGCTCTTATGCCAAGCGACTTTTTTAGGCAGTTATGCCAAACACTGGACATCAGACCTTGTGCATGCAAATCCTATGTTCTAACACTTAGTGTGGTCATTCGACACAACTTCAGCATATCCCAAGCCCCAACAGATTAGGCAGAAACAAATCTGGCTAGGAGTCCAACAGGACTCCTCCAGACTATGCTAATTGAGATCCTTATGTAGTACAGTTGTACCTCTGTTTATGTAACAATCTGGTTACGTAAACTTCGGGATGTGCGCGTGGCAAACCCGGAAGTATTTTACGGGGTTTCGCCACACGCACATGCAGAGAAGCAGTCCTCGGTTGCAGAAACCTTGGGATCCGACCAGACCTCCGGAATGGATCCCGTCCGCAACTTACCACTGTACTAGCAACCAATGCTTCCTCATTGCAATGCGGCTTGACTTGCCTCTTCCAGCTGTTTTATTTACTCCTCATCCTATTGCTGAACTGCCTCTTTAGATTCAGACTCCAGGAGTCGGCAACCACCCTCTTTTTAAGTTACTCCTCACACTGGTGCCCAGTCAGGACTGTCTGCTCAGGAAATCATGGCTCCCTGAGGTGGCTGAGTTACACAAGGATGCGGAAAGCTAGCCCTTCTCCCAAAGGTCCCAGGGCAGGTTACAACATTAAATCAACTTACAATCACAAAAGATAGGTCCTAAAATTTTGTTGTTGTTGTTGCTGCTGCTGCTGCTGTTCTTGTTGTTTATTAAATCTGTATACCACCCTATACCCATAGATCACAACATAAAATTACAATATAAAACCCACAAAACACATAATAAAAATAAGAACAAAAACAAACCAATAATCTGCACTTCCACAACACATTTTAAAAGGTGTTGGGTGTCAGTCAGCCCAAGGCCTGGTTAAAGAGGAACGTATTTGCCTGGTGCCTAATGGTGTATAATGAAGGCACCAGCCGAACCTGCCTGGGAAGAGCATTCCCCAAGCAGAGAGCCACTTATTTTTCTAAGCATTCCCCAAGCAGAGGCACCCATCTTATTTTTCTAAATGATCCCAACTGGAGGTGGCAGAGGACATAATCCAAATTCATTCAATAGCACCATGAGGTGAGGCTTCAAGTTCAAGCCAAATTCTCCCCTAGAGTCCTTACAGGACAGACGTCTAGTCATACTTAGGTCTTGCTGTGGGAATATAAGGACTCAGTTAAGCTCTGGACTCTGCAGGGTCAACATGTGCCTTTCCTGAGAGTTCCACAGTGTCCTACAAAACCAGAATCGGAGGCTGTTTCTCTAGAACCTGCCCTTGGTGCCAGTTGTCTGAAACCTGTTACCTACTCTTGAGTTGCGTCAGCTGAAAGAGAGTACCTGTCCTGTATGATGTAGTACATGGCTGGTACCTCAATCAGGCTAGAGGAGGACGCCAGCTTCCATTTGCCCAATACACTGAATCTGCCTAATGCTAAACCATCTTAGTAACAGATCTCAACAAGTACTAGCTCACTTGTATAAGGACATCTGCCCCTGACTGGTTGAGAGATGCTAAGGAAATTCCCCTCTCTCATAATGCCATAGGAACGGAAGAAGGGAAGAATGCAACACTGGGAGGTGAGCAACAGATCCACCACAAGCAGAGACCTCTTGATGTTACTGGAACCGGGAGAAGGGGAATCAAACCACATAATAAATTGATCCATTTAAAATGCTAGCATTAATTACATTAACACTAACACACAAATACTAAATACATTTCCTTGTAAAAATCAAAAATCAATTAAGACAAGCCACAATATTTCAAACAGCAGTGTGATTTCACCGTAACACATTGATTTGCTTTACTACTCAATTCAAAGAGGTGTATTTCAGCTGGGTTTTGGTTTTTTTTTTACAGAACCATTTACACACTAGCATCCAATTATTTACAACATTAAGATAATTTACAGTGTAATCTAATATATTGCACAAAAGTAAGCCCCAAACAGCCCAATGGGGCATACGCCCAGCTAAACCACACCACACGCTTCATTGATTCCCTCCACCCTTGACAAATTTCAGTCCAGGTACTTTGGGCTATTGGGAAAACTTTTTAGATATTTATATGGTTCATAAATTAACGTGACATACTTTTTAGTTTTGTTTGCCTTCCCAAGTCAAACAACATGCTCAGTTCTAAGGCCCGACTCCTGCCTCTCTAGGCTTATTAGACCTAGAACAGAGAATGCATCTGGCAGGATCTATGGCAGGGGTCCCCAAACTAAGGCCCGGGAGCTGGATCCAGCCCAATCGCCTTCTAAATCCGGCCTGCGGACGGTCTGGGAATCAGCGTGTTTTTACATGAGTAGAATGTGTCCTTTTATTTAAAATGCATCTCTGGGTTATATGTGGGGCATAGGAATTCGTTCATTTTTTTTTTCAAAATATAGTCCGGCCCCCCACAAGGTCTGAGGGACAGTGGAACAGCCCCCTGCTGAAAATGGTTGCTGACCCCTGATCTAGGGCACAATAAAAGGCATTGTCTCAAGAGCGAAGGGTGGTTTCCACCAACCTTTAAGGAGGCAGTGGTAAGACTGAAGTAATCAGTCTTGACTCTGGGTGATGGGGATACCAATCCCTTCCTGGGCAAGGCCCTTGAGTGAGCAGTTGCCAGCTAACTCCAAGCACTCTTCGGTGAAACTGGATTTCTAGATCCATTTTGATAAGTTTTGAAGCCTGGCTTTGGCACAGAAACTGCTTTGGTTTTATTCATTAAAAAAAATATTTACAGGCCATTCAACAACAAAAAAGTGTTCTGAGTAGCCTACAACAAGGTTAAAAACTACCAATTGTGAAAAAATGGAATGATCTTTGCCAGGAAGGGAGAGGGGGATAAGACTCTGTAGGTCTCCCTATAGCATTCAGCAGTTTTCTAAACAATCAACCATGGCATCTTTGCTGTTCTAGCTGGGAGCCTAATGGTTCCACGCCTGCGTTGATGACCAATTCCAGGGGGGGGGCTGGGGAGAGTTCTGCTCAGCCAGCTAAGCAAGGTGATCCTGACCAGTGCCTGGGTGGGAGAACACTGGGACCCCCCCCCCCCGAAACAAAAAGAAGCAGCTACACTGAGATTACTAGAAGTGAAAGCTGGGCATAAGTACAGTCAAATCAGTCAATCGATAAAGTTGGGCACTGATTAATTTTTAAACGTAGCTGCTTGGATTTCATCTTATTAATGTATAATTGAAAGCGCTGCACTCTTCTGACCTGTGCCTTCAAGACCTACTAAACATTTATGACTAAAGCCCAACTTCAGCCTTTCAAATGCAAAAAAAACCCAATTTGTAGAAGAGTAAATATTGCTGTTTTTCACCGAAGATACACTATAGTATGTCCATAGCATGCCCAATAGAAAAAGCAACAGCAGTTCCCTTTCCCCAACCCTCCATCCCAACACACACATACACACACACACACACACACACACAGCATCTCTTTATGTATTTCAAAGCCTAATGTATGTACTCTTCTTCAAAGCAGTTCTACCTGTTCCCCTGCTGTTAGAATTTACCTCTTGATCAATCTGATGAGTTCAGCGACACAAGCCTCCGTGCTTTTTCCTGAGCAATTCCATTGCTAGGCAAACAGTTTAGTAAGGCTCCAGAGAGGGTGGGAAATACAAAAACATAAAAGGCAGAAATTTAAACCCTCCCCCCCTTAAAAAAGAGCAGGCTAGCATAGCACTTCAAGCATGTGAGGTCAGAGAAATGTAGATAGACTGCAAGCCACAGAGAAAAACAACTCTCTACTAATATATTTTTCTGTTTACCACCATTACACACCAAACAAATAGAAGTCTGGTCTCACCTTACTTTAAAAAACATCCTAATTCATCCAGAGGCCTCTGATTTCCCCACTTACCACAACATTGCGAGAAGCATGCCTTTAAAACACAAACAGCGAGGAGTGAAGATCTATTCCTGACCAAAACAAACCTTTTATGGGCTTCAGCATCTCTCCTGGCTTGTTCTAATGCCAATTCTTCAGCTATTCTTTTCTTCAGGTCTTCCTCATTCACTGGAATTAAGAAGTGGGGAAGGATTAAGTGACATGGATAGGATACAGATGACGCCAGAATGCAACACATTCAGAACGACCCGATAAAAGAATAGCCAGGAGGGTTTGTTCGATTTTACCATCACATTTTCAACTCATACCAACATAATCACCAAAGCAGCTATCGCAGAGATGGGGAGCCCCAGGTCTGGGGGGGCAAAACGTGACTCTCCAGTCCTATCTGGGCCTCAGGAGTTTCCTCAGGTCATACAACTTCCTGCCACACCTCCCAGCAGTTTTGCACCCTCCTTGAGTGCTTTTGCCTGGCTGTAGTGTATTCTTGAACATTGATCATGCTCGCCTGGGTGGATGGAGGCTAGAAAGGGACATGGGATGGGGTGTAAAAACTAGCCTACTATACACAAGTAAAAATTACTATCATTGCTCTACCCACTGTTGCCTCTGGCATGTTGTGAGCATCTCTAGTGTGTCTCGTACTGTAGCTACGATTCCTGCATTGTAGGGAGTTGGACCAGATGGCCCTTGGGGTCTCCTCCAACTCTACACTTCTATGTGTCTATGTGGCCCCCCAGAAGGTTGCCCAGAATGGAATGAGGACCCTCAGGCTGAGAAAGGTTCCCCACTCCTGAGCTATTGCAAACTGCTTCTTATAACAGGGCCTCTGACAAAAGACAATGCCTAGAGATGACCTTCTTCATTTCTTTGACGAACATTGGGCAGGGTTGTCTGATGAACTGCCCTCCCAATGTTGTCCTCCAACTCCCATCAGTCTCGGCTAGCATGGACAACCTTCAGGTATAATGAGGCTTGCAGTCCAACCCAAGCTGAACAACCCCTCTCAATGCTCAATCAACTTGAGTCATTTCAGTTGTTTCAAAAATAGGAAAAGGATGAAAATGTGTCTTCCAAGGAAAAACAAATTTTACTTATACTGCTTCTGAAATGCACCTACCACTGTCTCTTTTTAAGTCACTCATTAGAGAGCTTTGCCAAAATCACATGGCTTTAAAAGACTGGTGGGCAGCATAGATGGCACAAACCACACGCAGATTCCAAAAACCCCACTAACCCGCTTATAATTTACCGGTAGGTTGCAGTCCACAAGGATATTCTTCTGTTCAAACACAACTGTCTTATTGGGATTTGCTCAGCCAGCAAGCCCAGAAGATTGTGCCCTTTGTTTGGTTTTATCTCTTCTCTGCCCATCTCTAACCCCCTGCAAGCAGCTCTCATTCACAGCTGCACTACAAAGGCAGAAAAACATTTTACACCACAATTGATCATTAGAGTCACCTCAACTCCGGAAAGATACTTCAAGTGTCTGTTTTGGCACCCGACAACAGACATACAATGCATAACAATTAAGGTGTCCACCAACCTATGTATCACAATTTTTTATTGCTCCTGCATGTAAGAATGGATAAAAAAGGCTAATGGACCGTAGAACCAACTTCTGAGGAACAATAAATAAGATTCGGGTACCAGCCAATAAAGACATGGCGTTTTTGACCTTAACAATCAATTAGGTTATGCATTGATCAGCTTGATCCTAACAGGGAATAAAAGTGGAGCTGTAGATCATTAAATAGAAATTCTATTAACCCTTGTAAGCAAGATGGTTCCCAAATGAGAAATTGAAGCAAGCTGAGTAAAACCTAATCCTGGATGGAGGTCACTGTTTGAGAAATAACTCCTGCAATTTTATTTATCTGCCCAAGTGCTTTAAAAAAAAACAAATAATTTGACTCAAATTGCTGTGTTAAAACACGTAGGCAGACAATTCCTATTTAGTTGGTGCGAATAAATTGCGTGCAAATAAACCACTGGAGAATACAGCACAGTATAATTACTCCAAGTCTGGTCAAGTTAAGGTCACCTAGAGAACACACGTTATTGGCAGGGAACCCAGTTTTTCTCTGCGCAAATTCTGAGGTTATACCAGACACTCATGAGATGCGTTTGAGAGTTATGTGTCAAGGAACAGCAGAGTAGCTTGCCTTTTAGATAGCACCAAGGGCACTTGAGCCACAAAGTGAGTGTCCAGTTGAAGAAATACTGGTACGCCCACCTTGGCATGGGTTGTTTGTTCAGATGAACCTCTGTTCTATGAATGGGTGGACAAATATGCAGCAGCTAAAGGCAGTACCACATATATGTGGGACACGTGCCTGTATTCAAAATGGGTATCCCTGTATCAGGCTTCCCTCCCTACCAATTTCCTGTGGTTCATCACACTGAGTATTTCCCAGCCTCCATCAAAAATACGAAGCAGTGTGAGGTAAGCACACAATGATGCTGCCAAAATGCAGGTTAAATGATGCCACACATTGCAGGAGAAGAGAGAACTCAACATGGACTTCCCTTTTAACAGAAGACGCATGGCCTGTACCAATGGGTGCCTAGCAGACATGATCCAATTCCTCCCTTATGTGTTCATTAAACACGTGAGTAGATTCATTTGAACATAATTCCCCAACCTTGGGCTCCCAGTTGTTGTCGAACTAAAATTCCCACCATGCCCAGCCATCTGACACACTGGCTGGGGTTGATGGGAGTTGTAGTAAATTTCAGAGCACAATTCAAAGTGTTGGTGCTGACCTTTAAAGCCGTAAATGGCCTCAGCCCTGTATACCTGACACAGCGTCTCCACCCCCATCGTTCTGCCCGGACACTGAGCTCCAGCTCTGAGGGCCTTCGGACGGTTCCCTCACTGTGAGAAATGAGGCTACAGGGAACCAGACAGAGGGCCTTCTTGGTAGTGGTGCCCAACCTGTGGAATGCCCTCCCATAAGATGTCAAGGAGATAAGTAACTATACAACCTTTTGAAGACATCTGATGGCAGCCCTGTATACAGAAGATTATAATGTTTAATGTTTTATTATGTTTTTGTATATGCTGGAAGCCGCCGAGAGTGTTTGGGGCAACATGGTCAAATGGGCAGGGTACAAATGTTGTTGTTGGTGGTGGTGGTGGTGGTGGTGGTGGTTAAGGTGACTCTTTGGAATCCAAAAACTATGACCAAATCATGTAGCAGATGAGATACAACCAGGAGTTCCCTACTCCTTAGGCCGTCACCACCAAAAGGACAGATAAGAGGGAGGGATAAGGAAGAGTGTCTTTTAGTGGCTCAGATGTTTATGCATTAATTATTTATTTCATAAAATGTATGCACAACTTGATTGTAAAACAAAAAAAATAAAATCAAAGTGGTTTGCAAAAGAGTTTTGCCGGAACCAATGTCCATTTTCAGCCATCCTCAGGCAAAGCGTGGGTTGTGAAGGTTTTTAAGCTTCCGTTCAAGAGCCTGAATTTGATAGAAAATGTGGTATTTCTAGGCCTGCCCTAGACCTCCTACATAATCCTACATAAATCAAGTTAGCCAATGCGGTTCTTAGAATCACTTGCCTCCAGGATAATGTGTTATTCTGCTCCACACCTCCACGCTTCCCAACAACCAGCGCAGCACTCAAACCCCCAATAGTTGACAGAACCAAGAAGTACACATAAGGCAATTTCTCTGTGGAAGTACGTTATAACATTGTAAGAGCTTCTGAAATGAAGTGAATATACAGTTAACACAGCCAGCTAATTTGCTCATTTAACTCAAGTACAAAATGGACTTGATTCTGATCTATCACAGGCTAGAGAGCTTTACTGCAGTCCCAAGTAATTTGGATGAGAAAGTTCATTAAAATACTAGAGTTACAACACACCTGAACAGTTTGTCACATCTAGTGCATAATAATTCTTCAAGCATGTGAACAAAAGAGGGGATGAAGAAACACCTGCTGACATTATTTTGTTTGGTCTTTTAAGGCGACTTTAAGAAAAATCCTCTCACAAGCAGCTATTAAAGCAAACCAGTAGTCCCAAGGTGAGAGGCAGGGCACTGTCACAAGCGAGACATATGCAAATCCGGAATGAAAGGCAAAGAGCAATGAAGAAAAATGCATCCATAAGGAAGGCAGACACAAAGCTAGGGAAGACACAAGCACATTCTTAAAAATAATTACAACTAGATCAGGCATAGGCAAACTCCGGCCCTCCAGATGTTTGGGACTATAATTCCCATCATCCCTGACCACTGGTCCTGTTAGCTAGGGATGATGGGAATTGTAGTCTGAAACATCTGGAGTGCCAGTTTGCCTATGCCTGAACTAGATACTAGACCTGGGCAATATATCGATATATTGCCCAGGAGCAGTATATTGCTGATGAAACTGCCACATCTCTTGGGCCCCCCTGCTTGCAGCGTCAAGAGCAGGGTCAGCAAAGTTTTTGTGGCTTGGGCTGGTTCACAGTCCCGTGGACACCGCGGTGCGCCGGAGTGTGCGCACATGCATGCACACATGCGCAAACGCTATTTCCAGCACTCCTCCCGGCGTGGAGGTGTGCGCAGCTTCCCATTGGCTGCAGGAGCTTCCTGCAGCCAATGGGAAGCCGGCCAGCATCGCGGAAGGCGGTCCCTGCTCTGCTCCGCGTCGGTTTAGCGCGGCACACGGGAGCCGACCGAGCGGGTGGCGAGGATCCCCAAGTGTGCAGCAGGGGTTCATGGGCCAGTTAAACAACCCCCATGGGCTGCTTGTGCCCCATGGGCCTTAGGTTGCCAACCCTTGGTCAATAGTTCCTTCCTCCAGCGGGCGCTGCTAGCAGAGGGAGTCAGGAGCTGTTGTGGTTTCACCAGCAATATATCGCTAAGTGAACCCGCCATCCCACTCCGCCCTCATACCACAGAAGATGCATCAGCGAGGCGCCAATACAATTCGTTCCTCCCTCTGCATCTTTAAACTGCTTGACTGAGGAGTGTGCAGCTGCCCTTGCCTCATTCAAGCAGTGAAAGGAGCCCCCAGGCCAGCACTGGCTCCTGCAGGCCGGAGGCAGGGTGGGGGCTCTGTGAAACTGCTCAGCTGAGGGGAGCGCGGTTGCCACTCCCTTCAGTGAACACTTAAAGGACGAGAGCACCGGGGCTGGCTCAGCTGGGGGGGGGGGACCTTCCCTCCCCCAGCTGAGCAGCGCAAACAAACTGCATTGTCCCAGCCTGGGTCAAACCGCCTCAGCTCCCAAGGTGAGAGCTGGGGCAGTTTCACCCGGTGTCTCACGGGAGCAGAGGCCAATGCACCTTGTTTTTTCAACATGGCGGCATATCGCCAAACCACAATGTTTGGCTGGGGATACGCCGCGATGTTGGAAAGCTGATACCGCCCAGCCCTACTAGATCCATCTCCGGAAGCACTTCAAATGGGACTTGGAGAACATACGCTGTAACAACGTAGGCAGTAATCCAGTTCTACTGGGAAGCTTAAATCTTCCGCTTCAGAAAGTGATGTGGTATGGGGATGCTGGTCGAGTCTTTTTAGCTGATCACTAGACTACGCAATATATATCGTCCAAACCCGGTTTGAAGTCCATATGGTGATATAGATTTCATAATTTTTGACCTGGCAATACATCAGGAATCATGATGTGTATTTGGGCTGGGCAATATCTGGAGTGGTTTTACCACCCCCTCTCAAGAAGGCATTAATCACCTCCCTGGTCCAGCCAGCTGTTTCCGCACTGTTACTTTTTATCAGCCAAGAGGGGCAAAGGTCCAGAGCATAAGTGGTCACCTTGACCGATCCAAGCACCTTGTCCACATGCTCGAGCCTTACTATCTGAAACTCATCCAATATAATAGGAGTAGACAGTGCTCTGGACATCTCTCAAGATTCACCTGCTCTAACAGTGGAAAAGGCTGACTTGATCTAAGCGGCCTTTCTAAATTAACCCGTGGTATCACCCGAGGGCAAAGGAATGCAAACTCCGTTTTCTCCCCAGTCCTGCAGGAGATCAACTAACATTTGCTTGCACACAGCCATTCAGAAATATGTGCTGCCCTGCATTATAATCAGAATTCCATTCAATGAAATCAACCACTGACAATCTTTTCTACTTTTGTGTTTTAGTTCATTCTAAACAGGATTTTTTTTCCAGTTTGTTTTATATATCTCTCTCATTGCAGACTTGCTACCTGAAATGACAAGCATCTGCACTAGAGGAAATGCAGTGAGTGCGGGAGACAGAAAGGAAACACTTAACATGCTAATAGTCATAAATAATGAGAAAAGGACAGACTTACAGCTTGATGACCTGAAAAACTGACACCACAAAGCAAAGATTTTATTATATTTTACTGCTCCCTTGCAGTTGACCTTTCCTCCACCTCCTGTTTATTCAATATGCAAGTCATCTTTCATTCATTATTTGGCTTCCTAACAAGCTCTCCAGCACAGGCCATAGCTAAGTTCCGTAAACACACCTAGAAGGGAAGGGAAGCTGGCCGTGACAAGAGCAGCACCAGTGGATGGCTGACAGGGAAGCAAGAGCAGAGCTGGAAACCAGAGCATGGCGGATGCAAAAGGTATTTGCAATGCTCATCATCAAAGGGCACTTTCACAAGGGACACAAAGAAAGCTTTTTAGTACCAAATGTGTCACTTTGGAATGTTTAGGGGAAGAGAGGAAAGCCATCTTAAAATTAAACACATGCTTGAGCGGTGGTGGCTCTTTAGCATGAGGAAAATTCAAACATGAACTTTAGAGCCACTTGTTTAAAGTGTTTAAAATCTTAGTATAAAAGCCAGCTGACTACAGCAACAGTAAGTCAACCCACTACACCTAACAAGGCATGGTTTCGTCAATGAGAACTCATGTCATACTTGGTTTGGTCCAAGACTATCCAACTTGGAACCCAAACTGAATGGGCCACCACCAACCTGCAAAGTACTCAGAACCACACAGACAGACCTACAACCTAGGAAATAGGTTTTCAACCATTTGGAGTCCACGGCTCCCTTGACCAACTACGTACAATCTTTCTGCGTTAACCGTGCGGGGCTCAAGAGCTCAGTTATGCCACCCCTTTTTCAAACACCCTCCACTGTAGAGTGTTTCCTAGCCTCCCCTCTCCTTGGGAGCCCACCGGGCAGCAGCCACCACTGCTCCTGGTCTCAGAGCCACCCACATGCCCCAAAGAGAGTGCCTCCTCACCCTGACCCACAGAGGCCTATGAAGAGAATGACCCCAGCCTTAGCAGCCCAATGGAAATGGGCTGAAGGTGAACGTGAGGCCACCATCTTACTCACCTTGGGAGGCAGAAGTGGCAGCAGCGGGCACCACCGGGCCTGCATGGCAGAAAGGCTCCCCTTTGGCGCCGGGCACTCAGCCCCCAGGCAGGCATTGCACACAGCAAGCACAAGAAACACCAGCGCAATGCCTGTCTACCAGGCCTCCCACTAGTCTGTCCATTCCCAACAGCAAGGGCTGGTGGACTGGCTGCCTGGGCTCCCTTGCCCGCTTGCTTGCTTACTCTGAGGCCAACTCAGCTCCTGGCAACCAGCACCCCCTGGCCAGCCCCAGAGGCACAATTCGCCTCCTGAGCTTGTAGCCAGGGCTGCTGCAACCAACAGGTGCACAAGCCTTTGGGAGGCAGAGATGCAAGAGGGCACCAGAGGAGGGAGGGAAGGAAAGAGGGACAGAGGCCAGTGTTGCTCGCAGCACTCCTGACCATCATTCAAGGCACCCCAGGGTGCCACGGCACACTGGTTGGAAACCACTGACCTAGGAGGTTAGAGGTGTGAATGGTTTGGGTGAGACACAGAGGTCAAATGGAAGGAACATTTCTGTAATACAGGAAGTGGGGAATTGAAATCTGGCTGATGGGCCTGCTTTAGACGAGGAAATGGGTCTTTTGTGTTTCACTATTTCCAAAACTTCAGGACAGACATTTTCCTTTCTTTCAGTGTTCAACTAAACAAGGATGGGGAGCCTACGTACCCCCCAGATGTTGCTGGACTACAACTCTCATCATCCCTAACCATTGGCTATGCTGTCTGGGGCTGCTAGCAATTGGAGTCCAACCACATCTGGAAGGCCACAGGTTCCCCGTCCCTGACCCAAACACTTTAAAATGTGAAGTGGCCCTAAACTTCAGATGATTCTCTTCTGCGTAAGCCACACTTCAATAAAATGCCCAAGGTAGCTGCATATCCTATGCCACTCCCACCCAAAGTCGTTCATCGTTCTCAATTCAGCAATGCAAGGTTTTAAAAATCTGTTCATTATGCACAACTGGACTGCAGCATGTGAAGCATTCTGCAGTTTAGCCAAGACGAGCAGAATGACTTCCTCGCTTACTATACAGCCTGTCATGAAAAATAATAACCCCCAAATTTTTAAGCAGACATATGTGAGTCACCAAATAATAAAGGCATGATATTTAAAATCATCCCCAGACACTGCAAGATTAACAAGCCTGCCTCTGTCGCCACAACTGGAAATAAACCTCTGTTTTAGGAATCAAACAGCCTTTCCTTGTTCCAAGAAAAAAGGAATCCCCCAGAGGCATTCAAGAAACCTAACAGTTTGTATACCAAGGTAAGAATTTCGGGGGGAGGGGTAATGCAACAGCCCGTGGGGAAGGCATGCCTGAGTCACTTCTGAGAGTGACCTTGTTACACGCTTTCTAGATTTCTGCATTTCTGAGCAACAGGTCAGCTCACTGGAGGACGGTTGTCAAGAACGCTGTTCCTGGATTCTTTTTCAAAGGAAACAAAGGCAAAACCTACCCTAAGAATCACACAGGAGCATCTTGATTCAAAAAAGGGGGTGGGGAGAGAGAGAGAGAAAGAGAGAACTAAAATAATGATGTGCAGCTAAGAGGGAGGAATCTCCTGGCAATCTCACTGTAACTGCAAAATGCAGAGGCAGATGCTCCTTGATATGTCCAGTGCTACTTATGGGCTGCTATTAAGGATAGTCACTCAGTTTCACTGCTCCCAAATGTGCCCACTGACAACAGACCCAGACTGCAGTGGTTGGGCGGGGAAAGGAGAGGACAAACACAACTCCTCCAAGGGAACGACGGCCGCCATTTTTTAAATGTGTAGTTATTATCAGGGAGGCAACGCAATTCCTTTAGTAAAGGCTAATTCGTGCTTTTTCAACAAGGCTGTTATGGCAGAGGTGGGAACCTCAGGTGCAGGGCCAAATGTGGCAGCTCCAGGCCTCTCTAGCCGGCCCTTGGGACCCATGTATGCCTTATATATTGCATACATGCGTGGGCTTTTCAAGCTATCACCATTTCCATGAAGACTTTCACACAACCCTTTGATACCCTTGTCCTTGCCAACATGAGGACTTCCTCTGGTGCCTCTGAACACCCGCACTGCCCACTGGCACCTTCGTTTTCCTCCCATCTCCCCATTGCCTCCTCTGAATTTTAGACTGTATGCTCCTAGAGGCAGGATTGGGTCTTTCTGTTGCTACTCTGTAGAGCATGGTACATATAGAACAGGCATGTCCAATAGGTGGATCGTGATCTACTGTTAGATCACTGGACGTCTGTGGTAGATCACCGGTAGATCAGTGGCTCCCTCCAAAGCAGCTAAAAAACTTTGGCTCCCCTAAAAAAAGCTCAACATCTTTGCCCTGCACCCCTAAAATGACCTGAACCACAAAAAACAGGGCTTTCCTTCCTTAAAAAAAGCTCAACATTGCTTGCTTTCCCCTTCTCTAAAGAAGCTCAAAAACCTTTACGTGAACCCCCCAAAACAAGGCTTTCCTTCCTAAAAAAAAGCTTAACAACTTTGACCTGAACCCTGATCACTGCCAGTTTTTAACTCTGTGAGTAGATCACAGTCTCTTGGAAGTTGGCCACCCCTGATACAGAATATATAGGGATGCCTGCTCATTGCAGTTAGTGACCAATTTATAAAAATATAGATTAGTGTCTATATGGTGCTCAATGTCCTTCTAGCTGTACTCCCAAAGCATGAAACTTGATAGCGCTGTTAACATTGGACAATGTCTTTATAGAAACTTCTAAGTGCCTTAAGATGAGCCCTCGTAATACATTCATTTCCCCCCACGAGGCACGAAATCTCTTTTCAATAGCTACTTGACCATATGTCAATTTACTGTCGGAATGCCCTTCTCTTTTTGGAAATCTTTTGCAAATAAGGAGGCAAATGTTCCCTTACCACCAATTGCTGTGACTTGCATTCCCTTAAATCCATTATAGTACAAGTGATTCCCTCCTGTGTAAACACAAAGCTGGAAGTGCATTAGTATAGCTGTTTGTAAGGCTTTTAACACAACAATAGGCTGGAGTATTGGAATTTTAAAACTTTCATATTAAATAACGATGCAACGGATGATGATGTGAAGGATTTACAATGCTGCTTTCAGTAAGATAACACGAACACAGCACTGTGCTATCCCCCCCCCCCCGCTCTGACCAGAGCAATTCACAAATTCCTTAAGAAGCTATTCAGCCTGACAACAGAGGGAATTTATTGGGTGACCCATTTTATTTCCTTTCAACCTCACTGAAATCATACCTAAAAATGAATGGAAGGGGGGAGAAAGGAGCTAGGGCTCCTTAATATTTATTTTCAGCAATTCACGAAATTCTAATCTGTTGTAAGAAGTATATCTTGAAGTATTGATTCCCAAACAAGCAACAGTTAAGCTAAGGCATGCTTGTTCAAAAAAACAAGCCCCACTGAGTTTGGTGGGGCTTAATTTCTAGCAAGTGAGCTTAGGACTTCAGCCTTGATTCTTTGTATTGTACAGCATGCCCTAAGAATTCAATACGCCACAATTTTTTCCACATGTGGTGGTTGTGTGACAAGGTGAAGACTTTTTGGGATAGTGTGTATAATGAGTTAAAAAAGATCAAAACAAAATAAAAAAATAAAAAATCCTTCCAGTAGCACCTTAGAGGCCAACTAAGTTTGTTCTTGGTATGAGCTTTCGTGTGCATGCTGTCCCTCCAGCCTAATACTCAACCTGATTTGAAGGATTTGGAGACAGTGAAAACTCCAGTCTGGATGTGCTTCTAATGAATGCTGGGTTGAAGGTTAACAAGACAAGCGTCCTCCAGGACACTACTGACCATTAACAAAGACAGGCTGCATATTACTGCTGCACTTCTGTCCCAGGGGCTCCCAGGTCAGAAATCAGCTTTGTTGGAATCAAACCAGAAATCAGTGCTGGGGGGCGGGGAGGGCATGCACAGATTTGTATTACTCTGTAAGGAACTTATCCCATTTTGCAAGTACGCAATGCAGAGTATGCAAGCTTTCCACATGGACACCAGGGAGTGGGAACCAGGGATAGACTTCGGAGTCTACTAGCATAGCCTTCCTCTCCCCATCCCATACCTAGGTTTAGTGGAAAGAAGTGATCACAGTTCTGGAGTTGAGAACTCCCAACCTCATAACATTGTCTTATTAGGTGTGTCCACAATGGTAGACAACAGATTTAGCCTAGTATAAAGCATAAGGAAAGCCTGCTGGATCAGGTCAATGGCCCATCTAGTCCAGCATCTTGTTCTCACAGTGGCCAACCAGATGCCTGTGGGAAACCCGCAAGCAGGATCCGAGCACAAAAGCAATTCTCCTGTGGTTTCCAGCAACTGGTATAAAGAGGTATACTGTCTCCATGGAGGAAGAACTTAGCCATCACGACTAACGGCCATTCATAGCCTTTTCCTCCATTAATTTATCCACCCTCCTGATGCCATTCAAGTTGGTGGCCATCACTGCCTGCTGTGGGAGGATGTTCCACCATTTAACTATCAAATTTCACCCAACTCATTAGAAGCTGAGTCGTTGGCACCAGCGATCACTTAGTTCCTCAGAACCCAAAGCTGACTCCTTTGAAAACTATTTCCACTTGGCAGTAATCACATGAAACTGGAAGACTGTGAATCACAGAATTAAGAGGGTTGGAAGGAACCCAACAAGCCATCTTTTCCAACGCTCTGAAATGCGAGAAAGGCACTTCTCCGTCAACCAGACTGGGACCAAACGGCCTGAAAGTGAGTAGCCAATTCCAATTGTTGGCCATCCCATCGGGTAATTACACAACTTTAATGTAACTGATTTTTTCTTATTTTCCTCTCCCTGTTCATTCTTCCATCTATCAGACATTCTGACACGGCCCTCTTTTATTTTTGCATGCCACTTAGTTGAATTTTAGGAACAGGGCCAAGCCAGTGCACTTGGTCTTTTGGAGTTATACTGGGAGCCCCATACTAAGACAGGATTATATCTCCCTTCCTGTGCACAGACTATTTATTACCCAATAAAGGCCAACACTAAAATCAATACTGAGGTGGGTTTATTAATTGAACAAGTCATTAATTGAGTTCTGAAGAACAACTAAAAACCAAGGTATAACAAAAGGAGAGGAGTAGCCACGCATTCTTAAGAGCTGAACAGCTACTGATAGGCAACCATTTTTGAGGGGAGGGGAGACTAGAATGTAAACAAAGAATTTCCTATTTGTCATTCTAAATGAAAAGATAATTTCATGTGTAATCACTTAAAAATGTAAAAAGGCTTAATGAGCTATAAATAATGAAATCAGCCTACTGTATCTACATATAGTTGCAGGCAGTGGACTAACACAACCCCATGTATGCACCAGTTTATCTACAATACCCAAGTACAGGAAGAGAAGTTAATTACAACTGTCTGACAGATTTAATATAACCTGAACTTAATTTTGGCATCTTAATTTCCTTTCAAGCTGTCAAGCTATTCTATTGAAATATAATCTAGCTTCCCATCTGCAAAAATGCAGCTTAATTTTTTTCTAAAGGCTTTGCCACCCTTTTCATAAACATCTTTCACAAGATGCTTCACCTCAAAAGCTCAGTGTTATCTTCATCAAGGGAGAGGGGAGGAAATCACAGGGTTTCATAAGTTTCAGCTATCTTCTCAGTTTGACATCTAAGGCTTGTGAAGTTTTCAAGAGAGACCACAGCATTCAAAAGCCTCCTAGAGAACAGGTTTCTAAAAAAGCCAAAGGGATTTGGAGCCAAACATTTGCATGTATTGCCAGAAGCGCTCCAAGAGTAAACTACCGTATTTTTCACTCCATAAGACGCACCTAAACATAAGGCACACCTAGTTTTTAAAGGAGGAAAGGGGGAAAGCCCTGTTTTTTTGAGGATCAGCTGAAAGTGGTACAGCTTTTTTTGCAAAGGGAAAAGCCCTGCGTTTTTGAGGATCAGCTGAAAGTGGTGCAGCTTTTTTTGCAAAGGGAAAAGCCCCATTTTTATGGGGTTCAACTCACAGTTCTGCAGCTTCTAGTCCTATAACCATTTCTACAGTTTCCAGACAGATAATCTAATCAGCCAGTCACATGTGGCTGGGGAAACAAACAGCCTCCCTCTGCATTCAACAATGGAGGCCTGGGCAAGGGGGCAGGGCTGGAAAGGGAGCCTTATCTCTCTCCCCATCACTTGCTGAACAGCTGTTCAGCGGCTACCTTTCAACACCCCCTTCTCTCTTTGTAAAACAAAGAGCACGATCTGCTTTTGGCCCATAGGCAATTAGGCTCCAGGGACCATGCATTCGCTCCACAAGAAGCACAGACATTTCACCTTACTTTTTAGGAGAAAAAAAGGTGTGTCTTATGGAGCGAAAAATACGGCAGTTTTAAGTGTTGCATCTCAGGGCACAAGGCAAACAAAGAGCAAGATTTGCACTTCTATTTACACTGGCCTGACCAAGGAAAAACACACCTCATCTAACAGATCAACAGCAGGCCACTCTGCAGCCTCTCCACGTCTTCGGCATCTAAACCCCTCCAGCTCTTCTCCCAACCACTAAGTATAATAAGGAGCCGTGTTAACTATAATAAGGGACCATGTCTGCACTGCCTTCTTCTACTGTATTTTTATATGCCATTATGCAAAGATGCACCTAGTTTATACTGTGGTGGTGGTGGTGGTGGTGGTTTTTGTTGCTGTTTTGCTTCAGTTTATTATAATATGCATGTTGTTGTAAACATTCTGAAGATTTTTTAAAAAATTATTTTCCCCATACAAAGGTAATAATTTTTTATTTATATGCCGCCCATCTGCCTGAGTTGCCCCAGCCATTCTAGGCAGCTTCCGGTGGATATAAAAGCATAATAAAACATTAGACATTAAAAACGTCCCTAAACAGGACTGCCTTCAGGTGTCTTCTAAAAGTCAGATAGTTGTTTATTTCCTTGACAACTGATGGGAGGGCATTCCACAGGGCGGGCGCCACTACCAAGAAGGCCTGTACCTGGTTCCCTGTAACTTCACTTCTCGCAGTGAGGGAACTGCCAGAAGGCCCTTGGAGTTGGACCTCAGTGTCCGGGCTGAACGATGGGGGTGGAGACACAACTATTATTTTTCTTACACAATGTTTCAAATGAGCTCTGGAAGCAGAGAACTGTTTTACATCAGATGTTCATTCCTATGCTCCCACAAAGAAAATATCTGCAGCTTGACCTGAATCATATTTAAGCCCTTACCAAAAATCCATGTAGACATGTCATGCCTTACAAGTGTCCAGCTCTCTGTGGTGTCTTCAAGCAATTGGCGGAGCTGAGTAGTCGAGATAGAAGCCCTGGCCCAGCAATGCTGCATCTGGCCAGCTAAAGGGCAATCCGTTTTTTCTGCAGCCGTTAGCAATGGGGTTTCAAGCTGTGGGAACTGCTTTGGGAAAGCCCATCAGAGCTCTCCTGATCCTCCAAGGAGTCTGCAGACTAGTCATTTAGGGTGGCAAAGGTGTCTCCTCGGTCCAAGAGATGTGAGGGAGCTCTGGTACGAATGGATTCACACTGGAGGGACTGGGGAGCAGCTCTAACTCCTCCTGGAAACTGCTGTTGTAGGAGGAGTCTTCATCTGAGGGGTGTGGATGGCGCTGTGGTCTAAACTATCTGCCTCTTGAGCTCCCATTGCCCTGTCCCACCATCTGCCAACCTAGCAGTTCGAAAGCACACCAGTACAAGTAGATAAATAGGTACTGCTGTGGCAAGAAGGTAAACGGCATTTCCATGTGCTCCGGTTTCCATCATGGTGTTCGGTTGTGCCAGAAGCGGTTTAGTCATGCTGGCCACATGACCTGGAAATCTGTCTGTGGACAAACACCGGCTCCCTTGGCCTGAAAGTGAGGTGAGCGTCGCAACCTCATAGTCACCTTTGACTGGACTTAACCATCCGGGGGTCCGTGACCTTGACCTTGACCTTGACCTTAACATACATCTAAGGATTCCTGCTCCAGGACTATAACATCAGGTTGCAACACCAGGCCAGGTCCCCAAGCCACCTCTGATGGAATAAGGCACACTGCCTCATTTTACAGCCCTGTTTTTACCTACCGTATTTTTTGCTCCATAGGACGCACTTTTTTCCTCCTAAAAAGTAAGGGGAAATACCTGTGCGTCTTATGGAGCGAATGGTGGTCCCTGGAGGTGAATTGCCCAGGGGCCAAAAGCAGATTGTGCTTTTTATTTTACAAAGAGAAAAGGGAGTGTTGAAAGGACCCCGCTCAGCAGCTGATCAGCAGGAGATCGGGAGAGATCCCGGCTCCCTTTCAGCCCCGCCCTCCTTTGTTGAATGTGCTGCAGAGGGAGGTTGTTTGTTTCCCCAGGACATGTGACTGGCTGATTAGATTATCTGTCTGAAAACAGTAGAAATGGCTCCCTTTCCTTAAGATTTTTCAGAAATGTGAGTTAAACCCCATAAAAATGGGGCTTTTCCTCTTTGCTTTTCCCCCTTTGCAAAAGGAGCTTTGCTTTTCCCCCTTTGCAAAAAAACCTGCAAAACCTTTAGCTGATCCTCAAAAAAAAAAAAAAAAAAAACAACCCCTAGGGCTTTTCCCTTTGCAAAAAAAGCTGCAAAACTTTTAGCTGATTCTCAAAAAAGGCTTTTTGCCTTTGCAAAAACAGCAGCAAAACCTTTAGCTGATCCTCCAAAAAAAAAAAAAAAAAAAACCCCAAAACCCCAGGGCTTTTCCCTTTGCAAAAAAAGCTGCAAAACTTTTAGCTGATCCTCAAAAACAAAACAAAAAACAAAACAAAACAGGGCTTTTAGAGGAGGAAAACCAGAAAAATATTTTTTTTTTCTTGTTTCCTCCTCTAAAAATGAGGTGCGCCCTATGGTCCGAAGCGTCCTATGGAGCGAAAAATACGGTAAGTTTAAGTAAAGTTAAAGAATTCTATTTCGGGAACAGAGATTCCACGTTTACATACTCACTGACTGAATCTAGAAACTGCTATGTTACAAAAGTAGTTCTCAGTACAGCATTTGACAAGTGTAGAGTAGCCTCAAGAAACAAGATGCTACCATAGCAGGTAAAACATCCAAGTACTAATGCAAGGTGTGTTGGGGGGGGGGAACATTAATATTCAGGAGATGCTTATTAAGGGTCTTGTTAAAAGACAGCCGCAGCATTTTTCCACCATCATCTTGCTAACACCCTGCAAAAATTGTAAATTCTGCTTCCATAAATAGCAAGAGGGAATTCTGCCCTCCAGGATATCCCTCACACATAAACCAAGAAGGCATGAGCGATCTGTCAGTCAACATAGGAAGCGGAATCTTTATACATTATTCTGAAAATTAATATGCTGCCTTATAGCCCAGAAAGAGAGATCCTCAGGTTAGCTTACAAAGAGTTAAGAGGTATATTATAAAAAATGTTCTATGGTCACACCAGAGTGTGACAGACTGGTAAGTGTGACAGAAAGTTGGGAACTGGTTTTTACATATACAGAGAAGAATAAAAGCAAATACCTCCTAGATTATCGCTGCTCTCAAAGCAATAGGCAGTGGTGGTTGGGGCTCTGGAGTCATTCAAAGCTCCGATTTTCGGCATGCACAGACTGAGACCGTCTCCATCTTGAGTGGCAGGTAGCCACAAGGAATAACTCACTGCCAGACATCAAGCCCTTTTCATAGGCAGCTGCTCAGGTTACAACCAAATTGCAAAATCACATTTTAAATCTGTTTTTAATTAATCCATTAACCACAGCAATTAAACTGATTAATGCTTTCAAGATCTACCGTGCTTTTTTTTTTTTAACTTGGCTGCACGTTTTCAAATTTCAGGAAGCTTTTAGTAAGAAGGGCTACTTTTCTTTCTTTTTTTTAAAGAGCTGAACCCATGCACACCATTTGGAGGTGGGGGAGAATCACAGAATTGTTGAGTTGGAAGAACCCCATTAGGCCATCTAAGTCCAACCCCCTGCAATGCAGGAATCTCAGAGTGATAAATAAAACAAAGGAAGTAGCAGCATGTGCCTATTGTTCGTCCACAGGCAAAAATGAGATTTTGCTTCAAGAGGATGGATCGCTTTTATTGGATGAAGCACTCATGGGTGGTCGGATTCAGAGGAAATACCACAACAGACCCTCAGCCTGTGTGATTTGGCAGCCTACATAAAGCTTCAGTAGGACTGCAAGAAGATCAAATCTATCCATTCTTAAGGAAATCAACCCTGAGTGTTCACTGGAAGGACAGATCCTGAAGCTGAGGCTCCAAGACTTTGGCCACCTCGTGAGAAGAGAAGACTCCCTGAAAAAGACCCTGACGTTGGGAAAGATTGAGGGCACAAGAAGGGGACGACAGAGGACGAGATGGCTGGACAGTGTTCTCGAAGCTACCAACATGAGTCTGGCCAAACTGCCAGAAAGCCCTCGGCGCTGGACCTCTGTGTCCAGGCAGAACTATGGGGGTGGAGACGCTCCTTCGGGTATACAGGACCGAGGCTGTTTAGGGCTCTAAAGGTCAGCACCAACACTCTGAATTGTGCTCGAAAACATACTGGGAGCCAATGTAGGTCTTTCAGGATCGGTGCTGCAAGGTCCGCAGGGTGGTTGCTCACAAGTAACCGGGCAAGATTCCAAACCGTCTTTTAAGAGGTTTATTGTGCATGCTATTTACAGTGCAGAACTATAAGTTCATGTCTGCATCAGTCACTCGCAGAATCCGGGAGTGGCCCCTTCCAGCTGTGACCCCAACATAAGAGTTTCGGTATCCCAAATCTCCGCCTCCCCTCCTTACTTTTCACCCCCCTGTGCACTTGGGGCGCCGCAACTGGCATGTCTCCCTCCTCGCCCGCTGAGTGAGGGGAGTGCAGGGTCTCTCCAACATCCCCAGAGCCTCTGCTCTCAAGACCCGAAGCTGCCAGCCCCTCCCTGCTGGAGACATCGCTGCCACCTCCACTGGAAGAGGAGGTGCTGCTCGTCTGGTGGGGCCGGGGCTCTCTGTAACATCCCGAGAGCCCTTCCACCAACCTGCACTGAGCTGGGGACAGTTCCCTGACAGGTGTTATGTGATCTCGGTGGCCGCTCCCAGTCACCAGTCTAGCTGCCGCATTCTGGATTAGTTGCAGTTTCCGGCTCACCTTCAAAGGTAGCCCCACATAGAGCGCATTGCAGTAGTCCAAGCGGGAGATAACTAAAGCATGCACCACTCTGGCAAGACAGTCTGCGGGCAGGTAGGGTCTCTGCCTGCGTACCAGATGGAGCTGGTAGACAGCCGCCCTGGACACAGAATTTACCTGCGCCTCCATGGACAGCTGTGAGCCCAAAATGTCTCCCAGGCTGCGCACCTGGTCCTCCAGGGGCACAGTTGCCCCATTCAGGACCAGGGAGTCCCCCACACCCACCCACCCCATCCCCAAAAAACAGTACTTCTGTCTTGTCAGGATTCAACCTCAACCCATTAGCCTGATTGTAGGGGGGTAGCCAAGTATCCCACAATGAAGCTCAGTCTTCTGTGTGCTGCGTCAACTCTATTCCTTATCAAAACACGGTGCTTCCTGATGGTCCTCTGAAAGTTCAGCCACTAAACTTGGTTGACCTGCTTCCCCCATATAGAGATTGGGGCCTCTACACAACCAGATGAAATCCAGCAGCTTCCCAGGCATATGAACAATAATGAGGAACACATATCAGCTCCTGGTTCTGGTCTATCTCCAGCTGCAAATACTTCTGAAATGTTTATTTTGCTGGAAAAGAATAGTTTGGTCTAAATCTTTCATCCACCTGAACTGTTCTTCTGCAGCTTTAATGTGCAAAATAATGCACCTTGAATACTGCATTCAGCGGTAGAAACATTAACCAGATGCCATCAAGCCTTTATATTACATTTTACTTCTTATTGCTCCAGCAGGTAGATTTACTTTTAGTACAAAATCCAGAGGGGGGGGCATACACACCAAAGTGTATGCTTCTTCAACCCAGAGAACCCATTGATATCAACTTGGCAAAATATGCCAGCTGCTGTGATCCCAATATTTTTGTTTTATCTGTAAATTGTGCAATTACGGAGGGGATGAGCACATTATAAAGTGTATCTCTGCATTTAGTAGAAACCAAAAAAGAGCACTTCTAGGCTTGGGTCAAAGAGCGTGAAATTTAATTTTGAAGAATCCACCTGAGACCAAAGAAGCTCATAATATGCTGTACCAGAATTACCTGTTTTATAGCATCTATTGAAACAAAAATGGCACTTTTAAGTGAACAAATTCTACTAGCCTGCATACTAAAATGGCCAACGCTATCTGCGAAGTCATAACCCTGATCAGAGCTTCTATTAGCTAGACTTAAAAATATTATTATACACACACACACAAATTCCACTAGCAGTGTTGATAGTACCAGCAAATCCGCCCATATAACACTAAGCTACTTCACATGGTACGCAAATCCAAACTACCTTTTAGTGTGAACATGCAGCCTCCCAGAAAGGTGATTGTGGACACTTTGTTCCTATACTACCTTATTTCCTGCATGGCTGAGAGCCAAGCCATCGTTCAGCTTAGCGTGTCATCTGACCCTGGGCTGGTGGTTTGTCTTGCTCCAGACAAATGATGAGGATAGATCCTGGGTTTACAGCTCATGGTTTGTCTGGAGTGAGACAAACCAAATGTCCTGGTTTGGACAATTCACTAAACCAAACCACAGCTTAGCTCACAGTGGCAGCACCACTAGGGAAGGAGCACAGCGGCCACAGTCTCCTCTCCAGGAACTCTCTCATACATTTGGTTTAACATTATGTGCAAACTAGCTCAATGTTTTTCAACCTTTTTGGGGCAAAGGCACACTTATTTCATGAAAAAAATCACGAGGCACACCACCATTAGAAAATGTTAAATAATTTAACTCTGTGCCTATATTGACTATATATCAAGTAATTCTCTTGAATAGGAATCAAATAAACACAAAGAAAGTATTTTATAATTCTTGGACTTAAGAGCAGGGGTCCCCAAACTAAGACCCGGGGGTCGGATGTGGCCCAATCACCTTCTAAATGCTGCCCGCGGATGGTCCAGGAATCAGCGTGTTTTACAGAATTGGAACCTGTCCTTTTATTTAAAATGCATCTCTGGGTTATTTGTGGGACATAGGAATTTGTTCATATTTTTTTCAAAATATAGTCCAGCCCCAAGTAAGGTCTGAGGGACTCTAGTCTTGTACCTGAGTGACTTTTTGTGACAAAGACATGAGTGGAGAAGCTCCTGAACATCCTGACATGATATAATTAACTGCCATGCCACACTTGAGAGCCCAGCCAATGTGGTGTTTCCCTTTTTTGTGATGATCTTGTGCTTTGGGAAGTTCAAAGAGGTTGAACCAGCAAGTGCAAAATAAATGCAAAAGGAAACCTACACATCCTAATTATTCATCATTTATTAGCAAAGTGCTCTCACCCAGCTGAAAGGAGCCAGGCTTGTTATTTCCTCCAAACAGCAAAAGAATTCTTAATTTATGTAGGTTGGAGATGACTACTCTTTGGGAAACATTTCCCTTGAGAGGTTATAGATGCGGTTTTGCATCCGATTTGGTACTCTATCTCTCCCCCCCCCCCCGGCCTCCGCCTCGCGTGCGCCATTTCCAAGCCCCCACCCACGCCCACCGCCGGCTCCCTCCTCCTCATCTCCGGCCCGCTCTTTCCACCCCCCTCCCACTTCTAAGATGCGCGCACCTACATTGGCCTCGGAACCCCACTCGCGACAAGGGGCGCGCGGCGCGCAGCGCGCAGGACCCCTTCAGGGCCACGCCAACAGCCGAGGAGGCGGGGAACTCCGGCAGGCCGGAGGGCGCTGACGATTGGCCGGCGGGAGGGCGAAGGAGGGAGGGAGGCGCTTTTGAGGCGGCCGGCCCGGCTGCCGCGTCCAGGGCCGTGCAATGCAGTGCAGTGTAGCCTCGGCGCTGCTGGGGCAAGGCGGGCGTCTCTTTTCGGCTCTCTGTACAAACGCGCGGGCTGACCCTGATTGGCTGAAGGAAGGCAACAACAACGGCCGGGACGTTTTTCCCACGGCACACCAGGCAACATCTCGCGGCACACTAGTGTGCCGCGGAACAGTGGTTGAAAAACACTGAACTAGCTCATTGCTTCTGTACTGCCTAATTTAGAAACAAAAAAACAAACCTTACCAAAACATTTGCTTTTGCCAAAGCTTTTCCAGTGCCTGTATAGCATGTTAATTAGAGTTACAGGTAGGTATTGGTCTGCCATAGTCGAAACAAAATAAAAAATTCCTACCAGTAGCACCTTAGAGACCAACTAAGTTTGTTATTGGTATGAGTTTTCGTGTGCATGCATGAAAGTTGGTCTCCAAGGTGCTACTGGCAGGAATTTTTTATGTTAATTAGAGTTCTCTTTTGCAGTCAATTGCCTATTTCCACTTCTCACCCTATTCCAAGAATTCAAATTAGATTGTAATGTGACCTTATTTGTATTGTTATAAAGTTAACAGTTCTGTGATTTATGGGGTGCCAGAGGTTAGCAACTTACCCCTGGCCACTGAGCAGGGATACAAACCTTGGGTATCCCACACTGAAATTACATACTACCAAGACATCTTGGGCAGTTATGGAAAGAGGGCTTTCCCTTCCATCATGTGCCTCACCTCCAGGCTGCCATTTGCAGAAGAGTAAGAGACATGCTACAAGCTCTCTAAGACAGAAGGCTTTGCACCCATCCTTTAGGCACCTCCACTGTCGCAGGCTGACTTGCCTCTGAAAACCAGTACCAGTGAATCACATGTGAAGAGAGCAACCAAGTCCCACTGCAGTGAGTTTGACTAATGACCCTCAGGGTCCCTTCCAACTCTATGATTCTATATATCCGGCCGGTCAGTGCAAGAACAAAACGCTGGACTAGATGGGTTTTGGCCTCTTCTTTTGTTCTTACGGAGCATTTACAGCTCTGTCAGGACTCTTTTGGACAGAGGGAGGTGCTTATAGCTACCACTACTTCCATGCCACCTACAAGGACTGTTTCCTGGTGCGGCGATCTCTCCGCAGCAGAAGAAGCCACACCAATGATCCAGGAGCAACATCAATTTGCAGCTTTAGCCTACCGGACGCAATGGATGTTTGGGTGAGGATATGCCTTAAGTGTGACCAACAGAAGAGCCTATGATATAGCAAAGCAAATAAAAAGTTATGTTTTTCACTATGAGTTTGCGCTGCAGAGACTTTTGTCTTGCACCGTCCAGTAACACGGGTGCACAGTTGAGCTGGAGATTAACAATTATACTGGGAAAATAATCAAAACAAAATAAAAAAATAAAAAAATAAAAAAAATACTTCCAGTAGCACCTTAGAGACCAACTAAGTTTGTTCTTGGTATGAGCTTTCGTGTGCATGCACACTTCTTCAGAAATAATGTTCACTGCTTCTCATCCCCCCCCCCCAATTCCTATTTTAAAAGAAGCACTGGGGAGGCATTTCACCTTCCAATACATTTACATTGACCCTGAAACCTTTCCTCTAAAAGAATGTCGGGCCTCTGAAAGAACACGCAACTAACCAACAGCAGCGCTCTGTGAAACTGGGGAGGAGGAGAACAAAGAACTTGAGTCAAGGACATTGGGGCAAGCCGCTGCTCAATCAAACTGCTGCAGATTCTTTAGAAGCTATCACAGGGAGGTGAGCTAAGCCCTATCTGATCGGTCAGACGCGTTCAGCAGATCTTTTCAAGAGAGTAAATTGAGTTTCACCATTGCCAAGCTACCCTAAATTAAACATCTATCATATTCATCCTCACTTGGCTCATTCTATAGATCCTTCGAAGTTTGTTACACTCCAGATTCATATTGGCTGGCGCCACCGCAGCACCGCACTTAAATGGATCTCGTGCTTCAAATCGCTACGTTGATCTCCATCCTGACTTCATATTTTCCTGAGATGCAGGCAGACTTGGAGTGGGGAAACGGTTGAGAGGGAAGCTGAGTGTAATAGCTACAAGTTCTGGCATAACCAGATGTATTACAACAATGCAGTTCTCAGCATAGGGACACACACACACACCACAGTTACAAGGGAGTGTGGGGACTTGGGATCTGCCAAAAGCATCAAGATTGCCCTGCTGTGAGTGCTGAAGACCACTCCCTGCAAGGGCCTTTTCCACCTAGCCTAGGGGATGAAGCCCAAACTCACCCTGCTCAACATAAGAGACTCCTGGAAGGCCAGAGGGACATTGCTCTCATGCGAGTGCTGATGAGCCCAGACTCACTGGAACAAACTCTAGGATGGGTCAACTGTCTAAAATAATAAGTACACACTAGGGTTGGCGGCTAGTGGCTAGGACAAAGATAGTATAACAGGGGTCAGCAACCTTTTTCAGCCGTGGGCTGGTCCACCGTCCCTCAAACCATGTGGTGGGCCGGACTATATGGGGGGGGAGGAATTGAACGCATTCCTATGCCCCACAAATAACCCAGAGATGCATTTTAAATAAAAGCACACATTCTTCTCATGTAAAAACACCAGCCAGGCCCCACAAATAACCCAGAGATGCATTTTAAATAAAAGGACACATTCTACTCATGTAAAAACACGCTGATTCCCGGACCGTCCGCAGGCCAGATTGAGAAGGCGATTGGGCCACATCCGGCCCACGGGCCTTAGGTTGCCTACCCCTGTAGTAAAAGGACCCTTTATCTTTTAAAAGCATGCTCTGGTTATCTCCTGCTTGGACTACTGCAATGCGCTCTATGTGGGGCTACCTTTGAAGGTGAACCGGAAACAACAACTAATCCAGAATGCGGCAGCCAGACTGGTGACTGGGAGTGGCTGCCGAGACCATATAACACCAGTCCTGAAAGACCTACATTGGCTCCCAGTACGTTTCCAAGCACAATTCAGAACCCTGAAAAGTCCTAATCAATTAAAATGTCTTGGGCACCATGGTACTTGGAGAATAATTTCTTCCGTGATGTTCTACAGCAACCTTAAAGGCAAGCAAAGAATGCTCTCTTCATGTGATACAATTTCCCTGGAGGCTGGAGCCAAAGCCTTTCGATAAGTACACACTAGGGTTGGCTGCTAGCGGCTAGGACAAAGATGGTATAAGGTCATTCTGGAGGAACAAATATTTACTAGTTTTATTGGACTGTTCTTTTAGGATTGCTTTCCTACATACCCATAAAAGACTGGAGTAAAAGGGTGGGTCCGAAGGTGGGGAAATACTTTTTTTAAAAAATACCCACCCCATAAAGGGCAAAAATATCTAAAAAGATGCAATTCGGAGCATCCACGCAAAACAGAACAATGTTAAATCAGCCCCTATCATTCTTCTCTTAGATTAAGAAGGGCTGTAAAGGGTATTAAAGAGATTTATGGTTCTAAAGGTCAAGAATTTTAAGCCTACTGCTTGGATTATTCAGCTAAGGGGACGCAATAATAAAAATGCACACAAGGGAAGAAGGAAATGTACATTCGGCTTCACAAAGAAATTCCAAAGTCAGTCTAGCCTTACTGCGCATATATTTTCTGTTTAAACTAGTAGACTTCCAAATCACCGAACGAAGGCAAAAAGTCTGTGATGGAGGGCATACGCATAGCTTTCAGCTGTTGCCGCCTTAAATGACGTCCCAAGTTTGTGCTACCTGCATAAGCCGAAGATCTTAAAATCTATTTGGAGCACACTCAAGAGCTTCATTCTGCCCAAACAGATTTTTTGTTTTGTTCTGTTCTGTTTTCAAACAGCAGGCCCCCATGCCATGTCAGAAACCACTTTAGAATTTCATGAAAAATATGGCCAGGTATGCTGCTAACAATCTATTTTCCAGAAATCAAAGGGATTATCCATTAACCAATGCTCAAAATAAGCCCCAGCCTAGGGGTAATTATAGTAAAGCAAATGAGAATACCTTTACCTATCCCCTTTAAATACCATAACTGACTAGAAAACATCCAGAAAGGTATTAACATTTTTTCCTGGAATCTGGCGGACTGGGATAATAAAAAGGCAGATAAGGATTTTATCCGTATGCTCCAGCAATTTGATATAATATGTTTGCAAGAGACTTGGTCTCATGAATTTAACCCCCCACCCCACCCCACCTTACAATGTTATAAATCTTTTAGCTAGCAGCCAGCTGTTAATAAATTTATACAGGGCTGAGGAAGTGGGGCCTTGACTTCCTTTATATCACTTGATTTGGCAGGGGAAGTTTGGATAGCAGATTTCGGAACTCAAAATAATTACATTTTGCCAGTACCAATCAAAACTGAATTAGGAATCTTTCTTTTCTGTATAAACATCTACCTTCCCGCTACTATTAGTCTGTCGCTGACAACCAAGATTTGGTCAGATTTAACATCACTACTGGAGCAGATGAGTTATAAATTCCCCATAGCATTTATACTTCTCTGTGGGGATTTTAATGCCCGAATTGGAACAACAGCAGAGAGCTTCTTGCTACCTTTAGGCTTAGGCTTGGAAGATATTTTCCTAACCTCTCATTATTCTTTGGACAATAAATATGATGTGCAGGCTCTGAAGTTGTTGGATTTTGTATTCCGACGTAATTTATATATCCTTCAGAAGAGTCCCGTAGACATTTCCAAGGGTCAGTATACTTATTTGCACAAATATAGTGGAAGTGCTATCAACCAGATGATAGTTTCTCCACTTTTGTAGTGTTAGAACGAACAGAATGGGACCAAATTTCCAGTATCAGTGACCCTAAGTCCTCCAATAGAAGACATGCCTCAGGCTGGACATCTTCAATTATCAAAAGCAGAAGCTTTCAACCTTCTGGAGTCCACGACTCCCTTGACCAGCTACATTCTTTCCGCAGCACCCCTGTGGGGCTCAGGAGCCCTGTTAGGTCACCCCTTGCCTGCAGAGCCGGCAGCCCCTCGCCCTTTTTCAAACCCTGTTCCCTGGAGTGTTCCCTCAGCCTCCTCTCGTCTCCCCTCTCCTGGGGAGTCCTCTGGGTAGCTGCTGCTGCCATCCCTGGTCTCTGAGCTGCCCCACCTGCCCCAAGGAGAGGTGCCTCCTCACACTGCCCCGCAGGGGCCTGGGACTTGTCTGTCCATTCCCAACAGCAAGGGCTGGCAGACGGCTGGCTGGGCTCCCTCGCCTACTTGCTTGCTTACTCAGAGGCCGCTTCAGCTCCTGGCAACCAACACCCCCTGGCCAGCAGAGACGCAAAAGGGCACCAGAGGGGGAATGGAAGGGAAGAGGCCTGAGGCACCCCTGACCTTCATTCAAGGCACCTCAGGGTGCCACGGCACACTGGTTGAAAACCACTGTTCTAAAGGGTTGCCACATGGAGGATGAAGCAAGCTCTGGAGAGTAGGACCTTTCATATGGAGGCAGTGAAAGTCAAAGCACAGAAAATCAAAGGGGCATTGATGAAGTTCTAATACAATAAGGGCAGCTGACTTTGTGTCTCCTCATTTTTATCACACTTGGTGTCTTGATACCATTTTATGCAATTTTAAAGTTATTTGACCTGACGTGACCAAAACAGTTTTGAGGTTTGCCTTTGTAACTTCATCTGTTTCCATCTTCTGTTTTATGACGTAGAGCTCTGCTGAGTTTTTTCTTTTCCAGAGCAGATCACCGTTCCTCTTCTCTGGCTGGTTTGTTGGGTAATGCAGGAATACAGCCCAGGAAAGCAAACTCGCAAAGACCTCATCCAACTGGAATCAACTGTGCTTTATTCCATCACACAGTAAAAGCCAAGGGACATGAAAACAGAAGTGAGCTTTCCATAGCAAAGCTGCAATCATGGCTTTGGCTAGGATCAAAGCTCCGGTTGCACAAAGCACCTAAATGCCAGCACAGCACTGCCCTTCACTGCCAGCCCTGCTAAACCCTGCCACTGACATGGTTCTCTCTGAGTCCCCTGATTCAGATCAGCAGCAAGGGGGCACGTAAAGATGAGGACTCGGAAGGGGAGATGGGGAGAATGAGGCCATGGAAGAGGAGACAGGGAGGACAAGATTATGTAGCAGAGCCCACCTGAAGAAGCCCTCCCAGATGCCTCAGGACCTCACAGGGTGCAAGACCCAGGAGTTGCCCCTTCCAAGCCTGTGGAGGGCTCTGGGGCACAGCATGCTGTATCAAAGCAGGAGAGTATGAAGGGGGTGTTTCACCAGGCGATGTCTCCAAGGGAGAGCTGGTGCATCGAAAGGAGTGCATATGCATTATGAGGCCTGGGCAACAGGCACAAATGCAAAACAATGAACTACAACCTTTGACCCCCTCAGTCTCACAGTGAGGGGGAAAGGACTCTCTTCTTCAAGTTATGCCATGTCAAGTTGAAAGATTTAGTATTAAATTGTCCATTTTCAGGGGGGAAGCCTAATCTCCTGGCTGGCTATTCAGCAGTGCCTAGTTCAAGGGCATATTAGATATTCACTGTTTGCTGTCAATTGTTTCACTTGGGTTTTCAGCTAATGTTCAGTTGTGTAATCTGAAAGCAATCAAGAACCACACACTGCAACCAAGAAGAAGTGGAAAGTATTAGCCATGTGAGAAACCAAAGCTGAGTTCAAAAATAATCTTTTGTTGTATTTTAATATTTTGTTGAAAGCCGCCCAGAGTGAATGGGGAAACCCAGCCAGATGGGCGGGGTATAAATAAATAAATGTTGTTGTTGTTGTTGTTGTTATCATCATCATCATTCAAGAGCCTTTGTCATTATTATTATTATTATTATTATTATTACTACTACTACTACTACTACTCATTTTGCCTCAAGGTCAGTGAAACTCAAACACCTGCCTATCTTTCTATGATGGTCTACCAAAATATATCACATACCCAACTTTCAACTTGCCTTTAAGTTTCCAAACCACCAAGGAATATAACCAAGCAAAACTCCACACACATATATAAATCATACATATATGAATAAATGCACACACTCCACTTGTCCTCATCACAGAGAGAACAAAAAACATGAAACTTTGCTATGCACTGATTTTTATAATCAAGTCTGTTCTTCCTTTCACCTGCAGCTGAAAAACCTACTGCGACTTCTCCAGCCTTCGTACTTCGTTAA
Source organism: Lacerta agilis (assembly GCF_009819535.1). NCBI lineage: Eukaryota > Metazoa > Chordata > Lepidosauria > Squamata > Lacertidae > Lacerta > Lacerta agilis. The sequence goes on along the minus strand of NC_046321.1, from coordinate 5,614,007 downwards.
ATATCCTTTTCCAGTAAAGGTGAACTTTGCAGAAGCTGTCACCTCTCCCGGTAAGTTACCTACCTGCCTAAGTTCATGTGTGATCTCCCTTCTCACAAGTGAGGCACCATTAAGCCATCTGAGTGCAGTATTGCTCAATTTGTATGCACAATCACAAGGAGGACAACTTATGCACAATTTATCAGAGCCAAGTCCATTATATGCAAACCTAAGTGGCTGCAGGCGAAATTAAACTTATCTCTCTTGATGGTATCCGTGTCCCTTCGCCTCATCTGCTCATTCAAGGACCACAAGAGCTAATATGGCTTTCCTATCAAAATGAGTCCGTATCACCGTGCAGCAGCAGCAGATATTCAACATGTTCATACATTTATGTTTTCTGCCCTTCTTGGCCGTCAGGTTAGGCTCTGTGAATTATTACTCGGAATCATTACATAGCAACTTCATCTCAAAAAATAATCTCAAGGTAATTAAAATGTGACATGCAACTGAAGTGTGGCACCCCTTTTACTTTTAGCTGGCTGAAATAACCGCTGTTATCTTTCCTAATATACATTTATCATTATTGCTGTAGTTCCTGGACATTTCACTAAAAAGTACTTACAAAATTCATTTTACTTCCCCTCCCCACTTTGCCCCCACCCAAAAACCTTTGTGTGCAAAAATCACAGAAGTACCCCTTGAGAATGGAGAGGCTCATTCTTGAAATCACACCAGCCTGAGGCACATTGGGTGAGGTGTCACAGGTGGCATTGGAGGACCGACAATGAGGAACAGAAGATCACAGCACTACAACAGACAGAAAGCTATGCAGTCTACCCTACAGTCACAGGCAGGAATAGCCACCCTGAGATACACTCACACAATCTGGAATGCAGTGTGCTATAAAGGCAGGAATAGCCACCCTGAGATACACTCACACAATCTAGCTATAAATACACTGCAGGAAAGATAGAAGATTAAATAGCTCCAAATGTCAAAAAAACAGTCATTCATTGTAGGTGCCAACTAAACTTTCACATCCTATGTCCAGCCAGCTGCAAGATTTTGGGAGCAGGCAAAACCCACCTACCAACAGAACTTGCACGTGTTCAATTGAGACAGTCAATGTGCTGTAGTGGCACAATCCATGGAGACCTGTGTTCAAATCCAGGCTTGCCCATGAAGCTCGCTGGATGCCAATGTGCTAACTTCCCATATAGAAAGTGTGCCACCTAGCTGAATGTTCAAAATTGCCAGTCTCTTCAAGAGCCACATATGGAAAGCTCTCCACAACGGAGAAAGGGAAATGGAAGCAACTGATCCTTCAATGAAAAGCCACAACAGAGAAAGCAGACGCTGAAAACTGATCCCACATTGAAAAGACAGCAGCATTAACGCTTTTCTTTTTTCATAACCTTTTTGTGCATTCCTCCTTAAATAATACACTGACTTTTCAGGAATTCAGTAGTGTTAAAAAAATAAATTAAGCCATTAAATTTGTCTATTATAACTAAGCGCTGCTTTTAGCACATGCATTCAAGAAACGCACTTGAACTAGACTGATCGAATTACTTGTCATCACACAGCCCTAGGAAAGAATGACAGATGTACTTTAAAGATTTTGTGCTTGTTAAATATTTCAGTATGTTTAAAGTTACTCAAATAACTGAAAGACGATGTTTGCAAGAAGCAGGCTGGAGATTTCTTTATTATGGTTGTAACTTAATTTCTGCCCAACTTGAGATCAATAGATCCGTCTTACATTGGCAAGCACAATCATAGGATAGAAATACTCTAGCGTATGGGAGGAGGGGGGCCTTCAAATATTTTGATAACTTGCAATGGCCTTGTTTAAGGATGCCTATGAACATCTCTTAAAAATGGGATACTGCTGTTCTCTGTACTACAAGATGAGACGAGCTTGCATTGAATTTCAGGGTGAGAGACAGATGTACCCACCCAGTTACCCCTACACCTATTCTGCCAGCATCACTGGCCCTTCCTAAGTACCATTTGTGGATATAGCTCAGTCAGTAGAGCAGGACACTCTTAATTTCAGGGTCGTGGGTTTGAGCCCCATGTTGGGCAAAAGATTCCTGCATTGCAGGGGGGTTGGACTAGATCGGAGTGGCCAACTTCCAAGAGACTGCGATCTACTCACAGAATTAAAAACTGGCAATGATCCACCCCCGTTTTTTAGGGGTTAAGGGGTTGAGCTTTTTTGCGGAAGGGGAAAAACCCCATTTTATTGGGGGTTTGGGAGACATAACTTGCTTAGCTTTGGGAGGGACCAAGATCACGCAGGGATTGACCAGTAGATCGCAAGTGACCTGTTGGACATCCCTGGACTAGATGATCCTCATGTTCCTTTCTAACTCTACAATTCTATGATTCTAAACATACATTTGTCCCCTTTTCTGAGATGGGGAAAAAACCCTCATTTTTAAAAGTTCCAATACAGCTCTGGAAATGAGGAAAACGGTGGTATATTATGGGAGTTAGCTAATTAGCACTATGAAAATCTAGGCAATTTCTAACGTGAACATCTTCATCTACTGAGGGCACAGGAAGTCTGCTTCCATAGTAGTCCCACAGATCAAACTATGTGCATGCAACTTAACTTCCAGGTGCACATACTGCTGAGTATCTTTTAAGGAGCCTCACGGCTCCCAGAGTTAAAGCAGACATATCATCTTCTAATGCAAAAGTTGCAAAGTCGGATCTCCAAAGTATGTCTTAAAGTGAAAGTACAGCAGAGAGCAAACCTTGTTTGCGTGCGACTGAAGAAGAAAGCAACAAGGGAGAAACTCAGTAGGGTGCTTAAAAACAAAAGCTTCGTGAAGAAATCCATCCCACTCTTGCAGAAAGTCAAAAGAAGGGGAATGAATGATTAGAATCAGCTCTGCAAAAGGACTGCAGCATTTACTAAAATAATTTCAGAGCTACATTTTGATTCTTATCTCTTATAGCCAGAAGTGTGTATGTACCTGAAGTGCCTCCAATCAAGCCATGACCACCAGAGCCCGATTTCTGCGACCTCCCACTTGCTGAAGAAGGGTCCTTCATACGCTCTATAACGTTTTCAGACAGCTGAGGAGACATTGAAGCAAAAAAAATTAAAAAATCGTAAGTTGGCTTATCGAAATATGTATTTCCCACACTGTCTTTGGTTCTAGATCCAGGTATAATGTATCCACCCAATTTTATACTAGCTCTGAGCAGCAGAAAACGCATTCTTTTAGGTATCAAAATCTGATAAACGCTTTTTAAAGCAACCAACAACAACGCTTGGGCTGTCCTGGAAATACATTTGCCGCAGCCTATCTCAGCTAAAAACACCCTTGAATCCTCACTATGAGAAAAATACATCATCTTCATCAACATCATCAATTACATTTATATACCACCTTTTCCTCCAAGGAAGCTCAAGGTAGTGGACATGATTCTTCTCCTCCTCCCGATTTTATCATCACAACAACCCTGTGAGGTAGGTTCGGCTAAGCGTGAGTGACTGGCCCAAGGTCACAATGTGAGCTTCATGGGAGCTTCATGGCCGAGTGGGGATTTGAACCCTGGTCTCCCAGGTCCTGCTCTGACATGCTTTTGCAGCTACTACCTAGTGAAGTTGAGACTCCAGTACTTTGGCCACCTCATGAGAAGAGAAGACTCCCTGGAAAAGACCCTGATGTTGGGAAAGATGGAGGGCACAAGGAGAAGGGGACGATAGAGGATGAGATGGTTGGACAGTGTTCTCGAAGCGACTGGCATAAGTTTGGCCAAACTGTGGGAGGCAGTGAATGATAGGTGTGCCTGGCGTGCTCTGGTCCATGGGGTCACGAGGAGACAAATACGACTGAACAACAACAACAACACCTAGAGACTGCAATCCTAGAAAAACTTCTGCATCAGTAAATACATTTTAAGTCATTGGGGCTGCTATCCAAGTGTGGTTAGAACAGGGATGCATGTGCCAAACTAAGGCAGAGGAACTGAAGTTCCATTGTGCTGCAGAAATATCAGTTTTGTGGACTAGCAGAGGGCCTTCTCGGTAGTGGCGCCCGCCCTGTGGAATGCCCTCCCATCAGAGGTCAAAGAGATAAACAACTACCTGGCATTTAGAAAATACCTGAAGGCAGCCCTGTTTAGGGAAGTTTTTAATCTGTGATATTTTAATGTATTTTAATATTTGTTGGAAGCCGCCCAGGGTGGCTGGGGTGACCCAGCCAGATAGGCGGGGTACAAATAATAAATTATATTATTATTATTATTATTATTATTATTATAACAGGATATATTAGCTTGCCTATTCCACAAAGCTTATGCAGGCCATTAAGAATGCATCTTTCCATAATCGTCATCCGATTTTAATTTTTTATATGTTTTTTTCTTATACCGTATTATTATTATTATTATTATTTTATTTTATTATTTGTACCCCGCCCATCTGGCTGGGTCCCCCCAGCCACTCTTATATGGTTTTATGTTCTATTGTTGCAAACCACTTTGGCTTTTTAAAAAAAAAAATTTAAATGAATAGTGGTATACAAATATTTTCAAAAACGAAAGGTAAATAAATAAATGAAATATATGTGTAAACGTTAAATCCCCAAGGGCAAACATTAATGCACACAATCCCACAGGCAAGGCTTCCTGTCTACTTGGTAAATTAACACGCTGCTGCAGCAATGGATATCAAGGTGCTATCCAGCATCAAGTCTACGGTTTCTTGAGGAAACAGGACTTCAAGCTGTGTTAGTGTCACAGGGACACAAGCGTGCCTGTTTACAGGTGAACGAACAAAGGGAGGAGGAGGAATAAAAGAATAGTTGGCAGAGACTAACGGAAAGCAGGGGCCAGGAGAAGTGTGAGGAAATCAAAGAGACAGAAGGAACAAACTCTTCCTCGGGTGCCACCCCAATATTTCCCTGTTTCATCATTCGCCTTTCATTTTTCTTTTGAAGTGCTGTTGGTAAGAGCTTTTACATAAGCTTCAGAAACAATGACCCCCAGGTTCCATGGCACACAGAGGCCCTTCTCTAAGTTTCTTTGAAAAAAGGATAGGAGTCGTCAAGACAAAAGGAAAATGTAAGTACAGGGACATGACAAGGTAAGGAAACAAACATTGGAAGGTGGGCATTAGAAACTCTTAATACCAGGGTTCATTATCGTCTGTGTTTATTGAAAATATTCGTATCCCACCCTTCCGCGAGATTGTTCTCTAAGGGGCCTCACAACAAACCATTCAAGATACAATCCATTACAATAAAGTACATTAAAACTGCTCCAGCAGCCAGTAGGAGACAAATGGACAAAACACGCGCACACACACACAAATAAAAATCCCACCCTCCTCAAACCATCACCTATGGCGCTTTACAACTCAAATTCAAACTCTAGCTAGGTGGCAGGGAGAGGAGTCATTTGGAACTGAGTAAAAATTTTCCTACTGACAAGGATGCTGCTCTATCGTAAGAACCTTTAGCTATTACAGTCGTAACTTGGAAGTCAAACAGAATCCGTTCCGAAAGTCTGTTCAACTTCCAAAACGTTCGGAAACCAACTTCAGGAAGCTCCTGCAGCCAATCAGAAGCCCCGGAAATTCTGTTTGACGTTCAACTTCCAAAAAAAAAAAGTTTGAAAACCAAAACACTCACTTCCAGGTTTTGATCGTTCGGGAGCCAAAACGTAGAAGTATCAAGGTGTTGCGACAACCAAGGTGCAACTGTACTTCCTAGCTTTGAAAACTGCAGTCCTCAAACCATATGCAGCCTGAACAAAATAAAATAAAAAATTCCTTCCAGTAGCACCTTAGAGACCAACTAAGTTTGTTATTCTCATATGCAACCTGGTCCATTGCAAGCTCACTAAGAGAGAAGACCTGGTGCGTTCAGTATGCCTTACTATCAAGCAACTGTGCCGTACACAAACCCTTGTGCTTAATTAGAAAATAAACAAGTTCCAGGGCACTTGCCTCCAAGTAACAATGTGCCTGACTGCAGGCTTACCTTGCAATCCTATGCATGTTTACTCAGAAGTTGTCCCACTGCATTCAGTGGGCATTACACTTAGGTAAGTATGTACAGAATCACAGCCTTTGTTGAAAGTTTATGCAGTTCAAGACTAGAAGATGTGTTCTGTCTTTAACACAAGCTAGAAAACTTTAAGTTATTTTCATACTATGTTTTCTCAGCAAGACCTCACTAAGACCTGTGTTTCATCACAGACTGAATCATAAGCGGCACTGTATTGAAGAGGATCACACCAGAACAGCCAGACACCTGTTCTGCTCATCTCACGCCCACAAATTTTCAGGCAAAATTTTCCCCTGCCGTGACAATGATAGAACATGCTTTTTAAAAATATTTAAGTAATGAGAGACTTGTGTACCCTGTAATAGAGCAGAAAGGTCAAGGTTAAAACGGAAAGAACAAGAAGGTTAAAGGAGAACTAAGACAAAGCAGCAAACCAGAGGAGCAGGATGGAAACCCTGAAGGAGCAGGAATACTGAAATGTGATACCGTCTAGCCAACCCTGCCAGGCTATTCTGATGGATACCAGGGTCAGTGGTGTAGAAACCAAGAAAGGCAGAGGCAAGGTGCCCATGTTGATTATCTCCTGGCATGGGAGGTATTGATAGCTACTAGTCATGATGGAATATGTTCTGCCCCCACTGTCAGACGCAATATGCCTCTGAACATCTGTTGCTGGGAGCCACAAGCAGGTAAAATGTTGCACTCAGGTCCTGCTTTTGTGCTTCCCATAGACATCTGGTTGTCCAGGATGCTGGACAAGATGGGCCAATGGCCTGATCCAGCAGGTCTTATGCTCACAGGTCTCCCACTAGAGTAGCCAAGGCATTTTCTGTCCTAAAACTGAGCCTGAAGCCAGATTTGAGATTGGTCAAGGAAATCACTACCATGCAGAAGTTCCAGCAGTCAAGTTGCTATCACTACCCACTGGATCACCTGAATATGGGTGACCAGATGGTTAAGTCTAGGAATCTAGGTTTGTGTTTTTTTTAAGCAGCAGTTTTACAAATAGCTTCTTCAAGGCAGTAGGGCAGAACTGCCCACTCTGAGAGTATTTTACCATAGCCTACGACAACTGGCCAGTCTCTCTGAGCAGGCAAGAACCTACCAAGAAGAGCAGGAATCAAAGGTACACAAGATGCCTGAGTGAATGTTTCACTGCGCATCAAAAACTGAAATTATCCATGTTGCGTAATGGCAAGCTTTACCGATGAGCACTATGCACCCGGACTGCACAAGCTCAACTTAAAATAAAGGTTCGGGCAAAAGGTCCACGTGCAGAGGAAAATATTTGGCCTGGCCAGTTCTTGTGCCTTGAAGAGCAGCTTGAACTGTAACAGCAGAAAAGAGCATGGAAAACTTTTCACAACGTGAAGATTAATCTTATCACCTCCTGCAAGAAGCTCGGACCTCGACTCACTCACCTGTGACCTAGCTCTATGGGTGGTGAAGCAATTGGGAGTGCTATCTCCAGGCACTGCCGTGGTTTCCTTCTGCACTATCCAAAGAGAGAGAGAGCAAGCAGAGACAGTCACTGCAGCCGCCACTCACTTGCTCACAGTTGTAGCAGTTGGTGCTGATCCCATTCTGGCTGCCTCACTAGGCAAAGAGAGAGGGAAAAGGAATGAGTGAACAGAGGGAGTGGCAGGATACCATTTCCTCAGATTACTCACTGAAGCTTTTCACTCTCCAACCAGCATTGTGGTTGCACAGTCTCTGGGCAATGCAGCTAGCCCAATTCTGACCACGGTGTTACCAATAAAAAGAGAACATAAGTAAACAAGTGAGCTAGAAGTGGCAGGAATTGCTTCTTTCTACTGCCGCCTGGGCCTCTCATTGGCACAGTGCAGAGGTGAGGAACAGCCAGCCCGTGAGCCACACATGAAGAGGCATACAGCCTTCAACAATAGAGGCAGATAATATCCATCCAGGCATGTAGCCCCTGAAAGCTTTTTACTCCTCTGTGAATCTGTCCAAACCTCCCTCTTTCAAAGTCATCCAAGAAGTGGTGTAGTGGGAGAGACCAGAACCGTGCACAGTATCCCGAAATGCAGTTGCAACACAGATTTGTGTTATGGCATTATTAGGATGTTGGCAGTTTCATTTTCCATTCTGTTCCATAATGTCACATCTGCTACGCCCTTCTCTCCACCTTTTTGTCCTTATAGGCCTCAAATGTTGCAACCTTTCTTCATACTATATATTCCAAATAATAACAATAGGGCAGCTTGCTGTGGCCCTCCCAGCCCCAACAGTTGTGTGAACTGCAAAGGACGGGACCCCCCCCCCCCCACCCAGAAGACGGAGATGTTTGCAGCCACTCTTCCTCCTCACCAAGGGAAGTAATAAAGGTAAAGGTAAAGGGACCCCTGACCATCAGGTCCAGTCGTGTCCGACTCTGGGGTTGCGGCACTCATCTCGCTCTATAGGCCGAGGGAGCCGGCATTTGTCTGCGGAAAGCTTCTGGGTCATGTGGCCAGCATGACTAAGCCGCTTCTGGCAAACCAGAGCAGCACACGGAAACACTGTTTACCTTCCCACCGGAGTGGTACCTATTTATCTACTTGCACTTTGACGTGCTTTTGAACTGCTAGGTTGGCAGGAGCAGGGACTCAGAGTAGACCAACTGAATTAATAAACCTAATTAGAGCCACAGAATCACAGAACCATAGAGTTGGAAGGGACTATGAGGGTCAAGGGTACCTTTACTAAAATAAGACCAGCAAAACGCCATTTACCTTCACACTACAGCTCTATTCTGCCTTGGTTAGACCACACTTGAAGTACTGTGTCCAGTTCTGGGTGCCACAGTTTAAGGATACTGACAAGCTGGGACCTGTGCAGAGGAGAAGGAGCAATATGATGAAGGGTCTGGAAACCCAGTCTTATGAGGAACGATTGAGGGAGTTGGGTATGCTGAGCCTGGAGAAGAGGGGACGAAGAGAAGATATGATAGTTATCTTCAAATATCTCAGGGGCTGCCGCATGGAAGATAGAGCAAGCTTGATTACTGCTGCTCCGGAGGCGAGGACCCAGACCAGTGGATTCAGATGACAAGAAAGGATATTCCAACTCAACATTAGGAAGAACCTTTGGATGGCAAGAGCTGTTCAGCAGTGGAACAGACTCCCATGAGAGACTGCGGACTTTCTACACCTTGAGAGGTTTATAAAGCAACCATCTGTTGTGGATGCTTTCGTTAAGATCCCTGCATTGCAGGGGGTCGGACTGGATGACCCTTGGGGTCCCTTCCCACTCTGCAAGGCTACGGTCCCATGAGGTGCACCTCCAGGTGCCGCCAGACAAAAAGGCCTTGTCAACTCAGAAAAACGGAAGCCCCAGCCATAGGGCGAGTCATTAGCCGTAACTGTTCCTCTGCAGCAGATGGATCCTGTCAGGGACCTCAACTGGATCAACTGGCCATCTCGTCTGCATGCCACCTTTCCACAGCTATAAACCATGCTCGAGGCGGCTTATAATAACTAAATAAAACTCATCAGAAAGTACAGAGCCAGATGGGAAAGTACACGGCCAGATTCCAACGCTTTCCCCAAAGACCCTTGCAAGACCAAAAGATAAAGAGACGCACGAAGCACAGGCCAGAGCAATGGGGAATTTCTGGAACAACAATGGGATATTAGCTCCGTCCAAGGCAAAATGGAGAACAGCAACAACCAGGGAAAGATAGACATAACATTTTACAAGGACAGGAAGCAACACCATGGACAGAATAATTGCCACACATAGGAGGAATAAGGATATAGTTTGAGTGCCTCACTTGTAGTTTTATATCATGCGGCTCATGCACACGAAAGCTCATACCAAGAACAAACTCAGCTGGTCTCTAAGGTGCTACTGGAAAGAATTTTCTATTTTGTTTCGATTGTAGTTTTATAAATCATTTAATGTGCCAATACGAATGGAAGTAGTCAATATTGCAGTTGTTGTATAAGGGGTTTGTTATCTTGACTGGAGTGTAAATGAAATTGATAATGATTTTGGAACGTGGAAATAAAGAAAATCATCAAACCATCAATTCTAGCATGCGGGGGCACCTAAATTATGTAATTTGAAATCTGAATGGTGGGTATTAGTAATTGTATTATAATTTGGCATTGTTAAAATGAGGTATTATTGGACTAATTGAAAACTAATAAAAATTATGAAAAGTATTATTAATTAATTTAATTAATTATGCCCTGCCCTCTGGGCGGCTACCAACAAATGATTAAAAATACATTAAAACGTCAGTCATTAAAAACTTCCCTAAACAATACTGCCTTCAGATGTCTTCTAGACGTCAGATAGTTGTTTATTTCCTTGACATCTGATGGGAGGGCGTTCCACAGGGAAGGAGCCACTACTGAGAAGGTCCTGTGCCTGGTTCCATGTAACCTCACTTCTCGCAGCAAGGGAACCACCAGAAGGCCCTTGGAGCTGCACCTCAGTGTCCGGGCAGATCGATGTGGATGGAGATACGCTCCTTCAGGTATACTGGACCAAGGCCGTTTAAGGCTTTAAAGAAAATTCTTTCCAGTAGCACCTTAGAGAACAACTGAGTTTGTTCTTGGTATGAGCTTTCGTGTGCATGCACACGAAAGCTCATACCAAGAACAAACTCAGTTGGTCTCTAAGGTGCTACTGGAAAGAATTTTCTATTTTGTTTTGACTATGGCAGACCAACACGGCTACCCACCTGTAACTAAGGCTTTAAAGGTCAGCACCAACACTTTGAAATGTGCTCAGATCACACTGGGAGCCAATGTAGGTCTTTCAGGACCGGTGTTATGTGGTCCCGGCGGCCACTCCCAGTCACCAGTCTAGCTGCCGCATTCTGGATTAGCTGCAGTTTCCAGGTCACCTTCAAAGGTAGCCCCATGGAGAGCGCATTGCAGTAGTCCAAGCGGGAGATAACTAGAGCATGCACCACTCTGGGAAGAGAGTCCACAGGCAAGGATGGTCTCACCCTGCGTACCAGATGGAGCTGGTAGACAGCTGCCCTGGACACAGAATGGATCTGCGCCTCCATGGAGTCCAAAATGACTCCCAGGCTGCGCACCTGGTCCTCCAGGGGCACAGTTGCCCCATTCAGGACCAGGGAGTCCCCCACACCTGCCCACCTCCTGTCCCCCCAAAACAGTATTTCTGTCTTGTCAGGATTCAACCTCAAAAAGATAAGGGACGCAGTAAATTAGCAGCAGCTGAGATCAAGGCCAGCAGCCCTCCCGTGCACGACAGCCCTGCAAGGTCGGCCTGTCCTCTCCCCTCTTTCCCTCCCTCCTTCTCTCTCTCTCTCACCCGGACGCCCTTCACCACCGTGATGTTGTCATTCTCGTCCAACTCGAAGGTGACCCTCCGCGGGGCGCTGCCTCCGCCGCCCATCACGACCCGGCTTTCGGCGAGGGTCGCGCACTCGAGCGCCGACTAGGCCGCAAAGAAGGAGAAGAAGGGACAAGGTGCCCGAGGAGACCCGCGCCACGCCCGCCGACGCGCGATTGGCCCGCCGCCCCTCGAGGCCCGCCCACCGTCCACAGCGCGCCGGGCTCCCGTTGGCTCAGGAGCTGGTTGCCCAGGGCAACAGCCCGGCCCCTGCGAGTTGACCAGGCCGGGTGGAAAGTTTTTTCCGACTCGTGGGTTTCCCGAAAGAACTTGTGGGAGCTGAAAAAAGGGAAGGAAGACTTCAATTCCCAGGATACCCCGGGGCAAAGGGGCGTGTTCGCAAGGCAGGCTGGGTAAAAGGGGGTCTGCCTGAGAGGCAAGCTGCCCCCCGCCGCCTCCTGGGAGCCAGGCCGCAAATCACGCTCGGGAGCCGCAATGGATTGTGGGCTGTGTAGTTCAAGGCTGCAGATGTAGCTGCTGCTTTTACAGTATTTGCTCTTTTATTCTACTTCCTTAACTGAATTTTAATAGCGACAAAGCAGGTTGCGGGGGAGAAGGAATTAAATAGGAAACTGTTTGAAGCTGTCATTAAACTGTCAACAAGGAAGTACGGCACAGCTAATGCAGTTTACGAGTGAAAATTTTGTATATATAATAATACAATACAATAATAAAGAATACAATGAGGGAAAGGATGTGTGGTCTGTAATTTCAATGAGTTCTGCAGTCTAAATCTGAACAATCACGTAATTCCCCCCCCTAAAAATATATTTTATATAAAAAATATACCCTTGGCTTGTACTAAATCCTATCACTTGTTTTTTTAAGGATTACTCTCCACCCCACCCCCCACTCCTCCCTAGGTTTTTAGCTCTTTCTATTTTAGCTGTAAGCCACATGTCAGGGAAGGAGGCAGAATAATAATAATAATAATAATAATAATAATAATAATAATACCTGTCTCTCCTGAGCCAATAGCGCAAATTGCTAAGTCCAGGTAATTGAGATCAGAAGTCTTCCAAAACTGCCATTGTGACTAGGGCCCCTGCCAAAATATGCGAGATCAGCGCCTTGTTATATAGATATCGGTCCAAATCTTTTTTATTACTACATTTACACCCCATCCAGAGATCTCAGGATGCCTACATGGCCCCACCTCCTCTTCATGCCACCCTCCCAGCAAGCTTGTGAGGTAGGTTAGGCAGAGAGAGAGAGTGACTAAACCCAAGGTCACCCAGTTAACTTAACGGCAGAGTGGGGATTTGAACCCTAGTCTCCTAGGTCCCAGTCCAGCAATCTAACCACTAAGCCACACTGACAAGCTCTGAAGCAGCAATGCTATATAAATGAACATAACAGGACCCACTGAGTAAACAGGCATTGGATTGCATTGCAAGGACACATACCATACATTTAAAGCACATGCATGCCCCCAAAGAATCCTGGGAACTGTAGTTTGTTCAGGGTGCTGGGAATTGTAGCTCTGTTAGAGGGAAATTACAGTTCCTAAGAACTGCAGGGGCCCATGTGCTTTAACTGTATGGTGTGGGCTGCATAAGTACTAGGGAGGAAACCCCTGTTGGACACAGTGGAACTTACTTCTGAGTAAGAATGCACAAAATCAGGCTGCAGTCTTGGGCACGCTATTGTGGCACCAGACTTCTGATTAAGCATGCTTTAGGTTCATGCTGCAGATGTTCCAAAAACAGGTCTTCTTACAGACCCTCCAGGTGTCCCAATTTTCCAGGGACCGTCCCTGATTTACAGAAGCCGTCCCGGGTTGATGCCAGAATGTCCTGCTTTTCCTTAAAGGTAAAGGTAAAGGGTACCCCTGATCATTAGGTCCAGTCGTGTCCGACTCTGGGGTTGCAGCGCTCGTCTCGCATTACTGGCCAAGGGAGCCGGCGTACAGCTTCCAGGTCATGTGACCAGCATGACAAAGCCGCTTCTGGCGAACCAGAGCAGCGCACGAAAATGCCGTTTACCTTCCCGCCGGAGCAGTACCTATTTATCTACTTGCACTTTGACATGCTTTCAAACTGCTAGGTAGGCAGGAGCTGGGACCGAGCAACAGCAGATGCCCCTTATTCTGAAGGAAATATCACTGAACAAATTGGAACAAAATTTTCAGCCTGATCCAGCGGGCTAGATCTCTTCTAATGGGACAGAAGACCCAGTTGAAAGCCAAAAATATTTGGTTGGAGTGGGTGAGACTCCTTTAGCCGTACTTCAACAGGAAAGTTTCCAAAGGGAGCTGCTGACTTGGAGCTGCTGATTTGGAGTTAATTGATAGATTTGATACTATCAGACTTGGGCTGAAGAGATACTGGAGCTCAGAGCTGGCTCTGCTCTCCTCATAAACTGAGAGGGATCTCGGTGGAGGAAAGCAAGTTGCAGGCAAGTTGCATCCTTCATCTGCCGCATAAAAGCATGGAAGGGAAGTTGGACTCATCCTCTAGAAGATGGAAAACATGCCTGTTCCTGTTTTAGGTGTATCTGCTCCCCCTTAGCCCCAGATGCACACCCATCTGCAATATGACCTAAATAATACTGGCCTCCTTTGCAGGGTTGTTGTGATGATTATGTGGTCCTGTATGCGAAGTGCTTACAAGGCTGCAACGCTGTACATACATGCTAAATACTATTTGTTGTCAGCAGGTCCCTGTTTACCAGTGAAACAAGACTGGACATTTCCCCACCCAACCTTGTTTACTGGTGTACTTTTTCTTTCTCACAGTTAATTAATTGTTTCCCCTTACACCTGTCGACCCTCTTACTGTGCTTTGAAGCAATGCAAAAAATCTGATCACTTGTGCTAACAGCACTCCATCTGTGTCCTCGATGCATTCCCAAGTCATTTTGCATTTGTTTGGATGCCGAGTGCCTGGCAGAGGATGCTTCAGCAAAGCTGCCTTCCTTGGGCCTTAAGATATTGTTGCAAATTGCATGCCACTCCAATCTCTGGTGTGAGATTCCAAGGGTTTCAGGCGCTCACCCAGGGTTCATGTTTCCTTTTGGGAATGAGGCACAGTAGAGACTGTGGTGTCTTTATGATATATGGGTATATTTACACATATATACAACCTGAGCCTTTGATGGAGGCGTTCGTAACATGAACATCTCAAAATGGACTTGTTTCTTCCATAGCCGCAGCCTTGGATTCAAACAGGAATCAGCCATTGCGCTCTGCCTCTCCAATCTGCAGCTTTACATACTAATGCATTTCAGCTCTAAACTCTGGGCATTTGTCCTTCTCACTATCTAAGAGCTGGAGGGGGGGCTCCACCCTTTTGCCATCTGGCACAGAGCCCCCTTTCCTTGGTTCTCTTAATAGCCCATCGCCTTTCCCGGTTCTTTCTGAATGGCCCATTAACCTTCCTTTGTTCTCTCTTAATGGCCCATCACCCCAAGCAATTACCTCGACACAGGAAACTAGCCTGGCTTCTTTAGGTTTTAACAGTTCCTGGACCCAGGGATTAAAGAGGTCTGGCACCCAAGCCTTGATTAAATTCCAGCATTTACTGGGTCCAGGAATTATAGGTGCCTGGCACCCGCAAACTCATATCAACAGATGCGCTGGGACACTTTACTACCACGTTTAATGTGTCTTCAAAATAAACCAAGGGCCTCTGCATGATGCCTGCATGTCTGCCAGAGGTTGCCCTTGGTGACTACTTAGCAGCTTCAGCTCATGCCAGATGCATCCGGGTGCCTCCTGATAAGGTTGGGCAGCCAAAAGCACATTACACTAAGCTACCTACCACCCTAACAGGTTGTAATGAATCAGATCTAAGTTAGGGGATGTTCAGAAACCCACGGTGTTTTAGGAGTTAATGGGCACCCCAGTTTGAGTGGCAGATGCCCCTTGGGAGGCGGGACATTCCGCTCTTTAAAAGGAGGGAGCAGCCGTTAGTGTGGGGGAGAGTGGTGACTGGAAGAAGGAGGGTGTGGGGCCAGGTTAGGTTTAGGTTAGGATCGTTGAAGGTGTGTATATGTTGCTGAAAGAAAGAGTTTACACTGTTATGAAACCAAGCTTATGAACCATCACTGAAACCGTTATGTTCTGTAAGAAATAAAGACCTCTTATTGTTGAGCTAAGAAAATATCGTCGTTCATTTGGTCCAGCGAGTTATATAGGCTCTTGAGGAGGTGAACTCAGGGAAAGGACAAAACTAACCTGAAAGGAGATAGTTTGTGTCTTGGAGTTCCCTCAGGAGGGGCTAGCAGGCGGAAACCCTGGTATTGCCACAGAGTTGCTAAGAGGGCTTAGCCAACTGGTATAGTGAGGGGATCTAATAAAGAGACGCCCCGAACTGTAGGCAAAGGAGAGGTTAACCCCTGAAGCCCAGAGCAGAGGATATAACCGGCCACGGCCGCTGGACAGGAAAACTCCCGTTACTAAGGGATCCCCAGATTATAGATAAAAGGGAATTGAAATAACAGACGGACCTCAGAGGGACAGGTGGGGTGCATTGTAATTTGACCCAGAACACCTGATTAAAAATTCACTTAGTAACGAGGGGAGAGTCTGAAGTGGAGGTTCGTTGCACAGGTACACTGCCTTCCCTGTTCTGTGCAGGAATAAGGCTGAGGGCATATTGACAAGGGCAAAAAACGGAAATGTGGGCATGAACTAATAGCACATCAAACAAACATGCATTCCAAGGAAGGAAGGAAGGAAGGAAGGAAGGAAGGAAGGAAGGAAGGAAGGAAGCAAGCAAGCAAGCCTTGGCACGACTGAATTGCAAAACGATTCCCACCCAACCCACACACATAGGCCCAGTATTACAGAGAGACCTCTCGTCAGCATAAACGCAAGGGAGTCTCTTCTTGGCACCCGGAGCAAATTGATGCATGAAGCAGGAAAGCAGGCATGCCATGATGTTAAGAACCGAGGCACCAGGTGGCGAAGATAAGGTTCAACAGAAGCTCGAGGGGGAAAACCTATTAGCGGTGGATTGTGGCATTGTGTCTCCCTCATTTACCGCAAACAGAAACCAACTTTTGATTGAGTACGAGGCCACACACACACACCCCGGCGCACGATGAACCTCTTTGGGATTTAAAGGCTATGTGGAAACAGTTCGTTTATGGTTTATGTTTATGGTTTATATGGAAACAGTTGGTTTATGTATTGAAAACACCAAGGCTTGCAGGGGTGCTAATTTAGGTACAAATCAAGGCTCTTGAAGAGAAAAGTCATAGCCAGGGGTCGGCAAGGTTTAGCTCGGCTGAGCCGGTTCACTCCACTGGAGATCCCTCCGTGGGCCAGATTGCACGCATGCGCCTGGGATTTCCGGTGTCTGCGTTTGCACAGATGCGATTTCTAGCGCCGCGGAAGCGAGTCCCCGCGCTGTGCTGTGCCACTTTAGCGCTGTGCTGTGCCGCTTTAGCGCTGTGCCGCGCCACTTTAGCGCTGTGCTGCGCCGCTTTAGCACGGCGCATGGGTACTTGCCAAGCGGGTGGCTCAGTTCGGGGGCAGCTTGTGGGCCGGTTAAACGACCCCCGTGGGCCACAGGTTGCCAACCCCTGGTCATAGCCAAAGAGCAAAGAGGATTCCACACACACCGACAGCCATTTAAACAATCAGCCAGTTTCTGGAGAAATCCAGCCCACCTCATGAGGAAAATGGTGTGTTTTTTTGTTTTTGGTTGGGTTTTTTAGGGTTCAATCTCCAGTTTAAAAAATCAAACAAGCAGCAGCTGAATGGAAAGACTTGTTGTCTCTGAGACCCTATATTTTGATGTTTTCCTCTGGTAAGTTCAAGTTTGCTTTTCAATTATAATCCCATGCCTCGAGATCGCAAAGCCTCATCCCACCAAACAATATCGGGAACCTATTGTAGAAAGTTATTTCTCTCCAGCTGCCAATTTAAATGCTGAGTGGCCTCGGCTAATTGGACCTATATTAGAGTTCTTACCTGCCATTCACCGGAAAGTCCCAGGGCTGGCTACAACAATGTAAAAATACAATCCTTTATTACTTCGGGGGGCTCCTTGGCAATCTAGAAAATCACCGGAAAAATATGAACACACACAAACCCGCACACTTGCCACGACACGGAATGGAACGGAACTTCCAAAAGTATTTAATACCTCGTGTCGCGTGCAATGACGTTTTAGCATCCAGTTGTATTTAGAAGCTGAGAACACAGGCACTTCTTGCGCTAACAAATGTCGTACGGTCCACTAAATCTTCATGCCATCATTTTATTGTCATTATTATTCGTGAAGGTGCCACGGCACTCTTTGGTGTTTTGCTGCGACCACCTAAAATGGCTACCCCCCTAGAACGTGGCAGTGTTGGCTTGAAACAGTATTTCTAACACCTTGAGCAGCATCCAGCACACTCGTCAGGGAACATTCACTGCACCCCTTTGCCCTAGACCACCCTTGTTTGAGGACTGGGACATTCGCAGGGAAACCAAAATGCTTGTTTACAAAGCTATGGTACTACCAACCTTGCTGTATGCTTGTGAAACATGGACCACTTATAAATGCCATCTCCAACTCCTCAAAAGATTCCATCAACGGCAGAGCTGTCAACCTTCCTTTTTTGCATTGGGAAATGGCCATAGCTGTCAACTTTCCATTTTTTTGCAATGGAGTAAGGGAATTACCCGCGCAAAAAAAGGAAAGTTGAAGGCTATGATCAACGGTGCCTCCGAAAAATTTTACACATCACTTTGGAAGACAGGCAGACTAATGACAGTGTACTGGAAGAAGCAAAGATCACCAGTGTCAATGTCAAAGAGATGATTCTTCAACATCAACTTCGTTGGACTGGTCATGTTGTGCGGATGCCTGATTATCGTCTTCCAAAGCAACTACTCTATTCCGAACTTGAACATGGAAAGCGTAATGCTGGTGGTCAACAAAAGAGGTTTAAAGGCAAATCTTTAAAAAATGTAGTATAAACACCGACAACTGGGAAACACTGGCCTGCGAACACTGCAGTTGGAGAACAGCCTTTACCAAAGGTGTTGTGGGCTTTGAAGACACTCGAACTCAGGACGCAAGGGAGAAATGCGCTAAGAGGAAGGCATGCTTGACAAGCCCTCACTGTGATCAATTCCCATCCGGAAACCTATGTGCCCACTGTCCATTTTGTCAGTTGTGTGAAGTGTTGATTGAAAACTCATGCGATAATAAATTCCGTAGTCTTTGAGGTGCTACAGGACTCTGTTGTTTTTGCTGCAAAAAAAAAGCTATTCCTCTGCAAATTGTTAGACTTCAACAGTATTTGATCATTAGCGCGTAACGGTATTTTCTATCAACAGTATTTAATAGTTGGCATACAGCAGTATTTTGACTTTCACAATTGTTGATATTTGGCATGCAATGGTATTTTGCATGTGGCTGTTGGCATGCAATGGTATTTAGAATTCGGCCGTACAGTACTTGATAGCTGGCATGCAGTGCTATTTTTTATCCGACAGCTGACGTACGAAACTTTACAAATATTTGGTGCCTTCCACAAATCAAAAGATGCAAGGAAAGGCAATGAATCCAAAGAACTAAAATTTCAAAGGCTTAGGCTGAAATGCGATGCGATGTGAAAAGCTAAAACCTGAACTTGGTATTTTGAATATCTACAATTATTTGAAATTTCCCACTGCCCCCACTAGGCATGGATATGGATATTAGATTACAATGCGGTCCAGGGTTAGGTAGCATGGTGCCCTCCAGTGGTCAAGGATGATGGGCTTTGTAGTCCAACAACATCTGGAAAAGAACACATTGGCTCCCCCAGGCACTACACCATTGTCCCAGCTCTGAATTAAGACATCTCCTTGTGCATTTTTGAGAGTTAAAAGCTTGTTGCTGCTTTTGAAATGCTGGCTTTCATAAACAGTCAGATTCTGGGAAAGTTAAGTGCAGGATCCACTATTGCCAAGCAGAAACTCAAAGGAGGCTTGCGGCCAGAAACCGCCCCGGACTCATCTCCCCAACGGAGACTGGAGACTGGGGCTGGCCGGCTGTGGACGGGGCCCTCCCTGCACCACAGCCAGTTTAGTAAATAGATGCTTGGCAAGGGAGAGCTCCAGCCTGTCCTGCCACTTCAGAGTACGAAGCAAGAGGGAATTTAGCATTTAACATCAATGTCAGCAGAAATGTTTCATGACCTTCAACAGGCCTCCTGCTCCCCGCAGAGTTATTCATCAGGAGGGGGGGGGAACATGACCAAGCTGTAGAATCATCTCAGACACATTTGAGGGCCTCCTGCCGAGAGCATCAAGGGCCGGCAGCAGCAGCAGGCGTGATTAGTCTCTCCACCCCAGCTGGAGCTGCAAGGATGCTCTCCCCAAAAAGACGCTTTTGATCAGGCCGTTCAGTCTTGTCTGGGAGTGGGAGAGAGAGAGAGAGAGAGAGAGAGAGAGAAGGGCCTTTCTCAGTGATTAAAAAACAGATTTCAGCACAAGGCTCCCTCCTTGGTCCAAGTAGCGTGATATCTTGCCTCTGCGTAATGGGCTGGGAATGGTAATTTGTTCTCTCTCACACACACACACAGAGAGAGAAATAGAGATGTGATTTCTGGAGAGGGAAAGGGGAGAGGCGTTTGAAAAAGAAAACCCCACAAACAGAGGGGGAATAATTCACAAAATGACAGGACGATGCTGGGCTGAAGGGGGGTGGTGGCATGGGAGACAGCCTACTGCTTTGGCCGTGTTTTAAGCTACACATCTACCCTTGCGCTTGAATGCGACAGTGCACAAGACTTACCCTGCAAAGTCTTACAATGGGGTGGGGAATCTCGGTCCTGGGGGCCGAATACAGTCCTCCAGGCCTCTCTCTCTCTCTCTAGGTCTTAAACCTCCGCCTCCGCTACCCGCTGCCAGCCAAACTCCTCCATGGCTCTGCCTCATAGACATCCCTGGACTCACATGCCAACTGCCTGCTTCCCTGGATGGAGTTTAGAGATGGGTGTGTACAGTATAGAAAAACAGCCTATTTCACAAATATTGGGGGGGGGCAGGACTGTTATTGTGAGTTTTTCAGTGACCGTTTTATTGCAGACCCTCCAATTGTCCCTATTTTCCTGGGACACCCCTGATTTAGAGAAGCAGTCCCGGTTTCTGATTTGATCCCGGAATGTCCCGCATTGCCTCAGGACGTCCTTATTCTCATCAGAGAAATGATGGAGGGTATGGAGCCATCCGACCCCTGAGCTTTCTAAAGGCAATCCTGTTGCCCAGGAAAAAAAGTCTCCATGAGCTTGGGGGGGGGGGGGAACGGTTCCCCAACATAGGGGAGGAGGTTTCAAAGGTAAGTCGAGCTGTTTAAGAACATTATCGGTTCATTCCAGGGTCTTGAATTATGCCAGTGGATTTGTGCTGAAGAATAGGAGACCAGATGCTGAAGTGCAGCTATTATGGGATATTATATTCACTACACAGTTCTGCTCAATTCCAGGAGCAAACTTCTCTGCACGGCTCTTTTTTTGACCCACTGGGGTTCTCACGTTTGTGCTGACGGCGTCTTTGCTGCTCCAGGTGTAATTCCAGCAGTTTCATCAGCTTCCACTGCCGGGGAAAGCAAGGAGTTCGGTTAACTGCTTGCGTGAACAGAAACCAGCCGGTCGGCTCCTTGCTCCTTGCTCCTTGCCTACGGGAAGTTCAGGGTTTGCCAATTCCCCTGCGAAACAGCAAATTGATTAATTGTATGTGACTAGCACGGGTTATTTACTCGGCAAGGGACCAGCGTGGCGATCGCTATCTCTTTTCTGCAGAAGCATTGTTAAGTCTCTTTGATCCGGCACTTTGATAAATAAACAACAGGTTAATGCGATTTCGGAGTATGAAGCTTGTGTGACAGTGACAGCAGATCATGCAAAATGCAGAGCAGATGGCGCCTCTTTTTCTTCCACGCTCTTGCCAGCAGGAAAAAAAACAAACAAACAGCAAGTAAATGGACAACGATGCGACGGTATGCGGCTTGCAGGCAAAATGGGAAATAGGAGGAAAGCTTTAGAGGTTGCAGTGCTTGAGCTTCCGAGGTCCTTTGCATGCAGAAGGTCCCAGGCAGGATTAGGTCCCAGGCAGGATTAGGTCCCAGGCAGGATTAGGAATCCCCTAATGTCACTGCTGGTTAGTGCAGGCAACACGAAGGGCTCCGCTACATTAGTCAGAATACAGCGTTACAAATGCTTTATAACACTGTGACACCAGGTGGCGCTGCAGAGCTGAAATCGCAACTCAGTGATATTTCAATTGTGAACTTTACAAGTTTTTCCCCCCAGAGTGTTTCTAGAGTGTATATAATACATACACACACACACACACACACACACACACACACACACACAGCTGTGTATATCTAGCCTTTGCTAGATGGACCCCAGCATCTGACTGGGTGTAACTGTAAGGCAACTTCCTGTGTTCTGTTTTGCAATGTGGAGCCACTCATAGAATCATAGAGTTGGAAGAGACCACAAGGGCCATCCAGTCCAACCCCCTGACAAGCAGGAAACACCATCAAAGCATTCCTGACAGATGGCTGTCAAGCCTCCGCTTAAAGACCTCCAAAGAAGGAGACTCCACCACACTCCTTGGCAGCAAATTCCACTGTCGAACAGCTCTTACTGTCAGGAAGTTCTTCACTGCTACAGTGCAGTGAAGGCAGCAATCCATTTCTGGACATAGCTAAGACAACCGAGCAAAAGGAGGCATTATTGGACACAGAACACTGAGTCAGATGTCCTGCCTTGGAATGCACCCCTGATTTTTACCTAGGCCACTTGCCTTTCCCCATGGGCCCAAGTTATAGGAAAACTACCTCCCTACCTGCTCCCAAATGCCTGCCTGATTTTCACCATTGTCCAGCTATCCAAGTGGCCCTGACCCTCTTCAGCCTGCAAACTGTCCACGGAGGAATGTCCCCATCTGCTAAAGCTCATGGATTCACGGTGACTCAGCTAGAAGCAACGAGGATTCTAGTATTTCATGACCAGGAACAGCCTACATTGGGGAGGCTCACAGGTGCCATAAGATGCCATTATTTTATCCTCCTCTGTGTAACGGATGCCCAGAGAGATCTCCTCCATCACGGAGGTCTGCAGAGACTCCACAGCCAGACGTTATGTAAATTCTGCATCTATTTTAATACTTTTGAGGTAGCCATCAGCAGATGGTGTGCTGAAACGCTCGTAATTTTAGCCAGTGGAATTGCAATTACCAACTGTCTTCTTTAGCGTGCCACGATTAGATATATTGCTATTAATAATCCCTAATAATGAAACGCAACGGCCGGTGCCTGAAGCCCTTGTTCCCAACAGGAGAGAGAAACTGCCATGTTGGTGCCACACTTGCTTATGACAGTCTCTGCAATGGGGAAGTACCGGTATCTGTTTGAATCAACTGCTTCTTTCGTAGCTATATTTTGAGCACACAGGAACTAAGAGACAAGGAGTCAGTGGTTTTGAACGACACCGTTTCCAAACTAAATAAAGCACCCCAGAGGACAGGATCACTCTTCAAAATGACCTTAACAGATTAGAGAACTGGGCCAAAGCAAACAAGATGAATTTTAACAGGGAGAAATGTAAAGTACTACACTTGGGCAAAAAAAATAAAAATGAAAGGCACAAATACAGGATGGGTGACACCTGGCTTGAGAGCAGTACATGTGAAAAGGATCTAGGAGTCTTGGTAGACCACAAACGTGACATGAGTCAACAGTGTGATGCAGCAGCTAAAAAAAGCCAATGCAATTCTGGGCTGCATCAATAGGACTATAACATCTAGATCAAGGGAAGTAATAGTACCACTGTATTCCGCTCTGGTCAGACCTCACCTGGAATACTGTGTCCAGTTCTGGGCACCACAGTTCAAGAAGGATACTGACAAGCTGGAATGTGTCCAGAGGAGGGCAACCAAAATGGTCCAAGGCCTGGAAACGATGCCTTATGAGGAACGGCTTAGGGAGCTGGGTATGTTTAGCCTGGAGAAGAGAAGGTTGAGGGGTGATATGATAGCCATGTTCAAATATATCAAAGGATGTCATCTAGAGGAGGGAGAAAGGTTGTTTTCTGCTGCTCCAGAGAAGCGGACACTGGGCAATGGATTCAAACTACAAGAAAGAAGATTCCACCTAAACATGAGGAAGAACTTCCTGACAGTAAGAGCTGTTTGGCAGTGGAATTTGCTGCCAAGGAGTGTGGTGGAGTCTCCTTCTTTGGAGGTCTTTAAGCGGAGGCTTGACAGCCATCTGTCAGGAATGCTTTGGTGGCATTTCCTGCTTGGCAGGGGGTTGGACTGGATGGCCCTTGTAGTCTCTTCCAACTCTATGATTCTATGATTCTATGATTCACTTCCGGAGTAATAAACAAGCAGGAACCAAGACACCAGGGCTACAATATGGAGCAGCTCCTTGACAACAAAGAATTCCCAGGTGGCATGATCCTAGGAACGTAGAAGGCTGTCTTGTATGGAGTCAAACCATTGGTCCATGTAGCTTAGTATTGTCTACACTAACTGGCAGCAGCCCTTCAGGATTTCAGACAGGATGTTCTCCGAGCCGTACCTGAGATGCTGGGGATTTGAACCTCAGACCTTCTGCATTCATAGCAGAAGCAGCAGTAGTAGAAGTAAATGAAGGCAGAGCTTGCAGGTGTAGAATCTTGCTTTGAAAATCACTTATGGGGTATTACAGCCCAGTTTTAGCTGTCCAGTCTCCTACCGTGGAAGCAAAAGCGTGGAGAGGAGTCAGAGGATGCTATCAAGACCTGCCACCTCCAAGCACGTTATCTTTGCATGCCAACCAGGCTGGAAGGTGCAAGGAGAGTGAGTTCCACCTAGCTTTTCAGCTGCTGGGAGGTGGATGCCACATCAATCAATCAATACAATAGCTAAGGGGCCCATAGAGATATAATAGGGGCACATAGAGATATAATAGGGGCACAAACTCTGAGACTTCAACTTACGTACAGATTCCTAGCAGCAGCCACCACCTTTGGATCAGTGTTTTCCGACAGCGAGAAAGCAGCAAACATGCGTCACTATGGCAAACTGATTTGTATTCCACATGGAACGCTCGGTGGAGAGTTGGAGGTAATCGCAGATGAGAGATGCTTTTTATTTTTTTTAAAAAGAAATGTTTGTTTTTCTGCCCACCCTCTCTTTTCCTGCACATCACTTCAAGGGTTTTTAATTAAGCCAACACCTGATTATGACTTTGGCAGCCAAATTATAGTTTGCAGGGTCTTTATCACGAGAGATGATTGTTCTCCAGGGCTAGCATCTATTCTGTGCTGCTCACTGCTAAAATCTAAGTGACAGGCATGTGTTTAATTCCACGTGCCCATAAGAGGGAGGAGGGGAACAGAAGTTTCTTTTTTTAAATACACCCCCCCCCAATACACACACACCCAGGCATGCATTTTTGCTTCCCTCCTCAGCATTTAACTGTAGGAGAAATTCTATATGGGATGTATACTGGCTAAGGGGGATTTAGGAATCTGCAGTGGTGCCGCTCCTTTGGGGCAACACCAGCTACAACGGCAGCACGAGCAAAACACCAACATAACACTCTCAGTGTGCCAGTATATTGACTAAAGGGAGCAGGACTGGGGTGGGACAACAGAGAAGCCCACATACTCCATATCCTTTTGCTTCTTTGCGACACCACTGTGAATGGCACCAGGCCTGGTGCTGGAATTCCTTTTCCATTCAAAAACGGCTGCCGTTGCCTTGAGGATGACACCCCTGCCCACATCGACGCCACTCAGTAATGTTTTGTTGTTGTTGTTCAGTTGTGTACGACTCTTCGTGACCCCATGGACCAGAGCATGCCAGGCCCCCCTATCCTCCACTGCCTCCCGCAGTTTGGTCAGACTCATGCCAGTCGCTTCGAGAACACTGTCCAACCATCTCATCCTCTGTTGTCCCCTTCTCCTTGTGCCCTCCATCTTTCCCAACATCAGGGTCTTTTCTAGGGAGTCTTCCCTTCTCCCTGTCTGGCATGAGTAATGTCTGGCAGCCCCCAAAATAGGGGCAAAGTGTGGGGTGGGTTTTAAGGGGTGGAAGAGGATACATTAATTGCAATATATCCCTCTAGGAGTTTCAACATCCCATCCTCGGCAGCAAAATTAAAAGCATAGGGATTGGGCAGCAAGTCCAGCTACGAAGTCCACTTACCTCTGTATAGCTAGACAAAATTTTATTTGCATCAGCTGATGGTCATAGAAACAATAAAACATTACAGTATACACAAGAAAAAGGAAGTTTAGTATAAAAGCACCGTTTAGGGTCCTGAATCAACAGTCAGAAAGTGGCCCTTATTCTGATTGCCCCTGCTAAGAAACTAGCAACCTTTGCTGTTATCTGCTCCATTTGGTGTGACAGGAGAAAAGACACTGGCACAGTGGTTGTGCGCCCTGGGGTGGTCATTACAAGAGAGGGGTGAAGATCTCGTTCCTCAGGTCTTTGTAGAGAGTGCAAGAGAGGAGGACGTGAGCCCCTGTTTCAGTGCTACCATCTCCACAGGGGCAAAGGTGTTTCTCATGCGGGATCTTTTGGAATTGGCCCTCAAGTAAGGCAGATGGCAGAACATTCAGTCTTGCTAGTGTGAAAGCATGTCTGTATTTTGGGATAACTAGTAAAGGTAATGCTTTTGAATTATGAATTATGAATTGTCCTTCCAGTGAGCACTCAGGGCTGATTTCTTTAAGGATGGATAGGTTTGATCTTCTTGCAGTCCATGGGACTCTCAAGAGTCTCCTCCAGCACCATAATTCAAAAGCATCCATTCTTCGGCCTTCTTTATGGTCCAGCTCTCACTTCCATACATTACTACTGGGAAAACCATAGCTTTAACTATACGGACCTTTGTCGGCAAGGTGATGTCTCTGCTTTTTAAGATGCTGTCTAGGTTTGTCATTGCTTTCCTCCCAAGAAGCAGGCGTCTTCTAATTTCGTGACTGCTGTCACCATCTGCAGTGATCACAGAGCCCAAGAAAGTACGGTAAAATCTCTCACTGCCTCCATTTCTTCTCCTTCTATTTGCCAGGAGGTGATGGGACCAGTGGCCATGATCTTAGTTTTTTTTTATGTTGCGCTTCAGAAAAACAGTGACTTACATAGACTTACAAAAACATACATCCTGAGAAGGCAAGATTTATAGCATGGTGGGTGTTCAGACATTCATCCCTTTTGGCATTTATGGCTCACTTCTGTGACACAATTCCTGTTTTCATCTTTAAGCAGCTGAGCCAAATGCAAGGTGGCTTCAGTTTCCTCTTTTTATTTTTCAGGCACAAAACATTTGTGCGAACTGAAAACCAATCCAAAACTCGGTGCAGCGCCACAGACGTATCCACCTGAAAGCATACCATGCATCATGGAGTCATCCGTGAGCAATTTTCACAACTGCCCTTCATTCTTTTAAGTGTCTCCATTGACCTGATGTTCCCTACACACTCATAAAATAAGGTCTTGCCACACGGCATAGAATGAATTCGGGTCCTTGTGCCCTTTAACGGCTTTTACCTGACAGGCTGGTTTCCCTGCTAATCCAATTGTCCTCGCGGCTCAGGCTACGTCTCTACGGAAATCCCGTCAAACGTCTGCCAACACCTCACCGTTCCTGTCTTCCGTTTTCTCGCGCATGCCTCGTGCAAATCACCTCACCCTTCCCACCACGAGCCTCAACAATTCCATATTAAAGTGATAAATTTATGCCATTAAACATTTAAAGAATGATATGACAGGAAAAGGAGAAATGCTGAATGCATATATACTGTTTAAGCATCAAACGCTTACTGTATATGTTCCAATTAAAAATGTTGCATTAAGCTTGATGATGCTGGGCTTTCCATATCTTACTGCTTTCGCTTTTGGAAAGAATGCTCTGTAATTACCACGTATATTAAAAAGGCACCACCTTGTCATTTTTTTGTTCCATCTCTGTTGTCTCCCCTTGAATTTTATGGCACCATGAGTTTGTCAGTGCTTCTAAGTATGCAATATTTAATTTTTACCTCTTCTGAACCCTGCTCAATTTTAAAGACTCCTTTTTCTTTCTGGATTTCCTGCAGCTTAAAAGCCTTTCAGGGATTATTCCTTGCAAACGGATAACCGTCAGGATCTGTCAGCTACCAAGGCCTGAATCAGACAGGACCAGGGCTGGCCCAGCCATTAGGTGGTGGAAGCTCCAAGGCAGCGCTCCCACAGAGAGCCGGTGTGGTGGAGTGGTTAGAGTGTTGGACCTGGGAGAGACCAGGGTTCGAATGCCCACTCAGCCATGAAGCTCATTGGGTAACCTTGGGCCCATCAGCCTCACCTACCATGAGAGATAGCTCAGTTGGTAAAGCATGAGACTCTTAATCTCATGGTTTGTGGTTTGAGCCCCACATTGGGGGGGGGGGAGAAGAAGAAGAAGAAGAAGAAGAAGAAGAAGAAGAAGTTTGGATTTGATATCCCGCTTTATCACTTCCCGAAGGAGTCTCAAAGCGGCTAACACTCTCCTTCCCCTTCCTCCCCCACAACAAACACTCTGTGAGGTGAGTGGGGCTGAGAGACTTCAGAGAAGTGTGACTAGCCCAAGGTCACCCAGCAGCTGCATGTGGAGGAGCGGAGACACGAACCCGGTTCCCCAGATTACGAGTCTACCGCTCTTAACCACTACACCACACTGGCTCTCTGGGAAAGATTCCCACTGTGATGGCCTGGGAGTCAGACTCTGATGCTGAACCTGAGGGATCCCAGCCTGCACAGGATTCCCCGCCTCCAGAACCAGCTGAGCCGGGGCCAGGGCTTGAGCCTGAAGGATCCCCACCTGTGCTGGATCCCCAGGTGCAGGCATCAGCAGAGTCTGCTCTGGCTCCTGATGGGAGGGAGGACCCATTGCCTGCAGGTGCTCCACTCCAAGCCGCTTCAGAGGAAGCTGAGGCATCCCCTGGGTCCAGTAACCCACCAGCCTCTCCTGAGCTACAGAGGCTCAGGGCAGAGAGGCGAAGGGAGTTAAGTGTCTGCAGGAGGAGTGCTCGCCTCCAGGCCCGGAGGAGAGGCGAGTATCCAGAGGATCGGGGCGGCCCTAAGCATAGGGCCAGATAAAAGCCAGCCAGACCCAGCCCAAGTTGCGTGAGCAACTTAGTTGCAAGCGTGTGCTCAACCTGCAACCTTGTGCCTGAACCTGCCTTGGACCTTGACCTGCTCCCTGCCTTGCTCCCCGCCGGACTGACCTCCTTTGGACCCCTAGACCCAGGACTGGACTTGGACCTCGCTTCATGGACAAACCCTTGGGGCCAGCACAGTTTGCTCACGCCACACCCGCACTCCCCCTTCGCTGGGGTGCGTTCGGGAGGAACTACTAGCCATGGCTGACCCAGCGGCTGCGCTGGTGGCATTGGCCCAGGAGAACCAGGCCTTGACCCACACCGTGCAGCAGCTAAGCAATGTGGTTACGGCGCTTCAGCAGCGTTTGGATGCCTTACCGGCTCCTGGGGCCGCCGCCCCAGCTCCTGGCAAGTACCCAGTGGCCCTGCCAGAGAAATTTGATGGGTCCCCAGCCAGCTTTCCCATGTTTCTCGCCCAGGCCAAGCTGTATATTCAGGGGCGAGCTCGGGATTTCCCCGACGACCGCACCAAGGTGCACTTCCTGATCAGCTTGCTGAAGGACCAGGCGGCCAAGTGGGCGCTGCCGCTGCTCCGGCAAGACTCCCCCTTGCTGACAGACTATATGGGGTTTTGCAAACATCTGGAAACCACGTTTGCCAACCCTCAGAAGGGGAGTCAAGCCAATCGGGCAATTCGGCGGTTGAAACAGGGCAAGTCCACAGTGGCCACCTACGCCACAGAATTTCGGCTGCTGGCGCAGGACTTGACCTGGAACGACTCTGCACTGCGGGACCAGTATCTCGAGGGACTTTCAGACGAGATACTGGATCAGCTGGCCACGTTGGATCGCCCTGCCACACTGGATGCCCTCATCCAACGGAGTCTGCAGATAGATGATCGGTTGGAGGACCGTCGCCAGGCCCGGGGCCGCCGGCACTCCGGCCTCCCAGCGCCGGTGCTTCCCTGCAGTTCCGTGGCCAGAGCTGAGTCATTGGAGGAGCCGATGCAGCTCGGGGCAGCGCGGCCTCGCCTTTCCCCCTCGGAAAAGACTCGGCGTCGGGAGGGGAACCTGTGTCTCTACTGCGGTGGGAGTGGACACTACGCCCGAACCTGCCCTGAGAAACGCCAGCCGCAGGTGAAACGGCCAACCCCAGTAGCCGATGGCCCAGGCTACCTGGGGCCCCAAGCATCGCATGATGGGCCCTCACCAGTGGAATTGCAACACCTCATGATACCGGTGCGTTTATACCCCCCCGGTGGGCCCTGGATTCTCACTCACGCTCTGGTGGATTCGGGGGCAACCCGCTCCTATATGGACTCTGCCTTCGCCACTCAGCATCAGGTGCCGCTTCAGAACAAGCCAGAACCAGTACAGGTGGAGGCAATTGACGGACGGCTCCTACGCTCGGGCGCGGTTACTCGGGAGACCCAGCCCTTGGTCCCGTGCTACCAGCAGCACCGGGAGGTGCGAACCCTGGACATTGCCACCATGCCCCGGTTTCCCCTGGTGCTTGGGATGGACTGGCTGGAGTCGCACAATGTTCAGATCGACTGGGTCAATCGGACTGTACGCTTCCCAGACCCGGGTCCCCATGCTCAGTCCGAGTTAGTAGCAGCTGCCCCCATGGGGCAGGCTGTGTCAACGCTCCCTGCCGTGTACCAGGATTATTTAGACGTGTTCGAGGAACAGGGAGCAGACCAGCTGCCACCTCATCGGTCCTTCGACTGCGGCATAGACCTCCAGCCTGGGGCGCCCCTGCCTGTAAGCCGCCTATATTCTCTTTCGGAGCCAGAGCGTGAAGCCTTGCAGGACTTCCTTCGCAAGAACCTGGAACGCGGGTTCATTAGGCCCTCTACCTCACCCACTGCCGCTCCTGTACTCTTCGTTAAGAAGAAGTGTGGGGAGCTTCGCCTCTGCCATGACTACCGGGCCCTGAATAAGATCACCATCCCAGACCGGTACCCCTTGCCCCTTATTGCAGAATTGCTGGAGCGGGTGCAGGGGGCGCAGATGTTCACCAAACTGGACCTCCGAGGGGCCTACAACTTGATTCGGATCCGTGCCGGGGACGAGTGGAAGACAGCATTCGGGACCCGGTATGGGCAGTTTGAATACCTGGTTATGCCGTTCGGATTATGCAACGCGCCCGCCGTGTTTCAACGGTACATCAACCATGTGTTCCAGGACTTGCTAGACAAATACGTGGTGGTGTACCTAGATGATATTCTGATTTATTCCCGTGACCCAGCCCGTCACGAGAGTCATGTTCGGTCCGTGTTGCAGCGCTTGCGGGAGCACCGCCTGTATGCCAAGCTCAGCAAGTGCGAGTTCCACCAGCGGTCAGTGGACTTCCTTGGACACCGACTCTCCCCTGACGGGGTGCAGATGGACCCTGGGAAGGTGGCTGCGGTTCGAGAGTGGGCAGCACCCCGGAACCGCAAGGACTTACAGCGGTTCCTAGGGTTCGCCAACTATTACCGGACCTTCATTGCAGATTATGCTCATCGCACCACCCCATTAACCCGACTGCTGCGCCCCAAGACGCCCTTCTCCTGGGATGAGGAGGCTGAAGTGGCATTTCAGGGGTTGAAAGCCTGTTTCCAGAGGGCGCCGATTTTACAGCATCCTGATCCCTCTCGTCCCTTCGTGGTGGAGACTGATGCCTCCAGTACGGCTCTCGGTGCCATCCTGTCTCAGCAACGCGGACCCGATGCGCCGCTGTTACCCTGCGCCTACTACTCCCGGCAGCTTCTTCCGGCGGAGCGTAACTATACCGTGTGGGAGCGGGAACTACTGGCCATCAAGGTGGCCTTTGAGGTCTGGCGCCATCATCTTGAGGGGGCACGACACCCGGTGGAAGTGAGAACGGACCACCGGAATCTGGAGTACCTCCAGACCACCCGCAAGTTGAACCAAAGGCAGATCCGGTGGGCGCTGTTTTTCTCCCGGTTCCAGTTCCGGATCCGCTACATCCCTAGCTCCCAAAACCGGAAAGCGGATGCCCTGTCCCGGAAACCCGAGGACGTCGCAGACACTGTACAGCAGGCAGTACCGACGACTATCTTACCACCAGCCACCTTCCTGGCCACTCAGGAGGCCAAGCCACTGCAGGCTCGGGTGCGAGAACAGCAACGGGTCGACGCTTGGGCTCAGGAACGGCTCCGGGAACTGTCTGACGGGTCATGCCCTCGATATCCAGGGCTGGCCCTGCACCAGGGCCTACTGCTGCACCAGGGTCGTCTATACATCCCACCAGGACCATTGCGGGCTGAGGTTCTCCAGATGTCCCACGATGCCCCAGCAGCAGGGCACTTTGGGCGGTACCGGACCACTCATCTGGTAAGCCGGGAGTTCTGGTGGCCCCGCCTGAAGGCTGATGTGGCACGCTATGTTGCTGGTTGCGATGTCTGCCGGCGGGCCAAGGGTCCTACTGGGCGACCCCCCGGTCTGCTCCAGCCATTACCAGTCCCACCACGTCCCTGGCACACGGTCTCACTGGACTTTGTGGTCGACTTGCCCCCATCTCGTCACTGTACCTGCCTCCTGGTTTTCACGGACCATTTCACTAAGATGGTGCACTGTGCCCCCTGCCCGTCCATACCCACAGCTAAGGAGACGGCTCAACTGTACTTGCAGCACATCTTCCGCCTGCATGGCCTTCCCGAGCGTGTGGTTTCTGACCGCGGCGTCCAGTTCACATCCCACTTCTGGCGAGCCCTGCACCAGACCCTTGGGACGGAGGTCTGTCTATCTTCGGCCCACCACCCGCAGACCGATGGCCAGACGGAACGGGCAAATGCGGTGCTGGAGCAGTACCTCCGGTGTTACTGCAGCTTCCAGCAGGATGACTGGGTCGATCACTTGCCATTGGCGGAGTTCGCCTACAACAACGCAGTGAACGCCTCCACCCAGCAGACCCCGTTCCAGGCCTCCTACGGCTACCATCCACGTTTGTTCCCGGACGTGCTGCCAGCTTCCGCGGTCCCCGCAGTGACAGACTGGCTTCAGGAGCTTCAGTCCCAGCAACAATTATTGATGGAGCAACTGCGCCAGGCCAAGGACGCATACAAGGCCCAGGCTGACCGACATCGTCAGGAGGGGCCAGAACTCCATGTTGGTGATCGGGTGTGGCTCTCTACCCGTCACCTGCATCCTTCTCGGCCCTCACGAAAGCTGGATGCACGGTTTGCCGGCCCATTCACCATCACTGCGCAGGTGTCACCGGTGGCGTTTCGCCTCCAGTTACCTCCATCACTCAAGGTTCACCCAGTATTCCACCGGTCCCTACTTAGTCCAGTCGCCCCGCCCGACGAGTTCCACCCAGACAATCCACGACCGCAGCCAGTTTTGGTTGAGGGGGAGCCTGAGTACGAGGTGGAGCGCATTCTCGACTCACGATACCGCAGGGGGAAGCTCCAATACCTCATCGACTGGAAGGGGTATGGGCCTGAGGATCGTTCATGGGAACCAGCGGAAAACGTCCACGCACCTGCCTGCCTCCGTGATTTCCATGCAGCTTACCCCAGTAAGCCTGGTCCGGCCCCTCGGTTGAGGGGGAGGCCTGGGAGGGGGGATGGTGTGATGGCCTGGGAGTCAGACTCTGATGCTGAACCTGAGGGATCCCAGCCTGCACAGGATTCCCCGCCTCCAGAACCAGCTGAGCCGGGGCCAGGGCTTGAGCCTGAAGGATCCCCACCTGTGCTGGATCCCCAGGTGCAGGCATCAGCAGAGTCTGCTCTGGCTCCTGATGGGAGGGAGGACCCATTGCCTGCAGGTGCTCCACTCCAAGCCGCTTCAGAGGAAGCTGAGGCATCCCCTGGGTCCAGTAACCCACCAGCCTCTCCTGAGCTACAGAGGCTCAGGGCAGAGAGGCGAAGGGAGTTAAGTGTCTGCAGGAGGAGTGCTCGCCTCCAGGCCCGGAGGAGAGGCGAGTATCCAGAGGATCGGGGCGGCCCTAAGCATAGGGCCAGATAAAAGCCAGCCAGACCCAGCCCAAGTTGCGTGAGCAACTTAGTTGCAAGCGTGTGCTCAACCTGCAACCTTGTGCCTGAACCTGCCTTGGACCTTGACCTGCTCCCTGCCTTGCTCCCCGCCGGACTGACCTCCTTTGGACCCCTAGACCCAGGACTGGACTTGGACCTCGCTTCATGGACAAACCCTTGGGGCCAGCACACCCACGTTGCAGGAGGTCAGGCTAGATGACCTGCATGGACCCTCTCAACCAGGGGCAACTTACCCTTGGAGGCTAGTGGCACAGAGCGCCAGGGCGCCAAGTTCTGGAGGACGCCAGGGAAGAGGCAGAGGCTGGACGCGGCATCTCCTGGCATCAGATCGCCGCCCTCGCCAGCCTCTGCCATGCCGGACTGCAGCAGCACCGTGCCCGGAGCCTCCGTCTGCCGTGGCCACCGCAACACAAAGCAGCCAGCTGAGCTGGGAGGCAACATGTCCAGCCTCTGCCTCTTCCCCGCCGGAGGAGCCGCCCTCCAGCTGCTGCCCGCCTCCTCCAGCCCCGACGGCAGCGCTGTCCTCCCTAAAAAAAACTCTGGGAAATGGGGGGAGGGTGCTGGAGGGAGCTTTGCACCAAGGCGCCGGATATGTTTAAGACGGCCCTGCTTCCAACTCTACAGTTCCTTCAGATCTACAGGGCCGAGGCCACTTAAGGGCCTTAAGCACTTTGAATTGTGCTCGGAAACGTACTGGGAGTCAATGTGGCCTTCTCTGCAGTGGCTCCCCGATTGTGGAATGCTCTCCCCAGGGAAGTTTGCCTGGCACCTTCATTATACACCTTTAGGCACTAGGCAAAAATGTTCCCTTTAAACCAGGCCTTTGGTTGATCTGATTTACATTTTCTGCCCTTTTAAAATGTGGGGGTTGGGGGTTGGGGGGAGGGTGTTATTGTTTTGTTATTGTTGTTTTAATTTTGATTATATATTGTCAGGATCTTCCCCAGTACTGCTCATGAGTAACGACAGAGCCTCTTTTGAAAACTAAGGCTATTTATTAAGCATTGCTATTTACAAGCGGAGATGGTCAAAAACATGACCTATCAGAATCCGGAAGTACATTCCTACGGCTACCTGCCCAACACCAAATTTTCGGCACCCTGAAACAATGTCTCCTGGGTCCCCTAGCCCCCCTGCTCTGTGCCTGTGTCGGAAGCTGTGAGCTTCTTTCCGATCTCGTCTGGCTGGTGGTGCTGGGTCTTTCTGCAGCATCACGGAGCCCTTGCTTCGCCCCCTCGCATGGAGACAATTCCTGGGATAGGCTGGAGGAGGAGGAGGAGGAGGAGGAATCCGTTTGCAAAAGGGGCTCGGGTTCCCTATAGCTTAGCGAGCTATCTTCCCTTGAAGAGCAGGCCTCCCTCTCTCACTCTCCTCGCGAGGAGCCGGGCTACTCCTGACATATATTTTGTGGTTTTATGTTCTTCTGATTTTGTTCTGTGAACCGCCCTGAGACTTCCGGGTATAGGGTGGTATATACATTCAATAAATGATAATGATGGTGATGTAGGTCTTTCAGGACTGGTGTTATATGGTCCTGGCGGCTGCTCCCAGCCACCAGTCGGGCAGCCGCATTCTGGATAAGTTGTAGTTTCTGCAGGATGAATGCCTTTCTCCATATAGGAACACAGGAAGGTTCTTTATTCCGAGTCTGACCCTTAGTCAATGTATCTCAGCATCGTCTTCACAGACTGGCAGTGGCTCTTCGAGGTTTCAGGTGGGTGTGCATTCCCAGTTCTAACTGGTGAACGAACCAGGAAACTTCTGCATCCAAACCAGATTCCCTCTCTTTAAGTTGGAGTTCTTCCCTAGGTTGCCCCCTTGCTGGAATAAACAGCCCCAGCCTTGACGAAACAATGTTATGGCTCAAAAAACAAAAAAACCCTGCTGCTGATTCTTGTTCCAGCCTGATATAATTAGGAGAGGAAAAATGTTTCTAATAGCACCAAGCGCCGTTCTCTTTCCCCTGGCCTCCCGCTAATATTTTTCTCCAGCTTTTGAACTCGACTGCTTTGCGCCGTATCAAGTTCAGTACATAGATTTAAATATAATAAGGAGGGCTGCGTGAATTGATTTTCTGTGGAGGTCAGGTTGATAAGATTATATGGGCAGCGAATAAACACAGAGTTTTATTAAAGAGGAGGGGGAGAAATCAAACGCCTATCTGTGTTAGATTAATTAAAGATCCGCTGCAAAGGAAACATCCAAAAGAACATGGAATTTTCCCCAGTGCAGGCAAGCTAATAGCTGAACCTCCTGCAAGATCAAAAGGCGAGCGCTGCGGGCCGAACAATATACAAATTCCTCTCGGAGAAATCGCAGCAGCAGGCAGTGCTGTTCACAAGCACAAAGGTTACTTTGCCCTTCCCCTATTTCAAGGAGAAACCACCATGTAAAATAAACAAACTTTGCAGCAGAACAGCCACTACTAGACTGCTTAATTTTTTACCAGCATTTAACAAGGCAGCGCGAGGGGGCAGGGAGGTTGAAAATGGGGTTTAAATGCTGAGTCACTCCTCATATTTCCAGCTATCCAGCACTATCATAGAATTGTAGAGTCAGAAGGGTCCCCAGTGGTCATCTAGTCCAACCCCCCCACTATGCAGGAATCCCAGCTAAAGAATC
This sequence comes from Lacerta agilis, assembly GCF_009819535.1. Lineage (NCBI taxonomy): Eukaryota > Metazoa > Chordata > Lepidosauria > Squamata > Lacertidae > Lacerta > Lacerta agilis. The sequence goes on along the minus strand of NC_046321.1, from coordinate 5,577,938 downwards.
CCTGACAGGTGGCCATGTAAACTCTAGTTCCAACAATGTTAATTACGCTAATGCAGGGCTTGATGCACAGGTCTGGGCAGGGATTGCCCCCAAAACCTATTAACAACAACAACAACAACAACAACATTTTTGCAACAACAAGGATGCTCTTAGCCCAGAAGATGGCAAGAAGAAAAAGTACCGACCAGAGAAGAGTGGCAGACCAAGCTGATGGAATATGACGAAATGTTAAGATTGATGGGAAAGGTCAGAAACCAGGAAGACCAAATATTTGTGAAACACTGAAATAACTTTTTAACGTATCTGCGAGACCACTGTTAACAGTTGAAATCATTGGCAGGAATACAGTGACACTTGTAAAGTAACATGAACTTTGGATCCTATGGATATATAATAGATAGATTACAGTAAAACATGCAGGAATAAAATTTAGAAATGGAACCCAGGGAGGGAGGGAGGGAGGTCTGAAGGTTCGAGAGAACCTCCCCCCCCCTGTTTCTTTTCTGTTTTTTCTTTGGAATTGTTATGCTTGTGGTGTATAATCTCTATGTAAAACTAATACAAATTATAAGTAATAACAATAATAATATTTTATTCTTTTTCCATATTGAACGTTACATTTGTTACTCAACAGTTATATCCCAATTCAACAAAACTGGTGACTTCTCACTCCCTCAACATCAATGTTTATAACCCAAATTACATACAATTGTGTTATAAGGTTACGCCTTATCCAATTTCACCCTCTTCAACACGTTTCTTAATATATTCTGCTATTTTCTTACACTTCAAGCCCTGCTGTGGTCTTTGCATATGGGAAATAACTTTTTTTAATGAACTATAAAGTGTTTCTTTAAAGGATTCTAAATTTGTGTCTCTTACCAGTGACATCAGTTTTGCCATCTCTGCATCTTCCAAGATTGTCATCAAGCATTTTCCCTTCGAGGGTGTTCTCTCCTCCTTCCCTTTCTGTGCGCAGAGAATCCTTGACCCCAAACCTGTTTCCAGAGCTGCTTATTTTCACTGGTCCTGATCTTGTGCCATTAGCAGAGCCTAGGGCTTGCCGATCAGAAGGTTGGCGGTTCGAATCCCCGTGACGGTGTGAGCTCCCGTTGCTCAGTCCCTGCTCTTGCCAACCTAGCAGTTCAAAGGCACGTCAAAGTGCAAGTAGATAAATAGGTACCGCTCCGGCGGGAAGGTAAACAGTGTTTCTGTGTGCTGTTCTGGTTCGCCAGAAGCGGCTTAGTCTTGCTGGCCACATGACCCATAAGCTGTACACCGGCTCCCTCAGCCAATAAAGCGAGATGAGCGCCGCAACCCCAGAGTCATCCGTGACTGGACCTAATGGTCAGGGGTCCCTTTACCTCTAAACCAGACAGACACCTAACAGGGGAATTTTTTTCATCACCCTACTAGGAGCATGTGTGATGGGCTGCTGCCAAAGGCACAGGAGCAGAGTAAATTTTTAAAAGTGGTACCCTAATAGAAAGAAAAAAAAGAGGGGAATTCCTTTTCTCATATTCTGGGCAAGGTAAGGAAACAGGACCATGGAGAGCGACGAGTGACTCTGAACAGAAACCAGGCAAGAGGAGAGCACACATTGGACCAGTGTATCTCAACCTTTTTCCGACCGTGGCCCCCTCCCGACCTTGTTTCCTTCCTGCTCCCCTCCCATATCTATAGTCAAGGGGGGCATGGGGGGCAGCTGCCGCCCATTAAGTAAAAATCAATACAAATCCAAGGTTCTGCCCCCCCAAAAAAGTCTGCCCCCTAACAAAAATCCTGGCTACGCCCATGCCCCCGTCCCGTCTTACCTGTAGAAAGGTAGCTATTAGGACGTTTTGTCCCACTTACCAACCTGGCAGCTGCATTCTGTTAGGATTCTTTTCCCGTGTTGCAGTCATGGGATTGCTTTTGTCACGTGACGGTGTATGTTTTCATTCCACATTGTGGGAAGTGACGGAGACAGGATGTTTGGATTACTGTGTTTCTGTGATGTAGGACATTTGTCCTTTGTTCTTTCTCTTTGCTGTCAGATGCTGAAGAGAAGAAGAAGAAGAGTTTGGATTTGATATCCCACTTTATCACTACCCTAAGGAGTCTCAAAGCGGTTAACATTCTCCTTTTCCCTTCCTCCCCCACAACAAACACTCTGTGAGGTGAGTGGGGCTGAGAGACTTCAAAGAAGTGTGACTAGCCCAAGGTCACCCAGCAGCTGCATGTGGAGGAGCGGAGACGCGAACCCGGTTCACCAGATTACAAGTCTACCGCTCTTTACCACTACACCACACTGGCTCTCATAAGAGGAAGGAGCTGAGTTACGATGCTCCAAGTGTGTATATGTAAATAAACGTAGGTTAGCCAAAATGCTGCGCTACTGAGTCTGTACACTGACTGCCTATACTCTGCTGATCCTGAAGTGTGCTGATGCTTCTGAGGTATCAGTCGCTATGATGTTCGGGCTGGAGAAAGATATCCCGAACAAACAACCAGGAGGGAGAGAACATGTCAGTCGGGCATGTGTCTCTGCCGGACTCCTACTCGTGTGTAGGACCTCTAGCTGCAGCTTCCAGCCTGTCTTCAAGGACAGCCCCAAGTACAGTGCACTGCAGCAGTCAAGGTGGGAGGTCACCAAAGGGGAAGGGCCATAGTTCAGTGGTTAGAGAATCTGCTTAGCCTGCAGAACTTCCTAGGTTCATTCCCCAGCATCGCTAGGTAAGATGGGGAGGGAACCCTGTTTCTGAAACCCTGGAGAGCTGCTGAGCTTCGTGGACCAGTTTTCTGACTTGGTACATGGAAGCTTTCTATGTTCTGTACCTATTGCCACCATGACTTGTAGGCACTGAAAAATTTCTTCATCGTAAGAATTTTGTCAATGCCAACTGGACTCTCCTTCCTTGAAGGTTTTGTATGCAGAGGTTGGATGGCCAACTGTCGTTGATGCTTTGGTTGAGATTCCTGCATTGCAGGGGGTTGGACTAGATGACCCTTGGGGATCCCTTCCAACTTTACAGTTCTATGATTCTATAATTAAGTGTAGTGTTTGTTCATTTTAACACAGGCTGGACACAGTGCTGGATAAACACAATGCCACATAATCTTCATGTATACAGGGTGATGTGCATGAAAGCAGAACAGCAGGATTTCGGTCCAGCTCTCACTTCCAGAATATCTAATAGTGCTGGTCATGGGATCCTTCCAGCGGAAATGCTCAACAGTGATTAGAGGAGCTGCTCAGGGAGGGAGAAATTGCATGGAGAGAAAAAAACAAACACATTCAAAGCAGAGTCATTTTAACATGATAATTCGGGGACAATGCATCGTTTCGCATAGCCACAAGGGTACCCATACCACGTGGTTATGACAATAAATAATGTGGCTTTTGTATAGGCATTGCTAATTAATTGGAACAAATATTTGTTGCATTAGATCTAATGTGAGCATGCAAAGAGAGAAAAGGCACTTCACAGCTGGGATACAAACTAAGAATATCTTGTCTGCTTTGAGGAGCAGCTGTGAAGGGGGAAAGGAAAAGGGGAGACACGGAAGCAGTTCTTATTAAACCAAAACACCCTTGACTGCATTGAGAGATTTATTTTTGGGAATACTAACAGCATAGGGAGATAGGAAGGCACCTTGGTATAAATCAGGCTGTTGGACCACCTAGTTCAGCATCATCTGCAGTGATTGATTTTTGTTCTCCAGGGTTTCAGACTGGGGACACTCCCAGTTCTGCTGCAGATGGTTAGTTCTGAACCTGGGAACTTCTGAAGGCAAGGTTTCCTGATAGGTTCTGCCTTCCATGAAGATGTGGGGGAATCCAGAAACTTCCCCACATTGCGTAGACCCAAATCAGCAATAAATAAATAATGCCGCTTTTCCACGAAAGTGATTCCAAGTGACTTACAGAAACAATTCCGCACATACCTGACAACAGAGAAGCAGCAATGAAGTTTGCTGTGTCTTGGCTGAATCCAGCGGTCTCCATCATGCTATCAAATCATGGTGCTCTGTGTCTGCCGACACCCAGTCTGAAACTGAGAGTTTGAGACTGTGTGCGGGCAAAATGGATTTGCTGTTTGGCTGAATGCATCTCCAAATCATCCACATAGAACACACTGGTTTGAACAATCCATCCTTTTTCCCAAGGAATTCTGGAAATCGTAGCTCTGTGGGGGGAATAGTGGTCTCCTCACTAAGTTCAACATCCTAAGCAAGCTATAAAAGGTAAAGGTAAAGAACCCCCGGACGATTGAGTCCGTGCAAAAGTGACTATGGGGTTGCTGCACTCATCACACTTTTCAGGCCAAGGGAGCAGGCATTTGTCCACAGACAGCTTTCCAGGACATGTGGCCAGCATGACTAAACCAATTCTGGCACAACAGGACACCGTGACAGAAGTCAGAGTGCACGGAAATGCTGTTTACCTTCCCGCCGCAGCGGTACCTATTTATCTAGCACCACTGTGCTTTCCAACTGCTAGGTTGGCAGAAGTTGGGATAGAGCAGGGGTCCCCAAACTAAGGCCCGGGGGCTGGATGTGGCCCAATCGCCCATGGATGGTCCAGGAATCAGTGTGTTTTTACATGAGTAGAATGTGTGCTTTTATTTAAAATGCATCTCTGCGTTATTTGTGGGGCATAGGAATTTGTTCATTATTTTTTTTCAAAATATAGTCCAGCCCCCCACAAGGTCTGAGGGACAGTGGACCGGCCCCCTGCTGAAAAAGTTTGCTGACCCATGGGATAGAGCAATGGGAGCTCACCCCATTGCGTGGATTCGAACCGCTGACCTTCCGATCGGCAAGCACAAGGGGCTCAGGGGTTTAGACCACAGCGCCACGCATGTCCCTACAATCCATAACAGCGTTTTAAATGTAGGGCGTGTGGTTGTGGCCTGGCCCTCCAGACAGAGACACGTTCGGGGACCGAGGTGCTTGTTGGAACATTTCTTGCAAAGCTCCTCTTAGATTTCAGTTGGCCCTGCACAGCAGAAGTTCTCAGCCGATTGTGCCCTCAAGATTTTGGTTCATTTCAAAAACTGTGAACTTGGGACTAAGACCAAGAGAGACAAAAGTAGGATTTATTCATCCTGCTCTGCAATAAGTAAGCAACTCCTAACACTGAGGCTGCTCCATTGCACAAAGGCCACTGATGGTTGGAAAAAATTGCTGTCATTGCACTGGGCATTTGCAAACGAACATGGCTGAAATGAAGAAAGGAAGGGAATATAAAGATATAGATATTTGCCTGCAACACGCAAACTGTGGATGGCAGGGGGGGGGCGCAAGGCATTGGGTTGAAACAATGAGCATACTTGAGCCTGCGGTGGACCAAGGCAGAACACTAAATAGTTCTGATTTAACTGGAGTTGCCAGTATATCCGACTCAAAAATACACGATTGTAACAGCTCCTTAGTGTGTCTTTCCATTTTCATTTTGAAAAAAAGGGATGGCGGATAATAAACCACAGCAACATCCCATGAGCTCAGAGGGTTTAATGAAGAATTAAGGCGGTTGTAACCGCACAGCTGAAATAATAGGAAGGAAATTGAATTATTCTCCCCATATTAAATGCATATATTCTTGAGCAATTCTGCCAAAATTACTTTGCTAACCCGCGGTGTGAAATATAGGCTGTTTTCGCTGGGGTGCATTAAACAAAGAAGGCTGCTTCTGTGCAAGTGGATTTGGAGGGGATGGAAGAGGAGGAGGAGGAGGGGGGGGTGCACTCAGGATGAAGAAGCACACCCAGCTTATGGTTATATCGGCTCTAAATTGTCTCACAGCTGTTTCTGGCTCCATTAGACGGAAGACCGGGTTAATTTATGGAAGTCATTTTTAACAATTTGATTGTTGGTATATATCTGCTGAATTGATTGGTTGGGGAGACAGATCTTTATTTTTATAATAGCAATAACATCCTTTGCACATTGCTGCTCAATTTATCCCCGATGTTAACAGTGCCAGCCCGCATCTATCAATTTATAATGGGGAGGGGGGGAGAAATACGCTGCTATTTCTTAATTAGCTGTCTAATTGTGAGGGAGCAGGCCCACTGCACCAGCAGATCAGCCTGGCCGGACAAACTTGGAAGCTCACATAAAACCACTGGGTATGCATGCAAAGAGAAGGCAGTAGTCCTCACTGGACTGTGCTGGGGTCCATAGAATGCTTACCGGTATTCCTCAGTGGGAAAATCAGCAATAGGCGATAAACTGCCCATGAAAGGCAACTTATCCAGAATGCGGCAGCTAGACTGGTGGCTGGGAGTGGCCACCAAGACCATATAACACCGGTCCTGAAAGACCTACATTGGCTCCCATTATGTTTCCAAGCACAATTCAAAATGTTGGTGCTGACCTTGAAAGCCCTAAACGACCTCGGCGCAGCAGACCTGAAGGAGCATCTCCACCCTCATCGTCCAGCCCAGATGCTGAGGTCCAGCTCCGAGGGCCTTCTGGCGCTTCCCTCATTGCAGGTAGTGAAGTTGCCCTGTGGAATGCTTTCCTGTCATTTCATTCATTCATTCATTGAATTTATATACTGCCCTATACCAAGAGGTCTCAGGGCAGTTCATAAAAAAAATCATAATCTATAAAATCACAATAAAAACAATACTTCAATAATGCAGCCCCCCCAAAAAGAGACACATTTTAAAGTGTATAAGGTGTTAATCAGGTCAGCCAAAGGCCTGGTTAAAAAGGAATGTTTTTGCCTGGCGCCTAAAGGTGTATAATGAAGGTGCCAGGCGAACTTCCCAGGGGAGAGCATCCCACAGATGGGGAGCCACTGCAGAGAAGGCCCCGTTCTCGTGTTGGCACCCTCCAGACCTCTTGAGGAGAAGGCACACAAAGGAGGGCCTCAGAAGATGATCTCAGGGTCTGGGTAGGTTCAAATGGGAAGAGGCGGTCAGATGTCTAGGAGATAATAACTTTTATATGACTTTTAGAAGACATCTGCAGGCAGCCCTGTATATGAAGGTTTTGGTGTTTGATGTTTTATTATGCTTTTGTATGTGTTGGAAGCCACCCAGAGTGGCTGGGGCAACCCCAGTCAGATGGGCAGGGTACATGTAATAGAATTATTATTGCCCCGTTACTCATCTTCCCCTACAACATGCAGCCACAGGATGGTGTTGGGTGCATTCTAGGTCACACTGACCATAGGAAGCTCCTTTATACTAAGGCAGGCCATTGGTCCATCTAGCTCAGTACTGCTTACACTGACCGGCAGCAGCTCTCAGACGTTTCAGACAGGGGTGTCTCTTAGCCCTACCTGGAAACCCTGGGTGTTGTCCCTGGAGCATTCTGTGCGCAAACTTGTGCATCAGTTCTTAAACTGAGTCAGTCTGTGCAGACAGTGAGACCCAACCAGTTTGAAGAGGGAGTGTGTCCGAGCACAGAGATTTCCAAACTTCCTACCTTCAGGAAATCCTTTCCACAGTAGCTTCTGAAGAACACCTGAACATTTCCCCTAGAGCCTGCTGCATGCTGTATCTTTCAGGGCTCAAGCTCAGTTGGTAGCAAGCTTCCAGGATCTCCAGGAACACCATTTTCAAACTACTGCCCAAACTATTGCCCCATACAATGCTGCAGCCCATTGAACTATGGTTATAGAATTCAAACTGTACGCACTCTTGTAATGGGACCTGGTGTTATTAACAGGACTATAAGATATGCAGATGACACAACTTTGATGGCAGAAAGTGAGGAGGAATTAAAGAACCTTTTAATAAGGGTGAAAGAGGAGAGCGCAAAATATGGTGTGAAGTTCAACATTAAAAATACTAAGATCATGGCCACTGGTCCCATCACCTCCTGGCAAATAGAAGGGGAAGAAATGGAGGCAGTGAGAGATTTTACTTTCTTGGGCTCCATGATCACTGCAGATGGTGACAGCAGTCACAAAATTAAAAAGATGCCTGCTTCTTGGGAGAAAAGTGATGACAAACCTAGACAGCATCTTAAAAAGCAGAGACATCACCTTGCTGACAAAAATCCGTATAGTTAAAGTTATGGTTATCCCAGTAGTAATGTATGGAAGTGAAAGCAGGACCATATAGAAGGCTGATCGCTGAAGAATTGATGCTTTTGAGTTGTGGTGCTGGAGGAGACTCTTGAGAGTCCCATGGACTGCAAGAAGATCAAACCTATCCATTCTGAAGGAAATCAGCCCTGTGTGCTCACTGGAAGGACTGATCCTGAAGCTGAGGCTCCAATAGTTTGGCCACCTCATGAGAAGAAAAGACTCCCTGGAAAAGACCCTGATGTTGGGAAAGATGGAGGGCACAAGGAGAAGCGGATGAGAGAAGATGAAATGGTTGGACAGTGTTCTCAAAGCTACCAACATGAGTTTGACCAAACTGTGGGAGGCAGTGGAAGACAGGAGTGCCTGGCGTGCTCTGGTCCATGGGGTAACGAAGAGTCAGACACGACTGAATGACTAAACAACAACAACAACAAAGGTAGGAATGTTTATACAGGTTTGCCAAGCAGGGCTTATTAACAGGGCTATATGCACCTCATTGGCAGAGGTCTTCATACAGAACCACCAGAAGCAAGCGAAGGCATTTCTATATCACAAAATCTTTCCTGGGCACATGCGTGTATTTTCCCACTCCCTTATGCTGTGGATATATTGACTTCTTTCCATGTGTTACCCAGCCACCCACAAAATTGGTTTGTTTTAATGGACTCATAGAATTGTAGAGCTGGAAGGGACCATGAGGGTCATCTAGCCCAAACCCCCTGTTATGCGGGATCCTTTTGCCTGATCTTGGGCTCAAACCCAAATCCCTGTGCTCCACTGACTGAGCTATCCCAGCTGGCTTCGATTGCTTTGAGTGTGTATCTAAAGAAAGAAAGAGAGGAAGGGAGGCAGGGAGGGAGTCTAAGAGACTTCATATAACAACAAGCTTTTCGGAGATAGGCCAAGAGGTGATCTGTAAAACTGCAGGATATTAACATGTTGTTTATCTAAAGATTTTTATCCTACCTTTTCACCCTGAATACAGAGTGCTCAGAGCAAGTCACATCAGATTAAAAAACAAGATGCAACAATAACAGATCTATTGATTTGCAACGTGCTTTGTATTTGGCTTGTTTTATTGTGTGTGCAGTTTTATTGTTGATATTAGGCTGTTTGCCACCATAATAATTTTTTTATTAATTTGGGAAGTGTATATGTGTGTGTGTGTATCCCTTTAATGAACAGCAATTATTTGTGTTAGGGATGAATAATTTGTATCATACATGCATACATAATTTTATTTGCAGGCTCAAGGTAGCTTACATCATAAAAACAATGCATTTTAAAAGTAGTGAAACAATAAATAAAACATTAAAAAATACAAAACCAAACTGAACAACTGTTTACTTACAAGCTCTTCAAAGGTCAGATTCATGTGCTTTATCCATACAGCAGTCAGAAAACACAAGCAGTAAAACTTGACTTATTTACAGTGGTGAAAGTTCCTAAGTTATTGGTATAGGCACATAAGAATGGCTTGTAAAAGCTGTGTAATCTGAGCTAGGAGCAACCAGCTCAAAGCTCTTTACACACTGAGCTTCTCAGGTAGACTGAGGTACAACAATATGCATGATTACCTTCTTCCCAATGTTAGGGTGAGTGACTTAGTTAAGCCTGGCAGGACAGCTTACTCTATGGCATTAACCCCTTCATGCATTAACTACATTTAAGCATATTGGTTGCATAAGGCCATATCCCACACAAATGCCAATTCAGGATTTCAACCAGTAGCCATTTGCTCCAACTGAGCTTTAAAGAGCAGATTTTCATAGGGAAAGCTCTGGAGCTAAAAAAGAAGAAGAAGAAGAAAAAGGGGAGGTTCTCAGACACAGAGCTTTAAACTGCAGACCATGTCTAAAAGGAATGGAGGACAGGGAAGTGTGCATAAGCCCTCAGATAAGTTCAGAGCCCTTCTGAGACCTGTTCATTTAACTGCTCCCTGGGTTTCTGGCAGAGAGTCTCTCCCACCCCTACCTGGAGATGCCAGGGATTGAATTTGGGGCCTCCTGCCACTGAGCTGCACTCCCAGCAGGCTCACCTTCCCTAGAGCTATTTAAGCAGAGGCTGGGCGGTCATCTGTGCTTGCAAGATTCCAACACTGGGCATAGGGCGGATGACCCGCACGGTCCCTTCCAACTCCAGAGTGCTCCCATCCTAAGCAAACATTGGCACCTGAGAAAGCTTATACAGTCATACCTCGGGTTACGATAGCTGTGGGTTGTGTTTTTTCACGTTACGAACGCGGAAAACGCGGAAAACCGGGTTTCGCTGCGTGCGCATACACAAAAACGTTCTGCGCGGTCTGCACAGAAGCATTCTGCGCAGTTTGTGCATGCGAAGAAGCACGATATCATGCTTTTGCACATGCGCGATATCGCCGCTCGGGTTGCAGACTTTTCGGGGTGCGAACGGCACCCCGGAATGGATCATGTCCACAACCCGAGGTACCACTGTACGTTTCTGCATCCCCCTCCCCAAAGTTCTGTTGGATCCGTGTTGGCGGCTTCCCTCCCGAGCGATGCTATTATCTCTCCCTGAATATTTAGATTGGGGCCAGCACTTCTGGGGCTTGTCAGAGCGAATCAGAACTAGCCGTCCTTCAGCTTGCAATGTGTGGCTTGTAAGCGCCTCTCAAATCTAATTTATTAAAAACACATTTGTCTTTGAGAGCATCAGAACCCTGATTAATTTTCCAGCGCCCGGGCTTTATTTAACGCCGCAGGTTGGATTGTCATTTCTGATTTTTCCAAAGAATGCCTGATTGATAGAAGCTACTGAGAAGGTGTTCATGGGCTGCATTGTTCTTGTCAAGGAAGGAAAGGGGGGGGGGGGACGACTTGTTGATGAAAATAGCAGAGTGTCTTTTGTTATTGGGCTAAGTCATCATACTAATGGTTCCAGGAAGGGGAGGGGGGAGGGGGGGACACGACGATATAAGTAAGTAAGTAAATCACACACCGCGTTAATGTTGTGCAAGAGGTACGGTGAGCAATTTAATTGCTCTGTTCACACGGCACCGTTCTGTTTCTTTAATTTATCTTTACCCCCCACAATGCGAAGACATTGCTCTGTTCTCCTTGGCGCATCCTCTTGCTGGGGTGTAAATCCATGTAAATGAGGGTTTTCATCTGAAAAAATAACTCTCCGCTTTAATGGCTAGCTCCCTTAAAAGGAATTTTTCATGCCTCTCGTAGCTGGGCCCTTTAACTCCCCCAACACAAACTGCAGCAGTTCCCTTCGCTTAAAAGTGAGGCATGATGTTGTCATCGTCTGTCTCGGGGGACAATGGAGTGTGCCTCTGGGGGTCAAACTGTTGCATTAGCAGCACCAGAGTGACTTCCCTGGGGCGCAAGCTCCGACGAACCCCACCCCTCAATTACTAAAATCATGTCCAAAAGGGTACAGGGGTGGAACCAACCCCCCCTCCAACTCGGTTCGCCTCAAAACAAACCCCTCTGACTTCAAGGCCTTATTAGTACAGTGGTGCCCCGCTAGACGAATGCCTCACTAGGCGAAAAACTCGCTAGACGAAGGCATTCGTCTAGCGGGAGGCTGCCCCGCAAGACGAAAACGTCTATGGGGCTGCCTCGCAAGACGAAAATTTTTCATCTTTTTTTTTTCGTCTAGCGAAAACCGCGGTTACATTGCCGCTTCGCTAGACGAAAAACCCACTAGACGAAAATACTCGCAGAACGAATTATTTTCGTCTAGCGGGGCACCACTGTAATGAGAGTCTTTTCCCAGCTTTCGTGGCCTGGTATCCTCACTACTCTGGGTTACTGAAATGAACAACCTCTTGCCTACAGTAAAGGGCCTCCCTCAGCTCGGATCCCCACTGTCTCGATTTGCCTCACCTCTCTGGCAACCTCGTGGCACTCTAGGTTTTCACCATCTAACCCTTTTCTCTGTGACTCTAGGACACAAACTATCACCTCCCTTTCCTCAGGTAAGTTTTGCCCTTTCTTGAGTCCAAACCTCTGTGAGATTTGATACCCTGCTAGACCAATCATGATGATTCCTCCTTGGCACCAAAAAGAACTGAACTTTATTTTCTAGAGAACATAGCTGATGTAAAGATTCATGCATTCACAATCTTAGTTGTAGTAATACAGAAACATCTTTCAATCTATAGTTTCATGTTAAACTAATCCTAACCTAAACCACCACTATCCTGGCCCCACACCCTTCTTCTTCCCTGGCTCCACACACACCTTCCCTCTTCTCAACTGTCAAAACGGCTGTTCCCTCCCGTCCTGCCCCCAGTTGAAGGTGGATTAACTCCTTCTGAGCCAGGAGGTAATAACTCCTCCACCCTAGGACCAATCCGTCACACAAGCCTGGCCAGTGTGTGTGGAGGTCCTGATTTGCCCAGACAACAAGCGCTCCCTCCCGGCCTTGTTGGTGTGGTCCAAAGAAAAGCAGAGCAATACATTTGGCAGCAGCTTGGAGTTGCTGTAAGGAGGTGTACAATGCACCATCCAACCACCTTAGGGACTCCACTCCAGATTTGTGTAGGGTTTACTCCTTAGCCATTACTTCTCCTGAAGATAGCCTGCAAGGCAGCGGAGGTTTAGGACCAGAGTTTCCTTCTCCTGGATGGGATGCCTTCCCAGGCTCTTTGGCCTCATCCGGCCCTCACTTCCCTCTATGGCACGTGAAGAAACTGCCTCCTTGGCCACTGGACCCACTATTGATCTGGTCCTCTCCGGAGCCTGTCTTCACATGCAGGGGAAGTCCCTAACTCACCGAGGGTTGGGGACCCGATTAGTGGGACATAAATGTAAAAATCAAGAATGAATATAAATGAATATAAAATCTGGGATTCGTTTGATTATCGGATAATTTGTATAATTTGGTTTGATTGGAATTTTTAAAATAAATATTATTATTTTAAAAAAAGAAAGAAAGAATGAATATAAATGAATTGGCATGGAGTTGAATATAATGAATGAATTGAATGAATATAAATGAATTGGCATGGCCTACCTGAGAGCCAGGAAGGGGTGGAGCCTCCAGCTCCCACAGCAGTCTTCGCTGCTGAAGCCACACAGCTCCAAGTGGCAGTGCAAAGTCTTCCTGACCAGGGGTAGATTGAAAGGTCTTTGGGCTGATTCAGAAGAGCTCTTCTGATGTGACCTCCTGTCCGGGGCATGCCCATTTCCTCATCAAATTGGCTGTGTTGCAAAGGTCACACACACACCTGAAGCGGAATTAGGAGGGAGAGATTTCTTTCAGAAACACAGCCTAGAGATGTTTTTAATAGCAGAGGAAATAGCCTATGCATAGAAATGGGCATCTTTACAGGTAATCAGCCAGTCACATCCTGATGGGCCGCAGAAGAGAACATTTCCCCCCCAGGTAGGAGATCGCAGCGGTTTGCATAGCCTGCGGTGTGAGCTTAGTATTAGCGGAGCATGGTTCTCAAAGAGTCCGGAGCTCCGAACACTTTATAGCCTGGACCCCTGTGCTAAATGAACTCTGCAAGTTGATACAATCAATGCAAATGCCCTTATTTGCATAACCCTTTCCCTTTCATTTGCATATCCTCACCTCTTCAGAGTTGCCGTCCCTTTTTCTTAAGAACAAGATGGGTAGCCATCTATCCCAGGGGTCAGCAAACTTTTTCAGCAGTGGGACGGTCCACTGTCCCTCAGACCTTGTGGGGGGCTGGACTATATTTTGAAGGGGAAAAAATGAACGAATTCCTATGCCCCACTTATTTGCACTTATTTGCAAAGCTGATAAAGGATTGTCACATCGCCACACAATGCAGGCAAGGACTATAGGGCAAAGGAGAGAAGGCAGCTGCTGTCTTGCGTGAAAATTCTAATCTGATTAATATAGAAATTGCAGTAAGATAATCACATACGGAATCACGCCATTCGTTGTGGCTGTTGGAGGCAGCAACAGCTACCAGATTAGGGCCAAACAAGTGTTTGGACCTTCTGGTGTCTATATATATATATATATATATATATATATATATATATATATATATATATAATATTCTGTTTTCTGCTTTGGGGATGTTGGGCCAAAAAGCAATATACGAATAAAATTAAAAAAATAAAAACTTGTGATCCCCAGCAACTGGTATACACAGATAGGAAATACGAGTTGGTGCACAGGAAGCTTGATACAGGATTAGGCATTCCTCAATGTACCTGGACTCCAACCCATTGATGTGCAGGAGGAGGGGTGGCCAACTTGATGCTGCTTTCAACTTGCTGCAATAGTATTTCATTATGTTCTTTAGCTTTGGTTTATTTTGTTAATTAAAAGAATAAAAGTTATTCAAACAACAATACAGATAAAATACGAAAAGCTAGAAACATATAAAAATGTCATCTTTAAAAAGTAATTAAGCCCTAGCAGAATTAAAACAATATTTTTAAATGTTTTTTTTAAATTAAAATCCAGATAATTAAAACAGCACAGCACTATCAAAACCCTTTGCTTAAAAAACAACAACAGTCAGTTCCCATAGGCCTGCCGGAATAAAATGGTCCTCACCTGCCAGCGGAAAGAAAGCAAGGAAGGCACCAGTCTAGCTTCTTTAGGGAGGCAGTTCCAAAGTCTGGGAGGAGCCAACACCAAGAAGGCCCTCTCCTTCGTTCCCATCAAGGTTGGGACTGAGAGAAAGGTGCCCCCTGAAAACCTCAGAGTCTGGGCAGGTTCATATGGGAGACTACAGCAGGGCTTACTTAGTTGAGATTCCTGCATTGCAGGGGGTTGGATTAGATGACCCTTGGGGTCCCTTCCAGCTCTACAATTCTATGATTCTACTTCTTGTGCTGTGACTGCCTCTTTGTAGGAGAATGCATACCCCCTTTAACTTTGTGTACCCCACACATAACTTGGACCGACCGTGTTTCCTCTATCATGAGGCCCTCGGAGACCAATGCTCCTGAAGGGCCCTGCAAAATCTGGAGCCAGTCCTCACATCCTAAATTTTTCCTGGAGCTTACAGCTAATGGTACGGAAGATTAAAAACCGATGAAACAAAGGAAAAACCAAACAGCAGCATACCTTTGCTGTTCAACTAGTTGGGGCGCTGGCAAGGAACACTCTGTTTCTCTATTAACGTTAAATGAGCTCATTCAATCAGCTAATTATGCACAATATACACAGATCTCCGCACCCAGAGCAAGCAAGCATGACAAGGGCAGGCTGCTCAGCTGCATGTAGTTTGAGCAAGCCGCTTTCCAAGGTGAGGAATTCTGGAATTCTGGCCCCGTTTGATTCAATCAGATCTTGGCACGAGTCCAGGAGTCTGCTTTTGCCACTGGCTGGTATCCAACGCTTTGCAGAAATATTAATGACATCTTAGGCTAACATGGCAATATTTTCAAAACTCTCAGACAGGCTAGTAAAAATATCAAAAGTACATTTATTATTATTATTATTTTAAATAGCTGCTTGCTGATGCAAAGAACCAGCCTTGATGACCAAGTTATCTTCCCTGCACTAATTTACACTATCTTAGAAAACAAAAACAGCAAAATTAATGCAAGTCAATTTTTCCAGTGGCTATAATGTACAGAACTGCCCCTGTGATTGTGACCAAGTGTGTCCAGATTTGCCTTGGAAGTACCCTACTCACATCCCGGAATTGTTATGTGTACATTTAAAATTACTGGCATACAGCTAAGCCATACGACAGCATGTACATAGGAATAGAGGAAGAGGAAGGTGAGTCAGACCATTTGGTCCATCTTTGCCAGTACAGTCGTAGCTTGGTTCTCGAATGCCTTGGTACTCATCCGTTTTGGCTCCCGAATGCTGCAGACCCGGAAGTGAGTGTTCCAGTTTGCAAAAGTTTTTAGGAAGCTGAATGTCCGACGTGGCTGACACAACTTCTGTTGAGTGCAGGAAGTTCCTGCAGCCAATCGGAAGCCACGCCTTAGTTTTTGAACTTTTTCGGAAGTCGAACGGACTTCCGGAACGGATTCTGTTCAAGAACCAAGGTACGACTGCACTGTAAACACTGGCCGGCAGCAGCTCTCCAGGGTGTGAGGGCCATACTCAGCACTACCAGCAGATGTCAAGGACTGAACCCAAGACATTCTGCACAGAAAGCAGAGGCACTGTTACTGAGCTACTGCAGCCCTTCTGTAGGAGTCTTAGGACTTTGATAGTCCTTCTCACTTGCTGGATCTTAGCAAACCGTCCTTAGGACCAGTAGTCATGAAGGAGGGATTGCAAGGGGGGATAGCAAAGCTCCTTTTGCAAAGGGGGAAAAGCAAAGAGGAAAAGCCCCATTTTTATGGGGTTCAACTCACATTTCTGCAGCTTCTAAAGGAAAGGGAGCCTTTTCTACAGTTTCCAGACAGATAATCTAATCAGCCAGTCACATGTCGCTGGGGAAACAAACAATCTGCAGCACATTCAACAATGGAGGGCGGGGCTGAAAGGGAGCAGGGACTCTTATCTCTCTCCCGATCTCTTGCTGATCAGCTGCTGAGCGGGGTCCTTTCAACACCCCCCTTTCTCTTTGTAAAATAAAAAGCATGATCCTCTTTTGGCCCCTGGGCAATTCAGCTCCAGGGACCACCATTCGCTCCATAAGACGCACAGATATTTCCCCATACTTTTTAGGAGAAAAAAAAGTGTGTCTTATGGAGCGAAAAATACGGTATATGTAAATTCGGCACTGATTCTAAACCACTCATAAAGATTTATTTTTTAGGAATCCTTAACCCTCTCATAGAATTATAGCTCCGATAGCTAATTTGCAACTAGATGAGTAGGTGGCTGTGGAGTTATAAAATCTTGGCAGGTCTATTGTTCGCAGTGTGGGCATGTGTTATATTTGGGGGGGACATTTCTAAATGATTTTTCTCCTCCCCCTTGGAATGTTGAATTATTTGTTTTGCAAATAAATAATAATAATAATGCCCATCAAACTCACTCCCAATTCATTAACGTAAATCAATAATTCCTAAAGTTATTAACTGGTTGGATGTTATCCATCGCGTTGCTTCCCCTCACCCCCAACCCAGTCAAATGTTCCCCTCATCATTTTGCCAACACTTCCGCTGCAAATTTACACTTCCACAGAACTGTGAAGGGAAACAAATCTCATTATTATTCCCCCCCACCCGCACTTTCCTTTCAAAGCAATCGCTGTGCCATTGTGCCAGCTTACCTGGTATGCAAATGCGATTTTAAAAATCCCTGCCACAGCACCCTGCGGAGAGAACATATGCCGCAGCCTCCAAGTGTGAAGCTAGCAGCTGTGCGGCAGATCGAAATGAAGTCCAGATATGCCAAAATCGCCCAACAAACAAGCCATTGAGAGATCTTTTCAAACCCCCCACTACCGTTGCAATAAGGTTTAATGACAGCAGCTAGCAGGTTGATGCAAAGGTGGGTTTCCTGTAGAAGTTGACAGACACCTTCTTCTCTGTTGCATTCTGGGATTACTGTGTTCCAGTACGTTTCCAGGCACAATTCAAAGTGTTGGTGCTGACCTTGAAAGCCCTAAACGGCCTTGGCCCAGCAGACCTGAAGAAACGTCTCCACCCCCATCGTTCTGCCCGGACACTGAGGCCCAGCGCCGAGGTCCTTCTGTGGCGGTTCCCTCCCTGCGAGAAGTGAGGTTACAGGGAACCAGGCTGAGGGCCTTCTCGGTGGTGGCACCCGCCCTGTGGAATGCCTTCCCACCAGATGTCAAAGAGAAAAACAACTACCAGGCCTTTAGAAGACACCTGAAGGCAGCCCTGTTTAGGGAAGCTTTTAATGTTTGACGGACTATTGTATTTTAATATTTTGTTGGAAGCTGCCCAGAGTGGCTGGGGGAACCCAGCCAGATGGGCGGGGTATAAATTGTTGTTGTTGTTGTTGTTGTTGTTGTTGTTGTTGTTGTTATTCCTGCTCTGCGAATGGCACTGAAAGAGATGAAAATTCGGTGGTGGCCAACTTTTCATTTTCTTTCTACAAGTGTAGCTCCACACGTCAAGCTGAAAGTGTTAGAAAAGGGATGGGGAGGTGAAAAAGTAAAAAAGTAGAGGACCCCTGGGTGGTTAAGTCCTGTCAAAGGCAACTCTGGGGTGCGGCACTCATCCCGCTTCAGGCCGAGGCTTTTGTCCACAGACAGAGAAGTCACCCACGATGCCGAAGGATGCATGACTCTGTAGCTGACCAAAACATGAGAGGGCGATGGAGTGTTCCAAGCTGTAATTTCAGCCACATCAGGCACAGAGAGGATGGCTCAGTCAATCCTAGCACCATCTGCCAAGATACATGTGTAGGGGGGAATCCGGCAGTTTATAAGGTCAGGGCAAGAGACCCACTGACCTTGTTTGCTGATCCAAAGCATATGGGCTCAATAAACGAAGCAATAATTAAGGTTACTACAGCATGTCATTGACCTAGCTGCTTAGCACCAACACTGGGCTTTGGTTCCCTTGAAGCAAGGGCATTTGTAAGGTTTCAGGTGCCAAGAGACACGGAACAGCTAGCTGGCTGTTGCTGTTGCTTCAGTTTCAGCAGCTTGGTGGAAACATGCACATACTAAAGATCCAGAACAGGGGTGGGCAACCTAAGGCCCGTGGGCAGGATGCGGTCCAATCGCCTTCTCAATCCGGCCCGTGGACAGTCCGGGAATTGGCGTGTTTTTACATGAGTAGAATGTGTGATTTTATTTAAAATGCATCTCTGGGTTATTTGTGGGGCATAGAAATTCGTTCATTCCCAGCTCCCCCCCTCCCAATATAGTCCGGCCCCCCACAAGGTTTGAGGGACAGTGGACCAGCCCACGGCTGAAAAAGGTGGCTGGCCCCTGATCCAGAATGTTCAAGTTCATGCACATTTCCTCACGCAAAGCGAAAAGGAGACAAAAGAGCGCATCTTGCACTCATTTAACCTGTGCGATTTCAACCGTATGTGGGTTGGTTGAAATTGCGCAAGTTAAATCCAAGCAAGGCAGAGAGCTTAAAAGTTCTTTTTGCGCCAGTTACCTGATGTACGCGAGATGAGCGCCGCAACCCCAGAGTCGGACACGACTGGACCTAACGGTCAGGGGTCCCTTTACCTTTACCTTAGGGATGCGGGTGGCGCTGTGGGTTAAACCACAGAGCCTAGGGCTTGCTGATCAGAAGGTTGGTGGTTCGAATCCCCGCGATGGGGTGAGCTCCCATTGCTCGGTCCCTGCTCCTGCCCACCTAGCAGTTCAAAAGCACGTCAAAGTGCAAGTAGATAAATGGTTACCGCTCTGGCAGGAAGGTAAACAGCATTTCAATGCGCTGCTCTGGTTCGCCAGATGCGGCTTAGTCATGCTGGCCACATGACCCAGAAGCTGTACGCCGGCTTCCTTGGCCAGTAAAGCGAGATGAGCGCCGCAACCCCAGAGTCGTCCGCGACTGGACCTAAAAGTCAGGGGTCCCTTTACCTTTACCTTACCCGTTGTGGAATATGTTTTTTTTTTCTTTTTAACTCTCTGCTTTGCTTGGGAAGTAGAGGGCAAGGTCCATTTGGTACACTGGCTCTGGGAAGCTCTCGCAAGATCTCGTGGGCCCCTCTTGAGTTCCTGCGATATCTTGCGTAACCATCCCTGGCCTTCCAGAGCTGGTTTTGCTTCCCAAGCAAGATGAGATATGAAATGAAATGAAATGAAATGTGTAGACGCTATATTCTCATCCTTTGCTTTGTGACAAACCAGCCTCTGTTTATTTATTTATTTGGAGTGTTTGCTTTCTCCCGCCCCTGGGGAACAATCCTGTGCACACTCACACCTATCTTGGTGGTAAATACATGGCGTGCCAGGTTTGATCACCAGTATCTGCAGGTAGAGCTGAGAAAGTCTGAAAACTAAGGGGAGGCGCTGTCAGTCAATGCAGGAAATATTGAAGTGTATGGGCCAATTGTCTGAGCCAGTGTAAGATAGCTTCCTATGTAGGTCACTGTGGGAAACCAAGATGCAGGATTAGATGGGCCTTTGCTGTGATGGAGCAGGGCCCTTGTGCTTCCATTTCATTATTCTTCATATCCCATCGTTCCTTCCCGAAGGGAGACCAAAGCAGCTAACAGCAAAGCAGAAAACACCACGAAACTACAGCAGAGTGAAAGTCAATAACAAAACATAGTTTATATCAAGTAAAAACTAAAGGCATGTCAAACAGTCACAGATACAACTTATTAAGTCCAAAAAGTAATAGGACAAAATTCCCACTTCTGGCATAAACGTCGCACACCCCATACTTGTCTTCCTAAGGACAGCAGGAACCTTCTCCGCTGTGCAAATCTCTGCAAAGGCAGCGGCAACAGGTTGGCCTGAGCAGAAAAGAAAAAAAAGTTGCTCTTCCCTATGATTCCTGAGCCAATCTAATCACCAGAGCTTAATTTCTAAAGAAAGAATGAAGCAAATGCTTGCTTGAAAAGGCACACTTTTTTGGTAACACCTGCTCTCATTGGCTGAGGCTGAGTGGGCAGGCTGTAGTTATTTTATAGGGATGGGAAAGCACTCTGTACGTGCTTATAGCTACACCTCTATTTTTGCTTTATTAGAATACTAGCTGGCCCGGCCACGCCTTGCTGTGGCTCCCCCCCCCTGTTCTCCCCTGGTTTCCCACAGCTTATCCCCACGAACTTCCGTGTGGCCCATTTCAGTCTTCCCGCTCCCCCCGTTTTCGCCTGGTTTCCCACACGTTATCCCGATGAACTTAAGCCTGCCTCCTCTCAGTCTTTCTCTCCCGTTTTCGCCTGGTTTCCCACAGCTTATCCTGATGAACTTCTGCCTGCCTCCTCTCAGCCCCCCCTTTTCGTCTTCCTCCCACTCACGCGGCGTGATTTGTTCCCCTCCCCCGCACTCTCCGTGGTCACTCCAAAACTGAGTTGATCTCCTACCTCCCTTCTCTCCGGTCCCCCCCCCCCCAGTTTTGCCTGTCTCTCCACAGCTTGTTCTGTTGAACTCCTGTGCTGTGATTTGTTCAGTCACCTCCGCACTCTCATGTCTGTTGCTCACTGTTTTAAAATGGGAATTGGCCAAGCCTGAGGCAAGGAGTTGTTATGGCGGTGGTAGCTAAAGGTTGATTCGGCCCCTCCCCCGCCAACAGCCTATTGGCTGAGGCGACCTCAAGTTCCGCTCCCCCTCCCACCCTCTTCTGAAGTCTGTTGTTGTAAAGCGTGTGTTCCTTTGACGTCCACTGAAGGGCGCTGGTTTTTTTGGCACAAATCCACCGATTTACCTGGGAAAGGTGTGATATTTTTGCAATCTAGGTACCTAAGAACCTTCCCATATGGCCAAGGAATATTGTGTCCAAAATTGAAGGCAACCGGTCAAGCAGTTACGGAGCAAGGCCTTCGCATCCACGCACCCATCTTGAACATTTATATATACCATATATACTTGAGTATAAGCCTAGTTTTTCAGCACACTTTTTGTGCTTTAAAAGCTGCCCTCGGCTTATACTCAAGTCAACCATTCCTTAAGATGTGTACAAGAACGGTGGTTCTTTACTCTCCCCAGGCAGCTTGTTCCATTCCTGAACTGCTCACATAAATGCAAACTTTAGATCCCAGAAGGCAGAAAGCCTATCAGTTAAGGAAGTATTAAAACCCCACAGGTGCTCACTTTCCCTGGCTCCTGCTTAAACAGGACAGGATCCCAGCCTTCTCTGTATAACACAAGGGAACATTGCGCTGTGAGTTAAACCACAGAGCCCTAGGGCTTGCTGATCAGAAGAATGGCGGTTCGAAACCCTGTGATGGGGTGAGCTCCACAGCAGCAAAGGAGGAAGAGGAAGGAGCAGCCCAAAGGGCTGCTTTGGGCTGCTCGTTCCTCCTCTACCACAGTGGCAAAGGTGAACCGGCTTATACTTGAGTCAATAAGCTTTCCCACATTTTTGTAGGGAAATTAGGTGCCTCGGCTTATATTTGGGTCGACTTATACTCGAGTATATACGGTATATAGATGTGCCCCGGGACTACTGAAAAAAGGAATGAAATTAAGCAGCAACAGAGTCTGCTGCAGAAAGAGCTCTCTGCCCAGTCCCCCTAAAAAAGCTGCATTAGCAACAGCATTTTTTTCCAAAGGTTTCTGTAGCATATTTGGCTTGTAATGTCTGCAGCCAATTGACGAAGACGCGATTGAACGATCAAGGAGATGTTCATAACCCAGGGCTATGCACTTATTGCTTTTTCCCGTGGAAAATAAAAGTCAATATAGGTTTTATTACATCCTCTCCAGTCCCTCTTCTCCTCACTCAGTTGAGAAGGGGGTAAAAATCACACTGACAGTCGTGTTGTTCACCCTTGTGCTGCTATTGATTATTTTCTGTTTATCTTCTTGGATTCATGGTCTGTTACCTGCAGCTTATCTGATCTATTGCTTGCTTGCTTGGATGCTGCACGGCCCAAATAGCCCACGAGGAGGAAGGCATTGCGATGGATGCTTCCTTTCCATCAAATGGCAGCTTATACCTAAGGAAGTCACATATTGGCTTCCCCTGGGCCAACCCATCCCTGAAATGGGAGCGCAATTTGCCACTTCCCTGCTTGCTCAGAGCAAACAGCAAATGGCCACTAGGTGAAGAAAAAGTGCCTGAATTATTATAGCACTGACTGGGGGGAAGGGAGGGGGGAATGCCCTGATAAACAGTATGGTGCAGTGGTCCCCAAACTTGTTTGGGCTCATCCCCATTATTCATAATAGTGGTTTGCATGACCTATTAAGCAAGATAATAACACAATAAAATTCAAAACAGTAAGAATCAATTGCACGTTTAATCAAAATCCAATTTAAATTGTTTGTTTTAATTAATTTCAACAAAATTGATGAACTTCATCCAGTGTTACCAGGTTTTCAAAGTCTGAAAGTCTTTATACTGCAGGCACACACACACACACACACACACACACACACCCGCTGCCCCCTTGCTTCTTAACACCCCCCTAGCAATCCCATTAACCCTTGGGGAACCACTCAATTGGAGTGTCAGGCTTGGACCAGGGACGCCCGGGTTCAAATCTCCACTCAGCCATGGAACTCACAGGGTGAGTTGGAGCCAGTCATTTCCTCATAGCCAAGCCTACCTTAGAAAGGCTTATCTTGCAAGCCTGCGGGCAGGGACTGTCTTTTTTTTAATTGATTTTATGTAAACCACTCTGGGAGCGCTTTGGGCTGAAGGGCCCTGAACAAACGCTCTAAATAAATAAATAGGGAAAAAAAACTGTTGTGGGAATCCCTTGTGCTTCCCTGAGCTCCTTTGAGGAAGAGCGAGGCGGAAAAATACAATAAATAAATGGTCCTTGGTGGATTTCGCAATCGCTTGTAAAATCTGAAGAAGTACACCTCAGTTTCTGCATCCCTGATGGATTTTGCAAGACTAGTCTCTAATGCATAAAGAGAAATAATATAGATAGAAAATCCAGGGGATCAATATGGCTCAGTCAGATGCTGTAGTGCAGGGAAGGAAACCTCAGCTCTGGGGCCTAAATGCGGCCCTCCAGGTCTCTCTGTCTGGCCCTTGGGACTTTCCTCAGACCACACCCCCTCTTTTCAGGTCACACCTCTTCCCAGACCAGTTTTGCATCCTCCTTGAGTGCTTTTGCCTGCCTGGAATGTGGATTTGAACTCTGATAATGCTTCTTACTAGCCTGAATGGAGTGTGTAAGTATGTATATACCGGTACTGCACAAAGCCAAGTTCCACGTTTGTTGCTTTGGCCCGCTTTGCCTCCATCAATCCTTTGATACACACTGCTTCCCTAGTTCAAGGGTGCAAAAGCTGATGGTGTAAAAACTGACGTAGTTTGGCAACATCTGGACCAAGGCTACCCTCTGCCCCACCTCTCAAGATGAACTCAGTGCTGAAACTAGTCAGTCACATTTGAAAGATTTCTTTACGTATAACCATTTGAACAATAACTTGTCTTATTTTCTATTTATCAAAATTTATATGCTACTTATTCAAGTGGTAATTAAAAAAGCCTCTTAGTACTATATTCAAAAAAAATATAGTTTCAATTCTATTAATGTTTGTTTTTTAATCATTGTCCCCCCCCCCCCGTTTTTAGCTGTTCCTATTTTATCTGTAAGCTGCCTTGAGTCCTTGCCATGAGTCCCTGTCAGGGAAACAGGAGGGGTGTGTGTATATATATATATATGTGTGTGTGTGTGTGTAAACATCTACTACTACTACCACCACCACTACTACAAATAATAACAATTGATAAAACAGAATTAAAAATGGTAGATGTAATAACATTATCAAACTGTAAACAAAATCAATAGTTTTAAAAACAAACATTCCTAAAAAAATTGCATGTTTGTGTAGGCTCGCCTAAACAGAATAGTTTAGCAAGCATCAGGAAAGCTACAATGAAGGCAGCTGCCTAAAATTAATAAAAATGTAATATTATTAATAACGTTAATTGCTTGTTGCCTTTTTATTGTTACGACCACGAGGGGTTTCTTCTTTTCCATCTTACCTCAAAGTGTTTTATGAATTTCTCATCATAATAAAAAAATCAACAAATGCCCGCATCACCACCAGCGCTGCCCACTGCAATATGTGAAAAGCAACAACCCAAAATTGCTATTCCGCTTCTCTCGCTGCGGCCGCCTCCATCCTTGGTCCATTTGCCTCCCTCGCCTCTCCCACCTGTCAGCCTCCACCTGGGAAGCCGCTGGCAACTACAAGCCCCAGAGTGCACCGCGCGAAGTCGCGCAGCGCCCCGTAGGCGTCCTCCCCGCCTCTCCGCGGCCGCCATAGGGCGATTGGTGGCTAGCCTGCGCGCGGATTGGCTGGAAGGCGGAGCGCGCGGGGGGGGGCGAGCTCGACCCTTGTCGGAGGCTGAGCCCAAGATGGCGGCGTCCGAGGCGACTGGCCGGTACAGGAGCAGCATGAGCAAAAGCAAGGACCCTTCCGGCCTGCTCATCTCCGTCATCAGGTAGCGGGGCCGGCCCCTCTCCCCAGGGCCTGAGGGGAGGTCGGGGAGTGGGGAGCCGCCCCTCCCTCCCCCCCACCCCCTCACCTTCGCTGCTGCTGCTGCTGCACCTGAGAGGCCCTCAAAGGGGCCCGCGCGTGAGGGAGGGATGCTCTGGAGGGGGAGTGTGAGAGAGTCCGTGGCGGAGGCAGGAGAGCCAGCTGGGCCTTGGCAACGGCGTTCGTGGGTGTTTGTGTGTGTGTCGTGGGTGCTCGGGCACCCCAGGGAATTGGCACCTGTGCGGTCAGGGAGTGTGTGCCTGAGAGGAGGGAGTGTGTCTGTGAGAGACAGTGAGATTGGGATGGATTAATGCGTGTATGTGTGACAGTGTGTGTGTGTGAATGTGCCTGTGTGTCAGAGATTGTGTCTCAGAGGAGGAGTGTGTGTGTGTGTGTGTCAGAGAGTATGTCTCAGAGGTAGAGATAACGAGCAAGTGTGGTTTGTGTGTGTGTGTGTGTGAGAGAGAGAGAGAGAGGGTGTGTGTTTGAGGGAGATGTGCCTGTGTGTCAGAAAGTGTGTCTCAGAAGGGGAGTGTGTGTGTGTGAGAGAGAGAGATTGTGAGGGATTTATGTCTGTAAGTGTGACAGAAAGTGTGTGTGTGTGTGTGTGTCAGAGAGTATGTCTCGAGCAACTGTGTTTTGTGTGTGTGTGTGTGTGAGAGAGAGAGAGAGAGAGAGAGTAAGAGTGTGTGTGTGTTTGAGGGAGATGTGCCTGTGTGTCAGAGAGTGTGTCTCAGAGGGGGAGTGTGTGTGTGTGTGTGTGTGAGAGAGAGAGAGAGAGAGAGAGATTGTGAGGGATTAATGTCTGTAAGTGTGACAGAAAGTGTGTGTGTTTGTGTGAGAGAGAGAGAGAGAGAGAGATTGTGATGGATAGTTGTGTGTGTGTGTGTGAGAGAGAGAGAGAGAGTGTGATGGATAGTGTGTGTGTGTGTGTGAATGAGGGGGGAGAGATGTGTGTGAGAGTCAGAGAGTATGTCTCAGAGAGCGAGAGGGAGAGTTTGAGGGAGAGTGTGTGTGTGCAAGAGAGTGTAGGTCTGTGAGGAGCAGTCTGTGATGGAGAGTGTCAGTCCTAAAGACACAATGATCCCTGGAACCCCTTGCATTATTGGGGTTCTCCCCCTTTAACTCTGCTCTAGAGATACCCAGCTCTGGCTTTTGTCACCGAAACCCGGTTTGATGAGTATTTGTGTTACCTTCTCCCAAATGTGATCACCTGGTTGTTGGTTGTCTGTTGTTGTTACATACAGTGGAACCTTGGTTGTCGAATGTAATCTGTTCCGGAAGACTGTTCAACTTCCAAGACATTTGACAACCGAGGCACAATTGCCAGCCGGCAAAATACATTGAAAAAATGGAGAAATGTGGTTTGGAAGCCATTCGACTTCCGAAGCGCGTTCGAAAACAGAAGCATTCACTTCCGGGTTGTCTGTGTTCAAAAGCTGAAATGTTCGACTTCCGAAGCATTTGACAACCGAGGTTTCTTTATACCCCACCTTTTCCCCTGGCAGCGATTCAAGGCGGCTTTCAGATAAAAATAAGAACTGCTAAAAACCTGAGGAAACAATAATTTAAAACAATTAAACATGGCTAGAATTTAAACTGTATATATCCATGTAAAACCTATTAAAACAATACAGATAATTACAATAGAAATAACAGCACACCAACTCCTTCATTAAAAGCAGTCAGTTTTCAAAAGCCTGTTGAAACAAGAAGATCTTCTTAACCTGCCAGTGGAAAGATAACAAGGAGGGAGACAGTGTGGCTTCTGTAGGGAGGGAGTTCCAACATGTGGGAGCAGACACTGAGAAGGCAGGTGGCATGGGAAGTTGCCTAATACAGAATCAGTCCATTGGTCCATCTTGCTCAATATTGTCTGCACTGACTGGCAGCAGCTCCTCATTCTTTCAGGCAGAAGACATTCCCAGCCTTACCTGGAGATGACACTGGGGATTGAACTGGGATCCTCCCACATTTAAGGGCACTGAGCTACTGCCCCTTCCCCAAGTAAAACAGCTAAGCAAATATAAGTCATGTTTGATATGATGTCATTTAACATCGGTTTTAGGAACATAGGCCCTGTGCTGAGACCAGTAGTCCATCTTGAACAGTATTGTTTACACTGAGTGGCTCTCCAGGCTTTCAGACAGGGAGTCTTACCTGGCCCTACCTGGAGATGCCAAGAATTGAACCTAAGAAATTCAATCCAGCGTTGGTTCAGAAGTTGCTTGACTACAACTCCCCTTTGTTCCTGACCATTTGCCTTGCTGGCTAGGGTTGGTGGGAATTGGTGGGAGATGTTCCTACCACTGATCAGGTACCCTGCCCAACAATTGGCCACTTGAGCCGCTCTACCTAGCTTTTTTCTTGGGGGGGGGGGTCCTCAGAAAAGGGTGCCACAGTTGTCCGCTCTGTTCTAGCAGTATTTCTGCTTGAATTGGTGGAAGTGAAGCCAGTGTGGTGTAGTGGTTAAGAGCGGCAGACTCGTTATCTGGGGAACGGGGTTCGCGTCTCCACTCCTCCACATGCAGCTGCTGGGTGACCTTGGGCTAGTCACACTTCTCTGAGGTCTCTCAGCCCCACTCACCTCACAGAGTGTTTGTTGTGGGGGAGGAAGGGAAAGGAGAATGTGAGCCGCTTTGAGACTCCTTCGGGTAGTGATAAAGCGGGATATCAAATCCAAACTCTTCTTCTTCTTCTCCTTCGGGTAGTGAAAAGCGGAACATCAAATCCAAACTCTTCTTCTTCTTCTTCTTCTTCTTCTTCTTCTTCTTCTTCTAGCCACAGGAAAGTGTAATATTAATGCCTAGACTAGGAGTTCATTGCAGAGGGGTTGGACTAGATTACCCTTGGGTTCCCTTCCAACTGTATAGTTCTATGAGTCCAGGAAGAATAAGGCTGTATTCATGATCCTCTTCCCTCCAGTTTATCTTTACGACAACCCCGTGAGGCAGGTTAGTCTGAAAGAGAGAGCGACTGTCCCAAGGTCACCCAGTAAGCTTCATGACTGACTGCATATTTGAACTGGGGTCTCTCCAGGCTTGTCTAATACTCAGTCTAGGTGCAGCAGGGCACATGTTGATTCTTTTGTGCTGGATTAAGGGGAAATGGTGTTAGATGCAACTACATCAAACACTCCCAATTGTACAGATAAGTACCTGGAAAAGTAGAGGGCTGTGTTAGCACCCCTCCTTGGCTGAGTCTGTTTGTGTAGAAGTGAATGTTCTGAATCAAAATCAGAGTGGCTTTACATCTGCAGAGGTAAAAGAAAAAAATTAAGGGACCGGCTATAAAGGGCCTTAGCTTCTCCCATGGACTTTTAATTTGAGAGACTCCTTTCAATGCAGTGGAGAATGCAAAGTAGTAACAAGAAAGCCATTGAGTGGGCTGAGATTATATTGAGAGTGGGCATTAGTTACTCAGTGATGTAGAAAGGCAGAGGTAATACTTGCATTCATGCATTTTAGAAATGGAATGAGTCTTCTCACATCTTCTGGTCATATTCGTATATGGGTCTGTCAGGTTTTCTTTCATCTATTTCTTTAGGCCCAGATTCAACTAAATAGGTGCGTTAGCGGAAGCCAGTCCAACAAGTCCCACAAATGTAACTCGCCATTTCCCGCTTTTCTCTTCCTGTGCACTCCCCCTACAAATTGGCTTTGGGAGGGGGTCAGGAGAACCCCTAGGACAGAGTGTAGGAGGAGAGTAGATATTGTTCCATCTGGCAAGCAGAAATGCTTGCGCTGTTGAATCCCACCCTCAATTACATTTATGAATCACTATGAAATATCCAGAAGCAATTTAATAAAACCATCAACAATAAAAACATATATAAAACAATTTCATATATATAAAAACAATTTCATATCCAATACAGTTGTTGATGGAATAAAATGGTCCTCTTTGAGGGAAGCTGATATTAGTTGATTTCATCTGTGCTGCCTACGTCTTGTGAGTAGGCTGGTTGGAACCTTCCCACACTGTTGCTTTCTGAAATCAGCCTTTCCCAAATTTTGTTTTCTAATTTGTTGTCCCTGCCCACTTTTGGAGTATTGTAAGTTTCCATCTGGGGGGGACGCGGGTGGCACTGTGGTCTAAACCACTGAGCCTAGGGCTTGCTGATTGGAAGGTTGGCAGTTCGAATCCCCGCGACGGGGTGAGCTCCCGTTGCTCTGTCCCAGCTCTTGCCAACCTAGCAGTTTGAAAGAACGTCAAAGTGCAAGTAGATAAATAGGTACAGTGGTACCCCGTGTTATGTACGCGCTCCGTTCCGGGTCGCGCCACGTAACCCGGGCGTACTTAACACAAATGAACAAAAAAGAAAAAAGAAAAAACCCAGAAGTTCTTGGGTTTTTGCGCATGTGCGAAGTGTGCAGAATGCTTCTGCGCACACCCACACGTCGCGTGTGTTCCGCGTAGTACTTGTGGATCATGGAGGTGTGTAACCCAAACATATGCAACATGGAGCGTACGCAACACGAGGTATGACTGTACAGCTCTGGCGGGAAGGTAAACGGCTTTTCCGTGCACTGCTCTGGTTTTGCCAGAAGCGGCTTAGTCATGCTGGCCACATGAGCCAGAAAAACTGCGGACAAACGTCGGCTCCCTCGGCCAGTAAAGCGAGATGAGCGCCGCAACCCCAGAATTGTTCGTGGCTGGACTTAACTGTCAGGGGTCCTTTACCTTTACCTTTTTAACTTTCCATCTGCACCATGTTGCTGTTGTGTTCACATTCCTTTCTAAAATACGGGTTGATAGTATGGCACTTATGATCACATACTTGGTTGGAATAAATTCATGTGTCAGCCTATATTTATGCAGAATCTCTTAGTTATGAATGGGGGTGGATTGGTGTAACTTTTTTTTTGCACCTGTGAAGTTTCTCTCTGTTTAATTTTGCAATGCAGTAAAGTGGGAATCTTAAACTGATGTGGATAGGGTCCCCCTCCCCCACAACACCTCCAAAATCATATCCCAGAGAGTTAAGAGGATCACCCACTCTCTGGAGCTTTTTTATAGGGTAGGTGGGGATCTGGAGAAGCAGGACATAAAAAGGAAGCTCCACTATGTGTCTGTTGTGTAAACGGAGCTGCAGCGGTTGGATATATTCCTGTGCCTCCACAAGATGATCTCACCTGAACTACCTTTAATCAGTGAGACCATACAATTGAAAAAACATTCCTGGGGTGAACGCTTTATTCTGCAATAACTTTGTACAGTGGTACCTCGACTTATGAATTTAATCCGTTCCGAATGCACATTCGTAGGTCGAAAAATTCATAAGTTGAAAAAAGCGATTTCCCCATAGGAATGCATTGGAAACGAAAAATTCGGAAAAATTTGTATGTCGAGTAAACCGCATCTAAAATTCGTAAGTCACATTTATTTATTACTTTTACACAAGCCCTTTTTTCCAAGGAGACCAGGGTGCTGCTTTTAGTTACCTTGTTTTATTCTTACAGTAATGGTCAGATGGTGATTTCTGAACTGCATAAATGGACAAATTACCTTGTATTTTGCCAACCCCTGAATGTGGGGTTGAGAGACCTAATCTAAGATAGTTCATTTCTGTAGCTTGGGTTGTAAATGTAAGTTAGAAGATTATACAACAGAGCTGTTAATGAAAACTGATCTCATGAGTTCTGACATTTAGGATACAAAAGAAATCGATTGAAATAGTTCTTGTGTGGGCACTGAAAGCTTGCTCCTGCCGTGTTTGCTATCAAGGCATTGCAGTGCTGAGCTACAATATGAGGTTTTGAAAGTAAAACTGACTGGAAATGAAAGGTGACCTATTAATTTTATTGTCCAAGCTGACTGCAAAAAGTAAATGGCACAAAGGAAATTAAAGTGGATGCTCTTTTAGCAGGAGCTTGGTTTTTTTTTTTTTTTAAAAAAAAGAAAGACTGTTCTGAATAGGCACCATTTTTTCCTTCCTATTCTGAAATTCTGAAAAAAGGATGTTCTTAATCATGATTGGATTTCTGGTGGAGTTGAATGAATTTATTTGCTGCTGAGGGGCTCAGTGAAATCGAGCATATTCTGGAGGCTTGAGGATGACATATCTTTTGCTAAAATTTACTGCAAATTGGATTCATAGATGTGGCTAGACTGCTGATGAGGCAACCAGCCAAGCAACATACAACACCTCTGGTCTAAAACATCTGCACTGGCTGCCCATATGCTACTGCATCTTGGGCCCTGGGTACCTTATGTACCCTGAGCCCTTATATCCCACCTTGATCGCAGAGATGATCCGGAGGAGTGCTATTAGTTGTCATCAGTGTTATAGAGGCTTGACTGGTCTCAACTAGAAGTTAGGCGTTTGGTGTGGGAAACTGTTCCAGCAGTGATTCGTCACATATCCTCACTTTTGACTTTCAGGCATCTCTTGACCTTTTTATGCCAGCAGGCCTTTGCAGTTGTTTAATATTTAATTTATTGATTAACCAGTCACTTTAATTAGTATTTGCATTATTTTTAATGGTGTTTTTATTGTTACACTCTACCCTAGTATTTTATGATATGACGGTATAGAAATAGCTAGTAGCTAAATGAATGAATGAATGAATGATGCCACTGCTTCTTCAAATAGGCCCATTACTTTTTACTTTATCGCCTAGCATTTCATTCGGGAAAACAACTAATGACTTTTTTTGGAAACAATAATGGGGTATTTTCCGCAGCTGAGATTTTAAAGTCAGAAGTGTCTCCTGCTTTTTGGTCCAAGGGCTACATGCATCCATCTCCAGCTCCCCTGGGATCTCATTCCAATCCATAATCCTTTGTGCATGCAGGCACTCACAGCAGCACATCACCTCCCATAGCTGATCTGTACAGATCAGCTGAGGAGGGGGTTATTGTCCCACTCCACTAATTAAATAATCAACTTGATCTGTATCCCTACTGGGGTGCTGGGTTGGCAGAGAGGTGTACTTATTTATTTATTTCTACTACCAAAATTGGTGGGGGCTGGGGAGGACAGAAAAAATTGCTTGGAGGGATCAGCTCAGCTCCTGCTTTAAATTATTTCAGATAATAATGCAGGCCCCTTTTTTAGTGGACAGAACTTCTGAATAGACAGAGATTCTTGCAGATGTGCCATTTGTCAAGTCCCAAGGAAGATATAGTCATGCTACTCTTAAAAAAAATAGCAAGTGTGACAGAAGTAGGGGGGGAAAGAAAGTCAGCTCACTTCAACAATAAGAATAATCCATCAAAAAGATAAATAATCCATCAAACATAATGTAAACAAGGGACGTGTGTGGCGCTGTGGTCTAAACCACTGAGCCGCTTAGGCTTGCCGATCGGAAGGTCGGCGGTTTGAATCCCCACGACGGGGGAGCTCCTGTTGCTTGGTCCCAGCTCCTGCCAACCTATCTGTTCGAAAGCACGCCAAAGTGCAAGTAGATAAATAGGTACCGCTCCAGTGGGAAGGTAAACAGCGTTTCTGTGTGCTGCTCTGGTTTTGCCAGAAGCGGCTTAGTCATGCTGGCCACATGACGTGGAAAAACTGTCTGCGGAGTGGACAAACGGTGGCTCCCTCGGCCAGTAAAGCAAGATGAGCACCGCAACCCCAGAGTCGTTCGCGACTGGACTTCACTGTCAGGGGTCCTTTACCTTTACCTTTACCTTTACCTAATGTAAACATATATATTGCCATAAGCTCTCCCATAAGTCCAAATAGGAAATTGGCAATGCATTCAAATAAAATCAGGTAAAATCTTCAGACTATTGAGGAATGGATAGTGGGTGTTTGTCTTTCCAACCTTGAAGTATACCGTATATAGATCTCTTTGCAGCAATAAAAACTTGCAGGATCCATTTTTGTTGTCCATCTGTTAGTCCCCTCATCACAAGAATCCACAAATATCAAAGTTAATATGGACAACAATTTCTGACCAAACGAGCAACACCAGAGGACATACCCACCTCATAAGCCTCTTCATGTCACTCTTAGTGGATGCTATACTACTTAAACATCTTGCCATCCTATGTGCCTTGAGATGGTTTAACACTCTGGTAAGCAAAAAAGGCTCAGGAAAGAGGTGTGTCTCTTCTTACCCAGAGTCAGCTTTGGAGAAGAACTGAGACAGGTGTCCCCCCTCCCCCCCATCTTTCTGCAGAGAAGAAAGACTTCTTCTCTTTGCCCAGTCCTTCAGTAGGCACGGAGGGTTTGATTGGAAGGCTGCCTTAGGCTGCCGTGGGTCTAGTGCCTTTATTTTGCCCAGCTGTCTAGATCCCTCATTCTGTGTCACTTGCAAAACTAATGTATGGGGAAATAGAAAATCATAGACCTCCTGTCTTTGAAGTGTTGCCATGAATTAGAAAAAAATGCATCTTGGCAGATCCTGAAGTTGAGGCTCCAATACTTTGGCCACCTCATGAGAAGAGAAGACTCCCTGGAAAAGACCCTGATGTTGGGAAAGATGGAGGGCACAAGGAGAAGTGGACGACAGAGGATGAAATGGTTGGACAGTGTTCTCGAAGCGACTGGCATGAGTTTGGCAAAACTGCGGGAGGCAGTGAAGGATAGGGGTGCCTGGTGTGCTCTGGTCCATGGGGTCCATGGGGTCACAAAGAGTCGGACACGACTGAATGACTAAACAGCAACAAAGTGAATAATCCACTGACCATTTCTTAGGTATCTGTTAAAGTATCAACATTTCTTCAGGGATTTTTTAATGCACCAATTTACAGTGAAATAAAATTGTGCTAGGTATAGTTTTAAAAGCATGGTTGACAACTACCTAATGGATGTAAAAATTCTAAAGGCCATAATTGTAGCTGCTGTCTAAAAACCTCTTGGTGGACTGAATGTTTGAGATGCAACTTGATCTGTATTTGTATCTTTAAAATGTAGTGTACTGGGTGGAGAAATCTAGCCAACTGGTGAAGGACGAACTGGACAATATTGTCTTCTAGAGGGATATGTTTATGTGCTTCTATTGATTTCTTTCTCTCCCCTCCACCTCCTCCTAACCTTTTGTTTTGCCCATACTTGGTTGGAACGGCTTTTGTATTCTGAAACAAGCTATCTGGCATTTAGCAAATGCTATATCTAGGTGAGAGCTTGTCAGAATTTTTTTAATTGGTGAATGTATCTGCCTTTATTTATTGTTAGGATTTTTGTTATCTAGTTCAGGCTGCAGCCCTATGCACGCTTACTTGGAAGTAAGCCTCACTGAACACAGTGGGACTTCTGAAAAAACTTGCATAACGCTGGACTCGTAAGGATTGCTTTAAAAATGACAACCCCACCAACCTTTTATCTTAAAGGCCTTCTTTAATTGGGAAAACAAAGTTTGGTTGTTACGTAATGAGACTGTTTTTGTCATTGGGACACACTCTGAATGTCAGGAAGGATTATCTGGTTTTTGTATGTGGTTATGCTTTGTTTCTTCAATAAAGTTCGAATTTCAGAAAGAAAATAGTTTGTAGTTTATTAAATTTGTGAGGTCCATGCCTTTACACAAAATACCATAAAACATTATTAAAAAGATAAACAATAAAATTATAAAAATAAGCTAAAATTCATGCCATGCTGTCCCAGCAAAGGAAACTACCCAAAAACCCCCACCATTCAGGAAAGAAGATACAGCAACAGGTTAGGAGAGCAATGGGAGGGACCTCACCATTTCATCCAAGAACCATACCCTAGTTTTCATAGCCTTCACCACAAAGACCGCTACCACGTGAGAAATCCGTGGATCAGCGTCCACCAGCAAAAACTTTACTTGGTCCTCAGAGTTGACTATTGACTATTGATGTTGTATTGTCCCATCTATTCGGCCTTCAGGGATGCGATGTTACAAACTATTCCCAAATCAAGCAATAGAAAGAAAATAGGGAAATAGTATAGAAAGGTATCCATTAATACTGAAATGCACACGAGAGCAAATCCTGTTGAACTAATTTGGACTTACTAGTAAGTAATGAGCGAGTTTATATGTGTGTGTGTGTGTGTAAATACTGAAGGAGAAGGTAGTCATAGCTTACAAATACTGATGGATGTTCTTATAGGATAGTGAAAGTAGTACAGTAGAGGCCCAGTTCACTAGGCTAAACCATGGCTGAGCATGAATGCATGAGTATGCAGGGATGCACAGGAAAAAATGCAGCTTCTTTGTTCCTCCTTCATTTCTGCTGCCACCTCACTACCCCACACTAAGCCATTGTTTGGCTTACTGTTGTATCTGAAGCTGGGCTGATAGTTTGTCTTGCTCTAGAAAAAGCATGAGCCATAACCCAGGCTTGTTCTTGGCTTACCAGTTACCACTTGAGGTTAGTCTGTGGGAGATAAACCATGCATCCAGGTTGGGACCTAACACTTAAGCTACATACACTATGACTTAGCTCTTGGTGACAGCAGCAGGAGCAGAAGAATAAGGCAGCCATGTCCCCCCCCCCCCACCCAGTGAGTGCTCACGTGTTCATACTTAGCCTTGGTTTAGTTTAGCATAACGTCTGAAACAGCCCAGTTTCATGTTAAGAGCGTTTTCGGGTTACAAACGGACCTCCGGAACAGATTACCGGTAAGTTCGTAACCGGAGGTACCACTGTAATACAATTCAAGTGTTCTGTGTACCTCATCTTAATTTGGATAGCAGTCATGTCTTATCATTCCAATATTGTTGGGGGTAAGGATAGGTTGGAAGCTGAGGCTGAAGGAAGCGGCATTTTCCTGAGGTACCTTGTTGAGTATGTGGTTAAGCTGGGTTTGCTTTGCTCAGAGGAGCAAACAAGCATAGTTAGTGCCTTATAATAGAACTAAAAATTCAAGTCCATCTCTACTGACGAATCAGCTTCTCCCATTGAGCCTGATGCAACGAACTGAGAGCTTCCTAGTTTGGCAGTGTGATAACAATTGACAGCACAGCTGTATCACAAATTCCACTGAGGGAAGGATTTTAGTTGTGTCTGGGCACTTGTCAGTTCTTGCTGTTGATATCCCTGGTTCCCACAGTCCATCTCTATTAACAGGTACAAACTGATATACCTTCCAGCAAATGGCTGGTTCCCCAGGTGCATATTTTATCTCCCATATATTTTAATCTGTAGCCTTTTCAGCTCCCCCTTTTTGTTCCACATGCCCTGCTTTCTAAATAGGTGTGCTCAGCGAAATTGAAGAAATAATGAGATAATGTGTTATGCATTTTAGGTTAAATCACTAAATATCCCTATTTCATTTATCTTGAGTATATTTCAGCTTATCCCCCCGCCAATTTGTGTAATTGCTTCAATGGGATTTCAGAATGTATTATCAGATATCTATTTTGAGGTTAAGTACTGCCAGAAGCTGTAGATAATTTCATATGGGAGTTGTCCTTAAAAATAACTTTTCAATTATAACATTCAAATAAGATTTCTTACATTCTGAAAGCAGTGAACATACACATCTCTGGACACTTACTAGAATATATTCCATGTCCAAACATGGGATTTACATAATGTTTATTTATTGTTTATTTGAGAATGCTTAAATTACCAAAGTTTCTATCTAAGCAGTGTACATAAAAATTAAAAAGCACGCAGTGGAAAACTTGTGGCGATGCTACTCTTTTTGGATAAAAACCAGTGGCTGTTGTCAGTGATGACTGGTTATCAAATGCACTTTTATTGTTTAGGGTTGACAGAGTGAAATGCAGCCCTGCTCCCTAGACATATATAAGCTGAGATAAAGATTTTGGAAGGCTTGTTGAAAGAGGAGTGTCTTTTTCAGAAGCCAAAGACAATAGAGAAGAAACAGAGTTTTCCTAGTTTTCCTTTCTATTCAATTCACTTCACACATTCTCATCCAGCACAGCTTTAGCATAGTGAATGTGCTATGGTATGTAACTCCATATGTATGTTTTAATAAATTTCTTTTTTATGGATAAGCTAATTCCTGTCAAAAGGTGTTTCTTCACCCTTTTAAAATGAACGGCTAGATGGGCTTTGAAGGCTCTCTCCCAAGAGAGGCCACCACAGAAAGAATCCTGTTCTGCTTCCTCTTAGATTTTACAGCGTGAATAAATGTTGCCTGAAGTAGACCTTTTTTGGATTATCCCAACAAGCTTATATGTGAAGTGATCCTTAGGACTACCTCATTACACAAAAGCTCCATCTAGTCCACTGTTCTTTATCTCAGTGTTTTTCAACCACTGTTCCGCGGCACACTAGTGTGCCGCGAGATGTTGCCTGGTGTGCCGTGGGAAAAATTGAAAAATTACTTTATATATAGTCAATATAGGCACAGAGTTAATTTTTTTTAACATTTTCTAATGGTGGTGTGCCTCATGATTTTTTTCATGAAACAAGTGTGCCTTTGCCCAAAAAAGGTTGAAAAACACTGCTTTATCTAACAGTTCCATTAGGTTTCCAGTTTTTTTGTGCATGACCGGAGATCCCTGTCAGCGCCAGTATCTGAACTACGTAGTACTATAAATGCTCAGAATTATGTAACAAGGCAAAAAAAAAAAAAGCTCATTCAGATAATATCGAAACATTTGTTCTCCTGTGAGTTCATGTGAAGTTGTTTAGATCTCTGTGCTTCTAATGCAAAAGAAGCAACCCTGTCCATGATGGATCTTTCTGTTCTAGCAAAAAATTGATTTTATGCAGATTAAACTATGAGCCAGAGTTCAGGTAGCGGAGGAAAGAATTTAGCTGTAACTGCTTTGTGAATGGGACAGTCTTGGATAATGAGGAATATTGTTTATGGAATCAGAGACATAGGTACAGTGCCCCTAGCCAAAAATGTATTTTCTCTAATGGCCATCTAACATGGCCAAAGGCATTTGCTGAAACCTTAGGTGTGTCT
This sequence comes from Lacerta agilis, assembly GCF_009819535.1. Taxonomy (NCBI): domain Eukaryota; kingdom Metazoa; phylum Chordata; class Lepidosauria; order Squamata; family Lacertidae; genus Lacerta; species Lacerta agilis. The sequence goes on along the minus strand of NC_046321.1, from coordinate 5,540,180 downwards.
TTCTGGCAGAATACAGTAGTAAGGTTGGAAAAATACACATTCATGTTTAAAGTTGAACATTAAACCATGGAGCAGATTTAACTTAACAAAACCATGCTATAGCTTGTAGAATAAATATATCTTAGTTGATGTTTACAATTGAACTTTAATGAAACTCTATGGTAAAATATGTGAAAACAAATTAACAAAAAGCCTAAGGAATCATATTCCTCCCCAATTTTCCCATTTAGATGTGGAATGGAAAGGAAAAAAATATGGCACACAAGGACAGATGACATCACATGTATGGCACATGTAGTCGGTCTGAGGATGCTGCTTTTATGTTCTTTGCGTGGTATCTTTCTCCACATGTAATTGTTGTGATGACAATCTTATGGCAGAAGTTAACTTCCAGCATGTGTTTTTTTAGAGTAGAAGGTTGTCAGGGCTGGCGAATTATCAAATTCTTTTCTGATTGATTGCCTAATATTGCAGACTGGTGCAGTAATTATCTGTTGTTCCTCTGTACCACGCAATAGAGTGGAGTCTGTAGATTTTTCTTGTGAGGTCTTAATTCAGTGTTGCTTCTCTCCACTGCTATGAATTGGGGTTGTCAACTGATCAAATGTTTTAGTCGATTAAGTGTCGTGCTTTAACTCATTAATCAAAGTAAATATTGTATTACCTCAATGAAAGTGATATTTCTGAGGACATGCAATGAAGACAGCAGTTGCTTTCAAGTAAATAAAACTGACAAATTGTTTATTCCCAGGAAAATGATTTCAGATGTCTGAATCAATTCTGAGATGTATAAAAATGGTTCAGGGCAGCACTAAACCACCCTTAAAAAACACAACCCAGCCACCTTGTTTCTTGCAACGGGCAGAGCTGCTTCCATGGATTCAGTTCCAGCTCAATTTAAAGTTCATTGTGAGTGCTGGTTTAGCCAGGCAGTCTTTGTGAGTTTTGTTCAAGAAATGATCTAACCAGACAGTGCTAGATCTACAGATTTTGCCATGGGACAGTTGTCTGCGCTGCTGTCCCCACTGTCCCTAATTATGAACTCACGATAAGGGCTGCTGTCCCCAATTCAATAAATATGATTAATTGTATTAAAGCTGGCTTTTCAGCTATGCAGGATACACACACACACACATAGAATCATATAATTGTAGAGTTGGAAGGGAACCCAAGAGTCTTATAGTCACCTGCAATGAAGGAATCACAGCTAAATATTCCCTGACCACTCAACCTCTGTTTAAAAACCTCCAATGAAGGATAGTCCACCGCCTTCAGAGGTAGTCCACAATAAAACATGCCATTCTAAACTAATAAAGGTGACCAAAAAGAAAATTAGAGGCTAACCAAGAAAAATATCATGGTGGTTTTTTTTTTAAAGTGCTGCCCACTTCCTTTGGGAGTCCCTCCATATTCTTCCCTTCTCAGCTTCCTGAGTGTGGTGATGGTATCATTCCCTGCCAGCAGCCCTACTCCTTAGCCCAATGGGATTGGCTGACTTACTCCCAAGTAAGGAGTAAGGGCAGCAAGACACCTCCTCCTACAGCAGAGACCCACCCAAGGGCACCCTTCCCCATATACTTAATTGGGTCTGGGAGTCCATGGAGCCTGCCCAGGGAGAGGTGTGGACTCCACCAGTGCAATTGAGTATGCTTCGGAGCGCTCCTTTCTGCCCGATTTGCAGTACATCCCTCCCTCTCTCCTTTTAGTGGCTACAGCTACACCGTTGAGGCAGGATGTGTGGGGGCAGTGTGCTTGCAGCAGAGAAGAAGAAGAAGAAGAGTTTGGATTTGATACCCCGCTTTATCACTACCCGGAGCCTCAAAGCGGCTAACGTTCCCCTTTCCCTTCCTCCCCCACAACAAACACTCTGTGAGGTGAGTGGGGCTGAGAGACTTCAGAGAAGTGTGACTAGCTCAAGGTCACCCAGCAGCTGCATGTGAAGGAGCGGAGACGCGAACCCGGTTCACCAGATTACAAGTCCACCGCTCTTAACCACTACACCACACTGGGGAGCCCGACTAGGATCTCACTGTACCCTCCTATCTTTTCTTCCTAGGACCCCTCATCTGCCCTGCCTGCCTTCCACAGGGCTGTGCAGAGGGGGCTTCCAAGGACAAGAGGGTCCCTCAGAGGCTCTTATGCTTGCTTCACTAGAAGAGCAGGGGAGGGCAGTTTTACTGCCCCCTCTAAACTTCAACCTGGAGCACATGCCTCTTTTCGCCTCTGCTAGATCCAGACCTGTAATCAGCCCCTAGTAGCTTGAAATTCTTAGAGGAGTTAAAATTCTTAGAAGCCAATATTAGACTTTTTTTTTTTTAAGTGCCTGTCACATAAAGTATCAAACATTTTGCTTCTAAATTGATAGGCACCCAACCACCTGAGCTGGTTTTTAGAAGGGAGTGATTGCTCTCTATGGAAATGCTGCTTCAGTACATTTACCCACATTTGTTATTTTAGGTGAATCTTGTTGTCACTAGTATTTTCTGACATGGCAAAAAGCAGCAATGGAGAGTGAGGAATCATTTTTGTCGTTTGCAACTCCCCTCTATTTGCATGAAGCACATAAGGCACATAACCTGGATCTCACCCATTCCTCCTTGATCTTACTTGGTAGCTGAAACCTAGAGACATCTTGTCCTGCCTTTTCAGCTTCTTGTCGATTTCTTGGCCTTTAACAAATTAGCCCAAATGAAAGGTACACACTTTAATGCCTTTAAAAAACAAAACAAAAACCTCAACCTTCTATTTCTTTGTTGCTACTCAGCCTGGATGAGTAGCCAAGTGGCAAATTGCATGGCTGTTTGCATGTTCTCTTACACTCCCATTAAAAGTAACTTTGTGTTTTAAAAACATTGCATCTTATTGCAGTTCTTGAGTTGGCAGGCTTGTCCCCCTTCATTTATAAATGCATATATCCATTTTTCACAAAAAGGTTTCACAGAAGAATACAATAAAATCACAATAGTGCAGCCGAAATAAACATTTAAAACATAGGGTTGTATCTAGCTAAATTCTGCTTGTAGGCCCATTGAAATTAATGGACCCAAGTTTAGTCATTCTCGTTAATGCCAGTGGGTCTACTCTGACTAGTTCTGGATGCAACCCAAATAGATTATCCAGTCTATGCAATGGCAAAACAAGAGGTATTGTTGAGAATACCTTGAAATATTTTTAATGTATTTTAATATTTGTTGGAAGCCGCCCAGAGTGGCTTGGGGGACCTAGCCAGATGGGCGGGGTACAAATAATAATAATAATAATAATAATAATAATAATAATCTTTAAAGATTAAGCATAATTAATGCTTGCCTAAATAGAAAGGACTTAAATGCCTGCCTGAATGGAGCAAGGTCCTAGATTTAGATAATGTACTAGCAGGGCATTGGAACGCGGGTGGCGCTGTGGTCTAAACCACTGAGCCTAGGGCTTGCCGATCGGCTATTCGAATCCCCACGACAGTGTGAGCTCCTGTTGTTCGGTCCCAGCTCCTGCCCACCTAGCAGTTCGAAAGCACATCGAAGTGCATGTAGATAAATAGGTACCGCTCCGGTGGGAAGGTAAACGGTATTTCTGTGCGCTGCTCTGGTTCGCCAGAAGTGGCTTAGTCATGCTGGCCACATGACCCGGACACTGTCTGTGGACAAACACCGGCTCCTTCAGCCTATAGAGCGAGATGAGCGCCGCACCCCCAGAGTTCTCCACGACTGGACCTAACGGTCAGGGGTACCTTTACCTTTACCTTTACTAGCAGGGCATTGTACATGACTTGACTTCAGTATGTACCGGTACATGCCAGAGGTAGTTTTAAAACTGAAGGGTGGCAAATAAATGTGTTTCTGAAATATAAGTTCCAGTGCATACAGTTTCAAGATACTATCCTGCTTTGGATGGCATTGCATGGTCAATGTTGTTTTGTCTTTGTGGCCAGATCTAGTCCGAGAGGGGCAGATTTAATATGAACAACACACAGTTAACCTCTCAGAGGAGCTGCAGGAGATGAGGCCTTTTGGAAAATGCGGTGCTGCTGGTTTTGAAAAAGTGACAATTGCTAGAACAATGGGGTTGCTAGTTATCATAAGATAGATTTTTGAGTGATTTGTAGTAGATCTTCAAGATTTTTGACTTACTGTTGTTTAAGAATAGTAACCCCCTCTTTTTTTTTTTAAACAAAAAGCCCTCCCTCTCTTTCTAAATTGAGTTGGCATCCCCTAGCATGGCCTTTCTGGGCCTGTGGGCAGGTTTGCAAACTGGAGAAGCTGTTGTGGACATTGTGCATGCTCTGCACCCTTGCGCACTCATTCCCTGCCCATCAGCAATTACCTAACAGGGGAATCACTGTTGTAAAGAAAGGGTTGCAACCCCTGAAATTACCGGTACTGTTCTCCACCCATGCTGCAGTTGGGCTTGAGAAAACAACAATAGGTATCTTTCAAGCCTAATTTCAGCAGTGTGGGTGGGTGGGAGACAGGACGCTGCAGGTGTCAGGGAATGTGCCCCATGGACTGGAGGGATCATGAAGGTTTGGATGAAAAACCAAGAGTGGATTTTTGTGTGACAGGACTGTCAGCTTAGTTCTGATACTGAAAGCAAATTCCTGGGCTTAATTCTAAGAGAATGGTGCCACCTCTGAACCACTTGCTGGTGAGTTTTTTTGCGGGTTCTAGTACCCCCCCCCCCAGATCCCACAAGCCTGAAGGCTGCTCACCCTTTATCTAGGTAATTAATGCAGTATAGCTTATTATTTTCTGAGTTGTGTGGTTGCCAGCAGATCAAGTTGAAATATACACCAGCTTTTTAATATTTATGTATTTATTATCCTGCCTTCTGTTTGCAGTAGTGTTTTCATAAGTTTGAAAGCAGAAAAGTTTTTTGTTTTGTTTTTTTTGGCTAGGGCAAACACTTCATTTCTCCTCCCCACCTCCTTTGCAAACATTATGTTGACTTTGCTCCAACAAACATTTTAATGGGACCACAGTGAGTGTTCAGATTCCCTTCATTTACTTTTCTGCAATCTCAGCAGGAATGTATGTAGAGTCCTGAGAATATTAAGTATCTCTTGCCTTGCTCTGAAGGAACATAATGTTTGGATCTGCTCAGGCACACCTGGTGACTTTTTCGGAGGCTTTTTGCTAGGCTCTGACTGAAAAGAGCATGGTAACAGTCTGAATGTGAAGAAAAACTTTTGTCATAATAATAATAATAATAGTTCCCAGCTAGATTGAGGGAGGATTTTTATCAATGAGGAGAAGGATAACTATTAATATGGAACAAAATATTTTGGACTAATAAAAATAGAGTCTTGTGAAAAAGGTTCATAGTTTAATGGGAGCATTGGTGGAAATGGGCCCTGGAAGATGCATGCCCCGCATAAGCCATTTCCTCCTCCCATGTAGTCCTTTTTACTGTGGGGTGGGGTGGGGGGATTCCCTTCCTTACAGTTTAAAGCAGGGGTCCCCAAACTAAGGCCCCGGGGTCAGATGCGACCCAATCGCCTTCTAAATCCGGCCTGCGGATGGTCTGGGAATCAGCGTGTTTTTTTAGTAGAATGTGTCCTTTTATTTAAAATGCATCTCTGGGTTATTTGTGGGCCTGCCTGGTGTTTTTACGTGAGTAGAATGTGTGCTTTTATTTAAAATGCATCTCTGGGTTATTTGTGGGGCATAGGAATTCATTCATATTTTTTTTAAAAAAATATAGTCCGGCCCCCCACAAGGTCTGAGGGACAGTGGACCGCCCCCCTGCTGAAAAAGTTTGCTGACCCCTGGTTTAAAGGATTCTATGGAGAGAAGAACTGGGCTTGAGTCCCATTGCTCAAACTGCACACTTCTCAGTTCAAGAAAAGAGGCTGCAACAATGCAGTTGTTACCTCTGCCTGATCCAAGTCTTTCCCCAGAAGCTTATTGTGTGGCTCTCAGGCTGAGAAAAGCCCTCTGCCTGGTCTATATATTAATGGTGCAAATGAGGAGATGCAGGATGCTGATGACACTTATCAGGAGACCAGAGGCTTCTGACTCACAACTTCCTCCTGCCAAAGAAAAGAGGAAAACATGTGTTTTCATTGTATTCTTTTGGTGACTGTTCTACAGAATAATGACTGGAGGCCTTTCAGCTCCTACATATATTGAAGGCTTCCTCTTCCTTTATAACATATGCTACTATGAAATATTGCTTAAGAGTCAGGAACCTGTTTGAAAGTGTCCTCCCTGTGTAAAAAAATAGGCACCTACAGTAGCTGAATGTTATTGACACTTGTTTCACAGCTTTTTACTTCCGTTTTAAGTCTTGCTAAGACACAAAAGATGATTATCCAGATATGAGTGTCCTCCTTTCATTTGGTCAGCATTTAGTGTCATGAGTTAAGTAGTTGTTGTTGTTGTTGTTCAGTCATTCAGTCGTGTCCGACTCTTCGTGACCCCATGGACCAGAGCACGCCAGGCACGCCTATCCTTCACTGCCTCTCGTAGTTTGGCCAAACTCATGTTAGTAGCTTCGAGGACACTGTCCAACCATCTCATCCTCTGTCGTCCCCTTCTCCTTGTGCCCTCCATGTTTCCCAAGTAGTTATTAAGTGTTTGTTATTTTCTGGTTATTGTTAATGTTCTAAGTTCTCTGATCAGTGCTGTGAGGTTTCTGTAGTGGTTTCTCATGAGTAAACATGCTGGACTCTGGTCTGTCCGTTTACAGGTTTATTGTGCAAGTATTTACAGTGCAGAGCTCAAAGGTTCATGTCCATCTTAGTCACTCTCAGATTCCGGAAGTGGCGCTTTTCTGGAGCGCCCCCCAGCAAAGGAACTTGTGCACCCCCAGTCTCCTTCTTCCCTCCTTGCATTTCACCCCTCTACATAAGTGGTGCGACGGAAACGTCCTTGCTCCCTCCTTGCTAGTCTGGCTGGGTGAGTGTCTGGGCTCTGGAACATCCCCCAGCCCTCTCCCCTCCAGGCTTCCCTCCTGCCTTTCATTCCCGCAGGATGCTGCCCTGCTCTCCTCACGGTGCTGGGGCTCTGTGTCATTGACAGCCCCTGCACCACCCCGCTGGTCTCTGACAGTTCCCTGACAATTGCTTTCTTATGAATGTGATAGGTCCAAAGCCATCACTTTGGAAGAGAGGCTTGTGCACTTGAGTATTTCTGATTTGGGACTTATTATTAAGAAGGTCTTGCATTCTGCTCCCACTGTTCTTCTTCCCAGTGTCTGTACTGAAAGCTTTTGGGCACACTTGAGAAATAATTTCCTTCTTGTTTTCTCAACCATATAATTATTATAGGCCTATTTCCATTTATTCTTCTGCAGGTACTGTTACTTCCAAAAAAAGGACTTATTATTTCACTGTAATTCATTCTCGCTTTCTCCTGTGCTTCTTCACTGTGTCAGAGGTGAAATCTACACACATATAAAAAATGTTGTGAAAATGCTTTTTAAAAAATGTTTTGAAAAATATATTGAATTTGCCATAGCTCAGTTTCGCCATCTAGTGTCACATTTGTATATTGTACTTTACAACACATTTAAAATGTTTTATTTGCAGCTGTATAGCTGAGTCCCTAGTCTTAGGTGGGCATAGTTTCAGTTGTTTCAACAAATTCAGAATTGAAAGGCAAATTGTACAAGAGTAGAGAGCTATGTTGACCTTCAGTGATTTTCCTTTCAAAACACTTGACCTATTGCTCAAAACTATCTGAGCAGACCTTGAAAAGGAAATAGACAAACACTTTTGCTTCCACACATGGGCTATTGGCAAGTCAGAAAGGTGAGAGCCAGGACTGTTCTGACATTCTATTAAAAATAGTGGGATAAAATTCTAGCTGTTTGGAATAGTTGAGACCTGCTGCCACTGCTAGTTCCAAGAGTTCAGGATCATAGTGAACTTTGGGGAGGGGAAAAATCATTATAGAGGTTTTAAAGTAACGAGAGTCAATTTTGGGGGGAAAAAACAACCAGTACAAGAGTCACTTAGGCACTTTGTACAGTTGTTGTTCAGTCATTCAGTTGTGTCCGACTCTTCGTATGTTGTTACATACGGTCAGTACCATGTAGGCAGCAAAAACCTTCTGCTGTCTAGTCTTGTGACAAAATAAATATGCTGCCTATGTTCATTTTTTCTACTCAGAAACTCTTATTTGTTTTGAAAGTTCATGCCTAATAATTAAACTGATAGGGACAGTCTTTAATGGTTTGTAACTATCCTGTATAGTAGCAATGAGACTGTTAGGGAGGAGCAGGCATGTGTGGGCTCTTAGCGTTTGCAATATATTTCCGCATGGCAAGAGAATGTATCTTTTCTTAAAGGCCCCTAAATTTGTCTGATCAGCCCCACTTGCTCCAGAGTGAAAGTCTTTCTGCATGGTTGAATGTAGGGTACAGATTCAGGCTTTCCTTTGTTCTCCCCTTTGTTTTCCCAGGATCTGATTATTATCTGTTGTACAATATGAACTCTTTGCTGGATATTGAGCCTTCCATTTCACATAATAGGGCTAATAAAACCCTGAAATCATGAGACAGAGTAGGATAAGAATGAATACATAAATTATAATAAGATACACACAGGTGATGATGGTGGGAGGTCTTTTCAGATCCGATGAGTGCTGACCTCATTAGTCCTTTCATACAATAGCTAATGAGGATTTTAAAGGACCTCTGGCTTATGCAGTGTGCGATGCTAGTGACAGGTCGTCTGCGTGCAGTTCTGAGATCTGAAAATAATATTCATTGAATTATAAGGAACAATAAAGTAGTGGCAGCTTTCCAGGATGGAGGCCTTCTGTGTTATGAAGCCATTTCTTCTATTTCTTTTCTTCTTTTTTTAGGACTCTGTCCACCAGTGATGATGTTGAGGACAGGGAAAATGAGAAGGGTCGCCTGGAAGAAGCATACGAGAAGTGTGATCATGATTTGGATGAGCTGATTGTTCAGCACTACACTGAGCTTACTACTGCCATCCGCACCTACCAGAGCATCACGGAGCGCATCACCAACTCGCGCAACAAGATTAAGCAGGTGAAGGGCTGTGCAGTGCAAAAGAGAAAATGCTTCATTTCCGCAATATGCATTTGGTTTTTCCCACACAGTGCAAGCCTGGATTTAATTTACTTACTTATTTACCTGCTGTTCTGTTTTTACAATTAACCAGAGTTATATGCACTACAAAAATCATGAAGCACTCCATTAACCATAGTGAAATCAACACCATTCCCTATTCATTTCAGGGGTGAGTCCCAATGCTTTGGTCTGCTTGCTTAAATAGGCTTGTAAAGCCCTAGGTTCACCCACCAGACTGACCAGGCCTACCTTTCCTGGGTCTGATGTTATAAGTTGTCAGGTGCTGGAAAGTTTAAACCATGGGTAAACAGAAGAAGAATTGAGGGCATGCTCTTAAATGTACTCCTGATTCTTCCTGTACATCCCTGGCTTGTGTTTTTATATTGTAAACAGTGATGTGATCTTCAAATGAAAGGTGGTGTTTAAATTTAATTAACGGAAGCAACAGCACATTTCCTTTTCAGCCATGGCTTGAACTCATAAGAAACTGCACCTGCAAAGGAAGAATAGCAAGCACACTTAAGAGTATTCTCCCAATTCTTTTGGTAATGTCATGGTGAATCAGGTGATTGACATGTAGGCAGCTTTTCCCACTTGTCAAGGGTGCCAACAGGAAGAAGCTCAGGATCTGGCCTCCTAGATGGATTCTTTTTTCCAGCACTGCAATAAAGCATCAGGAGCTGCTGAACATTGCTTCATGTGGCAAACTACTGCTTATCTAGGACTGACTGTGCCCAGGCTGGACATTGGCTCTTCCTGGGTGGAAAGGAGTATAAGACTGGTTATTGTCTCAGTGGTGCTTTGCTTGAGTGATAATATCTTGTGTTTTGATCTTACTCTTTGTTCCTCGTCCCTTCCCTGTTCTACTGGTTCTGCTCCCTGTATTGCCCCTTGATCCTGACTCTTGGCTTTTGTGGGTGTGGGCTGGTGGTGGAGGAGAAGCCAGAGAGCAGGAATTTCTTCCACCCACTCGAGGAACGTTTTGTCGCAGTGTGAAAATTTACACTCAGAAAACCAAACTAAAACTCAGCTCTAGAGTCAATAGCAGGTCCAGTCCTTGAATAGAAACCCCAACAACAGCCTTTAGGGAGCAGAAAAGGCTTCTTGAACTTTTTTTTTTACTTGGCAACAGAAACTAGTTAGGGCCGACTTTCCTTGGAGTGAATTCCATAAAGTAGGTGCTATGATAGGGAAGGCCCTCCTCACCATGCAAATATTATTTCTGTGCAGAGCCTCTCCAGTGGATAATCACTGAATAAGGAATTTGAACTTCCTCTTTTCTTGCTAGCTGCTTGAAATACTTTGATGGTGTCTGAAGAAATTTTAGCTTGGTTATTGTTTCATAATTCATTTGAATTTAATGGTTAAGAATTATACTGAAAACATCAACATGGAACCGATCTGCACATCACAGGCATGTGTAAAAATCGGGCAGCATTTTCTAAAATAGTGCTTCCTATAGACCAGTGAGCGGTGCTTACGTTGGTTTAAGAGTTGTCAGGTGGACTGTGGTTACTCAGTAGTGTGGGAAAGAGTCCGCACATAGGTTGGAAGTTGCCCATTTCAGTATTACTTTTTGTGTCCTTGGTTGAGCTTTGGGATTCATTAGAGGGAGGGAACCATACCTTGGTGTCAGAGTAGAGTTAGAATGTTCACAGAGGCAAGGGTTAAGTTATGACTCCAACTCGGGGGAGGGGAGGTACAAGCCAGTCCTCACGAGGAGGTTAGAAAAAGAGCGGGGAAAGCCTTTTGAGAGTTGCTGGTCAGGGGAGAAGCAGAGCTCAGAAGGTATCTGAACTGAATGACTCTGTGGAGTGATAGTTGAAGTTAAGAACTATTTATAAATACTGTTTGTGAATTCTTAATAAAAATTATAAAGACCAAGAGACGTTTGTGTGGTAATGTGAAGAGGAATCGACCAGCCCTGACACTTGGTGTGCAAGAACATGTCTTCCATCTTTAAACTTTTGGTTTTATTGCCTAACAATAATTTTAAAAGAGCACAGTTAGCATTGTTTCGGAAAGATCTCTCATTAAGCTCGTTGTCCAGTAGAGACCAACTAAGTTTGTTCTTGGTATAAGCTTTTGTGTGCATGCACACTTCTTCAGATACACTTCAGATACACTTGTGTGAGTATGTGTTTAAGGTAAAAAAGGTAAAGGACCCCGGACAGTTAAGTCCAGTCAAAGACAACTATAGGGTTGCGGCGCTCATCTCACTTTCAGGCTGAGGGAGCCAGTGTTTGTCCACAGACAGCTTTCCAGGTCATGTGGCCAGCATGACTAAACTGCTTCTGGCGCAGTGGAACACCGTGACAGAAACCAGAGTGCACAGAAATGCTGTTTGCCCAAATAGTTCAGGAGGCCTGACTTTTCAGCTCAGGCACATCATCATCCAGCTGTTTAACAACATGGTGGTGGCTTCTAGAATTGTAGAATTACTTCTTCAGCCTCATTAGGGCTTGTGAATAGAAATGTGATACAACCTTGCTAAATAGTGATGGCAATATTTCTTCACTCCTTTCTGGAAGCTAAGGGTGTCTGCATTTACATATATGTGCATCGGTTTCTGTGAACAAGGAATAGGATTGTGAGATTCTGCAGCTGCTTGTGATTCCTGCGGAAAATCAATAAACGTTGCAGAAAGCAGATGGATGGGTATACACAGGTGTGCAGAATGGAGTGAACCCTGTCTGGAAGCATAGGCATGCATGGTAGAGTACCTGAGTAGGTAAAGGCTGGGCTGAGCATATTATGCATATAATGGAATGTCCTGCTTCCCAGGCAGAGAGGAGGGCTCCTTTCAAACTGGCAGTCTGTGAAGAGAAGGGCATCACTCCTCTGGAGACTGTGAATGGCAACCCCTTTGAACTTTCAAATTCATTTAGTATTTTCAAAGAGGAGTGAGGCTAGCCTGATCCCTTCCAAGGGTAGGAGTTCATTTCAGGGATTTATGTACAAAGCTCAGCTCTCTGTGAAGGCAGAGATCAATTACACGAAATTTGAAATAAACCATAGTCCAGGCTTACTCAATACAATTAAGCTCTGCACAGGTCAAAACCAAATGTATAGGCGTAGTGACCTTGAGATACCACCTTAAAATAACCACAGAGGATGAAGGGCCTTTTGGTATTTACTGTTCCTGATTAGATTCAGTCAACATGTATTGAAAGAGCTTTCCTTTAACCTCTTGGAAAGTGACAGTCAGCATACTAGGTCTGATTTCTTTTCCTCTCTCTTTTTTCTTCCTGATTGCCCTGTTAAATTAGCAGTCTTACCGTTTTTGTGTCCCCTGTCTTGCCCTCGCAGATATAAGGTGACAGATTTTATAGACCTGGAGAGACTTCTTCCATCATAATACATACTTGATTCAGACTTTATTTTGTCTGCCTTTGTCCTTGGAGCGATTGGTTTGGGATTGAAAACAACTCTGATACAACTTTTTCTTTCCTTTTGAATTTTCTTAGAATTGTACACTGCTTTATCACCCAAAGGTCATTGAGGCTTATTAATCTTTTCTTACATTATTAATTTACTCATCAGCCTTGAGAGGTAGGTTAGTAATTGTGTGTATGAGAGATAGAGTTTCAAACCATGTTTCTAAGTGCTAAAGGTTGATTCTTTGTTCAAAGCATTCTCTAGTCTAGCGTCTTAAGTTTTAGAACCAGCGTGGGGGGGGGGGAATGATCTGTGAACTGGTTAAATTCAATGCTTTTTTCTGAGGGGATGCAGGTGTACACATACCCCTAAACATTTTGTGAATCTAAGTTTGGCCTCATTGAGGGGAAGTATTTCAATATGAGTAAGAAAATGAGAGTACCCCTAAACATTTTTTTAAAAGCACTGGTTAAATTGTTCAAAATATTGTTGTACTTTACTTTGCAATTATTATAACACCTGGCTTTCTTTTGAACAGAACTCAGCATTTTTTTGCTTAGGGACACGATCCCTCAGATCATCAAGGGCAACATCTGAGAAAGCTTGTGTTCCTATTCAGAATTTTCTCTTACTAGCAACAAGGATGCAAATAGCACAACACTCAGTGGAGACTGGGCTACTGGGGCATAGCTCTCTCAAGAAGAATATCAAGCAATTTAAAAGAAAACATTTTCTCCAAAATCTCACAGCCACAAACTCTTTCCTACTCCACACACATTTGTTAAGAGAACAATGGTGGCTGCTTTTTCCTAGTCCACTTGATATCCTTCCACACTTACCAAAAGGTTGGCCCCCACTGGTTTAAACTTTCTTCCCATAAATGTAGCCACAGTTTGCACACCACTAAAAACATTCATTGCAGTTGTGGAATTGGCACCTGAGTCTTGAGAGCTATGCATAGGCTAAGGTGCGAAACTTTGAAGCCAGATTAGAAGAGAACTTACTCAGCAGCTCTAAGGTTGATCTCTGGACCTATTTTCCCTTTATGTGTTAGTATTGTGTGGGCATTTGGATTTTAGCATTCTGTTACATATATGGGGCTTGTATGATTGGTGCTATAGTAGCATCCAGGGGTAGGGAACCTGTGGTCCTCTGGATGTTGCTGGATCACAAGACCCATCACCCCTGACCATTGGCCATGTTAGCAGAGGTTGATGGGAATTGGAGTCCTACAACATCTAGTGGGAGATTACTCACCCTTGCTGTAAAATCCAGTAGCTGGAATCCAAATAACTACTACGCTCCTCCACATGCAGCTGCTGGGTGACCTTGGGCTAGTCACACTTCTCTGAAGTCTCTCAGCCCCACTCACCTCACAGAGTGTTTGTTGTGGGGGAGGAAGGGAAAGGAGAATGTTAGCCGCTTTGAGACTCCCTAGGGTAGTGATAAAGCGGGATATCAAATCCAAACTCTTCTTCTTCTTCTTGTTCTTCTTCTTCTTCTTCAGGAATGTTGAGTGGAATATGTGACTCTCCCAGCCCCAAGTGCGCTTTAGATAACAGAGTCCTCTGGCTAGCAACAATCTGGCTTTGCATGTTCCTGCAGTGTTAAAAGCAGCTGGCCATGTGATATGGCTCACCTCTTGTGGGTATAAAACTAGTACTGTATAGTAGTTCTCTGAAAGTAGTGTAGTTCTCTGGATCCTGGCCAATGCAAGAGAAAGCTCTGGCCTTTTGTTTTTATTGTTGGCCTTTCCCACAGAAAGCAAGCTACATTTTGCAGGCTTTCGCAGCAGCAGCAGCAGCAGTGTGGAGGTGTACAAGATCAGATTCCCTTAAAACACATTTTTGTGCATAGACATGTCTCCATTTGTGCTTCAACCTGTTTCATTTCCCGCCTACTGATAACAACCCCACTCGGGAGGTGTTGCTTGCCTGTCAGCCACCTGTTAGAGGAGGGGATCTGCATTCTATGCAAGACCAGAAGGGGGAGAACTGAAGTTTCTGAGTTAGAAAGAATTGGCCATAATCCAGCAAAAGTTAGGGAAATCAATTCCATTGCTTGCTGGGCTTAGTACTAATTCTTAGTGAGCTGTGTACATTGTGTTGCTGCTACTTAATTAATTTATAAGAACTCTCTTAAGCAGCACATGCACAACCAACCGTCTTTGCTGTTCACTGCTGTTTGTAAGAAAAAGTGTTTGTACCATGTTGGGGATATACCAGTGTATAGCTGCTGCTTCCAGAAGTCAGTTGTCTGCATCTGTGTTTGGAGAGCAGGAATTTGCAGAGAGATGTCTGGTGTTTATGTGTGTTTTAAATCCTTCCAATGCAAATTTGCTAAAGCATAAGTTTTTTTTAAACTGTTTCATTCAGGTTTTTGTAATTCAGTTATGACCAGAAGCTTGCAGACTCAGGCTAGAAATTGATGTGTAGTTCATCACTTCTGCATCTCTACTCTTTTCTTATTCTGTTTTCTTCGAAGCCTTCCTCTGACCTCATTTTAGAAAGTAACTTTGTTTTTCAGAATGGAAGCTACCTCCATTTTTCTGAAGAACTATCTAGCTAAATTCCTACCCTTCATTTCTTAAAACTTCCTTGGTCCTTGGTCTACTGCCTTCTCAGGTCACTCTGAGCTTCTGTTTTCCTATCCTCCTGCTGCTTCAACTCTCCATTCCATCTAGACTTTGCCTGTTCTGCCTGTCTAGGACTGGAGGAACTTGGACAATGACAACCAAAGGCTGCCCCATCTCTCTGACGTAAGGGCAGCTAAGCCAACCATTGGTTTCACCTTTCTCACCTAATCCATAATCACTGGCAGTTTTTAACCCGTTGCTACCTACCCTGAACCTTCTTGGAATGGCAGGCTATAGATTTGAAAAAAGTATCAGGTGTGTGTGTGTGTGTGTTTTCCTGTTAGTCTAGGTTGCAGCATATCGTGGTCTGGAGTGTGGAGGCTGATGCATAGATAATTCTAATTTGTAGTGGCAAGTCAACCTTGATGGCCTTCATATACTTTACATGTGGGGCCTGAAAAATCATGTTGTAATGTGGAGTACTCACAGCTAGCTTGAACTCTTTCCAGGATATTACATTTCATTCACCCTCTCTCTTGGTTTTCTATAGCGTGGACCACAAACTCAGTCAGTATTCCATGACCAATGGGCATGTTCAGTTACAGGGATGTTTTGGAGGGTCTCCCCCCTGCTTGAGGGCCCACCAATACCTTTTTGTACCTTTGCAAACTTTGGGGTTCCCCCAAGCATGCTCATACCTCCCCCTTGTGCACTTGGTGGTTACTTTAGGGCTATAAAAGGGCTGGACCGTAGAACCAAAATCTCTGTTAACATATATGTTAGTACTGTGATTTGACATGGGTAAAGGTAAAGGTAAAGGGACCCCTGACCATTAGGTCCAGTCGTGTCCGACTCTGGGGTTGCGGCGCTCATCTCGCTCTATAGGCCAAGGGAGGTGGTGTTTGTCCGCAGACAGCTTCTGGGTCATGTGGCCAGCATGACAAAGCCGCTTTCTGGCGAACCAGAGCAGCGCACAGAAACACCGTTTACCTTCCCGCCAGAGCGGTCCCTATTTATCTACTTGCACTTTGATGTGCTTTCGAACTGCTAGGTGGGCAGGAGCTGGGACCGAACAACAGGAGCTCACCCCGTCGCAGGGATTCGAACCGCCGACCTTCTGATTGGCAAGTCCTAGACTCTGTGGTTTAACCCACAGGTAGGCTGGCTCTAACCAGAAGTTTGTTGATTAACTTGAGCTGCTGTGGTGTATTTTTTCCAGGTCAAGGAGAATTTGCTTTCCTGCAAGATGCTTCTGCACTGCAAGCGGGATGAGCTGCGCAAGTTGTGGATTGAAGGCATTGAGCACAAGCACGTCTTGAATTTGCTGGATGAGATTGAGAACATCAAGCAAGTGCCCCAGAAGCTGCAGCAGTGCATGGCTAGCAAGCACTACCTCACGGCCACGGATATGCTGGTAAGAGGTGATAGCTGGTGCTTGACAGACAGCTGTCCGATAAGTGTCTGCTAGATTTGCTATCTGGGTCTGAGTAATTAGATCTGCCATTTACACACCTACTGTATTGTTCTCTCTGCCTGTCTCTTTTACCCTCTTCTGTCACTCACTCCTTTTTTTATCTTCAGTCTATTAACCTCTTTGGTTGCTTTGAAAGCTCTGCTGACTTTGACCCTGTGTCCTTAACCTTGATTCATGCCTTCTCAGCCCTTGGCTGCTGTTTCTGCTTTAAAAAATTCTGTCTCACTTGTGTCCGTATTCCAGGCGTCACTCTAATAGACTATTACAGACTCTTCCATTTTGTTACCTCTCACTTTGCCATAATTGTAATTTCAGAATGACTCTTCTTCTGCAGTTGTAATGATCACATCTGCATTGTCCCTGCACTCTCTCCTGTTGCTTTCCTTGTTTGTCCCAAGATCCTCATTTGAACAGTATTTGCCTTTAACTCAGGATATATTTAGGCAACAGGCTTTCTGTAATTATGTTCCCTCAGTGATATCCTTAATGAGTATGGAAGAAGTCTAGTGTTATTGTAGAAAACTAGATTGTTGTGGTTGATCAGAAATCTGGTGCTTTCCATGGTACATTGAGAAGTAAGCCTTTTATTGATGATCCAGTTCCTCAGTGCTGCAGGTATCCTTGTGAAAAGGGAAAGTAGTAATTTGAGTGCACCACAATTTTTTGCTCCCCTCTTTACTCAATTTGCTCTTCTGTGTTCACATCTCCCGCTTTCACCTTGCGTGATGCTCCCTTCCTCTACTAAATTAACTTACCCTGTCCTCCTAATTTTGGTTTCAAAGCATTCGAAAGAATATGATGCTCAAAGAATTAAACCTCTGCTTATCCCATATGTGTCAGTGCCTTATTAAAGATCATCTATCACTGTTGTTATGTGAATTTAAGTTGCACATGTCTGTTCAAAATTATGGCTGAAGAACTCCCAGTCTCCTGATAGAGAGCAGCCATAGCACTGTCAGCTTTTGACATATCGGGAAGCATCAGATAAATTACTTAATTTTGGGTTCTCCTTTAAAAAAACAGTTTTGATGGTCACTCCATCCATTTCATATTGGAAATACTTTAAAAAATATGCAGCTAATAATGTAATATGTGGCTGCAACTGACACAGATTTTTAGACGTTTCATCATAGTACACTGACCACCAAAAATGACTGACTGAAGTCTTTGTTGAAGGTACCCTTGATGGCAAACCTGTGTAATATGTAAGATGGCCCTGGGTGTTGCAGTGTGATACTTGTGACCAGTCAACAACTGACATCTTCAGTTTACTCATTATTAAATAACACTTTTAATTTCCAAAGTTCCTTTTCAAATGTTGCTGTTTCCCTTCAACTATGAAGCTATGAAGATGTTGTGATACTGCTTAGGTGCAATGCAGATCTTCCACGTTCAAGTCCTGGTCTTAGTCCACAGTCATTAACTATTATGCATTTCGTAGCTATATATCGCCTTACCCCCACATGTGCCCACTTGGCTACTTTGATCTGCATAATTGGCACTGCTACATGTGCCACATAATAACAGCATTTGTAAGAACTCAATTGTTTAGTTACACTTTGGAACTCCCTGCCTATTCAGATCAAGCAGGCTTCTTCACTATACTCTTTCTGGCATCTGCTGAAAACATTCTTGTTTAGACAAGCCTACCCAGATGCTTAGAAAGTTGAGGTAATTTTTAGCATGTTGACTTTTGTATGTTTTACAGTGTGGTTGTGATTCCTCCCCCCCCCCAAAAGTTTATTGTTTTATCTTTTGGTAAATTCCATCAAGGCTTTTTTATAATCAGGTAGTGAATAAATTTTATGAAATTAAAAAAATAAATAGTTCAGTCAGTAGAGCATGAGGCTCTTAATCTCAGGGCCGTGGGTTCGAATTCCACGTTGGGCAAAAGACACCTGAATTGCAGGGGTTGGACTAGATGGCCCTTGTGGTTCCAATTCCACAGTTCTATGATTCTATGAAAAGTGAGGCAGACTTCAGATTGGTTTATCTCTTGGTGCTATTGTGGACTGACTTCAAATTGAACCCTTCTCTGATTTGTGGAAATGCACTTGCTCTCTACTGACTCAGCAGTGTAGGCTTGCAACCCCTTCTTTCTGATAGCACAGATACCGGTAATTTTTGCTGTATCAGTGTGTTAAATGCCTCTAGAGTGGAGCTCCTTGGCGTCAGCCTTCTTTAGCCTGCCTCTGTCTCCACATCAGAAAGATGCAGTAATTGTGCTCTAGCTGTTGGGTAGTTCCATTCTCTTTCATTGTATGATCTGAGTAGTGTATAAAATAATTATTAAACTGTCAGGAATGCATAGTGTTTCTTGTCCTTCGTCCTCAAGGTAAACAGCTGTTGGCTTATCAAAAGCCTAAAGTGATCCAACAAAGACACTGATATCTCATGTGTTGAATTGGGATTGCTGATAAATATTGTTGCCTGTAGCTCGGTGATATGTGCAGTCTAAATTAGACCTTTGCAGTCATTGTGTGGGCTTGATGCAAGCGCATTAATGGCATAATTTCTGGTTGCTGCATCACATTTCTGCAGTCTGTTCTTTGTATTCCACTCACATTAATTGAAGTAATTTTGCCACTGAAGCGTGTTTCCAACCTCTGCATTTAAATTGAAATTTTAATTCCCTTATTGTTTGGCAAAGACGTCTGAAGATGGCTTGTTACAGGTTTCATTATCACTCAAAACACTCCAGCTGGTTCTAATGTACAATGATTAATTCTGGAAAGACTTATTAATGTAAGAAAGGCAACCTTTTCCCAGAAGCAGGAGCATAGCAGCAAAGGTATTTTGGTGACGGCTGGTGTTTATATGAAGCTAGATGAAGAAAAATATGTGTTTGCTGCTGGCTTGTGATCTTTGCAGATTATCTGGGTAAAGTTCTGTACATTTATAAATGAATGGACCCAGCAAAAATAATTTTGGAATTTTGAATGTCCTGCAGTTAGGCTGGAAAATAAATCCTGAAGGACAAACTTGCTAACTATGAAACGTCATGTTATGCTGGCGTGCGGGGACAGGGACTCCATCTTTTATTACTGGTACCTCAAGGAGGAGCAGAAATTAATGTTAGGTTCCTGGTGAGTTGGATGTGAATGGGGAGGCTGGAATTAGCTAGACCATCCTATTCCCACCTCCTTACTTATTTTGTGTGCCCTACTCTCTGTTTGCACCCAATGTTCATGTGTGAGTGTGCATTCTTCTGCATATTGCTTGCATGAATCATCTTGGGCTGTTGTATCTATAACGATTTATCCATAGTGCATTTCCTTCCTGTAACACCCTGTGGCCTGGGATGCATTGACAGGGGCCTGTCTCATTCAAGGCGTTGTGTTGGACTTTTTGTGCTGTATTTTGCCGCAGGGAAGCAAGAACAAAAAAGAATGCTTGCTCAGGGCATGACTCTCAGCAGACTTGGAAGAGAAGAAAATATAAAGGCAGCTGGGGGTGGGGGGGGGAGAGGGATTACTGAGTAGGAAGTAGTGCTTCTGAAATGGGTTTGGGAACTCTAGGGGAATAACAGATGGAATATGAATCAACAGTGTGATGCTTTGGATGAAAACTCAATCTTTTTTTCCAGTTGCATCAATAGAAGTGATTTTGTTTCCAAGCCAGTTTCTCACCCAACATCTTCACTCCATAGTCAGTATACACAATGAAGTACAGCAAGGGTAGTAAACGTAGTGCCCTCCAGATGTTGTTGGACTCCAGTTCCCAGCAGCCCCAGCAGCATGACCAATGGTAAGGATTTGTAGTCCCAACAATATCCAGAGAGCACCATGTTTGCTACCCCAGAGATACAGGGAAATGTGTCATGCTCATGCATATGCCCTACCCACTGTGTGCATAGCAACATGTATATCTCTGTATGCATATAACCAATGTGCATAATCTATATTTTGCAAAATTGGGGAGGGGAATGGATAGCATGGTTGTATGATATACCGCCGTGTATATAAAGTCTCGATAACTGGGTGGATAGGAGTAGGGACATCTAGGTGAGCTGGCTCCAGAACTTAGGAAGCTTTCATACTACTCCCTTTAACCCGGATGATATTTTCTTTGAAATCCTGTTTTGTGCAGCATAGTTGGAGAATGATAATTACTGATCTGAAAGGATTCCAAGAGCAGCCAAGGTGATTAAGGGGTCTGAATCTTGTGTGGAGTTGCTAATGTAATCAGGGCTATATATAAAAATAAAAGATTTGGTGCTACATTTACCCAAGAGAAGCTAGGTTTGATGAACTGTTAAAAACTAAGCAAGCCATCACATATTTTGCATAATTCTGCTGCTTTGGTTGAAGAGGGGCAAATAATCACTGCTGCGTTTGGTTTCTGAATGATTCTGGCTGGTTCTTCAGCCTTCCTGTGTTGACTGTCATTGTTGTGGCTTTTTTTGCATCTGTACAAATAGCACATAGCTCTTTATTTCTGCATCTGAAGGTGAATAATAGCATTCAGAGTTCCCCCCTGAGTTAGATGTTTGCTTCTTGGACCAAAGCCTGCATTGCTGCCACCTTCTGTTTCATTCTCAGAACTGAACAGGTGCAGCCATCAGTTTTCTATTGCTTTCGATTGGAATGTGTTCAGCCAAAGATAATTTGTTCAGAACGGGAGCCTTGTTTGCAGTCAAATTAGCTCATTTCCTATTGTTGTGCTGACACGGCAGCCCCTGAAGCATGGCAGATTTCCCCACTGCACCTTTTTGTTGCTATATCTGAACCTTGGCTTCAGAGCCTACTTTATTAAGCTGCAAGATATTTCTACCAGTTTGGGTCAAGCAGAGTCTATTTGCTTGGTGCTGTGAAAAAGAAATTGGAAAGCGGCTGGATTGTCCAGAAGCTTTCATCCATTCTTAATGGCAAAGGATTGTTTGTTTGGGCCTGGTGGGGTCAGAGACAAATGTGTTCAGGCAGTTCAGGTTCAGGAGCAGTCAGAGGATAATCAGTCCAGAAGAAATTGACATGATCTAAGATGGCCTGGTGGTCAGGTTCTAGAGCAGTCAGACAAGAGGGCAAGTCAACACAGAAGAGCTGCTCTGACTGTGGAGCCAAGCCTAATACTTTCTTTAGATAAGATTAGTGGGTCCCCTATTGGCTCCTCAAGTCACCTGAATCTGCTGGGAGGGAAGCCTCCCTTGCTGCCACTGTTAGAAAGATGCTGTGGAGCAGTAAGGCTCAGGCCAGCCATTCCTTCCCTCCATGAGCTGTGAATTGTGTCTCTTGACACTGAACTGGGGAATGGGTGCTAGGCCCCAATTTGACCCCTCCCTTGTTGAATGTGTTGGTTGTTCTGGCCAGAGTGATTGGAGTAGGATGATAGTACCTTGTTATCCCCCTTCATGGATCACTGCCTTGTCGTGGCGAAGGGGCTTGAATTACTCAGGCAAGCTATGGACAGGTCAAGATGGACAGGTCATAGCGGAGAGTTTGGACCAAACGTGATCCACCTGGAGAAGGAACTGGCAAGCCGCTCCAGTATCCCTGCCAAGAAAACTCCATGGACAAAGACAACAGGCATATAAAAGATATGACGCTGGAAGATGAGCCCCTCAGGTCGGAAGGCGTCCAACTTGCTACTGGGGAAGAGCGGAGGACAAGTACAAGTAGATCCAGAGCTGATGAAGCGGCTGGGCCAAAGCCGAAAGGACGCTCAGTTGCGGATATGCCTGGAAGCGAAAGGAAAGTCCAATGCTGTAAAGAAAAGTATTGCATAGGAACCTGGAATGTAAGAACCATGAACCTTGGTAAGCTGGATGTGGTAAAAAATGAGATGGCAAGAATAAACATTGACATCCTAGGCATCAGTGAACTAAAATGGACAGGAATGGGCGAATTCAGTTCGGATGACTATCATATCTACTACTGTGGGCAGGAATCCCGTAAAAGAAATGGAGTGGCCCTCATAGTCAACAAAAGAGTGGCGAAAGCTGTACTGGGATGCAACTTCAAAAATGATAGAATGATCTCGATACGAATCCAAGGCAGTCCTTTTAACATCACAGTAATCCAAGTTTATGCACCAACTACCAGTGCTGAAGAAACCGAAATTGATCAATTCTATGAAGACTTACAACACCTTATACAAATGACACCAAAGAAGGATGTTCTTCTCATTATAGGGGATTGGAATGCTAAAGTAGGAAGTCAAGAGATAAAAGGAACAACTGGCAAGTTTGGCCTTGGAGATCAAAATGAAGCAGGGCAAAGGCTAATAGAGTTCTGTCAAGAGAACAAGCTGGTCATCACAAACACTCTTTTCCAACAACACAAGAGACGACTCTACACATGGACATCACCAGATGGGCAACATCGAAATCAGATTGATTATATTCTCTGCAGCCAAAGATGGAGAAGCTCTATACACTCAGCAAAAACAAGACCTGGAGCTGACTGTGGCTCAGATCATCAGCTTCTTATAGCAAAATTCCAGCTTAAACTGAAGAAAGTAGGAAAAACCACTGGGCCAGTAAGATTCAATCTAAATCAAATTCCTTATGAATACACAGTTGAAGTGAAGAACAGGTTCAAGGATTTAGATTTGGTGGATAGAGTACCTGAAGAACTGTGGATGGAGGCTCGTAACATTATACAGGAGACAGCAACGAAAACCATCCCAATGAAAAAGAAATGCAAGAAAGCAAAGTGGCTGACCAATGAGGCCTTACAAATAGCGGGGGAGAGAAGACAAGCAAAATGCGAAGGAGATCGTGAAAGATACAGGAAATTGAATGCAGATTTCCAAAGAATAGCAAGGAGAGACAAGAGGGCCTTTCTAAACGAGCAATGCAAAGAAATAGAGGAAAATAACAGAATGGGAAAAACCAGAGATTTATTCAAGAAAATTGGAGATATGAAAGGAACATTTCGTACAAAGATTACCACAATTAAGGACAAAAGTGGAAAGGACCTAACAGAAGCAGAAGACATCAAGAAGAGGTGGCAAGAATACACAGAGGAATTATACCAGAAAGATATGGAGGTCTCATACACCCCAGGAAATGTGGTTGCTGACCTTGAGCCAGACATCCTGGAGAGTGAAGTCAAATGGGCCTTAGAAAGCCTTGCCAACAACAAGGCCAGTGGAAGTGATGATATTCCAGCTGAACTATTTAAAATTTTAAAAGAGGATGCTGTTAAGGTGCTGCACTCAATATGCCAGCAAGTCTGGAAAACTCAGCAGTGGCCAGAGGATTGGAGAAGATCAGTCTACATCCCAATCCCAAAGAAGGGCAGTGCCAAAGAATGCTCCAACTACCGCACAATTGCACTCATTTCACACGCTAGCAAGGTTATGCTTAAAATTCTACAAGGCAGGCTTAAGCAGTATGTGGACCGAGAACTCCCAGAAGTGCAAGCTGGATTTCGAAGGGGCAGAGGAACCAGAGACCAAATTGCAAACATGCGCTGGATTATGGAGAAAGCCAGAGAGTTCCAGAAAAACATCTACTTCTGCTTCATTGATTATGCAAAAGCATTTGACTGTGTCGACCACAGCAAACTATGGCAAGTTCTTAAAGAAATGGGAGTGCCGGATCACCTCATTTGCCTCCTGAGAAATCTCTATGTGGGACAAGAAGCTACAGTTAGAACTGGATATGGAACAACTGATTGGTTCAAAATTGGGAAAGGAGTACGACAAGGCTGTATATTGTCTCCCTGCTTATTTAACTTATATGCAGAATACATCATGCGAAAGGCTGGACTGGATGAATCCCCAACTGGAATTAAGATTGCCGGAAAAAATATCAACAACCTCAGATATGCTGATGATACTACCTTGATGGCAGAAAGTGAGGAAGAATTGAAGAACCTTTTAATGAGGGTGAAAGAAGAGAGCGCAAAATATGGTCTGAAGCTCAACATCAAAAAAACTAAGATCATGGCCACTGGTCCCATCACCTCCTGGCAAATAGAAGGGGAAGAAATGGAGGCAGTGAGAGATTTCACTTTCTTGGGTTCCATGATCACTGCAGATGGTGACAGCAGTCACGAAATCAGAAGACGCCTGCTTCTTGGGAGAAAAGCAATGACAACCCTAGACAGCATCTTAAAAAGCAAAGACATCACCTTGCCGACAAAAGTCCGTATAGTTAAAGCTATGGTTTTCCCAGTAGTAATGTACGGAAGTGAGAGCTGGACCATAAAGAAGGCTGATCGCCGTAGAATTGATGCTTTTGAATTATGGTGCTGGAGGAGACTCTTGAGAGTCCCGTGGACTGCAAGAAGATCAAACCTATCCATTCTCAAAGAAATCAGCCCTGAGTACTCACTAGAAGGACAGATCCTGAAGTTGAGGCTCCAGTACTTTGGCCACCTCATGAGAAGAGAAGAATCCCTAGAAAAGACCCTGATGTTGGGAAAGATGGAGGGCACAAGGAGAAGGGGACGACAGAGGATGAGATGGTTGGACAGTGTTCTTGAAGCTACTAACATGAGTTTGGCCAAACTGCGAGAGGCAGTGAAGGATAGGCGTGCCTGGCGTACTCTGGTCCATGGGGTCACGAAGAGTCGGACACGACTGAACGACTGAACAACAAACAACAACAACCTTGTTATCCTCAAGGTCCCTTATTGTCCCCCATGGGCGCACACATGTGGGCAGACAAGGTGTATAGGTGCATAGAGACCCTCATCTGATCTGTGCTCTCCTCCTGTTTTCTGACTGCTGATTTTCTCCAGCATCTCCTACTCCCACCAACTTCCAACCATACTCCTCTCCTCACATTCCAAACTTCCCAATGACGAGGTGCAACATGAGATGAACCCTGTTTAACTGAGCAATCAGCACGGTTCCTTTTTGTGTGCTGTTGTGTGCTTAAAGACATAGGACATAGCCACTGCCACCTCCCACCTTCCTGCAATGAAAATAATGAGTGGCATTTCTTTTAGCTATTTGAAAAGAGATTGTAACGGATCTTAACAAGCACAGTGTGAGAGATAAATGTAGTTGAAATAATAACCTGGGAGTGGACCTTCAACTCCTCTGCCTCTGCTGCTGTTTTAATGCAATCGCCTCTTTACATAGGTTTCCTCAGTTTCCCCCATATGCTGAATGGGGATAGTTCTTAATGAGACACTCTAAATGTTCAAATAACGAACAGCCAGCAACACTTTATGGGCATGTATATCTTTAAAGTGCTCAGCATTATACTCAGCCAGATTTTTCATTATTGCTTCTAATCCCATTTTCTGATCCTGTTCAAGTTTTGTTTTGTTAATTTCATCACCGAGATGTAAAGATATTTTGAAAGCAGGAGCGCACAAGCAGAGAGAGGATTTCTTTCCCTTTGTAACATCTTATCGCCTTTTCTTCCTTTAATATACTTATCAATAACTTCATCTCTTTCCTTTTAATCTTGTAAATTCCATTATCTGAGGCATTTTGTTGCATTAAACCATTAGTGCCTCCCATTGCCTCATTTGCATTGACACGTGCTTGACCTCGGCCCCTCTCCTCTTTTCGTTAATGCATCAACAAGCACTGATATCTCTCTGGAGCATTATCATTTGGCTGTTAGCTCAACTAATAACAACCATTCATTTAAGCTGATGGAGGTTTATTAAATAAAAATGGGCCGTAATGAAGGTGGTGGAGGAGCAATAGCTAGCATCCTCATTTTTTATGGTGAGGGCTTTCAGTCTCTCCATAAAGTGTTCTAGGTTTGGTGGAGGTGTCTTGGCATTCAAAGGCAGGTGTTATTGGCGTCTGGGACAAGATCAAGATTTATTAACTTGTCACAGGGCTACTCCCCCCAGCAGCAATCTTGCATCTAGTTCTTCCTGTGAGGTTTTATAAGGAAAATGTGTTAGAAGCCACCATGGAGAGAGGGGCAGAAAAAAGTTGTGCTGTTACAACCCTGGGGCCAGGCTTCCTTTCTTCAAGGGTTGAAGCTAGACATATGAAGTGGGAGAAGGGATTTTTTTCCGGGGCAGCCACAGGAATACAAAACCAACCAGAAGAGGAGTCCATGGTGTTAGTATCTCTCCAGCTTGAGGACTTTGCATTACTTTCCTCTGACTCAGAGGACTCCACCTCAGAAGTTCTAATGGAATCATGATCTCCCTTGCTCTGTCAGCTGACAACTGCTGAAGTGGCCTCGACCCCTTTAAATGAAGAGGCTGGTCATACCAAAGGCAGAACTTTGGATATAGCAAAAGCCCCTCTCTTGTCACCCCCTGCCACAGACCTAGAATCGTGCGGGGGGGGGGGAGGCTTGCTCTGGCATAGTGCGGCTGGGGTACTCCTGACTCACGTGGAGATCCGCTGGATCCTAAACCTCATCTCAGGGGATCTTACCTTAGGATTGTGCCACAGCTATTCTTCAGACCAATATGAAAAAACGTTGTGCGATGTTTTCTAAATGTGGATCATTCAGAAGCTAGCTTCCTCTGGCTGTTTTTGTATTCCAGATGCTGGAGAGGATTGGCTATCATAGCACTGAAGCTTTCCTAACAGACTGGATGGTTCATCACTGCTGATTACTTGCATTTTAGTTGAGCTGGAAGATGTCAGATTGCTAGCCAGCATCATCCATAAGAATTTTTTTTTAATGAAAAGCCACCTTCTGCCACAGGGACTTCTGAGAGATTTTATTATGAAGTTAATTTGTTAAGGCTTCTGTTATGAGACATCTTCACATTTGTAACTACTTCAATTTCTCCTAGACTGCAGCCGAAAAAGAACATTTTCTAGAACTCTGATATTATTTTGATTGTTTCTCAAGCTCTGATTTACGGGCTTATAATTTAGTCCCTTGTAAACTAATGAAACTCTTACAAAGGGACAGGAAATGCTCATGATCTTGGGGATAATGGAGCAACAAAGAACAAAATTCTGTCAGAGAAACTAGATTGCATTTCTAAATGTAAAGTTGCACAGTTTTTATAACCCCCAGAGGGACCAGGAGAAATAGTAAGAGTTGGATTAAAAACATGTATAGAATCGCAGTTGGAAGGAGGATTCTGTGGGTCATCTATTCCAGCCCCCTTCCATAAAACAGGGTCACCCCACCCCAATGTACTGCAGATAACGGTAGTTTCTTGTGCAAACGCCTGGTTTTAATCTCTTCTTACAGAAAGGAATAATTTATCATTAGATGAGCAAATATTCCATTACCTCATCACCCTAATGGGGCATTATGTTTTCTTCCAGTGCTGATCTACTCTTATGCCAATGAAGAAATTCCTAAAGTTTAGCACATTTCCAGATGTGTATTTTTGTGTGCAGTGTCTTTTCGGCTATTCTTCCTTCCCGCTTTCCCCCTCTCAACTTCATGCTATAGTTACAAAATTCCCTTATGCCTGCTCTTCTCTACGTAAACCATTCTCGCTGTTGGTGCATTCCCACTGCATTCCTGTCCCATTGCCTTTCATGCTCACTTGTTAAGCTTCTGCACAGTTCACGAAAATGGTATGACACATGAGCAATTAAGCCAATGGTTAGGATAATCTTACTTCAATCTGGTAAAGCCAGAGCTCTTATAGTCAACTGCTGAAGTCTGTGTTTACTTCATTTCGACAACCTCTTGTGATGAATTTATTATTTATGAATGTTTTATATGTACTGATTTATCTGATAGTTATGTGTTTCTCTGTAAGGGGCAAGGGATTGGCCAGCTGGCTGTCTTTTCATTTGTGCGCCTAACTTTGATACAGTCATACCTCGGGTTACATGTGCTTCGGGTTGCATTTTTTCGGGTTCCGAACGCGGCAAACCCGGAAGTGTTTACTTCCGTGTTTCACCCAGCGAGCATGCGCAGAAGCGTTCTGTGCAGTTTGCACATGTGCAGAAGCATTCTGTGCAGTTTGTGCGTGCACGGAAGCGCTCTGTGCAGTTTGCACATGCACAGAAGCGCAATATCGTGCTTTTGCGCATGCGTGATATCGCCTCTCAGGTTACGGACTTTTTGGGGTGCGAACAGCATCCCAGAATGGATCAGGTCCGTAACCCGAGGTACCACTGTATATCATTTATCAGTAGCTGTGGTAACCCTCTATCTGTCTACCTATCTATCTGTCTAATCTCCCAAGTTGCAAAACCAGCTTTTTTAACTTTAAAGCTATTGTTTGTTTGTTTTTATTCTACATTTATACTCCATCTTTCTTACATCTTGGAACTCAAGGTGGGCTCCCAACAAAGCGCTGAGGAGACCCAGACCTGCTTAGTTACAACAAGGTGATTGTGACATGTGTCCTTCCTGTGTTTTTCTTATCATCCCTTAAAATATATTAAAACAGACAATTTTTCCTTCTTTCTCAAGTTCCAGATTTGTAGTGGCAATACTGATTGTTCCATCTTTGGATTTCCGGATGCATGTCAGTTTATGGTGGCCAAACTCAAATATTTTTTTTTGAAGTCTTTATCTAATGCAAAAATACAGCTTTCCACTTGTTTCTCTATGGGACTTTCCGACATGGAGATTCATAGTAACAATGATGGTGCCTCTCTTCTGGGAAATATAGTTTATTTTATTTATGCTTTTCAAAATTTTAATACATACAATTTACAATTTTGTTTATTTATCCCATATCCCCTGACGGGGCGCCATCTTGTCTTCAGGATTATGGGGACCCGTCGCTGCAACACGGACATTCAATGTCACACACACCACGTGCAGGGGTGTGTGTGTGTGTGTGTGTGACAGTGCACGCCCACATTGCTGCGAGCAGGGACAGCAACTCCTCTTCCTCCTACTTTCCACAACCAGCAAGGCACCCTATTCCATGGGGAGGGGCTCGGCCTCAGAGGCAGAGAGACTCTGCCTCCGCATCTGAGCCCCACCCCCTATAAAAGAGTGCCTTGCTTGCTGGCTGCGGAGGACAGAGCTGAACTGCTGTCTTGGAGGCAGCGCTGTCGTCGCATGCCAGCTTTTTAATTGACCTTGTGATGTCACACTCACTATGTGCAGGCGTGTGTGTGTGATGGCGCACATCTTGGTTGCCACGGCGGCCACTCCTCTTCCTCTCTGCAGCTAGTGAGGCATCCTTTTCCATGGGGAGGGGCTTAGACTCGGATGCATGGAGACTCTGCCTCTGCATCTGAGCCTCCCCCCCCGAAAAGTGTGCCTCGCTGGCTGGCTGCGGACGATGGAGCTGAGCTGTTTCTCTCCCCACAAATACAGTTATTCAGAATAGAATATCAGTTTTTCTGTTGTATTTTATTTGAACTCTCAGAGGAATATTAGAAGACCAGGCTGGCTGATGGGGCATCACACATTATCTTCAGGGGTTGCTGAATGTACTAAGAGCATATACCCTGTTGCCACTTCTCAGGAGGCTGACAGTCTCCTGAGCAGTAACTAGTTTTGCAGGAGAACTACTTCAAAGAGGGTGTGGAAGGAAGCTGTGAGCACAGCCACAATTTTTTCATCCACAATTTATTCTGCACAATTTATTCTACTCCTCCTGCTTCTATGTTGGCAACTTGGGGAAGATAGCTGTATTTGATCCTAAGACCTCCAATGGCTGATTCATAATGTATTATGCCCATGCAAGCAAACATAACGATAAAGTAATATTTTTGCTAGAGCCGCATTGGCTCAGTCAAATCGCAGTTTTAGGTCTGGCCTGCTGCCAAAAGTTATGAGGATCTTGTCTGTTCTTCCTAACCTTCATGAATGTTTCAACTGCCATGTGTTCTGGAGCAAAGTAGTACTACTTGTTCAGTAGCGTGTGTTACTTTGATATCTCTCAGTAAAAATACTTGACCTGTGGGATGCACTTGTGGCATTAGGATTATTCATTTCGAAAACACTGGAAAAAATAATGACATTGACTCCATTTAATATTACTATATTGCACCTAAAACAAAGACTCCTTTGTTGAATTGTGGAAGGTAGTTTTTGCTAAGTTCTGCATATCTGTAACGTCCTTTTAACATTGACTTGCAATGGTTCTGGATTTTCAGGAGAGGAGGATTGTTAGGAAGACTGTCTTCCCCTAGATTTCGAGCTGTGGGAAATATTCTTCCTCTCCTCTTTCTTCTGGAGCGGGGATATATGACATCTCTAAAGCGGTTCAGCAGAAACAGTAATCTGAATGTGGTCTGTAAGATTGTTAGTACCTGCCAGTTGGGAACCGGAAATCTTAGCAGTCTTCTGTCTTAATTGCACTACCTTTTCACTTCACAGAAAAACCCACCCTCTATTTTCTACCTAGTATGGAATCTTTTCCACCCTTATTCATTGGATCTTCAAAGTAAAAGTGATTTCTTGTTGACCAACTGTAGCAATGTGGTGGCTAGTACCTTTCAAAATAATTGGATTGTGTTTGTTTATCTGTTGCCTAAGCAACAGGTTATACTGCACTTAAGGGTTATTTTTCTTTACTGGACCTTTCCTGCCTACCCACCTGCTCCTGCTCCCTTCTATCCATCCTAGTCTTTGCACCATTCCATTTGCTTATCTCTCATATCAAACTGATCTCTTGATGCACTCTGAATACTGTTCATGTCTTTTTTCTTGGATTCTCTGCACCTTGCCTTCATGGCATAAGATAACCTTCCCCAACCCCCGGCGCCCTCCAAATGTTTTGGGCTACAATCCCCAAAAGCCCAGCAGTAGTTGTAGTCTCAAACAACTGAAGGGCACCAGGCTGGGGAAGGCTAATGTCAATCTTTCCTGTTGACATTGTGCCCTTGGTTCTGGGTATATGCAGCAGCAGCAGCAGGAGGAGGAGGGAACACTTCCTGACGACACATGCTCTTGCTGCTAATCCTTGTACTTCCTTCCAGGGCTGAAAGTGTCTTATCTTGAGATTGGGAAGGCGAAGTTCAAGAAATGGAAACTCAGCATTCTGTAGACTTCTAACTCAGTGACTAGTTAAGCAAAATGTCCAGACATTCAGTGAAACAGCTGGACTACTGCCAAACAGAAGCATTCCCTTGACAGCTGATGCATGGCTTCACTGCTCCGGAACAGCCTGTGTCTCAACTAATTCACAGGATTAATAGAACAATGCACATTCTATTTGGTACTCTGGGTACAAGAATAGGGTACCCTGAGAGCAATCTTGATGGAATTTGGTCAATGTGTCTCCATGTTTGCACAGCAGATTACTCTCAGCCAACTGGCTCTTAACACTTGCCATTCTGTGCGAAGGGGAAAATACTTGTGTCCAGGACATTATTCTTTGGTCAAGAATCTGCTGCATTTGTTATCCCTACACCATTACAAGTGGGCATGTAACTGAATACATATGCCAAATGATTTTGCACTGGGGAGAGGCAATTAAATGTATGCACTGACAGTAATGGAAGATTATGCTCCATTCTGCCATCAGAGCTACTCTTGATTGCCCAAAGGTCAGTTCTGATAGAAGCTCCTATAATGTTAAATCCTGGTGTCCATCTGTGAACTTTGAAATACTATTCTAATATGGACACCTGCTGAGAAGGGTAAACGAGTTGAGCATGTGAATCCTTTGTCTAAGTTCTCAGGATAGGATAAATATCCAGATAAAATCTTTCAAGATATTTAGGACCAACTTCACATGGCTGCAGACCAGTTGGATATGTTGCACTGGACACTGAGGGAATCAGTAACTGAAGTGGCATGTTGAGCTGATTTTTTAATTTTGATAAACCCATAAATAAACACCCATGCCTTCATCATGTGATAATTGGGAATAACAGGGTTACAAGGCCATTTTATACCTTAAGACATTTGTGGAAATGTTGAGTGGATGTATTTCAGCAGCTCCAAAACAGCTATATTTAAAAGTGGATCTAAATTATTCCACTTCAGTGTGATGATCTGAGTTCCCGAAGTAGGCTTGGCTTCCTTTTCTGGCTATCCATGTTTTCTCAAGAGAATTGTTTTGCTTTAAACATAAGTGTCTTGGTAATGGGCAGTAATGAAGAATGAAATATGTGGCTCGGGGAATAAAGAATGTTTAAATGGGGTTTGCTGAAGTGTAGCTTTGATTCTTAAGAAGCCTTCTAAGCCTGTGTAACATTGCACCTTGACTGTTTACCTCGAGAATTCAATCACTTTAAAAGCGGCATTTCCAAGGCCATAACTCCCCAGCATGTGTCTCAACAAATATGAAGTGTCACATAGGCAATTTTTTAGAAAAAAGATGGCTGCGTTTTTCACCAAAGGGAGAAAATTAAAGCTCCATTGGCGTCTCCCCCGCCATATTTTAATACTACAGTAAATGATTGACACTTCTGTTGTTGTTGTTGTTTTTATCAAGGCTTGCCTGAGAGCTTTATGTTGATATAATAGTTTAGTTTTTGTGTATCGTCATTCTAAAGCAAGTGAAAAATGGGGCGTTGGCATTTAATAGCGCTTTTGATGGAGACCACAAGAGCCTCACCTGCCTTTTAAACTCTGATTTTCCATATCCTTTTTGATCCTCCAAATCAGGGCCACTAAGAACGAGTTCAGGCACTGTAGTAACCCATTCCCAGCCAGAATGTCCAAGAAGGCCATCCTGAGTGGGGAAGCTTTGCATTGGTATCTGTGGCCAAACAGAATGCTGGACTTAATGTCGTTGGAACCCTTAGTAAGCCCTTGTAGATCAGACTTCATAGGATGAAAGAGCCTCTGGCATCCTTGAACTCCTTGATGATGCTACAATTAATTAGTTTGAATAGGGCTTGAATCAGAATCTGTGTTACAGTAATGAATTATCTCTGAGCATGTGACGTTGCATCTGAGGATGCTCATATTTCCCTTCCAAATGAGTAAATCACAGCCAGCCCCAACACCTCTGAAATTAGTGAGCAAGAATTTTTGTCAAGAAGGTCACAGCTTAGAGGTAGACTTGACAGTTCTTTAAAAAAAGAAGAAATGAGTCTCTAGACAAGAGTCTACGTTTTGGTAAATGCTCCCAAATCCAGTTTTTGGTATCTGTCTCCATTATTGTCTTACCATTGATGCTCAGTGAACTTAAAACCTGTGTGTCAAAACAAAGCTCATTTCTCACACTAACGATGCCTTGGATTTTTAAATGAAATATTGTTTAACTTGCTTCAAGCTATTTATGCTCTCTGCTTACCTCTTGCGGTTCTTAAGATGTGAGCGCTGAATTCCTGCAAAACGAGATTTTCTTTTTTGTTGCCGGTCACCTTTGTTTTAATTGCTTCGTGATGAAGTATTTCCAGTGCTGCAGGGGAATCATGAACTGATAAAATTAAACAGAATTGCTGGAGCATTTGTCAGCCATTGGTTTTATTAAACCATGTCTCATAGAAGGGCACCTTA
This sequence comes from Lacerta agilis, assembly GCF_009819535.1. Lineage (NCBI taxonomy): Eukaryota > Metazoa > Chordata > Lepidosauria > Squamata > Lacertidae > Lacerta > Lacerta agilis. The sequence goes on along the minus strand of NC_046321.1, from coordinate 5,506,502 downwards.
AACATTGTGTCAAATGTACATTTGTAGTGTAATTGTAGCCACTGGTTTGGCCCTTTTCTGCGCTTGAGATTTCTGTTTACTTCCAAGGCTATAGAAATTCCTATAGATTTCTACTTCTACAAGGTGTAGAAATTCCTATAGATTGTAGTTGGTGAGCAAATCTCTTTTGCATCTTGATGTCTTTGATTGCCATGCAGCAATGGCAAAAATAGATTTAGGGCAGGAGTGGCTAACCTGTGACTCTACAGGTGTTCTTGGACTGCCGTTCCCATCAGCTGCAGCCATCACAGCCAGTGATCAGGATGATAAGAGTTGTGATTCATTAACATCTGGCAGGCCACATGGAGCTGCTCTTTGTGTAGATGTTAAGAGCAAGCCTACAGTGTGGGAAGAACCTTTTGTTCTGGCAGCCTTGATCTCTACCTCCCCAACACAGGACCAACCATCTATCAATCATCTGAGTATAGTTTCGAGTTAGAGGAGGAGATCCAGGTTTAAGTCCTGTTGCTTTGGCTGTGTGCCATTTCTTGGTGGGGCAGGCTTAACCATTGTAGAATTGCATTCATCAGTTGGTGTCACCCAGTGATGACAGTTGATTGGCAGGTGGGAAAATGGCCTTATGGGCCATCTTGGACCCCCATGGGGGTCCAAGATTATATTGCAGGCTGGTGGTTCCCCAACCCTGTTTTACCATGACAAGCAAATAAATATATTGTCAAAATGCACTTTCCCATCAAAACTTGACTTAACTCCTTGCTGCTTACTGAAATTAAGGCTTAGTATCTGTACTTGAACATCCATTTCTTGCTCCTTGGGACAGAGTCCTTCATTTTTGCTTGTTTCTCTTTAAAATATAATAATTGATGTTGGCATAATAATTTGACCAAAGGAGAAACTTGGAACACTGGGTACTGAGAATTCAGAGTAGTGGTTAAAATATATCATGGATTCTCTTCACAGGTTTCAGCAGTGGATTCCCTGGAGGGACCCCTCCTTCAGGTGGAGGGACTTAGCGATCTGAGACTGGAGCTTCACAGTAAGAAGATGAATATGCACTTGGTGCTAATAGACGAACTGCACCGCCATCTTTACATTAAATCCACCAATAGGGTTGGACAACGGAACAAAGAAAAATGGCAAAAAAGGTTAGTCCGTTCTGATGCAGTAGAGAAGGCTTTGTTCTTGTGATGAGCAGGAGGTTGTTTGGGAAAGAGCTGTCTAGACTAAGTCAAACATGAATAAATATTCAGTTGCTCAGAGAGAAACATGAGCTTGCTGCAGCTTTCAAGAGGCAATGTAGAAAAGCATTTTTATGGCTAGCCAAGTGCTCTAGGACAATTTTAAGATATTTGAAGGTAATTTAATACCAAACTGGCACACTGGTCCATCTTGCCTAGTCCTCTCTATGAAAACCAGCAGAGGACTTCCAGGGTCTGGGGCAAACTTATTTTCTCATCCTTCTATTTGAGATGTCAGGGAATGAAGCTGGGACCTTATGATTGACTGGTTATTTAATTTCTACACCTCTTAATATATTAAGAATATAAGAGGTGACAGAAAACTGAAGAAACAACAGACAGCTTAAACAAAATATTACAAAAATACAGTTGCATATAAAAATACACATTAATACAAAGTTACTAATATATGTATAAATCAACATCAATTCATTTTCCTCCTGACACACTCTCCCTCTCAGCCTCTGGGTTCTCACCCAGGGTCCATCAAACTCTCAGCTCACCCACAAAAGTCTCACAATGAGAAGAGATCATGGAAACAGTATACATCACCCTAGTCTCTCACTCTAGACTTGCTTTTTATGGGCTGGCTCAAGGTGGGTGGTACTGCCTCAGGTTCCCCACAGCTGTGTTCCATTCAGCTGCACTCTCCACACCCAGTTCCAGGTACAGCAGGTTTGATGAGTTTCCCAGGGGATCCAAAGGATGGGAAGAGGGGCCCTCTCCACTCACAGTTCTTTCTTCACCCTCTGTCCTCTCCTCCTCCTCCTCCAGCTGCTTTGCCACTGAGCCTTTTCTCTTTACTGTTTGAGTATCTATCCTATGATTGTAAGAACATAAGAAGAGCCTGCTGGATCAGCTATCTAGTCCAGCATCTTGTTCTCACAGTGATCAGCCAGATGCCTGTGGGAAGCCTGCAAAGTAGCTTTCTGCCAATCTGGAATTCTCAGCAACTGGTATTCAAATTCATAATGCCTCTGGCCATGGTGGTAGAACAATAGCCACTGTGACTAGTAGCTGTTGATAGCCTTGTTAATAAAGACAATGCAGAATTTGACAATTTTCCCTGAAATAAAGCTTCAAAGTGAGAGCCCTCCTTCATATTTTCCTGGTCATGGGATTGAGAGGGGAGACAGAAAAATGGCACTCTGTAGATTCTGGTGTCTGAAATACAGTATCTGCTTCATGTCACCTGATGGTAAGACCAGTTCTGGTCATAGAGCTTTGTACCTGAATTGGGCACTTTTACTTTTGATTCCACCATGAGTGGGGAGCGTCCATGGGGGAAGGATCTGGTTTGTGAAGAGCAGTTGTCTTTCCATTTGCACCTCCACTTGTTGACTATGTCTGCTTCAGGAGTTATTTCAAGTTTCATTTTTCTCTGCCTACAGTTTGCTTGTGAAGGATGCCTCCCCTCTGCTTGATGTGACTAGCCTGTCTACTCCTCGCAAGTATCTTGACTCCTCCCAGTTCAGCACTTCTGGAAGCTCCAGTGGTGAGTGGCAAAATAATAAAAGACGTTTCCATATGCCTTTTCCGTTAAGTATGTGTGTGGTTTTATCCAACCACATTGATAAATTTTGGAGATGGTTGAGGTAATTGTGAATATCAGGCCCGGAGATGACCCAAGCTGTAGTAAGGGGGTTGTGATAACAGTTTTCTAATCTCATGTGTTTGCTTACAGTCACTTTCAGTTGTGCTTCCAAGGCTGTCCCCAGTGCAGGCATATAACAGGAGCAGCTACATATTAGGTGCAAATGCTACAACCCTAACCCATTGTTGTTTGTAAAAAACCCTTTTTTTGGAACAAGAAGAGTTTGGATTTGATATCCCGCTTTATCACTACCCTAAGGAGCCTCAAAGCGGCTAACATTCTCCTTTCCCTTCCTCCCCCACAACAAACACTCTGTGAGGTGAGTGGGGCTGAGAGACTTCAGAGAAGTGTGACTAGCCCAAGGTCACCCAGCAGCTGCATGTGGAGGAGTGGAGACGCGAACCCGGTTCCCCAGATTATGAGTCTGCCGCTCCTAACCACTACACCACTCTGGAAGGGGTGTGTGAGATGGAGAACGAGTAGTGGAGAGGGGGAAATGAACAGAACCTTAGTTTAAATTGTGGAATTCATAATTTCTGAGTAGAACATGTGTGTGTGTTCCCAGTTTGCATCTGTTTTGGAGATGTTTTAAAGATGCTATTGTTTTATCATTTCTTTTTTTGCCACACTGGACTCCTTTGGGAGGAAGGGTGTGATATAAATGTAATAAACAAATAACTAAATAACAGTGGAGCACACTGCCACATCCTAATTATTTTGTTGGTCCCTTTCTACACCTTTTCCAGTCCCACAGTACACTTCCCCCCGCCCAGTGGGATGAGCAACACTGTATGCAGTATAGCAGATGTGGATTCAGCATTGTATAGCATAGCATTGTAGTTTTACTTAAGTCATGATAATACTGGCTGGCTCATTTTCAATCAATTTCCTAATAATCCCTTACATGGATTTTGCCTTTTTTTCTTCGCCACTTCACATTGATTTGATGTGTTCAGTGAGCTATATATAATCTCTCTATATAGATTACTGCAATGTGTTATACGTAGGGCTGCCTTTGAAGACGGTTCAGAAACTTCAGCAGGTGCAGAATTTGTCAGGCAGATGGCTAACCAGGGCAAGATGGTTTGAGCATATTACACTGATCTTGGCCCTACTGCGCTGGCTGTCAATTAGTTTCTGGTTCCAGTTCAAAGTGCTGGTTTTGAGCTATAAGGCCTTAAACAGCTCAGGACCCCAATACCTCAAGGACCACCTCTCCCCATATGAACTGACCTGGACCCTTCAATCATCATCTGAGGCCCTTCTTTGTGTGCCTCCTCCACAAGAGGTTTGGAGGGTGACAACACGAGAATGGGCCTTTTCTTTGGTGGCTCCTCATTTGTGGAATGCTCTCCCCAAGGAGGTTCACCTGGTGCCTTCATTATGTATCTTTAGGTGCCAGGCAAAATTGTTTCTCTGTAACCAGGACCCAGGTGGCGCTGTGGGTTAAACCACAGAGTCTAGGGCTTGCTGATCAGAAGGTCGGCGGTTCGAATCCCTGCCACGGGGTGAGCTCCCATTGCTCGGTCCCAGCTCCTACCCACCTACCCAGTTCGAAAGCATGTCAAAGTGCAAGTAGATAAATAGGGACCGCTCCAGTGGGAAGGTAAACGGCATTTCTCTGCGCTGCTCTGGTTCGCCAGAAGCGGCTTTGTCATGCTGGCCACATGACCCGGAAGCTGTCTGCGGACAAACGCCAGCTCCCTCGGCCTATAGAGCGAGATGAGTGCCGCAACCCCAGAGACGGACACGACTGGACCTGATGGTCAGGGGTCCCTTTACCTTTAGCTTTACCTAGGCCAGGCATAGGGAACCTTCGGCTCTCCAGATGTTTTGGACTACAATTCCCATCATCCCTGACCACTGGTCCTGTTAGCTAGGGATCATGGGAGTTGTAGGCCAAAACATCTGGAGAGCCGAAGGTTCCCTATGCCTGACCTAGGCCTTGGGGTGATTATTATTCTACAACCCTTTATATTTGTTTGTTTTTGTTTTATTATGCCTTTTGTCTTCTCAGTTTGTATATGTTGTGGACCACCCTGTGATCTTCAGATGAAGGGTGGTATACAAATTTAATTAATATCAACAACAGTAATCACAGCCCTAAGATATCTTTCTTGATTAATCACTACCACTTCTGACCCCATCAATCTCTGTGTGTGAAATTTAGGGTTTTTGCCCCATTGAATTTCCTTCTCCATTTTGCTATTTTGCCTAAGGTAAATATTATGGAGCTGATTCCATGATTCAAATTTTTTGAGAGATTGTCCTTGCATATGATTGGGCAGAGTACTGTTTAGAAGTGTGAAAAGACAAGAAATTATTGAGAGTCTTTACAGTGCTCCTTCTCCTACCTAGTTGCTTATTAGCGATGCAAATTGGTGCAAGGGAAAGTTCAGCAATGGGAATTCTGCTGGAGGTGGAGTTTCATGAACTCTCAAAGTAGCCTAGTGGGGCCCCATGAAACTCTGTCCTTTGAGATAAAAAGATGCAGTAGAAGCAGGGCATAATACAGAGAAGCATACATTATGCAGAGTGTGGCATAAAATTTTACTACCTGCTCGTAAAAAGCAGGCAGCTAGTGAAATACACTCTGATAAATAGTAGCAAAATTTGATCACTCACATGACCATAAAAAAACAAAACCCAAGAGGGTGTTCCTTATCTGATATATTCTATGATTTGGGCAGTGGGATGGGACTCGAGTGGTTTAATGCTGCCTTGCCCAAATGGTGCATCATACAGATTAGTCTGACATCGAATTAGAAAGTTCGTTTTTATGGGATGAATCATTGACTTGGGAAAGGACTTAGAGAAATCATTAGTTAGAGGGTGATTAATCTGCAGAGGTCAATGCTTTCAATTCCTAGGGTGTTAAAATTCTTTGTAAACACCTCTTGGTTCAGGTTTGTTTTGTTTATGCTTTGAAGTGGTGAAAACTGTTATTTTTTTTCCCTGAAACAACTTGTATTGAAGCAGGAATATGCATGCACGGCCCAGAGGATTTTTCTAAATTCTGGAGTGCCATTAAACCCCTGGTGCGCCCTACATATCTGTCTAGGTTGGTAAATTTTGGCAGGTGGGATGAGAAAAGAGGCAAGGGAATATCAGGTGGCAGAAAAGTTTTGAATAGGTGCCCCTTTTCCTAACATGGAAATGCAGCAGTGGCAACAAAGTTTGGCAGTTTTATTTCTGGCTGTTGTGCATCTATTAAAAGATATAGGAGTCCTTCCAGGAAATAGTTGTGTCACCACCCTCCATTTATCAGAAAAGGATAATATGTATTTTAAATAAAATAAAATGAGCACATACCCCCCAAACATAAAATAATGTTATAGGAGAAAAAGGAAAAGATGTTGGGCTCAGGCCACTTTGCTGTTTCTACTCTCTGGGTAGTCATGTGGCGAGGGGCTGGCCTGGTCTGCAGGGCCCTGGACATTGGTCCTGAGGTCTAGACTGCCCCGGGCACATAATAACCACTGAGATCCAGCACCGAGGGCCTTCTGGCGGTTCCCTCATTACGAGAGGTGAGGTTACAAGGAACCAGACAGAGGGCCTTTTTGGTAGTGGCGCCCACCCTGTGGAACACCCTTCCATCAGATGTCAAGGAAATAAGCAGCTATCCTATTTTTAAGAGACATCTGAAGGCAGCCCTGTTTAGGGATGTTTTTAATATCTAATGCTGTATTGTTTTAACATTCGTTTGGGAGCAGCCCAGAGTGGCTGGGGAAGCTCAGCCAGATGGGCGGGGTACAAATAATAAATTATTACTATATTAATTATAATAACCACCTCTTTAGTAATTCCCCCACCTCTATATTTTCCAGGGAGGGATATTAGCTTGACGGAGATCAAGGAAGATTTAGAGATGGATCCTGAGGAGAACAGCTCTATCTTTATGGGCATCCTCATCAAAGGCCTGGCCAAACTGAGGAAGATTCCAGAGACTGTGAAGGCCATCCAGGATCGCCTGGAGCAGGAGCTGAAGCAAATCGTCAAGAGATCTACCACTCAGGTGGCAGATAGTGGCTACCAGAGGGGAGAGAACATAGTCCAGGAAAACCAGCCGAGGTAAGAGCATTGCATTAAAGAAGGCCTCAAAATAAAGAGCATTCCTGGTGTTAATTCACACCAGTTTTGCACATCCACTCATTTTAATATTGATGGTTATGCTGATTATTTCATGGTGTCCTGCATAAAGAATGATTCTTGATTGTATGTATGTATGTATGTATGTGTATGTGTGGTTGTAAATGTATAAATGCATGTATGTGGCTGTAAATGTGGGATGGCATTCAGTTTTGTTGTACTATGTACAATGACAATAAAGCATCTATCTATCTATCATCTATCTATCTATCTATCTATCTATCTATCTATCTATCTATTATATGAGTGGAAGAAAACATTCTGTAACCACTTTTTCCATTCCATGCAGAATTCTTAAAACATTTTTTTATGTGCTCTCCTATTTACCTTTATAAATCTCCAATTGTTTTAGCATTTCCTCACAGGGAAAGTGCTTCCACCTGTTGATCATTTCATACCCTTTACATTTAACTTGTGGGTGTTCAGATGAACAGGACTGCTGGAATTAATACTGGGATTGAAATAAGCCAAAAGCTCCACAGGTGGGGAAGTTATTCCCCTCTCCCCCACCTGGTAGAGAAGTGCGAATTGGCTAAGATATCATAACATGCCAAGGAGAGTCTCTTTACTGTTCTTAGCAACTGCCTTGTTTCCCCATCTCACATTTTTGACAACTTTGAATTTTGAAGAGGAGGAATTCGACTCTGAATGCTTGTTTCTTCCTTTAAAAGGCTCAGATTTTTTACCTGTTTAAAGTTAACCAAGAGCTTTGCAAATGCATTCTGATTTTTAAACATCCCCCCCCCCCGCCATTTTTCTACCCTTCTGACTGCTGCAGTGTTGCTCTTTCCTGGAGCAGAATATTGTCTCATGGTTCTAACACGGGGGTGGGGGTGGGGGGAGCGGACAGCTGCTTGGGCTAGAAGAGGCAGCTGTGACAAGTGTGTTGCCCTTATGTTAATGTTTTCTATGCAAGATAGGGACCCATGTGAGAAAACAGTTTTGAGAAAAGTTATTTAGAACTTTAAACAATCAGAATATTTTGTGTATGCATATGTTTTAGTAATTGATATCTTACTAGTTTGGGCCCACAAAAAACCTTGATAACACGGCTAGATAAAAAAGCTTTAAAAATATGAAAGATCAGCACCTAACAGAGCAAAAATCTCACGACAAATGGGGCAATATTTCATTGGCCTCCAAGATAATCAGTCAACAGGAGGGAGGGCCAGATATGTTTAATCCTTGTATGCTCAAACAGAGGGTGACAGTCAAGGTACTCAGTAATGCCTCACTCATCCTTGACTCACCTATGAATGGTTAAGGAAAAATATCTGTAGTGAGGTCATGTGGGTATCTGACCTATAGGAATCTCCTGGGACCCTATTAGCATTATGTGAGTAGGCTACGTGTTTAGAAGGGGCAGGGTTGGATAAAGGATATAAAAGTGGGAATTCCTATATGAAAGGATTATGTCCCAGCGAGGAATTCTGATCCTACTGGAAGGAGTTTCCAGCAAGAGACAAGGTTTGTGAGCCAAGAGAGAGATCTCTAGGGCAGGAATCACTGCATCAAATAGAAGCAGAGTAATTGCTCTTGGAATCAAAGCTCAGTTGTGTCAAGTTTACGCTAAGGGTTTTTTGTTTCACCAGTGAAAGCTGAATTTGATATGTTAATGTTTCAAACTCGATAAGTTTAAACTTGAGCAGGGTGAACTAACACCCTCCTTGAATTTTTTAACAAGGGGTTTGGGTTTTTGGCCCTTGTGGCTAATGACCTCAAGACTTGGCAGGGTTTGAGTTTTAGATCATCTGTGAACCAGCACCCTGTGTAATGCCTCTAGGTCTTTGATAGTCAGTGAGCACATTGTCTGTCTGGCTTTCTGCTACTGTACTTAAAACCATAAAATTATTATTGGTGCCTAATAAAAATGACTAATAAAACGTGACAGACCCAAAGGGGTCTTATCACCTTGCTGAGCTGAAATCCAGGCAGCTTGTTAGCACTGCTCAGTTTGCTCCAGTCAAAATGGTACTTAGTGGTATTTCAGCCTGGTCAGTGTAGTAACTCTTTGGTACCCAGCAAACCTTTCTGGAAGGCTTCCAGATATGACCAACCTTTTGCCCCTGAGAAGGTTGTGAAAATAATTTGCCATACTGCCCTGGGGCCAGGGCATTTAAGGATGTGTCTGACCTATTCCTGCTGCAGCAGTATACTTTCCCTGCATAGAGATGTGGAGGGAAAATGCTGTTTGGTTTGTGAACTTGACCTTAGTAGGGCAAATGCTGATGCAGTGGCAGACCCCTCTGATGGTAAGAGTACATGGTTCTGACCATCGGGCTCATTCTTGGCAGTCTGTGCTGATGGTTGGGAAACTCCTTTTCTCTCCTTCCTCTGGCAGCAAGCCTGTCTGCTCCCTCAGAAGACAGAGCATGAGCTCCTATTGTGATGTGTTTGTGGACTTTTAAATAGCAATGGTCTTCTCTCATTCTGCAGTACGACACTAGTAGGTGGATGTTTGTCTAACTCCTTTCAACACATTTGGGCAGTATACAGCCTGGTTGGGTGTAAGAAGACGAACATTGAGGGAATGTGTAACCCATAGTGGTAGGCCATGTGCATGGAGTGCTTTTTAATTGGATCATTTCTGTTCTTTAATTCTATGTCTGAAGTCCAGTCCCACCAGATCTATATTGTTTATGTCACTTTGGGTTTCGGGAAGTAAGTTCACCTTTGGTTTTCATTGTTCTCATTAGCAAGTGTTAAAACCATTTTATGAGGCCAGCTTCCATTTTTATTTGCTTTCAGTGTGAAGGGACAGTAGTTTATAAAGTTTACATGGTTGAAAATCAGTTGCACACCTCTGCTCCTCTAACGTTAAGAACAATGTAGAGGTCTTCTTGCATACAAAAGTGAGAAACCAAAATGCAAAGGAAAAAAGGAAATAAAAGCAATTTCAAATGTAATATCTTTAGATATTTCACAGCACCACATACTTGTTAAGAACAACTATTAAAACAATCCATCTCCATTAGCCATAAGATCAATTTTGACTTGCCAAATATATTTATACCATATGGCCTTTGCTGTTGACTCATATTTAAATAGCTTTCAGAAAAAATGTAGAATTTGCAAAATTCACTGTGGCTGCTGATTACTTTCTAAAGTTACTCAAAGACATTGTTCTGCCTTAGAAATTTCTCAATTTTGGGGAGGGGTGCTGGGGGGGGGGGGAGAAAGCCCCATTGTGCAAGTGGATGTGCTTTTGCTGACAAGGTTCAAAAGATTGACCCCACCCTTAGTTAGCAAAATTAATGTGTATAAAGAAGTTTTTTGAAGTTTCAGTGTTGTGTTAAGAGTTACAGGATGCACATTTCATGGGAAAGGCCCTGTAGATGTGTGAGAGATATGTATACATTCACATTTTTAAGGATGCACAGTTTTAAAAATCTCAGGAATATATCAGGGGGTGGGGGAATGTAGTGTGTGAAGAAGCAGTGTACAGAGTGCCCCATGATGGCCTCATAATTTAGTTCCTTGCAACCTGGAGAGGCTGGATGACTTCATGAGTTTGAAGGGGTTGGAAAGCACACAAGTTGCTCATGTCCCCTGCTCTGAGGGGACCTGAGTTTAGTCCTGAGAGGGTCATCATTTTAAACAGGGACAGTTGTTCCAGCCGGTGCTCACAGGGTAACCATTATCCAGATGCATCAACCAAATTTTTTGCAACCTGTGTCAACTTTTTGTTACTTCTTCAATTTGAGTTATGTGCCCCTTTCCAACTTTTGTTGAGGAAGGTTAGCCTGATCCAGAAAAGCTTGTTGATGAATGCAGCGTGCGTGAATCACCATTGGTGACCTTGTTCCAAGTATCAGCAGTCATATTGCATCATGCTATGCCCACTTACTGGCCAAATATGAGCGGCCTCGGGGCCTGTGTCACTTTCTGTCGACATATTTACTGTGCTTTTGTAGTGATGCTATGAACTTGGACTGTCAAAACTGCCCAAGTGGACCTTTGTCAGTGTAGGCAGATGTGCTGTGGAGGTCACTCGTCCTTAAAAGAAATAAATGTGCCACTGGGTAGGCAAAAGAGAAGGAAATGCTGCTTTTTACAGAAGCCTTTTGTTTCCTTCTGCACCCCAACTGCATTTGGTCTTCGGTCACCTTGTCTCAAAAATGGAATAACAGATTTAGAAAAGGTCCAGAGAACAGGGACTGCAAAATTAAGCCACAAGGTTTAGGGGCATTTCACTATGGAGAGTGTTGGGATAAAGTGAGAACAGTAACAATAATAAGCTTGGCCGTAGTTCAGAGCTGCAGGATTTATAGTCTAAAGTCTGGAGTAATAAATGTTCTGGCAACACAAGCTTATGGCACCGGGGTGTGACACTTGAGCAGCACTTACAACTGTAACAAGGGTCTAATGTGACATCAGAAGGCCTGTTGCATTTGCAGGCTGAAAATGAGTTGAGATATCTCATCAGCGCTAAGTAATTTTCTGGAATTCAATTGAGCAAAAGTAGGCAAGTGGACCAAACAGAGGGACAAGGCATGAGGCAGGTAGTGCAGGGCTGTTGTACTGGTAAATCAAAACAATATTTGGAGCAGTTCCTTGCAAGTAAAAGTTACATTTCAGATTGCTCAAATTGTCTTCTTATTACTACAGCCAATTAAAATAAAGGCCTATGTGATTTGTGTACGTCTAAGCAATTGCACATTGAAACATCTGCACTAACATTGGATGCAATTCTTCTTTATGCTCACAATTCACTGTCTATACAGCTAGCCACAATAATATTGATGCCAGGTGTCTGGCACTCCATTGATATCAAAACCATTTCTGTTACCTTGCATCTTGCATCTGTCCATCTAACAATGTAAGCAGCAACAGACACTGGAAATTTTCTGTTTTCTAAGTAATGTTGAATTTTCAGTGTGGCAAGTTGCTGCCTTGGCCACAGAACAGTTATGGGTTTTGTCATGGTACATTAGTTGCAATAACTGGACCATTAAAAAGGCATAGGGACAGTTAATGAGAGAGCCATTTTGATTAGAATCTAGCCATAAGCACCTGATGTATAATAGGATATCTTGGTAATTGGTACAGTTGATGAGGCTTGAGGTTTTTTGAATTTGCAGGTTTGGTTTTAAGGCTCCTCCCCAGATGTTTCTATGGAGATACCATATAAAAGTGCAAATGGGATTTCTTCAGTTCCAGTGTAAGAATGTTATGTACTTTCAAACACTGAACTCTCTTCATAAACCTGAAGCGTAACATTTATTGCATTTGACCAACTTTTCCTGTTACCGGTAATTAAAAATGCTTTGAAATGGTGTGAAGCAACAATAAGTTATGCATAGAACTGTGTACATGAAGGTCCGGAAATGTTTTATTTGGGTGGGAGGGTGGGATGAGTTTTGTTTTGTTTTTTTGAGTGTGTGAGGACATTTTCTAATGAAAAATGGGAAGTTGGACAGAAAGTAGAAAACTAAATTTTGAATCTGGTTCATTGAATTAGTCTTCAGACTATATAAATAAGCACAGATAGTTTGAAGTAGATGGATTAATAATTACATACATCAAATAATTAAACTTAAAAACTCAGTTTCAAAATGTCCATGGTATAAGAAAACACATACATACACTTATGAGCTACTCTCTCTTTAAGAATGATGAATGAAATGCTCCATAAGGCAAGGTGTTAAAATTTGTTGTTAGCTGCCTGTTAGCCCTTCAGATTGCTTTCTAATAATTATATACAACAATTAAAGTTTGGCAACAATCTAAAGTTAGGCAACTAAAATTCTCATATACTATGAGAATGTATGACTCTCAAATCCTCTTGCTGGTTTTAGATTCTTCCATCTTCTCCAGCATGCAAAATAAATTAATCCGTGCTTGAAAATGTACACACATGTGAAAGAGCAGAGAAGCTTATTTTGGTCTGTGTAAACCTTCAGTTCTCTGAAGTCTGTCAGTAGAAAAATGAAAGTGAACTCAGACATTTATATACTTGAAATGTTCATAAATATACCAAAGAATGCATTTTTGCATGCCGAACTATACATAATGTGACAGGATGATTAGACAGCTGTGTAGTAAGGCGACTATATTCATTTGTGTTATATTCCTTAAGTAGCAAAGTAAATTTAGATTTGATCAGAAAAGAAACATTGCATATTGTGTACACACACACACACACACACTTCCAGTTTTGTCTGGGTGGGTGGAGGAGTGGAAAGGAAGAAAAAGTCTGGCTTCAGAATTTCTCCATACTACAGAAACTGCATTTTAGCAGCGTGCACAGCTTCTCATTTCCTTCAGCTGAAGTCTATTAGCAAACACCTAGAACTTCCAATGTAAGATGAGCCAGCAGAGGAGAAATTGGCTATTAAAACAACTGATGCGATTCATTGTTTTTTGACATCCTTGATGATGGCCAGTGATGGCCTGTGTTTGGTGCATGTGCCTATTTTTCTGACTCTGGTCTAGGAGCTGGAAGTGTGCATTTTGCCTCATAAACTGACTCCATCACAAGCTGTCAGGCTCTCCAATGCAGTTGGCTCCATCTGATACTAAGGGCTTCAATCTTAATGAGCATGTGCATTCAAGCATTACAAGAAAAACCCAAAGAGAAAATTTCACTGAATATCTCCATAAAAATTTCCATCTTGCTTTTGGTTGGCTTTTCACCATCTTGTGTCAATGCCCAGGTCACTGCTTGGAGTTGGGGGTCATGGCAGGACTTCCGTAATGCTGCTTTATGTATTTAATGCCCTTGAAATGTGAACAGTAATAAGTGATGAATTATATGTTTTTTCTCATCCCTCTAAATGATCATTAGATTACTTCTGGAACTTCTGGAGCTTCTCTTTGATAAGTTCAATGCTGTTGCTGCTGCTCATGCTGTTGTCCTGGGCCATCTTCAGCAGACGGTGGCTTCTCCCTCCAGTCAGTATGATGGCGATATCAAGTTATATGACATGGCGGATGTGTGGGTAAAGATTCAGGATGTCTTGCAGGTAAGAACCTTCGATGTGTATAAAGGTAAAGAGTAAAGTGACCCCTGACCGTTAGGTCCAGTCGCAGACGACTCTAGGGTTGCGGCGCTCATCTTGCTTTATTGGCCGAGGGAGCCGGCATACAGCTTCTGGGTCATGTGGCCAGCATGACTAAGCCGCTTCTGGCGAACCAGAGCAGCGCACGGAAACGCCGTTTACCTTCCTGCTGGAGCGGTACCTATTTATCTACTTGCACTGCGTGCTTTCGAACTGCTAGGTTGGCAGGAGCAGGGACCGAGCAACAGGAGTTCACCCCGTCACAGGGATTCGAACCGCCGACCTGATCAGCAAGCCCTAGGCTCTGTGGTTTAACCCACAGCCCCACACGTGTCCCATTGGATGTGTATACATCTTTGTTAATTTCACATCTGCCTTTCCTTGTGGACCAGTGACAGGGATCCAGCGTACGAGAGCAGGATTTTATTAGTTTTTAAATAATAGTGAAGATGAAGGGTTGAGCTATATAAGCCACAGAGATGCCTTTAAAAAACCCCAGCATCTTTGTGGTGAATCCCTCCTCTGCAATGTTTAGGAATACCTACGAATGCAAGAAGAGCTTGCTGAATCAGGCTAGTGTCCCATCTAGTCCATAATCCTGTTCTCACAGTGGCCAACCAGATGCCTGTGGGAAACCAGCAAGCAGGATTCAAGCACAAGACCACTTTTCCCTCTTGCGATTCCCAGCAACTGGTATTCAGAAGCATTGCTGCCTCCAACTGCAGTGACAGAGCATAGCCATCGATCAACTTGTGCTATGACTTGGTGCCTTTAGGTTGTGAACATATCTGCCACCATTCCGCTGGTTGGAGTCACGGAAACTTAACCATGTGATGATGTCACATTCTTGGTAGTCAGGATAATCCCAAGACTAAGTGATAGTTGCTGAACAAATAAGCTCACATATGTTTGTTCACTCGATTTGATATATGCCAATTGGCTTGCTTTGATGCTATGTTTATCTTTGGGCTTGAGGCGCTTGGTCATTGATCTAGGGAAAGGAGCTATCTGTAGTTCTTGGATATTTGCCACCTATGCCTTCATTGGCAGGTGGACCAATGGGAAGTTCTGGCCAAAATGATGCGTGCTGGGCTTTTTTGTATAAGTACAGGAAATGCTTGTATTGCGCTGGGGTAAATGGAATACGCAAGATAACAAAGTGTACAGTATGAGCAGATCAAGACATTCAAGCAGTGCTTCCCTTAAAGTAAAGGTAAAGGGGCCCCCGACAGTTAAGTCCAGTCACGAACGACTCTGGGGTTGTGGTGCTCATCTCGCTTTACTGGCCGAGGGAGCTGGCATTTGTCCGCAGAAAGCTTCCGGGTCATGTGGCCAGCATGACTAAGCCGCTTCTGGCGAACCAGAGCAGCGCACGGAAACGCCGTTTACCTTCCCGCCGGAGCGGTATCTATTTATCTACTTGCACTTTGACGTGCTTTCAAACTGCTAGGTTGGCAGGAGCAGGGACCGAACAATGGGAGCTCACCCTTAGAACACCCCCAAATACAATTCTGGGTCTCATTGTGGAATCACATGTAATTTACAAGCTGACACCTTGTAGACCCAAGTCTCTGTGTGTCTGGACCATAGGAATTAAATGAGCATTTCAGATTCCATCTTACATGTGGATATGTGCTCTGTGATGTCTCCTGTGATGTAACTTGCATTCACCAAGCACTGTAAATATACATGATGCAGCTGTTGTATGGAAAAGAAATGTTCAGGTTTTCGAGAGTCTTAAATGTTGAAAACTTTCCTTGATGACACTGTTCGAGTTTGCATTCTGTGCACAAAGTCTTTTGCATGTCTTTCTGAAATAAAGTTTAGAATGTGGAGAGTCCTGTCTTCTTTAAAACTGACTGACGTCCCAAGTGTTTAAATGCCCTCAATGTCTTCCTTTGCTTTGTCCTAACATCTGAAGAGCATGAGGGAAATGCTTGCTAAGTTATCAAATGTTGCATAAGCAGATTTCAACCTTCTTGTACTTGAAGGTGGGACTGCCTCTATCTCTTGTAAAAATGCCGCAGTTCAAAAACATCTGTCTCTTTCTGTCATCATGCCTCAGGTAGAGCTGCTGGATAGATTCCTGCTGGGATTTCCAGTGGAGAATTTATTTGGGCTCTTTTCCAAAATGGTTCTTGCGGAGATCCTGTGTGGTTCTGGCCAGTCTTTTCCTTAAATACAAGTGCATAACTGAACCAAGACAACAAAGGGGCATACAACCAAAGATCACAATGGGTTTATATCCTGTATAGGTCTCATTGTTCATATGCTTTACATCAAGAATGTAACATCTGTGGCCTTTCTCATTGTGGCCACAACCACTGGCTGTGCTGACTGGGACGGATGGAAGTTGGGAGTTCAACAAGATTAGGAGGGGCACAGCTTCCCCCTTCCTGCCTTTCATAAATATCTGGTCAATGGCTATAAAGATATGCAGTGAAATTGATACCAGGAGCATGTTGTTGTTGTTGTTGTTTAGTCGTGTCCGACTCTTGGTGACCCCATGGACCAGAGCACACCAGGCACTCCTGTCTTCCACTGCCTCCCGCAGTTTGGTCAGACTCATGTTGGTAGCTTCGAGAACACTGCATACTGTCTCCAATATTGGGGGGTAGTACAAAGCGGAATTGCAGAATCTTGATTGTGAGGACAGTCTGTATATGCACTTTTGGCCAGTGCCCTATTCCCTTGACCCCCACTGGTCCACTCTGAAGCCAGAGAGACCCTTAGAATAACACATCATTTCTTGCAGCAAAACAACTTGCTGCTATTAACATTATTTTAATGCAGAACTGTTAGCTTCGTTTCGAGCACTCATAATTTGAGGAAGAAGAGGAAGAAGAAGAAGAGTTTGGATTTGATATCCCGCTTTTCACTACCCGAAGGAGTCTCAAAGCAGCTAACATTCTCCTTTCCCTTCCTCCCCCACAACAAACACTCTGTGAGGTGAGTGAGGCCGAGAGACTTCAAAGAAGTGTGACTAGCCCAAGGTCACCGAGCAGCTGCATGTGGAGGAGTGGAGACACGAACCCGGTTCCCCAGATTACAAGTCTACCGCTCTTAACCACTAACTCTTTTAAAACCCTAACTCTTTTAAAAGTGAGAGTACCGTAAAGCATAGCTCAGACATGTGAGATTGGTTTTGTGGGTGTCTGAATCGTTCCCAAACACTGATGTGTTGATGCATTTTGTGAGCAGATGGGAGTAGTGGGCAGAAATTGGGTGAAGAAGCAATTGTCAAGATTAGTGCAATCACGCCTACATGGTGTGCCGTGTGCTTTACCTCATGGCTGTGTTCCTTCAGCTTAGAGATTGTTGCAAGAGATATCTTGACCTATTAATACCCATTTTATTTTTGTAACTGTTTTTAAGTGGAGGGCTTTGAGTAGTGGAAGAAACCTTAGAGTGCCGTTAAATCAAATAAATAATGAAGGTTTTAACTAAGTAACTAACAGATGGGAGAAATAATACTAGGATGAAGGAAAGGAAAACCAAGGTATTGATGCTGTTAAAAATGAATGGAACTTTTCCATCTCCCTTCTCTTTTTGTACCTTTTAATCCTCTGTGTCCCACGCATCCATGTGTGCAGTCATTTTAGAAGGAATGTTTGTGGGACCGTCCTTCTTCTTTGATTTTCTCTTTTATAGAACACTAGGTTAAATGCTTTCCAGAGTAGGCATGTTGGGTGTGCCTCACCATTGAGACTTGGGAAGCTTGGTAAACCTTCTTTGAAAATCAGGCAGATGAGAACTGATCTTCTTGATGTGTGTCTATTTTTGTTTGTCTGGAAACATTTTTATTTTATAGCTAGTGGCAGATGGATTTGGGGCAAGAGCTAATTAAATCTAAGCCCCTGTAAGTCTGGTTGATTTCAAGATTTAAGTGTGTTCAGATAGGGTTACCATATTTTGAAGAGCAGTCAAGAGGACACATTTGCCAACTTCTAGTTTTAACTATGGATTGCTTTGACGACTCTCATTTTACATACCCATGAGAAAGAGGACGTGTCCTGGAAAAAGAGGACATATGGCAACCCTATGTGGCACAACCGAAAGGACATTGGGCTCAACTGTTGTGCAACTCTAAGGAGGAGGAGGAGCAACATCTCCTGGCAGAGATTTATCTTGAAGTTTTCACTGTGATTTGCCCCAGATCACGTATTTTGCCCTTCCTAACATTAAAATAAAAGGTGCAGTAACTTACCTTTTATTCTGAGCAAATGTTCCTATGTGTTTGCAGCAGCCTCTCAGGTGCATCCCTGCATCTGCACTCTCTAGTAACAGAGACATTAGATTTCTCTCTCTGACATTTTAGGCATGTTACTAATTTAGTTCTTTAATTTAGCAGTTCGTTGAGAGCATAATTACTGCAGTACTAAATATTTGATTGAAAAGAACAATAAGACACCTCCAGTTAAAGATGTAATAGCACGTATAAGCTACTCCAGGATAAAATGATTAATGGAGTTGTAGGCTCTTTTGGCACAATTAAGGTGCTTCTCTGAAATTTTTTGCATGCCAAGTTGCAGAAAGTGCTGCTGTTTCAGGTGGTGTTTGGGGAAGAAGGATCAGATGCAGCACAGACTCAGCTTCTTGCTGAATCTGGATTTGTCTACAACAGGGTGAGGGGGTTGCTGTGTCCCTCGTTGGTTAGGGGTTTACATGTTAACAACAAAAGCTTGAACTTAGTTCAGTAGGTAATAAGCAGGCAGTGCAGCACTTTCAATCCTGGTGTATATGTGTAAACCTGGCTATCCAACGGTGCACTCCAGCAACTGCATTTTGCACTACCTGCAGCTTCCAAACTAGGCATAAGAGCAACCCCACATACAGTGAATTATGACTGACCAGTTGTGGAGTTACCAGTGTTTGCCCAGGCCTGTCCTGCATAAAATGTGAAATGACCCTTAACCAACTCCTTATTTTGCCATTAGCTTACTGTCCATTAGGTCACATATAATAATATTTTAGAGGCAGGAGAAAACTCCAAAATGGGTTACAACCCTGAGCTATTAGACATCATGATTCTTTCCTTTCCAAACCAGGTAATGGTATATTTCATTCCTCTTCTTTTCCTCTGCTTTCACATGACTTTTTGTTAAGTTCCCTTGAAATATCAAAGTACCTGGTAGAATCAGTTCTGTGAACATGGACAAAATAGGCCTTCCGGGAAAGAACAAAGGAGTCAACATCATCTAAGGCTGAGAGGACAATGCCTAATTCAGATTCCAGATCAGTCTTACAGTTGCAAATTGAAGGAACCCCTCCTTTCTAGAAGAGTGGATTTGATACCCCGCTTTATCACTACTCGAAGGAGTCTCAAAGCGGCTAACATTCTCCTTTCCCTTCCTCCCCCACAACAAACACTCTGTGAGGTGAGTGGGGCTGAGAGACTTCAGAGAAGTGTGACTAGCCCAAGGTCACCCAGCAGCTGCATGTGGAGGAGCGGAGACGCGAACCCGGTTCACCAGATTACAAGTCTACCGCTCTTAACCACTACACCACACTGGCTCTTCTAACTCAAGTATAGGGTTCAATTCCCTGCAGTGGGGTGATAGGGCGTTTGGTATTGGTGAGTTGTGGCAGCTTGGCTAAAATGTTTGATTTGCAAGCACCCTTTTGCCCATGTTGTGCATTAAAAAAACATATTGCAAAGCCATACGAAGGTATATTACCTGTGGGGGCTGATTCTGTACTGCCAATTCTGTACTGTCAAGTCAGGAAAAATTGCTCATCATGGGTTCAGGACAAAATGCCCAGAAACCCCTTGGCATTCAGTTTTGCAGGCCAGATGGTCAAATTCTGCTAGAGACCTGGATTTTTATAGGCCTGGTTTATGCTATCCAATTTGTTTTCTTGTCCTTTCCCCTCTACAATCTAGTTTTACAAAATCTCTGTTGGAGAGCTTAGGCTCTAGGCTGCCTCAATGAATCGCTCTGTGCAGTACACAACACTCTCTTCAGTAAAAATTTTGCAGATGTGAAAGGTTTGATGCACATGGGGTATATGGCCACAAAATATGTTTGATATGTATGGGAAGGGTGATGGTGGGAGACAAGGGTGACATGGGAGTGAGTTGCTTGGTGGGAAGAGCTGGGGGTGGGTGCAGTTGAAGATGAGTGGGGGCTCTAGCCACTACTGCTCACAAGCACATGTTAGTATAAATTCTAATGCACAGTTTTGTTTTGTTTTTTTAACAAAATTTTATTAGCATTTTCATAATATAACACAAACCCAACCCCACACCTACAAATACAAAAACAAATACAAATACACATAAAGTCAGGATTTTTCTTCTTGCTTATATACCTTACACAAAAAAAAAATTCTAGTTCTGGATCTTGACATTTGACTTCCCCCGCCTTTTCACCTTCGGTTTTAATTCAATATACTATTTCCTTAACAACTTTTTTCTATAAAAAGATTTAACTTTACTTAAAAAAAGAAAACATACTTATCTCGATCTTTGCATTATAACCTAAATCATGACCAAATATTCTTATAGCTAAACTTATTTCTTCTGTCCTTTATCATGCTGCTTTTAACTTAAAATTCAATATCTCCTTACTTAATTAAAATAAACTTGTAATTAACAGACTTCACACTCCGATTTCGGATACCATGGCAGACCATTTAAATTATACATTTAGTACTTCAACCCACTCCCCCTCTATCCATTGTCTTTTCCTGTCTTTCTCCACAGCCAAATCTCCCTTTGTCTTCCTCTGAGTGTCCACAGATCCAGGCAACGTCCACAACAAACCCAGCATCGAGCCTCAGGGCGTTCCTCATCTCCAATCTGGGCTCCTCCGATTTTTTTCCTCCTTCTTCTTGTAAAAATCTTAATTCCATGTCCCTTGCCCCCGAGCTGCCACCTCGGGGTCTGGATATTGTAAATTTTCCCGTTTCAAGTTCCTTTTCCTGTCGGGTCCGCCCAGCCATTTCAGACCATTCTCCAAGCGCCCCTCCCAGCTCTTTGCCAAGGCTTGATTCCATTGTGTAAAACTTTTGAAAGGCCTCCTCTGTGGAAAGTACATCCTTTTTATGAATAATTCCACTCAAGACCTGTAGTTTCCGATTAAGCAATTCCATCTGCAAGATAGTGAGCATTTCCTCATCCCTTAAATCAGAGTTCGATGCCAGCGCAATCACAAAGTCCAGCATTTTAAGAGAGAGTGAGTATCAAATTTCAGTTCCTGTCTCTTCCTTCCTTTGTTTCAATTTTTTCCCACGACAAACCAAGTCGCCGCCATTTCTCCGAAGCCGGAGGATAAAGACCAAAACTTCAAACGGAGATATTTTTTCCCCAGTTAACCCCCGAAGGGAGATCTCAACAGACTCAGTTTTCAAATTCCAAGTACTTTCTATTGATTGTTGTAGCAGCAGTCACTTAAAGGGTTAATCTCTTTCCCCACTCGAAGGGAGGGAGGCGGGCTGCCTTTCTTCTTTCCCCCAGAGCGTTCCAGGAATACAAAGAGTCAATCAATTACTCACAGCCTCTGGGTTCTTATCAGCTCCTTAATGACAGGTAGAACTTAGACGCTCATCACAGGCTTTGCCGCCGCATTTCCATCCTGGTTGGGGCATGTCCCCTATAGCCCGGCTCCGTCGTCCCTTCACCCCCACTCCCCCTTTACAGGGGGCGCGGGGGAAGGGTTCGGAGCCACAACGGACACAGCCGGGGAGCCCAGGGTGCGGGACGCTCTTCCCGCACCCCAACCGGAGCCCCGCTATGCGGCTGCAGGGCTCCTGACCCCCGGGATGAACTGGGTGCTTCGCAGCCGAAGCAACCCACGACCACCCATAATGGCGTCCGCCGCCGGAAGTCTAATGCACAGTTTTGCAGCATTCCAAGAGTTTAAAAATATTTAATGCCCAGACTGTGTTAAGCTTGAAAACAGTGCAGTTAATGTGATTAATGCCATGAGGGTATGTTGGTTTAATAACAGCACAAACCTTTTCCAGAGGCCACAAAAATCCCTGGCATTGCAGTTTCCTCCAAAACTGAAGGGTTTGTCCTCCCTGTTGCCTTCCATGTGGCCTCAAGTGTGCTGCATCAATGTCCTTGAAATTCTGATTGCAGTGGTCTCATTAACATTGTTCTTCCATTTAATTTGGAGGATAGCTGGCGGATGGTGATTGGCAGCTGCTGCGGTTGAAGGATGCTGCTGAAGGAAAGCTTGACTCGGTTGAGAACAAAATAATACTCCTGAGGCTATCAGGCTCTTTAAAGTGAGACTTTCAAACTTTTAGCCCTTGCTTCTTTGATATTTTTCATTTCATTTGTTAAAAGAACACACTTGCTTCTTTGCTTCCCCCCCCCCCATTGCTTTAGCAAACTAACAGTGATACTTAAAACAATGGCTGCTTCTTTAGATCGGGTGACTTTATTCTTTGTAAAAAGTTAAAATAGACAATGACCTTTAAAGAATTGTGTGACGTTCTTGAATCTAAGGAATACAAGTTCCCTTTAGAGAAAGATTAAAAATAAAATTTGACCCTTCCTAAAATGTTTTTCATTAACTTCTGAAGCTCCAGTATACAGAGAAGGATTCTCCATCTTCTTTTGTCCTGCACCTTGAATTCAGAAATAGTTGGTCTATTAGTTCATTCATGGACTTTAGTTTTGGGGATCACTATCATATTTTTCAAAAGTGTCCTGTACTTGCCTAGCTTTGGACACTTAGAGAAAGTTCATAAGGTACATGAGCTATGTAATATGTAATGTAATAATTAAAAAGGATGAAGTAGCAGAAGTTTATAGGAAAGACCTGCAGGAGACTTCGGACAATTGCTACCAGTTGGGGTGGGCAGTACTGGGATAGGTGGACCTAGTGGTCTCATTACAAGACAGCTTCATGTATTTCACATGTCCTAGTATAAGCCCTCCCAATTTAGATGGAATAGCTTTGATTTTCAGACGCCCATCAAGGTGAAACTCTCAGTTTTTGGTCAACCTCTGTTTCAGGCAGCAGTTGTTTTCTGTTTTTATATTTTATGTATATACCACCTTTCATGTAGAATCCCAAGGTTTTTGGAATAGTAAACATAACCAGCCTCAACACACATTTAATTGAAGAAAGTAAGAGCTGAGCCTGGCTGTGTGAGGACAAGGATAGATGGATCAATGGCTTTTTATTCAGAAATATTGTGTAAATATCATTTCCAACTGCTGCTTTGTTCCCTGTTTATAGGATTAATATTTCTTAAAATTCCCTCCCAAACCTGAATCCAAAGTGATGCAAGATTAGTCGCATGATGTAGAAGTGAAGTGTTCTTAAGGCTTTCTAAGAGTACCTGAGTTTAATTTGGCCAATGTTTAGTTGTTTTTTAATGATCATTTTTTCTATAAAAAAAAAATCCTTCTGGTAGCACCTTAGAGACCAACTAAGTTTGTTCTTGGTATGAGCTTTCGTGTGCATGCACACTTCTTCAGATACACTGAAATAGAAGTCACCAGACCCTTAAATATAGTGAGGGAGTGGGGAGGGGTATTACTCAGAAGGGTGGTGGGAATGGGTGATCAGCTGATAGGTGTGGAAAACCTGTTGACTGTTAACGACTGCAATTTTTACAGGGAAAGGCAAGGGGTGAGATGGCTAAAGATGGCTTTGTCATGTATAATGAGATAAGAATCCAGTGTCTCTATTCAGACCAGGTCTCTCCATGGTTTTAAGTTTGGCAATAAGTTGCAATTCAGCAACTTCTCTTTCCAGTCTATTTCTGAAATTCCTTTGTAATAAGACAGCTACTTTGAGATCTTGTACAGAATGTCCTGGGAGACTGAAGTGTTCTCCTACTGGTTTCTTTGTCTTGTGATTCCTGATATCAGATTTATGTCCATTTATCCTTTGGTGTAGGGTTTGGCTTGTTTGTCCAATATAGAGAGTTGAAGGGCACTGTTGGCATTTGATGGCATACACATTAGAGGTTGAGCAATTAAATAGTCCTGAGATGGTCTGTTTGATGTTGTTGGGGCCAGTAACATAGCTGTCAACTTTTCCCTTTTCTTGCGAGGAATCCTATTCAGAATAAGGGAATTTCCCTTAAAAAAAGGGAAAAGTTGACACCTATGGCCAGTAATGGTGCTTTCCGGGTGTATGTGGCAGCAAAATTGGCATCTGGGTTTATTGCAGGCTCTGGTACCAGTGTCCATGTTAAGTCTGGTTGTTGTATTATTGTGGGTTAGGAGTTGTTTAAGATTGGGTGGCTGTTTTTAGTGGTTCTTATTTTTATCTGTAAGTTGTCTTGAATCCCTGTTAGGAAAAAATGCGGAGTATAAATAGATTAACAACAAAAACAACAATTTGGCAATGGAATATAAAGGATGTTGTTGGTCAATGTGGCTTATACAAAATATAGTATTGTGAGTTGTTACCTGAAATACTTGAGACAAATTCTTCTGGGCTATGAGAAAGAAAGATGCCCCTGTGGTGAACCAGGAACTATTTGGTAACTAAAAATTAGTTGGATAAATGGCAGAATATTATAGTGGTGCAATTTAACTAACAGACATCTTAGGCTGTCTTTCCACTTACTAAATTCAGAGTCCCTGCAGTGATGATTCAGCAGCTGGCTATTTCCTGAAAGTGGTGTGCATATTAACTAAATTCAAGTTACAAATTCAAGTCTACAAATTGTAGCAGTGCTAGTCTAACACATTCTGCAATAAAAACATTATTGCAAAGAAAAAAAGACAGACAGAAAGACAGAAAGCAAGCAAAAAGCAGTAAGATGCAACAAATCCCCTTGTCAACCTATGGTGTCAGCGAGATGTTCCATTCCATTATTTATTCTAGTATCTGTTTCCCGTTTTACAAAAGTGAGGATGAGAAAGTAAATATGGAAAAAGCTTTTTGCACATTATGAGTGCTATATAAATGATTGATAATAATAGAAGCCCCTGGTTCCTTTTCATTTGAAAAGCCAGCATAGCTACAAAATGATTAACTTTTTTGTCCATTTGTAGAACCTCTCTCTCATCACGAGGGCGTCAGTGTACCATCTATGCACTGAACACAAAAGTCATATTAATTTTAAGCTCCATTAGAGATGCAAGAAGGAAGAGAAAGATGTTCATCAAATGGGAAAGGACTAAATTAGTAAGGGATTTTTTTTAATTTCAAGGTTCAGGAGAGTAGCACAAATAATGGAGTTCTTCTTTGTTTTGTTTAGGGAAAAGTCTCCATCAAAATGTATCTGTTTCTGTCCTTGTAAATTGAAGTTCATTTATATTGCTGTTGTTCCTACAACTCTCATCTGATATCAAGGCTGTACAAGCATGCAGTAAGAAATACTTTTCTTCCTGTAGAGTTTGCAGTATTAAAGGCAAATAGAGGTTTATAGTTGAGGGGGAAAGGGCCGTTCATCTGGTAATGGGAAAAATAGTTCTGGTCAATTGAATCAACTTTGTTACTCCTTCTCTGGGTTGTGTGTTTTCTGCAGAAAATGCTGTGCTTGAAATTCATTGCTGGTTGCAGTACTCAGCTTTATTTTTTAAGAGCACGCTTCCATCCCTTTAACATTGCAGTAGTCTTGTGTGGTCACTATCTGCCACAATGGAGCCTTGAATGCACAGGATAAAGGGGGATTATAAATGCTAACCAAAGAACTCTTAAAGGTCAAGTAGGACTTCCAACGCTCACTGGGTGGGCCTTCAGTGCTTATTGCTTGAAGAAATACGACTATATTCTGCAAAGTTAACTACTATGGCAAGTGTGCATAATTCACTCAAGTTGCATTTTTGGATCTCTTCTTGACTTACTTCTTGTGGTTTGGGGGGGAGAAACCACAAACGTGGGTTAGGGTTAGCACATAACGTTAAACCAAAACATGGCTTAGCTTGTGGTAGTGCGGCAGCAGTGGGTGTGGGGTAGGAGTGAAGTAGCCACAGCTTTTGCTCCATGCAGCAGTGTACTTGCTTGTTCACTCTTAGCCATTGTCTGGCTTAGAGTTATGTGCCAATGAGGCCAGTATAGTATAGTGGCTCTCAAATTTTAACAGGCAACAGGTTTCCTTGACTTCAGTTTTGCACTTGCATTTTCCTGCATACAGTCATACCTTAATCGAAACAAAATAGAAAATTCTTTTCAGTAGCACCTT
This sequence comes from Lacerta agilis, assembly GCF_009819535.1. NCBI lineage: Eukaryota > Metazoa > Chordata > Lepidosauria > Squamata > Lacertidae > Lacerta > Lacerta agilis. The sequence continues at coordinate 5,480,415 of NC_046321.1, read as the reverse complement.
AGAGACCAACTGTGTTTGTTCTTGGTATGAGCTTTCGTGTGCATGCACACTTCTTCAGATACAGTCATACCTTGTTATGCATCTGGGATCCGTTCTGGAGCCCCGGCCACTAGCCGAAAAGGATGCAGGGCAAAGCTCCGTGTTTGCGCACATGCGCGTAGCGGTTTGCGCTTCTGCGCAAGCGTGAAGCGCGATCTAGCACTTCTGCGCATGTGGGAGCAGCAAACCCAGAAGTAACATGTTCCGGTACTTCCGGGTTTGCCGTGGACGTTCGCTGGAATGGACGCTAGACAAGGCGGACGTTCGTGGAGGTATTACTGTACATGAAAAATGTACAAAGCCATAGCTTTATTCTTTTTGCATTATAATCCAGAGCTTTTATTGGCCGCAAAGATTGGAGCTGGAATCTGCAGAAGAGTGTAATTATGTTTCCTTAAAGAGGTTTTTTTTCCCTTGGCAGCCTGAGAATTCTCCTTGTTTTCCAGTTTATCAGCGTCCGTTGACTGTCAGAAAACAAACTAGGCAAGGCATTGAGCAATTAATCAGCATTTGTGGTCAGGGTTTATTAGGATCATAAAATCTCAGTCATTTTGATGGTCTGAGCTAATTCATGTTTAGGCTGCTGGTGATTAGATTACAAGGTGATGAGACCTACACTTCCCGGCATCACAAGCACTGCAGATGAAGAAATGATTCTGCCTGGCCTTTTCCATGTTGCTGTCAGCCTCTCTGGGCAGCTGACCATGTGGGCGCAATGCCCATTGAATCTCTAGCACCAGAGCTGTACAGGCAGCTGTTTTTGCTCCCCAAAATAGGGAAACTTTGTATTATCCCATCACTGTCTTGCTTCTTCCCCATGTTTGGCCATTGTTCTCTCACCTCTTCCTGTATTCCAGGTGGCTGCTAGCTCTCTAATCCCCAACATATTGTGTCCATCCTGACAGTATGTGCTATATTTGTCCAACCTACATGAATTATATATGAATTATCAAACCTCCAAATCTCTAAGTGGTGATTAATTTCTGGCGTTGTTACCCTTCATGTTGATTATTTTAGCTGCTCTGGCCTAAAAGGGGAATGGTATTTAAGAACTTAGGAAATACTCTTTATCTCACAAGGAGCCTACAGAAATTGTAATGGTATCTATTAAATTGCAGAGGAAGGTTGTTGGCTTCAAGCATTGGGTTTGCAAATGTTGATATGAACTGTAGAGTGGAATAAAATTGGCAAGGCTGCGGCAGCTAGTCTGCTTTTTTGAACTATTGCAGGACATTGATATACAGCTTTCTTCCTGCCCCACACAGCAGAGAATGGTTTAGTTCACACATGCATATTTTCAAGGGATGTCTTTCATGTAGGGTTGAGCCAGCACAAACCAAACACCATGAATATAACTTTCATATCAACTTGCATCATCTGCAACATGGTGGGCTGGTTCCCACTATCAATCGAGAGTTTCAGTTCGAATATGTAACAATCAAGGACAATTATTTCAGCCTCAAGGTAATAATTGAGGCAAATTAAATGATTTATTGATACACAATGCTTAATACAGGAACAGAACTTACCGTAAATGTGACCACACAAGAACAGAAGAGAAAATCCATCCAGGCAGTACAATGTGATAATCAACAGCATCGTGGAACAGTGAATAAATGAAGAACTAATACTATAGCAACGTGAACAAAGAAATCAGTATAATAATGGAATAAGAACACAAAACAAAGCTACTTTAAAAAAGCAGTGAGAATATAATCAATCTCTGTATTGTCAGCTCTACACTTAATGTTCCTACTAAAATGTCCTCCAACCCTTTAATTCAAAGCATGCTACGTTTGCTAGCTGTTGAAACTGCATCACATTTTAGCATTGTTCAATATAAATTCATAGATATTTCATTGTAGCTGGTCAGACAGTCCAAAGAACTCTCCAACAGACCAGAGCAAAGCAGTGAAGCGAGAGGGCAAAAGGGAGTACAATCAGAAGCGCAGTGAGACTGTGTTTCACTAGTGTCAAAAGTGGGTGGGGGAAGGGAAAACTCAAATGCACAAGAGTGGGTCACCTCAAGCTGGTCAAAGATGGGACCAGACCTTTATGTCAGTTTGGAACCAAGCCCAAAGAGGGACACCAGAACTTCTTTATTCTTCATTAATGCTCAGAATTTTTCAGGGAAACGTGTAACAGGCATTTTAACAATATACAGGCATTTCTACAATATACTTATTGTCACATATGTAATATAAAATGAACTCAGGTTAGCATCTTTTCAAAACCAAACCGAGTGTCTTATACTTTCCCCAGCTCTGATGTGTAACCATGTTCTCCTCCTCCTCTTATTGGGTACAGTGTACAATTATCACACATGAAATGCCAAAACTATGGTTTGGCATGATGGAAATGAGCCTTGTACTTGCTAACTCCAGGTCAACGAGTTGCTTCCTCTTGTGTGCAAATCATTTGCTGATGTATCTGATCTGGCAAAATGTGGTTTGCATACCTCTGCAAACCATGTTGGGACACCAGCTTTGAACCACGGTTTGTAATCCTGGCTTACAAGGCAGGAGGGAAACATACTTTGCTAGTTCAAATGTAATGGCACACTCTGGTTTGTGTTGAAGAAGTAAACAAATGAATGAAGAGTATGAAGGAGGGGAGTATGGAGACCAAGCAGTTGGTTCACTTATTTAGCATCAAGTTGTAGTTTGGCTTGACTCACTCATCCTTTCTGGATTTATAGCCCCAGCTTTCTGAAAATAAAACCACTTTAAAAAAAATGCAGTCATTTTTTAAATCTGATGTGTATAAGCTGTCTTGGTTTTTTCCATTTACGGTACTCAAAACATCCTAGTATGTTTTTTTCAGTATTTTTGACAGTGTGCTTTAATAGTCTTGACCATTTATATTACTGTTATTTTTAAGGCAAATAACTTTGGGAGAGGACAATCACAGTGCTTGTAATGAGAGCTACACTGGATGTGGTTTCACCCAATGGCGATGGGTGGGTAGGGAATTAGTTAATTAAAGTGAACTGTATGCTGTCACTGGTGTAATTAAATGACTTGCAAAGCTCTTTTGAGGTCCAGGGTTACCAGGAAAGATGGTAGGACAGCCTAATTTATTGGCAGCAGGGTCTCTCCCGAGTCACAATGCAGCTCTAGTGCTCAGAGGTCAACAGTTGACATGATTTTTTTCACTGAGTCAGCTGCAGGAAAATTCTGAGAGCATAGACGCCCCTTGTACATCACTTTCATAGACCTGATGAAGGCGTTTGACCTCACCAGCCAAAAGGACTCTTCACACTAAGCTGCACAAGATGATCATCCTTGGATGCCTTACCTATAAAGAGCGGTGTGAAACAGGGCTATGTTCTTGCCCCAACTCTCTTTGGCATATTCTTTTCAGTGCTGTCATATGCCTTCAGCATGACTGAAGACGGTGTGTACATCCGTTCAAGAAGTGCAGGGTTCTGTTCAATCTAACACATCTCCATGCCAGGACAAAAGTGCAATGGGTAGTTATCCAAGAGATGCTGTTTGCACATGTTGCAGTCTTGACAGCGCATTCTGAGGAAGCTTTACAGAATCTTGCAAGCCTGCATAGAGTTTGGCCTTACCAGCAGCCTGAGGAAGACCAACTTCCTGGGTGAGGACATCACCAGCACTCCGTGCATCAGCATTGGTGGCCACATACTTGAAGGGGTAGACTCTGGGCTCCACCATAACCAGCAACCATTCCATCAACGCTAAGTTGGACAAGCGTATTGGCAAGGCAGCTACGGCAACATCTCACATCCCCAAAAGGATATGGGAGAATGTAATGCTAATGACCAATAACAAGATGAAGGTGTACCAGACTTGCGTGTTGACTACACTGCTTTATGGTAGTGAGATGTGGGCAGCTTACACCGGTCAGGAGCAACACCGCAATGACTTCCATGTGCCCTGTGTCAGGAAGATTTTGGCCATCACAAGGCAGAACAGAGTCTCAAACAAAGATGTGCTTTCCCAAGTCCATCTTCCCAGCATGTTCAAACTGCTGTCTCAGTGATTGTCTAAGCTGGCTGGGTCATGTCTACAGAATGGAAGATGGCAGGATCCCCAAGGACATGCTCTATAGGGAGCTGGCTTCAGGCACCAGGCCCATTGGTAGACCAGCTCTGTGTTGCAAATATGTCTGCAAACATGACATGAAGGCTGGCAACGTAAGCTGTGCCATATGGGAATCCCTTGCAGACAAACGCAGTGCCTGGAGTCAAGATGTGTGTCCATAGCAGAGACGAGAGGAGGAATGACCGCTGGGAGGGGCTCAGAGAGAACAAATGCCATGGTGCACCTGCATCAGCACAACTAGATGCCTTCAGCTGCCCCAGCTGCAACAAAACATGCCTCTCCCGTATCAGTCTCTACAGTTGCAGCAGATGCTGTAACTCTCCAGTGGTTTGACTTTACAGCTGAAGTCACACTCTTTCACTGTCTGCCAAGATAGATGCCAACCAGTCTTGGTAAGCATCCGTGAAATATTGAGCTGGAAAGAGTTGGCCAAACACTATTATTTATCATTGTAATAGAAGTTGTGCTGCATCTCGGGGGGTTTAAAGGTTTCAAAAAAAATATAACCAGGATATGATCATCATCGTGATCCAGGGCACTGTTTCGATCTGTTTGTTCAATATGTTGCTATGGCCCCAGTAATTTTACTCACTTAGAACTTTTCCTAATTATATTCAGTTACTTATCTGTGGCCAAATTCAGGCTATCAATGGCTACTGGCCATGATGGCGATGCTCTGTCTCCACACTTGGAGGCAGGAATGTTTCTTTATACCAGTTGCTGGAAACCACAGGAGGGGAGAGTGCTCTTGTGCTTGGGTCCTGCTTGTGAGTTTCTCAGAGGCGCCTGGTTGGCCACTGTGAGAACAGGGTGCTAGAACAGATCAGCCGCCGGCCTGATCTAGCAGGCTCTTCTTACGTTTTTAGTCTGAAACATCGTTACTGGATGGGTCTCTGAAGAAAAATTAACAAAACACCCTGATTAAAGTGATTTGTAAGCAGCAGCAGAGATGGGAGAGGGGAACAAAGGTGAAAGAAGCCAGAATCTGGACAACTTGATTTTGTTGTCACAGGTTTAATCTTAGTCAGCATATTTGCCCTCTTGCCTTAAACTGCGGAAGGGCTTCTGCATATGGAACATTTGTATTGTCCAAATCAGATAAAGCTTCCCAGCAGGTTGGTAAATAGATAAATCATTCTCCTCCCTTAAGCATAATATTCCCAGCCTTCCCCTATTGCTCACAAAAGGCTGTAAAAAATGAACCAGCAGATTTACAAATGATTAGCTGGGACACAATAAATGGATGATCTCACTTTATTACAGTGATTTGGTGCTGCATTTCCTTGCCGTTTAATCAGAATGTCACATGTCTGATACCCTGTTAGAAAAATTGCGTTTCCCACTCGCATTAGCTGCCAAAGTGATAAATGGCGGTGCACACTTGGAATTATTCTCCCTTGCAAGCTACTCATGATAGCTTACCTTTATTGGTAGTGATGTCTCTTCCTTCCAGCCAGGGTGTCCTGTTTTTGAATAGGCTTTCATAATTTGGGGCCACATACAACTTTATTGCTAAAGATGGAATGAGTGCATTTTGGGCGCTGATTGTTTTGGGTCATGGGAATGAGAGGCTTCTCAACCTGTGCTGTCATATGCTGTTCAAATCCTATTCAGGGGCAGGAGATTCTAGATTCTTTCCTGAATTCTTAGCTTTCTACCTTTTTTTTTTTAAATGCCATTTACTTATGGAGGTATAAGTAAGAAAAAATTGGAGCCTTCTATGTTGGCCCCTTCTTTCCGTGGCTTTTGGCAAGTACATATATTCAGATTCAGCCGTTAATATGTTTTTAAAATCTGCTACCTGAATCAGGGCTGAATTCTATTTGATCAAAAGTTGATTAATGAACCAAGGATTCTGTCGCCTTCCCCCATTTCTTTGGTCCCATTTATAGATGTGTGATAACTGTTTAAACATTATTTCTGCAGATGGCCCCAGTTTGCCAAAAAGTGATGTCATGTGATCAGGATGCTTATCCTTAAACATGCTTATGCAATTTTAATATGATTAGGTTGTTATAAATTTGCACTAGGAGACATAGTTTACATTGTGGCACAAGTTCCACATTCAAGGCTTTCTATGGCATGTGTTGTGGAGTTTTTCCAGATTTCTTTCCAATGTCCTTGAAATTTCAATAGGGCCTAATCTGATTTAGCATGCTTACGTGACTTATTTCATAAGAGGATGCAATGTTATTTTTACGTGCTGTTATACAAGGATCTCAAAGAGCTTTTTATAGCCTAAACTGAAGTATTTGATAAGGGCGGGAAAGTGCACTTAAAGTGCTTTAATTGCTATTTCAACCAAAGCTTTATCTGGAAATTTATTTTTTGGGAATACAGTATTTTAAAACGCTTTAAACTAGGAATTGGGAGCTGTTGGATTGTGAAATTAGGCATAGCCTGGCTTCCAGTTTGACCCACAAAGTCATTCCCTACTACCACCACCACCTGGCATCAGGTTTGGGGCCATAGAGATGTTTCAGTATGTTACTGATCACGGTAATTTTTATGAAACAATTTATTTTTAGAAATAGAATATTCCATGGGAAAATATTGTGGCAAAGAGATTGAGTAATTAAACTTCAGTGTCCATGTGTTTGTAGGATTCCAGCCTTAATTGTGCAACATCACACCCCCCCCCGATCTATAAGGAATGATTTCAAACGTATTAATTTATTGAGGCACCGAAATAGAATCATAGAATTGTAGAGTTGGAAGGGACCACGTGGATCATCTAGTCCAACCTCCTACAATGCAGGAATCATTTGCCCTGTGTGGGTCTCGAACCTACAATCCTGAGATTAAGAGTCTCATGCTCTACTACTGACTGGGCTATCCAATGTAGTAGTTAATGTGTGGGCTTCACTTTGGAAATAGAAAATAAGGTGTATCAATTGAACCTTCTTTCTTGCCATCCTTGATAAAGTCTATCCTGGATGAATTACTCCAAGTTGCCTTTGCAGTCATATCTTCTGATTCAAGGAGGTGAAAATCCTTAGCATAGTTTTATCCACATAAGTCTGTCAGCATTTTAACTAAATCTCTGTAGAATGATATTCAGAATGAGTCTTCTTTACACAGGGGTTGCCAGGATAAAGTGTGGATCTTGAAACAGCTCCTCAGAGCTGTTTTGGGACAAATATTAGGTCCTGTTGGATAGCATGTCACCTTGTTGGTTAATAACATATTATAGGAATGCACTGATTGGCAAAAGAAACAACCCTGCTTGGATGAGGCATGTACTGTAAATCTGATCTATGCATTCAGTTGCAAATTGCTTACACTTGTTGGGAGAGTTTTTGCTCTGCACTCCAGATACAATCTGTGGCCCTGCAATAGCAGATTAAATTTATTCTCTGTGCTCCAGTGGCAGTGAAAAAGGATAACGATTTCTTACAGTCAATTTAAACACATATTGATGTTCCTTGTGAAGTCATTTGAATGAAAATCCTAACATCGCATGCTGGAGCAAAGGCACCTGCACGTGGCCAAGATTGTGAGCAGATTAGCAGACTTATCTCTAAGGTCACACAAGTGTTGCTCTGGGTTCTTGAAAAGGGTATGTGTAATGTCAAATGTGATGTTCCATCAATAGGCCCCCTTAGAGCTTTCTGGACTGACCAGTACAACCAGCTAACTCAGCCATCTCATTAATGGCCATAATGAAGCCACAGATGTTATTTATATCAGTGTGATTCAGATTTTGCCTGTGGTAATGCACAGTTACAAGGAAGGTTACAGTTTCCTGGACACATAACAAGGAGGCCAGAATTAACCATTTTTCTAAGTCTGCTACAGATTGGTAACTTCCTGCTTTATGGGATGAGATTGAACCCTTTTCTGGCCAGCTCCAGTGTTGGTTCTAAAGCATAGCAGAGAGCCAATTGGCGTTACCACCTCTGGCAAGGAGCTACAACTAGAGATGCCTACCACAGAATGCTCAAAATGGAGCATGGTATCCTAAATGTATCACGACTCGTTATGGTGTATGATTGATGAGAACAGGGCTCAGGTTGATTTTTCATGGTAGAACCATCAGTATCTTAATTGGGGACATCTTGCTGCAGACACAGCTCTACTGTATAACCAACATCAGATTTCAAGGATGAGTCCCCTGCAATATTTTTATTTCTCCAGCCTCATAAAAGTCCAAGACTGCAAATTCGGGTGATGAGCCTTTAACAACCTAGACAGCTTCTCAGAAGGTGGAACCACCCACTTTCTAATTCATGTTAGTTTACATAAGGTTTCAGTTGTCTTGAGCTCTTTGCTGAGACAGCATCCTCCTATATCTGTCTTAAGAGGCGAGAACTTAAGCTATCAAGGTCCACTTGGAGTTGTTGAAAGTCCTTTTCTTGTCTGCACTCTGTTTAAGAGACTTTTGGCTTGGCTTTGTCCACCTTTCACTTTTTTGACTTTTGACTTTGAGTTGACTTTGCTTGTGTTCAGACTTTCCTTGCTTGATCTGACCTTGCCTGGCCTTTATCTGCCTTCATTAGATGCTATTTGCTTCCTCTGTAAGCCTCAAGCGCCTCTGAAGCAAACAAAGTGAAGCATTATCCATGCAAAGTAGTGTATAATTAGTGATGGAATGAATCATTTCCATAACTAAGCACATTTACCCTGAATTATGTATATCATAGAATCTTAGAGTTGGAAGGGACCCCAAGGGGCATCTAGTCCACAAGGGTCACATAGTCTTTTAAAAGAGTAAGTCAGAGTACTTACTTGCCATAATTAGCTTTGGAAAGTAATGGGAGCATACTGGGAATGTCTCCCACACAAACTGATGAAATGAATGAGTTGAGGAAGAACAGGGTTATTTTAGTGGAGCAAATGCAGGAGACATTGCTTGCGTCTCTGTGCATGGTCAGCAGGAGGGAAAAATACCATCATATACACATGTTGTATCCCAAAGCTGTTGTTTTGCTTCTGGCATTATTGGACTGTTTATATAGAAAACAGTAAGACTGCATTTTTCTATTCACGCTCTTGAAAAACAACAATGAAGGCCATTGGTTACAGGTTGGAGGTCTCATTGAACATTTTCTCCTTTGTGTTGGTGCTTTTCCACTGACAGTGTAATTAACAACCCCCTTAAAGATCTGGCCGATAGATTCATACTTATTAACTGAAGCTATGGAATCTGGTCCTCCAATTGGGTATTCATCATGTCCTTTAGATTACACGATGATCTATTTACTCCTGATGCGTCACATCCCTGACACATTAATAACCCCCTGAATTTCTATTTCTCATCCCAAAGCACTCCATAAATTTAACACACAGGCACACAGAGATCACTGTAAGTGCCAGAGAATTTGTAGGTGCTTGCAAGCAGAGCTTCGTTGCTATTTAACAGAGTTCAGTGGAGAACAGTGTTTAAGAACATAAGCTCTTGCTGGGTCAGGCCAGTGACCCATCTAGTCCAGCATTCAGTTCTCTCAGTGTCCAACCAGATGCCTATGGGAAGCCGGCAAGCAGAACCCGTGTGCAACCCAACCGCCCACACTTGTGATTCCTAGCAACCGGTATTCAGAGGCTTACACTGACAATGAAAGCAAAGCATATCCATCATGTCTAGTAGCCCCTGATAGCCCAATCCTCCATGAATTTCACTAATCCTCTTTCAAAACTGCTCAAGTTGCTAGCCATTACTTCCTCTTGTGGGAGCGAATTCCATAGTTTACTATGCACTGTGTGAAGAACTACTTTATTTTGTCTTGGCAATTGTCCTGTTGCATATTTACTGAATACTATGTTCGTTGTTCCCAGGTCAACAACACTTGCATCTCACAACAAGATACAAAGAATGCTGTTCTCAATTTTAGCTAGACATGGAATTTAAGGAGCCTGATAGTACAATACTGGAAAAAAAGGGTTTTGCTTGGTTCCAAAAGATAATTGAAGTGTAAGTAAGGAACTGCAAACCTCCACTAGGCAGAGAACCTTGGGCTATTTAAACATCTCAAGAATATGCTTAGAAGGCTTAATTTCAAAATATTTTGAATGTTGTAGGAGTTGGAAACCTTATAGCCTAGGCAAAGGTAAAAGCTGGTACAGATAAGCACAAGATGTGCTGGCTGTTGCTTATCAGTGCCATTCTAACTTGTATCAGATAATAATTCATTTCAGGATAAAACAGTCTATGAGCAAAACTGATGTGTCATGTTCTGTACTAAACATGATAGGCTGCCACCAGTGTGTACTTTGGAGATGTGCCATCAGTTGTATTTAGATATTCAACTATGATAAGATACATTCTTAGCAAGTGATTTCAATATCTGTAATTATGGATTGATTGTATCATTGGCTAATCAGTTATATGTGTATGTATGCCTTTAAAAAACATGTTAATAAAAAACTTGCAGAAGTGGTGGAGTCCCTAACATTTGGGCACTGGAGAGGTACTGCCAGGTGTCAAAGTGGTTTTTTTTTAAAAAAAAAATATCAAGAGAGCAACAATATGATATTCCCACCCTATATCTGCAAGTCACACAATTGTCCTGTTTGTCAAGGCTCAGGGTCCTCCTTGCACCAAGAGACTATACAAAGTACTCTGTGCAGAAGAGGAGGCTTTTGCTTATCTGTAGCATTGCAGGTGGGCCAGAGCCACCAGTTGCATTCTTGGAGAGGTGTTGAATCCCAGTTCTCAGGGTTTCCCCTGCTTCTTGAGGGTTAACAAAATAGTTTGGTTTTAAAGCACTGGTAATAATATATACAGTGGTGCCCTGCTAGATGAAAATAATTCATTCTACGAGTGTCTTCGTACAGCGAATTTTTCGTCTAGCGAAGCGGCAATGGAGCGCGGAGGTTTTCGCGCCCAAAAAATAATAATTTTTTTCCGTCTTGCAAGGCAGCCCCATTGACATTTTCGTCTTGCGGGGCAGCCTTCCGCTAGCGAATGCCGTTCGTCTAGCGAGTTTTTCGTCTAGCGAGGCATTTGTCTAGCGGTGCACCACTGTACTACTTACAATACAGATGAACTCTCAGTTTCATACACCATTGATATTCCTTTTTAACATTTACTTTGACGTAAGGAAAGGATGTCCTTTGACTATTTGTCATTTTGTGGCTTAGTTCTCCAAATAAGGATGGAAGCTTTCCTGATGATCTGGGCCAGTATGTTGAAAGAATTCTTTTAAGTAAAACACATTCTTGTGGCTTTCTTTTGCAGGGGAAGTGTAAAAAGCTAGTGTGTATTGTGCTCCCTGACAACCTCAGTCTGAGCAAGTGTGCTGTGGAGTAGCAGGCTTCATTCAGCAACGGATACTAAGAGTGCATTTGTGGCGCTTTGTATTTCTATTTGGGGAACACGTTTATTCAGCATTGAACGGAAGCAACACCCGTGTTTAATTTGAATAGTCACTAGAAATGCAAGTATTTAATCTGAACAAACCAGCAGGCAACCATTATCTTGGTTTTGTGAACAGATGTGGTGTTAAGTATGCACATTTGTGCATCTCTCTACCAGTTTGGGCTTGGTTTTGTAGATGTTGATTCATGTGTGCACTCTGTTTCCAACATACCTTGTTCTGTTTTGGGACTTTTATTTAATGACTGCACCCCCCAGATGCAGATAGGAAGGTCTGATTATGCTGCTCTTTATGTTGATTGCTGGCATTCTAAGATTTATTTTTTAATTTTTGCATGTAGCAATATCAAATATTTACCACCTGCCAAGTGTCAGCTCTTGGCACAGCGTGGAGGATTGACTTTACAAGGAAAGCGTCAATTTGAGACAAAAAATAATTTGTGCAAATTATTTTTTATATGATGGCAGCACAAGCAACAACCCAGCCAATCTTACTGATTGTTTTCATCATTTGTATAGTGGGGCTGTGCACAATTATCCACACCAGGTCAGTGCAAAAGGGTAATTTTTATACAAATGTAGATTCGTATCTGATTGAGTATGTGGTAGATGTAAGCCCTACCAATCAAGACAAACTGAGAGGTGGAATGTTTTTAAAATCTCAAGTGCAAGAGTGTTGTTCGAATATCCCTCATGCAGGCAGCACAGGAAAATAATGATTAGAACTGGCTTGGTCCACGTAATCTATTTCCTTTTAAAGAACTCCTTCCCTGCGGTGGTTTGTGATGAAAAATATTTGGCACCAAGGCTCAAACCTGCCTGGAAATCAGAGCCTCTGGCCTGGAAGATTCCTAATCTGAGATATGTAGATTTAGTTTCTTGGTGCTGAAGGAAAGTGCTCTGCACAGTCTCTCTATACATTTTAACATAAATGTTAAAAACAGTGGTGCCTCGGATTATAAACACTTCGGGTTACAAACACTTCGGGTTACAAACCTCGCTAACCTGGAAGTAGTACCTCGGGTTGAGAACTTTGCCCCAGGATGAGAATGGAAATCGTGCAGTGGCGGCGCAGTGCCAGCTGGAGGCCCCATTAACAAAAGCGAGCTCAGGTTAAGAACAGTTTCGGGTTAAGAACAGACCTCCGGAACGAATTAAGTTCGTAACCCGAGGTACCACTGTACCTGATTTTTACATAGTTGCACCTTAAAGTAGTTTCATCTCATCTTGGCCTGGCCTAAAGCCAAATATATAGGTTCCTGGTTAGGAAATAAATATTAAACCAGAGTTCTCTGCTTCGTATTTAATGGAGCACCCTAGTTCAAGCAGACCAGGATTGCAGCTCCAAAACCAGTGTGGGGAGACCAGGGAAGGGGCAGTGGCGCCACACATGTTCTCAGCTTACTCAACTATGGTTTAGTCAGCTAGGATCACTATGCCCGAAAGGGTCCTGCTGTTTCATCCTTCCTGCTTCCCCAAGTGGTGGGGCATTTCAAGGGCAGCTTTTCCCAGGGTCATTACCAGAGGCACAAGGAGCACAATCCAGTCCAAATCATGCACTTCTTAAGTGCAATGGCTTTCAACGTAAGAATTATGCACACGGTTGCAATTGTCTCATTGAATTAAGTGGGACCCAAAAGAGCCCAGGGTTGACTGGATTGAGCCCATTATATTTCTGTTGTATCATGGGGTTCTTGTTGTTTTTTTACATGCCTACAAATTGGGGAGGGAAGTTAGTTAGCAAGCCAGAGAAATATATTGCAAGTTTTTCAAAGTAGAACCAGTTCTTCAAAAACAACAGCATGCAGCCTATCAGGCTTCTGTTTCCTTCAAAACTGCCAAACTCTTGTTTTCCTGCCATAGACAGAGACAACACTGGTCTTTGCTTCGTCTCCACCCATCCCTGCAGGTAGGAGTGGCTTGCATCTATGGCTGTGGAATAGTAAGTGTTCATCAGTCAAGCACTCTGTTCTTTGTTAAAAAAAAAAATTGCTATTAATGATAACTTTTAAATACAAGACTGTTCTCTCTGCAAATAACACATTTCCAGAACACTGAGGTTATTGGGTCTCCCCCTGGCTGCGCTGAGCTAGTTTGACACATTTCAAAAAGTGCTCCCCCCGCCCCAACTTCTCTCTCTCTCTTTTTTAAAAAAGAGACTGACTTTGAGCATATCATAAGCTGAAGTAAAATGACTGAAATGAGTATTTTGCCAAGATTGTGCACTGGAATGTAAGTAGCAATTAAAGAAGACAGAAGACACGTTCCTTCTAATAAAACTGGAGATAAGATGACAGGCTGACCTGACACGTTCAGGGAGCAGTAGGAAAAATCTTCCTTTGACTGCCTTTAAAAAAGAAAGAAAGAAAAGAAATAAGACAAGTTTAACAAAAGACGTTAACATGAACAATGAATTCCCTCCTGCAAATATATCTCAAACATATTCTGTTGAACAGAGTAGAATATTAATAATAGAAATGGAGAAACCCAAACGTAGTGTGGGTCTTTGCAAACATATATATTTAAAGAGTGGAATAACATATCGCATGGAATTGGGGTTTGCTGCAGAAAACGACATTTGTGTATTTAAGAAGTGATTTGTAGGACAACATTGCCTCTGTCCTTTTGTCATCCCACCATTGGCTGCTGCTGGCAAGAACAGGGGACCACGACACACAAATGGAGGACCCCAGGACCCCAAATAAGTTTTACTGCTCATAATTGTGTCATTCTACCCATAGATAACATATTAGAATTTGATGATGATGAGAAAGGAAACAGAAGATGCCAGGCAAGAACATTCTCCTCCTCCCAGGCCTTTGGCTGATTAAATACTCTGTGGCCTTTTAAACTTTGTGTGTGTGTGGGGGGGGAAATTGTTTTTGTTACTGTGTTATAGATTTTTGTGTTTTTATATTGTAAACAGTCCTGTGATCCTAGGATGAAGGGCGGCATAGAAATGGAATAAATAATAAAATTAAATAAATAAAATCTAAGATGCTCTGAACTGTGTTACAGACAATGGAGGTGGGGAAGAAGGAGAGCCTATCTGCCTGGGTTTTTTTGGGGGGGGGGAGGGGGAATTAAATATTTTGCAAATGATTTTTAATTTCAGTCAATGGGGAATAAATTAATTATGAAGCAATGTGCTTCCGGCGGTGGATGGCCAAGGGTTAACAGGATGGCAGACCGAAAAGCAATAAAAGGCTTTACAGGAAGGGATGAAGAATTGCAAGTGGAAATGAACTTTATCTAGACCAAATCCATCAATTCTTGGCGCAATCATTTTTTTTCCTGTAGGTTGGCTGCCATCCTAGTCATTGCATACTTCAATATATTTTAGGGTAAGCTTGCCCACACCTGAGCCAGTGCCCCAAGGCACTCATATATTCTGCATAGTGGAAGCAGGAACCACAGCCCTGGCGGGGGCTGCCTCTTTTTGACACTGCTCAATGACATCAAGTGGAGCTGCTGTGTATCAGGGATAGAGGCAGGAGCCAGTGTCAATGGGCGTAGAAGAGGCAGGGGAACAGAGCAAAGCGATACTCTCAGAAATGCCATGCTTAGGTTTCCTGTGATCAAGTCACTTGGGTAGGTGTGTGGCGGCGTTACATGTTTTCTACTTTCCCAGATGATAAATCTCCCTGCCTGTGGAAAAACTAGTATGCCAGGGTGGATCCATGTTGGCAGGCATTGATGACTGAGGTATTCAAAGATGCAAGGGCCTTTTTTTTTTTGCCTTCATTGCACCGGTGCCCTTACTTGGGGGCAATCAGGTGACCTGTCTCTGTGCTTCCCATCTTATGCTTCTCAGAGAGAGACAGAGACAGAGATGCAAGCTGAGCTATTAACACTCAGAAGAGAGAGTTCTGTGCTAGACTGTGACGTAGTAGTTACAATGATGGACTTAAACTGTGGTATTTAAAATCCTGGTATTCCCCAAAGTGTATAGGATGCCCTTAGTCCACTCATGGTCTCTCAGCCCTAATGTTGTTGTGAGGATAAAAGGAAGGTGGGACCATGTGCACTGTCCTCAGCTCTTTTGAGGAAGGGGTGGAATAAGTAAATATGTGATGCTTGCCCTCCCCAGCTCCTTCCTTACAGGATGTAGAAGAAAGTAGCTGAACAGTGAGTGGGAATGGCAATTCCCACTCTCCTTTGCAAGTCCTTTGGAAGTCCAGGGATGGAGGAGACAGTGAAAATTCAGAAGAGGGAAGATTTGAAGACACATACACCCTGTCAGCTTCCTGACCATATTCATTTCAGCAGGATGCTGCCAGACCACATTTTGTTCTGTAAATAATTTTGCTTCATGTTTGATGCATTTAGAACGCATCACACAAACACCCGAAATTTCTTAACTTATGATTGATAGAATGGGCGGTGGAGTGAAGTGCTTTGAGCTTTAATGGAAATGAATAGAGAATAGAGAAGCATTCAAAAATGATGGTTCATGCTGACAGTGATTTGTTTGAGGTATAGCTAAGACTGAAAATGTGTCCATTTTCTTTTTCTCAGGCAAAAATACTGCTATTTGTCAAGCAATTGAAAATAATGTGGGTTGGGTGGACTCTATTTCTTGAAATAGGGTTAATAAAAAACAACAACCTGCTTGCTGCCTGGGACAATAACTTCTGCATTTAGTCATTAGGCTATGCTGTTGGGATATCCTATAGAATGCACATGAACATTTTGATTACTGATGAAGGAGTTAAGCATGTTAAGGCTAGGGCCACCTCACAAAGGGTTTTGATATAGACCCTCTAGACTGAGATGCAGTATATCTAGGAATCACAGATGCTATAAATGATCTGTTGAAAACTATTGGCTTCATTTTCTGTTGCTGGGCCTCCCAGAGGCATGTAGTGGGCACAGGTTAACATGAGAATAGATGGATTCATAGAGTGACCCAGCAGGGCTTTCCTTCAATTCTTAGATTATGTGTGTTTGCAAGAAAAGTGGGTGAAGATAAACTAAAAACTCTAGGTTGCGTAGTACAAAAGAACTAGGAACTGACCAATGGAAAAATGACCAGGTAAATTAAGAACCTTTTAATGAGGGTGAAAGAGGAGAGCGCAAAATATGGTCTGAAGTTCAACATTAAAAAAACTAAGATCATGACCACTGGTCCCATCATCTCCTGACAAATAGAAGGGGAGGAAATTGAGGCAGTGAGAGATTTTGCTTTCTTGGGTTCCATGATCACTGCAGACGGTGACAGCACTCACAAAATTAAAAGACTCCTGCTTCTTGGGAGAAAAGCAATGACAAACCTAGACAGCATCTTAAAAAGCAGAGACATCACCTTGCCGACAAAGGTCCGTATAGTTAAAGCTATGGTTTTTCCAGTAGTAATGTATGGAAGTGAGAGCTGGACCATAAAGAAGACTGATTGCCGAAGAATAGATGCTTTTGAATTATGGTGCTGGAGGAGACTCTTGAGAGTCCCATGGACTGTAAGAAGATCAAACCTATCCATTCTTAAAGAAATCAGCCCTGAGTGCTCACTAGAAGGACAGATCCTGAAGCTGGGGCTCCAATACTTTGACCACCTCATGAGAAGAAAAGACTCCCTGGAAAAGACCCTGATGTTGGGAAAGATGGAGGGCACAAGGAGAAGGGGACGACAGAGGATGAGATGGTTGGACAGTGTTCTCGAAGCTACTAACATGAGTTTGGCCAAACTGCGAGAGGCAGTGAAGGATAGGCGTGCCTGGCGTGCTCTGGTCCATGGGGTCACGAAGAGTCGGACACGACTGAACGACTGAACAACAACAACAACAGAATGGAAATCAATCCAGTGAATATGGGCGGTTCTTGCCGATTTCAAACCGCAAACAGGACGCAATTTATTACGCTTTCCCCTCACGAAGAGTTGGACACGACTAAACAACAACAAAAGTAGAATCATAGAATCATAGAGTTGGAAGAGACCACAAGGGCCATCCAGTCCAACCCCCTGCCAAGCAGGAAACACTATCAAAGCATTCCTGACAGATGACTGTCAAGCCTCCGCTTAAAGACCTGAGGGATCACCATGGAGGCAAGAGATGAAGAGAGCAGGGGTGCCAGTGAACCAACCTAATGCCCACCAGGTTTTGCTGAACATCAATGCCCCGCAGCTCCAGTTGTCATAGTCAGTGGTCAGGGATGATGGTTATGGTTTTCCAGCAGCATCTGGAGAGGATGCCTAGGATGCCGTAGCCTAGGAGAGGAGAATACTTCTGTGGTGGCATGCTTTGATTTACAACAACCAGTCCAGCCTCCCATTGAACTCTGTGCTAAATGAATAGCCAAGAGCACAATTGGAACTTGCGATGCCAACAACCAACTTTGGGCCAGACATCTCATCCTTGTTCATCAATTCAGCAGTACTGCCTCCTCCTGAGAGTTTTCAGCCATTGCTTCTCCTGCTGCATTGTGTGATTCACATCTGCCAGGTAACAGTGTTCCTCTGAGTGCTGAGCACTCTGCTGCTGTTACAAAGGTTGTTTTGTTTCCTTTGAGTAATTTATTCTTTTTTTGGAGTTTGAAGGCTCTGCTTGCCCAAACCTTGTGTGTGTTTAACAAGTTGAAATAGCTGCATTTAATCCACTGGAGATAAATTGCTGTCACATCAATAAATAGGGAATGCTCATGGCTGCCAGCCTTATTAGATGGTGGATGACAATAAATTCATAGACTCCCCTGTGAGTCGCAAATGTCTTTTAAAAAACCTTGCAAGTAATTATATAAAACAGAGACAAGTTAATACAGGTTTGCAACCTACTCATTTTTCCATCACTTCTAATCACCATTGTCTGTGCTTAGAATCCAGTCTGTAAAGGTATCTCACGCCCCCAACCCCCAAAGTAATAGAAGAATAAAATAAATTAAGCATAGATGAGCCAAACAGACAGGTAAACCTTCAGTGGGCTGTTGTTTTAATGGTAAAGGTACATATTATATATGAAAACATTTTGGTTTTCAGTTGGAGTCGTGAGAAAAATTTAGGGCATGATTTCCCAGCTGAGTTATGTGGAGAAGGGCTGTAACTCAGATTATCTGCCTTCAAAAAGGTTCCGGGTCACTCCCAGGAATTGCCAGCTGAAAAGGATATTAGATAGGAAGGGTTGGGTTGAAGAGCCATTTTCTGCCAGACATTCATGGGTTAGATGGACCAATGGTCTGTGCTTGAAATTCTGTGACCTACCATATATGAATTGTGCAGAATTGTATAACGGTTCTTACTTTGTGGATGGTGCTTTATTATGTACAGCATTTGGCAAATGTCTAATTTTGCTAGTCATGAGGAAGAACAAGGGCTTAGGAATGACTTTGAAGCTCTACCCCCAATTATTCAGCAAGCATTTCCCATTGATTTTGAAGCATACTTTTGCAACCATGTTATTAATTAATTAATTAATTAATTAATTAAATTTGTATACTGCCCTTCATCCATAGACCCCAGGGCAGTTCACAGCATAAAAATACAAGATAAGAACAAGAACAGAAACTTAACCAACCAATAACCCCCCCCCCCCTCCCACCTTCCATATGAGCTGGAAACTCAGTGCAATACCACACTGTTCTGGTTTTCTGTACTCCAATGGAACTGTGGCATACACAAATCCCTTAAGACTTTGATCAAGAACAGCAGAGGCATTTCCCTCTGTTCTTGCAATAAAGAAATTAGAAAGTTGAGAATGAAAAATCATTCAGGTACAAAACTTGTTTTGCTTGTGGAAGTTTCCCCAGGTCAATCACTGAACTCTCCAGTTAAAGAACCTAGTAGCAGGTGATGAAAGAGACCCCATAGGATACTGGAGAGATGTTGCCAGTCAGAGTAGGCAATACTTAGCTAGATGGACAAATTTAATAAAAGGAATCTTCTTGTTTCTCAGCTACCATAGAAATCCTCCTTGGGTTTTTGTTTAGTTTTAATTGAGTGGACCATGCTGGACAGGAAGAGGAATTGCAAGTATTGCAAACCAGTGCACATTCTTGAGCCATTGCTGATGGATGGGCATTGCATTTGGACATTCCCAATTACGCTATGCTGAGTTTTTACTCAGAGCAGTAGGTTGGCTGTAGAGAGGTATGTGAGTTTTTTTTTGCAAATCAAAACAAACCAAAAGTCTGCAACAGTGATTCTCATTTCTGCATATCCATAGCAAACGGGGATTAATTATGCAGATAGCATGGATTATGCAAACGTGGTATGAAGAATTATTTGTCCAAACTCTGTTTGGCATCACCAGAAGTATAACTATTCATTGGACAACATGTGACTTCACTAGGTTACATCTTAGTGTCCTAATGGTTGATTAGTGTAATAATGAAACTCTAGAGCACCATTTATTTATTTTAAACATTTTTAGCTTGCCTTATATTGTGCCTGGGGTCGTAACACTAATGAAAATGGCAGCAGAAAAGCTAATAACATAATTAAAAATAAATTTCACATAACCCATGATCTCAGCTCTCAAATGCCCTACTGAATAAGTAGTAGCATTTTCTGAAGATTTTATCAGGGGTGTATTTTGGCAAATTCTTACCGTGCAATTTTTTCCCCTTCCAGTAGCACCTTAAAGACAAACTAAGTTTGTTCTTGGTATGAGATTTTGTGTGCATACACACTTCTTCAGGTGCTACTGGAAGAATTTTATTTATTTATTTATTTTGCTTTGACTATGGCAGACCAACACGGCTACCTACCTGTAACTTGACTTAATACAGTGATGGAAAAGGATATCTGATGCATATCTTAACTGGTGAGGAGGGGAATGTCGGAGAAGAGGTAATCCTATAGGTATGTAGGCTCCAGAAAATGTGAATATAAGAAGAGCCTGCTGGATCAGGCCAATGGCTCATTTAGTCTATCATCCTGTTCTCACAGTGGCCAGCCAAATGCATGTGGGAAGCCTGCAAGCAGGACCCAAAGACAAGTGCACCCTCTCCTCCTGCAGTTTCCAGCAACTGGTATTCAGAAGCACTACTGCATCCAACCACTGACGCATAGCCCTCATACTAGTAGCCACTGATAGCCTTTATCTTTCATGAATTTGTCTAATCTTCTTTTAAAACTATCCAAGTCGCTGGCCATCACTACCTCCTGTGGGAGCAAATTCCATGCTGTGTGCAGTACTTTCTGTTGTCTGTCCTGAATCTTCCAACATTCAGCTTTCGTGAGATGTCCACTGTGTTCTGAGAAAAGGAGGAAAACTTTTCTCCATCCACTTTCTGCATGCCATGCATAAGTTTATATACTCTCTTCATGTTGACACTTTTTCTCTAAATTTAAAAAGCCACCAATGCTGCCATAGTTTCTTAGAGGGGAGTTGCTCCACCCCCTTCATTTCCCAGGCTGCCCCTTTCTGAATGTCTTACAACTCTAGTTGAGGTGACTAGAACTGTACACACAGTATTCCAAATTTGGTCACACCATAGATTTGTTTAACAGCATTATGATACTGGCAACGTTATTTTCAATTCCTTTCCTAATGTTTCCAAGCATGGAATTTGCCTTTTCCACAGCTGCTGCATATTGGGTGATCATCTTCCTCAAGCTATCTGTTACAACCCCAAAGGTCTTATTCTTGGTCAGTATGTATTTAAATTAAAGAATTGTAGAGTTGGAAGGGACCCTGATGATCATCTAGTTGAATCCCCTACAATGCAAGAATAGGCAGCTGTCCCATATGGGGATTGAACCTGCAACCTTGGCGTTATCAGCACCATGCTCTAACCAAGTGAGCTATCCTGTTGTATTTGACATGCATCAAATGACACTTAATTACATGGATTTGCACTTGCCATCTTGGAAAGATCCTTTTGGAGTTCTTCGTGATTGTTCTTTTGTTTTAACAACTCTGAACAATTTAGTACCACCAGTGAACTGCTGACCCCCAACTCTAGATTGTTTTCAGCTGGGAAACACTGGCCTGCGAGGCCTGCAGTTAGAGAATAGCCTTTACCAAAGGTGTCATGGGCTTTGAAGACACTCGAACTCAGGATGCAAGGGAGAAACGTGCTAAGAGGAAGGCACGCTTGGCAAATCCACACCGTGATCAACTCCCACCCGGAAACCAATGTCCCCACTGTGGAAGGATGTGTGGGTCCAGAATTGGCCTCCATAGTCACTTACGGACTCATTGTTAAAACTGTATCTATGGAAGGCAATCTTACTTGGCTACGAGTGATTGCCAAAGAAGCATTGGCAAGAGATAACTTTCAGCTAACTCAAAATCGAAAATTCTTTCTAGTAGCACCTTAGAGACCAACTGAGTTTGTTCCTGGTATGAGCTTTCGTGTGCATGCACACTTCTTCAGATACGATATGAGCACACGAAAGCTCATACCAGGAACAAACTCAGTTGGTCTCTAAGGTGCTACTAGAAAGAATTTTCGATTTTGTTTTGACTATGGCAGACCAACACGGCTACCCACCTGTAACTTTCAGCTAACTGATGAGCATGGTAGGACACGGGGAAGGGGATGTATTGGGCACAAGCCATTTTTGGGCTTCATTACCTCTTTGTAATTATCTGGAACAGTATCTACATAATTGATCACCCTTCTGGCCCAGGCGAGTCTCTAGCTTGCCTTGTTGGCACTTCACTTTCCCTTGGCTTCCTGGCCTTATGCCTAACATTCTGATGTTTCCCCTTTCGTCCCAGGCTGGGCTTGTGTCACCGAATCCCTTGGCTTGGCTCTGCTGAGATGAAGCAGCGTTTCTTTGTGAGGCACAGGAATTAAATGGCAGTCGTGGGATGGATGCTGGCAAAGCTGCTCTGGAGCCATCTGCCTTACTCCTGTCTCTGTGAATTGGTGTTAAGGCTGTGTGAGTTTCACAAGAGAGTCCATTTGAACTTCACACTTGCTGGTGGGGAAATAATGAAGTTGGTTTGAATAGATTTGGCTTGCCACCTTGTCTGTGCTCCATTAATGCTGCTTTGCTGCTTTCAGCCATTTTAGCGGTACTTGTGTTTTCTATTAGGCTAGATGGAATAATGAACATAGCTGTCAAGTTTTCCCTTATTTTAAGGGAAATTCCATTATGCCGAATAGGCTTGCTCGTGAGAAAAGGTAAAACTTGACAGCTATGATAATGAATAGAGGTCCAAAGCAGTAAATGTAAAAAGAATACAGCTGCTTGTAAGTGTGCTAGCCTTTCCCTCCTTCTCTCTCTGTGTTTTTAATAATCAAGTCACTATTCTCCTCCTTGATTTTTCTCATCTCCCCGCAGTACAAATGATTGTGAGTAGAAGAGCAGAGAATGCAGTTTGAGAATATTGTGGTCAATAGGGTCAGAGTAAGTGAGAAAATCCAGCAGAGGTGGCAATATGGATGGAACTCTCTGGAATATCGGTGGAATTCAAGTGGTTGTAGCACAGTAAATATAAACTTACAGTCTTTGACAGAACTCAATACCAGGCATGCTTCATTTCAGTCTGGAAGTGGTGGGGAGCAGGTGAAGACAGCATAATTAAGTTCTGTTGAATAGCTGGGGTTGATGCCTTCCAGGTTCAGGACATGAAAGCGGGGATGCTGTGTTCAGAGCAGCAGGTGTTGCACTTGATCCAAAACATTTGCTTAATAGAGTCGGGCAGTTCCATTATTGCCCACTCCAGGTAGTTACTGCTGGCTGTGTGATTATAACCATTTATTAAATTTTAATCCAGTCCTATCCCACGAATTGTAAGGGTCTGAACAGCGGTGCTTGAAGAGCTGTAGTGGCTGCCCATTGTTTTCGGGAAACAATTTCAGAATGCTGCTTATTACTTTTAAACCCAACTTGGACGCTAGCTACCTTGAGAGACACTTTCTACCTTGGTTTCACTGAATGCCTCAATATCATCTGAAGAGGCTGCAGTTGTTGAAAGTCCAGTTGGCAGCAGTAAAGACTAGGCCCTTCTTGGCAGTGCTCTCCGACCTCTGGACCTCCCTGCCTTTGCAGGCCCATTTTAATAGTCCACTACTCTATTTTGAGGAAGTTTGTAAAAAAAAAAAAATCAACCTAGAAAAGATTTTTGCCTTTTCAAAGCAGCTTTGAGGGTATTGCTAGGAAACAGGATGCTAATACAAAAGTTTAGTAAATATAAACATGTAGCTCGAGCTTCTGTCTTTATCACAGTGCCAGAGGAAGAAAATAATAGTAATAATAATAATAATAATAATGATAATAATAATAATAATAATAATAATAATTTATTTGTTTTTTTAAATAATATTTATTAAAAATTTTAACTTAAAAAACAAAAACAACATAACTACATTAACAACAAACATAAAAACACAACAAAAACAACAACTTATTACTTTTCTTAAAAAAACAATAATACTTTCTCGCATCTTGGTGGGACTTCCTCCTGTCTCCTCCTCCTGCGTCCCTTGTAATACCTTTTTTTTAACTTCCAAAATCTTATAATATCTCCTACCTCTAAACTTATATTATATCCTTATCTAATTAATTAAATTTATATCTTATCTTAACCCTTACCATCTTCTAACTGAATCAACTATCTTCAACTCTACAACCTATCTATAGGTTGAATAATAATTTATTTGTACCCTGCACATTTGACTGAGTTGCCCCAGCCACACTGGGCAGCTTCCAGCATATATAAAAACATAATAAAACATTAAACATAAAAGTTTCCTTATACAGAACTGCCTTCAGATTTCTTCTAAAAGTTGAGTAGTTCTTTATATCCTTGACATCTGATGAGAGGGCATTCCACAGGGAGGGCACCACTATCGCAAAGGCCATTTGCCTGGTTTCCTATAGCCTCACTTTTCACTGTGAGGGAACCACCAGAAGTCCCTCGGTGCTAGACCTCAGTGTCTGGGCTGAACGATGGGGGTGGAGACGCTCCTTCAGGTGTGCAGGGCCGAGGCCATTTAGGACTTTGAAGGTCAGCACCAACTGAGATCTGGAGCTGTAGTTAAGATCCTTTTAATGATATTGCCACTGACTTCAGAAAGACACCAGGTTTGGGTTGAGAGATGGGAGCTCTCTGGGCCTCACACATATATGGGCAGAAGTTTTCAAGCACACACAAACAGCTGTGAATTTGCATTATAGTGTCCCACACTTCAGCCTTCAGGTTACCTGCAGTAACTGTGCACCCAGTCTGTTTAAACCATCATTATTGCCAATGCTTGTGGTTCCCTTCTTTGAGTGAAGCAATGCAGATATACCTCAGGAATTCAGCAACTCCTTTCAGATTGGCACGTCTATCTTTTTATTGCATGTCTGTTTAAAAGCACAAAGCGAGGACTGTAGGCAAGGCTGCACACGGTACCTTGAAACTAATGACAATGCTGCTTTTCCTAATCCCATTATGGGAAGCCCAGTATCATTAGATGCAAGTGGCGCTGTTTAGCTTCACTTGATAAGTTGATGAAAGAAAGGCTGGGGAAAAGGCTCCCCGATGCAGAAACGCACTTACACTTCTGCTGTAATGGAGCATGTTTGGAAACATTATAATCCGCTTAACGGTGGCATTTTTGGTCGCCCAGTGTTGTGCTTTTCATAGTGGAGTGTAAATGACAAAAGAAATGTGGGGTGGAGCATGAAGGCTTTTTTTAAAAAAAAGAAGGCAGAAGAAGAAAGAAATGGTTTATGTTGCAACTTCATGCATTGATATTTCCCTCCTTTAAACAGCTTCTTTGTGAATCTTCTCTTTGCTGTGAGCTCCCCCCTCTGGTATTAGTTTCTCACCTATTCATTTTTAAACTTCTCTAGTAAAGCCAGTAAAAGCTTTGCTGGCCAGGATGAATTGGAAGTGAGTATGTGTTTGGTGTTTGGAGGAGATAGGAAATGGTCTTTCCTGCAGCCTTTCTAGAAGGCTTAGAAATATAGTTGACATCTTTTCAATCAGGCTGGGACTTAGCAACACAATTCAGAGTGCTAGAAAATTGCCTTAAAAACAGCTGTGCTTTTTGCACAACACCTATTTAATTTCACTGGGGCTTGTGGAAGAGAGGTTCGAGGTAGGGGGGTGCCTTTGATCAGCAGTGCAAGTTTGTGATTCCATATGATGGCTGTTTTCTGAAAGCTTATACTGTTGTGGTCCTTCAGTTTTAAAGTGTGTGTGTGTGTGTGTGTGTGTGTGTGAGAGAGATGCTTATTTCTTTTACAATTATACTTTTTCTGAGGGATGCAGGGTAGCGTACCTTCTCCCCCCCTCCTTTATACCTGTAACAAGCCTGTAACAAACCTGTAACAAGGTAAACAAGGTTGAGAGATGGTGACTGGCTCAAAGTCATTCCAAGCGTTTGAGCAGTTATCTGAAGGGAAGCACATTCTGGTTTTTTGGCAGTGACCCGGGGACCAAGGGAGCCTGAATGCTTTGCCTCCCATAGAAAACATCATTGCAAAGGGGAGACAAGTGTGTCTCTGTCCAGCCATCCAATCATCTGAAGGAGCTGCTGCTGGGAGCTGTTTTTTTTCTGACAGAAAGATCATTCTACCCCAGTTTCTAATTTCCTGGGGCTGTGAAACTGAAGGGAAGCTGGGTCTGGTTCCATCTGCTAGCCAGAGGAATAAAGGAACAAGTTGCTAGGTTTTGTGCATATATGTGAGCTTTGGGTATGCAGGCTGGATATTATCGCAACCTGTTGCAAGCCAGTTTGAGAATCATTCACTTGAGAGCTAGGTTTTAAATCTTCTGCAGAAAGAAAGAATACTTGAAGCCTTGGTGTAGGTAGCACTTCCTAGACCCTAGCAGCTTTCATTCATGCAGGTTTAGATTTGTACAATTAATACATCTCCAATTTCTAACCTGTAGGAAAGAAGTGGTTTCTGGGTTTATGTGGAATATCTCATTTAATTCAAATTCAAAAACCCACCTGGAAAGAGCATATTATCTAAAGACATTTCTGAATTGTGCTGGCTATTCAACACCCATTTTTAGTGGCTTGCCTATAACTAGAATCAGCTTGACTATTTTACACTTTTATACTTCCTTAGGCATTTGGTTAAATGCGGCATCA
The DNA here is from genome assembly GCF_009819535.1 of Lacerta agilis. Lineage (NCBI taxonomy): Eukaryota > Metazoa > Chordata > Lepidosauria > Squamata > Lacertidae > Lacerta > Lacerta agilis. The sequence continues at coordinate 5,454,012 of NC_046321.1, read as the reverse complement.
TCAGTTGCTACTTTTCTACTGTTCTCGACCCATCTTGCATATTGGCCAGTAGATCTAGTTGAGATTCCTGCATTGAAAGGGAGTTGGACTCAATGATTCCCCGGGTCCTTTGCAACCTACAATTCTATGTTTCTTCTTAATGTCAATATAGAGTTGACTTTCTCTCTTCTCCCTTTTCTCATTCCGTAAAATAGGCTATAATCTCAGTCACTTCTACTTTGCAAACTCCTTTTTTAAAAAAACATCAGCTTTCCCATGAACCTCATTATGGCACCAGAACCAGCCTTTGTAACAGGAGTAGGGAAACTGTGGTCTTCCAGGTGTTGTTGGACTCCCAACTTGTATTAGCCACCGTGAGGGTGGCCAATGGTCAGGCATGATGGGGGAACTGTAGTCCAACAGTATCTGGACAGCAATAAATTCCTCACTACTGCCCTTTATGGATTTTGAGACTAAGTGTGACCTTAATAGATTAAAACCTGCTGGATGCATTTTGATCCAAGGTTTCCTCAGTGGTGTTCATAGTATTTGTATGTACAATGTTTTAGCTATTCAGAATTTTCTGCACAGGGAGGTATATATGCCTGGCCTGATCTTAGGCTATCAAATATATAAAGAAAGAAGAAGAAGAGTTTGGATTTGATATCCTGCTTTATCACTACCCTAAGGAGTCTCAAAACGGCTAACATTCTCCTTTCCCTTCCTCTCCCACAACAAACACTCTGTAAGGTGACTGGGGCTGAGAGACTTCAAAGTAGTGTGACTAGCCCAAGGTCACCCAGAAGCTGCATGTGGAGGAGTGGAGACGCAAACCCTGTTCACCAGATTACGAGACTACCGCTCTTAACCGCTACACCACACTATTATTCCCAATATTTCTATTTAGACACAGTTTAGCCATTGTTTGTTGGGTGCTAACAAACTGTGGGTTAGGCAAGAGCCTTCTACGTTTTTGTGCTTCTTGCCTTGATGTCGCTAAAGCACCAGCAGTTTCAAACCTGGGACTCACGTGCCTTCATCTCTGCAAGACTGCAGGAAGGAGCTGCTAGCCTGCTCTCTGCTGCACTGCAGCAACTCGCTTTGCACTGGAGAGTATTATTGCAGTCGGCTCAGCAGGAATAAGGTGACACAAGAGGGTCTGTAGTGTTCCACTTGGTCTTGTTATGGTTATGTCTCTGGGCTAGACTCTCATTCTGGGAAATTTGTTGCTGGGACACAGACCAGGCTTTTCTTGAAATGCCCATCCACGCTTGTTACCTGAAGCCCTGAGTTATGTGGCATGGCATGGAGGACTTGTGCAGCCCAGAATTATTTGCTGTGTAGCACCTTCTGGGGTACCCCTACTTTCTTCATGTCATCAAGATTTCTGTGGGAGCTGATAGGGTTCCAACTTCCAACAGGGCATAAGACAATACATCAGAAAACCTGCAGTATTGTGCACCTTTCCCTACCCGTACCCAAACAAGCAGGGTCGGATTAAGCCAATCGGACAGCAGTGGGGCATCACAGGCTCGGTATTGGAATGTGGCGCTCCAGATCTCTTTATTTAGCCCTCGGGAATTTGAAGCCACACCAAGTAGTGAGGCTTACTGGTGGTTGGCCTCCAGTAAGCCTCCCCCCCCTATCCAAAGTAACCAGGGTTTATGTTAGCGGGGGCAGGCTTTTTGTGTGTGTGTGTGGGGGGGCAGAACCAAGTTGTTAGTTAAGTATTTCTATTTATTTACTTGATTTGGGCATGGGGCAGCTGCATCCCCTTAGCTATGCCCATGCCCCGCCCCACCACTTCCAGCTGTTAATTCAGTGCTCCCTGAAGTGCTAGACTCACCCTGGTAATGATGTTTCGGGTGGTGTTGTTGTTTTTAAATGTTTTTTATAGGCTCTTGACAGAAATACAGGAGGGATCTCCAGAGAACATAAATCCTTTTGAATCATGCCACTCAACTGTTTCTGAAAGGGAGCAAATGTACTGAGGCCTCTCTTATTGAATATTTTGTCACGTTTGCAAAATAGGATGCCAGCAATACTCCTGAGCTATAACGGCATTGGATTCTGGGAAGAGGAAGTGTGTGTTGCGTCAAGGTGTCTGAGAAAGCAATCTGTTCCCTGGAAGAGAGGATTTTTAAGGATAAGCAGAGAAGGGGAGAATCCCAAGGCATTTTGTTCCCTTCCTCCCTGCCATAGGAATATTGCGGATTTTTACTCAAGTGCCTGATTAAATTTGACATTTGAAAATAGAACTTCATGCAGAAATGAGTACTGTACTTCTGAGCATTTTAATTAAGATGTTTAGTTCCTGTCAAAGCTTGATAGTTCTTTCCCCCTTCCCCCCCCCTCCCTTTTAAGGGTGACACGTCTTCAACTTCTGAAATTTCCGAAACCTGTACTTAACCTTTAATCGTCATTCCATTTACATAGGAGTCTGATTAACAACTTTCTAAAGTTCAGGAGCTTGGAGTAAATGAAACTAAGCCCTTTTTTGGAGTCTGTTATTAAGTAGTGGCATTTAATGAAGACTGAGGGCATATACTGTTACCATCTTGACTGCAGCAGGATGTCTTAAGTAATTAGTTGGAAGGATGAAGAACATGAAATACACTGTATTATCTAAGAGTTAACATGCTTGGTATTTAAACAGTATGCCATCTCCCCCGGCCCTCTCCCCCTGCTAGTGAATTGTAAGTGCTAGCCTCTGAATCATATACTTGTTCTTAGAGCAGCGCCAGATTTAGGGTGGTTCAGGCAGTTCCCCCGCATAGGGCTTTGAGCTGAGGCAAAATAAAAATAAATAAAAAAGGAATTAATGTGAAGGTATGTAATATTTAGGGGGAGTGCTGAATTTTGTCCTTACTCCAGGGTGCTGTATTACCAAAGTCCGCCCCTGCTTATAGCACCTTAGTTTGGTACATTAACGATTAATTATGTTGCAGGCATTGAGCAACATTGTTGTTGTTCAGTCATTCAGTCGTGTCCGACTCTTCATGACCCCATGGACCAGAGCACGCCAGGCACGCCTATCTTTCACTGCCTCCCGCAGTTTGGCCAAACTCATGTTAGTAGCTTCGAGAACACTGTCCAACCATCTCATCCTCTGTCGTTGCCTTCTCCTTGTGCCCTCCATCTTTCCTAACATCAGGATCTTTTCCAGGGAGTCCTCTTCTCATGAGGTGGCCAAAGTACTGGAGTCATAATTCAATGAACATAATTCAAAGAACAACATTGCATAGCCACAATTTACAAAACTTAAGGTCTCAATAAGGAAGGGAGGGTGTGATAGTTCGTGGGCATGATATTCTGCTCCCCACCCCGATCATTGTTGATCCATTGAGCCAATCTCTTTTTGGCAGGCATTCAGCCAAGTTGAGAGCCAGTGTGGTGTAGTGGTTAAGAGCGGTAGACTCGTAATCTGGGGAACCGGGTTCGTGTCTCCGCTCCTCCACATGCAGCTGCTGGGTGACCTTGGGCTAGTCACGCTTCTTTGAAGTCTCTCAGCCCCATTCACCTCACAGAGTGTTTGTTGTGGGGGAGGAAGGGAAAGGAGAATGTTAGCTGCTTTGAGACTCCTTTGGGAAGTGATAAAGTGGGATATCAAATCCAAACACTACTTCTTCTTCTTCTTCTTCTTCTTCTTCTTCTTCTTCTTCTTCTTCTTCTTCGATTCTGTTGCACATTGAGTGGTAGCCGACCAGGATTTGCCACTATACATTAAGTTCCCTAGGAAAGCCTCACCTTCCAATAGCCCCATTTTTTAATTTTTTTAAAAAAGGTTGGGCCTTCTCTATCTTTGCATGTGGACATGCAGAGCTTAAGTTGACGTCCCTAGGGTTAGGTACCATGATCTTGGAGGTAGGCTGGGTGGCTTTGTGTACTGCATTTAGACTTGACATTTTAAAATGCATGCCTAAAAATTGCTTTGTGTCACTTGACTCTGAAATCTAAAGACCATTGGTGGCTCTCTAGTCCAGCTCTTTTGCTGTCCTTTGAGATATGAAGCAGAGGAAATACTGCACTATCCCTAAACAGCTTCTCAGCGGAGAAAAAGTGTGTGTGTGTATGGGGGGGGGGGGGGAACAGCAATAAAAACCTACCAAAATGTTGGTTTATGAATGAGGTCATGGTGAGAGGAGAAAAGGGTTTATATGATGCTTATTTTAACCTGAACATAATTGTATGTTGTATGTATAAGTGTATGTATGGAAAAGAAGTTCAGCAACTTGGTATTTACCTCTATGGGTTCATGCTGTGCTACCTGTTATCTCTCTTTGGACAAACTGGGAGCCGAAAATAATATAAGTGTAATTGAGTTTGGGAAAAGGGTCATATTTGGCTGCTCCCCCTTCACACCACAGAATTCCCTTGTTTTGCAGACTTCCAAATACATGCAGGAATATTGGTGTAGGAAATCACAGCACATGAGTTGTGCTTATTTGTGGGTGTTGCCATTAAGAATTTGTCTGGTTCTTAAGAAGGCTTTAAGAAAAATCAAAATGTATTTAATGCCCAGCTCCTATTGAATGATGATGATGATGATGATGTAATGATGATGTAATGACTCATTTGTTCATCACATCTTTGGCAGAAGTAGTTGTTTCTTTACTTGCTTTAAGAGGCTTTGTGCTTTTTATCATCCCTGCCTCCAACTGCTTTTAAAGATTTTTGTGACCAAAACTACAAAGGACACTTTGTAATTAATTATTGTACTCATGGGTCATGTTTCCAGAAGAGATCTGCAGCGGATAATACAACTGAAGGGATGTTTTGATGGGGAAAGCTTTGAAGAGTGACAGCTGACAGGTGCCTGCTGTTGTCTCTGTCAAGTTCTTTCTCCAGTATCAATTCATGTCTTCCTCTTCTCCCTCCCCATACATATTGTGTACTTAACATCCTGCTATTTATTGGCTTCATTTGCCTTGACTCGGAAACTCTCTGTGGTTAGTGAAATAGGTAAATGGTGTTGTGTTGTTTGCTTGGGGTTGATGGGAAATAAATACCTGGATGGGAATGATCATTAGGTCTGCAAACTTTCATCAGCAGATTAATCAACTAAGACTTTAGCTCATGATTGGGCAGCCTTTGGTCCTCCAACTGCTGCTAGACTTCACTCCCATCCCTGACCCTTGGCCATGCAGAGTGAGCTTGATGGGAGTTGGATTCCAACAATGTCTGAAACACCACTGGTTCCCCATCCCTTCTGAAGCTGCTCATTGGAGAACTGAGAATTGTTTGTTTATTTTTTGGAACTATTTTGGTTCTATAATGATGACCAAACAGGAAATTAAAAAAGAAAGAAAGAAAAGCAAACAGGAGCGAGCAACTTATTTTAATGAATGGTTAGTTATCTCACACTTTATTTTTTCAGTAAGGCATCCTTACTGTGGCGTTGGCAACCTGCAAACCTACTGAAATTTAATTGATTTGGTTAAAAGCCAGATTATTAATCAACTAAAATTAATGAGCTGTTTGACAGCCCTACTGATGATGCTTAATTTGTGTGTAGCATAGGAAGAATTCAACCCTGCTATCATTTTAGAGATGGAAATATTGCTGGATTTGTCACTCCCCTTGAAGTGTGCGAGGTGGGTCTACTGCATGTTTGTCAGATCTACTTTGTTTTTCATATGAACCCCAAGACTTGCCAAGCAGTGCTAGGTACAAAAGGCGTCTATTTAGAATTAAGAACGCTATTCCTCTGAGTACATTCTGAGCCTCAGATTTGAGATAGGGCCAGATGAAACTCTCTGAGTTGAGGTGATGGGGCTTCTTCCTTCCATGTAGCTCTTAACATATCCTCATGGCTATCATTCATTGTTTTCCAACAACCTCAGCTCATTGCCAATGGTTTGCAACCACCATCCCCCAATGAACCATGAAAACTGCTGAGGGTCTTGGCAGACCAGTTGCTGTTTTCTTTCTGCGCAGTGTAGCTGCTGTAATGCACTGTGCTAGATACTGTATGGTTTTTAATCATATTTTTATTGCTTTTTTATTCCTTATATTGCATTAAGTTTTGAATTCTATAGAACTCAAATTGTAAGCATAGAATCATAGAGCTGGAACGGACCATGAGGATCATCTGTTCCAACTCTTCAATGCAGTAATATGCAGCTGTCCAAAACAGGGATCGAACCTGCAACCTTGGCATTATCAGCACCACACTCTAACCAGCTGAACTACCCAGTGCTGCCAGGGTGTGGAGGGAGCTTTCATGTCTAAATGCACACCCCTCTTCCAACGAAACAAAAATAAACTCTGGACACAAACTAACAGCATCACAAGGCCAAACCCTACGCCAAAGGATAAATGGACATAAATCTGATATCAGGAATCACAAGACAGAGAAACCAGTAGGAGAACACTTCAGTCTCCCAGGACATTCTATACAAGATCTCAAAGTAGCTGTCTTAATACAAAGGAATTTCAGAAATAGACTGGAAAGAGAAGTTGCTGAATTGCAACTCATTACCAAACTCAAAACCACGGAGAGACCTGGTCTGAACAAAGACATTGGATTCTTTTCTCATTATACATGACAAAGCTATCTTTAGCCATCTCACCCATTGTTTTTTCCTTTAGGACTAATTGCAGTCGTTAACAGTCATCAACAGGTTTTCCACACCCATCTGCCAATCACCCATTCCCTCCACCCTTCTGAGTAATACCCCTCCTCACTCTCTCACTATATATAAGGGTCTGGTGACTTCTATTTCAGTGTATCTGAAGAAGCGTGCATGCACACAAAAGCTCGTACCAAGAACAAACTTAGTTGGTCTGTAAGGTGCTACTGGAAGGAATTTTTTTTTAAAAAAATATTTTGTTTTGACAAGGAGAAGGGTTTAGTGTAGCTTTCTCTCTGCATAGGCCTGCATTGTGAAAAAACTGCAAATACCTGTCAATTTGCTGCCGAATAAAGCACCACCCACACCTGTGAATTTGCCACTGACCTGTTGCAGCTCTTTAGTGAAGTAAATGAGAGGAATAGCCGTGCATATGGATTTTTTTAAAAAAGAAAAAAGTAGGAGGGTAGGGTAAGTTTGCATTGGGCATTTGGAAAGTGTGGAGTGCTGCTTCACAGCACACACAGCGAAATGGAGCCCTGACCAGAAAGAGATGTCAGTGCTGCTCACTGCACAACCCTAGGGGGATTCCCAGAGAGAGCAGCAAGCCTGTTCGGAGAGCAGTGGCAGCTTGAAGGAAGAGGAAGAGAAGACTCTGCCCCACTGCTTCTTTATACAGTGGCCATGGCAACCCCACTCCAGGTGCTGCCCCCTCTCTCAGGTGCCACCCCCACCCCCTGCCACATTGGCAGACTATTGGGGTTGCTGCAGTAGGCTAACAGCTATTCCCCCAGTGTACTTAGGTTTTAGTTTTAGCTTTTGGAAATAATAATAATAATAATAATAATAAGGCTGCTTCATTGGATCTCTTTGCTGTCTTGTCCAGATTTGTTTGTGATTAGTGTCTAATACACGGATGGCTACATTCAACCTCTGTTGAACAGGAAGTCAGAAGTCCTTGTTATAGATGGATGGGATGCTGCAAACTGTATAGTCACTCATAAATCTTGCTCTTTATGCATTTGATTAACGTCTAACAAGGATTTTGATGGATGGCTTTGCAACGAATAATTAAACATTGTAGGACCAAACACTCGTGGCCTTGCTTCATCCTCAGGCAAATATTACTAATCACTTCAGTGAGCAGAAGAAATTGGGTTGTGTAGCTGCATATTTGCAAGCCCCCTCCTTGCCTACCAGATTCCAGCTGTAAAATTTAAGTTTTGTTTTGTTTTTTACTTTTTTTTGGTTTATAACTAAATATGTAGTTTGGGAAATATTAGAAGAGACCTGCTGGAGGGACTGACGTTGATAGTGGGGTATGACTTTTACTAGCCTCTAACGGGGCACATAGAAGAGAAGAGGGAAAAATGTTCTTGATAATGTTCTTGTATTAGATGGTGGTGATTATGATAATCATCCAAATTAACAACAACAATGGTAATTGCTGTTGCTCTGTGAACCTGGTACTGAAGGATGCTAATTAGAGGAAATCTCCAGCAATTGTCCCCCCCCCTCCCCACTGTTGGCCCTCAAATGTGAATGTTTTGCCTAAAGTACTAAGAATTCTGAGCCAGCTTTGCCTCTTGTCCCTCCTACATTTTCTGTAGCACCTGGCTACTACTCCAATTTCATGTGTTGCAAGATAAAAGTTAAGGCTCTTGAACCTACTCAGAACTCATTGAAAGCAGAGAGGTGTACAAGTCAGGCAGATATGGAGACAGTTTAGACTGGACTGCTCTTCCCGTAATGCCCAGGAAACATTTTGTATTCACATGCTGGGTGCTTGTTTGCGAAGGAGCCTGGTTGGTTGTGCCCAACTCCTTTTCCTTATGAGCTTATTGACGACTTGGCTTTCTGAAATCTTTGGCTTGAGAAAGTAATTTAGGAATAACCAACTGTAGTGAACCTACCAAAGATTTAAAGCACCCTCCCCCAAGAATCTTGGGAACTGTACTTTGTTTAGGGTGCTAGGAATTGTAGCTCCATGAGGGTATAAACTATGTTTACATAATCAAAACAAAATAAAATAAAAAATTCCTTCCAGTAGCACCTTGTTGTTGTTCAGTCGTTCAGTCGTGTCCGACTCTTCGTGACCCCATGGACCAGAGCACGCCAGGCACCCCTATCCTTCACTGCCTCCCGCAGTTGGGCCAAACTCATGCCAGTCGCTTCGAGAACACTGTCCAACCATCTCATCCTCTGTCGTCCCCTTCTCCTTGTGCCCTCCATCTTTCCCAACATCAGGGTCTTTTCCAGGGAGTCCTCTTCTCATGAGGTGGCCAAAGTACTGGAGCCTCAACTTCAGGATCTGCCCTTCCAGTGAGCACTCAGGGCTGATTTCCTTGAGAATGGGTAGGTTTTATCTTCTTGCGGTCCATGGGACTCTCAAGTGTCTCCTCCAAAATAATTGATTCAAAAGCATCAATTATTTGGCGACCAGCCTTCTTTATGGTCCAGCTCTCACTTCCATACGTTACTACTGGGAAAACCATAGCTTTAACTATATGGACCTTTGTCGGCAAGGTGATGTTTCTGCTTTTTAAGATGCTGTCTAGGTTTGTCATTGCGTTCCTCCCAAGAAGCAGGCGTCTTTTAATTTCGTGACTGTAGCACCTTAGAGACCAACTAAGTTTAAGCAGAGGTTGGGTGGCCTTCTGTCATGGTTGCTTTAGTTGAGATTTCAGGGGGTTGGACTAGATTCCCTTGGGGTCCCTTCCAACTCTACAATTCTATCATTCTGTGATTTCCTAGGATTCTTTGGGATGGAGGGAGATGTGTTTTAAGTGTATGGTGTTTCTGCAGCCTGGTAGTATTCCTGGCTCTCTGATACGATATGCATATTTCTGAGCTCATGTTCTTTATCCACATTCTACGGTTTTCGGTGCACATTAGCTTGTACGCCTTGTATACCTTCCAAAAACATAATGTGTGACTCTGCCTTTAAAAGCGAACAAAGCAAGCAGATAAGTTGCCGTGAAATATGGCCACACACACGCTGCTGTTTTCTTTGCACTGGAATGAGAACACATCAGAAGTCTCTCTGCTGGTGAACTAATTGAGATATTTAGGAATAGAAATCAGGTTATCTTTATTTAATTTTGTTGTATCTTAAAAAAAAAAAAGAATTCTCAGTTGTGTCTAATTAGCAGCTTAGTGCTGTTGGCCTGGTTGTTATTTCATGCTAATTTGTTTAAATAAGATCCTTCCGTCACTGATACATTCTACTTGTTACCTACAGTGTGCTCTCTTATTACATTAAGCAGCTTCCTAACAGGGTGAATTACGGTTACCAATAATCCTGCTATGCTGTTATGGGCCCCAGGTGTTGTCAGTGTTCTAATATGTGCTGATCAAAATAATTTATTTTTCTGCTCAAAAAGAAAAAAACTTCATTTTTCACTCTAAGCCAGGGGCCTGTGCAAATAACTTGGTGATCTATACCTTGTTGTGGTTTTGCTGGGAAATCACAGGGGATCTCCTCCTTACATAAAAACATTTCCCATGGCTCTCTGCAAACAGGGAGTGGTTGTTAAATTAGTCTAGATCTGTATTGAATATGTTCGTCTGAAGACAGTGGCTTCTTTTCAAATGCTACAAAATTTGATCCAGTGTGGCAGACCATTTTTTTGTCTGTGAAGCAAACATTTGCTGAGAGGGCATCAGTAAATCTCTGTACGTTCAGGAATTTTGGTGAAACTTTTGCTGCAAATTTAAACTTTACTGCCTTTTTCAGGTCTGTCTGAATTTATAGCAAGGAGTGTCTTCTACAAGATGATTTCATTCCACATGACATGGGCTGTGTTGGCACCTAAATGTTACTATTATTGTTTAATGTGTGCATATACAGCTTTTTGTTGAAAGTGACATCAAAGCAGTTTACAAAAATAAATAAACAAACCACAAAACACAATTACAACAACAGTTAAATATCAACACCAGTAATAATATCTGTAATAAAAGCCCCCAAATCAGTACTATAAAAAAAGATTCAAAGACAGCCATCAAAAGCTAGGAAAAACAAAAACATGTTTCCATTTAAAAGTGAACACCCAACCATAACTTGGCTATCCTAGCCTTCAAAAGGAGGGTATTTCAGAACTGAGGCACCTTGTTGTTGTTGTTGTTGTTGTTGTTGTGCTGCCCCTCTGAGTCGGTTGCCCCAACCACTCTGGGCAGCTTCCAACAAATTAAAACACAGTACAACATCAAACATTAAAAACCTCCCTGAGCCTTCAGATGTCTTCTAAAAGTCAGATAGTTGTTTATTTCATTGACATCAGATGGGAGGGAGTTCCACAGCCATTCCACACCAAATGGCTGGCGTGTTAGTCGTTGAGAAATTTGCCAGGTTGATGAGTAGAACCAAAAGCTTTCTTCTGACGAGAGTTTTAATCTGATGGTAAACTTTTGTGCGAACTGTATGCATGGATTGTATGGGTTGGTTTTCTGGCTTTTGAGACTTTGTTTACAAAGCCTTTTAAAAACGTGCTTCTTAAAATGCTGTTCCTCCCTCCCTCTCTCTCCAGATGCTGCTCACGGAGTACTTGGATATGAAAAATACGCGGGCATCTTCGGAGCCATCAGCTCAGCTTAGTTATGCCAGCTCGGGAAGGGAATTTGCAGCATTCTTTGCAAAAAAGAAACCCCAGAGGCCTAAAACCTCCCTGTTCAAGTGAGTGCTGCACTGCTTCTCTTTTCCAAACTGTGCTTTGCATAGAGATTGTCCAGTCCATCTTCAGTTCTGCTCTGTGCTTGATAGTCACCCAGCTTTATTTTTAAGAGGAGAGGTGGGGGCTTAATTTAGGGAGGAGTGCTGCAAACACTTAGGTCACGTGGAAGTCAATCATAAGATGCAAATGGACTCCCCCATTTTCACATTAAATGTGGGTCTCCCTGACCTGAGTTTTCTAAAGGAGGCGTGAGAGTTGGAATCCTAGCGGAGAAATGGTGATAAATGGTAGTGGAAGGGGAGTCTGATGCTCTTCTCTTTTCCCCTGAGACACAGTATAAGACTGCGTTGTCCATCTTCATGAATTGGGGAAGGCAGAGAGGCTGGGCAAGCTCATTGTCCCTCTGAGAGTATAGAGAACATACACATGCCAAATAATGTTGCAGAGGAGGGAAAGGTTGCTGGTTCTTGCAACTGTCTGAATAAATCATTGGGGCTATTTTGGCTCCACAGCTGAAGTTCAGGCATTTTTATTTGTTTCAGAATTCTCCACATCCGACTGACTTACACTCTTAGCACAGACATGCATGGGAACATGTGTTACAGAAAGTTATAGAATGACAAGGGCAAAGCTTGATCTGTGTTGGCAGTTGTGCTTCTTCTGTTCCATTCTGTTTTGATTAACTCAAGAATTCTGTCCTTGGTCCATTGTGTGCCTTTTTCTCTTGATGCTGCTTCAACTGGATGCTGTTAATCACTGCTGTGATTTTAGTCAACATTTTAAACATGAGTGATTCTCGGGTTCATCTTTTGTACTTCAGGCTTCCAGCCTTCATACAGCAGTGGTGCTGCCCAACATTTTTTACTTTTCTTTTACCATTTTCTTGACTTTTCTTTCGGAGAGCAATAGCCCAGAATAAGCCCCTTTGATTAATTAGTGGTAAACTGGAAATGCATCTTTTAAATTAATCACTGGGACTATGGCATCATGGATTAGTTATCTCTCTTGGTCTCAGTTTCCTTTATATGTGCATACATGTCCATTTGACTGCTTCAATCTCAGAATTGGCACTTTTACAAGTATCACATAATGTTCATTCTGCACTTGCAAGGAATCAAACCTTCAGTGTGGCAGCACCTTATATTTGGAACTCCCTGCCCATTAATATTAGGCAAATGCCTCTGCTGTAATGTTTTTGGTGCCTGTTCACTCCCCCTCACCCCCAAGCAAGCCTATCCATGCCTATAATTTTATTATGTGTATGTGCTATATAGTCACACTGTTGTGTAAGGTAAAAAAAAAAAAAAAAAGGTAAAGGACCCCTGGACGGTCAAGTCCAGTCAGAGGTGACTATGGGGTTGTTGATAGCGTTTTGGGCTGGGAAAGCCTCAAAATGTGCAGCACTGCAAACACCAGTGGTGTCCAGCAGGTTTCCGTTGCGCTTTTCTGCTTACCAGCAGTATTCAGCAAATCCAGCAGAGTTCTTTGCACAGCTTCGGTGTGTGCCTTGTGTGCCTTGCCAGCAATATAAAGTCCACAGGTTCAAGCTTGTTCCTAATCTAGAAGCTTTATTTACAAGCATAAATCATTGAACATTCCTGGAGAGACGGAACACATCTTGTCCAGTCTCCGGTCAAAACCAAAAGTCAGAATGTACAGGCAGGAAAACAAAAGTGTCACATTTCACACAGTCTTCCAGTTACAGCAATAAATTCCCGGATGTGTGACATGTCATCCCTGTGGGCGGTACGTACCTCTTGAGCTTATTAACCCTGTAAGCTCCAAACCTGACAGTTGTGGCACTTACCTTGCTTCAGGCCAAGGGAGCCAGCATTTGTCCACAGCTTTCCGGGTCATGTGGCCAGCATGACTAAACCGCTTCTGGTGCAACTGAACACCGTGACAGAAACCAGAGCGCACAGAAACATTGTTTACCTTCCTGCCACGGCAGTACCTATTTATCTACTTGCTCCCCTTGTTGTGTAGGAATTGCAGGCAGCCTGCAACTTCACACTCAGCATCAATGGACTAGAACCTGGGAAGGGGGCACCTTGTTGAGATTCCCTCATAGATTCCCTGGAAGGTTTGGATTTCTTGCAGTTTCTCTGCTGATCCTGAACTGCTCCCATCCCCTGTTGCTTGGCATGTTAGCTCGTCAGCTGCATTGCTCCAGCCCCACGCACTCATTTCTGTCTGACGAAAATGAAGTAAGGCATAATTGCTTAATAAGAAGCGTGTGTCCCCTGCTGCTCATTCTCTTGTCATTGCTTTAACCACAATGACAGCCATGCTTGCTGGGATCTCTGGTTGCTTTATCTGTCAGCTGTCACTGCATCTGCAGAGATCTTGCCATTAAAGTGGCATGTTTCATCCTGTTGAGAGGTGTAGTTGTTTGATAATGCCTCGGTCGTGCTGTTTTCTTCTTCCTTTGGTGTTTGTCTCACCACACAGAGCAGCTGTCTCCCAGCCCTCTTTCCCATTTAGAGGGCCATCCACCTGCCAGAATGATCTATGTGTTTTCAAGAGCCCTCCTTGAGTAATCAGGCTAAGTTATGGAGAGGGCGCTAGCTCAGTGGTAGGGCATCTGGTTGTTTACCCCTGTCCTCTCTAGGTAAGGCTGGGTCCCCCGATTGAAGCCCTTGAGAGCTGCTTCCAGTCAGAGCAGACTATACTGAGCTAGTTGGGCCAATGGTCTGTCTTGGGGTAAGGCAGCTTTCTATGTTCCTTTGAGTAATCATATAGACAGAATAGGGAGGCCTGCTGCTAGGAAGACTTGCATGGCCACCTAAAGTGGCATTTTCCCAGGACGCTTTCTTTCCTTCTGTAATGGTTGTGGAAGGGACTGTTCTTCCTACCTTATAAGCAGAGGGCTTTAGAGCAGGGGTCAGCAACCTTTTTCAGCCATGGGCTGGTCCACCATCCTCCGACCATGTGGTGGGCCGGGCTATATATATATTTTTTTTTGGGGGGGGAGGGATGAATGAATTCCTAGGCCCCACAAATAACCCAGAGGTGCATTTTAAATAAAAGGACACATTCTACTCATGTAAAAACACACTGATTCCCAGACCGTCCGTGGGCCGGATTGAGAAGGCGATTGGACTGTATCCGGCCCACGGGCCTTAGGTTGCCACCCCTGCTTTAGAGAGTTGTGTGCCTAGGGTAAAATTATTAAAGCAGGGGTCAGCAAACTTTTTCAGCAGGGGGCCGGTCCACTGTCCCTCAGACCTTGTGGGGGGCCGGACTATATTTTGAAAACAAAAAACAAAAAACGAATTCCTATGCCCCACAAATAACCCAGAGGTGCATTTTAAATAAAAGCACACATTCTACTCATGTAAAAACATGCTGATTCCTGGACTGTCCACTGGCTGGATTTAGAAGGTGATTGGGCCGGATCTGCCCCCCCCCCGGCCTTAGTTTGCCTACCCATATCTTAAAGGAACTATTCTCGCCAGGTTCCCATGGCCAGGAATATTCAAAGAGTTGTGTTTTGTAGTCTGACATGGTAAATGGGGAGGAAGGAGGAAATGCCCATTTTGCATAGGGTGGGGTTGGAAATGATCAGTACAAAAGTGTTGCTTTGATTAAATGACCTATGTCCCTCGTTAGTACTCATGATGCCAGGGGCCCATAATACTCTGAAGAATATTCAGAGGAGTGTGAGGTACATGCCACAGGCTAAGATTTGGTGCCTTCTATTTAGGATCTTAGCAGCAGAATGAAATGTATGAGATAATTAATAATGGGGGGGGGATACGGGGACTCAGTCAAAGATCAACAGAATTAGCAACTTGTTTAGCTTTTGAATATGGCCACTTTCGCTCTCTCAGGATTATACTGTCAATATATGACCACACATATTGGAACTGGCCTTGACTTTCACATTGATTCATAATGCCTGCTGACGTGCTGTGTTTGTCTCATTGCAGGTTTGAATCATCTTCCCATGCCATTAGTATGAGTGCCTATTTGCGGGAGCAGAGGAGGGAGTTGTACAGCAGGAGTGGTGAACTTCAAGGTAGGCCAAGCTAGGTGGGAAATCTGGTTTCAAATGAACACTTGAGTAACACTTTCCACTTACCTTGATAGCTGCTGTCTTTTTTTGAAATAAATTGGAAGTAAATCGAAACTTCAAACTAGTTGTTTTCACATTTTAAGTCAGAATTTGAAATACTGAACTGCAAGATAAAACTCCATAGTAGCAATATCAGTTTTGAGTTTTGTCATGATATTTGAGTTTCACAGTACAGCCAGGTTTTGATACCCACCGACACACAAAGTATGTTTTGTAATGCTTTCAGGGTGATAGATTACGCTGGGCATGCATGCTCCTCCCTCCCTCTTTCCCTCTCTCTTTTCCTGCTTTAAAGGAAATATGAACCAAACAGCAAACAGTGACTTTCCTCAGACTAGGGAAAGAGATGAGGAGAAAATGAAAACATCAGAGCTATTGCAGGTTGCAGAAAATGTCAGTCTACTTAAATTGCTATCCTCAGATCTCCTCCAAACACTCAGTTGCATGCAGAAGTCTCATGCTGTATTGACTTGCAAGCAGACTAGTTGCACTTTTAATTGTTCATTAAAACAAAAACGAAACGAAAAAGCACATAAAGATAGACCCAAGTTGGAACAAGTGTTCTAACTATCACTGCAGCTCAGTCAGTAGAGCATGAGATTCTTAATCTCAGAGTCGTGGGTTCAAACCCAACGTTGGGCAAAAGATTCCTGCATTGCAGGGGGTTAGACTAGATGATCCTCGTGGCACCTTCTAATTCTCCAATTCTTTGATTTTCTGATTTTGTTGTTTCTAACATTTGTATTTTTAATGCTAGGCTCTGGTAACACACACACACACACACACAGAGAGAGAGAGAGAGAGAGAGAGAGAGAGAGACTAGAGATCCACTGCAACATTTAGTTGTGAGGACCTGCTTGCTGCTTATGATAGGACCATCCATGTTCCTGGACCTTTACAGCATTGTCGGAAGAAGGAAGGAAAATAGGCTTCTGGCCCAGGGATCTTTCCATTCAAAGTTCTCTCCATTTCAAAACCAGATGCTGGGTTGGAAGGGGAGAGGCAAAGGCTAACAAGGGATGAAGGCGAGCAAATGCAATTACCCAGTTATACACCGTGGTTGTGGTGTGTGCTTTAATGTGTATGCAAGGGGTGACCTGCTATAAAATGTCAATCTAATAGTGAGAGGTGAGATCTTGGCATTTTCTTGATAAAAGAGAGAGCCTGTTTGCGTTGTGTGTGTGTGTGTTTAAAATTTTTGTATTCAGATGAATTTACTATTACATCCCTAATAGCTTTCTTATACGTTACACTAATAGTATAGTTAATTCCACCAAGCGGCATGGTTGTCAAAGAGCTGCACAGCACACCCGTCACCTTCCTTGTAATTAATGAAGTGCCCTTTGCATAGCAGACACTATAGGATTTAATTACTGTCGCTACCAATGCCCCCTGCTGATTCTGACTCTGCCATAAAATGCGGAGCCAACGTGACTTGGAGGTGGATGCTCAGAGCTTTTAGAGGAACAGCCTCTCCTGCTCTCTTGCCTGCCAGGTTTCCTGCATTTAGAAACTGGCTGGGGGTGCAGCATTCACACCAGCACACTCTCACAGTTAGCCGAGAGGGAAGTGCCATTCCCTCTTTAAAGTTACCCATTAGCTGCAAAGCAGTAAACCTGACACCGCAATTCAACAGATCTGCAACAAACCCTGCCATGGTGTCATGGGGGGGCGGGGGAAGGTGTGGAGGGAACAAATATATTTAATTTTTAGCTGCTTTCACAGGAGCAAAGCCAAATTCTCTCTCGGATTGATTCAGGAGCTAGTTGTTTTGAGTGTTACAATCCAGCACCAAATAAAGGCCTAATGAATTTGATGAGTCAGTAGGCTTTTGCACATGTAGCTCTATATTGGGCTATGGCCCTTTCATTCAGAAGCACATTTCTCCCAGACTTCCACTTTGCAATGGAGGAGAATGACCTGTAAGTTGATCTGAGAATATTCAGAGTTTTCCTGTGTTCTGCTTCCTGTGTTCTGCTTCCTAGGCTGTCAGCCTCTCTGTGATGTGCAGAGGTATGCCGTTCATACATATGAGCATTCATTCTATATCCCAGTGTACTAACTAATGCTCATGGTGCTATATAATCATTCACATTTTATCCTCACTGTAACCCTGTGAGGTAGGCTAGGCTGAAAGGTAATGACCATTCCACCCAGTGAGCTTTGTGAAAGAAGCTGTTTGTGGGCCGCTAACCTGCCTCTTCTCACCCCTCCCCTCGATCTTGGTCTGGTATGTATGCACATCGAGAAAAGTATTTGGAGCTTGCCTGAAAAGAAATGTTACAGCATTTACTGCAGATGACTTGCAATATTTGGAAGAGAATGGAAGGTAACTTAGAATTGTGCAAGGGAAAATAGCCCAAAATGCAAACTTTAATTCAGATTATCTGGAGCATTCAAGAAGTGAAGAGGAACTGGTATAATGCTTGCTTATACATCCATGCCAGTGAGTTACATTAGTCAAGAGTCATGGGTAAGAACACTGGAAGAGACTTTCTGTGTCCGACCAAAGGGCTATTCCAGCATTCATTCTCATGGTGGATAAGAGAATACCCCAATGAGAAGCTCACAAGGATACAAGCATAATAGCTGGGCCAGCCCTGCTATTAGAGTGAGGCTGCTGTCTTCATCACTAGATGCAGGGAGTGTAGCAAGCTGTTGGGAAGACAGAGCTGTGTGTGCTGCACTGCCTGCTCTATGCCAGCTAAGATAGCCTTCTGCTCTCAGGAATAGTGGAGGCTATTGTCCCATCACTACTGAGGAAAACTCAGCTGCTGCTTCATTTGTGTTCTGTATGTGGAGTGAGGGAGGGTGTTGTTCTTCACTTCAGGCAGCAAAACTTCTTGTGCTGGCTCTGGCACCAGCAGTCTCTGATTGTGATCCCCAGCCACTGCTTTTCAGAGGCATATTGTCTCTGATCCTGCGGATTATATATAGCCACTGTGACTATCAGCCAATGAAGGCCTTGCCCTCCATGAATTTGTCTCATCCCCTTTTAAAGCCATTCAGGTTGGCAGGCACCACCATAATCTTATGGGGGTGAATGCCATAGTGCTGTGTGAAGAAGTGCTTTCTTTTCTCTTTCTGGAATCTTCCAACGTTTTCAGCTTCAGTGGACAGCCACAGGCTCTAATACTATGAAAGCAAGATAAAAAAAAATCCCTATCCACTTTCTCAACACCATTCCTAGTTTTACACACCTGTATGATGTCCCCCTTACACTTTTTCTAAATGAGAAATTCACTAATCTTGCAGCCTTTCCTCATAGGAAAGTTGCTCTAGCTCCTTGATCATTTTGGCTACTGTTTCCCAAACCATTTCCAGCATGACAATGTCCTTTTTGAGGTTGAAAGTTTTATTTTCAACCCCTTTCCTAATGATCCCTAACATGGAATATGCCTTCTTCACAGCTGCTGCACACTGGGTTGCCATTTTCATCAAGTTAATCACCACAATCCCAAGATCCTTTTCTTGGTGACTCACTGACAGTTTGGAACCCAGAATATTAGGGTTTTTTCTTTTGCTTCAGGGTGCATCATTGCAAAATTTGGTTAGCCAAGATTTAGATCAGAGCTTTCCAAATGGTGTGTCGCGACACATTGGTGTATTGACTGCAGTGTGTAGGTGTGTCTCATGAATGCTCCCCATGCTCTTTCTGGGGCTGGAAAGGGGTTAGTTTAACCTCCGGTTTGCTAGTAAAACTGAATTACCGTGTTGCGAAATGATGCATGTTTAAAAATTGTGTCACCAGCATGAAAAGTATGGAAAGCTCTGGTTTAGATAATAAGGATCTTAACTATTAATGGAGGCTGTGTTTATAACTTTACCTTTGCTAGATAAAAATGTTGACTAATAATTTAGTTTTAGGGCATCCTTCCTCTGTGTTGGGTTTCAAGTGAAATCAACATGCCGAAGGAGAGACCTGGTTACTAGGATGTCTCTTGCAAGCAAGTTGCATGTGTTTGTGAAAGCCAGTGTGAATCTGAGATTTTCGTTAGATACAGCAGGTGATATTTCTGTTCTAAGTCACCATAGGGAACCCAAATCATTTCCCACGCTGATGCAGTGCTCTCAGATCAGTTTGCCAACTAAGTCCGTGAAGAAAGTTCATGTGGTGAGAGAATTTGAAGAGCCTCAGGGGGGCACAAAGAGGCAGGGAAAGCAACCGGCAGGTTTCCACCAATATTTAGTCTTCCCAAGTTCTGGCAGATAATTGCAAGGTTCTCTTGACAACTTACTTCATGAACCAAGAACAGAACAGCTGAGTCTACCTGGTTGCAAAACAGTCTGCCCTTTTCTCTACCACCTTCTTGTGCTAGCTTTTTCTACATTCAGGGAATTTTTGAAGCACCTTCAGAAATTTAGTTCCCTGTGCCTGCAGTCTGATATGGTGAAGTTCAGAGCAGACACTGATTTTGCTGAGTATGTAGTTCACGCCTTGTATATAGGGAATGGCATTCCCAGGAAGAACCCACCTCTTCTGCAAGGCACAATCTGTTGTGGCTCATGCAATTTGTGTTAACCAAGAACAGCAGCAACAAAAAAAGGCAGCCTGGGACAACCATCTGTGTTCTCTGGTGACACAAACTGCTTTTGACGTTTGGAGTAATGAAAATTCAGTTCAGCACTCTTAGAGTTGCGTATGATAATACGCTGTCATTCAGAGGAGATAGGGAGGGGGAAGGAAGGACTGGCGTGTTCTTGTCTCATTTTTAAAAAAGGCATTGTGGCAGGTGGATGCCCTAAGTTTTGAAAAGGAACCTCAAAATGGCAGAACGATTCGAAATGAAGAGCTCCTTCTGCCTTGAGGAATGCAGCGAGGGGACTTTCTGTTCTCTCGGGTGTCTTGGTTGCTCCCCACCCCGTCAAAATCGGAGCTTTATTTGAGGTTGGGGCAGAGGGATTGCTCTTCTTCGCTTTGGCTGTGTTAATGCAATAATCTCATTCAGACCTTAGAAGCCCACTTATTATTTCCTCTGCGTGCGGTTTTTCTAGTGTAGCAGATTAGCAGCAACCGTCTCTTCAAAGGCTATCCAATCAAGAAGGGGTTATTAAAACCAGGGCGCTTTATGACTGAGAATTAATTAGAGCAGCATTTTCATGCAAAACATCCAATTTTTTGATTAGCAATGGAGCAGGGTCACAATTAACACTCTAGGAAGCTTAAATTTCCGGTATTTTGATTTTCAGGAAATGAGATTATCAAACAGAGGTCAGATAACTTGACAGCAAAGGAAAAGGGGGCGGGAAGGAGGAAAAGGGAAACAGAATCTATATGTAAGGAATTGAATTGTTTATCCTTGTGCTGCGGAGATTGCTATTAAGTCTGTAAGAATTCTGTCTTGATGATAGAAGAGCTCCTTCTTCCAGATGGGTTTTTTTTAGACAGGAAGTGGAAACCCCCTCTGGTGGGAGGAGCCTAACACAGCTTCTGTCTTGTTTTTGCTGACGGGCCTAGGCTTTCCTTCCATCTCCAGCCTAGAGTCCTCTTTTCTCTTTTCTGCTGTCAAGTATCCCGTTTCCCCCGGGATTCTCCCTTATTTCAAGCAGTTTCCCGCTGCTCTCCCTTATTTTTTATTTCCCTTGAATTTCCCGTTTTTAATGGAAGCAGCTCCTCCCCTGCTGGCCAGGGACTGGGTGGAAAAACCTCGCCTACTTGGAGAGAAAAGCCTCAGCCCTCAAAGCAAGTGGGAGCCGTTTCCCATGCTTACAGGGGGGTGTATTCCTCCCCCTGCATCAGCCCCTTTCCGTTGCCGCCGATAGGGTTAGCTGGTGGGCGGAGCAGCTGCTGCTTCCTGTCCTGTTTTGATGGGATCAGACAAGATGACGATGGGGCTCCATCGCACGGAGCACATGGCTGCCCTCCTCTTTGCTCCGCTCCGCTCTGAGCCCGAGCCCGCTTGGAGTTTACATTGATGCTCCGCCCACTTTTGCTTCTGGCTCCGCCCACCACTGACATGTGACTGTCCCCGGGATAGGTGAGACTGCTGATCCCTTATTTTCAAATCCGAAACTTGACAGCTATGCCTTGGCAAGAGGTGGCTGCTTGCCTTTCAGCTCTTCATTGAACTAAGATATGGGAAGCAGCAAGCTCTAGGCAGCAACCGTTCCTATCTCTTGGCCAGAGGACACAAATGCAGCAGCCATCCTGAGTCCTAGCATGGGGACTTCCCTCAGGGTGGTTGTGACTGGGCTGTAGTCTAAGGCCAGAGAGGCAGCTGAGTCCAGGAGTTAAGGGATCACATGACTTCTAGACACCACCCTCACCTCCTCCAATAGTGGTGAATGCAGCCTCCTGTAGAAATTTTTGGAGCTGTGCCTTGGAGGAGGAAAATGGCTGAAGGTAACAGCTTGGTGGGCAGCCCCTGTGAAAGCAGCCGCAACCCTCAGTGTGGCATCAGTGATACAATCCAGAAATGGGCCTGCTGTATGTACCAAGTAGGCATCTCAATGTGAGATCTTTTTTTTGATGGGGGACTATTCTCAACCCCGCAGTGATACCTGTGATACCTTTTTAATACTAATGGAACTAGACTGCTGATGCTTAATATCAAAGAGCTTTCAGAGCAACTTTTAAGCTGATTGCTAGGAGAAAAGTGACTGGAACTGGGCAGGGTATCTGGTTTGGGGGGATGGATGGGGACTGATCATTAGCGGATAAGGGCGAAAAAATTTCTGTCTGAATGGGAAGGATGGACAATGAGCTTGAGTCAAAGAGTCCAAAGAGCTGACACTGTTACCACACATCCCATTGGAGGATGTTCTCCTTTACTGAGAACATAATGTTGGTACCTGCTGTGCATATTCATTTTTTCTCAGAGCATGGAGGGTGCCTTGGTCCTTCTAGAGTTGTTTGTTTCATATGAAATTATTTTTGCCTGTGATTTCTTTGAGGCTGAAGAGAAGACCAGCTCCTTTTCTTGAGTTAGTCATCTGTAGCTGGAGTCCTGGGAATGATCATCTTTCCTGCCTTCCTGTATTCTCTTTCTTGCTGGGGCTGCAGGCTGAACAATTGTTGCAAGCCTTGCCTCCTCATAGTTCACATTTTAGAATAGCTGTCTTATCTGCAGCTCCCCAAATTAGCTGGGGTATCTGCTGCTAGAATTCATCTAGGTTTCCTGTTTTGCATACCCTTGTGGCGGAATAATGCCTGCTGATGATTCAGGTTCATCAGGGGTTAACCTATCACTCCCATGTTAAGTAGGTGTTCCCTGGGAGGCGGAGCTAGTTGGCATTCTAAAAGGAGGGGGAACAACCTTGAAAGGGAGTTGGGGGTTTGGCAGTTGGGGTGGAGGATTAGAGAGTAAAAATGAGAGGTTAGGCTTTGGGGAATGGGAGGAAAGGGCATTACCATTGCTAAAGGGATGGAGGAAATATTATAACAAAGCTGAATTACATGAGTAGAAGATTTGTACCAGTAATAACTTGAGACATCCATGTTTTCAATTTACCTAATAAAGTTAAATGTGCTTAAACGTTCACTGACTGTGGCAGTGGATCAGTACCTTAAGAGGTATGACTAAGAGGAGAGAACAAAGCTTTCCTGGGGAAGAGGAAACTGTTTGCTTATTCTCCTGTCATACAGAGGGCTGGACAGTGAAGCCAAGTGTGCCACTTGTTTGCCTAAAGGGAAGGCAAACTGCAGTAGTTGGGAACCCTGGTAGGGAGACCCCATAGGTGGCAAGAGGTATTCAAACGTAGAGCCCTGAGGTACCCCAGAGTCAACTCCCGTATGAACACTGAAGGATTCATCCTAGTTGTCAGTGAAACCTAGGGAGAGTCACTGTTGGGGAAGTATTGAAGGGGAGGGAATAGGATCCCTCACAACCCTCACCCAAAATATCCAAAGATAGCGACTGTATGGAATAAATCCATCCAAAGATGTCCACTGTGTAGAATGAATATTCATGATATCTTATTCTTTTTCTTGTATAGATTATGTTGGGAGGGCACCTGCTTTCAAAATGGCTACAGGTGTAGAGGATCCACCCTTGCTTGATAAGCAAAGCATCTTCTGCATTTTTAGCATTTGAATTACAACAACATTGCCTTATTAGACAACAGCTGCTGCTCTGCATTTTCCAGCAGACAGACACCTTTATTGAGATCCCCCCCCCCCCGGACACTCAAAATATTGATAGCCTTTTGGGAAGAAAGAGCCTTTCCATTGACAAACCGCTTTCTCTCCGTGTGTAAGCATTTATGACTTCAGCCATTTCCTGATCTGTAGTTCCTATCTGGAGCTGTTGCTTATTAAAAGCAAACAAACAAACCCCAATTCTTTCCAAGGCCTAAGTGTCTGTGATAAGGAGCAGGACAACTTAATCTCTGCTGTGTAACACACAGAGCTGGCTTAATTGCTGTCAAAAGGTGCAAGCAGTCGGAAAGCTTGACCTTGGGAGGTTTTCTGAAGTACTGTTAGTGTCTCGACTTCAGAATTTTGGAGCACAATACCGTCTGGAACAGATATCCAGTATAGGCTGCCAGAAAGTGCTGCCAATAGAGACCACCTCATGTTGCCAGAAATGTGATACCCCAACAGGGAGGAATAACTTGTTGTTTATGGTATAAGACAATACTATAGAAAGACCAAATTGGAATTTAGCCATACATATGCATTATAAAGGGACGCGGGTGGTGCTGTGGTCTAAACCACTGAGCCTAGGGCTTGCCAACCAGAAGGTTGATGGTTCGAATCCCCACGACAGGGTGAGTTCCCTTTGCTCGGTCCCAGCTCCTGCCCACCTAGCAGTTCAAAAGCAAATAGATAAATAGGTACTGCTCTGGTGGGAAGGTAAATGGTATTTCCATGCACTGCTCTGGTTTCACCAGAGCGGCTTAATCATGCTGGCTACATGACCCAGAAGCTGTACGCTGGCTCCCTCGGCTAGTAAAGCAAGATGAGCGCCGTAACCACAGAGTTGTTCACGACTGGACTTAACTCTCAGGGGTCCTTTACCTTTTTTATGCATTATAAAACTTGATGGGGTCAGGGAGGAAAGAAATGTGATATCTGAAGCAGGAAGTTAAATTACTTCAGTTTTTTAAAATGGTCACGAGTGAAGTAGCTAAGAGGCTGAACAGTGAACCACGAAATCCCGAGTTCAAATCTAGTATTTGCCATGAACTATGGGTCAGCCCCTTGGATGGTATGGGCCGTCAACGGCGGAGAGGGTAGCTGTTGAATGAAGGACAACATTTAAATACTTGAAGGTCAAATATCATTGAAAATAATTATTAGACGCTTCTAGCTGGAGGAGACTCTTGAGAGTCCCATGGACCGCAAGAAGATCAAACCCATCCATTCTGAAGGAAATCAGCCCTGAGTGCTCACTGGAAGGACAGATCCTGAACCTGAGGCTCCAGTACTTTGGCCACCTCATGAGAAGAGAAGACTCCCTGGAAAAGACCCTGATGTTGGGAAGGATGGAGGGCACAAGGAGAAGGGGACGACAGAGGACGAGATGGTTGGACAGTGTTCTTGAAGCTACCAACATGAGTCTGACCAAACTGCGGGAGGCAGTGGAAGATAGGAGTGCCTGGCATGTTCTGGTCCATGGGGCCACAAAGAGTTGGACACAATTAAATGACTAAACAACAGCCTAAAGCAGATTTTCTGGGGAGAGGGGGTGACTTATAGACAGAAGAGACCTCTGAGGCATGCAGGATTTTATTCCTTAAGTTTCTCCTTCAAGTTATCCTAGTGTTGGTAACTGCACACCTGCACGCCAGATGCATGAGTGTTTGTGGGATTTTCATAGGGCCAGCATTCGGCATGGTACTTTACAGAAGAACATAGAGGAAAAAAGGCACAGGTCTAGACCCCTTCTCCAAGAAACTTAAAATCTACGTTTAGACAGTGATAAGGGTGGTGAGGTGAAGAAAGGTGGGGGTATGTGGGCTAACATGTCGATGAATGTCAGTCAAAGCAATTCTGCATACATATACTTCATTATCATTGAGAATTATGACTTTGGGGTAAAAGCTTCATAGGAAAGAGATTTGGAGGAGGAGACAAATGTGGGACCTCTGAGAAGTTCTGGGATACAGTTGCAAGCCTAGGGGAATAATCCATACAATTTCCATTCCCCCAGAGTTACAGACAGCAGGTTAAAAAATGTTCAGTGCTAACATTTTCTGATTATGGAGGTGCTGTTGTGAGACTCGGAACTTTATGTCTCCATCCTATCTATGTTTAAATTGGGAGGCTCAGTTATGAGTCTCTGGATTTGGAAGTGTGCTATTTTGGGGTATTGAGGGTGGGCTTTCTGGTTAGGAAATGCCCTTAAATGCCCTTATTAAAGTGCTCCTGTCACACTGTTGCATTGCTATTGTGCTGTGGCTAAAAGGTGCTCCTGTTGAAACTGATTTGAAATGTTCACCATTCATTTGCCTTTTTAATGCTCTCACAAAGCATTTTGAGGTGTGTGCAGCAACTCCCCCAGAGTTGAATGTTAGACCTTCCATTTCACTCAAGTGTAGAAAAATGAAGATATTCCCCCTCACTGCAGCATTCTGTTCTTATCTCTGTCATGCCTCATGTTGTGATTTGAAACACATCCTTGGCCTTCTGGCCTCATGGGATTTAATTTTTCTTAATTAACCTCAAGGACTTGCCATGCACCACCTCTGGAGTTTATCCATGTTCCTGTCCTTTGGCATTTGTGTGAATTGATTTTCCGTTATCCTGACTAAGGCTGCAATTCAAAGCTCACTTACCTGGAAGTAAGCCCCAGTGGATTCAATAGGACTTACTCCTGAGTAGACATGGCTAGGATTGCACAGTTAGAAAAACCACAGTCAGGAAACCAGGAAACGAACAGATTTATAAAGACAGAGGCAAGGATACTTCATGCACAAGGCAGCACGTTGTTGGTTGGAATGAAAAAGCAGCATTTATGCTGATGGTGTTATATTATTCTGTGAACTGCCCTGAGACCTCCGGGTTTAGGACGGTATATAAAAATTCTATTATTATTATTATTATTATTATTATTATTATTATTATTATTATTATTATTATTTATTATTAATGTAGAAACACACACACATAATCTCTATAACCTTCATAGTCTGTTCTTCCAGCTGGTCTTGGGAGCTGGAAAACTTGCCAAGGTAACTGGGCCGTTTGAACTCAACGCCTTTTGATTTGCTTCCTGAGTCAAATCCAGCAAGTGCTCTGCGTAGCAGCAACTGTGGCAAGCCCTTCCTTTGGTCACAAGTGGCCAGTCATAGGATACAGATATTAGTGCTGATGCTGTTCAGCTTGTCCTAGACAGACAGAGTCTATGACAGACCATGTGGCGACTGCTGCTCAGACTCTTTGAGTTTGTATTCATGCTGGCTGATTTATGACTCTCCTGCTCTTTGCCTCCAGCCCTTCCTGCTCATTAATACATATATTACCAATGCATCACTTCTCCCTCCTGCTTTGCTTTCTCCTTTTTAGTCTTGTCCCTCAAGGTGCTTGGGTTGTGGGTCTTCAATTAGTAGGAATTGTTTCATGCCTGCATATGTTTGAATGTGGGATCTCTTGGTTTGGTTGAAAACTTTTCTCTGCTGTGAAAGTAGCTGGAAAATGAGTGTGTCATTCCAAGGCCCATTCAGATCTTATCCACAACACAATCCCACAGTCTTTGTAAAAAGACCCCTAGCTCTTGTGGAATCTCAAGGGGGGGGGGAGACTTTGCTTTTGTTTTCTTGTTTCAAAAAATGCTCCAGAAACTGTATCTACTCCATCTTCTCACAGATTCCCCACAATTTTCCTCCCGGAACCATAGAACCATAGAATTATGGAACTGGAAGGGACCATTCCAGTCCAACCCCTTGCAATGCAGGAATATTCAGCTGCCTCATATGGGGATTGAACCTACAACCTTGGTTTTATCAGCACCAGCTCTAACCAGCTGAGCTGCCCCTAATAGAGTCAACTGGGGAAAACTCTCTGCCTCATTTCCTATCCAAGCCAGTCATTTTTGCTTGTTTGAAAAAATTGTCACATGATGGCACAATATGTTTCTGTAAAACTCCATCCACGAACCCTGCTTATGACTATTTATTCTGAGTGACTTGCAAGGGCTGTTACTAGTGCTAGTTATGCTTCCCCTTGTGTAAGGGGAGCAGCTTAAGCACTCGTTAATGTTTCTGAATTCTGGGCTAATTGCATAACAATATTATAATAAAGACTTGATGGTCTGAAGCTTGGAATTTCTAAAATGATATCAAAACTATTGTAAGTGATTAGGAGCTTGGATTGCTTCCCGTGTTCCTCTCTGGGAGTTTTAATTGCCATGATCAAGCAGTTGTATTTGACTTAATTGTCATCCTCAGCTACTGGAGAGTCTCCCTAGTGTAAAAGCTGCATGTTCATCACAACAAATATATGTCAGCAACTGTAACAAAATGACACTTTCTCTGTGTTTATTGAATATGGAAGTATTTTTGGAGGGCCCTTTTCCTAGATTTAAAGATGCATTTCTCATTTGGTGGTAGACTAGTAAACTGTACAGTAAAACTCCGGAGGCTTTTTGCATCTGAAAGTGTGCCCACTAGTGAAGAGGCTCTGTGGGTTCATTAGTATGTAGTTACCTAGAATTCTTGTGAAAATGAGTTTTTTAATTTGGTCACCACCCTCTTGCCCATTGAGGCAAACAGGACCTGGGAGCTTATAATCTGTTTGGTAATATGTGTTTCAAATATACCCTCAAGGAGGAGATTATGCGTTGAAATATTTTAGTTGATATTTTAGAATGTAAAATGCTGTTTTATTTATTGATTTGTTTTACCTTGTGGGCTTATAGCCGAATAAAGTTAAAAAAAAAATACCCTCAGAAGACCAGTAAATAAATTTCAGTTTATAGAGTTGGAATGGACCCCAAGAGTCATCTAGTTCAATTCTGAGGGAATCTGTTCCACTACTGGACAGCTCTTACTGTCAGAAAGTTCTTCCTGATGTTTAGTTGGAATCTCCTTTCTTTTCATCTGAATCTATTGGTTTGTATCCTAGCCTCTGGAGCAGGAGAAAGCAAGCTTGCTCCATCTTCCATGTGATAGCCCTTTAGATATTTGAAGATGGCTATCATATCTCCTGTTGTCTTTGTCCATGGAATTTTCTTGGCAGGGATACTGGAGTGGCTTGCCAGTTCCTTCTCCAGGTGGATCACGTTTAGTCAACTTTGGAATGCTAAAGTAGGGAGTCAAGAGATAAAAGGAACAACTGGCAAGTTTGACCTTGGAGTTCAAAACAAAGCAGGGCAAAGGCTAATAGAGTTCTGTCAAGAAAACAAGCTGGTCATCACAAACACTCTTTTTCAACAACACAAGAGACGACTCTACACTTGGACATCACCAGATGGGCACCATCGAAATCAGATTGATTATATTCTCTGCAGCCAAACATAGAGAAGCTCTATACATTCAGCAAAAACAAGACCTGGAGCTGACTGTGGCTCAGATCATAAGCTTCTTATAGCAAAATTCCAGCTTAAACTGAAGAAAGTAGGAAAAACCACTGGGCCAGTAAGATACAATCTAAATCAAATGCCTTATGAATACTCAGTGGAAGTGAGGAAGCTGATCGGCGAGGAATTAATGCTTTTGAATTATGGTGCTGGAGGAGACTCTTGAGAGTCTCATGGACTGCAAGAAGATCAAACAGGAGTGCCTGGCGTGCTCTGGTCCATGGGGTCATGAAGAGTCAGACACGACTAAACGACTAAACAAAAACATCCTATCTCCTCTCAATCTCCGCTTTCCCAGGCTAAACATAACCAACTCCTTCAACTGTTCCTCATAAGGTTTTGTTTCCATAAAGGCATAAAAGTAACAGGGAGAAATCAAAATAAATGAATCTTGGAGAGGGGACGATATGAAAATTTATTTATTTCATACAATTTATATACTGCATTATTCTAGAAAAAACCTCAAAGTGGTAAAGTAGCTGTTACATACAAAGATCGCTATATGCAAGATTAACTTAACTGCCAATGAATCCTACATTGGCCCACCTAAACTCCACTGATTGTCTAGTTAAAGTTTACTACATAATTCCAGCTGTCCTAACTACATGGTCTTTAAGTTTGGGATAACATAGCTCCCAGTCCTGAGAAACAAGCAGTTATGCTATTAAATGCATATTACTAGAAATCAAAGTATAGGATTACTGGAACTAAAAGGCCATCTAGCTCAACAGCCCACCTGCTAAACCTTCTTCCTCCACCTTCCAAATCAACCATATGCAACTGAGGCAGCAGTGCAGTGCAGACAGAAAGCTGATGCACCAAAGACTCATGCAGCAAGAAGAAAATGATTTTGCCATGATAAGCAATATTCAGAATTTTGTACACCCTGTATGTATACTCCTCTTCCTGGTTTCTTAAGTTTAAAAGTAAGTTTCAAGTCCCTACAGCTGAGGTAGAGAACAGTAAGTTTGAGGAATTGTATGCAGTGTTTGTTAAAATCTCATAAGCTATATTGTGGATCTGAGCGGGATTTCCAGCTGCTTGAGTGCTGTTGGGCTTCAGTGCTTTGCATAGTTTCTTACCTTCCTCTGTTGCTAGTGGCAGCAGAGTGGATTGTGGAAAATAAGGAAATCTGACTTCATCATTTATTTGACAAAAAAGAGGCACATAACATGCAGCCTTATCCTTTGGATTCAGTCCAGCTGTCAAAATGTTATCCTCATGAAACTGGACACACTCTGCAAACACCACTACCCCCGCACTTTTTGTCAGAGTTACCAAAATCCAGCTCTAAGATAGAACCAAATTCTGATACCTGAATATGCACATGTTTTCTTGGATGTCGTTCAGTTATGCTCCCACCAGCCGAATGCTGTGCAGAGTGCTTCCTGAACTCCTGGCAGCACATTACCAAACTTCCACGAGATTGAATTACATGCAGGGAGAGTGTTACAGGACTTTCGCCCTATTCCTCATAATAAGGCGTTGGATGCAAATGTTAGTGGCTAAGCAAATTCAGATACTTTTAAATAAAAGTGTGTGGAGCTGAAATTATGGGTTTGATTGTATTCATTGGGAGTTAATAACAGACTTTTAGAAAGGCAATGTGGTGGAGAGGAGTGCTGGCAAAATTAAACTAACTAATTTTGAGGCCAGGAGATCCTGTTTAAAACATAATAAATAATAAATTAGCTGTGGAGTTCTGCAAATGAGTTATGTTACAGGCTCAACATTTTAAGCTCTTCAGAGTCCAGCCAAACAAAGGTGTAATAGAGAGTTAATGGTTGCCTACTCTTGTCATTAAATAGCTAACAGCTATCTACTTTATAGTGGCAAGAAAGAATAGCCTCCAGGTGGGGAGGCAGGGAACGCTTCTGAAGGCTGGAAGTCACAGGTTGCCTTCCTTTTTCAGTGTCAAATGTTCCACAGCTGACTAGCAGAGGTCTATATAGCTGCCAACATCAGTAAACACAGCTAAAATCCACAAGCATTCAGTGTCTCGTGCATTATGAACTTTGCTGGTCTTTCTTTGAGGAATTCTAAGACTGTTTCTGGGTGAATGCGTTCTTTCCTTTTCTCTTGTTCTAGTGCAGAGCTTTCCAAGCTGTGTGTTGTGACACATTAGTGTGCCGACTTCTGTGTGTAGGTGTGTTGTGTGGCGCGTCTCCCAGGGCTGGAAAGGGGTTAGTTTAATCTCTGGTTTGCTAGTAAAACTGAATCACTGTGTCGCAAAATGATGCATGTCTAAAAAGTGTGTCACAAACATGAAAAGTTTGGAAAGCTCTCTTTTAGTGCCTTAGAGTGGAGGAGCAGAGGAAGGAAAGATAGCTGAGGTGAATAGCTGAGGTTCAGCACCAAGGACAGCTCCCTGTGGAGCTCTCATCATAGTTCTGTTGGTAGCAATTAAACAGGTGAGCTTGCACCAAAATGTTGCAGTGTGGGGGCACTCCTTTTTAAGAATCCAGTCAGACAGCTATGCCAGGATAGTTCGTTCCATTCCTCACCATAAAGACCAGGCTGCTGGCCTGATTAATTATATGCTGGCTTTGCTTATCTGCTTTCCTGCCCACCCCTTATCTGCCTTGCCTTGCTTTGCCAGGTGGTGGCTCCGCTTGGTTCCAATCTGCTGGCTGCCTTTCAAGCGTCTCCTTGACTGTGCCTTCACTCTGCCAGCCCTGAAACTGAATCATCTGCTTCCCCCAGATTCATGAATGGGCAATTTTTGCATGAAATCTTAGAACAAGCAGGGATTCCTTCAGAGTCTCTTCCCACCCCCGCTCCCCTCTGTGTTTGTGTGTGTGGTTTTAAGCAGAAAAATACTACTCAGGAATGTGCAGACTTGTTGGAGAACATGCACTCATTAGTAACTATCCAGGAGTTCTATACACTAGTGAGGGTGAATTTATTATTATTATTATTATTATTATTATTATTATTATTATTATTATTATTATTATTACTATTATTTCCTCTGTCAGTTTGATACTGGCATACATTTGAGCTGGGGATCCTCAGGGCAGACTGAGCAAATCCATTGTATCTGGAGTGGTGCAAACACTGGCTCTTGTGCTCTCAGACTTAAAGTGTTTGCTGCTGCCTTGCTTCCTGTTGTGCCCCAACAGCTACAGCTGAAAGTGCAAGCACAGTCTAACACAGTCAGATGCTGAAATCTTGGGCGTTAATCGCCTGCCAGGGTGCCTAAGGTTGCACAGTGTTCCTCTGATAGCACTTGTCTGCTTGCTTTCTAGTGTTACCAAGGGAACCAGCCAGAATCATCCCCGGTCAAATTTGTGCAGCTCTGTTCACTGCAAACGAACAAGATCCTGTGCTAAGCTGAGGGAGTGGGAGGATTGGGAAGTGAGCAGGGTGTGGAGAGCGTGCAGAAGGTTTATGCTCTGGCCCTTATATTTAGGCAGGCACTGGGAGTTGGCACTGTTGTTCATGAACATCCAGAACATAATGTAGGCAGGACTACCTTATAAATTAGCCTTGGTGGCAGTCTCGGTTCAGGGTTTCTGTTTTGTTTCCGTTTTACTAAATGTAGACAGGGCCTGGAGGCAGAGGGGGCAGGTTCCTTGTTTTTCCACAGCCATCTCCCTTAGGCTTAGTAATTGACTCTTGGTGCAGAAAGCGCCATGAACAGGGAAAGGGTAAAGGGGAGTATTCATAACTTTATTTGTGTTTCACAATTCAAACCATGTGGCTTACAACATGGAAAAATTAAATGGCTACAACATAACAGAAGTAGTAATGAACAATGAATAAAATATTAAAAAACACACAACCAAACTGAACAATTTCCACATAAATCACAGGAAGATCTAAAACAAATACAGTGGTACCTCCAGTTGCGGATGGGATCTGTTCTGGAGGTCCGGTCGGATCCCGATGTTTCCACAGCCTGAGGACTGCTTACGCTTTTGCGCACGCGACAAAACCTGGTAAAATACTTCCAGGTTTGCCGCTTTCGCATCCCGAAGTTTATGTAACCAGAGGGTTATGTAACCAGAGGTACTACTGTATACAAAACAACAACAACAACAACCCCATCAAAAAATCCCAAACAGCACCCAAACCCAAGAAAATATGCACACTATCTAGTAAATAGGTTGAGCTGAAGGTTAGGCGAAGGCATACCAGCTGGGAAATGAGACAGAATTTGGCTTATGAGTAGGGTTGTGGGCATGGATTTACTGGTCCATATAATTTGACAGTGAAACAAAACCTTTTGCATGGTTATTTATTTCCTCCTGCTGCGTTTGCCTCCTCCCTCCTTCACTGCATCTCTTCCATAACCTTAAAATGTACATTTAAAAAAGCACAAGCAATGTTAAATGTAATGTAAAAGCAGGAGTGGAGCACTTTGGGAGCAAAGCAATCTCATCTTAATGTACCTGTTGATGGGCTCTAAATTGGCTTTGACCATCCAGGCAAGGCTTGTTGTTGTGAACATAGTAGAAAGCTCACTGGAAACCTTAGCTCAGTATTCTGTGGCAATGTAAAAAGGCAAATTCAATGTTGGGAGGAAAATATAAGAGGAAAATACTCTTAATACCATTATAAACCCAGTATACCCATAATTAGAAATATTGCGTGTGGTTTTGGATGCCCCACTTCAAGTTCCAAAAATAATTGCCGCAGGATGTGATGATAGCTATTACCTTAGATTACAGTTAAAAAAAAAGTTTTGTCATTCATGGGCAGGTTAGATCTATCAGTGGCTGCCATAAGGCTGACTTAAATGGATCCTCCATCTTTTGGAAGGGAGGAAATTCAGGTTGCGCCCTGCTTTGAGAGCTTCCCAGGAGCACCTGGCTAGCCCCTCTTGGAGACAACATAATTCCGGACCAGGTGGACCTTTTGATCTTGACCCAGCATGACATTTCTCACCATCTAAAAGTGCAGCATTTTACATACCTTCTGAACAAGCTAATGGAGGCTTTATATAACAGAAGCTGCTGGCTGTTGAAGCTGTCCTTGAGAAAGAATGATAAGTGCTTGTTCCAGTACTGAGAGTACATTTGATTGTCAAGGCTCTCTTATTGATTTCTGCCTTAACTTAAATCAAGATACAGTTCTGCTTGCTCTGCTGGCAGTGGAGGAAAATGACTCTTGACAAAGTGTATCTGCATAGGCTTCACTTTTGGGAAGGGGCTAATGGGGCTAAGTCCTACACTTTGGGCTTTGAACTTGCTCCTTCATGTCTCTGTCTATGGGTGGTATGTGTAGAAATCATAAGGAGGTTCCAAGGTTTTAAGGTGAAGCTGTTATCTCCGGCTTAACTCTTGTCATCTACAGTTAGAGGAAAGAAGTAGCAGATGCATGAACAAGAAATCCATGCCTATTGGGTGAAGAAATGTAAAGAAATGAAGCCTTGGATTGTAGCTTTGTGAGTTGTCTTGCGGTTGAATGCTGTAGGCGCATCTATTGCATCTGGTTATGAAGCAGTTGTTCCTCAACATAGCCAGTAGTCCTCTGAATATATCAAGCGTAATGAAATATTCATGCAAGACTTTGCTTCATGTCCCTCCACAATCAGAAGTCTGAAAGAGATGGGCAAAGGTCTTTTCAGCAGTGGCCTCCAAGTTATGGAACTCCATCCCCTGAAAGCTTCATACGACCACTTCAAATTCTTAGCTGAGCTGTAAGGACAGTTGTATTCCAACAAGCTTTTGACCCTGCTAGATTTACCCTTAATGCAATGGCATGCTCTCTTATTTTTACTTCTCTGCTTCTTAAAAAATTACAGTGGTACCTCGGGTTACAGACGCTTCAGGCTACAGACTCTGCTAACCTAGAAATAGTACCTCAGGTTAAGAACTTTGCTTCAGGATGAGAATAGAAATCGCGTGGTGGCGGCACATTGGGAGGCCCCATTAGCTAAAGTGGTACCTCAGGTTAAGAACAGTTTCAGGTTAAGAACGGAGCTCCAGAACGAATTAAGTTCTTAACCCAAGGTACCACTGTAATTGCTTTATGGTTGTGCACATGAAGAAACATAGATGACGCTCTTGAGGCAAGGCACCAATCTACCTAGCCCAATGTTGCCTATTTCAGCTGTCCATGGCTGTCCAAAGTCTCAGAAAATTGGGAGCTCTTTCACAGACCAGTTTTTGTTGAATGGACTAGATTTGAAAAAAAGTGCCATTTAAATACATGGAAAACATGTTTTCTGCAATATCCCATTGTCCATGAGCAATAAACCCTGAACTGTCATAATGAATTTTCTGTTTTTCTTCATAATCACCATCTTTTGTTACACCAACCTTCCCAAACCTGATGCCCCCCAGATGTTTGGGAGGCAGCTTCCCTCAGCCACAGCCAGCAGGGTTATTGGATGCATTGCACCAAGTGATTGCTTGTGTGAGCTCAACCTGAATCTGCAAGCTTTGTCAGAGAAAGGATATGTGAGAGCAGTCAGGGAATAAAGCTTGAAAGAAAACCTTACCTGTAAGGAATAGCTGGCTAATGGAAGCAATTCCCAAAGAAGCTGATGGAATTGATCATGGATTAGGTAAGCATACATCAGGGATGGCTGAAGTATAATTAGTGGAGGTTAAATGGCAGGGTGATGGATGAGAGGAGCTTTTAAGGCACCTTAATATTCTTGGGGTTTTTTTTTAATTAAAAATAATCTGAACAATAATATGCAACCTTCACCCATTCTGTGGCTACTTCTCATTTGTCCTTTTGAACATCTTCTAATTATGTACCATTGAGACTTCAAATGGTAAATAAAAACAACTTTACATGGGCTAATACTTCTCCACTTTTTCTGCTAAATGCCACTGTATTTACAGAGAGGTAGATATAACCTTGCTCTGTGAGTTGCTGCTTTTGTTGTCTTAAATACAGAAGCCTTTCAAGAGGAGAAGCACACCCTCCCATGTCATTTTAATCAGTTAGAGTTCTCCTATAAAAACCTGTGTTTTGTGAAGTCTGTAACTTCCTCAAATTAATTTGGGGGTAAGATTGCTCATGTTTGCTTAGCCGCCTTGTATTGATTGATTGCTACTAAACAATCATTTCAGCCTTTTTCCTTTAAAAAGTTTCAGGATTTGGGGTTCTAAGCAGTGGTGTGGAATGGGAGAGGAATCTGTACCGAGAAACAACTTCTGAGAACTTCATAGAACAGGCCATATTTTTGTTCTTAGGTGTGGACTCTGAATTACTTTTGCTGTATTAATGTTTATCCATCAAAAAACCCACCAGATGATAGGGATTTGTAAGGAAATGTTGCCCTACAGCTAACCAATGGCTGAGTGGATGAGCAAATGTGAGATGAGGATGCCAATGCAACCTGCATATTTTTTCACATAGATCCCAACCTAAAGGCATGGCAATATTTGTTCCAAGTCTAACCTGTTTGACATTCAGTTCCAATAACTCTAAATGATAGACACAATACAAAGACACTTCTCACCTGGATTAGTTTCTAGCCTTTCTCCTGTACTATGTGAACATATATGGCACAGCAGGCATTGCTTAACTGCATCTACTCCCAAGTTCTTAACTTTCATTTCTAGGTAGCTGACTTTGTTGGAACACCGCACCCAAACTCCAGGTGTGCTTAACCCACATTTGTCACCCTTGACTTCAACAGAGGTTCCCTTTTCACTAATGGTTAACCCATTACATTTCTCTGAATGTGAGACAAGGCCTCTTGAATTTACTTCCCATCTGCAAATTAGTTGGGACGATCCTAACCTTCTATTTTTGCTTATCCCCTTTTATAAACAAAATATACTTTTATTTGCAATATAATTTTCTAGATTAGCCATTATTAATATTCTTGCTTAAAAATGAATTTACATTTGAATTATCTCATTACTTCTGAACCAGCCAATTATTGTCTCTAGTGAACAAAATAATTATACTCGTGCCTCCAGTGCTCTCAGTGTTTTCCTCAGAGATCCTGAAATATTGACAGCTACTGAATGCTCTGACTGCACAGGTTGCAAAATGTGTGGGCACCTGTGTGAATTGACATGCCTGTGTACATGGCAGAAAGGATGGAGGAAATTTAGTTTAGGCGGTTAAAACATGTGCAGTTACTTGACATGAAATAGGCTGATTGCAAAATAAGCTTTTCCAGCAACTTGGCATAGGTTTTGGGCGAACTATAAGCCAAGTGTTTCGTGTTGCTGCTCCCATGCTGTGGAACACTCTTTCATCAGAGATTCAGCAAGCATTCTCACATTTGACTTTCAGGTGTCTCTTGAAGACTTCTCTTTGTGTGTGTGCAGACAGGCCTTTACAGCTGTTTAATTTTTGATTAGCCAGCCACCTTAATGATGATCTGTGTATCTAAATTAATTGTTGTTGTTGTTGTTGTTGTTGTTTTAATTTAAATGTTTTTTGTTTTAGCAGTGTGCGCTACCTTGAAATTTCATGATATGATGGTATGGAAATAAATTAAATAATTCAGCACTCTTCTCCTTTCTCACCACTGTCAGGAACTTTCAGTGTTTGAACTGGGGATCTTGAGGCAGGAGGCTGCAGCCTAAGGTAATCAGGACTGTTTCACTCAGGCCCTGGAGCCCTCCTTAGGCACAGAAGGGAACTGGAGTGTGCAACCTCAAGATGTGTCCTGGGCAAGACAGCAGGATGTGTATGGGCTGGCTAACTGTGAAGGCTATGGTGCTTGTCTAACTCTCTACTCAGTGCAGGGGAGGGAACCTCTTCTTTGCTGTATTTCAGAGTTCAGCTGAAGCTCCCAGCTCCAGCAGCAGACTGCAGGCTTGAAGAATAGACCTATTTCAGATCTGCTTTGTGGTATGGTTGGTGTTGGCACCGGCCTGGCCCTACAAACTTCCTCCTTCGCACCAAACAAAGAAGACTTTGGTTTGACCAGTTGAAGCTTTTTTTTCCGATTCCTGCCTGCCAAGATTTCATTGCAATCTTGCTTATTATGAAACAAAATAGAAAATTCTTTCCAGTAGCACCTTAGAGACCAACTGAGTTTGTTCTTGCTTATTATGATCTCACTTGCAATTCCTTATTTGCCTATACGCAGTATATCTCAAATATGTGGTCAAAAGAGGATGGTTGGAGAGTAGGGCAGCTACTGCTAAGCCCAGCCTCTAGATGAGTACGAATCAGATTGCTCAGGAGGCGATCCCCAGTCATGCTCCCCTTGGGCAGTATCATAAAGACGCCCAATGGCTGGGTGGGGTTCTGAAGACCAGTAGCAACAACAGAGAACAGTGGGGGGTCATCATGATTGGAAGAGGTAAATACGGAAAGAGACAAAAGGTTTGTCTGCCATGATTTTGTCATTCTGTGTGCTATTAGGTGATGTGCATCTGGATTCATAAATTCATTGTGATAAAAGGGAACATGATGCTTTTATTCAAGAGAGAGAGTGAACTGTACATGAGCAGGATAATTCATATAGCTGTTACTGGGGAACCTCATGCAACTTTGCTGGTGGTTTTTTGATAGAAAAGAGCATAATGCAGATGTCTTGCAGGTGTTTACAGTGGGTAATACACACACACACACACACACAAATGGCTTAATTGCCTTCCTTGTCCTGTGGCTAGTAAATGCTGTGCTTTCATCTGCAGCAGAAATACCCGGTAGATTTTAAGCTTGAAGGCTAAGTTCCTCTCTCCTCCTTTTTGTAGCCTTCCACAGTAAAAAGAAAAGAAAAAAGGGCTAATTTTAATCAAGCCTGAGCCCGTCATTCTGGTTCATCATTGTCAACGGTTGCATCATTCCCGTTCATCAATGTCGCATTAGGAGCAAATCCGAACTCTTTGATTATTAAAGTGGATGGAAAATAACAGCTCTCTGTGTGGCCAAATAGCTACTCATCAGCTGGATTTTTTTTATGGGGCCTGATAGTTAAATGCAAACCTTAATCAAGGGTTCAGAGCTGTTTTCTCTGCTGGCTTTTAAGTCTATTCTTGGAATTTCTGTCTCTCTACCTCTGTCTCTCACAGAGAGATACCCTTGAGTGATTTCACCTATACACACTTTGTATAAGTAGTCAGCTCAGTACATTTCTATATCCATAGTACATAGAAGAAAATGGTTTGTGTTCAGTATTTCATTTTTCAAGAAAAGGAAGTGTAAAGGTCAAGCAGTACAAGAACAGGTATGTGTCACAGTATTATGAGACAACAGGTGAAGAAAAGGTCAAATCAACATCGGTATGAGACCAACTCAGAATGAATTTAACCCTGTTCCCTCCCATCTAGTGGCAGTGATGATAAATAGACATAGCAAGATCAATAAGCACCTAAAGAGGGACTTCCTGTAGTCAGCTAGCCATTCTAAGGATTTGTTGACACCAAGTTCCACAGTGTCAAATTTGGTAATGAGTTTTACAGTTGAGTCTCCATTTGAAAATACTGCCTGGAGTATAATGAATTGAAGGCCTGTTGAATATTCTGGGAGACTGAAATGCTCCACTACTGGTTTCTGACTAACTGTTTTTCATGTTTGATTAGGAAATGGCAATTTTATTCATTCTTAGTTTATGGCAGCAGTGGGGTGTGCTTAGGAGCAAGGAGTCTTTGAGCCAAAATCCTTCTTGGTATTGGTTGGCATCTGTCTGTCTCGGGAGTGAAGTCAAACTGTTGGAAAGTTACAGCTCCGGCTGTGGCTATAGCGACTGATATGGGAGAGACATGTCTTGTTGCAGCTGGGGCAGATGAAGGTGTTTGGTTGTGCTGTAGTAGATGCACCAGGGCATTTCTTCTCTTTGTGCTCCTCCCAGTGGACATTCCTCTTCTAGTCACTGCTATGGATACACTACCTGACTGTCTCCAAGCACGGTGGTTATCTGCAAGGGATTCTTGGCGGGGTTGATGCTGCCAGCCTTCATGTCAGATTTGCAGACATCTTTGTAATGCAGAGTTGGTCTGCCAATGTGCCTGGTGCCTGAAGCTAGCTTCCCTTAGAGCATGTCCATGGGGATCCTGCCATCTTCCATTCTTTGGACATGACTGTGACGGAACAACCAGGGAATGCTCTTGAGTCAGGGGGAGGAGAAGAGTCAGAGCAGGAACAGTTAGAGGGAGACAGTCAGGAAATGAAGGGAGAAGAGAGGGCAGGGGGGAGTCAGGAGGCGACGAGGCTCTCTGATGCTGAAGCAGAGCCTCAGCATCACTCAGCAAGCTCAGGGACTGACGGAGAGGCTGTGCCTGTGCCGTCAGCACAGGAAAGGAGAGAGTTAAAAAACAGGCATCAGAGACGTCCCTTGAAGCTTCCCTGCCTCTTATGCTGGAAAAGAAGCAGAAGAAGACCACTCCCTGGATCTGAACCTGACGATTCAGACACATGAGTTATACAGTCCTGTCTGTACATATGTAAATAAAGACTTGTAAATATCTCTCTGAGTGAGCAGAGGGTGCTTATTGCGAAGGGCACACACACACAACCATTACAGTGACCAAGCCAGTGTAGACGTCACTGAGACAGGTGTGTGAACATGCTAGGAATGTGGGCTTGGGAGAGCACATCTTTGTTTGAGACTCTGTATCCTGCCATGTGATGCCCAGTCTCTTCCTGGCACAGCGTATGTGGCAGGCATTGAGGTGTCACTACTGGTGGTTGTAAGTTGCCCACAACTCACTTCCATAATGCAGTGTGGTCAACATGCAAGCCTGGTAGACCTTCATCTTGGTATTTGACCTTAGCATCACATTTTCCCATTCCCTTTTGGAGATGCGAGCCATTGACGTGGCTGCCTTGCCAATATGCTTGTCCAAGCGTCTGGTCACCCATGCTGGTGTTGGTCTTCTTCAGGTTGATAGGCCAGACTCCCAGCAGGTTTGGGCAAAACAGCTGGTGTGTCTCTGTAGAACTTCCTTGGAGTGAGCTGTCAAGATTGTGTCATCTGTTAACAGCGTCTCCCAGATAAGGACCTGCCACAATTTTGTGTTGGGGTGGAGGCATGCTAGGTTGAACAGACCCCCGTCGCTCCTTGAGTGAAAGTACACAGTGAAGGCATAGGAGAGCACCAGGGAGAAGAATACGCCAAAGAAAGTTGGGGCGAGAACACAGCCCTGTTTCATACCACTCTTTATAGGGAAGGTATCTGAGGATGAGCTGTTACACTGGACAGTGGTGCACACGGAAGGACACAATCACCTTGTGAAGCTTAGGTGTGCATCCTGTCTCATTGAAGAGTATGAAGTTTTCCCCCTGGTATAACTTCTGGATAAATTGCCCATGCCCTTACCCCAAGATTTGGATGCTAGCAGTAATGAGGATGCTCTGTACATTAGCTTGATGTATCTAAAAATGGTTGTGTGATTCTGCCTTCTGTTTCTGCAAGCAGGATGCCTTGGAAGGAGTGTTGGTGTGCTCTCATGGAAGCAGCTGCAAATACCGGCATCCTTTCTTGCCAATTAATTCCTGTTCTGGAGTTTTCTTCAAACACCCTGGAGATTGGGAACAAGATTTTGTTTCTTTTTTGTATTCTCCAGAGCTGTGGTTTCCTGAAATCATTTTGCTTTAAAAGGAAAAGTTTATCAGATGTCCTTAAGGCCTGCTTGACAATTGAATTTCCGCATTCTGGAACTAAACCAAATTGCCTGCAGGTATATCTGCCCTTGCTTGGGTTAGAGGCTCTTCACATTAAATTTGCATGCCTGTTCTAAAGCTCATATGGACAGATTTGAGATTACCCCTCCTAACCTTTGCACATCATTTGTCATCCTTAAGCACTGGGCTTCCTAGGCAGCTGGAGGAATCTTCAAATAGCAACAATGATCACATCCCTTTCTTTATACTTCCATGGGTGAAGTAATAACGGGGTGAACATTTGCCCTTTTCGATTTCACTAGCAACAAGGTATTTGAACGTACATATCAAGAAACAGTTGATGGTGTTTGGAGAATTTTGGATCATGGCAGTGGTGAAAAAACTGCTTTATCTATTTGGCCCAAAAAGAATATGCATGTACCATGTTTCTATTTCAGGAATGATTAGCAGTAGGAAAATTCAGGTTTTATGAAGCAATCATAAAATAAAATCACAATCACTACAACTCCAAGTCAAGCACCGGTG
The DNA here is from genome assembly GCF_009819535.1 of Lacerta agilis. Taxonomy (NCBI): domain Eukaryota; kingdom Metazoa; phylum Chordata; class Lepidosauria; order Squamata; family Lacertidae; genus Lacerta; species Lacerta agilis. Next base: position 5,412,227 of record NC_046321.1, on the reverse strand, counting down.
ATTATGAATATGAATGCCTTGCAAGTTTTGAACTAGAGCTGGATCAATGCTGTTTTCTGGTGATCATTTTCCACCAGTTTTCTGCAGTCCTTGGGTGCTACCACTGAAAAGACCCTCTGTAGTATAGGAGCCCCCCCTCCCCTGCAGGTTCTTAATTCTGAGCAGTTCATTTTGCAAATGTTTATCCTCGTTTATCATTTGCAAGAATTCTTGACTTCATTTTTTTCCTTTTTACTGTGTTAATTTAGGATTAACTTGTCTAGTAAGTTTTTGACTTTCAACTATGCAATTGTAAGGTGTGTAATTAATTTTCCTTTTAATTGGTACATTACTGTCAAGGTGAAATTAATAAATTTAATTGTTATAAATCTTTTTTCTAGTGCTAGAAAATTAACATGCTGTCTTCTTAATCATCCCCCTTATTAAGCTATAGGATGTCGAGCAACTTTAGCTCTTACAGATTTTTATTTAATCTTTCGTTTTTGTTTTGTCCTCCCCCCCACCTTCCCGGCAGAATATGCTTTAGTTCTTTGCACTTAACTGTACGATAGAAGATGGATATCTGGTTTAGGTTATTAGGAAGGCAACTTTTGCCCTTCATTCTGTTCTCTCTGATTTTTCCTTAACGCTGATAAAAGCTTCAGGATCTAAGACAGAGCATGGCTTGGAAGTTTCCGAGCTGTGAAAAGGTTCTTGTTAAATGTCTATTTTGGATTAAAGTGAGATGCACAAAAAGGAATTCATGTTTTAAAAGCTGTATGTGTGCCTATTGTGGCCCCTGTTGGTTTTTCCTGGTGTGGAATTAAAGTAAAATAATTTTGGCACAATCCACTTAAAGCTAATTTTGAGAAATGCATGTGAATTGTGCAAGAATGTGGATGTTGTCTTGTTAAACTCCATTAATTTAGCAGAATTTGTACAATGGAAGTTCTGATTGATTGTATCCTATGGATGAAAGCCTCTTTTCTGGACTGCTTTGAAGGCAAAAATCAACAGACAAGGCAATGGGCGTGGGGTTACTAGCTCCAAACTTTAGTTGATATTTAAACTAAGAACCAACAAAATGTGTAAATCCAAATGTACTAAAATTTGATAGGTTTTTAAAAACATTTTTTAAATGAATATCTATTATGTACATTTGTGTCCTGCCTTTTCTCTAAGCAGCTGAAACCTGTGGATGTGGTCCTCTGTCATTTAAATTCTCAAACAACTCTTTGAAGTAGGTGAGGCTGAGAGCTTGTAACTAGCTCCAATTCACCCATAGAGCTTCATGGCTGAGTGGGGTGGGTGTATTTGAATATATCACTCTAATTTTATTGTTTCACACCGTGACTGCTCGTGTCACATTTTTTTTTTAGAAAATAGAGACCTATTTAAAGCTCAAAATAAGCTTTTGTACTGATTCCCAGGCCTGTCTTGCTTCCAGCTTGAAAGCTGACCTGCCCTGGTAGGAACACAGGTTTTATTTCATACCCCACCCTTCAACAGTTCTCCGGAGGGGGTAACTTACTAAAAAACAACAACCTTACAAATCACAATGAAGCACATTTAAAACTAAAACATTACAATGCCAGAATGTAAAATATAAATATAATCACACCGGCTAGCAGATTTAAAAGCAAATACCAAACTGTCTACAATCAGTTTACATAAACTTGAAAAGCCTGGGAAAATAAATGAAATGACATCAAGGTAGATGCCAGGGGAGCCTCCCTGGAAAAAGCATTCCACATTCAGCAAGCGACTGCAGATGTGACCTGCCATGCTTCTGATGGTGGGGGCACCTGAATAAGGGACTCTGTTGAATCCCTTCAACTGTGGGGACCAGTGGTCCTCTGGGTCTCATGGTCCCAAACCTGAAGAGCGTCAAAAGTAAAAATCAGCACTTTGCTTTGGAGCTTTTGCAGTTGGTGAAGCCCAAACCTAAACCACCCTACTTCACAGTATCACAGCTGTATTTTGGACTAACTGCTGTTCCTAAGCTATCTTCAAAGGCAGGCCCGTGTACAACATATTGCAGTAGTCTAATACCAGGGCTTCAATCCTGGAGGCTTGACAATCTTAATCCAAGGCAGCTGCTTGCCCCCTCCCTGAGCTGGTAGCAGGTACACTGTGTCACAAACACAAATTAGCCCCCAAAACAGAACATCAAGTTTTACAATGTGAATTTCAGAGTTAAAAATGGAAAATTCTGCATGGAATGTATTTGCTTCCCACCCCCACCTCCCATTTCCATTGTGCTTCCTGCTTCTGCATATCATGATAGCATCTGTTTCTTTTAAGAGCTCCAATTTCACTTTTTTTTTTAAAGAAACCAACCACCTTCAACAATCTAGGAAGTTGCAATCTTCATAAGAGTTAACAGGTGCCTGATACATCAGTCCATCCTCTGTTAATGAAGTGTACCTTCTCACTAGTAAAATGGAAGGTAATGTTTGGACTGAAGCATGGTCACTAAGGAAAAACAGGACAAAAATTCAATAAATAGGAGGAATAAAAGGTGCTTAAAATTAATATCGTGTACTTGATGGTCCTGGTGGTCCCTTCCAACTCTACAGTTCTGTGATTAAGATGAATATCATGGAGGCAGTGCTCTTTGTTGCTTTTTATTTTGTTCTTTTATTTTATTTTTCTTTATGAAGTAGGGTCTGTTGAGGGGTGTATGATAGAGCTGGGCGATACCTGGTTTTCAGCATCACGATATATCACCAGTTAAACATTGCGATATTTCAGTATATCACAATATCTGAAGTAAGGCTGGAGCTATGTAGAGGTGAACATGATAGTGTCCTGGCAACTGCTGCTACTTATGGGTCTAACTCTAACACTGATAGATTTTTACTTAACATATTGTTACAACTGTTACGTTATACAATACTATATTTTTAGTATGCTAGTTGTGATAATTTTATGCCCATTAAAATTGTCCATAGTTATATTTTATGTTTCTAAAGTAACAGAATGACTTTCAATCTGGAAAAGAAAAAAGAAGTGCTAATGTAGCATTTTTTCCCAATTTCTTTGAAAATTTCCGTTTTTTTCTGGAAAAACCCGGAAAAAAGAGCTTCAAAATTTCCAGAAATTTTACATCTCTAGTTGAGACTCACGGTGACTGTTAATCGGTTCTCAAAGCTCCGGTGATAGCTGCTGGGCGATATTTGAATCAGTGATTTGTAGCTATTTCTTGTTGCTGCAGGAGGCATTGAAGAGCTGACTGAGATGGAGTTAGCATTGGGTTCCTGGTTTTTCCAATATTGTGATTTTTTAATACCACACACAATATGTGATAAATTGCAAAGTCATTTAAAAAAAAACACCTGTTATCACAATTCGATCTAAAACCCAATATCGATATCAGATGATACATCGATTTATAGCACAGCCCTAGTGTGTGATGCTTCTATGCAGACACAAGACGGGGATCATCTCTTTGAATGATCCCCTATCTAAAATTCCTTGTAAAAAAAAAAAAAAACTAAGAAAAGCAACTCTTTCAAATGAGAGAGGATGAAGGCTAGCTCACTCCCTGACTGCTAGCTTTCTGTTTTGCAGGGAGGTATTTACAATGGCCACCCCCAACTGCAACTTTAAGTGGTAGTCCACCAGTTCATTCTGCTGCAAGTATAGACTAGGCCTGTCCAGGGGAAATCATGTTGCTTGCCTGATACATGTTCTGAAAGTTGGTGTAAAAGGGGGTACCAGCCATGTACCCATTGTTCCTCATCAGGGAGTAAATAAAACTTCTTGTTGAATAGATGAAGTTGGCTAGATTAGGAGCTTCAAGGTGTGAATGGGAGCTGGCAAGAGGACTGTGCCAGGTGTTCGGTGCAACATTATGCTTAGGGCAGCGGGTGATGACAAGCACAGGGGCTGATATGAGTGCCACTTGTTGGAACTTCTTAAAGCCTAACTATGGGTGACCTCTTAAGCCACCAGGGTCTGTTGGAGTGGGATTTTGTCACAGTCAGCTTTTATTGCTTTCTTATCCCAGGGCAGCCTCCAATATGGATGCATTGCCAAAGCATATGGATCTCCATATGGCTTCCCTTCCTGCGTTTATACCATTTTTAGTTAAGTTGATTTCCCATCAGAGAATCTTCAGCAGGGAGGGGGGAAAGCAGAGAAGGCAAAATAAACCCTGTAAGGAAAATAAGGTGGCAGTGTTAAGCCTGTGACATTTTTATGTGATTTGCCTTTATTGCAATAATTATTGCACGCAGAGAGGAAGTATTTAACAAGCATGGCATTTGATGCACAAGCTATTGCATTTCCTGGCATCCTGTGGCCGTTTGTTTCTTGGCAAAGCTGGGAATTTGTTTGGTTTTGAGTTAGGAACATAGGGAGCTGCCTTAAACTGCCTCTAGCTCAGTACTACCTGCACTGACTGGCAGTGGCTCTACAGGGTTCAGGCATGGGCCTCTCCTAGCCCTACCTGGGAGTATTGGGGGTTAAACCTCGGCCTTCTGTGTCCAAAGCAAACGCTCTGCCACTCAGCTACAGTGTTTGAGCTGAGTTACCTCAATTCAAGTGTCTTTCAGAGTAACAAAAGGCTGATGGTTTTTAAGCACAATTTCCTTGGTTCAGTAGGAATTTCATTGTAACAAACAAACTGTGGATGGTATTCAAATAAGTCATTCACCAAATAGACCCACTGAAATAAATACTTAAATTACTTAGGTCAATTGATTTCAGTGGCTCCTCTTCAGAGTATTATTAGTCCCATGTGGCTTTTCTGGCAATATTTTCCCAGAATTTCTTTTTTTATAATGTTGTTTTCATTTAATCTTATTCATAATACTAGTTGTGTTTGTGGAATTCGCATAGATATGAACATACGAAGCTTCCTTATAGTGATTCAGGCCTTTGGGTTATATATTGCCTAGCATCACCTACTCTGTCAGTGGCTTTTGAGGGGGTCAGGCAGAGATCTCTCCTCATTAGCATCTATCTTATCCCTTGCACTGGAGATGCCAGGGATGAGAAAGCTGCCTTGTATACCAAGTCAGACCACTGGTCCATCTTGCTCAGTGCTGTCTCTCCAGCAACAACTTTTTGGAGTTTCAGGCAGGGTTTCTTCACTGCCCTACCTAGAGATGTTGGGGCAGAGATTTGAACTTGGGACCCTTTTCATACAACACACATTTTTCATCACACCTACTGCTGCTCTTTGTGGGATTTTAATCCCAGGATCTGCTACCTGCTCCACTACAGAGCTGTAGCCCTTCTGAATGTGCAGTTGCATAACAAGAAAGACTCACTTGCATGGGCCCCAATCTCATTTACATTACAAGGAGATAACAGTATCATCACATCAGCTCTCTTTGCTAAAAAGTCAGATTAAGCATTGCTGCGACCGAAAAGTAAAACTTCTTTTTAAAATGTTTGAATTGTATAGCATTATCATTATTAGTTTGCCAGTTACCAAAGATTTGACATAGAGTCATAGAATTGTAGTTGGAAGGGATCTCGTGGGTCATCTAGTCCAACTCCTTGCTATGCAGGAATCTCAACTAAAGCATCCCTGACAGATGGCCATCCAGCCTCTGCCTAAAAACCCCCAAGGAAGGAGAGTCCACCACCTCCCAAGGGAGTCCATTCCACTCCTGAACAGCTCTTACCGTCAAAAAATTCTTCCTGATGTTTAGTCGGAATCTCCTTTTTTGGCACTTGAATACATTGGTTTGGGTCCTAGCCCCTGGAGCAGGAGAAAGCAAGCTTGCCCCATCTTCTGTGTGACAGCCTTTTAGATATTTGAAAATGACTATCATATGTCATCTCAGTCTCGTTGCCTCTGTGTAAGGATACCCAAGAAGACATGATCACTTACTCCCAAGGTTCCCAGTACTTCCACTTGGTTGATCAGTTCCTCCTTGTTGGTGAGGACTAGGTGCAAGAGAGATGACCCCCTTGTTTGCTTCTTTCACCTTCTGGGAAATGAAATTGTCATTGAGGCAACTGAGGAATTAGTTGGAGTTTACATTCTTGGCAGATTTACAGGTAGGTAGCCGTGTTGGTCTGCCATAGTCAAAACAAAATGAAAAATAAAAAAATTATTCCTTCCAGTAGCACCTTAGAGACCAACTAAGTTTGTTCTTGGTATGAGCTTTCGTGTGCATGCACACTTCTTCAGGTTCTTGGCAGAGTTTGCATTCCAACAGATATCAGGGTAGTTGAAGTATCCCATGACACCGATACCTCAGTGTGTTCTGGGGTTTACGACTGCTGTTCTTGCTCCTCTGGCCAAGAATCAGTGCCCGAGGTGAGGGCATGAAATTAGTTTTGCAGCTCAAGAGACACAGCATGGCTCCTGACAGTCTTGCTTTTTTGTGTAATGCTCCTCTGAGGATCTACAATCTTGTAAAGTGTATTCTAGGTTTTAATTCTAGGCAGTGATGAAATATGTAAGATGCAGACAGTATTCTGTAGATTTCTCAATAGCCAGCAGAAGACATCTTCATACAAACCATTAAAAGAGGGATGTAGAGTATTAAACAAAAAGAACATATGCTGGGGTAATCCCTTTTCTAAAAAGAGAGGTGGGAAAATCTTTATTCAGCATGCTGCTTTGTTTACATGTGTAAAACAGAGGGTAAAAATCACACCATGCAGCTTTTGCTAGTACCACAATTAGTTTCTCACTGTTAATTGTTACATATTTACACCATCTTGAATCTACTTTTTAGCCAAAAAGGAGCTGTTTTCAAGATCTGTAGTAAAACAGTCCCAAGCCTCAGGTTTCTTGTCTCTAAAAAACATGACATGGTAATGAAAAAGGGACGGGGAGACAAGTAACCCCCCAAAAAAGCTCAGGTAGAAATTCTTAAAGCTACAGCTCTTATAAGGAAGGTAAGGTAATGTGATAGCTCTTATTTCACCATTGGCTGATCTTATTAAAGAGACTGTGGTGTTCAACTTAACTGCAAAAAGGGCTTGCCTTTGATTATAAACCCTCTTGCTAAATTGGTTAGGAATGACAGTGATCCCTGGATCTGCTTCATAATGCATTATTCCCTAGATCTGAATTTGCACTCCCATTTCTTTTGCAAACTGAAGCAATTGGAAATAACACAGAAAACTTATGGTTTTTTTTAATTTGTTACGAATACTTCAGTCCCCTTTCCGACCAAAATGGTGTACTTTAAATAATTCACCTTAATGCAAACAAAGCAGTTCTGCTGCTGCAGATTGATATACCCCTGATGTTTGAGGGATTTTCATGTGTTTCTTCTTGCAGTGGTTCTGCTTTTAACACTTACCGTAATTGCTTCTAGATTGCCTTCAGAGAGGCTGCAGCAGGAAGTTACCTTTGGGACCCTGTATCTGAAGAAGTGTGCATGCACACAAAAGCTCATACCAAGAACAAACTTAGTTGGTCTCTAAGGTGCTATTGGAAGGAATTTTTTATTTTGTTTTGTTTTGACTATGGTAGACCAACACGGCTACCTACCTGTAATTTGAATGATGCAGTTCTGCTGATGAGAAAGCGTGTGGTCAAATCAAGCCCATTGTTGAAGCTCTGTATTGATGGGTGTTCTTCCTTCATCTAATAACAGGCCCTGACAGTGGGTGTCCTACAGGCAGCTGGTTGGCCACTTTGAGAATAAGAGGCTGGGCTAGAAGAGCCATTGGCTTGATTCAGCAGGAGTTGTTCATACTTGGTGTTCTACCAGTTTAGCAGCCTCCATTTCGAATTCCTTGACAGTGTCTGGACAGCAGTAAATGTCTGTTTCTGCTACCAAGCTTAATTGGTCAATGGAAAATTTACTAACAAAGCTCGTTAGAGCTGCCTCTGGGGCCAAATTCTGTTCCAGGCACATAGGCATCCTTATTACCCAGGAGGCTAAAAAAAAGAAGACGACCCAAAAGAGATAGGGTCCTCATCACCTTGACTGGTGGATAATTATTGATTGCATCCCGGCTAATTACACACATCATTTTACTTGTGTCTTCTTCTCTTACTCTTGGACTAGGGTTTTATACCATGATTATGGCTTAAATATAGGTGCTATAAAAAGCAGGCTCTTCCGAAAGCACAATCATTCTATGAATCTTAGTAACAAAAGCTGAAATATGTTTCTGGCTGCTAAGTTAAGCAGAAGAGACAATCCTCTTGAGAATAGAAGTAACAAGGCGATTTGGGGTCTCATTATCCAAAAGGCACTTGCTTTACAATGAGAGGTTTCTCATAGCACAGCAGGATCCATATTAGATTATTGATGTCAAGGTAGCTTGGATTGGGGAAGAGTGCAGCCAAGGCCTGGAGTTTGAGGTTAAGGCTAATACGTGCTACATTTTGTCTGCTTCCGTTGTCATTCATTGTCAGTTATGTTTCTGGTCTATTTAATTTCAGGACTTTTTGCCTCACCTTATTCTGACGTATTTTATTCATTTGCTATTTTTGCATGTAGCTTTTTTATTTGTTGTCTTTTTCCTACCAAAATTGCATTCCAGGCGGCTAATCAACGTCATGGAATCAACAAGTTTTTAAAAATGCAATACCAATCGGAGGGAAGTAGGCAGTAGAGAAATTCTGGTGGGTTCTGGAATTTCCAACATAGAACTATATAAAATATCAAGGTGAATAAGCTTTGAGGAGTTGTGCATAATCTGGATGAGACAGGGCAATCTCTTGGGTAAATTAAGTAAAGGTGAGCCAATCTGAGGTCAGAGAGTTTGACTGCTACAGAGTCTACAAGTATCTTCAGCCTTGCTGAATTCTGCTATCCAGTTTTCTGCTGCTTCATTTCCCACAATGCCTCTAGGCCAGTTAGTGTTTTCCATTTGTGTCTATAAGGCAAGCATTTTAATGAGCACTAGATAGACTTCAAAGAATGACAAAGTTGTTTTATTTAACGAAGGCATCGTAATGGACAATCTAAATTGCTCCTTTGGGAAAAAAAGTGCATACAAACATAAGAGAAGAATGCAGACCAATGCCAATATGTTTGTCTGCTGGTGCTGTTCTCCGCCCCCCCCCCCTTGCAGCTGCCCATAGTTAAATCATTTAAACACAGCAGCCTACCTGTACTTGTGAACAGATAGGTCCCTTAATGGATTGTTGCAGCTTTAATGAAAGCTGTTACTGCTGAATCACTAAACTTGCCTTTTTCCTGGAATGTTTGTTATTGGGACCTGACGGATCACCTCTCCAGTGCTTCCAGACGGCCTGGCTCTCTAATTCTTCTCCATAACGAGTTTTGTGCTGCATGATAAAATATTCATGTTCAAATAGGTTCTAAACTAATTATCTGCAGCCAGTAGTTGCCTCTGCAGTCATTTGCTCTTAGCTTGGCTCAACTTAATGGCTTGTATTTCAGTTTCAAAAAGGCCCTTTTGGCTGCTCCCTGTCGCTGATTCTTATCCTAAATGAAATTTCCACACACATCTAGAGCTAATTCTTCAGTTTCCAAAGGAGGCTTTCCTTCCTTGCACACTCTGGCACTTAGGAGGTGCCATGTGTGTGGTTTTTGCACAGTAGTTGTAAATACATACTGCACTGAAACAACTGTTCAGGAGGTCACTTTTTGCATTCAGTGCACTACATTTTAAATTACCACATTTCCAGAATAGATTTTACACCAAAAAGAATATCACTGGCATAGATATGAAATAGCTCTTACCTTATATTTCCTTCCCCACCCATGCTCTCTCCCTTTCTCACACGCACACATAGAAAATAACCTAATTTTGAAATTAAAGTTAAAGAAATTATCTTTAGTAATTTGATCTGGGTCAGAGGGCATTATTGAATTTAAAAAGCCATTAGAATAACTGCTGATAAAACTTTAAAAATAGAAGCTTAATTTTCTAGCATTGAAGAAAAGTTTTAACGTAACTCTTCTGTTGTTCTTATCAGGTGCAACTATTTACAGTGCAAGATTTGATGAAGAAATATAGATCTTTTGTTTATTATCAATGTTATCTGTCTGTCTATCTATCTATCTATCTATCTATCTAAGATTTAAAGAATATGACAGCCACGATTGATGTACAACATTTCTTTGTGGGGAGATGTAAAATATAATATGGTTAGAATAAGCTCAGGTTAAAAACAATAAAAAGCTGTTTGGGGGGCTATGTGAGCCCATGTGGCGTAATGGTTAGGGTGTTTTACCTGGGAGACCAGGGTTCGAATCCTCCCTCATCCATGAAGCTCACTGGGTGACCTTGGGCCAGTCACCGCCTCTCAGGCTAACCTACCTCACAGGGTTGTGGGGAGGAGGAAAACCATGAATGCCACCTTGAGATCCTTGGAAGATAAAGGTGGTATATAAATGTAATTTTAAAAAATAGATTCAAAGCAAGAGGGAGAACAAAGAAGTAGCAGTATTATCACATGGTGATAATAGAATAAATGATGCCGAAAGGGAGATTCATTGCAAAACAGGAAGAGAGGTGACAAGGAAGCACCTAGCTAAGGGTCCAGAGATGATTCATGCTGCCTGGAGTCAGCACCAAGTTGTCCATCCAAGTGGCCTGTCTCTTTCCATTTCAGCTCCTGGGTTTCAAGCTAATCCACCCCCCCCCAAGTGATCTCAGAGCTACCCCCCTCTGGCAAGCAGATTAAGAGGCTGGAGTTTATCTGTCACACTCTTAATTCAGATTTTGGGCACTTCTGTCCAAGGCAGGTGCAGGGATCTGAAAGGTTTTTTTTTTAATGCTTTGACTTTTTAGTTGGAACCAGCATTAGTGTTGTCGGGAAAGTCTTCCTGATTTCTCCCCCAGCCCTTGGTACTTTTTTTGTTTGGGGAGTGGGGATTTAGTGACACAAAGTGGAGCTGCTCTTTAATCTCCCTTGCACTTAATAGGAGCTTTTAACTTTCATTTCCCAAGTCGTCACATTTTTGTTGCTTTGCTAGCCCCCTGTGGCCAAAGCAAATGCCTCCCTAATTAATTTTAATAATAGAGAGGCTCATTAGCGACATGTGCCGGTCTGCTGGGAGAAGCCATGATTGAGATTGATACTGGGAAAGTGAGCAAAATGGTTCTCAGTGTTTCACTGGGGCTTCCCCAGGAAAATAAGGGCATGGAGGATCAGAAGCCATTGAGTGGGTGTGGGAATAAGTGGGTGCTATAGATAAGCCATGAGGGGGTTAACAGTTTATTTTTTGTATTGAGCTATCAGAGAGGGAAAGCTACTCACAATTAGATGGACACTGTTGTGTGTGTGTGTGTGCAACCAGTCTTCTGAAGCTTTTTTTTAAAAATCATTTTTTAAAAAAATTCCACTTTAACAAACCAATCGGATCACATTAAATCTGAAGCTTGTTTTATGAAACTCGTGAATTGGGCAGACTTTGGTAATCTTTCGTAATATGGCACCCTTTGTGAGGCCGAAATTTTGCACCCCGAAATGGATCTTCACAGTTATGGATCCTCTCAATGTTGCGTCCCCTTGGCTCGGCGCCCTGTGTGGCAGAACCGCCCACACCTCCCTAAATGTTTTGTTGCATGCATCCAAGGGGGTGAGGGAGGGCAACTATTTTATTTATTTATTATTACTGCCTTCTTTACCTTTTGAAATTTTGTGCCCCTAAGAATTTTGGCCCAGGGCAACTGCGCCCATGGCCCCTCCATGTTACACCATGTTACTGCCACACACATAAGTACTCTTGCAACCACATTTTGCACTAGTTGAAATTTCCAGGCCATGTTTAAGCTCAGCCCCACACAGAGCTCACTCGGCCTGGTGTAATAGATCAATTAGTGTGGAATGGACAGAGACTTGCCCAAACTAATTGCCAGATACAGTACAAAAGGGAGGAGTTTACTAACTTCAACCCCAAGTTCACCATTGCTGTACCGTTGATACTGTCTTGCTCAGATAAAGCAAGAGGCTTCAAAACCACTTCACCACATCAGTGAGATGTGTGCATACATCCCAGACAGAGTTTCATGATCTGAAAATGCACAACTGCCTTGTGTGCCCCCTTTGAGGAAAGCATGTTCCATAGAACAGATGCCTCGGAAGGAAATGTTGAGCTGAAACAGAATAGCGTCGTGTGGTTTTGCACTATCAAGATCAAGGAAAATCTATAAGATGTAGTTGTCTTTGTCCATGGAGTTTTCTTGGCAGGGATACTGGAGTGGCTTGCCAGTTCCTACTCCAGGTTGATCGCCAGGCTGATCGCCGAAGAATTGATGCTTTTGAATTATGGTGCTGGAGGAGACTCTTGAGAGTCCCATGGACTGCAAGAAGATCAAACCTATCCATTCTCAAAGAAATCAGCCCTGAGTGCTCACTAGAAGGACAGATCCTGAAGTTGAGGCTCCAGTACTTTGGCCACCTCATGAGAAGAGAAGACTCCCTAGAAAAGACCCTGGTGTTGGGAAAGATGGAGGGCACAAGGAGAAGGGGACGATAGAGGATGAGATGGTTGGACAGTGTTCTCGAAGCTACTAACATGAGTTTGGCCAAACTGCGAGAGGCAGTGAAGGATAGGCGTGCCTGGCGTGCTCTGGTCCATGGGGTCACGAAGAGTCGGACACGACTGAACGACTCAACAACAACAACAACAAGATGTAGTTTCTAGCATCTGTTTGCGGAGTGAAATGGTTAGAGTATTGGGATAGGACTGTAGAGCAGAGCTCTGGGTTCTATTTACCATATTGCCTGCTGGGTGACCTTGGGCCAGCTAGTCTCTCTTCCATGTGTTATTATGAGAATAAAACAGGGTGGGATGGAGAACTGTGTATGCTTGAGCTTCTGAAAAGAAGGACAGAAAAAAATGCAATGCAATGTAATGTTTCCTGCGTTCCAGTTGGGTAAGGAGGTGATCCGTGCATTTCTAACTACTGACATTTTCAAGAAATGTAAAATTATAAGCTCTCATTAATGCTGGGCTTGCTCATTCATCAAAGCTGTTCTTATACCCCATGCTGGCTGCTCTCCCCCCCCCATTATAATTGTCCCTCAGCTCCTTGTACCTAGTGACTTCCAAGACTGCTGACACCTCCAGAGCGACTATTTGGAGAAGATGTCTTTAACTCTTTAGCAGTCTAAACATGAGCCTGAGTTTTGCAGAGTGAAGAAACAAATTAGCCGGCCAATTCAAGAGCTGTTGGTTTTCTGTGAAATCAAACCTTGCTCTAAGGATCCTGCCGGTGACTCATCCAAATGACAAGTAGTGAATATTTTTACAGAGTGTGGCAGCTCCTTCTCCTACTGTAGCGTGGCTGCTGCATGACTCTGCAGCCCTGGCTAAATGCACCCCACCATTATGTCTGTAAGAAATGTTCCATGGGCTCACTCATGATTTGCAGTACAGTGGTACCCCGCTAGACGAATGCTTCGCTAGACGAAAAACTCGCTAGACGAAAGCATTCGTCTAGCGGGAGGCTGCCCCGCTAGACGAAAAAGTCTATGGGGCTGCCTCGCAAGACGAAAAAATTTCGTCTTTTTTTTTTTTTCGTTTTGCGGAGCACGGCTCCCATTGCCGCTCCGCAAGACGAAAACCCCGCTAGACGAAAATTTCCGCGGGACGAATTATTTTCGTCTAGCGGGGCACCACTGTACTTCCTCAATGACATGCATGGGCTGCAAGGCAATGTCCTGCAGCAGTGAGCACTTATTTGCTGCAGTTAATGCTAATACTCTTCTGATGCCTTTTCATTTGAGCAATGAAGGCTTTGTATGGAATGCTCTTGATGCAGAACAATAACTGTGAGCAAGGGTTTTAACGAAAAGAATCTTGTTTTCCAAGGCGGCTTCAAAGGAGCTTTTAATGTCACTGTTCCAGCATCTCCCTCTCTGGGTCAGGCTGTGATCATGCCCACTGAGAGGAAGACCCTTTCTTTCAGTAATACATTTTTCTTCATGTGCTCAGAATAGGTTGCAGGAAATCCAGGAAACTTTCAGAGTTGATAGATGGGGCCACTAAATCGTTGAAGTCCCCCAACAGGCAGGCATTTGGTTACTATAGAAAGCCGATTGATACTAACAAACTGGGAATGCTGCCTCCCTTTTCTTTTAAACATTTTAACCTCAAAAGGCTTCCACAGTAGCTTACCTATCAAAAAAAACACGCTGGTCCCTGCCCTCAGGCTTACAATCTAAAAGATGCAGCATCAAAGGAAAAGGGGATTGGGAGGGTAGAGGGAAAAAATCAACTCATGCACCAGTTAAGTTAACCAGGATTCCTGTTTAACCAGGAATTGAAGCCACAGTTTAATGGAAACCCTGATTAGCATCAACTATGGTGGATGTCAGTGCTGCCACTTATCATGAAAGAATAGTCTACAGTGGTGCCTCGCAAGACGAAACTAATTCCTTCCTTGAGTGTTGTCATATAGCGGAAATTTCGTCTTGCGAAGCACGGTCGGAGGAAGCGCGGTTTTACCGGGGGGGGGGGGATCGCAAAACGTTTTCATTTTGCGAGTCACGGCCATAGCAAAATTCGTCTTGCGAGTCACCCTTTTGTTAGCGAATGCCATTCATCTTGCGAGGTACCACTATATATGTCTCTACTGGCTCTCATCCTCCTTCTGCACCAGCCTAAATTTCTGGGCTGGTGGAGAGAATTATTTACTCAAGGCCTGGAAGCCATGTCAATTTGGTGGATCAGAGCCCAGTTTGGAAAAGCAAACCTGCTCAGTGCCATAGGGAGAGGGGATGAAGGAAAAACTGGAACCTTTAGTCTGCAGCTGCCAAATTTGATGGGTCTTTACCTAGTAATTAGTAGCAAAGCATGTATAAATCCATGTTTCTGCTTACTTGAGATGGTTTGTTGGTTTAAACTTGGCCTTATGTTTCTCTATCCCGCACAGCAGGAATGCTGGCCGACATCTTCTGTCAGTAGTTTCTCTCCCTGCCCACCCCTCCTTTTTGTAGTTTTTAAAATATATAAGTCAAAGAACCTACATCCTTTTGCCACCCTCATGACAAAATGACAGACACCTCCTGGGACCGAAGAATGTTTGGGATGACAATCGCCTGGTAAATTCTCCTCGTTCACCTGTTCAGGTGGACTGATCCCTACTCCCAGAAGACAGATCTGCTTTTATATTCTTTGGCCTGATGCCTCTTGGCAGCCAGACAGGCTGTGGTTGATGGCTTACGTCTGAAAAGGGCTTCGATAATTGCTCGTTCTGTTCGGCGACTTTGACAGTGACAGATGGTCACACTGAATGTTTAAAATGTTCGGGACCTCTGGATGCTCCTTATGCTTCTGTGTGCCAAGCCGTGCCAACATTTTTAACTGTTTGGTGGAGGGGGGAGAGAGCTCTATCTTGCTGTTTCTTCTCCTTAAGCCTCTTGACATGCTTCGTTTGGAACTTTTATTTCTGTAGTTAATTTTCTTTCCTTGGCCGCCCTGCCAATCCCCCTCCTTAAAGAAAGTATCAATATGTTAGTGCAAACTGGGATGGAGCAAGTGCCAACTGCTCTTGTAGATGTGTTAATGGAATTGGTGGTGTGTCCCCCTCCCTTCCTCCTGGTAACTGTACAAATGGCCCAGAGTGAGAAATAGTGGGGCAGGAGGGAAGAGAGGCTACATTTTAGCATGATAATTTTAAAAAACATTTAATATTTGGTGTTATTAGAAAATGTATAGTACTATCTATGCCTACGATGTTGTCCTTTTCCTCCCAAAGCCAGAGCATACTGTGCCCTGACACATGAAATTAATGGACCATTTTGGAAATATATTGGGACAACAGATTCACTGGAATAAAATGGAAGCCATTCCAATCAGACTAGCCCCAAGTGCCACACAAGTAGCTCACTATTCTTTTTCTTGGAAAGCAGATAAATTGTGTACCTAAGTGCCTCTATCCCCAGACAAAGTTAATTAAAACAGGCAATCTTAATTTAGAAAGTTGGCCTGCTTTATGGATTTAGACCCGATCAAATGGGCACTTACATTAATCATAGAATCATAGAGTTGGAAGAGACTCTGAGAATCATCTAGTCCAACCCCCTGCAATGCAAGGATATGCAGCTGTCCCATATGGGGATCAAACCTGCAACCTTGGAGTTATCAGCACCACGCTCTAACCAGCTGAGCTATCATATGAGTCTCAGCAGTTATCCTCAGAATAAGCGATGGCCTGCTAAGCCATAGTTTGGTCCTATGCAAATCCTGCTCCTTGGGCTCAAATGTACCACCATCTCCTGTTCTCCTATGATATACAGGTGAAACTCGAAAAAGTAGAGTATCGTGGAAAGGTTCATTTCTTTCAGTAATTCAACTTAAAAGGTGAAACTAATATATGAGATAGACTCATGACATGCAAAACGAGATATGTCAAGCCTTTATTTGTTATTATTGTGATGATTATGGTTTACAGCTGATGAGAACCCCAAATTAACAATTTCAGCTTTGGGGTTTTTATCAGCTGCACGCCATAATCATCACAATTATAACAAGCAAAGGCTTGACATATCTCGCTTTGCATGTCATGAGTCTATCTCATATATTAAACTCCAGTAGTTAATGTAAACAATTGCTTACATAAATGGACTTTCCCACGGTATTCTAATTTTTCGAGTTTCACCTGTACACCATAGGAAGAGAAACCTCAATTTATTGGTTTAAGCTAACCATGGTTTATCATCACTTTCAAATCAGGAACTGCGGTTAGTTTAAACTGGTTTATTGAAACAACTCTGGATCAGAAATTGTGGTTTGATCTTGAATTTTGCAAATACAGCATAGTTTACAACAGCCACAGATTGTTATTACTGGACATAACTGGAAGTGTTTGTTTCTGATCTCTTCCTTGTGACAGTGCCAGAAAGGGGGGCAGCATCTGAGCCCAAGGCTCATCTAGGTACATTCCATAGCTTAGCGCTATGTTCAAACTGGGCTTACAGAAGTAGTTACCTGCCACTGTCCCGCAACATTTTTTTAAAGTGGATCAAACAAATATTCTGAAAATAAGCATGGAGTCATGGATAGGGAATGCTAAACTTTTTTTAACATTGAATTTATATATCGCCCTATACCCAGAAGTCTTAAGGGGGGTTCACAGAATAAAATCAAAATATAAAACCACAAAATGCATAATCAAAATAAAAACAACAACCCAATAACCCCACACACATTTTAAACTTCCCTGAGGAGAGCATTCCACAGTTGGGTAGCCACTGCAGAAAAGGCCTGTTCTCATGTTGCCATCCTGCGGATCTCTTGAGGAGGCGGCACACGAAGAAGGTCCTCAGAGGATGATCTCAGAGTCCAGGTAGGTTCATATGGAAAGAGGTGATCCTTGAGGTATTGCAGTCCTCAGCCTCTTAAGGCTTTATAGGTCAAAACCAGCACTTTGAATTGGGTCCGGAAACTAATTGGTAGCCAATGCAGTTGGACCAGGATTGGTGTAATATGCTCAAACCATCTTGCTCTGGTGAGCAACCTGGCCACTAAATTCTGCACTAGCTGAAGTTTCCAAACTGTCTTCAGAGGCAGCCGTACATGTAATGCATTGCAGTGGAACAGAGAGGCTTTAGAGCACAGTGTTGTCTTTTACCCAGAATTTTCTGGACATGTCCGGAATACTGCAGTTGGAAGCTCAACAACTCAACAACTGTGCCCTCAAAGTGGCTGCCACAGAGGTGTGGCATAATGGCTGCCACACATCTGTAAGCTGAAAAAGAGACACAACTATATAGTAGTGCGGGCATCTCCCCCTATTGGCCGCCCCATCTTTGGAGTGGAAATGCACCAACATCATCCATTGCTGCACTTGTTCACCAAGAGAAATTTTTCACACTTCACCTCTGTTCAGAAAAGAGGGAGGCTGAGTGTCTAATCCTGGCATTCAGTGAAATATTGGCATGTCTGCAGGTGTGTGGTCAATGGAAGAGATGCTGAGCCATTGGAAACAGAGACTGAACAGGAAGAGCAAACAGCTCTTGTGTATTGTGGGTTTTTGAGTGGGTATTTACTGATATCTTTTAAAAGTATTATAGATGATACTTCATGGATCACTGCCTTGTCGTGGCGAAGGGGCTTGAATTACTCAGGCAAGCTATGGACAGGTCAAGATGGACAGGTCATAGCGGAGAGTTTGGACCAAACGTGATCCACCTGGAGAAGGAACTGGCAAGCCGCTCCAGTATCCCTGCCAAGAAAACTCCATGGACAAAGACAACAGGCATATAAAAGATATGACGCTGGAAGATGAGCCCCTCAGGTCGGAAGGCGTCCAACTTGCTACTGGGGAAGAGCGGAGGACAAGTACAAGTAGATCCAGAGCTGATGAAGCGGCTGGGCCAAAGCCGAAAGGACGCTCAGTTGCGGATATGCCTGGAAGCGAAAGGAAAGTCCAATGCTGTAAAGAAAAGTATTGCATAGGAACCTGGAATGTAAGAACCATGAACCTTGGTAAGCTGGATGTGGTAAAAAATGAGATGGCAAGAATAAACATTGACATCCTAGGCAT
This sequence comes from Lacerta agilis, assembly GCF_009819535.1. Classification (NCBI taxonomy): domain Eukaryota; kingdom Metazoa; phylum Chordata; class Lepidosauria; order Squamata; family Lacertidae; genus Lacerta; species Lacerta agilis. The sequence goes on along the minus strand of NC_046321.1, from coordinate 5,393,846 downwards.
CAGTGAACTAAAATGGACAGGAATGGGCGAATTCAGTTCGGATGACTATCATATCTACTACTGTGGGCAGGAATCCCGTAAAAGAAATGGAGTGGCCCTCATAGTCAACAAAAGAGTGGCGAAAGCTGTACTGGGATGCAACTTCAAAAATGATAGAATGATCTCGATACGAATCCAAGGCAGTCCTTTTAACATCACAGTAATCCAAGTTTATGCACCAACTACCAGTGCTGAAGAAACCGAAATTGACCAATTCTATGAAGACTTACAACACCTTATAGAAATGACACCAAAGAAGGATGTTCTTTTCATTATAGGGGATTGGAATGCTAAAGTAGGGAGTCAAGAGATAAAAGGAACAACTGGCAAGTTTGGCCTTGGAGTTCAAAATGAAGCAGGGCAAAGGCTAATAGAGTTCTGTCAAGAGAACAAGCTGGTCATCACAAACACTCTTTTCCAACAACACAAGAGACGACTCTACACATGGACATCACCAGATGGGCAACATCGAAATCAGATTGATTATATTCTCTGCAGCCAAAGATGGAGAAGCTCTATACACTCAGCAAAAACAAGACCTGGAGCTGACTGTGGCTCAGATCATCAGCTTCTTATAGCAAAATTCCAGCTTAAACTGAAGAAAGTAGGAAAAACCACTGGGCCAGTAAGATTCAATCTAAATCAAATTCCTTATGAATACACAGTTGAAGTGCAGAACAGGTTCAAAGATTTAGATTTGGTGGATAGAGTACCTGAAGAACTGTGGATGGAGGCTCGTAACATTATACAGGAGACAGCAACGAAAACCATCCCAATGAAAAAGAAATGCAAGAAAGCAAAGTGGCTGACCAATGAGGCCTTACAAATAGCGGGGGAGAGAAGACAAGCAAAATGTGAAGGAGATCGTGAAAGATACAGGAAATTGAATGCAGATTTCCAAAGAATAGCAAGGAGAGACAAGAGGGCCTTTCTAAACGAGCAATGCAAAGAAATAGAGGAAAATAACAGAATGGGAAAAACCAGAGATTTATTCAAGAAAATTGGAGATATGAAAGGAACATTTCGTACAAAGATTACCACAATTAAGGACAAAAGTGGAAAGGACCTAACAGAAGCAGAAGACATCAAGAAGAGGTGGCAAGAATACACAGAGGAATTATACCAGAAAGATATGGAGGTCTCATACACCCCAGAAAATGTGGTTGCTGACCTTGAGCCAGACATCCTGGAGAGTGAAGTCAAATGGGCCTTAGAAAGCCTTGCTAACAACAAGGCCAGTGGAAGTGATGATATTCCAGCTGAACTATTTAAAATTTTAAAAGAGGATGCTGTTAAGGTGCTGCACTCAATATGCCAGCAAGTTTGGAAAACTCAGCAGTGGCCAGAGGATTGGAGAAGATCAGTCTACATCCCAATCCCAAAGAAGGGCAGTGCCAAAGAATGCTCCAACTACCGCACAATTGCACTCATTTCACACGCTAGCAAGGTTATGCTTAAAATTCTACAAGGCAGGCTTAAGCAGTATGTGGACCGAGAACTCCCAGAAGTGCAAGCTGGATTTCGAAGGGGTAGAGGAACCAGAGACCAAATTGCAAACATGCGCTGGATTATGGAGAAAGCCAGAGAGTTCCAGAAAAACATCTACTTCTGCTTCATTGATTATGCAAAAGCATTTGACTGTGTCGACCACAGCAAACTATGGCAAGTTCTTAAAGAAATGGGAGTGCCGGATCACCTCATTTGCCTCCTGAGAAATCTCTATGTGGGACAAGAAGCTACAGTTAGAACTGGATATGGAACAACTGATTGGTTCAAAATTGGGAAAGGAGTACGACAAGGCTGTATATTGTCTCCCTGCTTATTTAACTTATATGCAGAATACATCATGCGAAAGGCTGGACTGGATGAATCCCCAACCGGAATTAAGATTGCCGGAAAAAATATCAACAACCTCAGATATGCTGATGATACTACCTTGATGGCAGAAAGTGAGGAAGAATTGAAGAACCTTTTAATGAGGGTGAAAGAAGAGAGCGCAAAATATGGTCTGAAGCTCAACATCAAAAAAACTAAGATCATGGCCACTGGTCCCATCACCTCCTGGCAAATAGAAGGGGAAGAAATGGAGGCAGTGAGAGATTTCACTTTCTTGGGTTCCATGATCACTGCAGATGGTGACAGCAGTCACGAAATCAGAAGACGCCTGCTTCTTGGGAGAAAAGCAATGACAAACCTAGACAGCATCTTAAAAAGCAAAGACATCACCTTGCCGACCAAAGTCCGTATAGTTAAAGCTATGGTTTTCCCAGTAGTAATGTACGGAAGTGAGAGCTGGACCATAAAGAAGGCTGATCGCCGTAGAATTGATGCTTTTGAATTATGGTGCTGGAGGAGACTCTTGAGAGTCCCGTGGACTGCAAGAAGATCAAACCTATCCATTCTCAAAGAAATCAGCCCTGAGTACTCACTAGAAGGACAGATCCTGAAGTTGAGGCTCCAGTACTTTGGCCACCTCATGAGAAGAGAAGAATCCCTAGAAAAGACCCTGATGTTGGGAAAGATGGAGGGCACAAGGAGAAGGGGACGACAGAGGATGAGATGGTTGGACAGTGTTCTTGAAGCTACTAACATGAGTTTGGCCAAACTGCGAGAGGCAGTGAAGGATAGGCGTGCCTGGCGTACTCTGGTCCATGGGGTCACGAAGAGTCGGACACGACTGAACGACTGAACAACAACAACAACAAGATGATACTGGTGAACATCCCCTGAGCCAAAATAAGCAGATGTCACAATCATTCTAAATACTATCTGTCATTGAAAGGGCTCTTTGACAGAAGCATTGTCCTATATTTATTTAAAGCTAATTAATGCTTTATTTATATGATTCAGTGTAAGACGGCTTGACAGTTCTAATAAACTATTGTGGTCTTTGCCCATTCAAACTGAAAAGACCTGGTTGTGCTCCAGTTTCACCATTGAAAGTTTATGTGTGGAATAGTTTATCAGGTATTTGATGTTTTGTGAAATGTATTAATGGCCGCCGTTTGCCTTCAGTGCTGCATGAAGCCGTTGTGGTCACAGGAATCAGAAGGGTAACAGTTTTATTTTATTTTTTTCAAAGAAAAATGGGAAAGCCTTTCTTGACATGGCTTCCTTTTGAGTGTGATAGTAATGACTCGTTCTTGGAGATGCAGGTAGAAGAAAATGCAATAATGAACTTATTCATTCTACCATGCAAGGCATGGAAGGTTTCCTAATATTTAGTTACCGCTACAAATCAAAGTAATATAGAATTTAAGAAGTTGGCACTTCGATTCATCATACCAAGCAATCCATTTTTGCTTTTGCTGAAGCCTTCTTGGGGCCTGAAAATGATGAAAACTTTAATAACTTTTCGCCTGCACACATTCTCCCCCGGGGCTTGTGGTAAATATCAGGTACCAAGATACTGTTGAAATTAACTTGAAAACATAAAAATGTGAGACGTCCCTTCTCCCCATTCCTGCCATCCTCAATGTCAAGGAAAACGTATGACTTTATGACACTCTTCATAATAGCTCTGCCCCCCAACTCAGAAAATGCTGGCTGCCTTGAAGAGCTCTTGTTAATCTGAAAATAAACCGGCAGGATTACATAAATAATGAAAGAGCTAAAAATGCTGTAGTTTTGTAATGTAGATGAAGGCAAGGTGTCATGTCAGGATCACATTTGCATACTAGAATGATTTAGTTATCATGCCGTCTACTCTAAAGAAGCCAAAATGGCTATGAATATTCATGGGTTTCAATTAAAATATTAATGACACACCAGTACTTTTGTGGACTCTGAGCATCCATAAATAGTTTGGATTGTGTGGAGAATGGAAGGATCAGGTGGAAAACGAAGCAACAGAAGGATGCACCTACAGATGGGGTGATGATTTGTATTTGTTCCAGAGTCAAAAGATGGGCAGTTATTTATTTGCACACCAGTATGTAGCAGTTAAACCCTTGCAAATATTGCCCATTCAAATACACAGTTGGGGGTGATGATTTATCGGAGACAGGAGATATATTCTTGAAGTTTGCTGTTCCATTTCAAATCTGCTTTAAAGACATAGAGGGGCTCCCTCCGTCTGTGCTAAAATGTGCCTTCTTGGATGTATCCTACATTTCTGATAGTCTCTCGAGCACTGGCAATGCTACTACAATGCTAATACTTCTAAGCAGCCAAGTTGCCTTGGCTTCCATTATCCCTGCTTCAGTTTTCTCGAAGTCAAACAGCATGTGCTGTATGCTAGATTCCTTGATATCCTTCTGACATGTTTGAGATACATTGATTCTAGGTGCCTAAAAGTGTCTAGCATTTCAAACGCACAGCTCCTGGAGTTGTCTGTGGAAGAACAAGCAGGAAGAATGTCAGGGCTGATAAGCAGTAGGTTAGATGAGAAATGACTGAAGCAATGTTGATTTTGCAGAAAATAAGAGGCATGACTGAAGCATAACCTGTGCTTCATGTTCTACACTGTTAAGACCGTGCTCATGGAAGACAATCTTACTTGGCTACGAGAAGAAGACTTAAAGGCTATAGTTCTCCTTCCTCCGTAGCAGACAAATTTTTGAGATCTGGACACATGTCTGTGTGCTCTGATAGAGCCCTCCTGAAGCTCTTTCATCCCTATTCAGCTAATTCTCTCTCAGTGGGATTTATTCTTTCTCTCTCAGTGGGATTTATTCTTTTGTTGGTAGAATATTTCCTGCAATTTCTTCCAAATGAATTGTTGCATTTCTGCCAATGGAGCGATCAATTGGAGACCCACCTTGCAAATAGTCATGTTTGGGGAGTGGGTCAAGTTGAAAAGGGCTCACCAAGTACAGTATATCATTCCAAATTGCCAAACGAGGGAGGTTTTGCTTTGTGCTCTCTAATTTTGGGTGGGCAGATGTTGACCAGCAAGTACTGAAACACTATTAAGCATGTTTTTCCTTGGGCACCTGAGCTCATTACCTTGTGCTTTATTGGACGGCACGTGGAGGCAAAGGAGGTATCACCCTTTGCAGTGTGCTGCACAGCACAGTGGAAGGAAAAGCATCTCATTTGTCAGGGTCAAGGGGTTGAATTGTGGCTGCAGGGGAGCATGTACCAAGCCTTCCTTCTGCATTCCAGACAATTGCTCTGCTCTAATGAAAAACCTTGCTACATTTGGCTTGTCTTTTATTCTTGCAAGCTTAGCTCAGCTTTGCCTATCTTTCAAGTTTTACCTTTCCACTTGTGTCACCTTGATCCATAGTATTCCTTCAGATTGATCCCCTGACAGTCTCTGCTCTGTATTCACCCTCTGTTTGGAGCACTCTTTTAGCACCATTTCTTACGTTGATGACAATCAGACTCATCCGCGGATCATGCTTACATGAGCAGAAAAAGCTTGCTTAGTCTGGTCTAGTCCTGCCTGTTCTGACTGGCAAAATCTTTCAAAGTTTCAGGAAGAAGTCTTTCTCAGCCTTGCTGTGATCCCTCTCCTATACCACTAAATGTTAGTCCTTCCCCTTGAGCACATGATCTGCATGCAAAAAGATCCCATGTTCAATCACTGGCGCCTCTATGTAGGTAGGGAAAAAAATAGTTTTGAAACTGTGATGGTCCCACTGCCAATCATTGTAGACGATACTGATCTAAATGAGTCAATGACCCAACTTTGATATAAGCCAGTTCTTATGCTCCGGTGCTACATTCAGTGTATGTGCTTCTATGATTGCACTGTGACTTCTCCAGGAGGCACCACAATTCATGATGAGCCCTTCTTGCTACCCAGAGCACCTATCCCATTCCTTTCCTGCAAATCTGCATGAAACGAGTAAGTTCATTTAAAGCTCATTGTCCATTGACCAAGATCTCCTTGTGCAGACTGCTCAGATTCAGATCTCCTTGTGCAGACTGCTCAGATTCCTGGTGAGTGGAAGATACAGGAAACGTCTGGGAGAAAGGCCCTACTTGTGACCCCCATCAGGAGAAATAATACAAAGAACATGGACCATGGCATTCTTCAGGAGACCACACTTAGGGTAGCACTTGCTATGGAAATCCATCCTAAGAGAAATCAGGCAATCTCTTTACCTGTATTCAGAAAACATGTAAATACTTTTTTTTTTTAATCCAGGCTTCTGGCCAATAGTTTTAAGACCTTTTTATATTTTTGGTTGTGACTGATGGTTGTAATATATTATAATCTTGTTTTGAATTGTTTTGCATAATTTCAGTTATCATCTGCCCTGGACTCCCCTTAGGGACAAATGGAGGGTTATAAATTAGAAAGAATAAATAATGAAATTAAACAAATAAACTTACCCTAGGCGCAGCACTTTTTTTTGGCTCCGAAAATCTTAAGAGCCGAGATATCAGTAGCCTGAAACCCCAAAGAACTTGTGTACCTCTGTTGTAGTGGATCTCTTTATTGGGACTAGCCAGCAGATATTTCCCTTGACTGTGCCAATTTACAGGAAAGAAATAAAAATATTCGTGAAGGCAGAATGGAAACTGAGCAGCAGATGGTCCAGCAAATGTCAATGAGGCATACAGATTGAAATTTTTAAGAGAAAAGGTCAACTTGCTAAGAGAAAGACGAATAGGAGTCTAACACAGAAGAGGGGGCACAAAAGTCAAACCATTATTTTCTATCTTTCGTAGCAATTTCCAATGAAGAAATAGGTGCTGTTGGCTTGCATGAAAATGGAAGGGAATCTTTCCCAAATTAAACCGCACAGTGAATAATGTAGCAGCTCTTACAAATTCATTGCCCTGACATAAACCATAAAAGGTTGTCTATCTTAAATGAGCCAGAGTGTTGTCCTTTTCCCTTACTGGCTAGTAGTAGCCCTACGGAAGTCTTGCATTACTTTCTGTGGTCACAATAACCTTTTCTGCCATGTTTTAATGAATACAGTTCTGTTGGTGCCAAATTAAGCCTATCTTGAAATTTTAGAACCCAGGAAAGGCTACCCAGTGTTCATAGTCAGAAATGGCAGGATTGGGGGATCAACTCAGTCTATTTACCAGAGGTAGCAAGCCCCCTCCCAGGCAGGTATCTCATCCCCAGGCCCCCATTGCTGGCTCCCTATGGTTACTTGAAAAGACCCTCTCCTTCCATTTTGGGGCAGAGTTTTAGGAAAGAGCTAATGGGGCAGAGATTTTTGTGAATGTGAGCGACAACCCAGAGGGACACTGCTTTCTCTCCGCTGCTCCCCAGAATGTTTCCTTGCTGAAATCCTCAGATACCATTGAGTCTTCCCCAGGAAGCTTATTCAATTCTACAGACCTTGCTTCTTCATCACACCAGTACCAGAGGCAATAGAAGACCTCCTAGCCCTGCCAGAGCGCTGCCCTTTCAACTGCATGCTGATCTCCTTCAGGGAAGTGAGGATGAAAACATGAACCTCCAAGCCGGGGTATTTTACCCTGGGGGTGGGAGTAGCATGTGTGGGTTTTGCCATAGCACGACAGTGAGCTGTGTCTGCCCTTACAGCTATCTGCCAGGCCAGAGAAAGCAAGAGAGTGCAAATGAATGCATGCCTTTATGCAGATATAAAGGGGAACACTGATATACCACTGACATATACATTTATAATAAAATAACTCATAGTACTGGGTGGGTGGGTGGCTGTATAGAACCAGCCTTAAAGGGGCATATCCAGGAGCTGTCAAGCGAAACCTGCGGGAAGACATTATTGTATTTATTTTGAACTTAAAAAAAAGGGCAACACAACAGTTTGATTAGTTTGAGCAGTTTCCCCCAAGGGCTGAATGTGGAATGAAACTTCATTATAAAATATAGTGCCTGGACTTCAGCTTGAATCAGGGTTGCCATTTTTTCCTCTCAGTCCTTCAGGGAATTGACATTTCTTCGCACACAAATCTCCCCTGACCAAACTCCTCTTCCAGTCTTAGGCTAGCTTATTATCCCTAAACAAAATTGTAAAATTTGCTTCCTTGGAGTCAGAAATGGCCCAAGCTAGCTTAAATTGACTTAGTAGGCAGAAAGGAAAGGCAGATCATTATGGAATAGTGGCACCTCAGGATACAATTAGTTCTAGAAAGATGATCCTGTAATCAGCTTATGGTGATATTTCCTTGAAATAGTTGTGTTTTGAAGACTAAGTGGAGGGGGAGTAGTAGCAGCAGGTTCTTAGGTATTTGCTGAAAATTAAAAATGTGTATCACAGCTATATACCACTTCCATTCTGATAATGAGTACATATTTTTCCTGATTTTTGTAGCCTCTAGCTTTCAGAAAGGATCTGAAAAATCAGGGGTTCTAATCAGGTTGTGAGCTTTAAGAAGAAGTGTGGTTGACTGGCATCCTGGTCCTTTTACATTTTGGGCCTCTGTTGAATCTACTACCATCAGCTATCCAATCTAGTGTTCTTGGCTATTTTGAACCAGCATTCCAGTGTTATTCGATTGCCCGTTGGCCTCTGTTCTGCAGCCCTGCAATTGCATTATTGTCCCACCATGACTGCCTGTATTACTGCCTTTACATTTGTTTAGTTTCAACATTGTTTATTGAGAAGAATGGGAAAAGCCGCATAGGAATGTATGTCGTGCAAATACAAGAACCAGCAAAGAAAGTATATGGAGAAGTGTTAGGAAATAATAATAATAATAATAATAATAATAATAATAATAATAATAATAATAATAATAATAAATTTATACCCCACCCTCCCCGGTCAAGGCTGGGCTCAGGGCGGCTAACACCAAATATATAATACATTAAAAACACAAAATCAAATGATTGGTTAAAACACAGCTCAAAATCAAAATTAAATTAAGTGGCCAACCCACAAATTGAAGCCATGAGGGTTGTTGTTGTTGTTGTTGTTGTTGTTCAGTTGTTCAGTCGTGTCCGACTCTTCATGACCCCATGGACCAGAGCACACCAGGCATGCCTATCTTTCACTGCCTCCCGCAGTTTGGCCGAACTCATGCTAGTCGATTCGAGAACACTGTCCAACCACCTCATCCTCTGTCGTCCCCTTCTCCTTGTGCCCTCCATCTTTCCCAACATCAAGGTTTTTTTCTAGGGAGTCTTCTCTTCTCATGAGGTGGCCAAAGTAGGAATATTAAATGTTCGCCAGGCCCAGTCACCCTTGCTGGTCCCATATGGGCTGATAGAAAGGGCCAAGGAAGCCACTTACATACAGGGTTTCATGGAAAGAATGGGGGGGGGAGTGTTGTGGGGAATCCTGGTAGTTCTGCACACCCTAAAAGCCATGTCTTTGTAACACATATCCTGGGTGTGTGACAGAGCTTGGTGGCTTGAATAATGCTTTAGTTTTACATCATCGTCGTTAGCATTAGCTAGATACTTTTGCACTTGTTAACTAACCCTGCTTAATGTCAGTGCAAGTGTACTGATGAACCAAGATTAAAGCCAGAGGAGTTAAGAGAAGCATTGGTGCTGGAGAGGGAGGTGGAAGAGTGAAGGATCATGTGAGCCAATAATTTATTTCTGATCCTTGAACCATAGTTAAGAGATGGGCAGTGTTACATTGACTATACAACTTTTTTACTAGGCACCCATTCAGTCTAGGCTGAATATCTCTGGAGACTGAATATATGACCAAAATATAGTTCTGTAAAACAGATTTCAACAAGACCTCAAAAGATTTAAGCATTCATGACAGCAAGCCCATTTACTGGGAAGTGGGAGTCTTGCTAGTGGAGAGACACTTGCAGTTTCAAGCACCGTGATGAATGCACAGATACACAGTCACAGAACCAAGCCAGTTGCCTTTGGACACTTGTCTGTTAAGGCTTTCAGATTGTGCAAAACCATTTCTTTGCAGCTCAGAGAGAAACTCTGCCACCTTTTGTGAAGCAGAGGTTCTGTTTCCATGTTCCATTCTCTCTCGCTCTCTTTCTTGCTGCTTGTCATTCAGCACAAGAATAAGCAAGGAAATTATTACTTCCTGCTCTAGCTGACATTGAATTCTCTGCCCTTCTCCTTGAAATATCACAAGGGGAGAAAAATAGCAGAAGAAGGGGGAAATTAAATCATCGTTCCTTTCTGGAAGATGCTGGTTATATACGAGCTGCGTTCTCATTGTAGGAGCGGCCTTGTGTTGCTTTTGGTATAGATCACCCAGAAATATATGGAAAAGTAAACTTTTCCTCCTTTCCCCAAGAGTCTACTAAATTAGGGTTCAGCATGTTTTTGACACAGTGACTTTTATGAAATTGGTTTTTATTAAAGTCTGCAGGTTGCTGTGGTGCCTGCCATGGCTTTGATTAAGCATGGTATTAGGATCATATCCTGGGCTAACAGTATTTCCAAATCCCTGACTGTGTTTTCAAAGAATTGTGATTAAAGTTCTGGCTGCTTTCCCACAATTGCTAATATCTGTTGAGGGGTTGAGTTACCATCTTGGTTATTGGTGCTCAGGTTTCTCCTACATATGGGTCCCTCTGTGTTTTCTCACCAATATCAGTAAGCATCGTCTTTAGGGGAACTACTTCTGCATTGAAATGCAAGGATTAAAGCTGTAACCAAATTAACACCAGGGTCTTGAGGTTTTCTAATGTGGCTGGGGAGTCAGAGTGTTGGATGCTTTCGAATGCCTAATGTACGTTTGATTGAATCTTGGGCAAAACAAAGCAATGAAATGAGGAGGTGGGGAAAAGCCCATCTGAAAAAGATTATGGATGAACAGGTTGAGTAATGCCATCTGACAGCTCGAATTCTGAACAATCTGATCATTTCTGCTGCAGATGGGAGTTGTAGCTTTGTACTTTGTGCTTTGCTGGCATAGACAATCCATTTAGGGTTCCCTCTGGGAAAAGCCCATATTATTACCCAGATTCTGTGTACACATTAGTTGATAATGAATTAATTCAGACTCCTTTTGTGTTCATTGAAGTAATGGCAACCCCCTCCCCCTTGCAGATTGATAAAGATATCACAGCTCAGAATAGCCAAGTAGGATTTTCTCTTGTTTGAGCTTTGATGTAGCAGATTTCAAGCAAGACTGGCAATGGTTTCTTAGCTTGATGGGGACCCAGCAAATTTACCAGTATCAGGAGCAATTTGTTAAACCGGCCCCTGGAGGGTTTGTTAGTCAAAGCAACGCTGGAGTTGGCAAAGCTCCTTAATCCTTAGGTATTTGTTGTACCAATATCTTAGATGCCATATTTAATCTGTCTACGACTGTTTATATATGGGGACACACTATGTATGAGTTTTATTGGCCCAGTGTGCACAATTAAGAGTAAATGATAATAGATTTGTTGATTTCAGGTCGCTATTCCGAAACAACACCTTTCTACAGCAGCATGAAATTTCAAGTTGTTTTCAGCCACACTGTGACTGGCTTTTTGGTCATTTGGAGGCCATTGTGTGTTTAGAGGCAATTCTGCCATTTGGGCATGTGATAAAGTAGGCATCCTGGTATGTGCATCAGACCCATTTATCCTGTCGTCCACTTGCCCCCAGCTTGCCTCAGCTGCTTTCTGTTGTCACTGGACAACAGTACTGGAGTTGAATTTAGAAGACCTTGTTGTTTAGCCATGAGATCTTTGAATTGTCTTGGGAAATGATATTTCTGTGGTGCTTCTGCCCTCTGTCCTGGTTCTTTATTTCATTTCAGTATGATTGCTCAAATGTTTTACATTAATTGCCTTCTGCGTACTTACAATACATCCTTTGGAAACTGAGGTTGAGAGTGTCAGGACCAAAAGGTGCAACCCTTTGTCGGAAGTCAGGAGCACTGCCCACATCAGCCCAGCTATTTAGTACATTGACTAGGGATCAAGCCCCTTTGAACACAGTGGGAATTAGTTCTGAGTAAACATGCATCATATTGCACCGTTAGCTCAGTATGTTTCCTCTGTGGCCCAGGGTTGGCAGTAACAAATAATAGCAGAGAATTGTATTCACCCAAGTCCTACTCAGAACAGACCCATTGCTATTACTGAACCTAAATTAGTAATGTCCATTAACTTCAATGGGTCTACTTTGAGTATGACTAACAGTGAATACAAGCCTAAATATCCAGCTTAAAAGGTTTGAGAGGAGCTGTAAAAGTGAGGGATGTTCACTGGATGCTCTGACAAGATTGTGGAGGAAATACTGGGAATGTAAATTCTCCCAGTAGTGGAATGGACAAAGAACTAGACTTAAAAACCATTGTTTCTGATATTTGGGGGAATGGAATAGCTCACTCTGAGTAAAAGTTGTTGGGTGTGTGTGGATGGCAGCCTTTTTTTTTATTAAAAAAAACAGAATTTATTAACATTTTCATAATATAACATAAACCCAACCCCACACCTACAAATAGAAAAACAACTACAAATACACATAAAGTCAGGATTCTTCTTCTTAATTGTAACCTTACAAAAAAAAAATTTCTAGTTCTGAATCTTGACGCTTGACTTCCCCCGCCTTTTCACCTTCGGTTTTAATTCAATATACTATTTCCTTAACAACTTTTCTCTATAAAAAAATTTAACTTTACTTAAAAAAAAAAGAAAACATACTTATCTCCTTCTTTGCATTATACCTTAAATCTTAACCAAATATTCTTATAGCTAAACTTATTTCTTCTGTCCTTTATCATGCTGCTTTTAACTTAAAATTCAATATCTCCTTACTTATTTAAAATAAACTTATCATTAACCGACTTCACACTCCGACTTCGGATACCATGGCAGACCATTTAGATTATACATTTAGTTCTTCAACCCACTCCTCCTCTGTCCATTGTCTTTTCCTGTCTTTCTCCAGCGCCAAATCTCCCATTGTCTTGCTCCAAGTGTCCACAGGTCCAGGCTGCATCCACAGCAAACCCCGCATCGAGCCTCAAGGCATTCCTCATCTGCGTTCTGGGCTCCTCCGTTTCTTTTGCTTCTTCTTCTTGTAAAAATTCTAATTCCATGTCCCTCGCCCCCGAGCTGCCACCTCGGGGTCTGGATATTGTAAGTTTTCCCATTTCCAGTTGCTTTTCCCGGTTTTGCCCAGCCATCTCAGACCATCTTTCAAACGCCTCTCCCAGCTCTTTGCCAAGGCATGATTCCATTGTATAGAACTTTTGAAAAGCCTCCTCTGTGGAAAGTAGATCTTTTTTATAAATGATTCCACTCAAGACTTGTAGTTTCCGATCAAGCAATTCCATCTGTAAAATAGTGAGCTTTTCCTCATCCTTTAAATATGAGTTCGATGCCAGTGTAAGCGCGAAGTCCAGCATTTTGAGAGAGAGGGTGAGTGTCAGATTTCAGTTCCTGTCTCTTCCTTCCTTTGTTTCAAATTTTTCCTACGACACTCCAAGTCGCCGCCATTTCTCCGAGGCAGGAGTATAAAGACCAAAACTTCAAACGGAGATATTTTTCCCCCAGTTAACCCCCAAAGGGAGGTCTCAACAGACTCAGTTTTCAAATTCCAAATACTTTCTAATGATTGTTGTGGCAGCAGTCACTTAAAGAGTTAATTTCTTTCAGCAGCCGAAGGGAGGGAGGCGGGCTGCCTTTCTTCTCTCCCCCAGAGCATTCCAGGAATACAAAGAGTCAATCAATTACTCACAGCCTCCGGGTTCTTATCAGCTCCTTAATGACAGGTAGAACTTAGACGCTCATCACAGGCTTTGCCGCCGCAATTTCATCCCGGTTGGGGCTTCTCCCCTATAGCCCGGCTCCGTAGTCCCTTCACCCCCACTCCCCCTTTACAGGGGGTGCGGGGGAAGGGTTCGGAGCCACAACGGGCACAGCCGGGGAGCCCAGGGCACGGGATGCTCTTCCCGCACCCCAACCGGAGCCCTGCTATGCGGCTGCAGGGCTCCTGACCCCCGGGATGAACTGGGTGCTTCGCAGCCGAAGCGACCCACGACCACCCATAATGGCGTCGCAAGCGGAAGTCCGTGGATGGCAGCCTTTTATTGTGTTTTGAAATGGCAGCAAACCATATGCAAATATAAGGCGACATGTTGTGGTCTAATTGCTTGCAGCATTTCTGTTATATTCCATATTGTTTTAATTTTACATCTCGACTAAAAATGCTGCTGCATTCTCTTGGTGGAGTTTGTGCCAAGGGTTGTGCCGCAACTGTGCTGTGCAGTGGCATTTGGTGTAGATAGGGAAAACAGTAAATACGGGAGATGGGAAATATATTAATCAAACCTCCTGCTGAATCATGGACAAAAACTAAGAAGAGATGGGAAAGCAGCTTGAATTTTAAACAGATTATAGAGTCAAAAATATTTTAAGTGTGTCTGACTCTGATCAAATGATAAAATGTAGTTGAGGCTATTCCCCCTTCCCCATTCTTTATATGGCGCAGGGTGGGGGGCAGATGGAACAAGAGAAAGTAATAAATCATGTTTTGGAATAACAAGCTGCAGATTAGTGGAATTGTTGTGGTGGGGAATCAGTGGTAAGTCTGGAAGATGCAGATGATGGCAGAGCTACATCTGCGAGTCGACTGCAGGACTACCGGGGTACTGTATTGCAGTGGTGGCCAACTTCCAAGAGACTGCGATCTATTCACAGAGTTAAAGACTGGCAGTGATCTACCCCCTTTTGACTGTGATCTACCCCTGTTGAGCTTTTTTAAGGAAAGAGAAAGGCCCGTTTCTTTGGGGTTCAGGTCAAAGTTGCTGAGCTTTTTTAGGGAGGAGGAAAGCCCCATTTTTTGGGGGGGGGTGCAGGGCAGAAGTTTTGAGCTTTTTTTAGGGGAGCCAAACCAGTGATCTACTACAGATGTCCAGTGATCTACCGGTATATCAAGATCGACCTGTTGGACGTGCCTTCTGTATTGGTATACATAGACTGCTAAAATGCTCAGGAATACAACCCATGGAGGGTGACATTTTTGTCACAATAAGCCTTGGAGCCCCATTGGCTTGCTGGTAACTGTTAAGATGTGATGGGTTGAAACAAGCTGTTTACTTTACTGTTTAACATGTATATTGATAACCCCTCCAATGTTTAGGAATTCAAAGTCCTGACTCAATGTGCTGTGTTTGATGATTACAGAGAGCACTCTTGGTGGGCACAGAGTCTGTAACTCAGTGGATGGAGCACATGCTCTGCATGCAGAATGCGTCAGATTTAGCCCCTGGCATTTTATTGTAATAGGGATTTTTTAACGTTCACTCTACCTCATAAAACCTTGGGTGCTAGGCTGCCAGAAAAAATAATCTCAGTAAATAAAGTCTCTGGTTGAAAGGGTCATCAGATAGAAGTTGATGAGAAAGGACCTTTTCCTGGAGAACGTCATGGACTGGCTGGATGCAGAGGAGGGAACTCCCAGGGGAAGAAGTCCAGGGGAGTGGTGGTGAGATGATGATGAGTGGTCGGAGAGAGCAGACTGGGATACCTTGGGTTGTCCCTTCACCCCCATCCATTTATACCCACCTGAATAAGGTGGAAGCAAAACTAGTACAGTTTTCTGCTTCTAAGCAGGAGTTTTAAGAGTGCACTGATGTACTTACTCTCAATAAATATTAATGTGGTTTCTTCCTTTCTCCTTTGTTCAAAATCCTTGTTTAAAACCTTGGAAATAGCAAGGTCTTCTCTCAGTGTAGAAGAATCTAGGAAGAGAGGACATCTTTTTCAGCATTGAAGGCCACATGAGCTATTCATCAGAAGTGTAGAGCAATAGTTCAAGAACAGAGAAAATTATTTGCATGTGAAAAGTATTTGGTTTAATTCATAGTATCTCCGGTTAAAAGGCTGCATGTTTCAGGGATGGCTGTGATCTTGGAGAGGAACTACCAGACGGATGAGATTGCATTGGAAATTATTCACTCAAAATTCAGAATCTTATCATTGCAGGGTTGAAATTCTGACACCCTATCACTGCCCACCCAAGCAAGGAATTCCGTGGTGTTTTGGGTGCACGCATAGGTTCTTGTTAACTTGGATGGTTCACGGATCTTTGCATTTCTCCATGAAACTGCTAGTTCCTCCCAATAGAGATAATAGACAACCACTTCTTCTGGAGTGAGAGAGAGAGGCAAGTGAAATGCTCCTGATCTTGTCATAGATAGTTGGTGATCTTTTTGCTTTCTTTAACCTCTGATTAATGTATTAATTTTTTTTAAATAAGCATCCAGAAGTTGAAGTGACTTCGTGCTTGTTTGTTTTTATTCTCAAACAAACCAGTCTTTTAAAGTCCCAAGATACTTGAGGGCGGTCAGTTCCGTCATAATATCCCAAACTGCTGCTCTGTTAGACTTAAATGTCTTGTACTGCTCAGCTATAGGAATTGCAGTCATAGTCTGAAAACCATCTCTATGTATCTATCATTATAATGGCTCATGGCACTAAACTCCTTGGCTAGGATGTTGGGTTTGCACTTTCAATGCTGCCGGCAGGTGACCAAGGAATGGCTCCTTAGGCGTATTAAGTTCCAAAAATTCCACTGCTAACAATACTATTCAGCTGCCTTATCTATGTACTGCTGGATAACTGATGTAACATTTTCTCCCTCCTCTTTTTGGTATTAAAATATTTAGAACCTCCACTGAGTTCAAATTTCCTCCAATTATTACAACCAGCAGGATATACATGGAAATAGGTTGGGCAGGTTTTTAAATTGGAAGAATCTAGATCCTTGCTGAGACAGGTGTGTGATGTTGGCTGGTCCATTTCCCAGTCAACTATAAAATAACATCTTTCCAGGCTGAGAAATTGTTCAATTATCTACAACTTATTCCCAAATTCTCTGCATTCTTGTGCATACAAGAACAAGCTTTATTTTGTGACAGGACTTGAAAGAATTTGGCTTCAAAACCAGGTGGGGTTTTTTTTGGTGTGTGTGTGTGGCTGGTCCTGCTGGCTTTTATAGTGTTGTTTAAAGGATGGCTGAGTGAATGTATGCAGTTTGGAATTTGTTGTTAATATAATAGAAACAATATTAATTTTTCTTATTTATTGCAGCAATTTCTCTTCTGCCTTTCTAAAAGCATATGGCATCATACAAATTTAAAAACATATAAATATTCCTACTAATAATTATTATTTGCTTACTAAAACAATCCGTATCAATCAAACTTTAAAACAGCAGCACAACATATGGTCTAAAACAATATTCCAGAAAATCCAGTTGAATGAAAGCAATTTTGCTGGAAAGTGAGCTATTGGAGACCAAGGGAGGTTGCCCCAAATTCAGGACTCCATAACTGGTCAAGTTCCAACCTGACATGTCTCAGGTGTTCAAGAGATCTTGAAAAGGGTGTCAGAAGGCCAATGAAGCATACTTTATTAAAAAAAAAAACACCCTAAAATTAGTGGAACGTGCTCCACTTCTACATTGTATAAGAGGAAGTATTTGGAAAATGATAATAATTCAATGGTAGTGTTTGTGTGGTGCCTGCAGAAGGTCTTGAACTGAATCCATGGTATCTCTGATATTTTTTTTTTAAGGGTAGCAGGTGATGGGGAAGAACCATCTTCCCAAGATCCTGGGGAGCTGCTGACAAAGTAGAAAAGGCTGGGCTAGATAGATCGGTGGTCTGATCCTTGCATTCCTTTCTACATTACCCGATTTAGGCTTGCCCTCTGATTGGAAGGGGGGAAGTGCAGAGCACATTCACAAACCTATTAGAGTTCTTTGAGAGTGTCAGCCAGCAATATATAGATAGAGGTGATCCGGTTGACATTGTGTATTTGGACTTCCAAAAAGCTTTTGACAAAGACTTCTGAGTAAGTCAAGGAAGAAGAGGAGAGGTTCTCTTGTGGATCAGAAATAGGTTGCAGGAAGCAAAGAGTGGGAATAAATGGACAGTTCTCCAAATGGAGAGAGGTGAGAAATGGTGGAATCCCCCAAGGATCCGTATAGAGACCTGTGTTTTTTTAACTTTTTAATAAACAGTATAGAGCTAGAACTGAGCAAAGAAGTGGCCAGGTTTGTTGTTGATACTAACTTGTTCAGGGTTGTTAAAGACAGAATGTGAAGAGCTCCAAAAGGACTTCTTCAAGCTGAGTACCGGTAAATTGGTGGTAAAATAGCAAACACAATGTAAACAAGTGTAATGTGATGTATGTTGGGGCCAAAAAATTAATTTCACAGATATGCTCATGAGATGACAGACTAGGAATAAACTCTACGAAGATGTTGACCCAGTGAGAAAGAGTGACTCCCCTTTGAAGAAAGGTTACAGTGTTTGGGGCTATTTGGTTTAGAGAAAAGGCAAGCAAGAGGTGACATGATAGGAGTTTGTAAAATTATGAATGACATGGAGAAAGTGCATAGAGAAAAGTTTTTATTTCTCCCTCATAACACTAGAACTCATGAACATCCAATGAAGTTGATCCAGGAGGCTCTCCTTAGATTCTTATACAAAGTACCAGTAGGAAACCCCTCTGAGAGTGGGCAGTTTTGCTGTGTGTCTCTGCTTTGGGCTCAGTTGGATCATTAAGTTACATACAGCAGACCTTGGTAGCAGTGAATTTTTTCTCCCCATGGAGATGCCTGTACAATATAGCACTGTTATTTGAGGGTCCATTATGAAGATATTCAGCTATATTGCTGATGGACCCCATCTCTTCACTCCTATAGTTATCCTTCAATTTATGATAAATTTTGCTTCACATCCATTCTGCCCCCCCCCAAGAGAAACCTTTTGGTTTATCACCAGGCAAATTAAATCAACATACTGGCACGCTTCCTTGATACAGCAGCTGGAAAATATTTAAAGCTTTTCTGCTTGCTGTAAAAAGTAGCCATAACCCATTTTGAACCATAAAGATATGAAAAATAAAAGAACCGTTAGTAAGAATGTGAGATTTCTGGGAATGGTGAGGAGGTCACAAAAGCTGCTGTTCCTGGAATTCATGAAAGTAAAAACAGCATTCTGTGAAGGTGAAGGTTGCTTTTCATATAGGACTTCATAGTAGCAGTTGCAGACTTATTGGCATTGCAGAGATACCATCATTTTCAAAATGGCTGAGAAGTAATGTGGCTGTGAAAGGTCCACCGATTTTATATACATGGAGGGATTTGGCTCAATTAAAAAAAAAAGGTAGCATGTAGCATCCTCCTTGGTTCTAGGGTTGGGCATTTGGGTAGGGCAGATAGCTTATCACAAAGCCAATGCAGTCATAATCAAGCTGCATTTTCCTGCCTTGGTTCCAAAGCCCTCGCATGGCAGGTTTAAACAAAATAGAAAATTCTTTCCAGTAGCACCTTAGAGACCAACTGAGTTTGTCCTTGGTATGAGCTTTCGTGTGCATGCACACTTCTTCAGATATCTGAAGTGTGTGCATGCACACTTCTTCAGATATCTGAAGTGTGTTCTTCAGGTATCTGAAGAAGTGTGCATGCACACGAATGCTCGTACCAAGGACAAACTCAGTTGGTCTCTAAGGTGCTACTGGAAAGAATTTTCTATTTTGTTTTGACTATGGCAGACCAACACGGCTACCCACCTGTAAATGGCAGGTTTAGTTGTTGGGGAGTCTCTGGCACAGCCAAACAAAGGTTTTTTTAAGTACTGTATATGGAAGTGAGAGCTGGACCATAAAGAAGGCTGATTGCCGATGAATTGATGCTTTTGAATTATGGTGCTGGAGGAGACTCTTGAGAGTCCCATGGACTGCAAGAAGATCAAACCTATCCATTCTCAAGGAAATCATCCCTGAGTGCTCACTGGAAAGACAGATCCTGAAGCTGAAGCTCCATTACTTCTCATGAGAAGAGAAGACTCCCTGGAAAAGACCCTGGTGTTGGGAAAGATTGAGGGCACAAGGAGAAGGGGATGACAGAGGACGAGATGGTTGGACAGTGTTGTCGAAGCTATCAACGTGAGTTTGACCAAACTGTGGGAGGCAGTGGAAGACAGGAGTGCCTGGCGTGCTCTGGTCCATTCACGAAGAGTCGGACATGACTAAAGGACTAAATAACAACAATACTGATTAGGTAGCAAGACCTCCTATTTTTGTTTCCAGGCCTTGGAACTTAAAATGTAGTTAACATGGCCTTCCCCTTCTAAGTTAAACTGGTGAGTTAAAATTTTATGCGTAGGAGGCAGAAGACGGTAGACAAACAAAGGAGGGCTCTTGTCCATGTCCTGCTTGTGGGATATTCACAGGCATCCAGAGGTGGAAGCCTGGTAAATCTCAGGAAAACTGTGCAATATGGTTTTGTAATAGTGTGGTTTGGCTTACAGTTTCTGTTGGAAGAAGTTTGGTTCTGTCTGTAAATTTCAGTTGTAGACTGGTGACAAAGTAGAATGTTGAATAATTACCTTAGACTAGTAGCAATTGCAGCTTACTTGGGTCAGAAAGGATTGTTACCTTCTGTCACTGGGCATCAGAAACTGGGAATTCTGGGGGGTGGGGTGGACATGGCATTAGGTAGGATGGATTTAAACCCCAATTAAAATTTCTCATTTGAAGATTCCATGAGTTTTGCTCACAGTGGTGAACCTTGGGGTCACTGTGAATTGCATAGGGGAAAGAAACACCTATCCTGGGCTGTGACTGGTAGCATGCTTCTCACTTGCGTAGTCTTGTAACTCCATAGAAGTTACCAGCCTATCTGCCCATGCATTTGTTGTTGTTCAGTCGTTCAGTCGTGTCCGACTCTTCGTGACCCCATGGACCAGAGCACGCCAGGCACGTCTATCCTTCACTGCCTCCCGCAGTTTGGCCAAACTCATGTTAGTAGCTTCAAGAATACTGTCCAACCATCTCATCCTTTGTCGTCCCCTTCTCCTTGTGCCCTCCATCTTTCCCAACATCAGGGTCTTTTCCAGGGAGTCTTCTCTTCTCATGAGGTGGCCAAAGTACTGGAGCCTCAACTTCAGGATCTGTCCTTCTAGTGAGCACTCAGGGCCGATTTCCTTGAGAATGGATAGGTTTGATCTTCTTGCAGTCCATGGGACTCTCAAGAGTCTCCTCCAGCACCATAATTCAAAAGCATCAATTCTTCGGCGATCAGCCTTCTTGATGGTCCAGCTCTCACTTCCGTACATTACTACTGGGAAAACCATAGCTTTAACTATACGGACCTTTGTTGGCAAGGTGATGTCTTTGCTTTTTAAGATGCTGTCTAGGTTTGTCATTGCTTTTCTCCCAAGAAGCAGGCGTCTTCTAATTTCGTGACTGCTGTCACCATCTGCAGTGATCATGGAACCCAAGAAAGTGAAATCTCTCACTGCCTCCATTTCTTCCCCTTCTATTTGCCAGGAGGTGATGGGACCAGTGCCCATGATCTTAGTTTTTTTGATGTTGAGCTTCAGACCATATTTTGCGCTTTCCTCTTTCACCCTCATTAAAAGGTTCTTCAATTCCTCCTCACTTTCTGCCATCAAGGTTGTATCATCAGCATATCTGAGGTTGTTGATATTTTTTCCGGCAATCTTAATTCCGGTTTGGGATTCATCCAGCCCAGCCTTTCGCATGATGAATTCTGCATATAAGTTAAGAAGAAGAAGAAGAGTTTGGATTTGATATCCCGCTTTTCACTACCCGAAGGAGTCTCAAAGCGGCTAACATTCTCCTTTCCCTTCCTCCCCCACAACAAACACTCTGTGAGGTGAGTGGGGCTGAGAGACTTCAGAGAAGTGTGACTAGCCCAAGGTCACCCAGCAGCTGCATGTGGAGGAGTGCAGACACGAACCCGGTTCCCCAGATTACGAGTCTGCCGCTCTTAACCACTACACCAAAGCAGGGAGACAATATATAGCCTTGTCGTACTCCTTTCCCAATTTTGAACCAATCAGTTATTCCATATCCAGTTCTAACTGTAGCTTCTTGTCCCACATACAGATTTCTCAGGAGACGGATGAGGTGATCAGGCACTCCCATTTCTTTAAGAACTTTCCATAGTTTGCTGTGGTCGACACAGTCAAATGCTTTTGCGTAGTCAATGAAGCAGAAGTAGATGTTTTTCTGGAACTCTCTAGCTTTCTCCATAATCCAGCGCATGTTTGCAATTTGGTCTCTGGTTCCTCTGCCCCTTCGAAATCCAGCTTGCACTTCTGGGAGTTCTCGGTCCACGTACTGCTTAAGCCTGCCTTGTAGAATTTTAAGCATAACCTTGCTAGCGTGTGAAATGAGTGCAATTGTGCGGTAGTTAGAGCATTCTTTGGCACTGCCCATGCATATCAGCATCCAAAAAAAGGGAGAGGGAGTAAGCTAGGGGAGATCCAGTTCTTAAAACACTGCAACATTCTGATCCTACTCAGATTGGTATTTATTCAGAGCAAAAGTCGACTAATTTAGATGAGCATGAGGGCAGTTCCTGAAAACAAACTTTTCCATGTTTTGTGCGTTTCTTTTTAAGGAGGACATCATGACAACTTGATAGAAGGCGGTGGGACAAAGTTTGTCTGCAAGCCAGGAGCCCGAAATATCACAGTCATCTTTCACCCGCTTCTCAGGTAACCCCATCCTACTGCTTTGTGTAGCATGAGTGTAAAATGCAAATATGGAAAATATACATTTATTTATTAGGCTGTGTTCAGACATTCGGTTTGTTATAGCAAAGCTTTGGGCTGTTTCCAGTGGTGCAGTGAAACCATATTGTTTCGTATTGTGTATAGAATTCAGAATCTTGGGACCCTCTGTTTCCTCTGGAAAGGAAGAAAATGTCAAGCATCTACTTTATTACAGCTGTGACATTGGCTTGACAGTGTGGAGGAAGTCACTGCTGAAATCTCAAAAGCCAAGAGGGGTGTGCTGAATAGGATTTCTGATGGTCTGGGGTTTCATCATGCTTCAGCTTCTTGCGCCTCTCCATAACTAGCTGAAGTAGACTTTATTGTGCAAACAATTCAGGCAAACTGGCAAAAAAAAAATCCTGGGATATAAGCATAGGCTGACTAGTATTAATTATGGTTGACACCTGTGTGGGTAAAATGAACCATGTTAAAGCCAAGAGAATTTACCAAACAGAAAGGCTAGGGCAGGATGCTCATAAAATTGCACCCCACTTCAGTTTTCTTAACTACATTAATCTACATTGTGTAGAATCTGACATTTGTTCCTATTGAAATTCCTTCGTTAGTTTTGGCCCAATTCTCCAATCTGTCCAGGTCATCTGTGTTCTGTGGCACTGGCTACCTCTCCCAGCCTGGTGTCATCTACAAATTAGATGAGCATCTGCTCAATACCT
This sequence comes from Lacerta agilis, assembly GCF_009819535.1. NCBI lineage: Eukaryota > Metazoa > Chordata > Lepidosauria > Squamata > Lacertidae > Lacerta > Lacerta agilis. Next base: position 5,370,763 of record NC_046321.1, on the reverse strand, counting down.
TCATCCAAATCGTTCATAAAGATGTTGAACTACGGGCCAGAACAGAACCCTGCAACTACTCACTTGTCACTTTTTTCCAGGATGACGAGGAATCATTAGTGAGCACTCTCTGGGTTTGGTCATTCAACTAGCTACAAATCCACCCAACAGTTACATCGTCCAGCCTACATTTTACCAGCGTCTCTGTAATAATATAATGGGGAGTCAAAAGTCTTACTGAAATCAAGATACGCTATGTCCACAGCATTCCCTTGATCCACTAAGTTTGTAACTCTATCAAAAAAAAAGAAGAAAAAAAAGAAAAGAAAAGAAATGAGGTTTGTCTGGCATGGCAATCCATGCTGGGTCTTAGTAATCAGTGCATCCTTTTCGAAGTGCTCACAGCCCAACTGTTTCATTATCTGTTCTAGGACCTTTCCTGGTATCAATATTAAGCTGACCGGTCAGTAGTTAGATCTTCTCACTCCACTTTTGAAGATAGGGACATTGCCAGCCTCCAGTCCACAGGGGCCTTACCTGTTCTCCAGGAATTCTCATAGATTATAGACAGAGGCTCTGAAATTACACCCACAAGCTCCTTTAGTACCTTTGGATGCAGCTCATCAGGTCCTGGAGATTTTAATTTATTTAAAGTGGCTAGGTGTTCCCTTACTACCTCTTTTTCTATCTTGGGCTTCAAGTCCCGTCTTGCATCGTTTATTATGTTATCAGCAGGTTGGGCACAGCTTTCCTTTTGGGTGAAGACAGAGGCAAAGCAGGTTTGAGCAGTTCTGTCTTCTCTCTGTCACTGATTTTTGTGCCTGAAAGTGGAAGCCAGGATTGGTTGCCAGATCCATGTTTTGAACAAATCTAATCTTTCGAACAGAACTTCAGATCAGTACCAGTACAATGCATAATGGCAGAAGCAATGGAGACAAGCGATATAGGACAAAACTGGGAGGAAAGCACAAGAACAACGTCAGATGGCAAAATTTGTTATTTACTGACCTGGGAAACAAACCTGCTGCTGCCTAGTAATTGATGATAAAAATAAAATTAATCATCATACTGGAAAGTGGAACTAGGGAGATTAAACTTGAATGGTGCTCTAATAAGCTTCCCATTTCCACCTTACTTAGCTCAGGTATTTGCAGGTTCCAGCAGCCCCTGATGAGTTTTCCAGCTGAGAATTTCTAGTGTATTTAAATAATTGACACACTGCTTCCAAAGGCAGAGGGGCCTTCATTTGCAGTCTTGTAAAGTTGGAACCTGTTTATCAAGAAATCAGCTTACCTTGCAGCGGCTGCAGTATTCGCTCGCTGCTTATTAATCATAACTGGCAGTGAATGATAAACAATTTGCTACAAGCCACAACTAAACTTTTCCCCACTCTTGATCAATAATAAATTACATTGTTTGCTGCCAAAGGGGGTCAAGCAGACAAATAAACCCGGAAAGAAAGCTATTGAGTTTTTAAGAAGCTGAGAGAGAGGGAGGGAGAGAGAGAGAGTGCATTTGCTGCAAAGTTCCCAGGAAAGTTGCACAATGATATGATAGAAGCAAGAATGGGTCAATGCAAAAAGGATGATGCATCATAACCATATAAAGTCTATTGCTCTTTGCCATAAATCTAACAAACACTCATCATGTACTCTATATCGATGCAGACAAAATGTTCTTAAACAATAAAAAATACATGAGCTCACATATGTAAGCCGTGTGCATGAATGAAATGGGAAATCTTCCCAAAGATCCAACTCATGGATTGCAGTTTCAGGATTTCCTGTGGCAAAGCAATGACCGCTGAGAGCACGTTAGGTTTGTAGTGCAGACATGTCATCTGTGCGGAGGTTGGGATAGCAGCCCCTTGACATGGCCAGATTGCAAATGATTGACCAGGGCTATGAAGAGAATGGGCCTCAGCAAGAGGGTACAGCTTGCAATTAGTTGGAACAGGGCAAGGATATATGCAAGCAAGATAATGAAGCGTTTGAGTGGCAGGGTGGATAGTACCATTGTCAGCTGCAATGGCGGCAGCATCTGGAACAGTTGCAAGTACTGAAGCAGCTGAAACATGAGAAATTGAAACAGCACGGTGGTGCTGTTGGATAGCCTCAGTTGGTGCCTGTTGCTTCCTCACCTGGACATTTCTTGGGGAACTGATAGCCTTAAATGGTTGGTGGGCCAGCATGGCAAGGATTTGAGACCCAGCACTTCCAGATGCAACCAACACACTCTCCTCTTCAGAGATCCCTAGGAAGTTCCTTCCTTAAAGATGATATTGGATGCAGCAGCTCTCCTGTGATCTGGACTCCCCAGCTCAGAGACACTGTCAGATCAGTTCAGGGGCCGGGCTGTGAGAGTCCAAGTCTTGTGAAAGAACTTGAAGGAGGGCTGGGTGATGACCTGAACAACAGAGCAGAGGAAATTGTGCTTATGGGAATAACTAGAGAAGAAAGTGCTGCTATTGCAATCACATCCTTCTTGTGGTCAGTCAATGTGAGAACAGGATCCTGGACTAGACTGGCCTTTGGCCTGATTCAGCAGGGCTGTTGCTATGCTCTTATTGTTTGAAACAGCACTTTCTTTTTGTCTGCTCTGAAGCTAGTAACAGAGACGGCAGAGAGTAGCAGGGGATCTCCAAGGTTGTGGTCAGAGGACTTTCATATCACCTGCTGCCTGATACTTTTTTAATTGGAGATGCTGGGGACCTTGTGCATGTGAAGTGTGTACTCTGCCATTCAGTGATGGTCCACTTTCTGCATAATTTAAAAAAAACCGCCAAAATGTTCACATACATTACATTATCTTACTTCTGGTTACAACAATCACTAGGATGAGCCAGGACTGGGTGTGAGGTCTGCAGCCATTGAGTAGGTTCGTGGCTGGGGAAAAATAATGCCCCAGGGACTTTCTTGGCCATACAAAGAGTTGCTACACCCAAGTGGTCCCGTTGTAAAATTTTTTAAATAATAATAATTGTTGCATGAATTAGAATGTGCGGGGCACCATGCTTGGTCCTCCTCCTTCTCCCACCCCTCAGTGCTTTTAAAGCAAGGGAAGCGTTGATTTGCAAGCCTACGTGCCTTGTTAAAAACAACAACGAAGCAACACCAGTTGACAAGCAATCTGTTTAGATTCCTTGTGTTTGTGAAGTACTTGCAGCTAATGACTCTGATGTCAATAAACTCTTGCTGGCTTAGAGCGCATTTCATAAAATCATCAGCCACCGCGTTGTGACAGGAAAGACGACTGTTAGGGAAACGCTTTCTCCAAAGTGACCGCTTCACCGCGGCGTGTAGTTCTGGCTGTTCATCTTTAGCGTTTCTGTCAGCTTGTCATGGGCGATCAGATATTATCTTCATTGCTGACATTCAACAAGCGTGTAAGGCATAATGAAAACTTCCTCTCTCTCCTCCCACCCCCCTTTCGCCTCCTCCCCGCCCCAGCCTCTGTCAAACACAGATGACACATTTTGAATAGCAATTTTCATGACACACTTTGGTTTCATTACCAGCTTGATGGGTAGGCAGTGGAAATAATGTGTGTCATAAAAACGGTTAGGGCAAGATTTACGACGGAAAGATCTCTTCTCATTGTACAATACGCTTGTCACACGGGGAGGAAAAAAGATGGCATTTGCTACATCTTAACCTATTTTTTTTCCCTTTGCCAAGTAGCACATCAATAACTGCGGGGGAGAGGAGAAATGGTTTTACAACAGAAGCCCTCCTACTCAGGCTAGACTTGTAGTGGAGGCTGATAGAGAGGAACAGGCTTAGAGTACAATGGTGTCTTCAGTGCGATGCCTCCAGCAGTATCCATCCAGGCAAGAAAACTGGCTTCTTTCCGTGACTGACACAGCTACAGCTGTTGTTGTTGTTGTTGTTCAGTTGTTCAGTCGTGTCCGACTCTTGGTGACCCCATGGACCAGAGCACGCCAGGCACGCCTATCCTTCACTGCCTCTCGCAGTTTGGCCAAACTCATGTTAGTAGCTTCGAGAACACTGTCCAACCATCTCATCCTCTGTCGTCCCCTTCTCCTTGTGCCCTCCATCTTTCCCAACATCAGGGTCTTTTCCAGGGAGTCTTCTCTTCTCATGAGGTGGCCAAAGTACTGGAGCCTCAACTTCAGGATCTGTCCTTCTAGTGAGCACTCAGGGCTGATTTCTTTGAGAATGGATAGGTTTGATCTTCTTGCAGTCCATGGGACTCTCAAGAGTCTCCTCCAGCACCAGAATTCAAAAGCATCAATTCTATGGCGATCAGCCTTCTTTAGCTGCAGCTACTGTGCTACAATGACCAAGTGCTGCATCGGTAGGAAAGACTGAGAAGGATGTTCCAGACAGTGTTCTACAGAGGGCTGAAGGGATCCTTGTCTTGTGGGTGAGAATGTAGATTCAGGTGGTGACAAATTTCAGCAGGGAAATTACTATGTTTTCCGCCTCCTTCCTCCGGTGTGGCATTTTTTCCAGAAGGAACAAACAGGGCTGTTTATCTCCTGCAACTGAACTTTCCCCCTTCAATAATTAGAGTGTTTGTGAACTTTCTGTTGTTACATCACAGTAATTCAGCCAATGACTAGGGGGGCTAGCAGACAGACACAAGCCATGATTTCTATGTGTGCGATTTTCAGAATGTGTACAGGTAGCTCACAAACATTCTTGATACTGATGGTTTTAATTGTATTTTCATTGCTTCTAATATTTCTTCTACTGTATTTTATTACTGCTAGAATTCTATGGGATGCAAATGGTAATGCAACATAAGAATTATATTACATGTATTATATTGCATTATGTAATACAACATATAAAAATACAACATAAGAAATAAAAGAAGCAATTGCACAGGTGGTCTGTTGGGGGGAAAGGGGGTGGGAACCACTGCCTTAGACCATTTTCTGGTCCCATCCTTGAAAGTACATACATTGCAAGGAATTATGCCTGCAGGGCAACAATAATGGTACAGTGCTGGAAATCCAGAACTGGGGAGCCAATAGAGGGGACCTGTTAAGAACTAGCATCTAAAGAAAAAATGACCAGCAGCATAGGTCTCTGATGGATTTGAAACTAAGATTCATCTACCGGTACTCCATTATTGTTGTTTTTCAGCTGTGGCCAGCCAGATACTTAACACAGAGATACTTTAGTGTAACACAGACTGCAATCTCAACACTACATATTGGGCAGTTTGTCTCATTAACATCACTGGGAACAACTTTTGAGTAATCCTGCATGTCAAGGATATATCAGCCTTGCTATGGCCAATGGTCCTCATTGTCATGGTACCCTGCAGGTGCCAATCCTTAGCCTACCAGTTCTTGGGTATAAGTGCTCGAGCAATGGTTCCCAAACCTTTCCCACATAGAACACTTGAAAATCGCTGAGAGTCTCGGCAGACCGTTTCTGCCAGTTGTAGCAATTGTAATGTGCTGTCCTATATGCTGTATGGTTTATAATTGTATTTTTACAAACATATTGTGGACCACTTGCATGAAGCCCACAGACCACACAGAACACAGTTTGGGAAGCCCTGTGCTAGAGAATAAGGTCAACACAAGCACTCCCATCTGTAAATATATGAATGAACACAAAGCGTTGAAGCTGTATCTCTCAACCTTTTATTGGGAACTGCAAGCCAGAAATGGGGAGTGGAGGGATGTGTTGGCTCTGAAGTAGACAACCTAATTTCCAGCAGGACAAGTGTAATGCACAAAGGCCCAGATTAATTACCAGCGTTTAATGGGGCTCACTTGCATGTAATAAATGAATAGCAGATATTATTTTCTAACGGGCAAGTGGTTCGTTGAAAGGAGTTGATTCATGGGAATAGATTTTTACAAAGTTATGAAAAGCTAATTAGACATCCAGCCTGATGAGGAATACACACACATGATGTTTCCTTGATTAGATATTGTGGGAGGTGCTGAAGTATGAAAATTAGCACTATGAAAGAAGTTTGGTCACTGTCTCTGTCATCCATTGAAAGCCAACATCTGCTCAGATGCTAATATTCTAGGCAGAGGGTGGTGTTGCTCTGTGATTGCACATTTCCCATTGGTGGGAAGGAAATGAGGTTGACCAAAACCTGTGAGCTGCTGAGTGGGCTAAGGAATCTCAGTCTGGCCAGCAAGCTGGGTGTAGCGTTTGTTCGACACCGATGAGTTTTCTTTTTGTTGGTTTCAGCTGCCGTTTGAAAGGCACTTGGCTCTTCAGGGTAATAATAATTTTACATATGCTTTATGGAGTATGTTTATTACCAGACAATTGGATAACAGATGTCTGCCGTCTCAAGGCTGGTGGAGGGAAGGCAGTGAAGGAGCTGTAAACAGGAGGGAGAGGGGTGGAGATCATAGCGTTTCAGACTGTGCAAATGCTGTTAGTCCTAATCCTTTGAATGCTGGGTGCCAAGGCTGCTAGGATATCAGTATCAGCCACACTTCATTAATATCAGGCAGCAATTAAAAATGGTTGCAGGGAAGGGAGGGAAGAGCAAAGGGGCTTATTGGCCTGAAAGCAGTAGTTCTATCTAAATCACTTCGTTTGTATGTCACAAAAGGGTGGAGAAGTTAAATGAGCCTGACACCCCAGTTTTCCTCTGTCTTGGAGGAGACGGCATCTGTCAGGCAACAGACTGCTTGGATGGAAAGCTGATGGTGGTACATCCATCACCGACTCTTGGATCGCTGCCTCTGATTTAGTGAGGGAAGGCTAAATAACCACCAATATCTTGTCTTGGATAAACTCAATGAGTGGCAGGAAGCTGCCATCTTCAGGGGTGTTAACCTGCTGGATGAGGCCAAGAAAGTGCCCCTCAGAGTCAGAACAAGCAGATCAAAGCAGACAGTCACACTTGCTCTGAAACCCTCATTTTGTAATGATCCAGAACTGCTTTTAGGGAATCAGATTCACAATATTTTACATTTGGGGGACCCTGAGTCCTTCAAATGTAAAATGACAGCTTTTATTTCACATTTCTTGCCCTTTAAATGCTGATTAAATGTTGATGGGTTTAATTTTTTGTTTTTGTTTGAGAGACCAGAGCAACCTCTGTTGCATCATAGTGATGTAATAGCAAAGGATGGACGTATTTGTGATAGGTGGGGCCACATGCCAGAGATTCTGCTCTGATTCAGAACACACTGAGCATTAATTTTAATTTTTTCAGACAGTGAACCATTTGTAATAACTGCAACTTATGTTATTTCTTCAGTATTCCTTTTGTTCTGTGGGGAGTTTTTTTGTCATATGCTGTAAATGTGGGGCTTGGCATGCAGAGATGTCATGGCCTCTCTTGCTGCCATTGGCTTAGCTGTGCTGTTGTCACAGAGGGTCATTACCCAGAAGAGCTTGAGTGATGAGTGCTCAGAGGGATTTTGAGACATTAGAACTGGATTTTGAAAGTCAATGAGAACCTTCTAAGTATTGCTTGTGTGTCATGAGCTTTTGGGTTGGTGTGGATTGGTTGAATTCATTCGGAACCTTCAGGACAGGGCTGGTTAACCCTTTTTCACCCAAGGGCCATATTTACCCATTGTAGACACTCTGGGGCATGTACTCCAGCAGGGGATGTAGCCACCTCCCACTTTCTGTCTCTCATTGCAGGAATGTTCTGGTTCTCTGTAGAAGATCAGGGGAAGGTGCTGAGGGTTCAAACAGGTGCCTCCAGATTGGGCACAAAAGGTTCATGATCACTAGTGCAAAACAAAGCAAATGGTCCCATGGTGACATAAACTGTCAAAAGGGGTTGTATCTAATTTATTGTTAAGCTAAAGTCACATAGTGTTATACTTGCTCTGCTGGCAAGATATTTTCTGCCTGCAGAAAGCTGTTGCGCAAGGGAACACAGAGGCATGTTGTTGGTGAATTTGTTGCACAATAGATTGCACAATCTGTTGTGCAATGAGTTTCTGTTAGCTCAACAGTTGCACAACGTTAAAACTTACCGGTACCTGTCCACTAGCTTTAGAGCCCTTGTACTAGTACACAGAACGTTGCAAAGAGCCCATGTTTAGTGCTTCCATCTGACCCCCAACTGCAGCCCCACATGCAACTTTAGACAGTCTATGGGAGGGAGCAACAGATGTTAGAACTGGATCATCTATTTTTTTGTTTACTCGTTCTTCTGGGTCTCCACAATTCTGTGCTGTATATAACCGAATTATAAAGGACAAATTAAACAACAAAACAACTGAGAAAAAACCTGACATTGTTAAGAAACAGCTCATTATACAATCAGTGTATGGCCTGCTTCATGTGCCACATTACAGTAAACCATAGTTAAAAACAAGCTATGGTTTAATGTGAATGTGCAAACCAGGCCACTGTGTTCATTTGTGTGCCATTGTTAATGCTTTATGAGAGCTGACAATCCTGTTGCACATGCCTTATTAGAGGTGACAGCTTATGAAAATCCTTCAGGTGAGGCTGTTCATTTCCTCCGACAGCCAATAAAGCTCCCCTTCCTTCCGCTGACACATGAGCACCTGGAAGCAGCAGAAACAAAATCCCCTTTCCTGTGTGATGCATTTGTCTTCTTCCCATCTTGTCAGGGAAGGTGCTACATCTGATCAGTCAAGTTTGGATTTTGCAAAGATGTTTTGTCTGCTCTATAAATCAAGACAGCCCGTCATCAGTCCCCTCTCTCTCCAGCTCTCTCCCCAAACAAACTTGGTGCAGAACTAAACAATATACACATTTTGACACATCCGATAATACGAGTGCCTGACAGTCATATGTGGCATTCAAAGTCTTGCCTGGTAGCTCATAAATGTAGAGTGTTCCGACATGGTGCACCAGCCACCAGAAAACAATTGAGGTTGCAATGCGTGGTTAGTTTTTCTTTGTGAAGCATTTTGCAGAGAAGTCCCTGAGCTTAACCCTTTTGAAAAAAGAAAGATAAAGACGATTGCTTTCTGGTAGGAAATCTGATGTTTCTCAAGCTTATGCTCATGTCATCTATAAATCATGTTGAGAGAAAGTAACCTTATAGAAAAGCCCTTATTTCAAACAGAAATATAAAATTGTTGGATTCCCCATATGGTCATTTAGAAAATTAGTGAGAGATTTTTCCAAGGAGTCACCTCACCACCACCACCAGTCATCTTTTCCAGTAGGGTATACCCATCATTCAGATTATTGACCGCTGTCTCATGCTGACAGCTTTTAGGAGCCACAGGTGAGAGCCAAGTGCAGGGTGGGGACCAAAGGTGGACAGACTACCCCAGAAAGAGCACAGTGTGTCCCACGCCAGAGGTACCAGTCCCCTATAACACACTATACATATATTGGTCAGATATTTCCAGATCTTGCATAATGAAAAATCAAGAATTGTTTCATAGGCTTACAAATGGAGCACTGCAAAAAATAATAATAATTGTTAAATGCTTGATTTTGACGTGAAGGTTCACATTCCACAATGGTGAATCATTTATCAAAAGACCAACCACCATTAGCAAAGGAAGTTTTATTCACCCTGAACAATATTCTTTGAACTCAGATGCATAGGTATCTTTTTGGCACTACAAGTCCCATAGTGGTCCAGATTTCTCAGCATCATGTTCTATTATCACAATGATGTTCTGCGAGAAGGCACTTTATTTAAAGTGTGCATAGGTGTCAGGTCTGCGTTAGGGTTGCTCACGAGTAACCAGGGATGAGTCTCAACTGTCTTTTAACAGTTTATTGGTGCACACTATTTACAGTGCAGAGAACGTGAAAACATGACCGCCCTAGTCGCTCGCAGAATCCGGAAGTGCCAGTTTCCGGCTGCGACCCCAACATAAGAATTCGACAAGTACTCCCGCCCTGCTGAAGGCGGTTCCCTGACAATAGGAATTGCCCTTTTAAAGCTAGGGATTTGTTAAATCTGTGTAAATTTCTCTTACACACTCCACACCAAAGGGACTTCACTTCTGATATCGCTTTCTATTTTCTCTCAGTCATTTACCTGGCTTTGCTCTTTTCCTGCAGGTAGTGTTGCCCCCCCCCCCTATTTTTGCTGCTATTGGGAGGCAGGATTCTAATTTACAACAAACCTTTTATCTCATTTTAACCCTCCTTTCAATGTAAAGTCAGGAATACAAGTCAGGGTGGGTGCAAGAACGTTATTGACAATTGAACCCGTTTACAACTTCATCTAATGGTAACTAACATTATTTAACTACTGGTAACATGGGTACCTCCTATCTCATGTTTCCGAAATTATACACCACCTGATTGGGTCTACATATACAAAGAAGCAAGATGACGGTTACGGTGCCTGGGCCAGGCCAACGGTGCCTGCTGCATTATACTGTTGAGCTAAGTCTTAATTAATGAATGTATCGAAGTGATGAGATGAAAGGTGTCAAAACACTCGCACAGCATGCAGTTTCTAACATCATGCTGGGTGCATAAATGCTTTGGGGCCCAGCTATGTAAAGAACAGGCTAATTTTTTTTGCTGAAGCTTTTGACTGAGGAACTGAAGCTGCAGGTTTAATACAATATTAGGAAAAATTTCTAGACTCAAAAGCCTCTTGGCAGTGATGAATGCTTCAGCATTGTGTTCAGTCGTTGGAACCAAGTGGCAAGAAGACACCCACTCACTGCTTGTTTGTGCCATTTTCCCAGTTCACCTTACATTGCCTAGGAAAGTTGTTTGTTTAATAATAATAATAATAATAATAATAATAATAATAATACACCACTTTTCCCCCAGACGGTGACTCAAACATAGAACAATCAATCATTATAATACATTGATAGAATTAAAAATATATACATATATAAAATCTGTTTTAAAATATACCAGTAATTACAATAAACAAAAACAGCATGGCACCATCTCTTTAATTACAAGCAGTCAATTCCCAAATGCGTGTTGGAACCAATAAAGTTTTCACCTGCCGGCAGAAGGACAGCAAGGAGGGAGCCAGTCTAGCTTCTCTAAGGAGGGAGTTCTGAGGTTGGGGCAGCCACCAAGAAGGCCCTCTCCCACATCCCCCCAAGTGTGCCTGTGAGGGTGGCAGGACTAAGAGAAGGGCCTCCCCTGAACATCTCAAAAGATGCAAGTTCGTATGAGGGAATACAATCTTTCAGATCGCTTGGACCTAAGCCATATGTAGGGTTTTACTGGCCAAACTGCGAGAGGCAGTGAAGGATAGGCGTGCCCGGCGTGCTCTGGTCCATGGGGTCACGAAGAGTCGGACACGACTGAACGACTGAACAACAAAGGGTTTTACTGTATAGGTGATATCCAGCACTTTGAATTGTGCCTAGAAACAGAGCAGTCGCCAGTGGGGCTGCTCTAGCAATGGAGTCATATGCTCCATATATAACCAGCCCCAGCCAAAAATCTGACTGCAGCTTTTTGAGCCAGCTGATGTTTTGGGGCACTTTTCCAAGGCAGCCACGCACAGGGTCTGTTATCTATATCCTCCCTGTCTTTTTAGATCAGTACAGAGGATGTTGTGAGAAACTTAGATTCCAACACAATTAGCAAATGCTGAATGGGTACACAGAGCAAGTGTCTAAAAGGTGTGCCATTGAGAATGGTTGGAATCATTTTGTGTAAGTGTATTTGCATTTAAGAGGGACATGGGTGGCCAGTGTGGTGTAGTGGTTAAGAGTGGTAGACTCGTAATCTGGTGAACCGGGTTCGCGTCTCCGCTCCTCCACATACAGCTGCTGGGTGACCTTGGGCTAGTCACACTTCTCTGAAGTCTCTCAGCCCCACTCACCTCACAGAGTGTTTGTTGTGGGGGAGGAAGGGAAAGGAGAATGTTAGCCGCTTTAATAATATTTCTCTCCTGATGGGGAGAAATGCGGTCAAAAATTAGGATTGCAGAATCAAACTGGCAGGGAATTTTACGGTACTTCTGGGCTTACCTGTCAAGGAAAGGGAGCATAGTTCAGTAGGAATGTATCTTAATGGAGAACGGCCATTGCTCATTGGTGAAGCACCAGCATCTCAGGCATAAGCTGCCAGGTTCAATCCCTGGCATCTCCAGGTAGCGCTGGGAGAGTACTCTGGGAAGGTGCTGCCAGTCAGTGTAGACAGTACTGAACTAGAGAGACCAGAGACCATGCGGCAACTTCCTAAGTAGCCACTGAAATAATATTATGTGCCCTTTGTCCCGCTCTCATTCATTTCAGTGGGGCTCATGTGAGAGGTTTCTCATCGGCTGTGGCCCAAATCTTGAAGATTCCATTTTAACTTCTTGAAAGAGCTGGTGGCTCTTTATGAAAAGCATTCCCAGAGAATCGCGCTGTATGTGAAGGACCGTAACCACCAATAAACAGTTTTCGTTTCTGTAGGAAGTCTGGCCTGTGCAACACAGCCAAGATTTAATTTGTGAAATGAACCTTTAAATTCAATTGTGCCGCTTGATAGTGGCGACTCCATGTTGTAAAAGCCAAGGAGCACAGTTTAATGTCACTGATTTAGACTTATTTATATTGTTTGGTTTGCTGTATTGCTTTTGAGTTTCTACTCTCTGCAAATACCGTGAAATAAATGAGACAGAGGGATGCAGGAGTGTCACTTTTTTATTTTAAAGAATAACATCCTAAGTGCTACTTCCTAGAACAGCACTTAGAACTAATGAAGTGGGTGCTCTGGGATGCCTTTTAAACTATGGAAGAGCATCTCCTATTAAGTTTTTATATTGGCTTTTCGTAGAAAACCTCTTATCGAATGAGTGTCCTGCTGGGGGAGAACATAGCAGAAGTGCCATTTGTATTGTGACTGTGGCGGAGTTTGCTCCTTGCATGCAGAAAAAACAATATGTATCTGCCTCACTGTTTGAATACATGAGATTCAAACCCTGCAGCATTCTTGACTTTCATGTGCAGTTTGATCTCTTGCCTCTCTGCCCCCATCCCAAAACATAGGCCTCTCCTCACTCTGCTTCCCAAGTAAGGGCTTTCATTCAGCCTCTGTTTACAACCTTGACTTCTCCTCTTTACCCATCTCTTTTGAGCTATCACCCACCCCAGTTAATTTGCTTCCCCTGTACTTTGCAGTAGTGGCAGATAGGTCTCTTCTCCCTTCCTTTCCTACAGCAGCAGCCAGCCTACATGCCCTGGGAAATACAGTCATGTAACTGGGAAATACAGTCACGACGGCTGCTCACATGCCAAGGATGAAGGCTGGATCTATCTGCTGTTGCCACAAACACCATTGTGGGGGGTGGGTTTTTAAAAGGCTCAGAAATAACCCAACTATTTTCTCCATTTTGAGTCAGAGAGCTCTCTTAGCTGCAAGCCAAATGGCTCCGTTTGCCCGTCAATGCTCTTTAGTGTGTGAATGTGGTTGCACACTTCAAACACATATACTGGATGGGGATGATAATGCTGAGTCAAATAACCTTGGACGCCCCTCAAAATTCTGGTGGTAGGAGCAGCAGCAACAATATCAAATAATAATAAGTATACTACTACTACTACTACTACTACTACTAATAATAATAATAATAATAACAACTGTTTTAGCTGTCTCCCCCCTTCCTCCCCTTCTTATTCTCTTTCCTAGTTAGTTGACAATTCTAGTATGACCCACTGGCCAATTTAAACTTGATAGTGCACCCTACATTGCAGTGCAGCAGCCCTGGCTGCTGTTAGCAATGATATAGCATTGTTGGGTAATGAGGCCAAGCTCTGGCCTGGGTTCCTGGGAAATCTTTAGTATCCTTGCAGTGCTGAAATTGTGGATAAAACGGGGAGAATGCTCTGTCAATATCATTAGTGTGATTATGAAAAGCCACTTTAAAGCCCTCTGGAAATAACACTCAAGTGCTGTGAGAGGGGAGGAAAAAATCCAAAGAACTGCCAGGTCCAGTTTTCCCCTAATAGGTCTCCAGAGCTCCAGGTAAAACTCGCTCTTCTGCCAGGTTTCATTTTGATGAAAGTGACTGGCAGCATTTTCTGAGATCCCTGGTCTAGTTAGGGCCCGAGCAACGAAGAGATCACAGCGCAGAAGATCAAAACACCCCGGTGCACAATGGAAAAGTTTTGAAATTCACCCCACTTTTGTAAGGTTTACAGAGGGAGGGGATAGCAGAAGTTTTCCTGCTTGCACTTCACCTCCGCGAAAAGGCCAGCTTCAGCCTAGAAGCAACTTTCCCTCTTTTTATTTATCATGCACTGCCGTTAAGCTTCACAATTGCAGCCCCAGACCCCTCCCCCGGCCACGTTTATCTTTAACAAAAGAAGCATGGCTGTATTGAATGAAAAGTTGTCTTTGGAAGAAATTCATTTAAAAGACTGTGCTAAGGGCCTTTCCAGACAACAGTAGAGGAAAGGAAATAATTATTTCCTTGAAAGCTGCATCAGGTTCTGTCCTCCCTTGTGCAGGCATGGTCAGAAGCTGTGCAAGGACCGGAGAGCACACCCCCCCCCTCGGCTTTTATTCTTTATTTTTTAATCCTTGTCATATACACTGTGGGCTCCTTATTTATAAATAAAAATAGGCAACCTCTCTTTTCATTCTTTTAGCTTTCTACCTTCTGTCCAACTCCCTTTATTCTACAGATTTCAATTTTCTTGTTAAACCTCACCTCCAAGTTCTTTGCCATATCAACCCATTTGGGGGGCCCCAAATACCTGAATGAGCATATCTCCCTTATTTGCCTGCCCAAGCTCTTGAGGTTACCATTCCATGATTAGAAGAGGCTTGTGTAGCCCTTTTTCATGGTGGCATCCACTGTGGAATGCCTTCCCCTAACAAGTCTGTTGGGTGTAGACAGTTGTCACGTTGGCACCAAGCGAAGATACAGCTTTTAGGTGGCTTTTTATGTTTTCAGTAACTTTTAACATTCTCCTTGATTTAGCTTTTTTTTCAAAAAAATCTTTGTTTTTTGTTTTATTAATGACAGTCCTGTTCTGGGCACCCCAATTTAAGAAGGATGTTGACAAGCTGGAATGTGCTTATCAGAAGGCAACTGAGATTATCAGGGATCTGAAAATGAGTATGTTTAGCTTGGTAAAGAAGAGATTGGGGGTAGGCATGATATCTGTCTTCAAATATCTGAAAGGCTGTCACATGGAAAATGGAACAATTTTGCTTTCTCCTGCTCTGGGAACCAATGGATTCAAGTTGTAATAAAGGAGATTCCAATTAAACATCAGGAAGAACCTTCTTCCTGATGTTTAATTGGAATCTCCTTTATTACAAGGAGAATATTATTATTCTTCCTGGGACCAATTCGGATGGTCCGCCCCCGCCACTTAATGGATCCAAATGGTTTCCAGAGAGTGGTAGGGGATACTTTATCCCATGTTGATGGCCTTTCAGCCGATTCCCTGGTGGCCCGCTGGAATGTGGAGCTAACCAGGGCTATTGACTGTTTGGCTCCGAAGCGCCCTCTCCGGTTGCATGGAGCCCGGACAGCCCCGTGGTTTTCCCCGGAGCTGAGGGCGATGAAACAATCGTTGAGACGGCTAGAGCGCCGGTGGCAGAAAACCCATTCTGAATCCGACCGAACACAGGTTAGAGCTCAACGTCGAGCCTACCAAGTGGCGATAGCGACGGCGAAGAAGACTTTCTTCACCGCCTCTATTGCATCTGCGGAAAATAGCAGCAGGAGACTCTTTCAGGTGGTTCGGAATCTATCGGAGCCACCTTCGTCATCGGGGCCTGGTAGGGACCCCAAGATCTCCTGCAATGCGTTTGCAAAGTTTTTTGCAGATAAAATCGCTCAGATTCGGAAAGAGATAGACTCCACCGTGGGAGCAGGGCCAGGGCGGGAGAGTGCCAGAGTCCTGTCTAGTCCAGTTGCGTGGGATCAATTTCAGTCTGTTACCTCCGAGGATGTGGACAGGCTGCTTGGACGAGTGAAACCAACCACCTGTCTCCTTGATCCTTGCCCATCCTGGCTTATAAAAGCTAGCCGGGAGGGGCTGGGCGATGGGCTGCGCGGGGTGGTGAATGCTTCCCTCTGTGAGGGAGCCTTCCCAGCCCCGCTGAAAGAGGCGGTCATTAAACCGCTTCTTAAAAAAACATCTTTAGACCCGGCCAATATGGCCAACTATCGCCCAGTCTCAAATCTACCATTCTTGGGCAAGGTGATTGAGAGGGTGGTTGCTGAACAACTCCAGGCACGCCTGGAAGAAGCGGACCATTTGGATCCCTTCCAATCGGGATTCAGGCCTCACCATGGGACTGAAACCGCCTTGGTCGCGCTGGTCGATGATCTCCGGCGGGCTAGGGACAAAGGTGAGAGCTGTTTCCTAGTTCTGCTGGATCTCTCAGCGGCCTTTGACACCATCGACCATAACATCCTTCTAGACCGGCTAGAGGGGTTGGGAGCTGGAGGCACTGTTATACAGTGGTTCCGCTCCTTCCTCCTGGGCCGTGTTCAGAAAGTGGTGGTGGGGGATGAGTGTTCAGACCCCTGGGCTCTCACTTGTGGGGTGCCTCAGGGTTCTGTCCTCTCCCCCATGCTTTTTAATATCTATATGAAGCCGCTGGGAGAGATCATCAGGGGGTTTGGGCTGGGTGTTCATCAGTATGCGGATGATACCCAGCTCTACCTCTCTTTCAAATCAGAACCAGTGAAGGCCGTGAAGGTCCTGTGTGAGTGCCTGGAGGCGGTTGGAGGATGGATGGCGGCTAACAGATTGAGGTTGAATCCTGACAAGACAGAAGTACTGTTCTTGGGGGACAGGAGGAGGGCAGGTGTGGAGGATTCCCTGGTCCTGAATGGGGTAACTGTGCCCCTGAAGGACCAGGTGCGCAGCCTGGGAGTCATTTTGGACTCACAGCTGTCCATGGAAGCGCAGGTTAATTCTGTATCCAGGGCAGCTGTCTACCAGCTCCACCTGGTACGCAGGCTGAGACCCTACCTGCCCGCGGACTGTCTCACCAAAGTGGTGCATGCTCTGGTTATCTCCCGCTTGGACTACTGCAATGCGCTCTATGTGGGGCTGCCTTTGAAGGTGACCCGGAAACTGCAATTAATCCAAAATGCGGCAGCTAGACTGGTGACTGGGAGTGGCCGCCGAGACCACATAACACCGGTCCTGAGAGATCTGCATTGGCTCCCAGTACGTTTCCGAGCACAATTCAAAGTGTTGGTGCTGACCTTTAAAGCCCTAAACGGCCTCGGTCCTGTATACCTGAAGGAGCGTCTCCACCCCCATCATTCAGCCCGGACACTGAGATCCAGCGCCGAGGGCCTTCTGTCTGTTCCCTCACTGCGAGAAGCAAAACTACAGGGAACCAGGCAGAGGGCCTTCTCGGTAGTGGCGCCCGCCCTGTGTAACGCCCTCCCATCACAGGTCAGGGAAATAAACAACTACCTGACATTCAGAAAAAACCTGAAGGCAGCCCTTTTTAGGGAAGTTTTTAATGTTTGATATTGTTGTATTTGGTTTCTGTTGGAAGCCGCCCAGAGTGGCTGGGGAAATCCAGCCAGATGGGCGGGGTACAAATAATAAATATTATTATTATTATTATTATTCTGGTGGTAAGAGCTGTTTGACAGTGTATCAAACTCCCACAAGAGGTGGTGGACTCTCCTAAAACTCCCCCCCCCCGCCGCCGCCGCCCTTGGATCGGTGCTGGGAACCATGTGGACCTCTGCCAGTTGTAGCATCTGTAGTGTGCTGTGCTAGATGCTGTGTAATTTTAAATTGTATTTTTGTTGGTTCTTTTACTTCTAATATTGTATTTTATTGCATTGCAATCTGAATTCAATAGAAATCTAAGCAGAACACAATAAAATACAATATGAGAAATAAAAGAAGCAATAAAAATACAATTAAAAATCAATACGAATACTGTATTTAATTCAGACACATCATGGACCACCTGAAAGGCACATACCACAGTCTGAGAACCTATTTTAATTTTTATTGTCAGCTTCCTCTTTTTTATTGGGTTGGCATCTAAATGCCATAAATAAATAAGGAAATGTCTGAATTTGAATGTTCCTACTTCTTCCACCCCACTTTCCCCTATCTGGGCCACAACTATTCTAACACATACAAATGTGATATTAGGTCCAGACTCCCCCCCCCCAAGCTGCAGCACTGAAGCCTTTTAAGAAATAATTGTGAAAGTCCATCCATCACACCCTTCTGTCCCCCACCCTTCCATCTTTGAAACCAGGAGAGCAAGGACTTGACAGTACAGATATGTACAGAGCCTAATAGGCACGAATCCTGCTCCAGCTGGAGCTGGCATGAGATAGTGAGCCCTGCATAAGGGCATGTCAGTGTCACCTGAGGACATTTGCGACGGCTTTCCCTGTGTTTCGTGGCAAGTCCCAGCAGCTCAATGCCAACAAAAGTCAAGCTGTCAGAACTGTTTGGGATTGTCACTTCAGAGACCTTCATCGGGGCACCCTTGTGGAATGGCCCTCTTTGTTGAGTTGAAGTAACTGGGACAATCAACCTTAATGCCTAGGCGACTGCAGCTGGGTGTCTGTGGCTCTGAAGTTTTGTGTTTTCCTTTCTTAGATACCATGTTTTGGTGTCACTCGTCTGAAACAAAAGAAGGACACAAGGAGCTGTGCTTCTGCAGTTTCATTTGGTTAGAAATCCTCAGAACTGTTGGATGTACCTCTGCTGAGTACGGCTTGTTAGTGTGATTCATTCATCACCCTCATTATCGGGATTTCTTGTTTGCAAGCTGGTGTCAGAACCAGAAAGGCAGAGGGCAAGCCACTGCCAACCAAATCTTTGCTCCTCTTCTGTAGCCATTATCTTGGTTACTTTCCTGTGTATAGTTTAGTTCTATTCAGAAACAGTTGAGCCACTAAGATGAATCTAGCTAAGGGAAAAGAGAGAAAGAAGTGCACACAAATAACTTTGAGCCTGACCTTGGACTGATTTCCTCCCCAGATTGGGGGCTTTAACTTTTAAAAATATCCTTATCATAACCCAAAGTGGTGATGGGACATCCTCGCTTTCTATGAGAATCCTCTGCACACAAGCCTGGCATGTCACAGGGCATTAGCTGTTCAAATTCTGTAGTTCAGCCTGGCAGGTCCTCTCCCTTTGGCAAGCTCCGTAGTGATCCCTCCTGCAAAATAAGGCATTGGAGGGGAAGGGACATCGTGAGCTTCTGTGGTTAGAGGGCCTGTCGCTTGAGCAGCATGCTGGGATGGTCATTGGCCCAGAGGGGCTTCGCACTGAGTCTTTGGAAAGCCTTTACATGGTGACACTTTGGGTCTGCCAAGAAGTCCATGTTGTTCAGAGACGAATGGAGTGCAGCCCTTTGAGGCACGAATGTGGTCAGTTCATGTGGCAATGTATGGCAGGAGGAGAGAGAGAGGCCTCTGCACCCTCCTCAGGCCACTTGGAAAGCGCAGCTGCTGTATGTGCTGGGAAGACCATCAGTTTGAGGCACTGCTGCCTCTGAGGCCTTTATAGTAACTTCATTTCAAGTTATGCTTCCCACTCTCCAGTTGAGTGCTTGTCAAATATAAAGCAGTACATTGAATTTGGAGTTGATCGCCACTGCTTATGATGTTGCTGTCCACTTGTGTCTCTCTCCACACCAGTCTCTGTATCTTGCTTGCTGTTTCCCCACATGTCTGAAAGAATTCGCTCAACCCTTAAAATAATAAAAATAAAAAGAATGAGAAAGTAAAAGTCTGCAAAACTGGTGAAAGAATGGAACTCTTCTTTATGCATGTCCTTCCACAGGAACTGAGCTTCGTGCTTTCAGTACCACAGGCTCAGTTTTGCATGGATTCTGCATTTACATGATCTGCATCCAAAGCGTGGGTAGCTTATATGGGTAACTTATATTCAGTTACCTATCTATATGAGTTCATTAGACATTCAAATATAAAGTAACAGCCTTGTAGTTCTTGTTTCCTTGGCTCCTGTTGGGCTGGACTGGGGTTTCTCATTACACTAACTTGAAGGCTGGCATGGAGTGACTTCTGGTTGGTTTGGCTTCCATCTCTGAAATAAACATTCTTCTGAAAGTTGTGCACTCTTTGGGTACCTCTGTCATTCTTTCTACAGTCGCCATCTTTTGCACCAGTGGCCCTGTTCCAGCATGCCTCCTTGTTGGTCAGCTGACAGTTGGATCCAAAGTATAGCTTCTGGTCACAGTGGTGCACCAAGAGCTTTGTGGGACCTCTGTGGGTTGGGGTTGCCTTCCCTTTTAGAACCTTAGAAGTAGACAGTTGCTCATTTCACTTCTGAAATGGTGAGTATTGATATTACATGCCCCAAGATTTGTTTGACATTTGTCAATATGAGGCTTTCCATATTGCCCTCAGGATGTGTCTGTCACAAAGCAGTGAATATGATGTTCCTTCTGCAAAGGTCAAAAAACAACATTGTTCTTTGACATTTATGGCGCCTTCAGATTCACGTTCAGATAGCTGAAGAAGAAGAAGAGTTTGGATTTGAGTGACAACCCTCTAACTGCCAGGAGCTGGATGGTGGCAGGTGGCTGAGTCGTACCATGATCAACCTATTCTTGCATGCACACTCTGAAGTTTCTGGTGTTGGCTGCTGCTACTTGCAGTACTTCCACCTACTTAAACTGGAATAGGCAAGGCATGAAAAGTGAGGATTTTTCAATGCTGCATCTGAACTTCTTGGGAGCTACATGTGCTGTGAGGATGGCAGCACCGTTGAGATAATGCCTGACCTTCTGGCATGGACCCTTGACTAGCTGGCTTGCCATTAATTGTCTCTCCAAAGCTGATATCACAGGGGCTGTTCAATAGACTTATTAGTGGGAACTTTATTTTCCTCCTCATTATGTTCGTAATTCTGGAATGGCGTTGTATATCAAATGTAGAGGAAATCCAGGGAATAGCAATGTTCTTGGTGAGAATCCACGTGCCAGGAGGTATTGGCATTAATATACACAGTACCTTCTGAATTGCATACAAAGCAGAGTGTGATCTGACACACTTCTGAATAAAACAAATGTTGGAAAGGACACGACCCAATTATCTTCCTTTTCTCTTGGCATGGGTAGCCTTTGGGCCCTTGTGACTTGATTTTTTAAAATAAAAAGCATCCAATATTGCCATTCATCTCAGGAATTTCCATAGTTTCAACAGTCAGAGGAAGAGGCTAGGAAATGTACCTGTGGCTCATAATTATCTGATGATATGCAAATAGCATCTCCCAGGTAGAAAGTCAAATATTCACTCAGGAACCTTGACTGATATTGATAAATCTTAACAAAACTTTGGTTAACCTAAGACTGTTCTGGTCCCTAGATAGGTAGTAATAACTTGTGAAACATTAGTAGATATTTAGCTTTGACTTCAAACTTATTAATCCCAGTCCCTCACTCACTCATGTTCTTTCTTCCTGCTGCATAAAGTTGATGCCTTTTAGTTCAAGGGCAAAAATGGAAGAGGAAAAAGTTTGTGATGAGCTTGTCTGTATTGAATTACAAAGGATAGACTTGAAATGTTAATTACATGCAAAGAAGAATTGAAAATGAAGTGGTAGGATTTGGAAAACAGGTTTCAGGGGAGCTAATATTTTCTCTCCCACCCTCCTTAAACAGATATGAGAAAATAAAATTTCATTGTCAAGTGTTGAAACTGAATGCGTATCGGCCTATCTTGAAAGTGCAAGACAGATTTTCACAACAGATTTTTAAAAAGCAAATGCACAGTGTTACAGAATTAGTAGAACCACTATTCTTCCACTTATTTTTATTGCAATCGTGAGAAGTGAACTCAATTAGGTTTGCAAGTATCCTGAAGTTTTTTGAGGGTTCAGCAAGTTTCCAAGGAGTGGGAAGCTCTGTACAAAGCGGACATTATTTAGTGGGTAAGATGAAGGACAGTCATCTGGGTGGCTGTCCTCAGTTCAAATGTCTCATTGGGCATGAATTCATCAGGCAGCATTCATTCCCTCTCTCCCTCTCCCTCTCCCTCTCTCTCCTGCCCCCGCCCTTATAATATGGTGATAAGTCTAGCCAGCTGTGCAGCAGTGTTGTGATTATTGAGGGAGTCTGCATGAAGCACCTTGAAAATGTAATTGTTAGTGGTTGTGATTTTTTTATTTTTATTTTTGGGCAGAAAGGGGGTATCGCTTAATATATAAACATTACATTTGGAGAAAATTTCCTAGGAGCATTGTCCTAATGTTTTTTTCTCAATGTGCTACATGTATGCTATTGATAATAGGGTGCTTGTGTCTGCACTTTAAATTCATAATGGGGACATTGAGAAGATGATGGTTTCTTAAATCCGGGCAGACCTTTTAGAGATTGATCACTTATAAATACTTCAAACCACTTTGAATTGTGCTTGGAAGAGAGAAGAAACACAGTGCAGATGTTGTTGAAGGACTGGTTTAATCCAGGCCTTTACAAGTTGTGATCCCGCCACCATGTATGGATCCCACCAAGGACTTGATCTAACATCTTTCTTTGCCACCTGTCCTCTCTGGATAATTAAGGAGGGCTGTTTAAAATAGTGACACTTCTGTCTTCTTGGAAGGAGGCCAAGCCGTAACGTAATGTAGAAGCCATGCAATTGTTCATGTTGTGATTAGAATCTCATAGTTACACAAGCACTATAGTGCTTCATAGGCTACCCGAAGTTATCGTAAATCTGGGTGCAACTTGAATGCTGGTCATCATGAGCTTTGAAGTGTGTTCACAAAAGTAATCGAGAGAGGCCAGTTTGGTTCCCCGCAAAGCAAAGAAGTACCGGTATATCTGCTTGAAAGGGGTCAGATAAGCTTCAAGGTGTCACTAACTTCTGTGATTACTTTTGGAATTGCACCAGCACTTTCCCTCAGCTGTTTTCAAGGCTCCTACCTGCCATGTGCTAAGTGTCAGACAGAATTAAAAGCACTCCAGTGTTAAATTATTTGCTCTCATATGGTTAAGACACACTGAATGTCTCTTGACATATGATTTATTCTGTGCATGTGTGTTTTGGGGATGGGGGGGGGGAATTGGCAACACACAGTTTGTTATGACATTTAAAAGCCTATATTTAGTGATGTGAGCATTATAAAGTCCAGACAGCACAACTATGGAACTCTTCGCCCCTAAAAGGTTTGCCAGATTTCTGTCACTATGTACAGATCCCACCAAAATACTTTGATCAAAAGGAATCTGATCTGTTATGAGCTAGAGCCAACACCTGTGGGACTGTGTGTGCGCGCGCATGCATGCATGCACGCACTGAGATAATAATAATAATAATAATAATAATAATAATAATAATAATAATAATAATAATTTATTTATACCCCGCCCATCTGGCCGGGTCTCCCCAGCCACTCTGGGCGGCCTCCAACAAATATCAAAATACAATACAGAGTCACAAATTAAAAACTTCCCTAAACAGGTGTTTTCTGAATGTCAGGTAGTTGTTTATTCCCTTGACTTCTGACGGGAGGGCGTTCCACAGGGCGGGCGCCACTACCGAGAATGAGATGAGCATGCAGTTTCACCTTTCTTCTCCCACCCCCAGGTTGCTCAGAGTTTTCCATAGTTGTGAGCAGAATCTAGAAACTAGGTTAGATTAGGTATCATGGGTCTGGATAGATGTGCCAATGTGCACAAAAGTAGAAATGATCAGAATATAATGGTATATTAGATTCCAAGCTGCATGGCACACTAGAGGAATAAATATCACACCCAGACCTGGCTTGAATTTTGTCAGACATTGGCCAGAGATTCCACAGGCAAAAATCAAGGCGATGCTGAAACAAAACTGCTTTGTGAATAAGAGTGAATGCCCTTCCTTTCTCTTGTGCATGCTTGCATGCTTCCCATAGGCATTTGGTTGGCCACTGTGGGAACAGGATGCTGGACGAGGTGGTCCATTGGCCCGATCCAGCAAACTCTTCAATGTTCTTAAGGATTCATTGGGCAAGGCAGTCATGCTGGCAGGGGCACATGGGAGCTGTAGTCTAAAATGTCTGGAGGAAATCAGTCTGGCAAAGACTGGGGAAGGGATATGATTTTTGAGTGTGTGTGTGTGTGTGTGTGTGTGTGTGTGTGTGTGTGACAATAAATGGTGATGGTGATGAGTGTCACTGTTTCCTTCTTTCTCCCAGCAATGCCTCAAGCTCTGTAAACAATACTCATTTAAAGTCACATACAGCAAGTAATGATCTAAATTAACATTTTTAGAAATGGCACCTGCCAGGAATGATCAAAGTGAGGGTGTTGCGTGGATAGGAGGTTACATCAGCAGGCTAGGACACAAGAGGAGTGGTGGTGAGACAGGCACACGTGCAAGGCATGTGCTCCCACGGAGTCTCCTCTTGAATCCCAGCTGCCTTGTTTGATCACATCTCTATTAGGATGAATGCCTCCCCCCACCCAACACACACACACACACACACACACAGTCTTTTATAGAGTTCCTAATAACAGCATTTTCCAAAGTCAAAGAAAGAACTGCAGCCTCTGAACACAACTCATTTTGAGGAAGACATTTAGCACTTTGAAGCTATTTATTTACTCAGCACTATAAAATGTAATGCAATAAATAATGGGTCCCACAGGGGTGTGCAGGGGGTAAAGCCAGTGATCATCTCCTCTGCAGGCAGACAAGCACAGCTCAAGCAGAGAAATAATGATCCAGATCCACAATGCTCTGCTTCCTAGGATACCATTTATATACCTGGCTGTTGATGTAAATGCAGTACTAAAACTGGGGGGTCTGGATATGAAGACGTGGAGATGGGGGGTGCACAGTGCGTCAGGGAAATTGGTGGATTTTACACAAGGGATCGAAGTCACGTGCTTACCTCTCCAAATAACAGCCATCTCACACCCATTTGGCATGTTGTCTCTCTGCACAGTACTGACAAAATGTATGGAAGGTTGTGTGCATGAAAAGCAAGGTTGGCCCAAGTTATTTTGGGCTTTGATGTGCAAAATCTATATGGCCTCCCAGCCCCTTTTGCTAATTAACAGGGGCCACATTCCAATGGCAAGTCTTCCCATGCAGGTCTCACTGAACCTGAAGAAGTGTGCATGCACACAAAAGCTCATACCAAGAACAAACTCAGTTGGTCTCTAAGGTGCTACTGGAAGGAATTTTTCATTTTATTTTGTTTTCACTGAGCCTGGACAGCTTTGTTCTGATGCCGTTCCTATTTGTTTCAGTAAGGCTTGCTAAGAAAGCGTCACTGTAGATGGTTCCCTACAGGATCAGCTCTGCGTGGTTTCCTTTTCTGCTGTCCTTAGTTGTGCCCCAAATCTGATGCCTTAAATTTTTGCTTTACATTGCCCTGTGGTGCAGCCATGTCTTGAACAGGGAAGGAAAAATCGGGTAAGAGTGGTTGGTTTAGCTAGGGTTTGTTTAACAGGCACATTTCTATTAAATGTATTGAGTGGTGGGAAATTCTGGGGAGCATCAGCTTTATTTTAACACTTTCATTCGGTGCACTGATGTTCCCTCTCTTTTGCTTTGTCGTTGGGGTCCCACAACACATCTATCTAACAATTTCAGACAGTAGACATAAACCTATCAACATTCCCAAATCTTTTGAGTGGTAATACCTAATTCACAGCCTTTCTGTCCAATTTTTTACAGCTCTACCTTAGCATAATTTTTCAACATGCATCATTTTTGTAGCCATCTCCAGTTACCTTTCATCTGCTGCTTATTTGTCTACTCTCTACAGTGGCCTTCTGAATGCTTCCTATAAGCTTATAAGCAGGGCAAGATAAATCTGACAGAAAAGAAACTCATTTTTGTTGTGGACTCCAGTCTTGAAAAATATCCTACGTTTGTTCTTAAACATTTACAGTAACTGTAATAATAATAATAATAATAATAATAATAATAATAATATCACACAAGAACTTTTTTGGGGGGTGAGGGGACCCCCCTCTACCTTCTGTGTTTTCCACCTTACGTCTCTAGAATCCGGTTGTAATGGGGGAAGTTAAAGGTCATCACACAACTAAGGAAAAGCAATTTGCCTGGAATGTCTTGAGGTCAGTCTCTCTTCACTAATGTGACTTGTTCTTCGTGAATGTTGCTTATGGGCTTTGAAAACGAGGAAAGCTTTTTCTGAGTAGTACAGTTGAGTCATTTTTGGTATGAAATCTCTGAACATAACTTTCCGTAAGTGGCCGTCCTGGAGAATAATGAGAGAAATTTGAGCGCTGGTGGATGGGGAGTTAAAGAACTTTGTTCCTATAACCACTGCCTGAAAACTTTGTTGATGGCAGCAATACATCTGCAGCTGGAAAAGGAGTAATGAAGACGAGAATCACTGGGTCATAAGTTCCATACTTTGTCTCCCTTCAGTGTCCAGTTCTGCATCACAGAGAAGGTTTATGAGCAGGACTTGATGGGGAATATCTTTTCCCTTTTCTTGGTCCTCAAAATCTAGCATACAGTGCCTGAGCATGAGGAATGGACTTATGGCTGTTGCTACTAGTATCTTCTAGGCATATCCTTTGAACGTCACTTATGCTAGTGGCTCCCAAAACATACCGTGGCACGAAATCCTGTTGCCTGACTGTGCACGGCATTTTTCTGTGGCAGCCATTGTGGTGCCCTCCTGAAGTTTTGGATAACAATGCCTATCAACCACTGGCAGCATGTCCAATGGTAGAGGATGATGGGAGTTTTAGTCCAAGACTAAATGCATGCATGTCTACTAACAGAAGTTCTTGGGCTGACTTACAGTATATTTAAAATACAATAAAATAAACAGTGATCAGTAGTCACTGCAGCAGGGTAAAGGTGTATGTATATAACCCCTCCCCCTGCCTCCCCACATTCTCTGATTTGCCAACAGATGCCATTCTGTTGCTGAATCTCCTGGCTGTTGAAGCTGTTGGATGTTAGTCCCCCAAAGGCCGGGATATCCTCACTGGATGGCTGCTGATGTCTCCCACAACTCTGGTGGCAGATACAGGAGGTGCCAGGTGGAGCAAAGCAGTGGCGTTGTTGTTCTTCAGTCGTTCAGTCGTGTCCGACTCTTCGTGACCCCATGGACCAGAGCACGCCAGGCACGCCTATCCTTCACTGCCTCTCGCAGTTTGGCCAAACTCATGTTAATAGCTTCGAGAACACTATCCAACCACCTCGTCCTCTGTCGTCCCCTTCTCCTTGTGCCCTCCATCTTTCCCAACATCAGGGTCTTTTCTAGGGATTCTTCTCTTCTCATGAGGTGGCCAAAGTACTGGAGCCTCAACTTCAGGATCTGTCCTTCTAGTGAGTACTCAGGGCTGATTTCTTTGAGAATGGATAGGTTTGATCTTCTTGCAGTCCATGGGACTCTCAAGAGTCTCCTCCAGCACCATAATTCAAAAGCATCAATTCTACGGCGATCAGCCTTCTTGATGGTCCAGCTCTCACTTCCGTACATTACTACTGGGAAAACCATAGCTTTAACTATACGGACCTTGGTCGGCAAGGTGATGTCTTTGCTTTTTAAGATGCTGTCTAGGTTTGTCATTGCTTTTCTCCCAAGAAGCAGGCGTCTTCTAATTTCGTGACTGCTGTCACCATCTGCAGTGATCATGGAACCCAAGAAAGTGAAATCTCTCACTGCCTCCATTTCTTCCCCTTCTATTTGCCAGGAGGTGATGGGACCAGTGGCCATGATCTAAGTTTTTTGGATGTTGAGCTTCAGACCATATTTTGTGCTCTCTTCTTTCACCCTCATTAAAAGGTTCTTCAATTCTTCCTCACTTTCTGCCATCAAGGTAGTATCATCAGCATATCTGAGGTTGTTGATATTTTTTCCGGCAATCTTAATTCCGGTTGGGGATTCATCCAGTCCAGCCTTTCGCATGATGAATTCTGCATATAAGTTAAATAAGCAGGGAGACAATATACAGCCTTGTCGTACTCCTTTCCCAATTTTGAACCAATCATTTGTTCCATATCCAGTTCTAACTGTAGCTTCTTGTCCCACATAGAGATTTCTCAGGAGACAAATGAGGTGATCCGGCACTCCCATTTCTTTAAGAACTTGCCATAGTTTGCTGTGGTCGACACAGTCAAATGCTTTTGCATAATCAATGAAGCAGAAGTAGATGTTTTTCTGGAACTCTCTGGCTTTCTCCAGAGAGCAGTGGCATAGGGAGCTGCTTTACCGCCCGGAGCGGCAAACGCGGGGGCACCCCCCGGGGTGGGGTGCCACTCCCTGGCGCGCACGCACACCCTGATGTCATGATGCATGCGCAGCATCCAGGGTGGAGTGTGCATATGCGGACATAGCGGGTGCAGCGGCGGCAACTTTTAAGGCTGCAGCACGCGAGCAGCAGCACAGACAGGCATCTGTGCTGTTGCTCACGTGCTGCAGCCTTAAAAGTTGCCTCCGCCGCACGGAAGGGGTGGTGGCCTAGGAGTGGGGGTGTGTGTCACCGAGTGTCACCCTCCCCCAGGCTGGCACCCGGGTCGCTCCGCCCCCATCGCCCCCCCCTTGGTACGCCACTGGAGCAAAGTTCTCACATGTCTTCTTCCCAGTTCTCAGGAGTTCCAGCTGCCCTGTGGGGACTAGACAGCTGAGAGGATGTGTGTGTATCTTTTCCCAGGCCATCCAGCGAGCTGCAAAACCAAATAAGAATATGTCTCCTCCTTTCCCTGCTGTAGCAATAGTAACTCTGACCTGTTGTTTACACTGCCTAAGCTGTCTGTCCTGTGTCTTCCTTTTATTTTGCATTACTGCCTTGTTTTGTGGACACCAACAATCATCAAATCAATATTTTACTCTGTAGGTTTTGCAAATAAATACCTGACATTTGGATACCTTCTGTATTATTTCCCATCTCCCCCGTTTTCTAGATGATACCCCACTGATTGTTTTATTTGTGTTGAACCATTGTTGGTACCCATCAAAATGTGTATGCCGATACACATCCTATTATCCCAATCTCCTCAACACACTCAAGATTGATGCCTATTCAATAAGCTTGCCCAGCTTAGATAAAGGAGTTTTGTGATATATTTTGAGATCAAGCCGCCCAAAAGTTCTGTTATAGGTCTTGGTTTTCTATATAGTTGGTGATTGAAAACATCTGTGCGGTTACCAATTCCCAGGCAATCTGAACCAATGCCTAGACCAATTTGCCATGTACAACCTGTGATTTACACTTTGAGGGTGTATGAAGTGCTGGTCGGTGTGTGGTTTTTGATGGCTGTCTCTCGGTAAAGCTTATCAGATGGAAAATTTACCGATAGTTCTCCAATGCCAAACTGGGGGAGCAGTGGTTGGGTGAAGGGGAAGTGGTTGTTTTTTCAAGGAAAAAGTGGGTCAATTGAAGAGGGGTTCGAAGTATGTAAGAGTGGTGACATCATGCAGGTGATCCAAGAGACAGTCTAGGTTGAAGGTGCAACCTGAAAATGGAGTGACCATCAAGAACACCTCTCCATATGCCTTGGTTTTTCTATTTTATCAGAGATTAATTACCCTTTTATATGTCTTTTATAAACCGTTGTACTCTTGATCAGGGGTGTGAAACCTCAGTGGCTTTTTTCTCACCCCTTTAATTTATGCTTGTTGGGATTCTGGCTCATCTGAGCTGTGAATTGGTCATTACTCCAGATTAATTAATGCTGAGTGCAAAGGCTTGACCATATGGATGTGGCACTAGGCAGCAAGATGAGACAGGTGAAGAGGAAATCATCTTTTCAAGGCTAGCTGAAAACTGCAGCAATCTGACAGCTGCACACCAGAAAAGCTATTTTGCTATGAAATGTAAGATTTGCAGCGAGGAGAAATAAATCAAGGCATCTTTTTGATGTCTACATTTCTTCTGAAACTCTTCAGTCTCTTGGCTCATTTTCTGCCAGCACTGTGACCCCCACCCCCTTGAAATTTCACCTGCATGCCCTCCAGTTCCATTTCTTCCCTTGTGGATTCTTCCTCTTCCAAACCACCTTCTCTTCCCTCCTCTGCTTTCTTAAGGGGGGGGGGGGCAGGCGCATGTTTATGCATATTTGGCCCATGCTACCTGACACCTTTTGTTTGTGGTAGCAGATGGAAGAGGCAGACCACCAGAGGTAATGAACACCTTGCAGCTTGTTTATTTTGTAGGAGCAATGTTATTTGAGAAGTAGACTTCAGAACCATACCATTGCAGGAACAAATCATCTGATGGAATTTCCTGTGTTTGCGTCTTTTAGTTGGAAACCGGCAAGAACTTACTTAAAGGAAGGAACTTTCCAGGGACGGTTTAACTATATGATGGAGCACTGGTTGACTTGGAGGACAAAAAAGAGGGAATGAGCTCTGGTGTTCTGACTTGGAGGCTCTGATAGTATTGTAAGCCAAGCATTATCGTGCTTTCTCAGCTGCTTTCTCCCACTGCTATTTCTAATCCAACAGCTGTTTTTCCTTAGGTTTGTTTATTTCATTTTAATATTTTTGCCATCTGTCAAACAAATCTCCAGTGGGGACCTGAAATGGTGGCTAACCATGTGATTTGTAGATTGTTCGGTAATGGTTATACATTAGCACCCACTGGCTCTTTAGTGCTTTGCCATTTCCATAAATCTCTGATGCTCTCAGGGGTGCTATGCATTGTGTTCTGGTCAATAGCACTGTGAGTATATTTCAGCTTCAAAATTACCCACGTTTCTGAGAGAAAAGGCCAGGTATACCCTGCCAGCTTTCACAGCTCCAATACATGAGTAACTGTCACCAGGCAGAGTTGAGTATGCCCGCAGGCCACTTTGTGCCACGTAGCTGCTGGTACCAAAGTGACTATGTTGGTCCGTTGCCAATCCAGCCCACAACTGACGCACAGAATTTTGCTTTGCATGGCGAGCAACCTGATCTGGTGACCCCTTTAGGGGAGTGCTATCATTACTATTGCAGATACCAACTAAATCCATGTGCCCATGCGCAGAGGATTTTGAGATAGAATTAAAATATTATAGGGGGCTTTTTGCACAATCTGTTTGCCTAACTTGTCTTTTTTCACCCCATTGCATCACAAGTAGGTCTGCTGCATTTACTAATGTTTTCTATTTCTGAAATGAAACTAACACTCTGGAGTTTGGTCAGTTGCTCCAAGCATCCCTAGATGTGTTGCACTTTCACAAAGGAAAAATAATGCAAGGCATTTAAAATACCCCCTAGTTCAGGGGTCAGCAAACTTTTTCAGCAGGGGGCCGGTCCACTGTCCCTCAGACCTTGTGGGGGCGGACGCGGACTATATTTTGAAAGAAATAGATGAATGAATTCCTATGCCCCACAAATAACCCAGAGATGCATTTTAAATAAAAGGACACATTCTACCCATGTAAAAACACGAGGCAGGCCCCACAAATAACCCAGAGATGCATTTTAAATAAAAGGACACATTCTACTCAGGTAAAAACACGCTGATTCCCGGACCGTCTGCGGGCTGGATTTAGAAGGTGCTTGGGCCGCATCCGGCCCACAGGCCTTGGTTTGGGGACCTCTGCTCTAGTTTCACCTATGTGAGCCATGAGGACCAAAAATATTGGAAGGATATCCAGACATGGCCTCTCCCCCGATCTCACAAGATACCTTGAGAACTTTGAAGATGACAAAGAACAGCAGATCGGATTTAGCAATAAAGTTTGTAAATAAGATTATTCAAGCGAAATCATACATATTATTGTATTAAGCCCAAGAACCACAAGTTAAGTAGCTTGTGGTAAGTTTTGTTATTTCCTTTTTAGTTTAATACTTAAATAATTGTTGTTTTTTGTTTAGTTTTTGTTCATCTGTATAAAAAAGAAAGAAAATTACTGCGAGCCAATCAAAATACAGCCCCTCTAGTTCTAACTCTATGATCCAAGAGGACCAGAAATGTTGGACAGATGACCAGACATGCATATTGTTCAGTATGGAGATGAGTTTAAAAGCTAATTTGCACCTCATTAGCAAAGTGTGAGTTGGTTGTGATTAAGTGGCAGTTATTCTCAAACAGCTTCATTCACACCATTTGAAAGTGGGTGGTGATCCCACAGTTCAGTGTCAGGATGATAGATTTGGTATAGATCTTCTGCTGGTGTGAATTGGGATAACTCTACTGATGCCAGTGGAGCAAACTTCCTTTTTTAAAACAAAAAAAACCCCAAAACCAAGGATCTGTGCCATTTATGTTGTTTCATCCCTTAGTGTATTACCTAGACCTCCTTGACTGCATGATTCGTTACATTTCAGCAAATGCAAATGGCACCACAAACAAATTGGGATCCCTAAGTTGTACCTGTTAGCTAAAAGTCTGTCTAATCTAAAAAAGAGCACCCTTGCAGGAATTGTGCCATTTAGTACTAGACCTCAGGAAAGCCCACGTCATGCTAGGTCCCTGCCATGGGTAATCCATTATGTGGGGAGAGGTGTGTATACCTAATGAGTTTATGTGTATGTTGCTCTAATCTATTTTATTTATGTGCATTTAATGTAATTGGAGAGGCTTCTACAAGAGGGAAATGGATCTTGAAAAGGGAGAGGGGGCACGCATGAAACAATAGCTCCCAGCATTTTTGCTCAGAGCCCCCGGTGGATTAGCGGTAGTCGTTTGCATTAGCAATGACAGTTCAGAGATGATTGCTCTTCCCTGGAGAGCGCCAGAGACCGAAATGGTGCTCCATTATGCTGCTCATTAGTATTCGGCACAGTAACTGTCACTGCAGGCTGCGGAGTCCAAAGAACAGAGTCGAGCAATGGCTTTTAAATGAATAAAGTTTTCATTTGAAGGGAGATGAAATTATTGACATGAAGATGGTGTTTGCTTTGTGCTGAAGCGATGAAATAAATCTTCATAACACAGGATTTTTTTTTATTGCTGGTCTTAACCCCTCCGTTGAAAAATGGTTGGGATCCCCTTATATCAGTCCTATTTAAATTTACGTAGTTTAAGGCAGACAGATGTTGGAACAGGACGTCACTTCATATGAGTTGTGAATAATAGGGGCCTCTTGGACAGTGATTTTTTTCTTAGGAAAAAATGGTGCTGATACCTTTACTCCTGGGGGGGGGGGAGGACCACCACCTTCTTTTGACTTCTTCCAGCCTGTCTCTCTCCAGCCCACCTTCCTTAAGAGTAAGGGAAGCACCTCCCTTCCCATGTTGCTGCCAGCCACACACACACACACACACACACACACACACAGTGACTTTCCTGGGGGTTTTTTTGTTTGCAGCAGGGCCCTTGCAGACCCGAAGCCTCCATTCCCAACTGCTCCCTGCCTCATCCCACAATCACCACCCCAGACTTCTTCACACTGGGATGGGCAGCAAGCGGGTCTCTCCTCTCCCCCCCCCCCGCTATGGGTAATGCAAATTTACTCCAGTGTGCCTCCTACACAACATTCCCAAGCCACGTTTAGATCCACTTAAGTGCCTCCAGGCTCCCTCCCTCCCTTGACATCTGCTCTGCCCTCCTCAGGAGAAAGCCACACTTGAAAGGCATCATCCTTGGCTTGGGTTTGATGAGTGGGTCCAGTTTCTTTATCTCCCTTTCCCACTCCTCTTTTTGGGTGCTCTTCATTCATTGTGTGTGTCACGTAAAAAAAGTGGGGGGGGGGAGGAGGAAAGAGATCCAAGCCAAGTCTCCTGCCCTGTCATTGCAGTGGCTGCTCTGCATTCTTGGAGTTCATGGGCCAGAGGCTTCTCCTCCAATCAGCTCCACATTGTGTGATAGAGAAGGAGCACCCTGTCCATGGTTCCGGTCACAACTCGTGATTCCTCCTCGCTTTATAATTGGGACTCCAATTCTCTCCCTCTTGTCCTTTCCCCACCCTCCTGGCTCCCTAACCGTCCCCTGTCCCAGCACCCATCCTGCCCTCCTTCCCAAATTGTATGCCTCCTGTCTGAAACTTCTCCAAACTTTCCCCAGCGTCACTGAGACAAACAGTTGTGTTTCTTATGGAAGTGGGAGGAGAAAGAGGAGTCACTTTCTCTTCCTTCTCTTTCTCTGTGTGACTGTCTGTTTGCTACTTCTCAATGAAACCTCTCCACCATCTCAATAAATCACTATATATATTTGGGAGAGAGGTGCCAGTACTGTGTTCTGTTGAGTACCATCAGAAAAAATCACAGCTCTTGCACATGAGAACCAGTGTTCTTTAGTGTGTTGGTCTTGTGGTTAAACGGATGGGACAATCTGATAAAGCTTTCTGCTTTATTCATGCCATGGGGCCAAAGTTGTAATTCTGGCCAGAGATATATGTGCAATGGAAACAAATAGCCAGGACAGATCATGTTCTCTTTCTTCCTTTGATGTGTGATGTGTTATTGTGACCCTTCACATGTTGCTGGACTCCAAGTCACATCAGTCCCAACTGACATTGCCAATGAATGGTCAAGTTGTAGTCCAACACAATCTGGAGGGCCACAGCTTGCTCACTCCTGTGTTAGATTGGAAGCCTAGAGGTAACACAGTCTTTACACTCTTGCTACTTGGAGAGCCTAGTACCTAAGGCTTGCAGACAGCCACTTGCCCAGTTACCTTTGGGGAGAAAGATTTGGTTCCTGGTGATCACACAGATAAACCTTTGTAAATCAAGAAAGCGTTAGGAGGCTTTCCCCCCATTTTTTGAAGTATTTTTATTAAAGAGTTCTTGATTTACAAAGGTATATGCAATATTTTTACAAACCACACACACAGCCCAACAAGGCTTTCCCCCCATTTGAGGCTACCATATACACAGTATTTTTCCTTCCCCATGTATAAGACGCCCCCTTTTGGGGGGACTCCGATTTAAGAAAATGGGGAGAGATGTATAAGTCACACCCTAATTTTTGACATTATTTTTTAGGAGGAAAACCTAGTCTTACACGAAAAAATACAGTATGTGTGGGCAAATAGGATAATAACATTTCAGACAACTTACTTGAAATACCGTGTTATATTATAGGCATAGGATGAACTCAATTTCAGTTCCACAGAATTGTTTTCTTTCCTGGGTTTTTATTTTGCCACTTTGCATATGGCATGGAGAGGACACAACCTTTCGGATAAGAATGCATCTACTTTAGACATAAAATTGGTACAGACTCCCCCTCTAGTTTATTGAAAGCTTTTCTCTAAGCTTCCGAGACACATAAAGTTCAAAAGAATGTCACCTTAAGCCCCTACAAGATGGGAAATTACTCTGGTCACCCTTCAGCAGCACTCAGTATATAATCCGTTTGAGATTGAATTGGCTCTCAGCAGAGAGTAATCCAAGTAAAGCATTCTGCTCCATGGCTTCCTGTGCTTTCAAAGCCACATAGGCACACTGCTAAGCAGACTCTGTATTTGCTTTGTTTTGTTGCGAATTGCAGTGTATATGCATTGGAACTTTATGGTGGCGATGGACAAATGCTTTATGCAATTAATAGCTGGTCCTTTAAGTTAAAGAGTTTGCTTCTTCTGTTTGCCCCAGCAGGAGAGCTTCTTCAGTTGGGGGTTGGACTCCCACATGCAAGTGAGTTATTGACATCACTTATTTATTCCAAGTTGGGTCACTGGTCTATCTAGCCCTCCAATGTTTACACTGATTGGCAGGCGCTCTCCATGGTATTCTACAGGGAACTTCCCTAGCCCCGCTACTTGAGATCCTTTTAACTGGAGGTGTTGAAGTCTAAACATGGAACCTATATGTTCCAGGCATGTACTTCACTGCTCAAGTATGGGTCCTCCCCAGGCATAGCACGTACCTGATAGAAGAACATCCTTCCTCTATCACCCTTCCTTCAAAATGCTTGTGCTCTTCCTCCATGTGGTGACTTATTAGTGTGTCCATTAACTCTTGACTACTAAGCTGCATTTAGTTGCTTACCTGTCAAAACTTTGTAACTCGAATGATAACAACATGGTCACATTCCCAATTCTCCATCACTTGCATTCTGACCTTCACCCACCCACCTCTGGTGAATGACACCATTTCTTCTGCAAAACACTCCCACTGAATCTGACCTGGTCACCGATGCCCTTCTTGATTAGTTTGGTAATACTGCCAAAGCTTGGAGGGGAAGCCTGCCAGATTTTGAGGGGAACATTACCAGCATGCATGAAATCAGAACCAGGAGTCTCCACAATATGCATTAGTAGCCCAAAGTTTTCGCAACGGCCTTGGGGATAATTTGCCCACAAGCATACCGGTAAATCCTACTGAAATCTGTGGCATTTCCTTCTGAATTGGCATGTTTAGGATCAGGCTATAACTGTTGAGTATCACTTTTCCCTGTGGTGTCCAAAGCTGAGCAGCCAGGAGCAGGCAAGAAATATATGGGGCAGTGTTTGGGGATGGCTGAATCGTGAAAGTGGTGGGAGGAGATTTAGAAGGTGATATGGCCTCCTTAGACCCCGTATTTGAACCAGCAGTGTTTAATGGCATGAAAAAATAGATATTGGACAAATATGTGAACCAAGTCTGCTCATGTGTGGTTTCTAACTCTCAGTATATATGTTGTATTTTACTTTGTGAGAAGCTTCTGATCAAGGCATATGAAAAAGCAAATAATTTTGAATACTACTTAGCTAGCTTAATGGCAAGAGCTTGTTGTTTTGCAGAGGAAAGGCTGATGCAATGAATCATTCATTCATGATCAAGCTCTATAGGGTGCTTTTTGTTATGTTGTTACTTAAAAAAAAAAAAAGACTCAAAATTTTATTCATGTTCTGTGACTAACAGTAGCTCTTTCCTTAGCCTACCACGCAGGATAAAAGTGGTTGGAGACATGTATGCATCAGCTGGAGCTTGAGGGGGTGGACAGGATAAAAACATAGTAATAATGCAAACAATATATATCTGACAATTTTATTACGAGATAAAATTTAAACTCATCTGGTGCCACAAAACACCCCCTTCCCAATGGCCAGAAAGGGAGGGATCCTATAATCATTTACACCTCGGTGAAACCGTCTTTTGATTTAAGCTGATTGCCACAGAGTTTCTATCATTGTGCTGGAGACCAGATGCCCAATCTCGAATAAATTACACCGCAGACTACCTCTTCCCCTCTCAGGGAAATAACATTGTTGTCGAGAAGAACTCTCCATGTTGCTGTGGATATGGAGCACAAGAGACAGCTGCCTGGGAGCATATGGGCCATTATATTAAACCACAATCAAAGGCTTGTGTTTAACTAGAAGCAGATTGGCCTTGTAAAAATTCAGTACCTGGCTCACAATAAAAGGCTGGAGGAATGATGAAATGGGGTAGGCCCCACAGAGGTGGAAAAGGTGGTGAAATCCCATGAATCTTTATGATGGATCAAGAACAACAGTCTTTTATTTTCATGTCAGACAAAAGACAGAACACTGGGGAAAAATTACTATGGCATTTTCTCCTTTATGAGGGAAGGCACCACCTCCTGCCACCTGATTTAACTGCAGAATGAGGGTTGTTCCAAAAGTTTGAAGTCACCTTCAAAAGCTAGGAGAAACACACACACACACACCGGTTCCAATGCCACTGTGATATTAAATTCAGGCACTAGTGGATACAATAATTGCATGGTTATTTTCTTATATGGTCTCTGTGGAAGATATTATCCAAGGCAGTTAGCTCAGTTGGTTAAAGTGTGGTGCTGCTGATAATGCCAAAGTTGTGGGTTCGATCCCCATATGGGCCAGCTGCACATTCCTGCATTGCAGGGTGTTTGACTAGATGATCTTCAGGATCCCTTCCCAACTCTACAGTTCTATGATTCTATTATTTCCTTACCAAGATTTCTCACAAGTGAAGCAGGATAAACTAGATGCTGCTTACTAATTACCAGGAATTGATGCAGGGAGGTGCCCAGCCCCTAGAAATGGGTGTGAATTGCACACACAAAAGGACACTATCTAAACCCTGGGCATCTCCAGGTAAAAGATCTTAAATAGTAAGGCAGGGAATAGCTTTTTGCCTGAGATCCAGAAGAGTTGGTGGGTGTTGGAGGTGTAAATGACTACTGGACTCTAAAAAGTTGGCATCACTAAATTGAGTTCATCAGTCTTGTTGAATTAATTAAATCGAATAGTTCTTATTGGATTTTGAATGAATGTGCAATTAATTGCTACTTTTCTGAATGTCATCATTGGCCACAGGTGGGCGTCAATTGGGAGAGCATTCCAAAGGGGAAGGGTGTGCTGCACAACCCAAAGGGCCCCCTTTCTGTTGCTGCCACCCTCTTTCATAGGGGTCTCAGAGACGGGCCTTACTGGACAATCATATGGCCGAGGTCTATTCTTGTCAGAAGAGGTAGCCGGTTAGATATTGTAGTACCGGTCCATGTACTTGTTAAGTGTATATAGTCGCTCACACACAAAACCAAGGGTTGGAATGTGCCAACTTTTCTCTTACATCTTGTATCTTGCTCTGCCTCAAGCAATACTAACTTCCCAGTTCTCAGCTGGTCATATCTTCAACAAGCCTGTTTCTTCCTCTGTTTTTGTTTTTTAAACCCCTGCAAAGCACACATCACTGTGGAGGATCACCCACTGTTTCTCTGGATTGTCCAAAGCTTTGGTTAACTGATGCCTTAGCCAGACACTTTTGAAATGCTTTTGAAATGCAATAATAATAATAATAATAAAATCTCCTACTATTCAAACACAAAGGCAGAATAATGACGAATGTGCATTAGTTGTCTGTGGTACCAGTGGGTCCCCTCAGGGGGATTTAAATCCTGCTGCTATCAGGCTCATACTCGGAGACCGAATAAACAAAAGCACTGGTGTCCCGTCCCCCCCATGGATACAGCATTGGAGGAAACAACAGCACTGTGCTTCCTAGGGCCAGAGCAAGCTTTGAAAATAGATTTTCTCCACTTTGCTTTTCTTTTATAAATGTTTTTATTACCATGTAAGACAGCACATTGTTCTGATGGCCGATAGCCAGTGCTGAATTTCATCCAATAATACATTTTGCTAGAAAACCTTTCTTCCTAATCCCACATGTGACTAAGTATAAGATAATGAATAGTAAGGTAAAGTAACTCTGCACATGCTCAAAACCCTAGTCAGACGCTTGAAGGGCTGCTGCATGGATGGTAGAGCAAATTTGTTTACTGTTGCTGTTGAATAGAGATGGGCATCCCCCCCCCTTATTAAAAGTTTTTAAACAAGATGTAGCCTCATGTCAGGGATGTGATAGCAGTAGACCTCCTTCATCAGCAGTGGATTGGGCTTGGAAGGCTTTTCATATCTCTTCCAACTCTATGATCCTATGAAAAGCACATGCCCTTATTTGTTTCATGATTCACATGTTCAAAGGTTTAAGAATGATGCTTAAATGCCCCCCCCCACTCTTAGTCCTGGTCTAATCTGAGCAAATACTACAGCCACAACTTTTGCTTTGAGGGAGGGAAAACTGTATTTGATGGGGTGAATTTAGTTAATGGCTGTTACCCTTGATGCGGGTGGCACTGTGGGTTAAACCACAGAGCCTAGGGCTTGCCAATCAGAAGGTCAGCAGTTTGAATCCCTGCGACGGGGTGAGCTCCTGTTGCTCGGTCCCAGCTCCTGCCAACCTAGCAGTTCGAAAGCACGTCAAAGTGCAAGTAGATAAATAGGCGGGAAGGTAAACGGCGTTTCTGTGTGCTGCTCTGGTTCACCAGAAGCGGCTTAGTCATGCTGGCCACATGACCCGGAAGCTGTACGCTGGCTCCCTCAGCTAGTAAAGTGAGATGAGTGCCACAACCCCAGAGCTGCTGCAGGATGCATCTTACTACAAGATATTGTAAGTTAACTGCAGGGGAATGGGAGTAGGAAGGTGATTAACACTTGTAGACCACGTCTCTCAAGGCAGAAATAAAAAATGCAGTATATAAGCACAGATGATTGAGAAACACTGGACTGTGACTGGACTGTGACTGCTCCAATTGGAGAATAGCCTCTACCAAAGGCGTAATGGAATTTAAAGAAGCACGATTTCAGGACAAAAGGGAGAAACAAGCTAAGAGGAAGGCACATTTGGCAAATCCTCACCATGATCAACTCCCACTCGGAAGCCTATGTCGCCACACGTGGATCCAGAATTGGCCTCCACAGTAATGGACACACCATTAAGACCATATTCATGGAAGACAATCTTACTTCACTATGAGAGACCCCATGTTTTGCATGCTGTTACCCTCAGACTCAACCCTTGGCAATCTCCAGTGTTAAAAGTCAAAGATAGCAGGGTGGGAAAGACCTCGGTCTCAGACCTTGGAGAGCCAATGTATTCAACTAGATAGTGTAGCTCAGTATAAAATAGCTTCGTATTTTTTCATGCCCTGCTTGTGAATTATTGTGAGTTAGTTGGAGCCAGGCCATGGCAGTTTCACCCGAATCCACCTGGGGGGGGGGGGTCCACAATTGAGAGTCCCTAAGATCACTTGTTGGACTTTAATGGTGGGTTGTAGCCAAAGCGAAGACTTGATTTGGAGCTATGTGGCCCAGACTATAAAGTTCAACCAGCTGCTCCAATACACAAGACAACTTGCTTTTTTCTGTCTTAGCTTCAGGACTGCTGATCATGGCCCCCAAGGAGCACCTTAGTCCTTGTCCAAGGTCCTGAATTTCCTTAATCTTAAACTTTCAATCTGTTCTAAAAGACTAGACCTAATGGTCTCTGTCTTTCTTGCACTATCTTACCTTGTTGGTAGACATCACAATGGATCAAGACCCTGACCAGTTTGGACAGCAGAACACCAAGCTTGGGTGGTGCAACATGGTGCAATCACAACATGCCTAATAATTTACAAAATCTGTTGTAGTTCTGGAAAGAACCAAATTTCCACAAGTTGGGGGAATTTAGCTGGAAACATAACTCCTCTCAGATGTAAGCATAGAACTGGATGGGTAGTCACTGGTCATCTATCACAGTGAACTGTGTTATATTGCAGTCTTTAGACAGGGATAGTTTCTAGCTGTGAAGCTTTTCAGTTTTATTGAAATGGTAACCTTCAGACAATATTAACATTATAGCTTTCTTTGCCAGACAAATCCTTAAGAGAGATCTTTGACATATTACTGTGTGTTTTCAGACACCTGTGCACAATTTTTAAAGGGAGTGGCTGTGGCGCTTTTTTAAACACACACACACACACACACACACACACACACACACACACACACAACTTTTAAACAGAACAGAAATCCATCAGAAGAGCTCCATATGGAAAATAAGGATAAAAGAGTGAAGGGGAGGATATTAGAAAGTTGATGAAAAAAACTGCATGGAGGATGTGCTGCACCACAATGGTTCTATTGAACAAAGGCAATAGAAAATGAACTGTATTATTTCTCACTCACTTTGTTCAGTCAGTGATTGAGGCATTTCGGAGCACAACCAGGAAAATAATAGGTTGCTTTCACAATGGTAGGAGTTTAACAAATGCTCAGTCATTCATCCGACATCATTGCCATCTTGAGCATGAGAGCTTTACCATATGATATTGATGCCGGGCTTCGTTCTTATTGCCGTATTCTTTTCAGATTCAATCTGTCTGCAATGGACCACTAAACATTTCAATTTGCTACCTGTAGAGTTGGAATGAATGGCTCAGGCGACAGAGAGAGAGGAATTATTATTTTTTGGGGGGGAGACACAGATTGAGTAGGCTCCTTGGATTTATGAATAAGGCATTGCATTGAAATGCTAAGACCGAGACACAGTTTTCTTGTGAATGTCTCTCATACACACCAAGATAGTAGACAACAGCTCAGTGATGTTTATAGAGAAATAAGTATATTCTTTTCTGCCAACTGGAAACATTTTCCCTGTGTTATGTGCTGTTTGGAAATAATTTGCACATGCTTAACAATAGGGTGAGCTTAGAGACCAACTGAGTTTGTTCCTGGTATGAGCTTTCGTGTGCATGCACACTTCTTCATATAGAATAGGGTGAGCTGTTCTATATGGTTTCTTTTAGAAGCCCTGTGGTCTTCTAATATTTGTTACATTTACAAAGCAAGAGTGTGTACTTGGGATCTCTTAACAATTAAGCGTCTTAAGTCATCTGAGCAGGCACCCTTGTTTGAGAACATAAGTTTAATATTGCAGATCTAAGAATCATTCAGTTGAAAAGTTACTTGTGTGGTTTTGAAAACTTGTGTACTTGCTTCAGTTTAAAAAACCTAAAGCCCTTTCTTTTCAAAGATTAAAACTTATAGTGTTGCATAATCCTAAAGTAGAGACCAAACAAATGCAAGGTTTTTTTGGGGGGTGGGGGGTGGAGTTACTTTGTTTTTGACCAAGACTTTCATCAAGACCGTACCTGTCTTCTCCAGGCAACTCCACTCCTGATTATCTTCTGTTCCATTCATTGTAGAGTTGGAAGGGACCATAACTGTCATCTAGTCCAGGCCTTGTTTGTCATCTAGTACTTATTTTTAAACTTTGGATTCTGCTTTCCAACTTTGCCTATCATTTATGTTTCATACAACACTCAGTTCCAGTGTTGATGCTAAAT
Source organism: Lacerta agilis (assembly GCF_009819535.1). Classification (NCBI taxonomy): domain Eukaryota; kingdom Metazoa; phylum Chordata; class Lepidosauria; order Squamata; family Lacertidae; genus Lacerta; species Lacerta agilis. The sequence goes on along the minus strand of NC_046321.1, from coordinate 5,328,513 downwards.
TAAATGTATAGTGATGATCATAGGAGTAAAATTTTTTGCAGGATCCCTTCTTGATGGATCCAATTAAAGAGGGAAGGAGGCCTGGAGAAGCCTGGATATAATTCACTGCAGAATTAATAGTGGGTCTTTTGTGGTTAGATGCCAGCGTGTGCACACACACACCACAACCAAAAAGGCTTTCTTTTTGCTGCAGGACTACTAAGAACATGGGTAGGCAAACTAAGGTCCGCAGGCTGGATCAGGCTCAATTGCCTTCTGGATCCGGCCTGTGGACGGTCCGGGAATCGCCGCATGGATCGCCAGCGCATGCGTTCTTTCCCTTTCCCTCTCCCTCACGCAGCAGCGCCTCCTCCCTCCCTCCTCCTGGCTTCTCCCCGCCCTGCCTAGAGGAGGAAGGGGGCTGGGCGTTGTTGGTGCCAGCAGCAGCAGCAGCAGCAGCAGCCGCCGCTCTCAAGCGGCCGCCATTTAAAGCAGCCCCTCTCCGGAGCCTTTTCGTGCGCCGCTCATCTTCCCACCGCCACCAGCCCCTGCCACTCGCAAGACACAGGTAAGCAGCCACCGGGGCTTGTGGTGCTCTTGCATCACCCCCCCCCCAAAAAAAATTAGTCCGCCCCCCCAAGGTCTGAGGGACAGTGGAAAAAGTTTGCTGACCCCTGGTTAAGAACAACCTTCTTAATTTGCACATTTATCAGCTGCTCCATCACCTTGCAATTTGCTGCTTCCCTTTGCTTGGAGAAACCTATTACAAAAAGACAAGCGGTCTCAACAGAACTAAAGGCAGGGCTACCCCCTCCTCCTTTCTCCTTTTAAACCTGCTGGGATTCAAAATTATAAACAAAGAGGCCATTGCAGAGAATGATAACTCTGAAATTTAATCCTCTTTAGGTAATAATAGTGTTTTTCTCTAACTTTCCCTCCTGATCAGGAAAAATACATTGGGCTCCCTAAAGGGAAGGTACAACCTTCTTAATGCTTGACCCCCATCACTGCAGACTTCAGCAGATTGGCAAGAGACCCCTTTGCTGCCCAATGAGGATTTCTCAGATTGAAGTCCAGAATTAACCAACTGGATCTAACAGGTCATCCACCCATTTGGCACTGCAGAATTGTTTAAATATTCCCAGGGATGGCTTTCCCTCCCTGCTTCTTGAAAGTGGAATCTCTTCCTAGTGTTTTGTGTCCTATTCATAGTGCTTAGTGTTCTATTAGTGTGTGATGTTTCAAAGAAGGAACATAACAAATTGCCTTACTGGTCTGCCTTCGTCTTTTATAATCTGATGTTGACAACCAGCAGCACAAAGGATCTGCTGGCAGTTTTGACAAGCTAAAGTACAATCAGTGCACAGAAGAATATAGCTTTCTAGGCAAAGTGGCTCTAAACCTCTGACTGGTAGAAACGTTGATTGATTAATGGGCAGCTGATGCAGTCTATGAGTTATCTATTTTGTAGCAATTGATAAGGAGCCTCGTTTACTCCTCAGCAAATTCACAAACAGGGAGCATCACAGTCTGTAGGGTGGTGGAGGGTCTCTCGGGATGTTACAGAGAGCCCCGACCCCACCTGACCAGCTGCACCTCCTCTCCCAGTGGAGGAAGCAGTGATGTCTCTAGTGGGGAGGGGCATGCTGCTCAGAGGCTTGAGAGCAGAGGCTCTGGAGATGTTGGAGAGACCCTGCACCCCCCCTCATCCAGCGGGCGAGGAGGGAGACACGCCATTTCTGTCGCCCCACGTGCGCAGAGGGGTGAAGCGCAAGGAGGGGCGGTGGAGATTTCGCATACCGAAGCTCTTATGTTGGGGTCCCAGCCGGAAGAGGCCACTCCCGGATTCTGCTCTTGACTGATACAGACATGAACTTGTAGCTCTGCACTGCAAAACTGCTAAAAGACGGGTTGGAGTCTTGCCTGTTTACTCACGAGCAACCTCCCTGAGAACCTTAAAGGTGGCATCAACCCTTATTTGCAGGAGGGAATTACATTGGTATTGTAAGTGTGCTCTGAAAAAAACACTAACCTTGTTTTAAAATTGGCACGTCAGGAGCACATGCACTGTTGTATCTGAAATTGTGGTAGGGGAGATGCTCAGAAATGTGTTTATCATAGAGTTTGAAGGGACCCTGAGGATCATCTAGTCCAGCCCCCCGCAGTGCAGGAATATACAGCTGTCTCTTATGGGGGTTGAACCTGCAACCTTGGTGTTGTCAGCACCACAGTAGCCCACTGAGCTATCCTCCTCCTTTTTTGTTTTAGGATATTGAAGTGAAGCTTCACTTTGACGTGGTGCTGCTCCCTTCCCTTCACCCATCAAGGAAGTTTCATACATGCCACTGCCCACTGTAGCCTTTTCTGACCAGGGTTTGAGCACGCCACAATCATATGCTCAAAGATGCATTCTGAATAGTATTGGTACATCTGTGGCTTTAGATCTCCAGTTGGTGCATACACAGGTTTCTCCTTCTTCTTAGGAGCTGTTCCCCTAAAACAATTTCTATAATATTTTGTTCAGGCTAGCTTATTGTCAAGGAAAAGCAATCAAATGTATTCTGTGACAAGGAAGAAAATGCCACTTTGGAAGGGAAAAGTGGTACTCTTAAACAGAGATTTGGGTAATTAAGTGTTCCCATCTCTTGCCTGCAAGCTTTTTGATAGGTCTTTCAAAGCTTCAGCTATATTGGTAATAAGATGGTTGCCACAAGCAGAGGTGAGAACCATTGTACTATTTAATGCAACTTTCCTGAGCTACGAAGAGGTCAAGAGAAGGAAAAATCCATGCATGAGGAATGGTTTACTAGCCAGGTTATTTAAAGATCAATGTTAGCATTTCTCAGCTGATTGCAATGCAAAATGGCACATAATACCACTGCTCTAAATTGCACCAAATTGTGGCATATACTCCCCCCCCCCCATTTTTTCAAAAGAGAGAAATCTGAAATGCCTTTGTTTGAATAATAGCTTCACCAAGTGTACTCTGTCTTGTCGGTTGGATTATTTCAACTTTGGTGTCATAGCAAGAAAAATGAGTGCACGTCAGTGTGAATTGCAAGTTTACATATATTATTTAAGAGTGTGCTAAACCTTTTCCCCAGGTCAACCATCATCTGCTTTCAGAATGCTTTTATTCTTATCCCATTGAGGGAGAAGATGGTTTGCTTTATGGATATTATTTATGAGCCAAATGTTGCTTTATCATTTACATTTAATTCTAATGCATTATTAACATGTTTAGGAATGTGAGTTTAGTATGTCAAAACTGATCCAAGGCATTCCTGATATTTTACTAGCACTGTTTCTAAAGGGGGGGGGGTACTTTTAGAATATCAGCCTCACCCATAGAGTAAATGAACTGGGTGTATGAGGTTTATAGGTATTTTCTCCCCATCCCGGTATTGTGAACTGGTGGCATGTAGAGACTAAAAGCATAAGCTCTGAGCCAGAAGGTCTCTGGTTCGAATTTCACCTTGACTGTGACCTCTCTAGGTGACCTTGAACAAGCCACTCAGCTGCTCATCTGAAATACAAAGTTGACAACAGTGGCCTTATCTTATCCAGCAAGATGAACCAAAGGTGGCAGTGGCAGTATGTATGCAGGCTTGTATGTATAAATGTATATGTTACATATATCTCAGACTTTTGTGGTGCACCTCACCTTTCCATTTGAAAAATCCAGACGTCATCTCACAAAAAAGCAAAATATTAAAACAATCCAAACAAAATGGTAAAACTAGCAACAGCATCAAAAATGTCAACAGGAACAGGAAATACAGAACAAAAATCAGGTCAATCCCAGAACCCCAAAAGCTTAGCATAAGAACAGGTTTTGGCCAACTGCCTAAAAGACAGACGAGAGTTTCAGTTTTGGTGCCACTACTGAGAATGATGTATCCTACATAGGCATCTACTATATTTTGATCAAGTATGTATGTATGTATATTTCTTACCAATGTAGTTGTAAGGTTCCTAAGATGATGTGTAATGCTTACAACATTCAAGAAATGCTATCTACATATCTACCCACCTGTAACTGGAGCTATATACATTGTTCTCACTAATTTCCTCATTAGTATTTTGAATATTACTTTCTTCAGGTGGAATTCAGTGTAGTGTTTATCAGGGTATGTTTGGGTGGAACAAGGTCTGCTCCCAAAATGGGACTTATCACCACTCTCATCTCCCTGTGTTTCCCCAAAACCTGTTCTAGGGTTTTCCCCAACCCTCTAGAATAGTTTTAAGGGGTGCGCACAGCTATAGGAGGCTGTTGATAAAATGTAAAACTCATATTGAGCTTTGAATACCCGTATTTACTTTTTTGGCTTATCTCTAACATGTATTTATTCTATAATATCTTAAAAACTGAAACTCTCTTCTGTCTTTCAGGCAATTGGCCAAAACCTGTTCTTATACTAAGCTTGTTGTACTGCACTCTCCAAATTATAGATAAGCCCAAAGCATCACGCAGTGTAAATACCAAACTTAAACATCATGCAAATGATAAACAGTAATCAAAGTAGAAAACATGAAACAAACTAGTAGTGAGGAGAGCAATGTTACTGCCATTGTGACAGGGGGAAAACACAGGACTAAGCAGCAGTGTTACAGCATTGCATTTCAGAAGAAACTCTTTTCTTGATGACTACACCCATGGCAATGTGCAAAGAGAATGATGTCTGACAGGCTGAGAGCTGCTTTGGTGACAAAGCCCCTTGGACAAAAATGTTTTGTTGACATGGGCGAAAGTAATCGATTGGTGCTGGCATGTAGATTCTTGCTAGGCTGCTGTTTGCACCAACAGCATTAATCCGTTCTTGGCAATTGGGGGGGGGGTTAATATTAAAATTCTGCATTGTGGTCCCTCGCTGTCTTCTCATGGAGCATGGCAAATGCTGTCCAGCTGAGTCACATTATTTAATTCAGAGTGAGTTAAAGCCCACCCCATCTCCAAGGGTGCACCTCTCCAATAGCTCAACATATTCTCAATTCAGTGTGTTAGTGTTCAGCCTCTTGCTGTACAGTTCATCATGTAGGGACAAGAACTCCTAATAGAACAACCTCTGGTTTTTGTGTATAATTCAAGGAGAATCATGTCTCTTTCATCCTTGGGGAAAAAAGATGAGCATGCAGAACAATAGTGGGGTTGTCATCTCTGGTGAGATGGTGTTGACAGTGGCATAGAGAGCAGCAAATAAGTTAGTGAACAAGACTTAAACATTATGTTCTTGTTCATATGCTTGATTTCTTTTACATATCTAGAATTTACATAGTGTTTTCACCAAAGAAGTTCACAGGGCAGTTTACAAAACTAAGACAGTATAGAACTTAATACATGATAATACAATTCTTATAAATGACATAAAAAAACATTATTAGAAATGACTTATCAGCTTCTGAAGCCACTTTGGTCACCTGGGCCACTAGTGTATACAGAAACACCCCCTGACTAAGAACCTGCTATTTAAGAGACAGAGTGACCCCATATAAAGCAACTAAACCACCCACCCACCGTGCTTTCATCTTTCCAGGTCTGAGAGTCAGTTTATTGGCCTGCCTGCCTTTTTTCTTCTACAGTGATCCAGTGTTTCAGCTCCATCAATTCAGTTCTTTAAGTCTTCATTTCTCCACCTCTAGATACCCTACTTTCCAGCTGGACTACACAAGATTTTCACTCCCCTCTCTAAACCTTTTGGCCAATCACAAGAACAGTTGCCTCCTGCCTGCATATCCTATCTCCCCATCATTGCCGGGTTCCTAGGGTGAACTTTTGACCTTCCTGTGCAAACCTTTCTCCAGTGACCTTCTATACACCACTTTCCTCTGTGCAAGACAGCCTCTGAAATCAACCATTTTGCACCCCAAATTCTACAACTAAAAATGAAATGTCTGAAAGTCGTGTTCCTTCACAATTAATCATGCCATAGATTGAACCTGAGATATTCTACATGCAAAGTATATAGGTCTTCCACTGAGCTGAAGGTCCTCCCCTAAACTGAAGCGCAAAGTGCTCAAGGAGGAAGCTGGGGTTTGTTTTTTTTGGACAGAAATGTTGTTTTAAGTCACAAGAGTGACAAGGCTTCCCCCAGGTGATAGAAATGTGCTGTTGCTTCTGAGTGGAATTAAAAATCCCAACAAAATACGTGGAACCCTACTTTCAATTAAAACTGCCTATTGTTGGCTCCTGTATTGTTGACTTTCCAATAACAATGGTTGGGATAGCTCATTAAACCTTCTAATTGCACCAAGAAATGGTTTTGGAGCAGTCCATTAAAAGCCACTTAATAAAAACCGGAAAGAATATTAATATTGAGCTTTTTAAAGATTGTTTTCCCTCTGGGTTCCTAGTGTAATTTATATATAGCAAATACCCTTATGTATAGGTTCGTATTAGAGGTTTTATTCGGCAACTATAAAAACCCAATTTTGCAGCTGGAATTTAATATTCAGAATGGGGAAATTAGCATAAAATTCATTATTTGAAATGGTTATTATTAAATTAATACCAAATACTGGAATTACTCTGGTAGTGGAGTGTTGGTTCTTTCTACCGCCCTGCACTGTACTGGCAGGCTAGAAAGGCAAGACCATGATGCAGCTCTCCTCACCCTCCAGTGTGGTGTAGTGGTTAAGAGTGGTATACTGTACTTGTAATCTGGGGAACCGGGTTCGTGTCTCCGCTCCTCCACATGCAGCTGCTGGGTTACCTTGGGCTAGTCTTTGAAGCCTCTCAGCCCCACTCACCTCACAAGAGTGTTTGTTGTGGGGGAGGAAGGGAAAGGAGAATGTTAGCCGCTTTGAGACTCCTTCGGGTAGTGAAAAGCGGGATATCAAATCCAAACTCCTCTTCTTCTTCTTCTTCTTCTTCTTCTTCTTCTTCTTCTTCTTCTTCTTCTTCGGGATATCAAATCCAAACTCTTCTTCTTCTTCTTCTTCTTCTTCTTCTTCTTCTTCTTCTTCTTCTTCTCCTCCTCCTCCTCCTCCTCCTCCTCCTCCACCACCGCCTGGTCATGGCAAATCTGGGGCGTTAGTGTCTCTGCCAATGTCATGGCCAGATCTGTGCAGCTCACAGTGTTGGGGCCTCCCAGGACACCACCTTGCTTACTGGGGCGGCTGGGCAACAGGGAGGTGGCTGAAAATGATGCTTACGCTGCTGATCATCAGCTCGGGGTCCAAACGAGGAGAGATCTGGTGGTTTTTTTTGCTTTTTGCTTTTTGCTTTGATGGCTACAGGCTTTGAATTGGCAGAAAGTAGGAGAGGAGGTTAGCTGGCTGCATGGGGGATTTGTTGCTTGTGCAAGAGGACAGATTTGACCTGGAGGGCAATGCGGGGAGGTTGCAGGTGGGACTTGGCCTTCCCAGCCAGCCCTCCTCTTCTGGGGATGACAAGGTAGGGCTTTTTCCAGTCAGAACTCACCGGAACTCAATTCTGGCACCTCTCAAGTGGGCACCATTGCCATTGTAAGAGAACAAGGGAGGCATTCATGGTGAGTTCTGGCACCTCTTTTTCTAGAAAAAATAGCACTGTACAAGGACGTGTCCATCCTGACAGGTAATGAAGAGAGCAGCAGCAGAGGGAAGGGGATTGAACAGAGCCAGGGATGTGTTGAAGGGACAGCAGCAGACTGTGGCTCAGTGGGTAGAGAGCACTTGCTTGGCATGCAGAGGGTTGCCGGTTCAATCCCTGCTGGCACCTCCCATTCAGACAGGGGTGGTATACTTTCTCCCCACAGCATGAGGGGCACATTCCCTTCCGGGGCCATATGCTGGAAGCAGTGGGCACAACCAGGGGCCGAAGTGAGTTCTCTGATGGACATTGGTTGAATTCAGGTGCTTTAGTTGTGATTCCTGCATTGCAAGGGTCTGGATTAGATGACCCTTTGAGTGTCCCTTCCAACTACATTCTTCTTTGTAAATTGTAGGACCCAGCTTAGAGATGAGAGGTGGGATGAAGGATGGTGGCATGCAGACCATGAAGGTGTCTGTGGGTGTTAGCTAGGGACTTTGATGGCATCTCGTTTCTCAGGCTGTTTGCATGACATTTAAGTCCAGCCTGCCTTATCAGGTATTCCTGTTTTATTTATTAGTTGTGTTACACCCCACATTTAAATGCAAAGTATCATATTGGCAGTGTGGTCATGGCTGTGCCCAGATTGCTAGTCACTGCAGCTTCCTCCTTTCTCTGGAAAAAAAAATGCGTAGCAGTGAGAAACGTGTCCCCATTCTTCCATGCTTCCTCTGAGGTGATAGACACCAGTTGCTCGTGGGGAACACAGTGCAAGATTAGATTAGTTTGATTCTCCCTTTTGGCCCTTAAATACAGCTGTAGTACAATGGAGCGAGCTGTTAAAATGCAGCTTCACCTGATCTCAGAAATTGCTAAAGTGAGCCACCATGAAAATAAAAACAAAACAAAAATGATGAAGGTGGTTGTACAAGCCCCCGTCATTGACATTCTGTCATGGCTGGTGCTTTATTTTTGCATCTGCGGGGTTCAATATATGGATTTTTATCTGAACCATTTACCAAGCTCCGGAGAAGAGCACCTTTGGCAAATCAGGCTGGAATCAGTGGGTGAATTTGTTTATTTTAGGTTGTAAGAGAGTGTCATCATGACACCAGAGTAGCTTGCTCCCTGCCCAGTGGCTTGGGTTAGGACTTTATTGAATAAATTTACTTGTACGCTTTTATGGGGCAGGGGGGTTGGGGAGGTGGTGGAACAGTTTGAAATGAGTTTTCATCTCCTACAATCATTAGCACATTAAGCAAGACGGGAGGACTGTGCTTCATAAATGCCAGCTTCATTTTACTTAAACAAGAAGTGGCAGAATTTAAATGGGATCTTTTGGAGCTCACTTACCTGAGAATAATTCGTCAGGCGTTTTTTGCTTGCACACCGACAGCAAGTGTTGACCCTGCTTATATATGACAAGTGGGGTATTAGCATGAAAGGTGAGTGAAGTGGCCTTGGGTGCACCTGAGACCCAGAGGGCTGTTGTAGCAAAGAGGAAACAGATCAGTGGGACACATTCCCCAGATGTCCCTCAGTTCTCCCCTGCGGACCGGAATAACAACATTTCCACATTCCAGCCTGATAATCTCTTCCCATACCTAGCAGTTGATGTCTGTGGGTGTAGGCCAGCTTTTCTTCCTTTATCTAGCCATAGAGCTACAAATGAGGTGCAGAAGCTCACCTCCCTTTAAGCATCTTTCGCTAGGTTATACCAGGGGGTGGGGTCATAACTCAGCAGTAGAGCAAGTTCTTTGCATGCTGAAGGTCTCTGGTTCGATTCCTGGCATCACCAGGCAAAAGGGTCTCAGTAATGGAAAAGATATTTACTTGAGATCTCATGGAGCCATTGCCACACAGAGTGGGTAGTACTGACCAGCTGTCTGGCTTGGTATATGGCAGCTCGTTTAAGATTTTAGGTGGTGGGTGAACATTTGAATGTTTCCCTACATGGTGGCATTTATAGTGTACCATTGATGTGCACGGTGCTTTGCAGAATACCCGAGGGCAGCCCTTTGCTGTGTTTGCACTCTGTAATTTGATGAGGGGGAGATCATCGCTGCACATAAAGAACTAGCATCCCTGGGAGGTGGTTCTAGATCTGTCCCTCACATGTATTTTTCTTATGTGCGGAGAGGTGTTGGGATTTCGTGTGTGAATGCGAGAGACGGGAATTTAAACATTCTGTGCTCTATTTCTTAGCACATCCATGAAAGTTTGCCCCCTAGTGGTGATGCTGCTGTGGCAATAGGATGTCTTCTGAAAGCAGCACCGCATGCAGCCAGATGGAGGCCATGACACACCGTCTGTGAAAACTCAGCCCCGTGGTGATGTTTTATGCAGTTTATTTTAACTTTGCAGAGGGGTAGCCCAGTTTTATGGGTCATTTAATTTCATTTTGTTTCCCATTGGCTGCTGTTCTTATCGCCATACTGGCAGGCTGCACGAGTTCAGTCAATAATTGTACGTTCGCTGGAGGCAATCAATGCAAAAATTAAAAAAGAGAGTTGGGGTAATTAGGCTAAAGCTGTGGCTTATGAGTTTTCAATAATTACTTTTAACTTCCTCCCTCCTCCCTCCACCGCCCCGCCTGAGCCTTGAGAAAAATGGGGCCTGATTGAAGGAGTGGATAATGTTTGACTGAGGACATGTCAACGTTCCCACAAAGAAAAGCAGGAAGTAAAATCAGTGTCTTTTTGTTTTTGGCACATTAAATGGGGGCTGCACAGGATGGCAAGGAAACAATAGGCTTGATTTAGGCTGCACTGGTTTGCAGCTGTGCTGTTCTTTGTTACCTGTTTGGCCTCCTCTTTGACCTTGATGGTTTTCAGATGTCTTAGCCCTAATGATCCAATTCCATTTACCTGCCAAGGAAGCGCCATGTTTCTGAAGGTTGGTGAGCTGTTCAGGTTCCATGGAGGAACGCTCAAAGCAAGGCTGGTCAGTTGCCACAGATCCGTGGAGAGCTTCTGAGGAAGCAACTTCCTCTGACAAGGGTTGGAAGTGAACTGAGACCTTTTGAGCCTCTGCCTCTGGCCTCCTCCTTCTCTACTTTGCCTTCTTTTTTGGCACTAGACACCTTAAAGGGATAATAATAATAATAATAATAATAATAATAATAATAATAATAATTATTATTATTATTATTATTATTATTATTATTATTATTATTATATGCCGCCCATCTGACTGGGTTGCCCCAGCCTCTCTGAGCAGCTTCCAACAAATTATAAAACCACAGTAAAACATCAAACATTATTTAGTTTTGCTGCTGAGAAGATTGGCTCAGATTATGTGCAAGATTGTCAGCCCTCCAGTTTGATGGGAAACTGAAATACCGGTATACTCGGAGTCAAGTGTGAATTTCATGCTCTTTATTCAGCTCATAGTAGTGAGGAATGCAGTTCCCCCAAAACGTTTGCTTTATATACACTATTTACACAATGGGCCCCACGTGATTGGCTAATTCTGGGATACTCCTGTATGCCAATCGGAGTGCGGATTCACTTCCACCTGGAGCTGGATTGGGTGGCTCCTGCGGACCAATCAGACTGCTGCAATCTCAATCCTATTGTTCTGGGACCAATCAGACTGCTGCAATCTCAATCCTATTGTTCTGGGACCAGTCAGACTGCTGCAATCTCAATCCTATTGTTCTGGGACCAGTCAGACTGCTGCATTTTGGATCCTATTCAACTCAGTACATAACACCAAACCTAGGACACTGTGTTATAGATAATGCATCTTAAAACTCATTTTCTGAGCCACTAGTGGAGCAGAAGCCAGACTCATATGGAAGGTGCCTGATTGATGGTCTAGAGCAGAGATGGGGAACCTGTGGACTGAGGGTGATGGGAATTGTAGCCCAACAACATCTGGAGGGCCACAGGTTCCCCACTCCTGGTCTAGAGCCTTGGAGCAACAATAATGCCCAGTGGGCAACCCCAGTATCAGCAGAGTATGGCCTCCCAGTTGTTTAAATCCTTCTTATGGTGCATATGCATGTTTGAACTGTGGATAAAAAACAATCTCTTCTGGAATGAGAGCACAGAATTGGATTTCAGCTGCGTGACTGGTCTGCTGTCACCCCAAGAATTAGAAAAAAAAAATGTGGTTCAACGAAATGACTTGGCTTTCTTTCTACATGAGAGGGCTGTTGCTGTCTTGATCATGTGCATGAGTTAACTGGTAAGGACCACCCTTTCAAGACTTGGTAACTCCATTGCAACAGCAGAATTTTAAAGGTACTGTAACTATTAATTTTTTACAGGTGAATCACATGAAATATTCTTCTGTGGGAGGGAGATTGCTTGCCTGCTTCATTCATTCATTCATTCATTCATTTTAATTTCACCTTTCAGCATGTTAAAGCCTCCCTAAATAACTACAACAATAAAAACAACCTTTAAAACATAGCAAAGCAGCCTAATAAAAGCCAAGTACTGCAATAAAGTTAACAGTAGGGTGTCATCTTTTCAGCCTCCCAGTTCTCAGGGCCTGGTGGAACAAGAGATTTTTTTCACTGAATGTCCCACAGCACAGACTTGCTGGGCTTCTCCATGGAGGGGATTTTATTGGGGAGATGGCAGAACAAATAAGGCCCTATCTTTTCCTATGTGCCTAAGGCAGTATTCTTAAAAATGTGTCCCATGTGACTGAAAACTGGAACTTAGTTTCTTTGCAAAAAATAGGCATGCAAATTCATGCTTAGCAAAATCTGTTGTAGTGGCAGCTCAACCTCTTGACAGATGCCTTATCGTCTGTCATCCTCCCTTTAACCTTTTCATTCCAAGGCCATTAAACTTTCCTGCAAGTTGACTGTAATCCCATTGCCAGGCTCTCTTGCCTCATCTTGCTCTGCCTCATGTCTCTCTTCAGCTGCCACTAGACGATTCTGAAAGAGGATGCCGTTATCTCTTGCGGAGAACGGTGAGTGACAGGTTCTCCCAGCAATAAAGAATAAGTATTGTGGGAGCTTCTCCCTATCAACGTGCCTTGCTCAGTTATCCTTTCCTTGAGCCAATAACTGCACAGGAAGGGCAGCCCTCATCAACAAAGTGACTACGCATCCCCAAAAAGGACTTTAGATCTCAAACCCTTTCCCAGTGTGTAGTGTATCAACTTTCCTTTCACATGGCACGATCTGTTCCTTCCATCCTCCTTCTCCAGCTCTCTCTGTGACTTCTCCCTTTTGCGGTATACCCATGTCTGCACTGTGCCACTTAAGGGAAGCAGAAAGAACTTATTATGATGAAATTGCCCTTCTTCCATAAGCATGTTGAGGACAAGCAGCTAAGCCTTCTCCCTAACTTCAACCTTTCTGTCTGAGGATGAGATGATGATGATTTTAATCATCAGAGCATTCAGCCGCATGTCCACCTACACTACAGTATGAGCAACGGATTTCCAACTGAGCAGCTTGCAAAAGTGTGTGAGATGCGGGCGCTCGGTGACTCCCCACCCAACATCTTCCTGGCCTGGTACGTAGGGAAGGGTAATAGACACTGCTGGGAGGCAGTTGCATCACAGACGCCCCAGGAAACAGCCATTCACTCTTCCTCTCCGTCTCTCTTGCCCACAACCAACGTTCCCCTTGTCCAATCAGCGCCCATCCCTAACTCCGTGGAAATAAGGATAAAGGTTTCCAGTGTAATGGTGGTGGGGGGGAATCATTTAACCTTGTGTTTAAGGAGAGGGCTTTTTGTTTTTGAGTGGGCTGAACAAAAGATGGCCGCCAGATGAGCTGGATTCATGCAGTCCCTGTGTCTTATCTGCCAGTCACCGACTCCATCCACTAACAGGATGACGTTTTATCTCCCCCCTCCTTATGTGCCAACCCCGATTGAAGGCTGTCTGTCTCGGAACATATAATATGTGTGTGTGTTCACACAGAGAAAAGCCATGTTTCATTACCGTACATGGTTTTTTTTTTACTTCTCTGTCGAAATTGACCTGTCACTCCAGGGTTCACAGAAAGGGTCTTGTATTCCCAAATCTCATTTCCCAGGCAGGTTGCATTGCAAGAGAAACACAAAGCTGCTTGCCAAGGGACTGATAGTGGAGCTAATTCAAAAGAAGCGCGCCGGGTCCTTTTCATTTTCTCTCCAATATTTCAAAGTCGTTGGGGAGGACGGGTGGGGGTGGGGGGAAGCGACCAAGCTGCCTATCCTCTTTATTATCCCTCCCTGAGCGACAGCTGCCGATCTCTTACTGACTGTGTTTGGGGCCATGAAATGGAACATGTTGCTCTAAGGGTAGATAGCTCTTAACTGGAACTGATTTAAAGGGGAAAGAGGTTTGCAATATCTCTATTTATTATATTCCGCCGTTCCAACACCCCCCCCCTCGCCCCTCCCACTTCCGAGCACTTCTGCTTCTGTGTGGGAAGTGTCAGAATTAATTTAAAAGTGGGAGTGAGAAGTGTGTTGTGCAAAAGGGACTCGAGGCTGCCAGAATGTAGACATCTGTGGAGAGACGGTCAAGGCTTTATTATTTCATTTTATTAATAATACATTCTCGCTCCCAAGTTTTAAATTGGAATACCAAGTCCAACCTGAACTCGTTGCAGCTCGGGGGGGGGGGAGAGAGAGAGCACGCACATGCTCTGCATGCCAAGGGTCCCAGGATTCATCCCCGGCATCTCGAATCTCTGCTGGCAGTGCTAGGAACAGCCTCTCTTTGCCTGAGACCCATGAGAGTTGTTACCACCGACTGGGCTCTGTGGGCCAGTAAAGTCAGGCGGATTCCTCTGGTCATGTGAGAGCTAAGATTCTGCATGGCAGAGCACAGCCAGCCGGCTCTTGATTCTGATGACAAAATGTTAGGGGGGATGCAAGAGAGCAGCTTAATTGATTTGTTAATGGCCACATTAATGTCAACACTAGCTACGGAACTGAAGGAAGCAGGACTTCCGCAAGCAACCATGGTTTTGAAAAATTCAGGCCTCCATTTATTCAATAAATGAATGTTTCCCCACCCACAAAGGTTTTAATAAAAGTGTGTGAGTGTGAGAAAGAGTATATATTAGCTTCCAGAACATACTTCTTCCCCCACTTTGCAATGCCATGGTCTACATAGATAATAAGCAAATAAACGGTATAAATAAACCTTCAAATTCAGCTTTCTGGTTGCCGTAGAAATTTATTAACCCTTGTGAGGGTATACCTCATGTCTCCCATTTAGAATGAAAGAGGTGGTTTTTTTTGTTATGAATGTTGTCGTCTCATACTTTCCACTTGGTCCATTTTGGAATATATATATGTAAGAAATTTCAGCTTTTGCGGTGGTATGAAGGCGGGAATGTACTTCATGTACTCCGTTTTATGGGAAAGATGATTCGTTTTCAGGATGCCCTGCAAGGCATTCCAAATTTCAGCATTCTTGAGAGTGCTTCATATCCTCTGTTTTGAGGGGAGAGATTCAGGTTTGCAACATCGTAGTAACTTGGGTGCTAGTCTAATGTCTAAAGTGGCAACAACAGAGCAGCCACAGTCAGACTGAGTAGAATAAGCATTAAATCTATATTTAATGGTAGACGCTGAGTTGCCTGAACTGCAGCTTGAAACACAGCAGGCCTGATCCACACTGAGGACTAAAGCGCATGTTGAACATGAGTGTGGCAGACAGTGCAACCATGCTGACTTTTATGTGCAAATGGCACAACGTGACTCTATTCTTTTGCAAGTTTCTCACATGAGGGATATCCCTCCTCCTTTACCACGACTACCCCGATTTGTCAGGCAGCCCCCTTCGGAGACCTTTTATTTTATGTACAAATGAAACCGTCAAAATGTTTTGAAGGCCAGTTCATTTTCCAGCGTACAGCGGGCCCTTGTAATTGCTCACATTGAAACAGTCTCTTGTCTTCCTCCTCCCTAACAAAGCTGTGTCTATTAGCATTTCTATGGTTGTTATTTGTAATTGCCTTGCCGTTCCTGATGCCTGCGCATTATAATTAAATCATTTCAGATTCCTACTTAGAGCCCTAAAACAGCTGCACCAAATTACAGCCAAAGACTTATGCTGGAAATATGCAGTTCCAATTAGCTAAATATCTGGGGCATGATGGTGCAGGGAGGGGGAGGAAGGACCAAAATAAAACAAGAGGCCAATAATAGGTTACAGCTTTTCCTCTCCAGATTTCTCGAAAGTGCTAGGTTGGATTGGGAGACTATTATTATTACATTTTTATCCCACCCTTCCTCCAAGGAACCCAGAGTGGCTTACAAGTTATTTATCTGTTTACCGTATATACCCGAGTATAAGCCGACCCGAATATAAACCGAGGCACCTAATTTTCCTACAAAAACCTGGGAAAGCATATTGACTCGAGTATAAGCCGGTTCACCTTTGCCGCTGTGGAGGAGGAGGAGGAACAATCAGCCCGAAAGCAGCCCTTTGGGCTGCTCCTTCCTCTTCCTCCTTTGCCAGGTTTGCATTTATGTGAGCAGTTCAGGAATGGAACAAGCTGCCTGGGGAGAGTAAAGAACCGCTGTTCTTGTACGCTTCTTAAGGAATGGTTAACTGGGGAGAGTGGGTGGCGGCACGAGCGGAGAGAAAGGGCTTCTTTCTCGCTGCCCCCACCGCCCGCCTCACTCAAGTATAAGCCGAGGGCAGCTTTTTCAGCACAAAAAATGTGCTGAAAAACTAGGCTTATACTCAAGTATATACAGTATTTGAAACCTGCCCTTACGCGCACACTGACATCACAAGGCGACTTATAAGACTTTAAAACACATGAACATAAAATTATGAAATTCTCACATTTGCCCAGAGCAGCTAAATACCGGTATTTGTTTTCCAAGTGCAGCATAATTCACGCAAACACAGACTTGAATAAGGTGATGGGATTGGGAGGGAGATGCAAAGGTTTGGGGCCACCACTGAGAGAGCCTAGCACCTTGCCAGCCTAATGACTGTCACTGGCAGCCCAAATAACAGGGTATCTGAACAAAATAAAAAATAAAAAAATTCCTTCCTGTAGCACCTTACAGACCAACTAAGTCTGTTCTTGGTATGAGCTTTCGTGTGCATGCACACTTCTTCAGGTATCTGAAGAAGTGTGCATGCACACAAAAGCTCATACCAAGAGCAAACTTAGTTGGTCTCTAAGGTGCTACTGGGAGGATTTTTTTATTTATTTTATTTTGTTTTGACTACAGCAGACCAACACGGCTACCTACCTGTAACTGGAACTAGGGTATCTGAAGCCAATCTTAATCCTCCCCCCGATTTTATCCTCGCAACAACCTTACATGGTAGTTTAGACTGAAAAATAGTAACTGTTCCAAGATAACCACTGAGCTTTCAGCCACATGGGAATCTGAACCCGAATCTTCCAGTCCCAGTCTGCTGCACTGAACATTGCACCATACTGACTTGGAGCTTCTTCTCTCATTGTAGCCGAGATCCTACCAACTGAGAGTTCCACAGAGCATGAACCACTTATTTTTGCTGTAAATTCTTTTCATTTATGATGTAGGTTTGATGAGGCCCTAAACTACCGAAGGTAATGGGACCCTTTATATGTCCAGTTGTCCTTTGTCAACAACAAATTGTCGCTGTTTTTTGTGTTGAATATATGCTATATATTTTATTTATGGACCTAATAGGTATCTAAAGCCATTTGCACATAACAAAATATGTATTTTATCAAAGTAATTGTTGAACTGAAATACAATTAAGAAGTATATTAATAATGATTTTTTTTTGGGGGGGGTCAGGCAAGAGAGTGGGGCCCTAAGCTATAGATTTTTAGACGTATGGTAAATCCGGCACCGATGTTGGGGGATTACCACCAATATCTCTAGCTTTATTTAAAGTATTATTTAACTGTGCTGATGGTATTGTTAGCATCTTTAAAAAAAGCAGAACCTAAAGCGGCTCTTTCAGCTTAATGCCTTTGTATAGTATATTCTTGCTTTTGAAAAGAAGAAAGGATGCACATTCTTTGCATCCGCCTGGTGGTTTTTCTTAAAGCGTATTTGTGCTAAATTGTGTATTAAGTGGTTTTTGCCTCGTGCAAGGGAGAGGATAAGCAAGCACTAACATCCTGGCTTAGTGCAGATGAGACTAGTCTTCTGGGATGAGTGTCTTACATAGAAAGATAGCAAAATCCCAACTCTAGAATTAGATTAGGGCCGGGAAAAGATTTTGATACTGAAAGTCAGTCATTGAACATAACAGTACTTTAGAGCTGTGGTTAAGCAGCTCAGAGGTTTTCTCCAGCTGCCTTTCCCCCTCTTTTTGGAAGAGGAGGAGGAGGAGAAATGAGAGGAATAGCAGTGAATGGGTTTAGGCTTGAGGCTTCCCATTTTCATTCAGCCCCTCACTCTGCTTGCTGCTTCTGTGGTTCAGAAATTTGACAGGTACCGGGAGGATTCTGCAACACGTAAGCGATGCCCAATGTTGGCAGAGGCACAGAGCAGGAGAAATTCTCTTGTGACACCAGGTTTAAAATCTGCTCGTCAGATTTCTAGGCAAAAGAGGAATTTACAAAGTGATTTTCACTTCTGAAGTTTGAGAAGGGCAGAGCCAGCCTAGCAAGGGATTTGAGCTGAGGTCCCATGGTGAACATGAAAACCACAAATTCTGCAGTTGATAAAAACTAATTCTGGGATTCTTGGCTCACCTGTAAGATTGCAACAGCCTCAGCCCCTAGCCCTATCTATTTCTCCTGAATCTTAAGATGAGGTGTTCTTCCCCATCAGTAAATGTCTGGGGGTGGGATCTTGGTTACTTCAGATGTGGATGGAAATTTATTGTAGGTTGTCGGTTGAAACCATGTTCCGGGTCTGATTTGCTGGTTGCTAGGACAGTTTTCTCAAAACAGTTTTTGATTTTCTCATGTTTGGGGGTGATCTGAGTTTTTAGTGGCCGGAACTGATATTGCAGTGTGAATTACCATCATTATTATTTATTAAATTTATATACCACACTTAATTCAATGGTTTACAGCATAAAAACAAAAAATGCATAAAATAATAATAATAATAATAATAATAATAATAATAATAATAATAATAAACACCCAACACATTTTAAAGGCCATAGATTGTTTAACAGCCAAAGGCCTGGTTGGGGGTTGAGTGGCATTGCCTCTTTGCTTGTTGTTGGGTTCTCACATTACCTGCACAGCTTTTTAACATTTCTAAATGAATAGGCCCTTGCAATGATACAGTACGTCTTAAAGTGAACTTTCTGTGAAGACTACCCTGTGCTCTTCACCTGTTGGAAAAGGGCAGAGCAAAAAAATATATAACCATTTCTCATATTCAGATTTTGGCCATGAGAATGAGTTGCAGGAAAGTACCGGTAATTTAATGTTAAAATAAATGAATGAAGGGGACTCAGAAAGGTAGTTTTAAAGGAAACAATATGATTGCTGTCTAAATAATCTGTAATAGACAATCCTAAAGAAGGCTTCCAAATGTAGGGTACAAGTCACAAGTGTTGCCCAGGTTGTCCAGTGTTGGATGACCACCTTCATAGGAAATAAACTAATTTTTACCTTTTAGACTCAAAGTGGGGAGGCAATGACAGGGGAAGACATTACACCAATCAGAAGTAGCTGTTATGACATGAAAATAGATTTCTTATTCCTTTGAGCATTCTTCTAGTAAGTCATAATATTTTTTCCAGTTCTACTGCAGGGATCACTGAGTACTTTCAGTATATTTAATCAGGAGAAGTTTTTTAAAATTTTGTATCCATCTCTTGAAATCTTTGTACCTTATCTCATGAAATTCCACAAGACGTGCATGCGCAAAAACCATTCGGGTGTTTATTCAATCTTAGCCCTACAAACCCATAATGTAGCGTGACTATGAATAAAAACATGCATGCGCTTCCTCAACCCCCAAAGAAAAGCAGAATTGAGGGCTACTTGGAAGAATCAATTAGCCCCTTAGAATCATAGAGTTGGAAGAGACCACAAGGGCCATCCAGTCCAACCGCCTGCCAAGCAGGAAACACCATCAAAGCATTCCTGACAGATGGCTGTCAAGCCTCTGCTTAAAGACCTCCAAAGAAGGAGACTCCACTACACTCCTTGGTAGCAAATTCCACTGCCGAACAGCTCTCACTGTCAGGAAGTTCTTCCTAATGTTTAGATTACAGGTGGGTAGCAGTGTTGGTCTGCCATAGTCGAAACAAAATAGAAAATTATTTCCAGTAGCACCTTAGAGACCAACTGGTGACTTCTGTTTCAGTGTATCTGAAGAAGTGTGCACGCACACAAAAGCTCATACCAAGAACAAACTCAGTTGGTCTCTAAGGTGCTACTGGAAATAATTTTCTATTTTGTTTCGACTAATGTTTAGAGGAAGAGTTGTGGAATTAGAACTTGGAATCAAAGAACTGGGATGGCTGAGGGTCGCCTAGTCCAACTCCTGCAATCCAGGAATCCTGCCCACAGCCATCCCTGGGTGGGCTCAAAACATCAGCCTGCTGGTTAACAGCCAGAAACCCTATGCCACTGGAACCCATACTTCAGACAGACAGATAAATTTGTCACAGAAACCTGCTCTTTCAGGCCAGGGTAGGATATCTGCTGATAAAATTCCACCTGCAGGCTTTGCACATCCTGATATAAAACTGTAAATGGTTCAAATAAAAATAGTTACTCCAGCACTTCTCATGCAGGCATAGTTGATGTGCCATAATGGTGCTGTATGGCTTTGCAGAGAGGTGCCAAAGATGCCTCCAGAAAAAAGCAGTTTGCCATTGAAGGCACATTAGAGAGAAGTTTATTTATAGCTACGGCTCGTGAAATGCTTTGCAAATGCAGCAAGGATGCAAGAGGCAATTTTCTTACCTGGTGCCAAGAAATGATGAGAAAAATTAAAGCTCTGTACACCTAAAAGCCCCTCAGGCAATATCACACTCGAAATAATAAACAATGCAAATAATCACAGGGAGCTCATTGTGCAATGCTGGTACATAGCCCAAGGCTGAAAATGAGCAGAGAGCTCAGCATGAACAATGCATCTTTGGGGGGTTTGGCCTTTGCTGGCTGCTGAGCATTCCATGAGTAAAATTAGCATTTTGCTGCTACTGTGGAGGCACTTGTTTACCTCCAAAGCTCAGGGGGACAGCCTGTGCGTGAGTTAGAAGAGAAGCCCCAATGAGCATTTCAAGAGATGTCCAAGCACCACACAGATGAATTGATTTAATTAGCCCCTGGAATGCTTATTGCAGCGAGGAAGTGCGGGAGAGATTAGCTCCACAGACAGCATTTTCTCTCCTGTGGAGGTGGCCCAGGAGCTGCATGATAAAATCTTCACATGGCTGCATCCCACAGAGCACTCAGGTCTCCCACTTGAGCAGCCCCACGTGCAACCCATGTTGCATCTCTTCACCACACACACCCCCAACAGCCTTCTAATCTTCCTCAAGTGTTGTGTCTCCTTCTGCCAAGTGTTGTGTTTCATTGTTAGCCAGTCCACAAACCTGGGGGAGTTCTTTCATTTCTAGGAACTCTTGCTCACCTCCCTGAGGAAGGAAAGCAAGGGGCACACACCTGCTTTCCCAGGTTACTTTCAAATTCAGGTGTTTGTTTAAAGCCAGGGTGAGCTATTGTAATATATTGGTAAAGGGTGCTACTCTTAGTGATGTTTCAGCTGGCGGATGATGCTGAGCCCACTTCCTGATGGGGATGGATTGCCAGGAAAACATAGCTCAAGGTTCTAGCACCTGGACTGGTTCCACATTGTCTCCTGGGCACAATTCCAAGGTGCTGATTGACCTATAAATTCCTAAGCATCTGGGACCCAGCATTCCTTAGAGTCTGCCTCAGTTCTTATGACCCATTGTTGCCTCCAATCCCTCTTAAGTTTAGCATCCACAAGCCAAATTAGGTCTGTAGGAGAACACGGAGAAGTGTTTTGTTGGCGGGCCCTTTACTTTAGAATTTCCTCCTGCATTTTCAGAAATGTTTGTGCGAACCATTTCTTTTAAGGTTTTACTGTTTCGTATTATTTTGTTTTTCTTCGGAAGGCAAATGCAAAGTATGTATGCCCGTCCTTAACAAGTAAATGCTAGTAACTGAAATATTCAAAAGCAACTCATTATTTGTGTTAAAAGGGGGAATTCAGTCTCTTTGCTTCGAAATTTCTTGGGGGTGGGGAGGGAGAGGCAAGTCCAACACCTACACTCTGAACGTTCAACACTTAACTGGCTGAGCAAAGTGTCTGTTTTCTGGCGGTGCTCAAATCAATCTGTTGTCTAATTAAGTGCTACTAATTAAGAAGTTGACCTTAAAACATCTTTGACATAAGTCTTGAGGGCTCCATTTTCTTGCTTGTACCACTAATTTAAAAACTATGAAATATAGCCAACAGACTTTTCAGAATTTCATCTGTGGGGGAGTCATCGTTTTATTCAAGGAAAGACAAAAATAGTTTGTTGGAGTAGCACAGTTACATCAAAACAAATGAAACAAAAACAAGTAGCAGGGATGTCTACCGTATTTTCCGGCGTATAAGACGACTGGGCATATAAGGCGACCCCCAACTTTTCCATTTAAAATATAGAGTTTGAGATATACTCGACTGCAGATTCTCCACCCGGCGTATAAGACGACCCCCGACTTTTGAGAAGATTTTCCTGGATTAAAAAGTAGTCTTATATCCCAGAATATACAGTACTTCTTTTCTCATTTTTAACATTTCCTTTTCCTTACTGGTCCCTGCCTCCTCTTTCCAAAAACAGTGCCGTTAAAAAAAACTTTTACACATTTCATTCACCTCCCAATTTGACTGAAGATTAGGGCACCTCTTCCCTTCTCTGCTATTTTTGAGAAGAGGCAATATGAAAGAGACATTGTGGTGCTGATGACACCCAGAACAGCCTGTCTTTTTATATTTTTTATTTATTAAATTTCTTGACAACTTCCTTTCTCCCTTTCTCTCTCTCTAATCTGGAACACAGATGAAACTGTACAATATGTTTATTTATGACATGCTTAAGTACCTGTTGTTCATGCCTGAGAAACTTAAAGGTATTTTGAAGACACCTTCCATAAAGGAACGTGTGTGTGTGTGGGTGGGTGTGGGTGTCAAACCCCCCCCCCCATTCTAGGGATCATTAGGAAAGGAATTGAATATAAATCTGCCAATATCATACTGCCATTATATATGTGTGTGTGTGTGTGTGTGTGTGTGTGTGTGTGTGTATATATATATATATATATATATATATATATATAATCCATGGTGCGGCCACTTTTGGAGTACTGTGTACGTTTCTGGTTGCCTCACCTCAAAAAGGATGTTGTGAAGTTGGGAAAGGGTCAGAAAAGCGCCGCCAAAAGGGGATGGAGCAACTCTCTTATGAGGAAAGGTTGCAGCATGTGGGGATTTCGAGCTTGGAGAAAAGGCGAGTAAGAGATGACATGTTAAAAAAGTTATAGAACTATGAACAGCAAGGGACATGAATAGAGAAAGGATTTTCTCTCTCTCTCATAACACTAGAACTTGTGGTCATCCAGTGAAACTGAATGTTGGACGATATACGACAAATAAAAGAAAGTGCTTATTCCCCCAGGAGGCAGTGTGGTATAGTGGTTAAGAGCGGTGGACTCGTAATCTGGTGAACCGGGTTCCCGTCTCCGCTCCTCCACATGCAGCTGCTGGGTGACCTTGGGCTAGTCACACTTCTCTGAAGTCTCTCAGCCCCACTCACCTCACAGAGTGTTTGTTGTGGGGGAGGAAGGAGAATGTTAGGCGCTTTGAGACTCCTTCGGGTAGTGATAAAGGGGGATATCAAATCCAAACTCTTCTTCTCTTCTTCAGTGATGACCACCAACTTGGATGGTTTTAGAAGAGCAATTAAACAAATTTGGCTATTAGTGGCTACTAGCCATGATGGCTAGTACAGTAGGAGGCAGTAATGCTTCTGAATACTACTGTACTTTTCTGTGTATAAGACGCCCCATTGTATAAGAAGCCCCCTATTTTGGGAGACTAAAAATTTTAAAAATGGGGGGAGATTGCCCAGAGTTGTTGAGCTTCCCAATGCCTGTCCCCAAGCTGGCAGAAGCAGCCTATTGCCTGCCCAATTGCCGCAGCAACACCCAATCAACACCACCCCTTGCAGCAGACACCAATAACATGTTGCAAACCATCTCTGGTTCGCGACATCAACCAATCCCATGTTCCCCCCCAATGGCATTTCCCATGTATAAGACAACCAACCCCCTATTTTAAACATAATATTTCAGTTAAAAAACAAACAAACACCCTAGTCTTATACACGGAAACATATGGTAATTGCTGGGAACCACAGGAGGGGAGAGTGCACTTGTGCTCAAAACCACCTTGTGTGCCTCCCACAGGCACCTGGATGGCCCCGTGAGAACAGGATGCTGGGCTAGATGGGCCATTGGCCTGATCCACCAGGCTGTTCTTACATTAATATGTTCCTCCTTTTTCTCCTCTGGAGTATGTGTCTTTGTGTGTTTTGGATGTGCCATGTTAAGCCTGCTTTCAATTTCTTAAACGTTTCCTCAGAGTTCACATTGCAAGACCCATAGAACAAAGCAAACTTTGAAGTAGCATAAGAATATGCCAACATGACAAACCACAATTACTTTGTCGTGCATCTTGTTATGTTGGCATAGTAGTTTAATTAAATTCCTTGTTAATTAGTGCTGTATGTAGTAGTGTTAATTATTATTTGCTTACTACAATCAGCAGTTTACTTCTTCTCAGAAAAGCGGCAGGCTTCCGAGTTAATTTTCTGAGTTCATGCACTTAAAGAGTGGTTATATCATTTTTTCCCAATGATGTGCTGCTGCTCTTTAATGTATGCAAAATTCACTCTAAACTATCTAGGGTTTCAGACACAGAGTTTGAACTAACAGAAATTATTGGATCCCTTTTGTTGCTCAGAAAATCAAATCAGAAAGTCATTACAGATTTTTCCTTTGATGATGTTGATGTTGATGATTTTATTATTATTTATACCCCACCCATCTGGCTGGGTATCCCCAGCCACTCTGGATGGCTTACAGCATATATAAAACATAGTGAAATATATAATCTGAACAATACATTCAAATATAAAAGTATTGCAGCAGCATCTACACTTGCACAAAGTTATTTTTTATTATGCTGTAGAGTCTCAACAAAAAGGTTTTCCATGCACCTTAGAGTGTTGTTGTTGTTGTTGTTGTTGTTCATTCATTCAGTCGTGTCCGACACTTTGTGACCCCATGGACCAGAGCACGCCAGGCACCCCTATCCTCCACTGCCTCCCGCAGTTTGGCCAAACTCATGCCAGTCGCTTCGAGAACACTGTCCAACCATCTCATCCTCTGTCGTCCCCTTCTCCTTGTGCCCTCCATCTTTCCCAACATCAGGGTCTTTTCTAGGGAGTCTTCTCTTCTCATGAGGTGGCCAAAATACTGGAGCCTCAACTTCAGGATGTGTCCTTCCAGGGAGCACTCAGGGCTGATTTCTTTAAGGATGGATAAGTTTGATCTTTTTGCAGTCCATGGGACTCTCAAGAGTCTCCTCCAGCACCATAACTCAAAAGCATCAATTCTTCAGCGATCAGTCTTCTTTAGCACCTTAGAGTACTGTAGTCTAAAGAGGAGGTTACCTGGACATGCATCACAAGTGTCCAATCCCAGTTAGAGTTTCAATTGCTTATTGTCACTCTGGTTTGAAATTGTCATTTTATTCCCTTTGCTGTCAATTTTATGGTTATTTTATGGCTGTGTGGATCGTATTCTTCTTCTCCACCTTGGGAACCTCTTATTGTAATGCAGATTTAAAAAAAAAAACATATGAAGAAATATAAATATTTTTGCATATTATATTTCTGAACATGTGATTTGTTGATGGTGTTAATTCCATTCTTTTAACATTGTTAGAAGTGGCATGTGCCTAGTTGGTCCTTTGTGGTAACAAAATCCTGATGCTTCTTCCTCTTCCATGTTATATTCTTTCCTTTCTGCACAACTGCTAAGAGCCTTATTGACATTCTGGTCATCTCCCATCTCAGCTCCTTCATGCTGATCTTCCACCTTGCTATGCCTCCCTTTCCAGGTGATTTAGAGAAGACATTTTCTCATACTTGCTTTGCTGTGTTTGTATTATCCCATCCTCCTTTGTCAGCTATTCTTTGCTTCTGTGCATCTACCCCTCTCAGTCTCTCTGCCACAGCTCCTGTCCCTCTATTTGACTCTCCTATTTTTTATTTATTTTGTGTTTAACAAAATGTACGCAATACTTGATTGTACTGCAACCTCAAAGCAGTGTACAACTCCTGACTCCTGTATTTCTCCACCCACCATCTGTGTCAGTCCCAGTACTCTCCCACCACTCCCATCTTGTCTGTTGGATGTAGGCTGCAAGCCTTTGGATAGGGACTAAGGGATGATCCACACATGCCCTTTTCCCTGCTCTTTCCAGGCACAGGTATGTGCTTGAAAGCTCCATGTCCAAGCATTTCTTTCTTTTTCATTTTCTTTTGCCCCAGAGCTTTCCCTGCAGAAACCTGCTCTTTGGAGCTCAATGGGAGCAAACATCCATTTGGGCTTTCAGTGGAGTGACATTTGCTCCAATTGAGCTTTAAAGAGCAGGTTTTTACAGGGAAAGCTCTGGAGCAAAAAAAAAGGTGCCCAGACACGGAGCTATAAAGCATGAACTATGCCTAGAAAGAGCAGGTGAAAGGTAAGTGTGGATAAGCCCTAAGTTACATCTCTGTTTTGTATAGCACCCAGCTGCATAAGGAGTACCAGTGTGGTGCTGCTGGGGTAAGACATAGACTAAGGAGACTGCTTAACCAAAAAAATTATGGGGGACCATTGGTCTGCTGGACCCTCTCAGCCTGCCCTTCCATACATGGTTGTTGTGTGGGTGAAATTGGGGAAGGAAAATCTTGTAACCTTAAGTTCTTCAAAGGAAAAGCCAGCTAAAGTTTTGTGGAAACTGTTGCAGGGAATAATGGAAATATGTTGTTGGCTCTTTGGCATGGGATTGGCACATAAGCAGGGTGAGTCTGGCACAGACAGGAACTGTCTCTGAGTTTGAGGAGACACCAGTGAAATGGTGTTGATGTATTAATTACTGCAAATTGGGGCTTGGAGATGGTGGTTGGAATGCTGCGGTCTATGTTGGAAGAGCAAAAACTGTTGCTGCACAATTAAACTTGCCTGGCAAAGGAAGAAAATCTCCAGATTGAAAAAGGAGTAGTGAAAGGGGAAAGCAGATATGGCCTTAGGAAGAAGAAGAGCATCGAGGGAAGGAAGGAGGGAAGGAAGGAAGGAAGGAAGGAAGGAAGGAAGGAAGGAAGGGAAACAGACAGCTTTGAGAGCCTTGTCCTCTTCTAGACCTCCCTTCAGTTTGGGAGTTGCAGGGCTCCCTTCTACTGAACCTTCCATCCAGAACCAGCAGCAAGTTAGGGCTCATCCTGACTACCTTTTGTTCCACACTTCCCAGGCACAGCTCAGCGCTTTAAAGCTCTGTGTCTGATCAGTTGTGGGCTGCAAAATCGCAGTAAAGCTTACTTCTCCACCCCTGTTTCACCATCACAGTATATTCCAATGGAGCTGCTGCAGGAGGCAAAACAGGAGACAGGTTGTCCCATTTAGTAGTTACTTCATTTCCAGTTCCTGTGGAAGTGAGCCCCAAGGCATGCTGGTTAATTGAGCGACTGTTCTGGAACTTGTGATTCCTCTTCTCACCACTACCTCCCAGCGTGGCAACGGGATTGGTCAGCATTCTGGGTGACCTCATCCAGCAAGGGAAGAGAGTGAAATGGATTGGTAATTGAAATGTGAAACAGTTCCCAGTCCTACCAGCCACTTGAACAGAGACAGAGATTGATTAGCGTCCCCTTTCTCCTAATTAATAACAGAGGAGAAGTAAGGTCTAACCGTGCTGTGCAGTACTGCGAAAATAAGCCCCGTAAGCGGTTGCGGTGGCTGTTTGGGTATAATTGTTTCATTAGTCATCTAATAGTTTTGCAGACAGCTTCCCCTTTCATGTCATATCTGCGCTCTGATCCTCCTCCAAGTCAGCAGAGTTGGGAGCAGGCATGAATGTGGTTTTAAATATCCATCACCCGCCTGCTCCCC
The DNA here is from genome assembly GCF_009819535.1 of Lacerta agilis. Lineage (NCBI taxonomy): Eukaryota > Metazoa > Chordata > Lepidosauria > Squamata > Lacertidae > Lacerta > Lacerta agilis. The sequence goes on along the minus strand of NC_046321.1, from coordinate 5,300,938 downwards.
CCCCCCAAGCAAGCAGCAGGGAGAGAGTTTGAGGAGGGGATGCAGGAGGAGGGGTGCAAAAGGAACAAGTTGTTTAATAAGACAACAAGATTCATTCACCAGCTTGGCAAAACGAAAAGGGTCCTTTTTAATATTCTGGAGCTAAACTAGACAGCAGATCCAGCATAGGCCTCAGGCTTTGACATGTGTTTTATAATGACAGTTAATTAGATGTTGTCTACTGCAATCATAGGCTGTCATTTCTAATACATGTCTAGAAACTTGAAGGACAGGAGAATCACCCTTCTTCCTCTCCTCCGCCCTGCCAATAGCTTCCCCCACCCCACCCCCCGCACCGAAATGAAATCAGTTGGTAAAATTAACAATGAATATATGAAGTGTTAACTTTGACAATTAATCTAGACTCCCTTTTGCATGCCAGCCAGTGGGGGCCCCTTTAATCGGTCTCTTTCAAGCTGCTTGTGTGCTCTTGGGGATAAGAGTACCTTGCAGCAAGGCAGGGTATTGTGCTGTCCCCACCACACCTTGTTCTCAGGTTTGTTACCTGTCATGGAGTTTTAAAATTCAGGACCATTGAGTCCAAAGAAATCTCTTCCAGTTGAACTGCACTTCTGCACAGTCATGGGGCAAAGAAGTCATTACCATTGGGATTTTGGCTTAAAACCATTCAAATTCCGAAACAATTTTGCCATCAGCCATGCTCGTATGTATCCCAATTCCCAACCATTTTTGCTATTTTTCCTGTGCTTCAGAGGAACAGCTAGCATCCTATTCTGATATGCTTAAGGTGTTCCCAATACATGGGGCGAAACCTGTTCTCTCTTTTCCTCTCTCCCCTGGCAGGCCATATTGAACTTATGACTAGCCTTGGAAATTTGTTGGTGCAACCAACAGATGCAACCAAATCATGGGTCTAGATAGGCCTGCAGAAACAGAACAGTTTTCAGCAGGCATCAAAAAAGGCAGAGAGGGATTTCCAAAGGACAGGTGCTGCCACCTTAAAGGAGTAACTCCTTACTAACACAGAATGGAAGTGCAGATTGCACAGATGGAAATGATCAAATCAGAACATTTGGAGTAAGGTGATCCCTTCAACTGGTCCCAGTCTGTAAAGGGCTTTATGTATCATTTGTAACACCTTGAACTTACTATGGTAGCAAACTGGCAGCCAGTGCAGTTCTTTGAGCACATGTGTAATATGTTAACAGAGTGTTGCAGTATTTTGCATTTTCTGAAAACAAGCGCAAGGGAAGCCCCATGTAGAGTGCATTGCAGTAGTCCAGTCTTGAAGTTGTTGTTGTTGTTCAGTCGTTCAGTCGTGTCCGACTCTTTGTGATCCCATGGACCAGAGCACACAGTTTGGCCAAACTCAGGCTAGTCGCGTCTTGAAGTTACCAATTCCTAAACCACTGTGGTCAGGCTGTCCTGGTCCACAAACAGATACAGAGGTTTTACCAGCTGAAGCCTATGAAAGACACCCCTAGCCACCAAGGCCACTTGAGCCTGCAGCAGCAAAACTGCATGCAGGAGCATCCCAAAGGTGCATGTCTGCTATGCGTGCCTGATATGGAGGCAACTTTATATTGTTCCATGCAGCAAGCATTATTCCACAGAAAACTGCTCATATGCAGCAACTGGTTCAGACATTGCACATATTTTCTTTTCTTTTCTTTTCTTTTCTTTTCTTTTCTTTTCTTTTCTTTTCTTTTCTTTTCTTTTCTTTTCTTTTCTTTTCTTTTCCTCCTTTGCAATATTGTTGAAAGAAGTCTATGTGACAAGTTCCTTCATTCAAATAGCTAATGTGGTAATAGCCATTGCACAAAGCAATTTAAAGAAAATTTCCCTGTGGCAACCATAATATGTAATCTAGCTTTTAAAGGAGTAAAATACTGCATAGCACCCGTATCAGTCATGGAAGCAAAGAACTGTCTTGATTCGAAAACAGTTGGATGCAGCGTTGACACTTCGATTGGTTCCAACTAAGGTCAAGAAAAGCCTTTAGTGGAAATGTCAGCCAAAGTTCTGAAGGCTCACCCTCTCCCTTGTTCTTCTGGCAGACTCATAAAGACAATAGGCATAAAGAGGCTGGCACAGTGAAGCCCCTCCATATGGCACTCAGAAATTTTTAGGAAGCTGTTCAATAGCACAGCATATGCCAGTCTCCTGTGACCAACATGATTATAGCAATAGAGCATTGGGCACCATTTACAGCCCTCAAATTCTGGAAGCATTATGTACCTGTGAGTTAGCACATCGGGCCCATCAAAATATATTTTGCTGGATCCTCATTGTTGCCCCTTAGCTATTACTAACATTGTTCCCTTTGTTCAATCCTGGTCAATCTTTCTGCAAGTGTGCCCAAAATCTAGTCCACAGTTTTGGATTGCGCCACCCTATCACCCGCTATAGTGCATACAATTCCTCCCTGTCCCTTGGGTTGAATTACCCCCTGATCTACTGAGTCCGCGGGGCTATCCAGGCATTAAACCACCAGCAGCAACCTCCCTACCTCTGGAGCACATGCCACAAATTGCCCCTCCATGCCTAAATTCATAGAACCTTGCATCCAGCTCCTAAACCATTACACTTGTTTGCACATGCGCCCTGGAGATTCTCTCTCAGAAACCAGACCATTAGTCATCTCAAGCAAGGTCATAGGAACATAGGAAGCTACCTTATACTGTACTGGGCCATTGGTCCATCTAGCTCAGTTTTTGGCAGCAGTTCTCCAGGGTTTTAGGACAGAGGATGTTCCTAGCCCTACTGGGAGAAGCTGAGGGTTGAACCTAGTGTCTCTTGCAGGCAGTGCAGATGCTCTGCCACTGACCCATGACCATTCCCCACTGTATAGTCAAGGAGTACCGCGCTGTTGGCCTATAAGGCTTCTGCTTCACCATGGACCTTCACCCTCTTCCTCAAGAGGAATCCCAGCAACTATGCAGAGCCTCTCAAACTAAGGCACTGATCCTCTTCTTCTTTCCTACTGATCACCACTTCTCCTGGACGGTTTCAACAGCTGCTGGTATACAATTCCCATTTCCTGGGTGTTCTTATGTATCCTGCCCATTGCGGGCCTTACAGTCGCACACAGAAACCTAACAAACTACTGCTTACACCTTAATTGCTTCATCTGATCCCTTTATTAGTCTGTAACACGATTTGCGTTCTGTCAGAGACACTTCTGTTTAATTTAAATAAAATGCTAACAATATTCTGCTCCTAATTTATCCCCATCTGGGCCGCTTTTGAGGCTTATAAGTAGATTGTTACGGTATTAATTATGATTTCACGGCAAGGACCGTGTTCCTCAGTAGGACTGATGGGATTGTGTCCCCCACTGTGCTTTCAAACAAGGAATCTACATTCATCTCTGTGAAGTCCCCTTCCCCCTTCAGAAGATTTGAAATAATGGAGGGGCGATGAAGCAATCAAGCCCAATCCTATTTACCCATCCCTGCGAGTGTAATTCACGCATCACCGGGCATAGTCAATGGAAAATTACCTTGGGAGTTTAAATTTCCATTCCAAAGTTGCATTATAAAATTATTGTTTTCATGTTTCCTGATGGGCTACAGGATGTGTGTGTGTGTGTGTTGCCTTTGCAGACACTGTGAAATTTCTATCCACTTAACATTTCTTCCATTGTGTGTATGAGTAAAAAGTTGAAATACAGTTGTTAGAATTTCACAGTCTCTGAAAATGAGCCATTTACAAATTATATAGTCAATGTAGTTCCTTCTTGTTTTTTTAACCTCTTTTCTGGGCGTTAACAACTAGGTTGGACTTTTAAAAAAAAAAAAAAAAAAGCCTTGCCTCTGAGGTCCAACCTTAAAAAAAGGTTTTGATTAAGTCATTTTATTAAAATACCCATGGCTTATGAGAAAATCAGTAGCTTACAATACATGATAGTGATAGGGGCAAAGGAACTGCTGCAGGGTTTGTTTTTCATTTCTTTGGCACACTGAGAACAAGGCCAGGTTCTCATTAACAGCATGTAAACGGGCAAAAAACTGTTCTAGGTCTCTGCCACATCAGCTTGCAAAAGGGTGGGAGGAGACCACATATCTATATGTTTCCTGGGGTGGGTGTGTTCCCTCCACATGTAAAAACTCAGTATATCAATGCAAGGCAGGGTCGGGGGAATTGGGCAATAATTATTTTTGCATGCACAGAAAATCTGTGGTCCCCCCCCCTTTTCTTTTTTTAAGCAGGAGCAATCTCTCCTTTGCCTTCCTTCCACACAACACATTTCAAAATGGTTGACAAACAGTTTTACCAACATACCTGCTATTTCTATGAAGGCGGTCAGTATTTCTTCAAGCAACCTTCCAAGGAATGGGCAACACAGTATTTCGCTACTATACTTTCCCCCAAAGGGTCATAGTTCTTTCTGTATTATATAATATATAATCCTGTCCACTGAATACAGGACAAGATTCAATAATTTTAAGTTACTAGGAAGTCATTCAAATTGCACATTCTTAGGACTGAGCCAAACTGCCTAAAGGATGTTGTGAGATCATCCACCTTGATGCTCTTGATGACTGGACAAGCAATTTAGGAGCAATAAGATGTATATTCTCTTTTAGGACAGGAGACACGACCTGGATGATACTCTAAAATCCCTTCCAGCCACACTGTTCTATGGGTACAGATAGCAGTGTATTCCATAATGCACTGAACATCTCATTAACCTAATTGTCAATTGTAATTGGCCACAGGCAGATTAGAATTGCAGATCTTCTAAGAGCTGGGCTGAAGCTCTTTTGAACCACTGCATCTCTGTAGAAAACCATTGGCCCTTCCTTGCCCTTGTGCAAATGTCCCCTTTCTGCTAGCAGACTTTGGACCAAACCAAATGTGTGCAGCTGTAGCCTGGTGGTATTGAGCTTGAAAAACGTTGGAGAGAGAACAGTTAAGCATGCAGAAGCAATGTAGACTCTTAACACTTCCTCTATCTAATGTTACAAAACATTGTATCTGATGTTACAAACTGTCCCATTTTAAGCGGGGCACCCCAGACGGAGACAAGCCTCCCCGACTTCTGATCTCAATCCTGGATGTTCCATTCTCTGGCTATGTCAGAGCACAGGACCAAAAGACGGGTGTTTTCTCATCCTGCCCTGTAGTGCGAGTCAGTTGGCTCAAAGCAGAGCATGGAATTAAATGGTAGAAAAAGCTTACTTTGCCTCTACATGTTGCCATTCTTCTTCCTCCTTCCATCGCGGCACTTCCAGAAGCTGCCTTCTGGGTGTATGTCTATCCCTTTCTCAAAATGACTTTGAAAAGGTGCTGTCTGTTTTTGCAGAGCTGAGTTGTTGTATATAAGATGTAGGGACTACAATTCCCATCATCCCTAGCTAACAGGACCAATGGTCAGGGATGATGGGAATTGTAGTCCCAAACATCTGGAGGGCTGGAGTTTGCCTATGCCTGACCTATAACATGCAGCTTACATATAGGTCCTGTGAAAATGCAAGCCCTTTTCTCCTCCTCAAAGGCTCTGACCATGCAGAGATGGGCACAGGGATTCCTTCAATGTGTGACAGTGGTTTGCAGGTAAACCGTGACTGTAGAAATACTAGGATTAAACATGGCGGAGAGGGGAAAGAAACAGGAACCTTGGAAGTGGGGGAGGCTCTCTTTTGCTGTTGAAGTGAAGTGGAGACTTTTGTACTTTCTTCAGAGACCTAAAATAACTGGAGGCCACATTCCACAATTCAGTGTGATCCAGACAGTGCATGTTACTAAACAACAGGTAGAATGATAGCCAAGTTTCAATTCCTATTTAAGCAAAAGATTTTTAGAATAGAACATTGCCCTCCCCGGCCCTGGGGAAAGACAACAACTTTAGCTCCTGGTTTGTCTTTTCATTTACAGACTTCCCCCCACCCCACCCCACCCCGAGGCATTCCCAAGCAATATGGCATAGTTTGTGTTCTCCATCTGGAGAGCTGTGAGCGCCGGCTGGTTCCAGCCATACTTTGTGCTTTCTTCCTTTTCAGCCTGTAATTAAAGCAACATTGCTGAGCTTTAAATGTGTTGGTAGTAAAAGTTAGGAGGCTAAAATGTACCGTCAAAGCCAAAAAACTGTTACTTGGTACTAAAAAGAAGCACAGGTTACTATGCTGCCACCGGAAAGCCACAGGGTAGGGTAAACCTCGATTGATGATTATTCATTTCAAAGAGATTTAAGGGTTGAGTATGTGATGATGCAGGGCAGCAGGTTAGGGGGGGCCTGAAAGGGAGTTTTTTTTAAAAAAAAAAAGCTGTGGGGAAAATGTTAATAAAGCCAAATATCTAAATGACTGCAATAAATTATCGTACTATATTTTTTGGAAGGTTGATTATGTGCTCTGGATATGTGAGTCAAAGTGGTTGTGTGGTTGGCATTCTCAGTTTACATGTCTGAAGTGTTGTGAGTTCAAGGCTTGGTTAGTTTCGCATCTCTGATCCATCCCTTGTCATTGTCTTAGACTAGGTCCATTGAGTAGCTTGCCAACCTACTACTCATTTCTACTGCTACTACTACTGCTACTACTAATTTTCTTATTTTTACTCCGTCCATTTGGCTGGTTTGCCCAGCCACACTGGGCAGCTTCCAACACATGTAAAAACACAATAAAACATGAAACATTAATAGTAACAATCTGATCCAATATAAAAAAGTCACAATAACTTTGAAATAAACAACTTGTAACAAACAAAGCAACATTCAGCAATCCATCAGAATGTAATAGTAAACAGTAAAATTAAACACCTGCAAATAGTTATTAGTTTACACTTATCAACCACAATAAAGAATTACCAATCTGTAACAATAGATAGCAAATTGCAATGCATAAAATACCACAAAACATACAAAACCATGTAAAAGGATCAAACTGAGAAACAAGGAATGCTCTCCTCCCACCCTGCACCTGGGAGCTTCTGAAGAGGCTTTGCTGTGGCTTCCATCTGATGTCGATTAGCCCCAACAACTGTGTTTCTTGTGCATTCTGTAGTACTTTTACTCTTTACAGGATAAGTAAGGCCATGCATCACTCTTCACTCTTTCTGAACAAGGAAAGTGGTACCGTAAAACAGTGGTCCTCAACCCCCGGGCCACGGACCGGTACCAGTCCGTGGATCAAATGGTACCGGGCCGCCCAAGGAACATTAAATTATTTCCATTTTATTTACTGTGGTGTATTTCTCTCAGGTTTGTGCGACATTGCATGGGCGAGAGGTTAACTGGGTGTAACTGTATTTTATTTTGAAGGCATGTTTAAATACAATTAAATTAAAATTATTAAATCTAAACAATCTAAAATATAAACAATAAACGTCGTCCCCCCCTCAGCGAGCCGCGGTAAAATTATCAAACGTTGACCGGTCCGTGGCAATGAAAAGGTTGGGGAGCACTGCCATAAAAGACATGCCCTTGATTCCTGCTGTTGCAGCAGAATGTTTATTTTTTCTGGGTTATGCCGCCTAGTCAGTCACCAGAATCATTTTACATTAGGACTGGCCTTACTTAAGAAAATGGCAATTTTCTCTCATTCATAAATGAAACCGCATGGGCATAAGGTTAGGTCAGAGGCCCTTCTGTTGAAGTTCCTGGATCATTAGTGGCAAGAATGAGTGGCGGCATTCCCCAGTTACTGCAAGAGACCCACTGAGTGTGGGATTTGATTGGGCCAAGACATTGCTTACTAAGCTGTGCTCTAAAGAAGATGCTGCATGAGGCATAGGGAACTTGTGGCCCTGCAAATGAAGCACAACTCCCACCATTCTTGACAATGCCCCGTGCTGGCTAAGACTGATGGGAGTCAATGTCCAACAACATGTGGAAACGCACATTTTCTATATTGTAAGAACGTAGCGAAAAACTGTGATGGATCAGATCAAAGGCCCATGTGGTTCCACCATTCTTCTTTTAGTGCATGTTACACCTTTGTGCACATTCAGGACTTCTTTTTTTGCTTCATTTGAATTTCTTCCATGGGTTCCTTGTAGTATGATGGACCACTGTTACTTTCCTTTAAGCAACTTGCACCTAGGTTGAAAAATTTGCAAATTGTATGAATACTGCTCCACTGCTGCAGTTTTTTCTGGATTTGGCAAGAGTTCAGTCTTAAATTCAGTCTGATTTTGAATAAACATATGAGGAGCCCCTCTGGTCATCATCATCAACTTTATTGGTTTAGCATGTGCTGCCTCCTAGGACAAGCAATAAAATTTGATGGTGATGCTCAACCTCCAGAATTTGCTGGATGAGAGGCCTGCTCAGCTGAAACTGTAGTGTGGGGCGCAGCTGTTTGCTTTAGATGGGTTCCCCCTCCCTCCTTAAAGCACAATATTGCTCAGTGCCATTGAGCTGCATTGCTCTGCCAACCCAATAATGAGTCTGATCTAGGTTCAAATAGTACTTGGCTCAAGCATAGCTTAGCTTTAAAGTGAAAGATGGATTTTGGATTTGGTGAGTACATGTCTGCCGCCATCCAGCTGTTTCATGTACCTAAACATCAGGTGCAGTTCCCACATTATTATTGTTATTTATTAAATTTGCATACCGCCCTTCATTCAAAGTTGCCAGGGTGGAAAGAAAGATAGAAGCATGATAATGAAAATGGAAATTAAGAAAAAGATTAAATATAAATGATGATTATATAATGTTAAGAAGTTACTAATGAACATATACAGTGAACACAGAAGGAGAGGACGTGAGGGAGTCAACTAACAATGTTAAGGAACAGGATGTTGATTGCTATTTTTCTGTTTTTCTTTTCTGTATTGTTTTTCTTTGTATTTTTTAGTCATTGTTTGTAGTGTTTATTTGTAAGGTTTTTGTTTTTTGTTTTTGTGTTTGGAGAATTTAATAAAATTCTTTTTTTAAAAAAACCAAAGTTGCCAGGGTGGGTCACAATAGGAAAAAAACAAAATGAGAATACAAAATACATAATAAAACAAAAACAAACTGCTAATCTGTCCGCCCTATATCTGACTGGTACATAAAGAGCTAAAATAAAAAGGATGGCCATGCTGCTGATGTTTTGGGTTGTATCCAGTGCTAGTCCTACTTAGAAATTGATGGACCTGACAGGTTCATTAATTTCAGTGTGTCTCCTATGAGTAGCTCTTTGACAAATACAACCGTTTGGACGTATTTTTCCAGGGTGGAGTTGCAATTGGATTATATCTTGATTAAGACTGATCTTGTCATGTAGCAGCATTGAGCAGCTGCTGCTAGCAGCATCACATTCCGAAGTACTTAGCATTTTCCTGCCTCCAGTATTAACAAATAGGACTCCAGTGCTAGAGAAGAGAGAGTATCATTCTGTTTCAAATGTGAAAATGTCAAAGACTAGCATTGCTTCCAGTTTTGTGGTGCATATCAAAGTTGAATCTAACACTGGAATATAACCTTAATCTATTTCTTTAGCTCCTAGAATACCATTTTTTCTTGCTTTGGTACCAGATCTTCTGAAAATGCTAGAATTTCATTGATGGCTTCCAATGCAAGAAAAAGGTATAGATTTTTGATAACCGAAATATAAAACTATGTGCTTTCCAACTTTCCAAGTCCCACAAACATTAATAATAATAATAATAATAATAATAATAATAATAATAATAATAATTTCTTAGTCCCACAAACATCTTATCCTCATGGAAGGAGATGGTTAATTCTCTTCACTTTTCCCCCTACTATAAAGAAGTGGTCTCTAATATAGTACTCCATTTTTGTGAATTCACCTGCTCCCTCCTCTCCTTTTGTCTGTGCTCAGAGATGTAACACAGGGCTCTTTCCAGTTAAGGCTTTTTATTTCACTGGAGCTCTGAGATGTGGAGAGTGCAGTCATGGCCTCAGGCAAAGCTGTTGTGCTCAATTCTGATTGTAACCAGCTATGGAACAGAATTAGTCCTGGACTCCTATATTTCTCTAAAGAGAGTAGCCAGACTCTGAACCAGTAGAAACCAAGTTAATAGACAAAACAGCAGCAGCATTGTGTCATCAACACACATGGAATCCTCTGCTTGTTCTGCGTATTAGAAAAAGTAAACCAAGACAGTCAGGTTGGTCAAAGGATTAGCTTCTGTGAATAATGTTGTAAATTGAATGACGCGCTTCCTGTTTTGCAGATCAAATAAGCAGAGTTGTTGATCCCTTAAGGAATCGTTCCTGTGTCCAGGGGTATTTGTACCTCTCAAAAGAGAGGCAGCTTGCTTGAGAGCTCTACATGAAAGTCAGTGTGTGTGTGGTACTTGGGTGATGTGGGAAAGAGGTGCAGGGTGGTGCCATTGCTGCAGACTGGGATGTGGGTTGGGAGTGTTTACGTGCGATGCAACAGGTAGAGCACAGTGGTATGCTACCTCTCTGGCATTTTATCCACTACTTTCTATTCATATTAATAAGCTGTTGGTTACAAAAAGCAAGCGGCGGCCCTGCATTCCTCAGCGCCAGATGTGTGAGCATGAGTTGAGAAGGGGCCACAGAAGGTGTTGGAGCTCAGTTTTAACTGTGTTGGTATGCAGCTTTCATCCCTGCCCTCTGGCATTTGCCCTCTGGAGCTTTCCGCCGACGAACACCTGATTGCATTGATTTCTGCGCTCCTGTGCTGCGCATAAGCGGCTAATCAGTCAGTTGAACGATAATGAAAGATCTTGCCATCTGTCGGCTTTATTTAATGGAGTGTCAGCACATCCCAAATAGGAAATAATTGGATTGACAGACACACAGCCAGTTATTAGACTGTTTGTTATCTGATTAGAAAAGGGGGGAGGCATGAAGTGGGAAGGGGGAGCAGCAGGCACGGGAACTGGGAGCAGTAATTGAGTTGATCTGATCATGTCTGGCACTGTAGGCATTTGTGGCCCACCATGGAGATGGTTGCCAATTCGAACTTCCCCAGCCCTTTTGAGTTTGTGCAATTTCCATTTCTTCTAAATGCATGGATAGAGAATTTCGTTTGGACCACATTTTTCAGGAAATGACTCTAATTCACATCTCCCAAACTAATACATTGATCAGAAAATAATTATTTTATAGTTTTGACTCAAAAAAGCATTATCAAAAGGTATAAAACAAAAATCCACATTTGAGACTAAAATACATTTACAAATTGAAATAATTAAATGTTTTGTTTTAGGTACATCTTTACATACGGTTTTTGGGGGGGTACAGTTTAGTTTTAAGAAAACAACTGTAGATTATTGAGGAAACAGGACAGAACAGATTTAAAAATAAACACATGTGAAACTGACCTACCCTGGAAATAGTCCATTCCAGCCATCCCTAGATGTCCAACATGTTGTTATGCTCCACATTCATTGAACATCCGCTGCATAATGATGGCTCCCATTTATAAAGATGATGCAATATCTGACACGTTAAAATGGAGCCCATTACTAGAACAATAAACAAACTAGGAAACAGAGCAAAGCAGTTTCAAGGGAAAGAGAGACCCGTGTTTTTGGCTGCAGCCTTTCGTATGATGGGCATTAACTTCACAGCACATCGGAACTTCTCTTTCCAAAGTCAGTGTGACACTGGACATGACTTACAATCCATTACTCATCTCCCTGAAGTATGTCTGTGCAGGGGCGTAGCAAGGTAAATTGGTACCCGGGGGCAAAAAAAAATTTGTCAAACCCCCCCCCCCCAGGCATTGGAAGGTCAGGTGGTACCCGGTGCGGAAAATTTCTTGTCAACCCCCCATTGATTCCCCCCCTGCAAAAAATGGTTTTACATTGTTTCATATTTTCTTACAAAGGAATAGTAACAAGTAATAATAATAAAAAAAACTTTAATTTATATCCTACCCTCCCCGGCCAAAGTCGGGCTCAGGGTGGCTAACATCAGATACATAACATTGGTATAAAATCAAACAATAATTAAATTACCTCCTAAAAAACATCTCAAAATCAAATTAAAGTCTAATTAGATGACTTTCCACAGGGTTAGGGTTGGGAACAGTAAAGTGGTCTCTGAACTGAAATTTCAGCCTTTATGACATAGGAAAACAGCCAAGTGAACAGCTATTTTGGTGGAGGAGGGTCAAGATATAAACCGATATGCACGGAATTTCATATATAGCTATATAATCCCTAGTATAGTAAGATAAGACCTTCAGAGCAGGCATTTTCAAAAAAAAAATATCATTTTTTTTCCAATTCCCCCCCCCAAAATAATTTTCCTTCATAATTTGTCACCCTCTCCATTATGGAACCCAGGGCGCCCCCCCCCCTTTGCTACGCCCCTGTGTCTGTGGTGGGTGGGTGACCTTCTTTATTATCTTTTAGGTAATCTCTTCTTTTTCTTTTACTCCTCCTTTTGATACATGCATTTCTTATTTGGTTTTTCATGTTGACGTTACTCAGCTATGTTTTGGTAGACATAGAAAAAAGTAACTACAGTTCACCAATCATTAGTTTTTAATAAGCATTAGGGATATGATCACAAGGATGCAAAAAAAACAACAACAAATAAACCCCAGCTTCCATAAAACATTAATGCAGTGAAGTTGTGTAATGCACAAGTGTGAGGGCAGGAATGTTCTGGGGATTGAGTAAACTCAAGGATGCGGTTGTGTCTGCCCACAGGCAAACAATTGTGCTGCTTCTGGCCTGTGGAACAGGTTCCTGTTGCACAGCAACTTTGCCAGTTTTCTCCATATTTGCCAGTTACCTGCAGAAAAATCATCAGAGTTTGCTTGTATGCGCTAAGTTTCCTCTTAATGGCGTTTACTGACAAGAATATAACTAGGGCAAAGCAAGATCTCTGAAGGATTAAAAAGCCTATGGCCTCATTTTCTTGGTTTCTCCACCATTGGTCTTGAGCCCTCCATTTGATCCTTGGTACTGCCATCTTGAATCATACCAGTCACCTGAGTGATGGTGTAGAGGGAAATTTTTTATTATCATTATTATTGGGGGCAGGAATTGAGTCTGTAGCAAAGGGAGGGTGGGATATCTAGGTTGGATCTTGCTAAAATCGCAAGGCACTGATTTCTCTGTGCAGGCTCCATTACTTCTGTAATGAAGCTACCTCCAACGCTACTTTCAAAGAGTCTTAGGAGGAATGCTGCTAAAATAGAAGCCATTTGCTCTGGCACCTGGGCCACAGCCTCTTAATGAACATTTCCTATGGTAGGAGAAGTGGACCGAAAACTAGCTTTACCATGAGCCAATTCCTTCTTTTTATGAAGTCCTTTCATGCTTCAGTGCATGCGCTTGACTCTCATTAAGGCTAACTGAAACGAATTGAGTGCATGGGGAAGGGAACTGGGCCATCTGCTGGCAATGCTGTGGGGGACATTTTTGGTAGCATTAAGCTACAGGTAAGAGGTGACACTGTGGGTTAAACCACAGAGCCTAGGGCTTCCTGATCAGAAGGTCGGTGGTTCAAATCCCCGCGATGGGGTGAGCTCCTGTTGCTTGATCCTAGTTCCTGCCCACCTAGCAGTTTGAAAGCATGTCAAAATGCAAGTAGATAAATAGGTACCGCTCCGGCGGGAAGGTAAACGCTGTTTCCGTGTGCTGCTCTGATTTCGCCAGAAGCGGCTTAGTCATGCTGGCCACTTGACCTGGAAGCTGTACGCCGGCTCCCTCGGCCAGTAAAGCAAGATGAGCGCCGCAAACCCAGAATCGGACACAACTGGACCTAATGCTCAGGGGTCCCTTTACCTTTACCTTAAGAGGAGGCTAAAAAGGCTGGCATCTTCAATAGATCAGTGTGATGCAAGGACTTGGGTATGGAAGGCACTGGTTCAAACACTTATTTAGGCTATGGAGAAAGTATTATGGTGGACCAGATCCCTTTCTGTGTGTATAGCCATTCACTTTTTTCCTTTAGGATTAAGGAAGTTACTTCTAAGATTGAGAGGTTCAGGCCAAAATGGCTCCTCAGTGATTGCTTGCACCATTGCAGCTCTGAGAAGGAGTGGGGCCCTCTCTCTATCAGCCTGGCTAGGCCAGGTGCTTGACTGTTCACCTTTCATGAATTTATTTAATCCTATTTTAAACCCTCTTCATGTTAAATCTGTGTCTGTGTGTATTCAATCAAAGATTTACTTGATATTGGGCGCAGCAGCCCAAGAAAGATCCATTGTATTTCAGTCCCATTAACATCTGTGCTCTGTGTGGCATTGTGTTTTTTCTTGTGGTGTGCTTGCTGTCTTAGAAGCTGCGTGGTGACGACGACAGTTTGTATCTTTGAAAACCTCAGTGCTCCAAAGCACTTGAGTTTAGTTGCTACTCAGCTTAGCTAGAATTGCCATCTCATGTTGCTCCCCAGGCTCCATTTTTGTTTTATGCACTACAGTTGTTTATTGTTGCTAATAATATGATAGCTCAGCACTCCCCTTGTCAAAGGGAAAGGCTGTAGTTAGAGATTTGTCTAGAAAGATGGATGAATTCTACTGCAGCGGTTGGCTTGACACATCATACTACTATGACTGTTGGGTATAGTCTACACTACAGTGTTTCTTTAAAGCAACTCTTAAATATGCAGCTCAGGCTTATCACTGAGCCTCTGAATATTGGCAGCTTGCATTCCACACCACCGTCTTTGGATTCCTTCTGCTGCTCCCTGAGCCTTTCTCAAAACAGCCAAGCCTTACCTTGCCACTTCCTGACCTCAGCTCCCTGACCTCAGCTCTACTCCTTATTCAGGGCACTTGAGAAAAGTACTGCTAACAAAATGTGAAATATATGTTTAATTAACAGCCAGCCAGCCAGCCAACCAACCAACCACTGGATAAAATCAGAAAACAACAGTTACAAAAAGAAAGCACAAATGAATACGGAGCGCAACAGCAATTCAATAAAAAGGATGTACTCAAAATAATATGCACCCTTCTCGTATAAGGAAAATCATCCTCAAGGAAGAAAATGCCCTTGAAAAATCAAAAGTGGTTTCAGTTTGAAGCTAGTTTGAAGAGAAATAGTCAAAAGTTCAAGTTGTAAACTTTTGAGTGTTAGATTTGTCTGAGCACTTGGCTCAAACCTCTGTTTCAAAGAAATCTTTTTCACACATGTGTGAGCAAGCATATTATAAAAGGAGGTGGCAGCGTATCTATAATATATATTATAAAATATAGCATGATACCCTTTATCAGTCCCTGACTCCTCTGTCCCCAGTCTAACATAGATCACAAGCATTCTGAGTTGCTTTTATGTTCTGTTCACCATCTAACATCATTGGACCCATTAAAAATTGCCAGCAGGTTTGTCTTGGACACTCAGTGGGGCAAATTATTGGATGTAGGCCATGTGGACCAGGGAGACCTGGAAAGGGGTGTACCTCAGTGGTAGAGCACCCGCTTTGCATGTGGAAGGCCCTGGGTTCAATCTCTGATATCTCCAGGTAGGGCAAGGAGAGATGTCTGCCTGAAACCCTGGAGATTACTATCAGCCCATGTAGACAATACTTGTATCTGAATCCCTGCTTAGCCACGAACATCTCTTAGAAGCCTTAGATAAGCTGATCTCTCCTGTCCTATCTACCTCACATTGTAGCTATGGGGATACGTCTTGTGTGCTGTACCCCATGCATCTTGGATAAGAAGTTGGGTATACCCATCATGGCTGAATGGTGGAGTAGTAGTAGTCACCTCTGGTCTTGTCTGGTATGATTTCATACGCTGTATGAACGTTATGAGCCCTTTGGGGATTTCTTGGCAGGATTGATTAGAGCGGGAGGAGGAATGGGATGGGATCAATGGGACTGTTGGCAGGCCACAGGGAGCATCTGAGTAGTTCCACTAGACAACTTCCTTGTCCTGTTGGTGGCGGATGTCCCAGCAGAGGAGGGAAAGCTGAGCAAGTCAGCCCCATTCCACCTCCTGGGAGTGAGGTTGCTCCAGCAACTGGGGAGGGGTGTGAGCTTGGGTCGCTCAGTGAGTCAGCTGGGCAGACTCAGACCCTGTCTCCAAGGACATCCCATTGGATGTGGCGGCATATGCAAACCCAGCCTATTCCCGAAGTGCCCTCTTACTTGCTTAGCCCCATCACTTGGGAGGAGAACCATGGGAGGAGAAATGTCTGTGCCCATCCCATGCTTCAAAGGGGTTTGTCAGGTGTTGAGACAACGTCTTGGTTTGTGCCAAGGCATGTAGCTTAGAGCTCTACTTTGAACTTCTGAACTGTGTAACCAGAATCTATATATGTTTAAACAGTGCAGTGGAATTTGTGGGAAGAGTTGAGCCGAAAGTCCTAGTACTGCATCCGAGGGACGGAGCCAAGAGAGTGATCCACATGGTTGACAGCTCATCCACAACAGCCCAAATTGGGTTGCAAGCATACATGGTCAACCTTCAAGCAAGGTGTTGAATTCAGAGAATTGTTGGTTTTCTTTCAGCTTTATGACTTCGTGGTAGGAAAAGCTGGAGATTGAAAAGATTGAGAGCTGCTAGGGGGGAGGGGGAGATTTGTGAGCACACAGTGCAGACAGAATGGTTTATCTTTCTATACACCAAAGTATTTGTCACCAGCTTGTTCTTAAAAGCAATATCTGTTCTGTAATAAGTGATAATACTGTAGCCCAATTCCCAAGTGTCTAGTTTCCCTCTTCAAATGCTGTGCATTTCTCCTTTTAGTACCTCCTCAATGACTGTGTCTTCAGTAGCAAATGATCTCTGGCGCATCCAGTAAGGTGGATGCTTTATGTTCATTATATGCATTAAGCTGCCTGCATGTTTAATCGTCGGCATCCTCTGACACTTTCAGAGCTTCAGTAAGATATCTTTTCTGCAAAGAAAGGGAGGGAGGCTGCGGGAGATGATGTGGGAATGTGATGAGAAAGAAGCTTTCATCAACTTAGTTTTGCCAAATGCAGCTTTGTCCACTTGAAATGGCTGCTGTATTTTTGGAAGAGAAAAAGAGCAATATGGTGTTTTCATTCTACACAAAGGGGGCCATTAGCACTTTGGCACTTCTTGGATTGGACGCAGCCATTATAAAATGCTTAGATCAATGTTGGACTCAGCTGCAGCCATTCAAGGGCCGTGAGTTGACAGAATATTTTAAAGACATCCATAAAAAGCAGAACTCCTTGATATTCTGGGTTTGTAAATCCACTTAATCATGATCGTGAAAGGCGTGTTATCCTGAAGATAATACTTTTACTTCTATCTGCACAACCAAGGAACTCCAGAGTGTTTCATCCCACATATCATTGAAGGGCATGGGCAGTAGCGAAGGCAGCCAGGAGGGAATGACCCATACTGGGCGGGGGTCTGTAGGGCAGTAGTGTTTTATGTTGGCTTATGGTCAGCACAAATTGGTGTCTACCCTAAAAAAAGCTTGACAACTTTGATTTCCTCAGGAAAGCTCAATAACTTTGGTCCGCCCCAGGTGCTGGCAGGGGTTGCTACGCTAGGGAATGTTAAATGCTATCTGCCATAGATAATAGTTACAGGTATATTACTGTTCACAGGACCAAATAGGCAAAGGATGCCTCTTGGGTTTGTAAGCAGTTCAAAAGCTGAAGTTACTTTCAAGGGTTTTTATTCCATGGTAATGGATCGTATGAGCTGCCCCTTGGTTCTTTCCGTAGAACTGTTAGCTTTCAGTAGGAAGATCTCCTAGGCTCATTCAGCCATCCGGAGGATGACTCCTGAAAATATTTATGTGGCTGAATGGTGTCAAATTCTGCCCCTTGCTAAAAGCAGTCTCATAGCACAAAGCCACTGAAACAGTGTACTAGATAAAAGCAGAATAAAACGCAAGTTCTTGAAACAAAAGCAATAATGACCAGGAAGGAGGAACGGCATGGTCTCAGGCAGACACAGTAAACTAGGTCGGCTTACAGCCCAGAGTGGCCTGCTCTCTGGTGATGGAGAACAGGTCATTTTTCACATAAGCTTGTCTGAGGTTCATTGCGGAATGGCTGGTAACTATCCCAAAGTACTGCAAGGCTTGCTGGAACAAACTTTGAACATCACTGGCCTCATAAAACGCAAGTTGTATGATCAGGTTGGCAGCTACCTCAAAATACTGGTGCTGGGATAGAAGAGGAATTCTTCTAGAATCATAGAATTGTATAGTTGGAAGGAACCCCAAGCATCATCTAGTCCAACCCCTGCAGTGCAAGAATATCAGCTAAAGCATACATGACAGATGAACATCCAACCTCTACTTAAAAATCTCCAAGGAAGGAGAGTCCACAACCTCCCAAGGGAGACCATTCCACTGTCGAACAGCTCTTACTGTCAGAAAGTTTTTCATATGTTTCATTGGTATCTCCTTTCTTGTAACTTGAATCGCACCACCCTTCTGAGTAATACCCCTCCCCACCCTCCCACTATATATAAGGGTCTGGTGACTTCTGTTTCAGTGTATCTGAAGAAGTGTGCATGCACACGAAAGCTCATACCAAAAACAAACTTAGTTGGTCTCTAAGGTGCTACTGGAAGGAATTTATTTATTTTTTATTTTGTTTTGAATCCATTGGTTTCAGTCCTACCCTCCAGATCAGGAGAAAACAAGATTGTTTCCTCTTCCATGTGACAGTCCTTGTGATATTTGAAGATGGCTATCATATTTTCTTTATTATTGCAATATTCTTTTACAATAATTTAGCAAAACTGCGTTTTTTAACATCTCTTGTATAAGAAGTGTTGCAACAGAAAAAGCAAAGACTGACATAATTTGCGAAAGATGCAAAAGTCATCTGTTTCCTTAACAAATCTGTATTACAGGCTAGCTGAGGCAATAAAGTTGGGAGTTAAAATTACTTAAGTTTTCGGAAACAAGTTGTTACATGAATAACAATAAAAATACAATGACTTGTCTTGGGGGGGGGGGAGGGTGGAGAGAAGCAGGAGAAGAGAGAAACCTGATTTTACCTAAAGTGCTTTTCTGCCTAGAGGGACTGCTTAATTGTAGTCACAAATCACCTTGAATGCTTTCCTAGAAAGATAAAACAAGTTAAATTTGTATATCACTCGGCAAGCGCTTGCTTCTGAATTCGATATGAGATGGAGATTTCAGCTTTTCTTCCTGCATTTTTAGGGCTTCCTCCCAGACCCTGTTCTTCTCTTCAGCCATTTCATAGCAGTATGTGAACAGGCAAGAGATTCCCCCTCCTTCCCACATTCAGCTTCATTAAGTTTTTGGACTCCCCCCCCCCCAGCTCCCCTCATCAACTGGGGCCATGGTCTAGCAACTCAGAAATGTTCCTTGCTTTGCATTTTGATTTGCAGAAATCTCCTTAGCATTTTACAAGAATAAGCACTGCAGTTGTTATGTTAAATAAGTGTAATTACCATGCGTTAAGGGAATTTTCCATCCTTGACTTGCCATATGACTTGCTCTCTCACACTGAGAAAATACACCCCACAGGGCTTTTTACCTTTATGGGTTTTTCCTCCCGTTTCCCTCTGCCGGTGCGAGATAGTTTCAGATGGGACCACTGAGAGCAGAGTTTGATTCCCTTGGAAATTTACATCTGGATGGTTCTTTTCTTGATGAAATGGTTTAAGAAAAATTTCCCGCATAGACCTGCATGTCACGTTGGACCCACTCAGCCATATGCGGGATGTCAGCCTCAAATTGCAGCTGCCAAGTAATTGAAAGGGACTTTAGCTTTGTCATCTTCTTCTTCCAGGCAGTGATGGGGCGTTCTGATGCACTGGCTGTCCTCTGGGTGTACCAATAATGCAACTTTTACCCTACCGCTTGCCCCAAGCCAATGTATCCAAGGAGTAATCCCAGTTCCCATGGCAGGATTTTTTAAAATAAACCCTCTCTGTCCAATCATGCCATTTTAGGTAAAGGTAAATGACCTGGAAGCTGTACGCTGGCTCCCTTGGCCAGTAAAGCGAGATGAGCGCCACAACCCCCGAGTCGTCTGCGACTGGACCTAACAGTCAGGAGTCCCTTTACCTTTAAGGGACCCCTGGACAGTTAAATCCAGTCAAAGGCGACTATGGGGTTGCAACGTTCATCTCGCTTTCAGGCCGAGGGAGCCGGCATTTGTCCACAGACAGCTTTTCAGGTCATGTGGCCAGCAGGACTAAACCAATTCTGGCGCAACGGAACACCATGACAGAAGACAGAGTGCACAGAAACGCCATTTACCTTCCTGCCGCAGCGGTACTTATTTATCTACTTGCATTGGCATGCTTTCAAACTGCTAGGTTGGCAGGAGCTGGGACAGAGCAACGGGAGCTCACCCCATTGCGGGGATTCGAACCGCCAACCTTCTAATTGGCAGGCCTGAGAGGCTCAGTGGTTTAGACTGCAGCACCACCCACATCCCTGATGCCATTTTAGGCTCAGACTACTCATTATAAAATTGTATGGAGTGTTAGCGGAGGGGTAGCACCTCTGGTGGGGGTCATGTCACACTCCTTCTGGATTAGTTTGTCCACCTTTGGTCCCCACCCTGCACTCAGCTCTCACCCGTGGCTCCTAAAAACTGTCATCAAATGCATCTGGCCCATGGGCTGGTGCTTCCCCAGCCCTGTTTTAATGGGAGCTGTACAAATGATAAGCTTTTTAAGATAAACGAACTTCTAACAATTCTAGTAGGAGCGTGTTTCTGAAAGATAAGGTAAGGATTCACCCCTTGTTCCATAAAACGTCTGGAAACCGTTAGCTTAAATCTAGTTTCATTTGACTCGGCAAACGTACCGGTAGTAACAGTGCGTTTCCCCTGCTTCAATGTGTTTCAGATTTATTCAAGAGATTGAGCACGCTTTGGGACTCAGCCCAACTAAGCAGTGCCCACTCCGGGAATTCCTCACCATGTACATCAAAAACATCTTTCTTAGCCAAGTCCTAGGAGAAATCAACAAGGAAATTGAAGGAGTCACCAAGATAACTGAGCCACTGAAGATACTGGCCAGCGCAGACACCATGAAGATGCTGGGGGTGCAGAGGCCTCTCTTGCAGGTAACAGTGCTGCAGAATTTCAGAAAGGGGCCTCCCCGCGAAGGCACTGGTGAAGCTTCAGTGTTCGATGTTCCAATGCTTGTTTAAAATAAGTTGCGATTCCGATATGCCCTTGAGAAGCCTTGCTTTCAGATTCATCATACATGGTAGAATGTAAGCATTTTTGACAGAGGCATCATGATAGCGGATAGCCCAGTAAAACTCATTCTGAAGGCTGCCTGCACAGCTGCTTCTGCCATAATGAGTTGCTTATGATAATGAGGCCATTCCTGGGATTGGCCTCCTCTCTCGCTTCTGGGGGAGATCACTTGTGGCTCTCCCAAGAAAATGTCATTACCAGCCGCGATGGCATACTGTTCTCATCTTGTCAAATTACTGTACATTAATCAGATGGATGTTGGTGACGAGAGATGTTCAAATGGCCACGGAGAGCTGCCAAGTGAGTTTTGTTGTTTAGCGCCATAAACAAATGAGTTTTCTTTCAGGTCCATTTGCAGCCATAATCAGAAACTATTAGGCTGCAGTCGTAGCCGATCAATTGTGCATTCCATGCTTCTCAAGGGTGAACGTGACCTTTGAGACACAAGTGAAAATCCTGATCAATAGATAATACTTTGCGCAATGTAGTGATTTTCAGTCTCATCTGAAGTGCTTTTTTATATATTTGCACCCCTATATATATATATGCGTAAGCGGGCCCATGCACGGCCTTTAAATTATTAGTGGCTAAACTGAGACACCAAGAGGTTGCTTAAGACTAGGGGTAACCAGGATGCAATCACAGGCATAGCTTGAGGTTAACCCAAAGTTAAGGGTAAATTGAGAAATGCAAATTTCTTTCTGGTGTTTATGCCTTCAATTTCCCCCATTGATCCCAGTTTGAATACCCATAGCAAGTAATTGCACTATCAGTGTAAAAATAGTACATTTAAAAGCAACCATGTTCACTGGTTGTTGCTAATTTATAAATACAGTTTTGTTCTTCGTATTCCACCTACAATTATTTGGTCAACTTAGGTAGGTTTTTTTTTTTTTTTTAGAGTTGTGTGCTTTCTTTGGCACCTTGTTGTTAAACCAAGATAAATAATTTACAAGTACATTCAATAGGGAGCATGCAGAACATAGTACAGGTGTGTTAATGAGACCTGCAAAATCTTTCTAAACCTTTCTGCTGGCTCCCTACAGAATAAGAGCTAACCCAAGGAGGGAAAAATACCTTCCTCATACAAGAAAGGAAAGGGATGTTTCTTTTTAGTTGTGACTTGGACTGAACCTAGACTGCCTGGACATACTGATGGATTGTATGTGAGCTGAAATATTGAGACTCAATCCAGACAAGACAGAAGGGCAGTAGGCAAGCCTGTTCTAGATGAAAAAGAAGCACTTTTTCTAGATGAAAAAGAAGCCTGTTCTAGATGAAAAAGAATGGGCGAATTCAGTTCGGATGACTATCATATCTACTACTGTGGGCAGGAATCCCGTAAAAGAAATGGAGTGGCCCTCATAGTCAACAAAAGAGTGGCGAAAGCTGTACTGGGATGCAATTTCAAAAATGATAGAATGATCTCGATACGAATCCAAGGCAGACCTTTTAACATCACAGTAATCCAAGTTTATGCGCCAACTACCAGTGCTGAAGAAACTGAAATTGATCAATTCTATGAAGACTTACAACACCTTATAGAAATGACACCAAAGAAGGATGTTCTTCTCATTATAGGGGATTGGAATGCTAAAGTAGGGAGTCAAGAGATAAAAGGAACAACTGGCAAGTTTGGCCTTGGAGTTCAAAATGAAGCAGGGCAAAGGCTAATAGAGTTCTGTCAAGAGAACAAGCTGGTCATCACAAACACTCTTTTCCAACAACACAAGAGACGACTCTACACATGGACATCACCAGATGGGCAACATCGAAATCAGATTGATTATATTCTCTGCAGCCAAAGATGGAGAAGCTCTATACACTCAGCAAAAACAAGACCTGGAGCTGACTGTGGCTCAGATCATCAGCTTCTTATAGCAAAATTCCAGCTTAAACTGAAGAAAGTAGGAAAAACCACTGGGCCAGTAAGATACAATCTAAATCAAATTCCTTATGAATACACAGTTGAAGTGAAGAACAGGTTTAAGGATTTAGATTTGGTGGATAGAGTGCCTGAAGAACTGTGGATGGAGGCTCGTAACATTATACAGGAGACAGCAACGAAAACCATCCCAATGAAAAAGAAATGCAAGAAAGCAAAGTGGCTGTCCAATGAGGCCTTACAAATAGCGGGGGAGAGAAGGCAAGCAAAATGCGAGGGAGATCGTGAAAGATACAGGAAATTGAATGCAGATTTCCAAAGAATAGCAAGGAGAGACAAGAGGGCCTTTCTAAACGAGCAATGCAAAGAAATAGAGGAAAATAACAGAATGGGAAAAACCAGAGATTTGTTCAAGAAAATTGGAGATATGAAAGGAAGATTTCGTACAAAGATTACCACAATTAAGGACAAAAGTGGAAAGGACCTAACAGAAGCAGAAGACATCAAGAAGAGGTGGCAAGAATACACAGAGGAATTATACCAGAAAGATATGGAGGTCTCATACACCCCAGGTAATGTGGTTGCTGACCTTGAGCCAGACATCCTGGAGAGTGAAGTCAAATGGGCCTTAGAAAGCCTCGCTAACAACAAGGCCAGTGGAAGTGATGATATTCCAGCTGAACTATTTAAAATTTTAAAAGATGATGCTGTTAAGGTGCTACACTCAATATGCCAGCAAATTTGGAAAACTCAGCAGTGGCCAGAGGATTGGAGAAGATCAGTCTACATCCCAATCCCAAAGAAGGGCAGTGCCAAAGAATGCTCCAACCACCGCACAATTGCACTCATTTCACACGCTAGCAAGGTTATGCTTAAAATTCTACAAGGCAGGCTTAAGCAGTATGTGGACCGAGAACTCCCAGAAGTGCAAGCTGGATTTCGAAGGGGCAGAGGAACCAGAGACCAAATTGCAAACATGCGCTGGATTATGGAGAAAGCTAGAGAGTTCCAGAAAAACATCTACTTCTGCTTCATTGACTACGCAAAAGCATTTGACTGTGTCGACCACAGCAAACTATGGCAAGTTCTTAAAGAAATGGGAGTGCCGGATCACCTCATTTGTCTCCTGAGAAATCTCTATGTGGGACAAGAAGCTACAGTTAGAACTGGATATGGAACAACTGATTGGTTCAAAATTGGGAAAGGAGTACGACAAGGCTGTATATTGTCTCCCTGCTTATTTAACTTATATGCAGAATTCATCATGCGAAAGGCTGGACTGGATGAATCCCCAACCGGAATTAAGATTGCCGGAAAAAATATCAACAACCTCAGATATGCTGATGATACTACCCTGATGGCAGAAAGTGAGGAGGAATTAAAGAACCTTTTAATGAGGGTGAAAGAGGAGAGCGCTAAATATGGTCTGAAGCTCAACATCAAAAAAACTAAGATCATGGCCACTGGTCCCATCACCTCCTGGCAAATAGAAGGGGAAGAAATGGAGGCAGTGAGAGATTTCACTTTCTTGGGTTCCATGATCACTGCAGATGGTGACAGCAGTCACGAAATTAGAAGACGCCTGCTTCTTGGGAGAAAAGCAATGACAAACCTAGACAACATCTTAAAAAGCAAAGACATCACCTTGCCGACAAAGATCCGTATAGTTAAAGCTATGGTTTTCCCAGTAGTAATGTATGGAAGTGAGAGCTGGACCATAAAGAAGGCTGATCGCCGAAGAATTGATGCTTTTGAATTATGGTGCTGGAGGAGACTCTTGAGAGTCCCATGGACTGCAAGAAGATCAAACCTATCCATTCTCAAAGAAATCAGCCCTGAGTGCTCACTAGAAGGACAGATCCTGAAGTTGAGGCTCCAGTACTTTGGCCACCTCATGAGAAGAGAAGACTCCCTAGAAAAGACCCTGATGTTGGGAAAGATGGAGGGCACAAGGAGAAGGGGACGACAGAGGATGAGATGGTTGGACAGTGTTCTCGAAGCTACTAACATGAGTTTGGCCAAACTGCGGGAGGCAGTGAAGGATAGGCGTGCCTGGCGTGCTCTGGTCCATGGGGTCACGAAGAGTCGGACACGACTGAACGACTGAACAACAACAAGTTCACTCACAACCTGAAGGGTATTTTGGATCCAGCATTACTCCTGGAAGGCCAAGTGGCTACATTGACTGGTACTCCAGCTACAGCCCTTCCTGGAGGAGGAGGAGGAGGAGGATTCAGTGATTCATGCCTGAATCATCTCTTCCTTTAGGTTATTGCAGTGTGCTCTGTGTGGGGCTGCCCTTGAAGAGTGTCCAGAAACTTCAGCTAGTGCAAAATGCGGCAGCCGGACTGTGACTGGTGTGCACTTTATGGACCAAATGGACGATATCAATTACCCTGCCTTTCCGTCTGAGCACAATTGAAGCTGCTTGTTCTGTTCTATAAAACCCTAAATGATTTGGGGCCAGGATAACTGGAAGCTACTTTCAAGAAGAGGCTGGACTTGGACACTGTTACTTTCTACAGTGTTTGTACTCCTGCTTACTGCCTTAATTTTGGACCCAGGGCAGGCAAACCTTGGGGATGCCTGTGCAGTTTCACACAAGTGTTTTCCAGTTATCTGGACATATTACCCAATGCAACTTGGATGGAACAAAATATGTCATTTCCCCTGTCCAGTGACCTGGTCTCAGAGCTAGGGGCAACCAGATGGAGAACCAGGTCTAGGTCAGGTTCCAGAGATTCCTGGATTGCAGGGGGTTGGGCTAGATGATTCTCGGGGTCTCTTCCAACTCTACAATTCTATGTTTCTATGATCCTTTAAGTAGAAAGAAGGCCTTCTGCACACGGCATTGCAGCTGCTGTTGTTGCATCATTGCAACTGTTTTGGAGTGTTATTTAGCAAACAGTTACTGTAGGCAGAGCAGTAAAACCAACAAAACATTCTCACAATCTGGTA
The DNA here is from genome assembly GCF_009819535.1 of Lacerta agilis. Classification (NCBI taxonomy): domain Eukaryota; kingdom Metazoa; phylum Chordata; class Lepidosauria; order Squamata; family Lacertidae; genus Lacerta; species Lacerta agilis. The sequence goes on along the minus strand of NC_046321.1, from coordinate 5,275,076 downwards.
CTGACACACACAGGTGTGCGTGTGCAAGCTCACACACAGATATTCACATACAAATATGCTTTTCCATCGGCACATCTTGACATTTGGTTTATACCCAGCTTTTCAGCTGACCTGGCCTCAGACACACACTGTGTGATGGATTATTTTAATTAGCCCAACGGCATGGACAAGCTTGCCTTCACAAGGCAAATATTGTGCTCATAAATCTTCATTTTTACCCCTTCGACCATATCTGTGTAGCTGCTCTCATCCCCTTGTCCACATCCAGGAGTCGTTTTGCTGGGAACTGCTTAAATTTGATTAAAGGTGTTTCTTGGTTCAGACCAAGGCTGAAATTCTGAGAATGAATGAGCAGCCTTAACCACATTGGGCCAGATGCCCACCCAGCTCATTGTCCTGCCTTGACCAGTGTTTGGTATTGGGTGCCAAAGGGAAATATTAGTAATCTGCATCCATCAGCTCTAGATTTTAAAACTCTGAGGGTTAACCTTTCATCAGCAGGTATTGATATTTCTGCCCTCAATTTCTGGATCTGAACCCCATAGCCACAACGTCCTGCTATTGGTTCTAATGACCAGTGGTGCATCCAGTTGTAGGAGTATCCTGCTGGTTAGTGAAGGCAGTAATTAATCAGTGCTATACTCTGTTGTTGGTAGTTGTGAATTTCGATCTCATCTGAAGTTTTCAGAGGGTGATGGGAAATACAGAACAGATGTCTTCCATGGTAGACTGGGAACCAGTTAGAGGAGGGTACCCACAAATCTGGAGTCCTCTTCCACACCACCACCCTCAGTCTTCCTTCATTTGTTCGGTTTCCTTTGATGCTTGATTGTATATCTCTGCATTGTTCAAAAACCAGAACTCTTGCCAGTTACATAAAATGCTCATAACATAAAACAGCATATATAAATGCAGAGAGATACATTCGTTTGGAAAATTGCCTGAGATAAATGAGAAATTGTGCATGAAATCAAGGAAGAGGCTGGACAGCAGCACCAACCCCAGAGTAAACATTGGTTGCGTCACACATTCAGTCGATTACTCGTCACTTGATGACTATCAGCTGAATATGTGAAATGTCTTACTCTCAGCTGAAAACTTGTGTTTGAGTTGGCATCAGGTGATATCATAGTTCTCACAGCAGTGATTCATCTAATAGCTCATTTGCACAAAGAAGCCATCACTTGGTGCTGTGGTCAAGTTTCAAACATGCATGCATGCATAGTCCAGCCCTTAAGGGCCTTTCCATACATTGCACACTGGGAATCCTGGGTTTCCCATTAAAGCCACAGTTTTCAGGCACCCTGCTATGGCTTCCTAATGAGGGGTTCTGCATGAAAAAATGTTTGCAAGCACAAGTTCATATTGTTCACACTTTATTTTTATTTTTCGGTTTTCCAAGTAGTTTTCAATGTGAAGTAGAAGGCCGGTATAAGGACTTTTGCGAGTCTACAAGTTGCAAAGCATCTGCTACTACGTAGCTTCAGGTTTCCAAGTTCCTCCTAGCTCATAAGGCACATAATTATACCTAGTTGTTTTGTGGGCTTTGTTTTTCAAGTAATGTGAAATCCGACAGCAAATTCTTACAGAGACAAAAGAAAGATTCATCACTTTTCAAACAAAGCTAGATAAGTTGTCTTTTGAAGCAACCCCCCCCCCCCCCCCGCACAACTGAGCATTCCCTGTAGGGAGGATTTTGCCAAGAAAAACCAAAGCTGAGATTGCACAGGCACTGTGGTCCCAGTGTTCATTTCTAACATGTTGGTGCTAAATAGCATCTAAGGAATGTGAAGTCTGCCAATTAAAAAAACCTGCCTCTTATTTTCTGTGGAAGAAAATAAATAACGTCTTTTGAAATTAAAAGATTGCACACATACATCATGACCACATGGCTGCACTCTTGAAGATTCAAAATTTGGTGGAATCTCTGAGATGCTTTGATGAGTGGGATATGAGTTCTTGATTTGTAAAGAGGCTTTAATGCAGTGTTTTTCAACCACTGTTCCGCGGCACACTAGTGTGCCGCGAGATGTTGCCTGGTGTGCCGTGGGAAAAATTGAAAAATTCAAGAGAATTACTTTGTATATAGTCAATATAGGCACAGAGTTAAATTTTTTAACATTTTCTAATGGTGGTGTGCCTCGTGATTTTTTTCATGAAACAAGTGTGCCTTTGCCCAAAAAAGGTTGAAAAACACTGCTTTAATGGATGTAGTCAGTAGAATAATCAAGCAGGACTGTAGGGTTCAGAGCAGCTCCACCAGGGCCCCAGTGTCACCTTACCCACCCACCCACCAACCACCCAGTAAGTCAGGAGCTCATTGCTTTTCCAAGCATGCTGTTACTCACCTGAGACCCCACCACTGCCACCATGGCAGTCTGTAGGCATACCTGATTAATCTGTTGGGTGGCCAGTTTTATTGGGAGGTCTAAGACAAGATGCACACTTACTTTTCAAGGGATACAATGTATGTGGGGAAAATAGGGGGGGGGGACTTTTGCCATTTCTAACCCTCCACTACAACTTGTGGAAGCAAATTACATAGTTTTAACTCTTTCCAGTAGCACCTTAGAGACCAACTGAGTTTGTTCTTGGTATGAGCTTTCGTGTGCATACACACTTCTTCAGATAGTGGCTTACAGTGCAGGTATCTGAAGAAGTGTGCATGCACACGAAAGCTCATACCAAGAACACACTCAGTTGGTCTCTAAGGTGCTACTGGAAAGAATTTTCTATTTTGTTTCGACTATGGCAGACCAACACGGCTACCCACCTGTAATAGTTTTAACTGTCAGGGGATTGTCCCAGGCTCAGCGCAGGGTGGTGGAAGGGCTCTCGGGATGCTACAGAGAGCTTCAGTCCCACCTGACCAGTAGCACTTCCTCTTCCAGCAGGGGAGACAGCAATGTCTCCAGTAGGCAGGGGGAGGCAGCCCAGGGTACTGAGAACTGAGATGTTGGAGAGTCCCTGCACTCCCCTCACGCAGAGGGAGAGGAGAGAGACACACCATTTCCGTCTCCCCAAATGTGTAGAGGGGTGAAACGAAAAGAGGGGAGGCGGGGATTTCGTATACTGAAGCTCTTATGTTGGGGTCAGAACCGGAAGGGGCCACTCCCGGATTCTGAAGACGTTTGATACAGACATGAACTTTGAAGCTCTGCACTGTACATAGTATGCACAATAAAACTACTAAAGGAACGGCTGGAGTTTTGCCTGGTTACTCATGAGCAACCATCCAAGGACCTTACATTAATTATGTAATATGTGAGGTATTTTCTGTTTGTCTGTCCTGAACCTCCCAATATCTAGCTTTGTTGAATGTCCCTTAAGTCTAGTATAATTTAATGCACCTCTATCATGTCCCCTCTTACCATATAACGACAGGTGTTGTGCCTGCCTTGATTAGTAATATAGACAACACAGGCCAACTTAAAACTTTGCCCCAACTTATGGCAAACCTGTAGTCTAGATAGGCCCCCAACCTCTAGCAAAAAAATCCCACTTTGGTTTTATTTCCCCCCGTTTATTCATGGGGACATACAACTCACTTTTACTGTTGTTGCAAAAAATTGAAACTAAGACTCTCAAATCCTGCATTTTTGCACTGAAGGCTATACAATATGCCCTATAATGTAGAAAACGCCATGAAGGCTCCAGATCCCTTGACAGTAAATATGTAGTTAGTGTACTTCATTGCCAGCTGTCCGACTCTGGTGACATTTCAGTGTTGACAGAATATCTGTCCAGTATAAATAATAATTTGACCTTAATAACTGATCATGAAAAAAGTCCAGAAAAGGTCAGCCAGATGGACTGAGATGCAGACGTTAAAGGCCTTGAACAGACGTAGGAGGTTCCTTCAAATATGTAATTTGGAATCTTAGAAACCTTCATATGGTCAGAAGATGCTCTGTGACTATATTTGCTGTTGATTCTGACAGCTGCTACAGCTGCCTGGATTTTGACTTCCAGTCTGGTCTCCATGCCACACACACACACACACACACACACACACGCCAGGAACATGCCTGCCCATTGGCTCACTCACTCTTCAGAAACACCTGGCAGCTTCCAACAGTAGAAGAGGACTAAGAAATATGCTACAGTTTCTCTGTGACTTTTTGTTCCTTGTGTGAGTGAAGACGCCAGTGGCATTACAAGAGGTTGCAAGGGGCTTCTCCACCAGTGGCTCCATACGAAGTCACCAGAAGGCTTCCAGCTACATGGAGACTCCTTTGTAGCTACTTAACCTGCATTGCATTTGGCTTACAGTGCAGTGGTGATGCCAGTCGGATTTTAGTTGGGGCTAAGGAAGATAATCTACCTTTAACGTGGCCTAACAGTGCTGCCATACGTAGATGCAGATGTCACTTAGGCGCATGTTATGTTTTAAGTGGGCAAAATGAAGGTGGGCAAAATGAAGATGGAGTGCCACTCTGGTCTTGAGCACCACCAGGCTTCGCAGGAAGCATTTCTTTCGTGGTGCTAAGTTGCTGTTGGATCTCTCCCCTTTATTGCCAAGGAGCACTTTAGAAAGATGACTAGCTTCTGAAGATGAATTACCTCCATTCCAAGTTAATTTCTGTTTCCCAGCAGGAGCCCAGCTGAACCCCGCTGGGTTTGGAAATGCCACTGATTGGGTAATGGATGAGTGCTCTGCGGATGGCTGTGCCCGCGCTCGCCTGGTGCCAGCTTAGGCTTCCCCGGTGCCCTTCATTTCCCGCTTTGCAGCCAGCCTCGCTAGAGCTAAATGGATTTTTTCACAGGACAGTAACTTGACTGTCGTTAGCATGGGGGAAATAATGTATGAGAGCAAGACAGAACTGAAATGCTTACTCTGTGAAATCCACAACTGCCTGGGAGTTCTGTGGAGCAAGATCGGCAGGAAGCCATCTGCACTGGTAGCAGACATAAATCAGGAAGGGAAAAGGCCAGTCTGTCTAGGGGCCTTCTTCGAATAGCTACACGGTTCCATAGGCACCGTTGGCTCAGACCAGTGCCAAAACTCAGGACATTTCGACATACTCTAAGGAGCATAAGAGTTGCCCAATTGGGTCTACCAAGGTCCATCTACCTAAATACACATTCTGTTCCTGAAAGATTTTATGGGCTTTTGTTTCTAGACTCTCATTATCTGCCTCAGGGTCGGAACTGTATGAGATAAATATTTTAAATAAACAAATGGCAAGTCAGATGCCCTGGGAAACTTGGAAGCATGGTGATAATCATTCTTTGCTTCATCCCTGGCATTCAGTGCGCAAGGTATGGTGCCTTTGATCATTTTGAACTTTTGTGGCTACTGGCTTTGGAGAGGTTAGCTCTGAGCGAAAATCCTACCTCAACTTCCATAGTGAGTTTGGCCTCCACAGTTCCGCACCACCACATTTGCCAAGGAACACCTCCAAAATTTAAGTCAACTGTGCTGACTGGGGCCAATGGAAGCTGCAGATCAAAACATCTGGATGGCAGCAGCTTGGTGAAGCTGGTCTAATACTTTAAAAAAAGAAAGTAAGAAGCCATGGGGTAGGCTCAGCCGGTGGTACGTGAAACTTTTAATTTCAGGGTCATGGGTTGCAGCCCCATGTTAGGTGAAAGATTCCTGTATTTCAGGGGGCTGGACTAGTTGGCCCTCATAATCCCTTCCAACTCTACAATTTTATGAATCTAAGTGAGTTCCACAAATTGTGTCGTACTATGTGAAGCAATTTTTCTGCTCTTCAGCCTACTGCCTGTCCATTAAAGTCATACATTTAATATTTATTCTTTCCACATAAACCTGTATCATGTTTCTCCCTCAGTAATCACTTAAAAAAATAGTACAAATTTGCAGCCAGTCTACAACCTGGAAGTTCAGAGAGCAGTAACAGTTTGCTAGGGGGGAAATACTGATTTTATATATATATATATATATATATATATATATATATATATATATATATATAGAGAGAGAGAGAGAGAGAGAGAGAGAGAGAGAGAGAGAGAGAGAGATATGAGGCAGACACCTCTCTACTGTTTTCTGCTCCTGTTTGTTGAGGCAAACCTAACCAACCATGTAGATGCTGACATGGTTTAATCTATTTGACTGTTAATTTTAACTATTAATAAAGTGTGTTGATCATTTTTACCTTTTTATTGATATTCTTGTTTTTCTTTTAAACGCCTTTGAGGTTTTATTACAACCAAGAGGTATATAAATTTTGTTAAATAAGCAAATAAAAAATAGACTGCCTTTGTGCATCCAACCTTGCAGCATTATAGCTGGCAGTGACCCACCAGGATCACCCAATTCCCAGGATTCTGGTATGTGTTGTTCGTACCTTGATCTCAGTGGCCTGCAGACCACTCTTATGGTCACTGCAAACATTTTTAGTAGTGTTTTTCCTGCAAATGAGCTTTTGCACTACCACACATGAATTATGGAGGCTCACTAGATTTCACACCAGGAAAATAATCCCAGCACTGCAACTGGCACCCAAGTGTGTTTGAGTGCCAGATGATGGGGGGTGGGGGAACCTAAAGCATTGGCTTCCTTGACCCTAGGTGCCTGAACTCAGGCTAGGCATGTTAGCCAGATAGACTGATGCAGATGTTGTGAAGGCAATTTTGCCTCTGGTGCTATCTTTCCTAGCAGTGTTCACACCAGTGTTGAAATCCTGTCAATCTCTGTGAGTATCACAAAGTAGTATGGCCTTAGGCTCAAAGAGAGGGCTGGGGAAGGCTGCTTGTCTCTGCCCATAATGAAATGACCTTTGAATGAATGACAAGTGTGAGGAAGATTGGAAGAGAAATTTAGTGTGCTCTGTACCAGAAGCCATCCCATTCTGCACCAGCAAGCAGGCCTTCCCGCCTGGATTCTGTGATCAGAGTGAATTGTGCATGTGCTGCCAGTTCTGTATGTATTCAAATAGAGTGTAAAAACAATAATGATGACAAATTCTATGAAATTACAATCTTCCCCTGTTCCTCTTTCTATTATTATTTCTATTATTATAGGAATATAATTTTTTATTGGCCAAGTACATTTTCCAACATACTTGGAATTTGCTTTGGCGCCTCTTAAGATGTGGTGGTGAGTGTAGGCTTGATGGAGATGGCCAGAGGAGAGAGCGGTCTTCCCAAGCACTCACAGGAGCATCAACAGCAGCAGTGTCCCTTAGACCTCTCTCCTCTGGCCAACTCCATTGAGCCTACACTCACCACCACATCTTAAGAGGCGCCGAGAAGGGCAGCCTTGGCTCTTGCTCTGTAATGTACTAGTGTTTGTATATTTTTACATTGCAATGTAGCCAAAGCAAATTCCAAGTATGTTGGAAAATGTACTTGGCCAATATACATGTAGATGGGTGGTACATTGGGCATTGGTTTATGTAACGACTTTCATTGGTTGCTCATGAAGAATCAGCCAAACGCAGAACTTCTAAGCTAAGTTCTTTATTATGCACCTTATTTACAGTGGAGCAAAAGTTTCAACGTCCATCTCCGCACTCTGCAGAGTCCAGGAATGACCTCTTCCGGTTCTTTCGCCAGCAAAAAAGGTGCGGGATCCTGAACCCCAGCCTGCCCCTGCCACGTCCTTCCTGCCTCCCCCTTAGGAGCGTGGGAACCTGACCCCATTCCCCACTATCCCTGCGATGCTGAGGCTCTGCGATCCTGTCAGAGCCCCTGCACCGCCTTCCTGCCTCCGACTCCCCCTCCCCACTGGAAGAATGGTAGCTTCCGGAGGAGGAGGAGCGGGAGGAACTGCTGGTGAAATGCACAGGGGGTTCCCTATATTGCAGACCCTCCCGCGATCCCACCGAGCGCGGGGAGGGGGGTTTCCTGACAGTTTAGAGTAAAGCAAGTCCACCCATGTTTTAAAAGTTCCTTTTCTTTTTTTTATTGTAGCATCCTTGATACAAATTTCCAGTTCATTCTTATCAAAGGCTTTTTCCACATCCAGGAAAATAAAGGCTGGTAGTTGTTTGTTTATTACATAGTTCTGTTCAATCCACTGCTTTCTTGGCACTAGATAGTAATTTTCTATTTCTTATAAACATTGTTTGGTTCCGGTGTATGCATATTGGAATAATATTGCTTAACTTGTTTGCCAATAGAGGGCTCCATATTTTTACATCTTGATTAAGGAGGGAAATCGGTCCATCTGATTGTGGTATCGTCAAATCTTTTCCTGCTTTTGGAAGTACTTTTGCAATCACTTCTGACTATGATGTTGGCAAATTTCCCATTTGCAAATACTTATTTATCATTTTCTCATAATGTAAGTGCTCCCCCCTCCACCCCCGGAAAAGATTTGTAAAAACTCAGCCCATCTGGTCCTGATGCTTTGTTATGAAGTCAGCTATTATCTGATTAATTTCCTTTTCCGTTATTAGGACTTCCAGCATTGCTATATCTCCATTAGTAACTTTTGGCACAGTGATTGTAGTAAATATTCTATTATCTGTTTTGTTGATGGGTGTTTCCTGGTACTTGATAAACTTGCCAGATATGTTCATTTATATCTTGTGAGGTTTCAACTGTTTAGTTCTTATACTTAATTGATGGTGTTAGGCATGACACTTGTATTCTTTTAAGTATGTTGATAATGGCGTTTATTAATGCCATTGATAAACCTTTAAGTTTTGAAGGTTTATTCCCATATTGAAGGCATTTTCGTTTGATATTCTTAGTATATTTTTCTGCTTTACTCAGTTGCGTTTGTTGTTACAATGCTCTTAAGAGGTTCAGTTGTTCTTCCCTTCCTGTTTCTGTTTCTGTTCATATTCTTTTCTTGGGTTTTTAAAATAAATTCTTCCGCTGATTGGCGGCGCTTCAGAAGCCCCAAGCATCCTGCTCCTGAAGTCTTACTGCTCAGCAGGATTTCAAAGTTCAGGGCAGGGCTCTTTGCTCTTTGCAAATCCTTCAAAGGGGCTTGCAAATAACTTTGTGTGCACTTTGAATTCCTCCACTGATTTGGGGGACTTCACAGCACCATATCATGTGAAGCCCACCTGCCAAATTTGGCCCAGAAGGGTAGGGGCAATAGAGACCTGATGTGCTGACCAAAGCCAGTTTTCTCCTTTCACTAAGGGGGCCCCATAGAGAAGGGTCTTTGGCTTTGGTACAGCCTTTCAAAATGGATGCAGTTTTCCTCAGAGCGGTCCTTCAGACTTCAAGCTCTTGTTTTAATTGAAGTTGCAGAAGCGTTTGGAGCCTCTGGTGTTTTTCTCTGCTTCAAAGCAAGGATTGCAAGCTCTGGAAGTTCTTTTCTGGGCCCAATATCTCTAGCCAAGAGATAACGAGAGGTAGTTATGGATAGATAAATATAATAGATATTGATTAATCTATATGATAAAAGTCCCAAAAAGCGGAATGGGTGCATAAGAAAGATTATGGACTGGCAGGCCAAGTCACACACTTATAATCTAAAGAGAGATACAACATGTAAGGACAAAAAGGTAGAGTATGGAAGGCATGCAGGAAGCAAATCCTACAGGAAGACCCGAAGTATGTTGGAAAATGTACTTGGCCAATAATAAATTATTCCTATTCCTATTCCTATAAGAAGATGAGTCCTGTCTCTCTCCTGGAAAATGTGGAAAAGAGTAAAGCAGATGTCAAAGAAGGGTTGTTGCCCCATGGTAGAGCCTCTGCTTTGTATGCAAAAGGCTCTAGGTTTAATCCGTGGCATCTCTAGGCAGGACTGGGAGACCCCGGTCTCAAACGATGAAGAGCTGCTGCCAGACAGTACAGACAATACAGAACTAGATGGATCAGTGGCCTGACTCAGTATAAGGCCATTTTCTGTGCTCCTGTGTGTCAGGATGTTCCAGTGGTCAGTACCAGCTCAGGAAAATGCCCATAGACAGGGCAGCTGTGGAAATGTTAGGCTTAAAGTGGAGATCAGTGGCAGATGAGCAAAGGGGAGGCGGAGAAAGGAAGTAGGAGGTAGGAAGGAGCAAAGTAACAGAGACATTTAAGGCCAATAGTAAACGCCATAGTTGATGTTGGATTTTAATTTAGGTCTCCCCAGTCCTGGTTTTGTAACCAAAATCTTAGTTTCCTTAGAGTTTGCGCAGTTGAATTTTGTGTCCCTTACGTTGAGGGAATAGTCAGTTTGTGTGAATTAAGTTATGCAAGGAATGTTTGCGATGACACTAACGAGGATTTGAATCCCCTTTTGCTTGTCCTCCTAAGTGTGCACTGAAAGGACAGGAAAAAATCCACCTTTCTGCCACTTTTCAACCACCTTCCCTGTGAATATATATCAGGGTGGCTCAACCAACCTTTAAGTGATGTTGAGTTTGCAGCCTTGGTCTGTCTCCCGAAGCCTTGCCTCTACCCAGCATAACAGTTCCCCTGAATAGTTCTTATAAAACATACTGTATATTCTGGCGTATAATACTACTTTTTAATCCAGGAAAATCTTTTCAAAAGTCGGGGGGGGGCGTCTTATATGCCGGGTGGAGAATCTGCGGTCGAGTATATCTCAAACTCTGTATTTTAACTGGAAAGGTTGGGGGGCCGTCTTATACGCCCGGTAGTCTTATATGCCGGAAAATACGGTAAGAGCCCTGCTGGATCAAGCCAGAGGCCACTCTAGACTAAGAAGAAGGAGAAGAAGGAGAAGAAGGAGAAGAAGAAGGAGGAGGAGGAGGAGGAGAAGAATTGATGCTTTTGAATTATGGTGCTGGAGGAGACTCTTGAGAGTCCCATGGACTGCAAGATGATCAAACCTATCCATTCTCAAAGAAATCAGCCCTGAATGCTCACTAGAAGGACAGATCCTGAAGTTGAGGCTCCAGTACTTTGGCCACCTCATGAGAAGAGAAGACTCCCTGGAAAAGACCCTGATGTTGGGAAAGATGGAGGGCACAAGGAGAAGGGGACGACAGAGGATGAGATGGTTGGACAGTGTTCTTGAAGCTACTAACATGAGTTTGGCCAAACTGCGAGAGGCAGTGAAGGATAGGCGTGCCTGGCGTGCTCTGGTCCATGGGGTCACGAAGAGTCGGACACGACTGAACAACAACAACAACAACAACAACAACAATAATAATTTCTATATCACCCTTCACCCAAGGATCACAGGGTAGTTTTCAGTTTGAAAACACAAAAATAAATAGCATAGCAACAAACAAAAACAGCCCTCTCCTTGTCTTTGCTCCCTAACATTCAAAGGTACCCTGTCTCTGAACATGGAGGCTCCATTTGGCTGTTACTGTTAAGAGGCATTGATAGAGCAACACTCTGTGCTAAGCTTTACAACTGCTGCTTTCTTACAGGAGAGCACCCCTCTCTCTCCCTTTAGCTGCAGCCTCATTTCTCTGTGCTACACCCTAAAGGCACAGGAGGAGCTGGAGCTAAGCCGATTTGTAGAGAATCTTGTCAGCCTAATTGATTACTGCGCGGTACACGCTGCTGACGACAGGTGAAATGGCATGGAGTGGAACAAATCTGTATGTATCGCACATTCCCGCTGGGTCGGGCCAGGGCTCCTTCCTCTGACATGTTGATTTATATATTTGCAGCTCCCTTCCCTAATGAATAGTGCCCCACCACGGGTCACTGGAGCCCCCTGCTGTATAGACCCCATCAGTGCCACATCGAGGGAATGAATCACGCTTCCCAAAGCCTTATGCTGTGAATTTAACAGCGCTTGAACACTTGCAGGAGGGTAGCCAAGGAAAAGTAATTAAAAACCCCAGATATACACAGGACACTGACACAAACACAACCTGCCAAATGTCCCAGCAGGAAAATTACACATACACACATGCATACAGGGTGCTGGTTTCTGCGAAATTTTCATCTCTAGTTTGCTTGATTTTTAAGATCCACCATCATGGTAAAGCACGATATCCGCAAGGCTGAAATACTTTCATCTGGCCTATACAGATTTGTTGTGTGATGGACACCAGAAGTCTGCATACAAGATCCAAGACCAGAAGTTTCCTCTCTTCCATGGGCCAGTCAATCAATCCCCGTTTCTCTTGTTTGGGCAAATGTTATCCAGGAAATCATTTCAAAGCATGATACATGCGCTCCAGACAAACAATATTTTCAGTATTGCAAAGCTCTTTATTTTTATTTTTCCTGTGTGTGGTCCTCCCAGTTTTAAAACCACAACAACCCATGCCTTCAGCCTCTGAAGTCCAAGCAATTTGGAACTCAAATACCTAAAAGAGCAGCACCCTCGGTATCAGCCATTTCGGGCCCTACAATTGGCAGAGGAGGCCCTGTTGGTGGTGCCACAGCTGGGTGCTGCTTGGTTGGCACTGACTCATTGACAGGGCCTTCTTGGTGGGGGTTCTCCATTGGTGGAATGCCCTCCCTGGTGAGGTGTGGTCTTCCCCATTAAGGAGCACACAAGGTAAGCCTGCTGGATCAGGTCAATAGCCAGTGTAGTCCAGCATCCTGTTCTCACAGTAGCCAACCAGATGCCTGTGGGAAACCAGAAATCAGCATACATAGATGCATGTGTACGTCATTGTATTTGTATGCCGCCTTTCCATAGTGAAAACCATGCTTAAGGCATTTTGTAAGCTTAAGGCAGCTTACAACATGAAAAAAATACATATAATAAAAATAGCCGTAAACAATAAATAAAACACATCGGAAGGTACACAACCCAATTAACAGTTTCCTCATTCAATCTTAATAAGATCTAAAAATAAAGATACAAAAAGAATTGATGGCAGCAACAACCTCCTTCTAGCCTAGAATGCCTTCTTTGGTTGGCAGCAGCTCTCCAAGGATGGGTTCAGGCAGAGGAGGGTCTTTCCCATAACCTGCTTCCAGATCCTTCTAAACAGATACTTCCAGGGTTGAACCATGGTCTTACAAAGCAGATGCTCAGCCACTGATCTGTTGTTGTTGTTTAGTCATTTAGTCGTGTCCGACTCTTCGTGACCCCATGGACCAGAGCACACCAGGCACTCCTGTCTTCCACTGCCTCCCGCAGTTTGGTCAGGCTCATGTTGGTAGATTCGAGAACACTGTCCAACCATCTCGTCCTCTGTCGTCCCTTTCTCCTTGTGCCCTCCATCTTTCCCAACATCAGGGTCTTTTCCAGGGAGTCTTATCTTCTCATGACCAGTAGTCACACTCAAAACATAAGTTTTATATGCAGTAGAGCTCTAACCTGTGGTGTGCTCAAATCCATGCCCGTTGCCAATGGAAGGGCTTCTGAAAACAAGGAAGCTTGAAATTTGGTCAGTTTTACCTTCACTGTGAGTCCGCGAAACCAACGACAGGTGCTCGAGTGCATAAACCAAATTTCTTTTTTTGTGATTAACAAAGGCTCTATTTATTTCTGTACAGATCCAAGAGTTTCAGGTTACATCAGTTATTAAATTAATATGCCTATTGTAGAGGCCTGGTATTTAGTTTGGTGGAGATTTAGGTGTAAAGTGGGAGTCTGGTTTGCCACCTCAAGGCTGCCCCCGTAGTGCAGTGTAGTAGAAGGAGAACAGAGATCTAGGAATGTCTATATATTTAGAACAGGAATGATGCATCATCAAGATGAGCATTGAAGTTCAAGACTTTTGTTTTTGGATGCATCATCTCTCACCCTTATTGTAGCATCTGGTGACTTTCATTGGGGCAATTGTTACAATACTAGACATTCCTCCAGGGACAATTGAACACGACACACAAACACGAAGTTGGATAAAGAGAATATGGAATGTTTTGAAGGACGGTAGAAGGTCTGTGGCTCAGTGCCCAAAAGGACCTGCCAAAACCCAGGAGTGGGATCTGTTAGTCCTTCTAGCTGGTCTGTGATTCAGTCCAAGGCTCAGTCCCATCATATATATTTTTAATGTGCTAGCTGGCCATGTGCTTGACCAGCCCTACCTCCTTCACCCCCAGGCAGCCTCTGAAAGCTTCCTCAAGCCCCAGGTGGACTGAGGCTATGACCGATAGGATACCTTCAACTCAGAAAGTCATGATTTGTACAGGGCAGCTGTGGAATATCAGTAGATGTGCAGAGCTGAAGTGTTTTTCACCACCACCCTATATTCCCAGCCAAGGACACTCTCTGCAAAGTGCCTTTGACGACTGTCAAGCTTCCCTCGGAATAACGTGCCACACATGCAAAGGGCCGGGTTGCAGCGCTGAGCGAGGGGGAGGCTTCCTTATTCTTTTTAGCAGCTTGGAGAGCAGAATCAATTCCTGTCACTCACCGGTAAATCTGCAGGAACAGGATTATGGATCTGGGTCCTTCTTGCAGTACTTTAATCTTAAAATCGATGCTGAGAAGGAAGCCAGGCTTGGGGGAGGGTAGCGGAGAGGCTCCAGCTTTGACTCTGATGAGGTTTTGCAACTTCAAATGCAAAAAAAGTGTCCAACTCTCTTGCAAGGGAGGCGGGGAGAGAATGCCTCACCTGTCGCAGTCAATGGAATCAGTTACACGGAGGACTTTAATTCAATATGTAAACCAAAGCAGGGCTTGGAAGATGCTTCAGCCTCTTGCTTTTAAGTGCACAGCTCAGAAAATAATCCTGCTATTCTGTGAAGCGAAATATTACCTTGCAGCGTGTTAAATTGGTTAGTAATTTTTAAGGCGCCACAAGACCCTTGTTTTTGCTGCAAGAAGCTAACACAATTGCCCCTCTGGAAGTTAGTTTTACCTTTCTTTTTCTTTCTTGCACCCATCAGTAAGGCTTACATCAAAGAGAAGTGTGCAGATTACCCAGACAGCACACAAAATGCTGTAATAGCAAACCAGCTGCGTTGAGATAACATGTGGGGATGTTGGCTTACGCCACTGGCTCTTCAGGGCCAACACAAATGGAGAAAGGGATGTGGAGGTTCTCATAGAAACCAACTTAAAAAAAAAAACATTGCTTACCTGGAAAAGATATAGAGTAAAGCAAAATGATTGGGGGCTGGAGCACTTCGGCAACAAAGAAAGGGTGGTGCGTTTTGGGGAATGGGTTAGTTTGGGAAAGAAAGAGAAACCTTTTCTCGCAGTGACCAACCGGATGCCTATGGGAAGACTGCAAGCAGGACCTTAACACAAGAGTGCTTGCCCTACTTGTGATTCCCAGAAACTGGTATTCAGAAGCATATTGCATCCAACAGGAGAAGTTGTACACAGCCATCATGATTAGTAGCCATATCCTTACCCTCCATGAATTTGCTCGGAAGGAGAGGATTGGCGGCCATCACTACATCTTGTTTAAAACAAGAATCTTATGCCATTGTATCGACTATTGCTTTTAATTAAAACTAAGTATGGTGTTCTTGATTTGCTTGCTTGTGCCAAATAAACTTGGAGAGGCTTGAAAAATGTTTTTCTTGGCAGGGGCCCACCATGACAAGCCTTTAAAAAACTTCTTTCTTTCTTTCTTTCTTTCTTTCTTTCTTTCTTTCTTTCTTTCTTTCTTTCGGCAGAGCACAGTGATTGTGGAAAAGACCGTCCAGGACCTCATGAATTTGATGCATGACCTGAGTGCCTACTCTGACCAGTTCCTCAACATGGTATGTGTCAAACTCCAGGAATACAAGGACACCTGCACTGTGGCCTACAGGTAAGGCTTGCTTGAGGGCCAGGTGGCGCCCTTCAGGTGTGCGTATGTTGTCCTTCCCTTCAAGGACGGACTAAAGCATTTGGAAGTTTTCTTCTTTAGGAGGAAAAAGGCAAATAAAGGAATAAGTTTAGATTTATTTTACTTATAATTGTATTTCTACACTGCCAACTCATTCAAAAAGATTTCATGGCAGTGTGCAATAAAACCATTAGGATGTCCTAAAATTGTAAAATACAGACTACCACTGTATTGTAATTAGTTTTGACTGTTTTTAATACTGCATTTTAAATTGCTGTAACGTGCCCTGGGATCTGTTGGTGATGGATGGGTTTGATGGTGGTGGTAGAAGGAGGAGGAGGAGTAATGCTCCATCCATGTAATTTTCATTTGCTTTATTAAATGCAGCAAGTTATTTGGAATTTTCCAAATTATTAAATTATGAAGTAAAATAGTGTCAAGATCAAGGGAAGTAATAGTCCTAATCTATTCTGCCTTGGTCAGACACTACCAAGAGTCCTGTGTCCAATTCTGGGCACCACAATTTAAGAAGGATTCTGACACGCTGGAAGGTGTGCAGAGGAGGGCGACCAAGATGACCAAAGGCCTGGAGACCATGCCTTATGAGGAACGGTTGAAGGAGCTGGATATGTTTAGCCTGGAAAAGAGGAGACTGAGGGGGGATATGTTAGCCATCTTCAAATATCTCAAGGGCAGCCACATGGATGATGGAGCATGTTTGTTTTCTCCTGTTCTGGAGAAGGACTCAAACCAATGACTTCAAGTTACAAGAAAAGAGATTCCAATGAAACATATGAAAAACTTTCTGACAGTAAGAGCTGTTTGAAAGTGGAATGGTCTCCCTCAGAAGGTAGTGGAATCTCCTTCCTTGGAGGCTTTTAAGCAGATGCTGGATGGCCATCTGTCATGGATGCTTTAGATGAGATTCCTGCATTGCAGGGGGTTGGACTAGATGGCCCTTGGGGTCCCTTCCAGCTATGATTCTATGAAATGGTTACCTTCATTCAGATAGGGTAAAAAGGTTGTAGAACAGTGGTAGAATGTGCGCTTTTCATGCCCAAGGTCCCCGTTTCAATTCCCAGCTTCTCCAGGTAGAGCTGGGAGAGTTACCCTGCCTGAAGCCCTGGAGATCCACTGCCAGTCAGGGTAAACAATGAGCTAGGTGGACGAATAGTATGACCCAATATAAGAGAGCTTCACATGTTTCCCCAGGAAAACTGCTTTTACTGAACTATGTAGATGCATTCAAATGTAGCTAACCAGTTAAAACACAGCTAATCATCTGCTGAATTATATTAAACTGGTTGACAGACCTGCTTTTAAGATAACAAGGGCCTCACACATGAGATGCCAAACTTAGTGAAAGGACAGATAGAAAATTCCCCAGAAGACCAAATTTTCCTGTTCCCAAAGCAGATGGAAATATTAGAGGAGAAACCCTGCTGCTTGCTCATCAGATCTTCCTCTATCTAGCGGTCATTTGTGAATCCTACTTCGTCTATCAGCCATGAGTCCCATAATCCAGATTTCATTGAATTACTAACCAGAGAGCAGCACCAAAAAGGGGTGGGATGCAGTTAGCATGAAGAAAAGAACTCTGTGCCACAGATAGTGATTTCACTATCGTCATCAGTCTTTCTAGGAATTCATCCGTTCCTGCTATCCTTCCCAGGAGACAGCACCTGCTGTGGTGTAATTAGCAATAAAACAATGAACAGGGTGGTGATACAGTGACTACTGTAATTGACACAAGATAATACCTCCAAGGCAATTATCTGTAAACAAACAATAAATGCCCATAAAAAAGGCAAAAGTAGTTTCTTTCCAAAATAGGTTTTATCTTAAACAATTGCAAACACAGTAAATAAAGAGTCCACTTGGTTCAGTTCTGACATCGTTCCGGTAATCAGACGTTTTGTTGCTAAAGATGTCCCAGCTTTCCCTGTCATATGAAGAACTCAAACTCATACCTCCAGTGCATGAGAGGTTAAATGCACCTAGGGGACACGGGTGGCGCTGTGGTCTAAACCACAGAGCCTAGGGCTTGCTGATCAGAAGGTTAGCAGTTCGAATCCCTGCGACGGGGTGAGCTCCTGTTGTTCGGTCCCAGCTCCTGCCAACCTAGCAGTTCGAAAGCACATCAAAGTGCAAGTAGATAAATAGGTACCACTCCGGTAGGAAGATAAACAGTCTTTCCGTGTGCTGCTCTGGTTTGCCAGAAGTGGCTTAGTCATGCTGGCCACATGACCCGGAAGCTGTACGCCAGCTCCATTGGCCAGTAGCGCAAGATGAGCACCGCAACCCCAGAATTGGACACGACTGGACCTAATGGTCAGGGGTCCCTTTACCTTTAAGTTTAAGCTAAGGTGTTGATCCTACACTTCCCTTTTGAAGTGTGGCCTGGGCACAGCTATTTGCACGGCAAGCAGTTGGAGTCCCATGGCTGGAGAAGCAAGCAGACACTCCTTGCGGTTTGGCTAGTGAAGTTTGTTTATGCTGGCACTTCCGTGTCTGTGGTGCCCCCCTGTCCTAATGGCCATGTTTTCCAAGGGTGATGTGCTACATGTCCATGCAGAGTATTAACTAGGGGATGTGGAGGTCAGCCCTAGGATGCCAGCAGCTGTCTGAAGTGGCAGAGAAAATGCAAGGACCATTTAAGGGGTTGGGTGGGAGAAACACAGACACCACAGACTTGAGGAGGTGGCATTCATTGAAGAACAGAGCTGTCAACTGATACTGGAATCCACCCACCACCACTATCTCAAAGCAGCTAGCTATGCAATTTTTTCCTGTTCTGGTAATAGGGTTAATCATTACCACCAGCACGACAATCTAATAATTAGTTTTTGGCTCATTGGGCCACAGACAGAGCCATCTGCGTTGCTGTGTTGTATCTGGCTCCCAGGAGGGGGCTAGGAAAGGGGTGTAACAGACAAACAGGTGACAGGGCATTGCAGAGAAAGGCCCGATTCCCTTCACGGCTCAGTGCGTTGAGTGCATAAGACATCTGCTTGAGATGGCATAGCAGCTCCAGAACCTGCACTGCTTCCAAAATTCAAATGGCTGCTAATAACCCCTGGAAACAAAATAGCAGAGTGGCTTGGGACTTTGATTAGGGAACATCTGGAGGCCGCTGGGGCTAATTGAGACTCAGGTATTTAGCAACAGAAGCACCCCAGGAGTCGGCGACACATATTTCACTTTCAGATTCAACGTGTCTGAATATGAGAAATTCATGCTCATCCACAAATAGAGCAGGTCTCTTGCCCCAAACACATATCATGCACCAAAGCATGGAATTGCAAGGAGGAGACCCTAGCTAAGTGGTACAGTGTCTGCTTTGTGTCCAAAAGGTCCCTTGTTCAGTTCCTTTTATCTCCACCTAAAGCAGGAAGCAGGGAATAGGAGAGTACCAGGTTGACTACGTCTGTATCATAGGAATGCTGAGGGTGGGTCTCACCTTCAGAGACACATTTACTGTATACTGCCATACATTATGTCACCCAAACTGGAATCCTCGAGGGGACCAAAAGCACAACCTTCCATCATGCAGTGGAATGATCATTTGCTCACCTCATCAATCCACACAATCCAGACCAAGGTTTGCCACAGCTGATCACATAAACAGAGCAGCTTGCTCTAGGTGGCACAGGCAAGGAGTGACAAAACTGGGGTGGAGTTCTGTATTAAATATGGCATCCCCACTGCTGTGACAAATAACTGTTTTATTGTCTTCCATCCTACGTGGCATGGTGACTTTCCAGGGCTCTCATTTTCATTACTCTCTGGAATGTCCCCCTTCTTGAATTATTAGATAAAAGTTTGAAAACACAGAGAGAGTATTGCAAGGGCTTATGCCTAGGAGGTGCATAGGATAAAATGAACCTAAGACTATAATTCTGAGGTGCAGGATTGAGAAGAAAACAGTTGTATTTGTTAGACTGTGAAATAAACGCCCCAGAGTAGTAGCAGCCTCATTGCTGTTGTCATTTCAGACTTGAGTGGTCAAAGCATACTGGTTAACGTAGTCTAGCAAATAGGCCCTCGATGAGAAGGAAATGGGGGAAATGACCAAATTCTTCTCTTCCTTCAAAAATAACTATGTTTTCCTGATATTTTTAACAGAATACTGGGCAGAACCATTGGATTTTCTACAGTCTGAGCTGGAGGGCTATTTGTTGTTCAAGACAGCTTTTACTTTTATCTGCTTTTCAATTTTGCGTTGATTTTTGATGCAGCTCAGGGGTTGATAGTTTAGGAAATGGGAAAGCACATTGTTCCAGAGAGTAGTGAAGTCTGAAATGGAGATTTAGGCTCTGGGATCCTGCAGCATTTGAAAAATCAAACTGCGTCATTTTGCTTTTGGCAGATTGAATTTAGAAACTAAGAAGTATCTCCCACTGAACCAACCTGTTGATTAAAACCCTTTACGAGCTTTTGAGTTGCAAAGAATTCTTCATCAACACTGCTGATTTTCAATTATGCAGAGATCAGAGTTGATTATAACATATATTAAGTAAAATAGAAACATCGACACCTGCCCCTGCCCTACTCACCTTTCTCCCCTCCACCTGTTTCCCCCCTTTTCTTCCTAATGTAACACTAATGTCTCAACAAATGAAACTGATCTGTAAAAATGTAACTTGGGTGGGGGGGAAAGAGAGACATTGTAAACCAAGAAAATCTTTAATAATAATAAAAGAGAATTGATTAGAATTGTCTCTATGGTATATAGGGACACACTTTATTCCACAGCCTGGACACCCATCACATTTGAGTGATGGTTTATTTATTTACTTATTTCATATTGTGAGCTGGAATATCAAATAATCAGGAAATACACCTCACCTCTTCCTTACATCACCATTTCTGATTTTATGTAGGAGCATTGTTCAATCTGATGAAAAGCTGGTCATCAGTGCGTCTTGGGCAAAAGATGATGATATCACCAGACTCCTGAAGTCTCTTCCCAACTGGATCAACATGGCCCAGCCCAAGCAATTGCGACCAAAGAGGGAGGAAGAGGAGGACTTCATAAGGTAAATTATTCCTAAAATGATCCTAAATTGTAGTGGCAACAACAGGTAGCCTTGCCATGAATGGGTTGTCTTATCTTTCAGGGCACACATGCGTAGTCCTCAAATTCCTTTGAATGTGCAGGATGAATTTCTTCAGGGTTGCCTGTTACCAGGAAATAGAGCTGGACTGTGGAGGGTTCCCTTTGGGCATTGTAAGTTACTTAATAATGTGTGTTCCTTTAGTGGATGACTCAGTGTTTGACCGCCTGACCCCGTGATCAATTTCACTAGCCTTCTCTGTCCAGCCGCCCAGCCCCTCCCTCTGGGACATCCGAAAAAGCCTGTTCATGAGCTACTAAGTTGTTTTAGAAATCCCTCGTGATGAATGAGAGGCTTGTTATTACAACTTACCGGAATCCATTAGGAAAATTATGTTAAGGAATTCTTCACCCTTCCTTGTAGTCTGGAGCCAGCCTGGTCGAGCTTTGAAATGGGCCAAACGCCTTCACATGATTTAGAAGAAAGCACGGATTGTTTCATTGTTGTGCCACTTACCGTACTTTATTCTATTTTTTAACTTGGGGGGGGGGAATACAACTCAAAATGATATAACATGCAAAAAGAAATACAATGCAAAAAAGGGGCTGTTTCCATCTTGACAATACATACATGTTAACTTGCTGCAGGTATAAATTCTGTAGTGAAGTTGTGTCATTATTATTATTATTATTATTATTATTATTATTATTAATACATTTATTGTCAATGTACAACCTGTGTACAATGAAATTAACCGAGCCTCCCCCCCCCCCCCGGCAAACACTCAATCTCATTGCACTCTGTGTGCTTGTCACACAACACACCAACCCTGAAAGTCAGTTGCAATATATTGTTTTCCGTTCAGCAGCCTAACAGCCCACGGATAGAAACTGTGTTGTTGTTGTTGTTGTTAAAAACACATTTATTCAAAAGTTACACTACAGCTTTGTCCATTGCCATAATACTACAGAACGATCACTCCAATCTTGTTTTGACCTACTGTTGTTTGATTCTTGTTTTTAATGTCTGGCCATGAGCTGCTTCTAGCTGAATAGTGGGATCAAATAATTTAAAATACATTAAACTTCAATAAAAATGGGTCAGATCCAGACTTAGTTGTGCTTTAGTCCTGTTAGAAACAGTGAGGCAAGTGAATCACGACTAGCATGGATTTCAGTGAGGCTAGTATTCAGATTATCCTGGTGTCTGATCTTTTCCTACTCTGTGCAGATCTAGCCTTAAAACTCCTTTGTAACGTCGCTGGTTGCACTGATTAATAATACATTCAGGTTATCCCAGTTTCAGGAATGAAGAGCACCTAACAGGCTGATGTGGGAGCAGCATGGGCTCAGATAGATGTGTAAAATCCCACACCAGGAAAAGCCCCCCCCCCTGACAAATCTGACTGAGGAGGTCCTTTTCCTTACACTATTGTTGGGTTCTGTGTTAATTTTATATGTGCCTTGTGTTTTTCTTGTTCTAGAACCGCCTTTGGCAAAGAATCTGAAGTGCTCATTGGGAACCTGGGTGATAAACTGATTCCCACGCAAGAGATTCTCTGTGATGTCAGCGACCTGAAGGCCTTGGCCAATATGCACGAAAGTTTGGAATGGCTCTCCAGCCGTATGAAGGCAGCTTTCTCCAACCTTCCAGTGGCACAAAGTGAGTCATCTCCAGACAAGCAAATCCCTCTTCTCCCAGGCCTTTGACTAATTAAACAATCGATGTCCTTTTAAACTGTTGGAGGTATTGTTATTGTCTGTTACTACAGGACGGGGGTGGGGAGGAGATGTGGGTGACGCTGTGGTACAGACCACAGAGCCTAGGGCTTGCAAATCAGAAGGTCGGTGGTTTGAATCCCTGTGACGGGATGAGCTCCTGTTGCTCGGTCCCTGCTCCTGCCAACCTAGCAGTTCGAAAGCACATCAAAGTGCAAGTAGATAAATAAGGCACCGCTCTGGTGGGAAGGTAAACGGCGTTTCCATGCACTGCTCTGGTTCGCCAGAAGTGGCTTAGTCATGCTGGCCACATGACGCAAAAGCTGTACACCGGCTCCTTCAGCCAGTAAAGCGAAATGAGCCCCGCAACCCCAGAGTCGTCCGTGACTGAACCTAATGGTCAGTGTCCCTTTGTTGTTGTTCAGTCGTTCAGTCGTGTCCGACTCTTCGTGACCCCATGGACCAGAGTACGCCAGGCACGCCTATCCTTCACTGCCTCTCGCAGTTTGGCCAAACTCATGTTAGTAGCTTCAAGAACACTGTCCAACCATCTCATCCTCTGTCGTCCCCTTCTCCTTGTGCCCTCCATCTTTCCCAACATCAGGGTCTTTTCTAGGGAGTCTTCTCTTCTCATGAGGTGGCCAAAGTACTGGAGCCTCAACTTCAGGATCTGTCCTTCTAGTGAGTACTCAGGGCTGATTTCTTTGAGAATGGATAGGTTTGATCTTCTTGCAGTCCACGGGACTCTCAAGAGTCTCCTCCAGCACCATAATTCAAAAGCATCAATTCTACGGCGATCAGCCTTCTTTATGGTCCAGCTCTCACTTCCGTACATTACTACTGGGAAAACCATAGCTTTAACTATACAGACCTTTGACGGCAAGGTGATGTCTTTGCTTTTTAAGATGCTGTCTAGGTTTGTCATTGCTTTCCTCCCAAGAAGCAGGCGTCTTCTAATTTCGTGACTGCTGTCACCATCTGCAGTGATCATGGAACCCAAGAAAGTGAAATCTCTCACTGCCTCCATTTCTTCCCCTTCTATTTGCCAGGAGGTGATGGGACCAGTGGCCATGATCTTAGTTTTTTTGATGTTGAGCTTCAGACCATATTTTGCGCTCTCTTCTTTCACCCTCATTAAAAGGTTCTTCAATTCTTCCTCACTTTCTGCCATCAAGGTAGTATCATCAGCATATCTGAGGTTGTTGATATTTTTTCCGGCAATCTTAATTCCGGTTGGGGATTCATCCAGTCCAGCCTTTCGCATGATGTATTCTGCATATAAGTTAAATAAGCAGGGAGACAATATACAGCCTTGTCGTACTCCTTTCCCAATTTTGAACCAATCAGTTGTTCCATATCCAGTTCTAACTGTAGCTTCTTGTCCCACATAGAGATTTCTCAGGAGGCAAATGAGGTGATCCGGCACTCCCATTTCTTTAAGAACTTGCCATAGTTTGCTGTGGTCGACACAGTCAAATGCTTTTGCATAATCAATGAAGCAGAAGTAGATGTTTTTCTGGAACTCTCTGGCTTTCTCCATAATCCAGCGCATGTTTGCAATTTGGTCTCTGGTTCCTCTGCCCCTTCGAAATCCAGCTTGCACTTCTGGGAGTTCTCGGTCCACTTACTGCTTCAGCCTGCCTTGTAGAATTTTAAGCATAACCTTGCTAGCGTGTGAAATGAGTGCAATTGTGCGGTAGTTGGAGCATTCTTTGGCACTGCCCTTCTTTGGGATTGGGATGTAGACTGATCTTCTCCAATCATCACTTCCACTGGCCTTGTTGTTAGCAAGGGTTTCTAAGGCCCATTTGACTTCACTCTCCAGGATGTCTGGCTCAAGGTCAGCAACCACATTTCCTGGGGTGTATGAGACCTCCATATCTTTCTGGTATAATTCCTCTGTGTATTCTTGCCACCTCTTCTTGATGTCTTCTGCTTCTGTTAGGTCCTTTCCACTTTTGTCCTTAATTGTGTTAATCTTTGTACGAAATGTTCCTTTCATATCTCCAATTTTCTTGAATAAATCTCTGGTTTTTCCCATTCTGTTATTTTCCTCTATTTCTTTGCATTGCTCGTTTAGAAAGGCCCTCTTGTCTCTCCTTGCTATTCTTTGGAAATCTGCATTCAATTTCCTGTATCTTTCACGATCTCCTTCGCATTTTGCTTGTCTTCTCTCCCCCGCTATTTGTAAGGCCTCATTGGTCAGCCACTTTGCTTTCTTGCATTTCTTTTTCATTGGGATGGTTTTCGTTGCTGTCTCCTGTATAATGTTACGAGCCTCCATCCACAGTTCTTCAGGTACTCTATCCATCAAATCTAAATCCTTGAACCTGTTCTTCACTTCAACTGTGTATTCATAAGGAATTTGATTTAGATTGAATCTTACTGGTCCAGTGGTTTTTCCTACTTTCTTCAGTTTAAGCTGGAATTTTGCTATAAGAAGCTGATGATCTGAGCCACAGTCAGCTCCAGGTCTTGTTTTTGCTGAGTGTATAGAGCTTCTCCATCTTTGGCTGCAGAGAATATAATCAATCTGATTTCGATGTTGCCCATCTGGTGATGTCCATGTGTAGAGTCGTCTCTTGTGTTGTTGGAAAAGAGTGTTTGTGATGACCAGCTTGTTCTCTTGACAGAACTCTATTAGCCTTTGCCCTGCTTCATTTTGATCTCCAAGGCCAAACTTGCCAGTTGTTCCTTTTATCTCTTGACTTCCTACTTTAGCATTCCAATCCCCTATAATGAGAAGAACATCCTTCTTTGGTGTCATTTCTATAAGGTGTTGTAAGTCTTCATAGAATTGATCAATTTCGGTTTCTTCAGCACTGGTAGTTGGTGCATAAACTTGGATTACTGTGATGTTAAAAGGACTGCCTTGGATTCGTATCGAGATCATTCTATCATTTTTGAAGTTGCATCCCAGTACAGCTTTCGCCACTCTTTTGTTGACTATGAGGGCCACTCCATTTCTTTTACGGGATTCCTGCCCACAGTAGTAGATATGATAGTCATCCCTTTACCTTTACCTTTACAGTGTCCCTTTACCTTTACCTTTACAGGGCGAAAATAGGGAAGGGTCATAGCTCAGTGCATTTGCCTTGCAGAAGGTCCTGGGATCAATCCCCAGTGTCCCCCGGTGGGGCTGGGAATGTCCCCTGCCTGAAACTCTTGAGAGCTGCTGCCAGTCAGTGTAGACAATACTGAGATAGATGGACCCAATGGTGCAACTGAGCACAAAGCAACTTCCTATGTTCCCAACACCTTGAGATCCTCAGCTCCAGCAGTTTCCCTGGCTTGGTCAGGATTTTGGGTTAAGACACTCTTCTTTTTTACAGTATTTGTACAATATACAAACTGGGCTGAGTGACTTTATAGTTAATCTGTCAAAGGCCGCCCCTTCCTAAAGATAAAAATTCAATAACCTTTTTTTCTGTGTCTCTGCCACAATTATCACTCATTTAAAACCAGCCCAGCTAATGGAGTGTTTTATCACACCCCACAGTCTCTCCCTCGTTCATTATTTAGTGTTTGCTAAGCTGATGGCACTTCCACAGCTCTCCCCTTATCTGTGCTTCTTCAGAATTGGATTTTTGTATTTTCCAAACCAGTCAGATATGACACAGTCATTTTTGTCTTCTCCTGGTTTGTTTTCCCTCTTCCTCTTTCTCTTCCCCCGCCCGCAAAGAATGCAAACTTTACTCTTTGCAATAACTGTTTGGTTGCTAAGGTTGTAGCATGTAGCTAAATTCACCGGAGTGCTCAAGCAAATTCTTTTTCATTCATTCATTTCAATTTTGAGTTCACCACTTCCTGAGGATTTGGGTCTGGTGGTGATATTTGAAAACAAAAACTATGTCAAAGAGCCGAAGTGTATTGCGTTTATGGTGGAGAAGCCTCTGCTACTGACTGACTGGCTGAGCAGGAGTGATGTCTTAGAATGTTCAGTTGCTCAGGAAGCAAAGCAGTTTGCAGGCCAACAACTGTGAGGAAAGGGCAAGCTGTCGTTTCTGCTGGGAATGAAAACTTCTCACAGATTCAGGCTAGAGACTTAGAAGAGGTCTCAAGGAGTAGTGAAGCTAAGGGACAGGGAGATAAGAGACCAGGAGGCTGAAGGCAGAGGGGAGAATAAGATGTGGACATTCCACAAGCAAATTAGGATGAATACTGAATGAGTAGAAATCGAATGTGAAACAATCTAACCTCCATGTAAGCTTTGTGCAAGCAAATCAGAGCGAATGCTCAATAAATCTAGGCTAAATGTAAGCAGCTTTTAAGCATTTCCCTCTTTGTTTCAGGAGTGTGTCATGTTATCTGCACTCTTTGGAATTCTGTGCTAATACAGCATTCAGAATATTGTCCTTGTGAACTGCCCCTGCATAGTGTGGAGATCTCTACTCTCCTGGACTGTCCTTCTTTGGCTTTCATCTAGACTGTATTTTGGTGTGGCACCTTACTGTGCAAACACATGAAGAGTGTGAGCTGAGCACAGTGTTCCCCAGATTTCTAGTGACTGGGGCAGGCTTTTTCAGAATTAAAACTGGCAGCATGGTGGAAAGGTATTAGGAAAGCATGTGGAGGTAGGAATTGCCATATGTTTCTGCAAGAGATGCTGTTCTGCAGTGCTCTTGGACTGGATGGCCCTTGTGGTCTGGATGGCCCTTGGACTGGATGGCCCTTGTGGTCTCTTCCAACTCTATGATTCTATGATTCTTCCTCCAGATTTGTAGCCCTAAAATGCAGAGATGCAGCAGGCAATCTTGGAGGCTCAACACCAGACACACACACACACACACACACACACACACCCCACATGGCATACAGAGGCACAACTCATCATCTTTAAAGGAGAATAAGATTTTGATTCTTTATCTCACAGACCTCTTGCACCTCTTCTTTTGGGGCCTGGGGCACTAGTTTTAAAATTACCCTTTAGTAAATTTGAGCAGCCAGTTAATGCAGAGTGGGGAGAGAGAAAGAGGGTTAGCACAAGAACAGAAATGCCTTTTCTCCCCAGAGAAACCGTCAGGAGCAGGGTTGGGGCAGTTGCTTCGCATGGTGCGTTGATATGCATAATCCTGTGTATACCCAAAGATTTATTGTGCCCAGCATAATCGCTCATTAGGAGTGTTGTCTCTGTCTCCTGTCCCTGTTTAAGGAGGATTACAGGTTGATTCAGGTTAATAAACCTTGAATATTTCTTGGTATTTAACATTGGCTGACTGGCTACCTGAAAGCTTTACCTTTTCTAGAATTCCTGTTTTTGAGCGCAGGTTCATTTTCTGAAGATCTGGGAAAGAAGAGCTTATGGAAAAGTTCAGGCTCTGTGCGGAGAATAAGTCCCTACAAGAAACATGATGAGTTGGCTGTAGTGACCCTTTCCCTTTGCTCGCACAGCCATTTTTCCAGTGGGCAGCTGGGCAGCAGCTACTTAGCACCTGTCCACAACTGCTCCTTTACCATGGCATCAGGGGCGTAGTGAGGGGGGGCGGGGGATGTGCTGCCCCGGGCAGCGCCCTGGGGTGGGGGTGACACTTGGGGTAGGGGACACCGCCCCCCGTGATTGGCAGTGTCACGCTTGTCACCAGGGTGACACCCCCATCCTCGCTGGCCCGCCCCGCCCCTCGCGCCTGTGGGCGGCTCTGCCCGGCAACGGGGAGAAAAGCCCTTTTTAAAAAAGAAAAGCCAAGGCGAACAGGCTGCTTGCCTTCGCTTTGCTTTTTTTTAAAGGACTTTTTTCCCGCTGCCGGGGCTGGAGCTGCAGTGACGTTGCGGCGTGATGTCACAACGTGACATCACAATGCCCCGCCCCAGGGGTGCCTCCGGTCGCCGCCCTGGGTACCGAGGAGCCTTCCTACGCCCCTGCATGGTGTGCTTCCATGACAGAGAATCCGAAGCGCAACCCTAAAACGCTTCAAGATGCTATCTTGTACCTTCACATTGTGTTTCTAGGCCATAAGCAGTCTGGGGAGCAGGAGATAGGCAAGTGGGCAGGGGAACAAGGCAGACTGCTGCCTGATCAAAACCTAAGCCAGACTCAGGAGCAGAGCATAGTCCCAAAAGTTCCTAGTTCTATCTCCAACAGCTCCTGACATTTCTAAAGAAGAGGCAGTGTGTGGCATTAACATGCTTTGTGTGTGCATGCAGATCACCCCAGAATATGTTTATGTTTTTTTAAGTCTCCGTTCATTACAATTTTTCTACCTTCTGGGATTTCTAAGCCCATTATGTGAATGTTGAGGCACTGATATCAAGATTTAAACCAGCACAGCTAAATTCACCAAGAGTGGTGGGGGTGATTAATCCATGATTTGGGCCGTGTTGGGAATATTTGTGGACACTGATCCTTGATTCTCTTTTTTATATTTTCTGATAGCAGATTTTGTATTGCAAACCACCGCCAAGAATCTGCAAAGCCAGGTGCCCCACTTTGGGTAAATGTTCTTCCACTGTATTATTTTGTTTTTAAGAGATTTGATAGTACAGTCCTTTCCACCCAAACTCAGCCCTACATCAGCTAAAGGGGGAGATGGTTCTTCAGCTGGTGGATTCGTCTTTTAACCAAGAAACCATTTTCCTTCCCATCCTTGTGCAATCAAGGCCCTGATTATGTTGATTGCCTCTGCATTAATAAGCGCTGATCATCTTGTGTGTGTGTGTTATCTGAAAGAGGAGCACATCCAGAGCTGCTGGCTTTTTAGGAGTTTGCCGCCTTTGAGTCCTACTTTTACCTCATCTGGCTGAATTAATATTCTTCTTTTTTGTAGCAGAGGCTCCTTATCAGTAGATAATTGTCAAGGGTGCTTCTCAGCCCAAAGAATGCACAAGGCAGATAGTTAAGTATTTATTGTCCAAGATAACACTTAACAATTCTACAGCTCTGGAAATCTACGCACACAGATCTAACAACTAGGCTGCTGTGGCAGTTCGCTCAACCTGCACAGGTCCCCCAGACGTTTAACGGTCCGTTGATACCTGCACTCACCACTTTATTAATTAACCGCTGCCACCAACCAGTTTGTCTGGTATTTACTTCACTCAGTTCAGGCAAGGAGAATATTGGAACAAAACTGTTTTATTTGAAGTTTAGTACATAAGCATGTGGTTTCTGAATAAACAGTACTTTCTTGGTTGTGTTCTTGTTAACAACAGTGCCCAACGAATTCTCCCACCTCTGCTCCTACTCCTTCCCTTGCCACCCTTCTACCAGGCTCTCAATACCCACAACAAGCCCCCTAGCTAAAGACCAACGACAAGCCTAAAGACTAACGAACCAAAAATACCTAAGAACTAAGAACCCCAGACCAAAGAACTAAGACCTAAAGAACTAAAGAACTCTCTTCCTTCCCCGGGAGGGGTTTATATAGCCCACATAACTCCGCCCCCTCAAGGTTCTTACTGGTTATTCCCTTTTAACACCTTCTATGCCAATCCGAAGTGTGGGTGAACGCCACATACCTCCCCCCTTTAGAAAGTTTGATTCAGGAGGGTACACTTTGCCAAGTGACCTCCTGATCAACTGTCAGTTGCAATACATGAACATACCTCATTATTCATGGGTGTCCACCCCCCAAAACAACATATATACACTTTTACTAAGGTTATTTCCAGTAGTTCACTCTTCTTCTTCAATTTCCGGTCTCCTGGATAGGGCATCGGCGACGATGTTAAGGGAACCTTTTACGCTTTTGATGGTGAAATTAAAATCCTGTAGTAACAAAGCCCAGCGCATTAACTTACTGTTGCCTTTCATAGTTCGAAGCCAAATCAATGGAGAATGGTCTGTGCTTAGGGCAAAGGCTCGGCCCCAGAGGTACGGTTTTAGTTTCTGTAGAGCCCATACTATTGCCAGGCACTCTTTCTCAATTGCAGATAAGTGCTTCTCCCTCGGTAACAGTTTCTTGCTGATGTAAGCGATAGGATGGTGGTTTCCTTCCGGCCCCGGCTGACATAGGAAGGCCCCGATTCCTACGTTGGATGCATCCGTAAACACCGTAAACTCTTGCCTGTAGTCTGGTGCTGCCAAAATCGGTCCTGTTGTCAAAGCATTTTTCAAACTGTCAAAAGACTGCTGACAGTCCGGCGTCCACTTCACATGGTCAGCCGTTTTTTTTTTTTTTTTTTCTTGTTAGGTTGGATACTGGTGCTGCTATGTCACTAAAATTTGGGATAAATCTTCTGTAATATCCCACTAATCCCAGAAATGCTCGCACTTTTCTTTTCGAGGTTGGGGTAGGCTATGTAGAAATGGCTTCTACCTTTGAGGTTAATGGTTTTATTTCCCCACCTCTCCATGTCACCAACAGCTGCATACGAACTGGTTGTCTGGCTTTTAAATGTACTGGGAACTGTTTTCATAAGTTTATGGATAGCTTCTTTTTTAATCAGCTTGCTGAAGCTTTCTATACCAGCGTGATCACTTAATGAAAGTAGGCTAAAAAGCTCCGATTGCTTATTGCTCATAGCAATCTCCTTTGCTGTCATTCCACCTTTGCTCTGTATTGATTTATCAGTTCCCACTTTGAGCCATTTGAAGACTACTTTTTTATGTCTTTGCTGTGGTGGCCACATTAATGCTGTGTAACCACGTTTATCTTGGACATTTATTTGTGTTGCATAAGCAGCAGGGTACCCATCTTCCCACCACACAATCTCTAGTGTAGGAAACACTTTCACTTTCATAGAAAGTTGATGGGACACCATGCCAGCTATAACTTCCAGGACGTTTTTCTTTCTATATTTCCAATTGCTGAATGGTTTATCATAAATATGACTAGTTGTTCTAACTGATCTCACAGATAGGTCACTGATCACATTGCAGGTATACCCTCCTTTACCAATTTCACAGGCTTTTTTAACAACATGACTACTATAGTCTAGATTGGGTTGAAGGTTTAGTGACTTGACTGACTTTGATGCATTCAGTTGGACACTACGCATTTCATCGTCCATCCTGAATGTCAGGTATTTTGTGCTATTAATCCCCATGGGTGCACTAAACACACTGTTGTGTGTGTTTTGCAGGATCTTGCCCCTATATTCAGTTGGAACCACCAATCGTGGTTGTATCTCACCACCACCCCTTGCTGGGTTGATAAGAATTTCTCTATATAATAAACCTTGGTCCAACTTAAATTGTTCTGGACTCTCAGGAGTTAAGGTTTTATTTATCTCTGCCGCCTCAAAATAGGGTTTTAACTCTAAATCCTCCTTTTGTTTTTCCACAAAGTTTGAGGCTTGACTATTAGTCAGGGGAAATAATGTAGCGTCTCTTGTTTCCATAGACACCCTTCCCCCCAGCTGCTCTGCTTCCTTAGTGGTTTCAGCAACTGTATCACTTTGTTCAGGCCTGGGCAACAATAACTTCCCTTGTGCTCTGGTGACTATAAAAGCACTTCGCACATGTTCTACTAAATCCCAACCAATAAGAACTGTGGTGGGAATCTCTTCAGAGATCGCTACTTCCCACTGTCCTGACCAACTCTGATATCCAATATCAACTTTTGCCATCGGTAGTACCTCAGGAGGTTTGAAAATTCCCTTTATTCTTATAGTCTTCCCGGGAATGATGGCCTCCGATTTTACTATATCGGGGTGAAGGATTGTGATTTGTGAACCCATATCCTTCAGCCCATGGTATTTTTTCCCTTCTACCCAAATGTTTTCCCCAGCACTTTGTAATAGGTGTCCATCATGTTGGATTGTATTACAATGTAGCACCTTGGCCTCAGCTACCTCCTTAGGCCCCTGCTCAACTGTATTCCAGTTGGTTGCCATGACAACCGAGTCAGTTGGGCCCTGCTCTACAGCCTGGACACAAAATGTCTTCTTTGTAGTTGTGGGACTTTTTATTTTCTCTTTTCCTTGCCAACATTCATCCCTCCGATGTCCCTTTTCCCCACATTTCCAGCAAAAGATTTCAGGGGGATCTGTCTTGTTGGGTTTATTAACTTTTCCCTCAGCACTCCCTGACTGTAGGGATATCTTTTCATGGGGCCCCTTCTCTGAGGAGTAATTCCCCTTATTGGAGTCTGAGGTAAATTTTCCTCGATTTTGTTCAGTTTTATTTTTATGGTTCTCCCAATTCCTCCCCCCATATCTGGGTCCATCATACACATAGTCTCGGATTTCATTAATTTCATCTCCTAACCGTGCAGCTGCTGCAATGCTTGTGGGGTATCTATCTTTATATTCTGGGAAACGTGTTAACTCTATTTTCACAAGTGTTTGCCCATTGGTATTGTTACTGTTATTCTGCTTTTTTATTGCAGTCACTTCCAATCTCCTCATCTCCAATTGAAACTGTATTTCTTTTTCCCTCATTCGCTCCTCTTTCTCTGCTTCTAATTTTTTCCTTTCCTGCTCAGCTTTTAATTTTAATTCCAATTCTCTCAGTTTATATTCCTGCTCTAGTTTCCACTTTTCAAAACTCTCAGAGATTTTAGGACTCTCTCCCGCAGGTGTGGTTTCAATAGAGCCTGGTTCCCCTTGCAGGTCCCCATTTTCCTCTTCAGCACTTTCTATAGGTGATTCCCTCACCGGGTTCTTAGTCTTTTTGGGTGGCATTTTCTTAAAAATAGGAGTTCAAACAGTCTATTAAAGAAAAGAACGTTTTTCTCTGTCTGTTTTCTGGGCTAGGTTCTCCAAGACTATGGTCTCAAAGTCACGCCTAAGGTTCTTTCTCTAACCTTTTCCAGCGTACTTTGCCCCGACCACAACTTAAACCTTTCTGCCAGAATAACTTTTGAGATCACCAGTTCTTAATTCTTTCTCAGCCTCACGGTGATCAAGAGTCTCCACAATTACACCCTAGGACGGGATAATATCCTTTCCAGATTTATCCTCTCCCCCCTTCCAGGTGTATTGCTCCTCTCTTTCCAGTCACTGGACTTTTTGATCCCACCGCTGAGCCACCACTTGTGGCAGTTCGCTCAACCTGCACAGGTCCCCCAGACGTTTAACGGTCCGTTGATACCTGCACTCACCACTTTATTAATTAACCGCTGCCACCAACCAGTTTGTCTGGTATTTACTTCACTCAGTTCAGGCAAGGAGAATATTGGAACAAAACTGTTTTATTTGAAGTTTAGTACATAAGCATGTGGTTTCTGAATAAACAGTACTTTCTTGGTTGTGTTCTTGTTAACAACAGTGCCCAACGAATTCTCCCACCTCTGCTCCTACTCCTTCCCTTGCCACCCTTCTACCAGGCTCTCAATACCCACAACAAGCCCCCTAGCTAAAGACCAACGACAAGCCTAAAGACTAACGAACCAAAAATACCTAAGAACTAAGAACCCCAGACCAAAGAACTAAGACCTAAAGAACTAAAGAACTCTCTTCCTTCCCCGGGAGGGGTTTATATAGCCCACATAACTCCGCCCCCTCAAGGTTCTTACTGGTTATTCCCTTTTAACACCTTCTATGCCAATCCGAAGTGTGGGTGAACGCCACAGCTGCTATTCCCAGGTCAGCGCTGTATGGAACAGTTGCTGTAACAGGGGACCACTCCCCCTCCACCAATTAATGTACCTCCCCCCCCCCCGATAGTCTGCATGCATGCAGCAGGAGACTGTGCCTGCGTGGAAACTTCTTCTGTTCATCCTTTTTCACCCCCCTCCTGGCTCTGTGAGTCAGTGGTGCAGGAGAGTGTGGGGAAGCCCTTCACTTCCTCCTCTCCTTCCATCCTCCAACTCTGAAGCTTCCCCTGCCTGAGTCTTGCCTCCTGGCTGATACAGGCCCCCACAAACCACTGCCCTGAGTCAGACTCCAGCCCCCCTGCCCCTGGCGCACACTCGCCAGCAGCCTGCCAGTCCCTGACAAGAATGTATAATGAGAGAT
The DNA here is from genome assembly GCF_009819535.1 of Lacerta agilis. Classification (NCBI taxonomy): domain Eukaryota; kingdom Metazoa; phylum Chordata; class Lepidosauria; order Squamata; family Lacertidae; genus Lacerta; species Lacerta agilis. Next base: position 5,240,933 of record NC_046321.1, on the reverse strand, counting down.
GTAGCTTTTGGATAGCACTTGCTTTATGCGCTGCATGAGTCTCCCACCAGAACAGGAATCTGTAAGAATATTGGAAGATCCCTGCTAGACCATAACATAGGTCCATCTAGTTCAGAATTTTCTTTCCCACCTGGTTGGGGTAGCCAGTCAGGTGCTTCAGGGAAGCCAGTAAATCCCTATGTCCAGTTCTCTCCAAAACAAAATAAAATAAAAAATTCCTTCCAGTAGCACCTTAGAGACCAACTAAGTTTGTTCTTGGTATGAGCTGAAGTGTGCATGCACACTTCTTCAGATACACTGAAACAGAAGTCACCAGATCCTTAAATATTTGTTTTGACTATGGCAGACCAACACGGCTACCTACCTGTAACCAGTTCTCTCCAGTCCCTTTTGTAAAACGCAGCTAGTTTCCACATGTTGTGAAAAGGCCATTGTTGGGTGGTAGAACATATAAGGCAGCTTCCTGTGTTTGAGAAGGGCCTTAGCTCAGTGGAAGGGCATCTGCTTTGAATGCAGAAGGTCCAAGGTCCAACCCTTGGCCTCTCTAGGAAGGGCTGGGAATGCCCCTGCCTGAAATCCAAGAGAGCTGCTACCAGCCATTATGTACAATGCTAAGACCCAGCCTTATGCAGATTCCTGTGTTTCTCTTTCTGCTGCACTGACTGATGTTGGCAGGAGAGAGTAATGCACAATGCAATGATATCAAAACACAAGCTCTGGAAAGTAGCCAGGTTGCAGGCGGTAGGGAGAGCACAAGCTGTAGATGCCAGCTCCATGTTACACACTAAACACCAGTTTCCTTCCAACTGCCTTTGCTAAATGCAGGTTAGGTCCTTTGAGTGTGATAAAAATTCTCAAAGAGGCTTGCAAAAAAGACCCGCGCCATTATTAACACAACGTAAAATCCAAATAAAATGATAAATAGGAGAAGCATAAAACCGGAATAAAATGCGAAGAGCCGCAGTAAAATTTAAGAGCAGTGGTTAAAATGAATCACCATTCAGTTCAAAGTCCAAGCAAATGAAAAGAAAAGAAAAGGGAGCCCTGGACTCCTTTGGGAAAAACAGGATATAAATTGAATTATATTAAAAGTAGTAAGCAGTAATTGGGTTGGCACCAGGCAAAGAACCCTGGAGAAGAAGTTTTTGTAACTAGGGGCCCAGCCAGAAAGAAGGCAGCTCAGCTGAATAATACTGATCAACTTTATGAGGTTGTTGTAAGGATGTGAAGCAGTCAAAAACATTCATTTTTACCTGGGGTTTTGTCCCTTAATTTGGAGGACTTTAGATGTTTGTGGCTTCTTCCAGTTGGGAGAGGTTAGATGCATAGGCAAACTAAGGCCCGGGGGGCAGATCCGGCCCAATCGCCTTCTAAATCCGGCCCGCGGACAATCAGCATGTTTTTACATGAGTTGAATGTGTCCTTTTGTTTAAAATACATCTCTGAGTTATTTGTGGGGCATAGGGATTCATTCATTCCCCCCCCCCCAAAAAAAATATAGTCCGGCCCCCCATAAGGTCTGAAGGTCAGTGGACCGGCCCCCTGCTGAAAAAGTTTGCTGACCCCTGGGTTAGACCTACCTTTTGTATAAGTATGGATATGTTTTTAGGTTTTTGTTGTTGTTCTAGTTTCATACTGCTTTTACACTGTATTGTAAATTGTGTTGAGACGCTTTTTGTGAAAAGGCAACAAATTAGTGCAATTTAATACTGTAGTAGTAAGTTGTTGTTGTTAACAACCCTGACCATTTTGGGCTCAAAGGGGCCATAGCTCAGTGATCGAAGGATGTGCTTTGCCTGGCAAGGATCTTAGGCTCAATCTCTGGTGTCTCCAGGTAGGGTTAAGAATGGTCCTTGTCTGAAACCCTGGAGAACTGCTGCCAATCTGTGTAGGCAATATAGAGAGCTAGCTGGATCAACACTATAAAATGTTATAGAAGTGCTTAGTAGTAGCAGTAGTAGTAAATTGTATGTGCCAAATGCAGACCACTCCTTCCCATGGAAACTTAGCAGATCCCGCCAATGTTGTGCTATGTGCCAATGGTGCCTTTCATTGCTGAATGAAGAAGAAGAAGAGTTTGGGTTTGATATCCTGCTTTATCACTACCCGAAGGAGTCTCAAAGCGGCTAACATTCTCCTTTCCCTTCCTCCCCCATAACAAACACTCTGTGAGGTGAGTGAGGCTGAGAGACTTCAGAGAAGCGTGACTAGCCCAAGGTCACCCAGCAGCTGCATATGGAGGAGCGGGGAAGCGAACCCAGTTCCCCAGATTACGAGTCTACCGCTCTTAACCACTACACCACACTGGCTCTCATGCACTTCTTGAGCTGTTTTATTCTGAACTTACTGTGCTGTGCGTGTCCATTGCCTTGAAATTCTTTGAGAATCACACGTTTGATAAATAAAATAAACATGGCACAAGAAAAGCACCTGGTAGGTTGCTTCTGGGTCATGGAAAGGGGCTGACAGTTCACTCAGGAATGGACCGAATTTTAGAGAACTTAGAAAGTGTTTATGGAGTCTCTGCAAGAGCCGGAATTAACTGCTGAGAAAAAAATAAGGTATCATTTCTCCCTTGCCACACCACACTCTGTAGTTCGCGAACCTGTCACCCTGAAGTCCAGCCGCACAGTTTCTGCAGCCAGAGTTTTGATTACACCACCAACTCAGTTGCATATATTTATGTGATAGTTCTCCACATACATGGAGGGTTAGGAGGTTGAAGGGTGGGGAGGGGGGTGGGGAGGAAAGTAGGACATGGAGCAATTAGCGTAATCATAACCTCAAGCGAAAGCGTTGATCCCAGGACACAAGATCAATCTCCAGGAGAGCAAGATGTGCAGTGTCTGGGAAGGAAGGCTATCAACTCTGTGCACTGGAGGCTGGAGAGCTGCTTTCTAATTCTCTGGCTGTTAAATATTTGATGCAGAGTTCAGGAGGGCTCCGGCTGCTAATAACCTCTGCATCAATCTTTTTTCTAAGGCCCCACTAAGAAGTTGGACCATTGCTGAGGGAAGAAAAAATAGAGAGGAACATTCTCTGCCCAGTGTCCTTGGTAGGATCTCTGCAGGTTCCGCACCAAGCCATGCTGGAAGAGGATATGGTTTGGCTTCTTTAGTCACTGTCCCAAGAACATAGCAGCCAAGAATAGCATGCTCATGGCTTTTAAGGGCCAGCAGTCTCTGAGTCCAGATTGCACTGAATCCAGTGTGAACAGTTGGAACTGAAAGAAGAAAGGTGCAAGTGGAACAGTGCTAAGCATTTTCAGTTTCCTGCTTGGTGGCAATGCAACTCAAAGCCTTGCTTTTCTTGCCCTGCCCTGCCCTACCCATCTATCTATCTATCTATCTATCTATCTATCTATCTATTTATTTATTTTGCATACCACTCTATACCCGTAGATCTCAAGGAGGTTCACAACATAAAATTACAATGTAAAAAACACAGAATACATAATAATGATAATGATAACAACAACAAAGACAACCCAATAACCCCCCATTCCACAACACATTTAAAAGGGTATCAGATGTCAATCAGCCAAAGACCTGGTTAAATGGGAGCATTTTTGCCTGGTACCTAAAGGACGCGGGTAGCGCTGTGGTCTAAACCACAGAGCCTAGGGCTTGCCTATCAGAAGGTCGGCGGTTCAAATCGCCACGACGGGATGAGCTCCCATTGCTCGGTCCCAGCTCCTGCCAACTTAGCAGTCCGAAAGCACGCCAAAGTGCAAGTAGATAAATAGGTACCGCTCTGACGGAAAGGTAAACGGCGTTTCCGTGCACTGCTCTGGTTCGCCAGAAGCGGCTTAGTCATGCTGGCCCCATGACCCGGAAGCTGTACACTGGCTCCCTCGGCCAGTAAAGTGAGATGAGCGCCGCAACCGCAGAGTCGTCCGCGACTAGACCTAACAGTCAGGGGTCCCTTAACCTTTACCTTTACCTAAAGGTGTATAATGAAGGCATCAGATAAGCCTCCTTGGAGAGAGCATTCCACAGATGGGAGCCACTGCAGAAAAGGCCCCACGGGACTCACAGCAGATAAGTCTTCCAAGTGCTGGGCGGCCTCAGTCTTTTGAGGCTGTGGTGTGTCAGGGCAAGCAGGGGGTTTGTCCCACAAGACTCACAGCAGATGCGATCTTCATCATGTGACGCTACATCAAAAGATCAAGCAGGGCCAAATCAGATGTCACCATAAGCACCTCTGTCATCCCCTTGGTAACATTCGAGTGAAGAAAACGCACAATTTGATGCCATTTTGTTCAACAGTTTTCTCTCCCAGCCGAGTCCCCACAAGAGGCAGCTTCTGAAGTGGAACTGAGGGTGAGGAGAGAAAGCTGATTGCAACAGCAGCACGTCACAGGTAGTCTATAAGCGCTTCTCAGGAGACACAGCAAATGTGGGTCAGTGTCAGCCATATATTTATGACAAGGTGTAGTTTGGCCCTCCAGGATAGCCAGTTAAAATGGAGAGAAGCTGAATGAACTTGCTTGTGGCTTTTAGGAGGTTCAAGTAAACCGAACATATATTTGGGAGATACTTGTAAGATTTATCATCTGCCTGTGAGAGCTCTGGGTCAGTCCGTGGTGTCCGTGGAAAAGAAAAGCACTTGAAATCTATTAGTTTAAAATACTAATAGCCGACTTACATTGCGGGGCGGCAGGGAGACGCATAAAACTTCTCTTAAAATCCACATTTATTGCAGTAATGAAACACCAACATTCATTAAGACTGGCTACTGCTGTCTGAGGTCAGGCAGACACTAAAGAATTTGTAATTCTGGCTCTAAACCAAATTATGTATTAATAAAAGATCTAATGAGGGAGAGAAAGGGAGCAAAGTCCCCTCTCAGTGGGGACTTCATCGTAAGTGAAACAAGGTAGGGGGTTAAACAAAGTCATCTCCAACTTGAGAGACTGCAACTTAGACGCTTAGAGCACCCACGTTAAAATTGGTGTCAATTTGCAAACTTAAGACAGGGATAAGGATTCATAGAGAATAAGACTGCTGATGGCTACTAGCCAGGATGAACTTGTTCTACTTCCTCTGTCCAAGAAAGCATCAGTTTATGTGAATAACAAGTGGGTTGATAGCTGCTGCGTTTGGGTTCTGCTAGCAGGCTTCCTGGAGGCAGCTAGTTGGCCACTGTGAGATGGGCCTTTGGCCTGATCCAGCTGCAGGTCCCTTCTGATGTTTAAGTGTCATGTGATTTGGAAGTGTCTCCAGATTTGGAAGCAGGTTACAAGTAGCTTTTCCTACACCTTGGTTTCCTTTGACTCTCGGTGGTGGTGCCCGCCCTGTGGAATGGCCTCCCTTCAGATGTCAAGGAAACAAACAACTTTCTGACTTTTAGAAGACATCCGAAGGCAGCCCTGTTTAGGGAAGTTTTTAATGTTTGATGTTGTTGCTTTTTTATTATTGTTATTGGTGTTCTGTTGGGAGCTGCCCAGAGTGGCTGGGGAAATCCAGCCAGATGGACAGGGTATTATTAGTAATAATAATAATAATAATAATAATAATAATAATAATAATAATAATAATAATAATAAATTGTTGTTGTTGTTGTTGTTGTTGTTGTTGTTGTTGGATTCATTTGTATTTCAAGCCTGTCTAGGGAACCATTCTGTTTTTCCAACCTTAGTTCACAATATACAGATTGATATGAGTCCTGTGCTTTTCTCTCTCTCTCTCTCTCTCTCTCTCTCTCTCTCTCTCTCTCTCTCTCTCTCCACTTTTCAAACTTTACTCTTTCTTCTCCTTACCCCACTCCCTAGCAATAAACCCTTTCTTGGGGCTGTATATATGCAGAAACGGGCAGAAAGCAAACCACTTTTTCAAGGAGTTACTGCCTTTTTAAAAAGTGCTAATTTCCTTGTGAAATTTATGCCTGCCAGCAGAGGCGGCTGTGGAGCACCCCAGGCAGTTCTAACGAGACAATTCATTAGCTGACGAGTGTACACACGCCATAAAGAACATTAATTCGCAAAATGAAAAACTAATAGAGTGTTTAGCCGGCTCTTTATCACCAGTGACAGTCGGCACTCGCCCAATCATTAGTGTTTACTGAACGGATGGGGGCCGCCGCCCTGGCCTGCCTTATCGCCACTCATCTCAAATGAGATCCTTGTGCCTTTCCGGCTCAGCTGCTCTGCCTCTCTCCCTCACCTTAAACGTTTCTTTTTTTTTATAAGAATTTATTGACATTTTTACTTATAACAACATACAACCTTAACCACACCTACATTTATACACATACAAAACAAATACAATTACACATCTAATACAAAAATTGCCATGATTTTTCTTCTTAATTAGACATCTCAAAAAAAAAAATTTCTTTTTCCAATCTTGACAGTTGACTTCCCCTGCCTTTTCACCTTCGAGTTTATATCCATAATCTACTTTTTAACCTCTTCATTTAAAGAAATTAAACTTAATTATATATCTAAAGTAAAACATTCATCTTAATCTTCATCTTAGTCTTAATCATCTTAATCTATAAACTTAAACCACTTAAAATGACTTCATTTATACTACATCCTCATAAATCCTCACAAATCATCCTCAACAAATCTATCTCTTCTGTCCTTTGAACTGCTGCTAATAACATAGAAACTTGAAATATCTCTTTTCATGTTCAAACAAATAATAAAACAAACTATTGTTGACAGTGTTCACCCTCCGATTTCAAAATACCATAACAGATTACTTTAGATTTTACTTAATACTTCACCCCACACCCCCTCTGTCCATTCTTCTTCTCCTGATGGCATCAGCACTGAACTTCCATGCAACTTCCCTCTCCCAACGTCCACAGATCCAGGCACAGTCCAAAGCTCTCCTTGCCACGAGCTCCGAGGTATCCAACTCTCCCTCTCTCAGCTTCTCCGGTTCTTTGTAGCATTCCTTTTCTTCTTGTAAATACCTTAATTCTCTGTCCCTGGCCCCCGAGCTCACACCTCGGGGACTGGATATAGCAAATCTTGACATCGCCTTGGGGCTGCCACCCCCAACAAGCGAATTTCCTCTCCGAAGTAGCTCATTCATTTCTTCCCATCTTTCCATCCATCCTCTCAGCTCTTTGACAAGATTTTCTTCCAAAGTGTCAAAAGTTTTGTTAGCCTCCTCTGTGGGCAGTTGGTTCCATTTCAGACCCCCACACAAGACTTTGACTTTTCTGTAAATTAGTTCCACCTTCAAGGCAGTGAGCCTTTGTTCATCTGTTAGTCCAGAGTTCAATACCAGTTCAAGGACGAAACCCAGCATACTGGCAGAGGAGGAGGAAGTAGGTATCATATTTCTTCTCCTGTCTCTTTGTTCGTCGCCATTTTCCTAAGCTGGAGCGCAAACACCGCAACTTTAAATAGAGATATTTTCCGCTAGTTAGCTTCCCAAGAAAAAAGTTTGCCAGTCTCATGTATCAATTTTAGATACTTTATAACCAGTTCTGTGGCAGCAATCCCTCAAATTGGTTAATTTCTTAGGCTCGAAGGGAGGGAGGCAGGCTGCCTTTCTCCTTCCCCCCGGATCGTTCCAAAAACACGATTTCTGCCAAGATTATTTACTCACGACCACCGGGTTCCTTTAGCTCCATTCTTCACAGGTAGAACTTGGACGCTCACCGCGGGCTTTGCCGCCGCATTTGCATCCCGGTTGGGGCATATCCCCGTAAGCCCGGCTCCGTTGTCCCTTCACCCCCACTCCCCCTTTACAGGGGGGCAGGGGAAGGGTTCGGGGCCTCCGCGGGCGCAGCCGGGGAGCCCAGGGTGCGGGACGCTCTTCCCGCACCCCAACCGGAGCCGCGCGCTGCGGTAGCGCGGCTCCTAACCCCCGGGATGGACAAGGCGCTTCAGACCCGAAGCAGCCTTCGACCACCCGGCGATGGCGTCGCCGCCGGAAGTCCTCCCTCACCTTAAACGTTTCAACCTGCTGTACTTAGCTGCAGAGATTTATGGGCTCCTACTCTCAGTGCTGGAAGGGGAACAGCTTTCTCTGTTGTAAACATTTTATCTGCCTCCTGCAACACCTGGAGAGTCTCTCTCTCTCTCTCTCTCTCTCTCTCTCACACACACACACACACACACACACACACACACACTTTCTGCAGGAGAGAGAGAGAGCCAGCATGATGTAGTCATTCCATGTCTTGGACAAGGACAAGGACAACCCAGGTGCATATCCACACCTCGGCACAAAGGTGACCTTGGGAGCAGCACCTTTCTCTTTCTCACAGGGTGGGGATAGAAGTGGGGACCATGTACACTGCCCTGAGCTCCCTAGAGGACAGAATGAAATCCTGTATATGAATCTGAGTGTTAATCCTTATGTAGCCAAAATGACATAAGCCTCCGCACAAGAGAAAAGTTTCTGCTAGCTTGGGAGAATCCTGGAAGAGCCAGTGTGGTGTAGTGGTTAAGAGCGGTAGACTCGTAATCTGGTGAACCGGGTTCACGTCTCCGCTCCTCCACATGCAGCTGCTGGGTGACCTTGGGCTAGTCACACTTCTCTGAAGTCTCTCAGCCCCACTCACCTCACAGAGTGTTTGTTGTGAGGAGGAAGGGAAAGGAGGATGTTAGCCGCTTTGAGACTCCTTCGGGTAGTGATAAAGCGGGATATCAAATCCAAACTCTTCTTCTTCTTCTGGAAGTACCAAAGCAAAGTTAGGAGGAAACAACCTAAGTAGGGGAAGTATAAGTTGTATAAGATTCAAAAGGGGGGGGTTTGGTTTACCAGATTTGAAGTTATATTATTATGCGGCTTATCTAGGATGGATTAAAGATTGGGTAATGCTGAGTAATACAGAGATCTTGGATATGGAGGGGTGGAACAACCATTTCGGTTGGCACTGTTACTTGGTATATGATAAAGTGGTTGTAAATAAGGACTTTCTAAATCATATAATTAGAAAAAGTCTCCATAAGGTTTGGGTAAATTACCGATGGTTATTGGAACAAAAAATACCCTGGTGGGTCTCCCCATCAGAAGTATTAGGAGTAAGGAAATTAAATATGGGAAACTTTTGGCCAACATACCAACAGTTATTAATAAAAGAACAGGATGTAGTAAAATTAAAGCCGTATGAGGAGATTAAAGAATATTGCATTATCTGGCTACAATATCACCAAATAGCAAATTTGCTTAAGGAAGACAGAAAGATTGGTTTTGAACAAGGAACCTCCAAGTTGCAAAGCGAATTGTACAACCAGTTAAAAAGATAATATCGAAAATGTATAAATTATTACTCGAGTGGGAGCTGAAAGACAAGGTCATAAAGGAAACAACGATAAAGTGGTCATAGGATCTGGGTAAGACAGTTTATTTAGACAGATGGGAAAAATTATGGAGTGAAGATATTAATTCTACAGCATGCTGTGTGATAAGAGAAAACTTAATGAAAATTTGCTACCGTTGGTACCTTACTCAAGTGAAATTGGCTAAGATTAATAAAAATTATTATGTTGGAGATACAAGGCAAAAGTGGGTACATTGTTTCATATGTGGTGGGGCTGTAAGATAATCAAACAGTTTTGGACTAAGATTCATGAAGAACTGAAAAAAATATTTAAAAGCACAATTCACAAGAAACCAGAAGCATATCTGTTGGGCTTATTAACTGATGATATTCCCAAAGATTAAAAAATATATATTTCTTTATGGAACAGCAGTGACGCGGCTATTGGTTGCAAGGAATTGGAAAACAGGAAAAATACCAGAATTATTGGAATGGAGATCTAAGATTTGTGAATTTATGGCAATGGCAAAATTAACGACGTTAGTCAGAGGGGGCTCTTTCCAGAAAGAAAAGAAGGAGTGGGAAAGTGTAGAAGCGTACATGGACAAATATGGAAAGGAAAATCAACTAATTGCAAATATAAAAGCTTCACTCGCAAGGATACAGGATAACATTATAATAGACAATAATATCAAGCACAAAAATAGATAACACAACAGAAAAAAGATAATATGTCTCAATAAGATTGCACATGGGTGGGGGAAGGAGGGAGGGAGGGAGGGGTGGGGGAACAAGATAGCATTTGAAGATGTACTAAGGAAAACCAAGAATGAGATACAAAAACAGACCGTTATATGTAACATGTAATATGTAACAGAGATTGTAAGTTTTCTGTTATATTCGTTTCTTTGAAATAAAATCTGGGAAAAGCTTTCCATACAGGACTGCTTTCAGGTGTCTTCTAAAGCAGTGTTCCTCAACCTTCGGTCCCCAGATGTTACTGGCCTACAACTCCATCATCCATAGCTAGCAGGACCAGTGGTCATGTAGGCCAAAAACATCTGGGGACCCAAGGTTGAGGAACACTGTTCCAAAGGACATATAGCTGTGTATCTCTCTGATATCTGATAGGATGGTGATCCACAGGGCGGGCACCACTACCGAAAAGGCCTTCTGCCTGGTTCTCTTTAACTTCAGTGGGTCTACCGTGATCAAGACTAGCATTGAATACCACCCCATTCAACTATTTTTAATGGTACAACTGGGGAGTTGACTGGAAAAGAGAGGTGTTCCTGGAACATGTCATTGGGTTGGTGGCTACTGGAATCAACAGCACCAGAAGTCTTTGGAAGAGGTTTAGGTTTGGGTGATTCTTTGAGGACGCAGCTTTTCATAGTTGCAGGAAGCAATTGAGGGCTACTGCTGTACTTCCCATGGGCACACGGATGCAACAGAACAGGTGAGAACAGCCAAAATTAGGAAATTAAGTTGAGACATAGAGGGGAAGCACTCTTTCAAAGCTTGCCAGAATGTAAGCAGCTCATTCATTATGTGTTAGGGGTATGTATTGGCTCTATGTGTACCTTGAATAACAAGAGTGGTTTTTTTTTAATAATGATCTCACGTTCCCAAGTCAGTTTGCACCATTAACAAGGTTTCTCAAGGCAGATGAGAGACCTCCTAAGCTTTTCAGTCACTCCATGACCTTGGTTTTTACAAAAACGTTTTAAAAAAACAGCCTTTCTCCTCCCACCTCTGCTGCATTTCTTTCTTTTTTCCCCCCAGGTTGCAAAATCAAGCTGACTGAAACTAATTCCTTTTCAAGAGGGGAGGGGGGGTATTGTTTTGATAGGCAGGTCTAGCTTTTAATGGCAGCACATTATTTTATTAGGCCACTCCAATCACAGTGATTTGGGGAAGGGGATATTGAAGTAAATAGAGTTCTTCAACAGGGGTCAACCTTCTTCTCTTGAGTTCCAGCTGTGAGAGCAGGTATATATGTAAGCTGAGGAATTGGACTATTGGGGTTGCCTGCTGATTTCTCAATTGTTCTTTTCCCCTCCAATAAACAATTAAAAATCCTATTGCTCTCTTTTTACTTCATATGGGGAGGGGAAAAAGTGTGACTTTTCTAGTATTTTCCTTTTTTCTTTTTTAAAAAGGTAAAATAAATTAGCGCGGTAGCACCTAGGCCTACATCTCTGAACTTTGGCAGGTTTCCTCCCTCCTTCATGACCTTAGTTTTCCAACTGATTGCCCAGCAGAAAAAGGAGGAGATGTGATTTCTATTTTCTCACCCAAAGCTGAACAACACGGAGCAGATCCAAAGCAGATTGGGGTCTCAGAGCAGCTTACAATAAAGTAAAATTTAAAATCAATTAAAAAATAATACTAAACAAGCAAACTGCTGCAGTCAAATAAAACCAGTATGGAGCAGAGGCAGAAAGTCACCAGCTGAAGAGCTGAAAGACTTAAAAGGCCTGGGGTTAGCCAAAATAACGGGCAAAATAAGAGGACAGACCAACCAAGAGGTTTGGAAGGAATGGAGGATATTTAAAGAATACTTATTGGAAAGTGGCTTGAATGGAATCCTGGAAGCAGATTTAGATTGAACCTTAGTAAGCAAATGGGAAAATTTGAGATATGAATATGAGAAATAAAAGGGAAAAACAACTGTACGTTATGTTAAAGAAAATATGTCAAGAAATGCGAAGAGGATAATTGGAAGTGTTGAGAGTGAATGATTTTAAGTGATGAAAGAAGATGTGTAAAGTATGTGAGAATAAATGTATGCATGTAAGATGTTTGCTGTATATATGAAAGGTATGTATATGGGTTAGATATTGTTTGATATTGTTTGTTGAAGTTTTATTTGTAACGATTTTAATCAATAAAGAGATATTCTTTAAAAAAAAAAAGGCCTGGGGTGGACAGAAAGGTTTTCAGCTGGCACCAGAAAGAGAATAAAGGTGTCATCAGGTGGATTAGTCTGGCAAGGAAGCACCAAAGTTAGGGTGCCACACTTGAAAAACCTTGCTTCTCATCACCACTAGCCTTACTTCAGTTTAGAGCTTTGTAAGTTAAAAATGGCACCTTGATTTGGGCTTGGAAAACTCTGGGAAGCTGCAATAGATGTCAGAGTAGGACTAGAGTGTAGTATTCACCCAGCTCAAATCTTTCCAGAAGTCCCTGGACCCAAACACTGGTATTTGGGTGTTGAAGCGCATGTTGCTGTTGTCAATAAAGATGGATGGATGGATGGATAGATGGATAGTTGGTCTTCAGCACAAGAAATGTGTCAAAGGAAAGGGAACAGGATCCAGGAGGCTGCAGAGGGGGTACTTTGCTTTTTGCTCCAGAATGTATGGAGACTCCTGGAATATTATATGAATCTAGATTGTCTCTTACCAGAGCTGTAGCTGAGAACTCTCTCAGCTATAGTACAACTTCCTTCTCACTGAGAGCCAGTGTGGTGTAGTGGTTAAGAGTGGTAGACTCGTAATCTGGGGAACCAGGTTCGCGTCTCCACTCCTCCACATGCAGCTGCTGGGTGACCTTGGGCTAGTCACACTTCTCTGAAGTCTCTCAGCCTCACTCACCTCACAGAGTGTTTGTTGTGGGGGAGGAAGGGAAAGGAGAATGTTAGCCGCTTTGAGACTCCTTCGGGTAGTGAAAAGCGGGATATCAAATCCAAACTCTTCTTCTTCTTCTCAAATGCCAGCTTTCTCTCGTTGTGAGTTTCAGAACTGTGTCAGGGGGGATTCCAGAGAACAATTTGTGTGCATGTACAAGATGACATGTTATACTTTTAAAAACTCACACACTTCGTGTTGCGCTGCAACCAAGCCAGAATCTGAAACCCCAAACTGGTTTTCTTCTCACTGCGATTAAACCATTCAAAAGTCTTCCCTGACATTCTGTTCAATCAGGAAGTGGTCCGCAGACTTTCACAATGGGCCTTGATTTGCTACAAAGCATTATGTTTCAGGAGCACCTCAAGTCCTGTTTCCTGTTCCCGAGTTCTTGTCATTTGCATGCGTTGATTTGCAGGAGTCAGTTTTTCAAGAGGCACTGCCATCCTTTCATGTAACAAAATGATTGAAATCGCTGGTGACAACCAGTGCAAATGACTTAATTTCCACACACCCCACCCCCCTCCACTTCGCCAGAATGAATGATTCCTCTGTTTGTCAGAACAGGTTATTGTAAAAAGCGTTTTGAGCTGTCAGGAAAGGAATGGTCCACCTCCCAAATCAGTCCTATTAGATAAAATAGTTGACCCCTAAACTACTTGCTAGATGGAAACATGGAATGATAAGCAATCCTTGTAGTTGGGGTAGTCATACAAATTGTGTGCAGTCTTGGCAATCCTGTGTGTATGTTCCTTAAACAGAGCATTTTTCTAATCCTCATTGTTGCAAGAAAAGGCAACATGGTGCAATGAAAGTGTCTGATAAAAAAATAATTGACTTGGGGAGTCTTTTCCCCAAGGGAGGATTTCATTCTTTCTGTCCTGGATCACAAGAGATAACCAAGATCAGTCAACTCATGTGGGGATGTTCAAGAGTTCCATGAGACTATTCCTCGTATTTATGGTAGTAAATAAGTATTTTGCATGGAGAATATTTTTATTGGGTGGCTCATAAATTGAATGACTAAATAAATATGATAGGCATTTCAGTGAACTCTCTGAAGAGTCCATAAACCAGCCTTGCCATGTAAGCTTTTCTTTTTTCTTTTTTAATGCTACATTGCCTTTCCTCTCAACCTGGTGCTGCAGCTGCTTAAATCCTCCATGGCTGTTCACCACCAAGAATTGCTCTGCTGGGAGGCATTTTGCAGCCACGTCATTGGAAGCAAATAAGATTTCAAGGGCCCAGTCTGTTGCCCAGGAACGTTGACACAACATCTACTTCAAGAGCTTAGTCCATGAGACCTTTCCTCCCCTAACTGGGCTGACAATTCAGTAGATGCCAGGTGCTGTGATGGAATGTCCCAGGCAGTAATCACATCCCACTTTCTCTTTTCATCTGCAGTGTCACCCGGCCAAGATGGACATGCCAACATGGATCTCCCTCCCGTGTCCGAGCAGATCATGCAAACCCTCACTGAGCTGGCCCGATCCTTCCAGGAAATGGCTGACCGCTGCTTGCTGGTTCTGCACTTAGAAGTTAGGTATGTATTCGGCTGGTTATGCAGAGGCCAGTGTGTGCCTCCTTCAGTCTCAGTATTGCCTTTGCAGAACTCAGCAGGGAGGAGGAATTGGTGGCGGAGGAAAAAAATTAGCTGGCTCTGCCTGTTGTTGGGCATTTCCTTGACTGGTCCCAATGGACACGAGCCTCCATTGGACTTTAGGGATACTTTCCAAGATGTATCACACTTGCCTGAGGATCCATAAAGCAATCGTACAAGGGAAACCAGAACCCAGAAGCTTCTCTAAGGCTGACTCCGTGACTGAGCCCCAGGGGCTTCCATTTCACAGCAGCGAATGTTTCTGACTCTCTGTGCCATTAGTTGTTTTTGAGGGCCAGCGCTTGGAATGAAGTAGTTCCCATAATGGCTTGGTGAACTGGACACGAATTAAGTTCATTTTGGGGTGCAACTTTGAATGATTCCTAGTTCATCTTCAAGCTCATTTTCTTACATGTGTTTTTTACTCTTCAGATTCTTTGGACCTTTAAGCTTCATTATCACAATTATTAGGGGAAATATTGACAGTTCACATTTTACTATGTGTGTGTTTTGATGTTTTCTTAAACCTTTTAAGTTCATTTTATACCTCAGCAAAGCAGTTTATTACATTCTTAACACTAAAAGGTTGCTACTCTGCTGATGATCATTTGGATGAACTTGAACTGTTTGAACGAAACTGGCTTGTTTGTAAAGGGATAATGTGAACTGGAATTAATTCCTCTTGGGACATCTTGAACCAGTTCCTTTAAGAAATGAACTTTTCAGTCTATGAGGGGGGAGTGGTTAGTGTGGTACAGTGGATCAAAGCGTTGTCTTTGAATGTAAGTAATTGGGCTCAAATAATAATAATAATAATAATAATAATAATAATAATAATAATAATAATAATAATTTATTCCCCACCAATCTGGCTGAGTTTCTCCAGCCTCTCTGGGTGGCTTCCAGCAACATATTAAAATACAACAACAACAACAACAGCAACAACAACAAAAACACCCATTCAACCAATGTTTTGTGCTTTTATCTGATATTTTCTCATCACCATGGGCTGGCTATTTCTTTATTGTAATAAGGGAGCTGGGCTTAAACTGAAATTCCATAGTGTTTTGATGCTGGAAGAATTTCCAGAGGGATGTTAGTCTGTTGCAGCAAAAACTGCAAATGGTCTTGTGACCAACGAAGCTATCGGAGCAGAAGCTTTTATGGACCGGACGCCACTTCCTCAGAAGCGTGAAGTGTAGCAAAGTGGTCTCTGGTTCATGAACACATTTGCCAGAATAAATTGGTTAGCCTTCAAAGTGCTACTGTTGATGATTCTAGAAGGAACCTCATTAGTTCCTATTTTTTAAATAAAGCTTTTAAAATGATGTTTTATCTCTAAGAAAGCACCTGGGTTTGAAGGTGGGGAGAATTCCAGATTGGGGGGGGAAACCTCTCCATGGGGGCAAAGGTTTAACATACACCCTGCCAATCCTCTAGTCAAAGCATCCTTCATTCGCCTTAAAATGTAAAGATTTAAAAATGAAAGAAAAAAGATTGGTCATTGTCTCACGTCTCTTCTTCACCGCAGCTAATTTGGCTGCTCCAGCTCTCCAACCCACATGTGGATGTAGAACGGAAGTGAGTGGATAAAAGGAGAGCAAGCCTCCAGAATCTGAGACTTCAGTGGGCAGGTCCAGCGCTGACCTACAAATGCTTGTTCCGCATCCCCCAAGCTCTCATTAGCCTGGTTATCACTCCAGACTCCCGTGTCACCACTTGAGGGTTTCATTTGAAATGCTTCCAAAGGACGTATTTGCTGAACCAGCATATACTGTGTCGGGAGAGCCAAAAGAGAAGGGACATTTGGCATTTTACCTGTGACAACTTGCGCTGTATCTAATCAGCACAGGCCTTTATATGTATTTTCCCCACAGGGGGGCGGGAAATAACAGGATGAAATGGCGGTTACATTTAAAGCAGAAATCACCTACCAGGTTTCTTCCCCTGTTATTATTATTATTATTATTCACCTATTTGAACTTTAAAGGGAAAATACTACGTTGTCACTTTATTTTGAGAATGTCACCTTTATCAGGCAGTTTCAATAAATAAAAGGTCTGCCGTGGGGTGGGGGTGTGGGGGTTAGTGATTTGGCACCAGCCAGGGATCACAGTTAACAGTCCCGAAGAAGCATTTTGCAAAAATCAACCTCCCTGCTGTGCAATCAGCAATGTTTTCAGAAAACCTTAATGCCAAAGTTGCATCAAGGTCATCGCAAACATGTCAGCACAGAGACGGGGGAGACTCTGGGGGCGACAACTTCATGATTTGTCTTTTGCACTTCATTACGTTTTTCAACCAGCCGTGCCATGGGACGGCATGGATGCAACTGGGTCTCTGTCTTAACTGCAGTTAAGTGCTCCCTCCCTTGACCAATTCCTTCTCACCCTCGGAATAAGCAGTTTGCCACCTCCGTGATTAACTGCTGTTAACGGGGCCCCCCTGTTTAACCAGAATGTGAAATTATAGGTTTCACATCCAGGGTTAATGGAGAACCCTGGCTAATGGTTATGCTGCTGACCTGCTGAGATGTACAGGTGAAACTCGAAAAATTAGAATATCGTGGAAAGGTTCCTTTCTTTCAGTAATTCAACTTAAAAGGCGAAACTAATATATGAGATAGACTCATGACATGCAAAGCGAGATATGCCAAGCCTTTGTTTGTTATAATTGTGATGATTATGGCGTACAGCTGATGAGAACCCCAAATTAACAATTTCAACTTTGGGGTTTTCATCAGCTGAACGCCAAAATCATCACAATTATAACAAATAAAGGCTTGACATATCTCGCTTTGCATGTCATGAGTCTATCTCATATATTAAACTCCAGTAGCTAATGAAAACAATTGCTTACATAAATGAACTTTTCCACGATATTCTAATTTTTCGAGTTTCACCTGTATTTGAGGAAGTGTGCTTCAGAGAGAAGGTGATGAGGGCTACGGAGCCAGCATTCTCATGGCTAGCTCTTGATTGGTCAATAGGGTGACAACACCACAGCTAGCTCGGCCTACAGTTGGACAACCCAAGTGGATACCTTGTCCAGCCCCCCTCTGTATGGTAGAGCCTCACCCACATCAGTGCCCAAAAGCCATCTCCATAGTTCTAGGCCTGCCCAGGGCACTGCACACTGTGCCTTGCAACCCGGGAGCATCAGGGACTCCAGTGTTTGAACCAGGAGGTTCTGAATGCAAAGCTGAAACCAAATATAGTGTCTTCTTCACCTCAACAGGATAATGAGCTTCAGAGCCTATTCTAGGAGCAGAAAGGAAATAGGGGTTTGCAACAGCACCCTCCGTGATTGGCTAGCAGTATGAAGCCTCTGGATCAGCAAAGTATAAATACTAGCATCCTGGCCTTCTGCCCACTGTAGCTCCAACTCCAGCTCCTGCCACTGATCTGTGGCACCCTAGGCTGGTGGCCAGATGGTCTGGGAGGGGCTGTGGCACAGCTTCTTCTGAGTGTCTGCTTGCCAGTTCTCTGCCTCCCCCAGCTTTAAGTCCTTGCCTTCAGAGCTGCCTTATTCAAGCAATCAAGGCAACCACAAACCCCATAATCTGCAATTGGACTGCATTATGGAAATTGGGCCCATTTGCATAAATGTATGTAATTGACACACTTTACAAAATTTGCCTTTTGTACAGTTCAGTTCTGATGCTCTTTGGGTGCTCTCCTGAAGCCATGGGGAAGGAAGCACAACCGACTTCTTCTTAATTCTATATCTCTGAGTCTTCAGAGGGGGAGAAATAGTTCTCTCCCCGACCCCCTTTGGACACAGCCCAGGCCAGTTTGCATATTCAGTAGAATCAAGTGGTGCCACCTTTCCTGGACTCTACCACTTCAGACTTCCAGTTTGGGGCAGGACAGTTTTCGATCAGAAATAGTGCAAGGGAAGAGAGGGAAATGGGTTTGTGAGGCACAGGAGATAGATGTGATATATAAAATACCACAATCATAATTCTGTAGCTACATACCGGGAAGATTCCAGTAAGTAGGCAAGACTACATTTCTTACTTTGTTGTTAAGATGAATACTAGCCAGGTTTTAGAGAAAAAACAAAAAATCACTACTCCACACCCCAGACGCCATTGCATAAGTGTTCAGGAAAAGATGTACTAGTGGTTGACGTTTCTTCTTGGCCCAGGCCTTAATTCTCCCCTACCTTGGAGCAAGAAGAATAACGGATGGTTTTCAAACCGAGTCTTACAGTACACCCGTTGAAAATAATGAACCCAAGTCTACTCTGGGTAGGACTAGCATTGACTACCACCCAGTGCTACTATCTTTTTCGGTATAAAGAAGGCAATATGACGTTTGGCACATCCATAGATTCCCCATGTCTTGTCCAAGGGATCCATGGAAGATTTGGATTTCCCCACATGCAAATGTACACCCAACCATTGGGTCTTGGCAGCTGTTGATTAAGCTAAATATTTTCTCTGATTCAGTAGTATGACGTCGTTGCACAGCTATCATTGCCTTCTGTTTTGCAGGGTTCACTGCTTCCACTATCTGATCCCCTTGACTAAGCAAGGAAATTACGCCATTGTTGCCAATGTGGAGAGCATGGATTATGACCCTCTGGTGGTGCGACTCAATAAGGACATCAGCTTCGTTGAAGAAGCCATGAGTGCCAGTCTTCAGCAGCACAAGTTCCAGTATATCTTTGAAGGTCGTTTGCTTTCCAGCGATTTGGGGATGATGAGCCCTATACAGTCCAGCAAGCGGGTGGTGTGGGGGAGATTTCCATTTTCTGGGTGAAAGCAGGCCTTACTGAGTCCATATATGGAATTGCAGGCTGTCTTAGGTTAAAGACATGAGCTTGTGAGTCTTGTTGCTAAGCCAATATATGACTCCATGAGAATGAGCAAGCATGTGAGTGCCCCGGTTAGCGTGTTAGACTAGGACCTGGGAGACCGGGGTTCAAATCTCCGCTCAGCCATGAAGATCACTTGGTGACCTTGGGTTAGTTACTGCCTCTCAGCCTAACCTAACTCACAGGGTTGTTGTGGAGGTTAAATGGGGAGCGGAAAGAACCATGTTCACCGCCTTGAGCTCTTCCCCCTTGCATTTCATCAGACAGGGCAGCCAAAACTAAAACGTTGCAAAAATTCTGTGCTATGGACATACGTTGGAAAGCTTTTGTGAGTGCCCTGAAATAAATGGGACCCAGGAAAAGGTCAAAATGTTGCCTGTTGTGGTCAAAATGAGAGCCAGTGTGGTGTAGTGGTTAAGAGCGGCAGACTCGTTATCTGGTGAACTGGGTTCGCGTCTCCGCTCCTCCACATGCAGCTGCTGAGTGACCTTGGGCTAGTCACACTCCTCTGAAGTCTCTCAGCCCCACTCACGTCACAGAGTGTTTGCTGTGGGGGAGGAAGGGAAAGGAGAGTGTTAGCCACTTTGAGACTCCTTCGGGTAGTGAAAAGCGGGATATCAAATCCAAAAACTCTTCTTCTGTTTGATGTGCCTCATTAATCAGAATCAAGTTACTGTTTTGTTGATTTTACCTCTCTCTCTTAATCCTTGCTTCTTACCTGTTACCTATATGTGAAACTTTCCTTTTCGTTCCTGCTCCTTCCAGGTTTGGGCCACTTGATTTCCTGTATTCTCATAAACGGGGCCCAGCACTTCAAGCGCATCAGTGAATCTGGCATCAAGAAGATGTGCCGAAACATCTTTATCCTTCAGCAGAACCTAACCAACATCACCATGTCGCGGGAAGCAGACCTGGACTTTGCAAGGTGAGAGGGGAACTTGCGCTGCTTCCAAAACGTGGACTGCAAAAGTTTAGCACAGGAGGATGGGCTCAATGTCTGAGGGCAAGTTTTGCATGTAGAAAGACCTCACTTCTGTTGGATTTTGACGCGGTGGCCCCATGATCATTAGCATGCAGTGTGGGTGTTATTTTGTCACAAATCCAGCCTTAGGGCAAGAGTTTGGCCTAGATGACTTTTCCAGACACAATTCTGCTGTAATTCAGTGTGGGCCGTGGACTGGCGCCCAGGTTAATGAAAGCAAGCATCAACAGCCCCCCCCCGTCCACCCCCATCAGCACCAGAAGGATTGCATTGATTTTGCAAAGAGATAGGAGAAGTGCAGGCTGCCTCTCTCTGGCCGATTGTCTCTTTAATCTTGGCATTAGTTATTTCAGCAATGGACAGCTGAATGTATGAAATATTCATAAGGATATTTTTGGGGTCAGGAATCAAAATGCCTGTCTGGACCGAGCAGAAAAAGCTTTTGTGTCTGTCCCCCCCGTGCCTTGGACTCGGAATAATCCACCAATAATGGAAGGGGAAGCTCACAGTCTTTTGTCCCCTTTTTTTCCTTCCCCGAGACCGAATTAGATGGGTGAAGAAGTCTGACTTGAGCAGATTTAGGGGGAACAAAGTCCGCTGGTGAGCTTCAATTATTTGGATTCTCATATGGGGAATGATCTCATTATTGAGTTAGCCTATTCATAATAACATTGACATGGGGAAATTACAAAACCCCGAGGCAGAGAGGGGGGCTCCATTACCAATTCTCCCCGGAATATAATTCTCAAATTCAATCATTTCCTTTTTAAATGATTTAAAACACACACACAACTTGAAATGTTAACTAAATTAGCACAGGTTTTTGGCAGGCGGCACAGGACACGAACATGTGCTGACAGCAACTGGCACCCACATTGGAGACCCAAGTGTAAGAGAAGGTTGGCAGCGGAAAGAGCCATGGCAATGAAGAGACAGTGTTTGGGGCATGGAGGGCTACACTTGCTGGGTCACCCCATGTTGGTCACCACCCTGCACTGCCTCCTGCCCTGGCCTGGCCTTACGAATGTCAAGGCATCAGTTAAAAACCAGGGGAACCACATCCACATGCTTTCTCTTCACCAGCCCTGTCTGCCCCACTGGATGGGCTGCGGCTCATCTCTTCAGCTGCCGCACAAATGAGGTTCTGCCCAACCACTTTTGGTGCTTACACATAGAATCATAGAATCCTAGAGTTGGAAGAGACCCCAAGGGCCATCCAGTCCAACCCCCTGCCGAGCAGGAAACACCATCAAAGCATTCCTGACAGATGGCTGTCAAGCCTCCGCTTCAAGACCTCCAAAGAAGGAGACTCCACCACACTCCTTGGCAGCAAATTCCACTGTCCAACAGCTCTTACTGTCAGGAAGTTCTTCCTAATGTTTAGGTGGAATCTTCTTTCTTGTAGTTTGAATCCATTGCCCCATGTCTGCTTCTCTGGAGCAGCAGAAAACAACCTTTCACCCTCCTCTATATGACATCCTTTTATATATTTGAACATGGCTATCAGATCACCCCTTAACCTTCTCTTCTCCAGGCTAAACATACCCAGCTCCCTAAGCCGTTCCTCATAAGGCATCGTTTCCAGGCCTTGGACCATTTTGGTTGCCCTCCTCTTTGCGCAGGGTAGGCCACACTTCTTGCTGGGCGACTCTCCTTCTCCTGCTAACCCCGGTCAGAGGAGCCCCACCCTTTGGAATCCCGTGCCTTTTTAAAAATAAAATTAATTTTAATTTAAAGTTTTCGGCATAAAATGCAGTCAAAGCCAAACTAATCTGGAGAAGAAAAATGTGAAAAAGCAAGAATAATAAAAGGAAGGAAACAAAGAATAATGAAAAGAACAGAAGACGAGAAAGAGAATGAAAGCCCAGCCTCTATCACAATTATGTGTTGACTCTTACCCCACACACAGAGGAGTGAACCCTCCCAGCTCTCTCCTGGGAGCTTCCCTCTCCAAGTCGATCTCCCATCCCGGCATCTCTCAGGCCCAGCACTGCTTACTTACTGCTGAGGACTCCAATCTGATTGCCCTGGTGCCATGTTCTGTAGCCATTTGAGAAGCGGGAGCAACTCTTGACTGTGCTTCCACTTACAGTCTCCCCAAGGAGATTCACATAGCTCAAAGGCAGTTTGTTTCAGACTTGTTTTAATAAATCTACCGCTTCTTTGGACTTGCACGGAGTGCCAAATGCATTTGGACAACTGGGCAGTGGCCCTGCCTCAGAACAGCGCCCTCAAGACTGTTCTTTGGCCCAGTGCTCTTCGCATTCTTGCACTGGAGCTCTGATCTTCTCTAGCTGTACAGTTTCCAGTCTACCTTTTGCACATATCTCAAGTCAGCTTATGAAACGTGTGAATCACATAGCTGCCATTAGATTAAAGCCATGTTCTTCAAACAGCAGGTGAAGGTGGGGGACAGCTGCAAATGGGTTTCAGCCATCCAAGTGTTATTTAATTATTAAAAAGACCAAGCAGGACTGGTGAGGAAAGGGTTCTGTGATGAGGGTAAAGAGACCCCTGACCATTAGGTCCAGTCGCGGACGACTCTGGGGTTGCAGCACTCATCTCGCTTTATTGGCTGAGGGAGCCGGTGTACAACTTCAGGGTCATGTGGCTAGCATGACTAAGCCGCTTCTGGCGAACCAGAGCAGCACACAGAAAGGCCGTTTACCTTCCTGCCAGAGTGGTACCCATTTATCTACTTGCACTTTGACGTGCTTTCGAACTGCTAGGTTGGCAGGAGCAGGGACCGAGCAACAGGAGCGCACCCTGTCATGGGGATTTGGACTGCCGACCTTCTGATCAGCAAGCCCTAGGCTCTGTGGTTTAACCCACAGCGTCACCCGTGTCCCTGTGATGAGGGTACCATCACTGAAAAAGCCCTGCTCCTTGCAGCTATTGGCTAGGGTTCAGAGCAAGGCTTCATTCACGGGTTGTAGCAGTGGAGGACAAAGAGACCCACTGCAGTCCTCGCCTTGAGCTTGCCCCTTCCAAGAGCTTTCTCAAATTGGCACTAAAGCACGCTCCCATGCCCAGCGGCATCTCTAACGTGGAGTCATCCCCCAAGGTGAGTTTCCCATGTGTGTGTTGGGATGCTTCTGTGACAATGACAGTCATATTCAGTGCAGGGTTTGGAGTTTCTCAGACCTCTTCATCTCGCAAAACCTCACAAGATGAGGGGCTGGGGGCTGGATGGTGTATGTACCTCAAGAGCCATGATGCACTCAGCTCTAGCTCACAGGCCCTGCATGCATGAAGTTGCTGGGCCCCATGCTGGGCAAAAGATTCCTGCTTCGCAGGGGGTTGGTCTAGGATGAGCCTTGGGGTCCCTTCCAACTTGTATGGTTCTATGACTCCAGAGCAATAGTATATAGCAGTGAGATGGACCAATGTTCTGCTCTGGTTTAAAGCCTTTAAAGCTGGTGTGTGTGTGTGTGTGTGTGTGTGTGTATAACAATTTTTAAATGAAGTAAACTGCAGTCCCTGAAATGCTGCTGTTTAAATGGAACCCCTTCTGCAGGATATGATGTTGTGATTGATAAGCAGCAACCTGAGCATTATAGACGCTGAGATGTTTTGGATTCGATTCAGCTCCCCTTGAAATATTTGGCAACACACTGCTTGCTTTCGACAAGGGCCGACTCAGTGGCACACATCCAGTTGGGATCCGGCTCTGTTGAGCTGGTGCTGTGCAGCAAATTGCACCCGGTTGCCAAGGGTCCCTTTTATGCTGTCATTGTGTGGTTCTGTTGTTTTTAATTTTGTTCTGTAGCAAGCTGCAGGGGTTTTCCTCCCCAGACTACTTGTAATGTGTCTGTGTTCCTGCAGCAGCAATTTGGTAATATAATGCTGCCATCTACTGGTGTTTTCTGGCAGGAGCTGGACATTTATTTACTTACTTCCCCATTTATGCGCTGCAATTTCCCCCAGCGAGCTCATAGCAGGGTGCATCATACCATCACAAAGCCCCTGTGAGGTAGGCTCCATAGAAAGCATTTCCCACAAAGCTGTACTTGAAGCTGGAACTCTGCATTCATAATGTAATGTAATAAATAATAATAATAATAATAATAATAATAATAATAATAATAATTTATTTATACCCCGCCCATCTGGCTGGGCCTCCCCAGCCACGTCTGGGCGGCTTCCAACAAAATATTAAAATACAACAATCCATCAAACATTAAAAGCTTCCCTAAACAGGGCTTCCTTCAGGTGTCTTCTAAAAGTCTGGTTGTTGTTGTTCTCTTTGACATCTGGTGGGAGGGCGTTCCACAGGGCAGGTGCCACTACCGAGAAGGCCGTCTGTCTGGTTCCCTGTAGCTTGGCTTCTCGTAATGAGGGAACTGCCAGAAGGCCCTCGGCGCTGGACCTCAGTGTCTGGGTAGATCGATGGGGGTGGAGACGCTCCTTCAGATATGTAATGTTATTATATTATATTATATTATATTATATTATATTATATTATATTATATTAGTTTAGTTTAGTTTAGTTTAGTTTAGTTTAGTTTAGTTTAGTTTAGTTTATACATTTTAGCTAATTTACTAGGGGTTAAATACCACCAGTACAGCATGCTGTAAATTTTAAATCTACATTCCATAACTGTGGCAGAGGACTTTTTTTCAACCTGAGGGATGCATTCCCCTGTAGGCAACCTTTCGGGAACCACATGGGTGGAGCCAGAGACAAAAAGTGGGCGGAGCAACAGATAGGACTCTTAACATTGCCCATTAGGCTACATTCCAGGTGTATGTTTACACATACACAGCCCTCTCAGTCCTCCAAGCAGGCAAACAAGAGGCAAGATCACAGCCCAAGGCACATTCCAGGCAGGCAAGAACACTCAGGGAGGGTGTGGAGTAGAGTCTACAAGGGGTGTGGCCTGGAGAGGCTGCCAAAGACCAGTTAGATAGGCCTGGCGGGCCACGTGGGTTGAGGTTCCTCACCCCTGGTCTGGAAGTTCTCCACCCTTCCTCTGCTTCCTTGTGACAGTAGAAGATTTTGTACAGCTTCAGCCCCATCCCACCACTGCCTGCAGGATAAAGGTGATAATACTGACTTACTTTCAGAATAAAATAAAAAATTCCTTCCAGTAGCACCTTAGAGACCAACTAAGTTTGTTCTTGGTATGAGCTTTCGTGTGCATGCACACTTCTTCAGATACACTAAAACGGAAGTCACCAGACCCTTAAATATAGTGAGGGAGTGGGGAGGGGTATTACTCAGAAGGGTGGTGGGAATGGGTGATCAGCTGATAGGTGTGGAAAACCAGTGGCTGCAATTAGTCTTGCAGGGAAAGGCAAGGGGTGAGATATGTAAAGATAGCTTTGTCATGTATAATGAGATAAGAATCCAATGTCTTTGTTCAGACCAGGTTTCTCCATGGTTTTAAGTCTGGTGATTAGTTGCAATTCAGCCACTTCTCTTTCCAGTCTATTTCTGAAATTCCTTTGTATTAAGACAGCTGCTTTGAGATCTTTTATAGAATGTCCTGGGAGATTGAAGTGTTCTCCTACTGGTTTCTCTGTCAGAGTTACCTTTCAGAGTTGTTGAAAGGGTTGGTGAAATGATGTGCATTAAGCACTTTGGGCACCAGAGAACAAAATGATACTTGCTGTAAACAATGTCATTCTACTGTAAAGTTCCAGTTACAGGTAGGTAGCCGTGTTGGTCTGCCATAGTCAAAACAAAACAAAAAATAAAAAAATTCCTTCCAGTAGCACCTTAGAACAAACTTAGTTGGTCTCTAAGGTGCTACTGGAAGGATTTTTTTTATTTTGTTTTGACTACTGTAAAGTATTACTGGTTATTTCTTCTTTGTGGTGGTTTTATTTTATTGGGAGTTACAATTTTACCATACGTACTGTAGCTTAAAAAGCAAAGACTTCACCTTGCCGACAAAGGTCCGTATAGTTAAAACTATGGTTTTCCCAGTAGTAATGTATGGAAGTGAGAGCTGGACCATCAAGAAAGCTGATCGCCGAAGAATTGATGCTTTTGAATTATGGTGCTGGAGGAGACTCTTGAGAGTCCCATGGACTGCAAGAAGATCAAACCTACCCATTCTCAAGGAAATCGGCCCTGAGTGTGCACTAGAAGGACAGATCCTGAAGTTGAGGCTCCAGTACTTTGGCCACCTCATGAGAAGAGAAGACTCCCTGGAAAAGACCCTGATGTTGGGAAAGATGGAGGGCACAAGAAGAAGGGGACAACAGAGGATGAGATGGTTGGACAGTGTTCTTGAAGCGACTGGCATGAGTTTGGCCAAACTGCGGGAGGCAGTGAAGGATAGGCGTGCCTGGCGTGCTCTGGTCCATGGGGTCACGAAGAGTCGGACACGACTGAACGACTGAACAACAACAACTGTAGAGGGAAGTGAGTGGCAAATGGGGCTCGCCAGCCTGGGAAGGTAGCCCATCTAGGAGAATGAAAACCCTGATTCTAAACCTCCGCTGCCTTGTGGGGTATCTTCAGGAGAAGGAAATGCTAAGGAGAAAACCCTACACAAATGCAGAGCGGTTGGATGGCACTTTGTATGCCTCTTTCTGGCAACTCCTGTAACCAAGCTGGAGCCAGATGTATTGCTCTGCTTCCCTTTGGACCACATCAGCCAGGCCGAGATGGGGGTCTTACCGTGTTTCTCCTAAAATAAGACACCGTCTTATATATATTTTTGCTCAAAAAAACACAGTATGGCTTATTTTCAGGGGATGTCTTATTTTAACCGTGTCACATCGGTACGCTGCATAGCCACGCCTCCCCAGGCTGTTTTAATGGGAGGTACCACGTCACTATGGCTTATTTTCGGGGTATGGCTTATATTTCGCAAATGCATAGAAATCCTGCTATGGCTTA
The DNA here is from genome assembly GCF_009819535.1 of Lacerta agilis. Taxonomy (NCBI): domain Eukaryota; kingdom Metazoa; phylum Chordata; class Lepidosauria; order Squamata; family Lacertidae; genus Lacerta; species Lacerta agilis. Next base: position 5,213,814 of record NC_046321.1, on the reverse strand, counting down.
TTTTATGGCTATGTCTTATTTTAGGAGAAACAGGGTATTGTCTGAGCAGCCCAGGACCCCCAGACACACTGCCCAGGCTTGCGCCCCCAAGGAGGTCACTCGGGGGCTGCTAATGCAACTGTTTGAGCCCCACGATCTCTCAAGACAAACGGATGCCAACCACAACAAAAACAGTTATGATTTTACTGATACGTTTTTATCTGTTTAGTTGTGTGTGTGTTGAACTTTTCCCCACAATGGTGAAATTTGAAGTTTGTCTCATTCTGTGGAATAGTGGCTTCAGTCCATCGTCGAAAAGGTGGCAGATTGCAGCTGTCACTGCAAAGGGGTTGTATTCTGAAGAAATGCTTTCCATGGGAAGTTACAGGGCATGCACGTACATGCACGCACTCCTGGTAACTTCCTGCATGTGCCAAACTGAAATGGGAATAAAGACTTGAGCAAGTCTGGTCTGTTACCATCCTTTGGCTGTCACTCAGGACTTGGAATACGAGCGGTTTGGAGTGAGGTGCAGGCTCATTTAGGAATCTTCCTTATTTATACTGAGTCAGATCAGTGGTTCATCTAGCTCATTATTGCCTTGTGCTTGTTTGTTTGTTTTTGTTTTCTTTTAAAAAAAAACATTTATCCAAAAGTTACAATACATTTTCAATCAATATGTTTCCCCTTGTGCTGACCAGCTGCAGCTTTCCAGAGTTACAAGCAGGAATCTCTCCCGGTCCTCTCTGGGGACACTAGTGGGGGTCGATTCTGAGACCTCCTGGAGGCAAGGCAGGTGGCTCTACTACTAAGGCCCTCCCCAAATTAAATCCATGAAAGCCAGATGAAACTATCCAGCGAGTGCTGAAATATAAGTTTCTCCGTATTGCATGCTTTGTTTTATTTCTTCATCTCAAACATTAAAACTGATTTTCTTTAAAACTGAGAGCTAGTGTGGCTTAGTGGTTAGAGTGTTGGGCTGGGACCTGGAAGACCAGGGTTCAGATCTCCCACTCAGCTATGAAGCTTCCTGGATAACCTTGGGCCAGTGACTACCGTATTTTCCGGCATATAAGACGACTGGGCGTATAAGACGACCCCCAACTTTTCCAGTTAAAATATAGAGTTTGAGATATATTCGACCGGAGATTCTCCACCCGGCATATAAGACGACCCCCGACTTTTGAGAAGATTTTCCTGGATTAAAAAGTAGTCTTATACGCCAGAATATACAGTGCATCTCCTCTCAACCTAAGTTGTTGTGAGGAAGGAAAGTGAAGGAAAGACTCATCGATGTCATCTTTAGTCAGAGCCGTCTCATCCATAGAGGCCGGTGGCGCGGCGCGCCAGGGCGCTGGGCACCCCAGGGGCGCCCCCGCGAGCCCGCCGGCATACCGGGCTCCCCCTCCCCAACCCGCCCCCGCCCCCACCGGCAGGCGGGCGGGCTGTAAGCCGCCCGCCCTCGCCTCCCGGAGCCCCAGCTGGAGCGCTGGAGCGGCGCGGGGCTTTGCGCGACCTTCCAGCACTCCAGCTGGGGCTCTGGGAGGCGAGGGCGGCCGGCTTGCAGCCCGCCCGTCCGTCTGCCCGCCCCTCATCCTACGCCCGCCGGCGCGCGAGCGCCTGCTCCAATGCCACGCCCCTCATCCCCCGCTCGCCCACCCCCCCTTCCCGAGGGGCGGCCAGCGCGGGAGGGAGGCGGGCGGAGAGGCAGCAGGCTGGGGGCGCCGAGGGATCGCTGCGCCAGGGCGGCTGATCCCTCTAAGACGGGCCTGTCTTTAGTTCCTTAGTTATTAGGTGAGAAATACTGTAAATGCACGAATTAATGAATAAACATTGATGCACCATTTATTTATTTATTTATTTATTTATTTATTTGGGTTTAAGCAACCTTTCAATGACATCTATAAAAGCCATAATATTTTTAATTCTTTTTGTAAAAATATATATATATATTTTTGCATTTCTGCAGAATCTTATCAAATATCCTTTTATACATTTAATATTGATGTTGATATTAAATGTATAAAAGCCATAATAAAAACCACCCGACTAACACAGAAAGATATTAAAATATTGGGCAAAAAAAAAAAAAGAATGTCTTCACCTGCTGCTGAAAAGAGAACAGCATTGGCACCGATCCTGGGGAGCATGTTCCAAAAGTGAGGTCTTCAAGAGAGGGGGCCCCTTCTTGGGTTCTACCTGCCTCCGCCTTGGACTGTAGTGTAGAGGAACCTACGTAAGGTCCTCTGCTGGGGCCCTTAATTGCCCAGGCAGGCTCAGGAGAGAGGAGGCACAGTCCTTGAGGTCTCCTGCTCCTAGCCGGTTAGGGCTTCAAAGGTTTAGAATGATTAAAGGCAGCTTTAATGGCGCCTCCTTGGGTCCTGCTTTATGTTGGTGCTTAAGAACACATGCTTTGCTTACTTTTCAATTAAGAACTTGGCTCCCAAAAATATTTCCTTTCCCTTTTAAATCAAACACCCCCCCCCCGTGTCTTGTTTGTCTTCTTCCCTGTAGTTTCTGCTGAGCTCTGATCTCAGCATAGCTTTAATTAGTTCTAATTAGCACTTGCGCTACATTGACAACAACAAAAGCCCCCAAACATGGTGGATTAAGCCCGAAACCCCCCCCCCCCCGCTTTGCTGTGCCTTTCCTCATTGTGGTTCCCGTTTGCATGGAGCGATCAAAGTCTGGGCTTCCCTTCTCTTCTGTAGAGGAAGCAAGAAAACAGATCTGCCAGATTCAGTCTGTGGAATAGGGTGGTGGAGTCTTCAGTAGCTGCCTCGGCAGGACAATCTTGGGCAAAACGCAGGTTCTCCTGCCACCGTTGCTTTCACTATCCTTGTTCCAACATGTGCTGCTGTGCCTGATGGGGGTTGTAGTGCAAAACATATGGAGGGCACCTGGTTGGGGTAGGGTGCTTAAGGGCACAGCCAGCATAGGAGTGTAAAGCAGGCATAGGCAAACTCCAGCCCTCCAGATGTTTGGGACTACAATTCCCATCATCCCTAGCTAACAGGGCCAGTGGTCAGGGATGATGGGAATTGTAGCCCCAAACTACTGGAGGGGCCGGAGTTTGCCTATCCCTGGTGTAAAGTGTTGGGGAGTCTAGCAGTGTCTTCCTCCCTGCACCTTGCGCCAAAGGATAAAGGGACATAAATCTGATATCAGGAATCACAAGACAGAGAAGCCAGTAGGAGAACACTTCCATCTCCCAGGACGTTCTATACAAGATCTCAAAGTAGCTGTCTTAATACAAAGGAATTTCAGAAATAGACTGGAAAGAGAAGTTGCTGAATTGCAACTCATTACCAAACTTAAAACCACAGAGAGACCTGGTCTGAACAAAGACATTGGATTCTTATCTCATTATCCATGACAAAGCTATCTTTAGCCATCTCACCCCTTGCTTTTTCCTTTAGGACTAATTGCAGTCATTAACAGTCGTCAACAGGTTTTCCACACCCATCAGCCAATCACCCATTCCCTCCACCCTTCTGAGTCATACCCCTCTCCACCCTCTCACTATATATAAGGGTCTGGTGACTTCTGTTTCAGTGTATCTGAAGAAGTGTGCATGCACACGAAAGCTCATACCAAGAACAAACTTAGTTGGTCTCTAAGGTGCTACTGGAAGGATTTTTTGATTTTTGATTTTGTTTTGACTATGGCAGACCAACACAGCTTCCTACCTGTATCTAGCTCAGTCACTCTGGCCCACTCCTCTTTTTTTCTGAGCTAGGCCTTGGATAGGCCACTCTCCCCATAACTAAGTCCCGGTCCTTCTGAAGCCCTTCAGGCCAGGCTTCTCAGACTGCCAACTCTCACAAGCCATGCACCTCCAGCTATCTCCTGGGCAAAATGGCCTTTGCAGCTACGTCTTGCAGGCCTCTCCTCTCTGACAGCCCTCCTCAAACTCTGGCTGCTCCAGGCGCCAACCTTCTAAGAACACCAGAAGAGCCTGGCATCTGGATCAGGTCAAAGTCCCATCTAGTCCATCATCCTGTTCTCACAGTGGCCAACCAGATGCCTGTTGGCATTCAGAGGCATAACTGCCTCAGACAGTTGAGGGACATCGTGGCTAGCGGCCATTAGTCTCTGGCTTTTCTTCTCAGGCATGACCCTCCTGCTTTGAGAATCAAAGTATCCAGCATCTCCTTGCAGCATCTCCTCGGATGGAATAGGGTTCAAACAGGTCAGAAGCACAAGTTGCCAGAAATAATGTTTGTGTTTTTTACTTTCATTGGGTAGCCTGTCTCGTTCTGAACAAGTAATGACATGCAAACACATGCCTGTGCACCATTAAAATGGCAAGAGAGCCACCTCAAAATGCTAAAATTGGTTGTTGGTTGTATTCCAGCCCGCTGAGGACAACCCAGAGAGCTCAAAATGCTTCCTGTAGGGAGTGTTCCCCCTGAGCATGCAAGCTGAAGATGCAGAATGAAGTCAGGCATACTATAAAAAGAGAAGCCACAGCAGGCTTTTTGCCCGTGGTGTGAGCTCAGCTTCCTCTCAGCTTCACAGTTTGCATGCTAGACATATATCCCAGTGTCAATCTTTTTAAAGAAAATAATAAAGTGCCATATGTACATTTATCTGTTCATCTTTCCATCTTGAGAGGAAGAAAAAAGAAGCCCTGCAAACATTTTTTTTAAAAGAGTTACTAAAGCTGCTCTAGGGGATGGTAAGGGGAGGTGGGTTTGTGACATTACAGGCATCCGCCAATAGGCGCACTCCACGAGGGGATTCCCCCCTTTCGTCATATTGAATGAAAACCCCGCACAACCACTTCTGCCACCCCACCACCCCGACCGTCGCGAAACAGAAATATTGTGCCTGCTTATAAAGAAGCAAAACTTCCACTCTTGCAGAAGTACATTTCTGCACACCAGGGCTGAGACAAAAAATGCTGAAATGTTAATGTTGGCAATTTTTTTTCAGAGGGAAGGAAAATTACATGCATGCACCGAAAATACCTCCCTGCCCCCACCCACATAAAAAACACAGTCCTTGGTTTTGCTTATTTTCAGGGAGGTGACAAAATTCATCCACATTCCTGGAGGTGGGCTTACTATCGGTGGGGAATTAATTTTGCCAATACCACGGGGTTCAGCAGCAGTCCACTGTTTTCCTTCTCCGGTGCCCTGTATGCCTCCTTCCGACAACTTCTGCAGCCAAGCGTCTTATTCTGCTTTCCTTTGGACCACATCAGCGAGGCCAATAGAGGGAGGGGGGTCTTGTCATCTGGGCAGCCCAGGATCTCCAGACACACTCCCCATAGAGTGCCCCCTAGGTGCTGCCAACACAGTGGTTTGGACTTCACCCCCAGAGGCACACTCCCTTGTCTTTCAAGACAGACTGATGCCAACAACAACAGAATGCACTGAAAGCAGCATCCTTCGAAGTGGACTGGGGATGTCAGCCCCACAGGGTCTGCCCACCCTGTACTGTTTTCCTGATTTAAATCAAGCAACCCAATCTATATGGGGAAATGGGGACGGGGATTTTCACAGAAAGGAAGGGTTCACCACTCTTCTTCTTCTTCTTTGGTGATCACTCATAGCCAAGTATGATTGTCTTCCATGAACATGAACAGTGATTCTGTAAGTGACTGTGGAAGCCAATTCTGGATCCACACTTCCTTCCACAGTGGGGACATTGGTTTCTGGGTGGGAGTTGATCATGGTGTGGATTTGCTAAGCGTGTCTTCCTCTTAGCACATTTCTCCCTTGCATCCTGAGTTAGAGTGTCTTCAAAGCTCATGACACCTTTGGTGAAGGCTGTTCTCCAATTGGAGCGCTCGCAGGTCAGTGCTTCCCAGTTGTCGGTGTTTATACTACATTTTTTAAGATATGCCTGAGAGAGTCTTTAAACCTCTTTTGTTGACCACCAGCATTACACTTTCCATTTTAAAGTTTGGAATAGAGCAGTTGCTTTGGAAGACGATAATCAGCCATCCGTACAACATGACCAGTCCAACAAAGTTGATATTGAAGAATCATTGCTTCAAGACTGGTGATCTTTGCTTCTTCCAATACACTGGTATTCGTTCACCTGCCTTCCCAAGTGATGTGTAAAAAATTTTGGAGACACTGTTGGTGGAATCTTTCAAGGAGTTGGAGATTGCACTTATAAGTGTTCCATGCTTCACAAGCATTTTCACAGAAAGGAAGGGTTCACTACTATCCCCAACAGTGTCCCACTCCCGATTAAAACAAAATAAAATAAAAAATTCTTTCCAGTAGCACCTTAGAGACCAACTAAGTTTGTTCTTGGTATGAGCTTTCGTGTGCATGCACACTTCTTCAGATACACAGTGTGCATGCACACGAAAGCTCATACGAAGAACAAACTTATTTGGTCTCTAAGGTGCTACTGGAAAGAATTTTTTATTTTATTTTGTTTTGACTATGGCAGACCAACACGGCTACCCACCTGTAACTGGAACTATGGAAGGCACCACTCCCGATTGTATTGGGTCGGGGGGGGGGGTACTCTCTGCAGCTGTTAATGAATTGTTTGCTTTTAAAACAACAACATCAGCAGAGTTACAGGTCTCTTGCCATTTCATCCTTATTATCCCAAAACAGCAGATGCAGTGGAGGGAGGGTGGTCCTGGCCAAGTGGTTTTTTTGGTGTGTTTTTTTTTGGAGCCAGGAACATCCTGATTTTGTAGCTCAGAGCTCCTTCAGGTGACCTGCTAGTGGAGACAACTGCAGTCTCCTAGCTGCTCCAGGATATAAGTGTATCAAACAAATAAATGAGCTGCACAAACTTTCTGAAATAATCAACTTTATTCTTCTTCTAAGCAGCCTGTTCAAAAGTGTAGAGCACTTGCAGTAAGTTGGGCATTTAATACTCCAGCCTGCCTGCCCTCTGCACACCACTGCCTCTCTCTTCTAGGTGGTTTTCCCTTTTGCAGCAAAGATTTCATGTAGATCCGCCATTTGAACATTTCCTAGGGGCACTTTTAATCCCTTTGCTCTAACCTTTTAAATATAAAGGTGTTCGTGGCCTTGGTAATGATTTTCACTGCCTGAATGTGGATGCTATTTGGTTGCTCTAAATGAAGAGGTGCAATTCCATTTTCTTCAGCTAAAAATACCATTGGGGGGGGGTACATTGACGGGTGAAAATTTAAGGGCGGGGAGGACCTTTTCTCACCTGGTAATTTTTGAAATTGAAGGGGGGCATTGACTGTTTGATGACCTTTTCAGTCTACAGGAAACCTGTTTTCACATTCTCAGAGACAGGAAATTTCACACAGGAGCTGAATCCAGCACTTTTAGCCTCTTCTTCCTCCTCTGCTAAGGGGTGTGCTGGCAGAGTAGGAATACAGGCACCGGAAATTGGCAGTCTCTGGGCCAAATCAAAACTCGTCCCCTCCAACCAACCCCTGAATAGGCATGGGGCTTGGTTTCACCACTCAAAGAACCTGGCCCCTTGGTTTCTTCCTCCTCCTCTCTGAGTGGGACACGGGTGGCACCCTGAGCCTCTTGGGTTTGTTGTTCAGAAGTTCAGCAGTTCGAATCCATGCGACGGGGTGAGTTCCTGTTGCTCTGTCCCAGCTCCTGCCAACCTAGCAGTTCGAAAGCAGAACAGTGCAAGTGGATAAATAGGTACCGCTGCGACGGGAAGGTAAACGGCATTTCCGTGCGCTGGCAGTCATCACAGTCCTCTGTGCGCCAGAAGCAGTTTAGTCATGCTGGCCACATGACCCGGAAAACTGTCTGTGGACAATCGCCAGCTCCCTCGTCCTGAAAAGCGAAATGAGTGCCGCACCCCATAGTCGCCTTTGACTGAACTTAACCGTCCAGGGATCCTTTACCTTTTACCTTACCCTCTCTGGGTATCGCCCCGAATGCAGCATTGGACCCAGAGGGGTGCGGCAAATCCAGTGTTGGAATAACAGACCAGGTATTGTAGGCAGATCAGTCAGCAGTGCTGGCAGGTTGGAGGACCATTAGGCGGAAGGAGCAGGCTGGGGGCAGCAGCAAGGCAGAGAACAAGCTGGGACCTTGGCGAGGGTCACACTCTGGTTGCCCCCTCAAACAAAGCACCACCTGGGCATGTGCTGCAATGCTCTCCATCTCTCAGAGGTGGCCTTAAGGCCATGTGTGTATCAACCCTCCTTGAACCATTCCCATTATGGAGAGATGCCTGGGGACAAAGGGAGTTGCTTCCCTCTTGCACATGGAGATGCCGTCCTTGTCCAGCAGACAGAGGTGTCAAAAAGAGATAGGAGGGTAAAGAGGAGAGGAGTGTAGGATGAGACAAGGGCTGGATCTAGACACATCAGTTAAATGCGTTGCAAACTTTGTATGAGAAATTCGGTTGGCAAAAACAGAACTCCACAGCGCCATCTGGTCTCACAGTGTTAGAATGCATAAACAACGCATATGAAGCACTTTTTCTTTGCCAATGTAGCTGAGTCCAAGATAGAAGCAGGGTGAGAAGAAGCACCTTCTGCTTGCAAATTCTGCATCCCTCCCATCTTTTCCCACAGCCTAAAAAGAAAGGCAGGCAAATATTGAATTGTCAACTTGAAAGTAGAAGTCTGTCACTTTGTTCTAACCCCTGAATGGGAGGAACTCTTTTTTTTCTGGGCTACGTCTTTGTGCCAGGAAGCCCTTCTAAAGAAGATGGGGAGACATTCTGCCACCAAGGTGTTTTTCGCCTCCCCATAGGAGGCTATGCTGCTTCATGCTTGCCTCTCCGTAGACAGTAACGGATATCTCGCAGAAGGTGGTATCATCCTGTTCCACTGTACACCTCACTGGGACCACTTAATCCCACGTTTTGCATATCCCATTGTCCATCTCTCCCTCTTAATTAAATTAAGCTGGTGCGGTGAACTTTTCAGCTGTCAGGAGAGGCTTTTGAAGCTGTTCAGAGAACAAGATAAGCCAGCAACAGCACTTCTCTTCTATCCAGAGTCACTTGACCTTGGTTGGGGGAAGCTGCGCCCGCCCCCTGCCCCAATGCTTACAGTTCTCTATAGAGCACAAAGGCATCACTTGGGAATGGCTAAAATAGACCAGCTGAGCACTGTGCACTTTTTGTGGAGGCTTCTTCCTCTTCAGATTCAGATTGTAAGTGTGAGGTGTGGGGCACTTCCACACAGGGAGGCAGTTCTCCAGCCAGGTGAGGTTTCGCTTCACCCCTTACGTGTTTTCTGCATTCCGCCTTCCTCTGTTTCCCAAGAGATCCCACTATAGCAGTGGTTGGGCACCTCCGGCCCGTGGGCCCAATCAGGCCTCCCCATGTGGCCTGTGGAGCACTTTGGACAGGCTGGGCCACACACCCCTGTCCTACCCCTGCCGTCATATAAGATCTGGGTGTGGTGCAGGTGAAGATGTAGCTCTCCGATCCATCAGGGCTTGCACGACACCATGCGCACTGCTATGTTCCAACCCAGAGTCTATGTGGGTTTCTCTCCAGCCTCTTCTATTTTGCTGCCCATCCTGCTCCCCACTCTCTGCTTTAATCTCGTTTGCATCTGGTTCAGCCCTCTAATGGCCTTCCATCTACGGGCTAAGACCTTTCTGTTTCCAGGGGACTTTGATTGATTGCACTGATGTTTTTTCTACATCGTTGCACTGCTCATATTTATTTATCTTTAGCTCAGAGCTGGCTGCTGGTCTTTATCTGTGGTGTTCATCGTTGTAGTTTTCGATGAGCTATTGTGCTGTGTTCTGTATATCTTGCGGTTTTCTTGTTGACTGCCTTGGGCATCTAAACATGGAAAGGCGCAATAAGAAGTAAATAGGGAGGGAAGCCACCTTCAGAGCTCATCTCTGGAGTAAGAGAAAACGACCCCACCAAGCAAATCATAGCACTCAATGGGGCCCATCCCACAGCTCAGATGGCTTTGTAAGAAGGGCAGCGCCCCTGCTCTGTTCTTTTGCCGCAACTTTGAAACATTGTGCCAGAAAAGCAGAGAGCATGGCACTAAGGAGGGAGATTATTGATTTTTGCCGTTGGATTAGCATATCTGGCAGATGGAGGCTGTCTAAGAACGGTTCAGAGTGGCATCTGTGAGCTGCCTGATGGGAAGCCCTGAACTTCACACATCAGATGTGGGATTTCAGCAGTGTGTGTGTGTGTGTGTGTGTGTGTGTGTGTGTGTGTGTGTAATGCAGCAGTCCAATCCACCACCGCACCATCAACCAGCTCTGTGCGGCCAAGAATAAACATTTGCCGCTAGCAGAGATTTAAGAGCGCAGATTTTCATTTTTGGCATGGAAGGGGAGGTGCGGGGACGGGGGAAGTCGAATGCAAAATATATTGTGCTGTGCAACTGAACATTACTTGGCAGACCCGATAAGCTAAGCTAGATCCTGATATGCATCTGTCTACCTGACAGACACACTGTGACTGTATTAGCTTAAATCTAATTACTTTTTGAGTAAATTGTGGATAAGCCTATATTTGTCAAATAAAGCCCAGTCCACAATCCAGTTAGCTGGTTTCGCTCTTTTCTTTCTATTCTTCCTTCAGCCCTGTTTGTGGAGAACTGGATTAGCTGGTGAACTGTTCTTGGGGCCAAGATTACAGGCACACATTGCATGCCTCCCAAAACACTCCCTGTGTGAACGGGGGTGGGGGGTGGGGGAGTCTGTTGTTCTGTGTCCAGTTTGGGGCACCACAGTTCAAGAAGGATACTGACAAGCTGGAACGTGTCCAGAGGAGGGCAACCAAAATGGTCAAAGGCCTGGAAACGATGCCTTATGAGGAACGGCTTAGGGAGCTGGGTATGTTTAGCCTAGAGAAGAGAAGGTTAAGGGGTGATATGATAGCCATGTTCAAATATATCAAAGGATGTCCTATAGAGGAGGGAGAAAGTTTGTTTTCTGCTGCTCCAGAGAAGCGGACACGGAGGAATGGATTCAAACTACAAGAAAGAAGATTCCACCTAAACATTAGGAAGAACTTCCTGACAGTGAGAGCTGTTCAGCAGTGGAATTTGCTGCCAAGGAGTGTGGTGGAGTCTCCTTCTTTGGAGGTCTTTAAGCAGAGGCTTGACAGCCACCTGTCAGGAATGCTTTGATGGTGTTTCCTGCTTGGCAGGGGGTTGGACTGGATGGCCCTTGTGGTCTCTTCCAACTCTAGGATTCTATGATTCTCCCTCCGTAACACACATGCTGATCAGCCACCCATAATGGCTCCCTTTTGTATACCTCTTAGATCAGGCATGCCCAAAGTCCGTTTTGGGGGCTTAATCTGGCCCCTGTGGCAGTTTATTTCCTGGGGTAAAATCCTAAAAAAAAACTTAAATCCTTAAAAAAGGTTAACAACTGTGGTTGGCCCTTTGGTCGGCCCTCACAGCCCTTCACTTCATCAAATCTGCCCTATTTGAAAAAAGTTTGGACACCACTGTCTTAGATGGTTTTCTGCCAATATGAGGCCTCTTCCAGGAAGGAGCAGAAAAAGGTGGGTGCTCTTGTGGCTTGCATCTGAGGAAAAGATGACTCCCGTACCCTCTCTAAATCTATGTCCTTCGACCTTGGGTCCCCAGATGTTGTTGGACTACAACTTCCCTGAACTGTGACCATTGAGTAAGCTGACTGGGCGTGATAGAAGAGTTTGAAGAGTTTGGATTTGATATCCCGCTTTTTACTACCCGAAGGAGTCTCAAAGCGGCTAACATCCTCCTTTCCCTTCCTCCCCCACAACAAACACTCTGTGAGGTGAGTGGGGCTGAGAGACTTCAGAGAAGTGTGACTAGCCCAAGGTCACCCAGCAGCTGCATGCGGAGGAGCGGGGACACGAACCCGGTTCCCCAGATTACAAGTCTGCCGCTCTTAACCACTACACCAAACTGGCATTGTAGTTCAATGACACCTGGGGACCCAAGGCTGAAGACACTGCTCTAAATGATCCTTCTGTACCTCCTTCATTCCTCTCTTTCTTTCTTTCTTGAAAATAGATATAAAGACTGAGGGAGAGCAGCAATATGTTCCAGAAACTTCTCTCCTTCTGCAGTTTTCTCCTAATGTATTATTGCAATCTGCAGAGGTAGTTTGCAGCTGTTTTCTTTTTTAAAAAAACAACAGCAACTGACCAGAGATCTAATCTATTAAGGATATAGAACTTCAGTGCAATCTGCTGTGCGTAGCTGTGTTAACATCTGACACTATTAAGCTCTGTGCCTTGCATACAATAGACATCTACTCCGTATAAAATTGTATCACCGCTGCAAATAAAGGGCAACAGCCAGTAGCAAAAGAGTCTGAAGTGAATGGAAATCATGTTTAAGGATGCAGACTATGAGGCCTTATGGGGAATTGTGGACGCAGCAGACTCGTCCCCCTAGGAACACCAAGTGCTGATACCTTCCAGATGTTTTGGACCTACAAGCCCATTGGGATTGCACTGGAGTCATTAAAAGTAACCAGAGCTGCCCCAGACCAAGGTTGGTTCATTTCAGTGAAGCATGCATGGCAGACGGCCCTAGAGAGTATTCCCAGATTTTTACCCATGTTCATTAGTGGGGCCATTTGGATTTCCACCCCAGGTGCCAAAATGTTTTCTTCTGCCTTTGCCCATTCAGAATCTTCTCTTCTGTCCTGTCCTGCTGCTTGGAATGGGGCACAACTGGGGTTCATTTGGCTCTCCAGGCCTTTACACCCCTCAGCTCCCCCCCCCCCGAAGATACCATTCCCAAGAAGACAGTTGGCATTGTCTGCCCAGAACAACTTACCTATTCCTCACCCCCATCTTCATCTTCCTGCAGCTGGTTTGGGGTCTTTGGTCCTAAGTGACCTTCAGCCTCTATGTGAACCTTTCCTTGAAGCTCGCTCTACAACCCTTCTTCCTTGCCTTCCCATTTCCCACCCCCCTTCTGTGTGCTCTCTTATATTGAGCCTGATCCCATCTCTGCTGTCCAAGACCTGATGTCAGGTTCTGCCTACATCTGGGCAAGATGTTCGACCCTGGTTTACCTGAGACCTTGGGAGGGTCCCTTCTTGCCAGAGAAGACCATGCTGAGCCATATGGCCTTCATACAAATCAGCTTCATCTGCCACCAAGCTATCTCTCAGCCTCAGTTCCCTGTCTGTGAAATGGGATCATGGTTTCTTCTGAAGGCAAAGGCGCTATATATAATAAAGCACCCAGTGATTACAAGCGCTGTATACATGATAAATCACAATAGCCCCTTTGTTTCAGCATCTGGGTCCACTTCCCACACTGTTCGTGTTTCGCACGCCAGGCTGCTCTCTGCTGCATTTGTTCTTCCCAGCGGGCAGCTAAAATTGTATTTTATTTTGTGCTGACTGGCGCACTCTTGTCGTTTGCCTTTTTCCACCAAAGTGCTGACTGTCTCCTTCCTCTTCTTCAGGGAGGCATTGCATTTCCACCTCTCCCCCCTTATTTGCAAGGAGGGTAGTCGCTTAATATTCTTTATAAAGTGGCATCCAGTTCAGATAATTTTTGTCCTTTGTGCAGTAAAAATGCAAATCTGCCTGACTTACGTGCAATGGCAAGCATTAATAAGTGATGTTTAAATTGACTGGATTAGCAGTTTTACTGATATATGAACAAGATCCCAGCTCTCTCTTTCTCCTCCCTCCCTGCCCCTCCTCCCGAATAATTTGCACATGCAAAATCAATTTGAATACAACACACTAAATTCAATTTAGTTTTTGTGTAGGAAATTGCACTTATCGGCCTGAACCATTAAATTTACTGTTTAATATGTACTTTCCAGCTCACTTGGTTAGAATTTCATTGCCCTTTATCTGTATAAATTTAATTAGGCCTGATATCATCAGTATATTATAGAACTAATTAAAGATTTAGATAAGTGTGGAGGGTGTTTCTTTAATGCCCTATAAAGTTCCACTTGGCAAAGGAGGGGATTTTCCTTCCTGCTTTGCCACAGCACTTTGTGGGAGGCTAAGAGGACCCTGTCGAGTCAGAGAATGCTTTTGGAAGCAACATGCAGCAAGTTTGAAGGTGTTCAACCTGCCTCTCTCATACTCTTCCTTAATTAACCTGTAGTGTCTAGTTTGGGGTAGGGGGGAATTTATTTATCCATGAAATAAATTCCCTAGGAGAAGAGTGTAGACACAGTATGTCTGCTGCTGTGTGACATGACTGTTTGCTGATTCATTGCCCCCCCCCCCAGGTTGCTTATTATCCCATCATAGTCATGTGATAATCCCTGGCCAGGCATTTCCTGCATGTTAGATGGGCTTTGTCTTTGCAGAAATGGCAATGAGTGCCTGTTTGGAAACTATGGCCAGCTCAGAACGATTGATGAGGGCCGGTTATTTGCTCCATTGCTTTTTAACCTGCATTGTCTCCTGGTGGGTTGCCAACCCCATTCAAAGTTCTGGTTATTGCCTTCAAAGTCAGGTCCATTTTGGATCCACTATGTCTGAAGGACCAGCTTCTCCAGCATGATTCATCCTACCCACCTCTTAAGTTCTTCTAGTGAAGCCATTCCTCTGCATCCAACCAGTCCATGACAGCCACACTTAACCACAGTGTGTTCATGTTTGTACACGTTACTCATCTGCAGAACCCAGAGAAGTGTGAATTTTGAAGAATGGCAGCTTTGTGGTTTGTGTATTGTTTTGAAAGTGTGGATTTGGTAGGTTGACCTTTAAATGCACGCAGAGTGGATGTATTTCTCTTCTATCCCTGCTTGGAAGGTTGCTTTTGACCAGGGGTCAGCAACCTTTTTCAGCCGTGGGCCGGTCCACCGTCCCTCAGACCATGTGGTGGGCCGGACTATTTTTTTTTGGGGGGGGGGGGGCGATGAAACTAATTCCTATGCCCCACAAATAACCCAGAGATTGCATTTAAATAAAAGCACATATTCTATTCATGTTAAAACACCAGGCAGGCCCCACAAATAACCCAGAGATGCATTTTAAATAAAAGCACACATTCTACTCAGGTAAAAACATGCTGATTCCCAGACCATCCACAGGCCAGATTTAGAAGGCGATTGGGCTGCATCTGGCCCACGGGCCTTAGGTTGCCTACCCCTGCTTTAGCCCCTTCTCTGTAGCCTTCAGGACCGCTAAAACTGTTTCATTCAGTTGGGCTGCCGGTGCTGTCTGATCCGTGGAGTTTGTTTATGATGTTGCCTTTTTATTAAGTTAGTTGTTTGTTTTCAATTAATTTTACTGCTCAGGTTATGTTTGTGAGCTTCTGCAATGATTCCTGTGCTTTGGGCCTCTTCACACTGCAATTTCTGGCTGTGGGACTTATTAAAGGTCAATCCATCCAGCCCATTGCCATCAGCCATTGAGTAGCCAAGGGTCTCGAGAACAGAACCCAGCTCTCCGGTCCTGTTGTCTTTTTCCTGCCCTGTCACTGAGACAAGATCAGAGACAAGTCTGAACTCTGCAGCAACTGATCCCTCAACTTCCTTCCCATTCAGAACATACAAAATGGAAATCTTGAACCAGAACCACACCTTTAAAAGATAAATAATAAAATATTGGTGCAATCCTTAAAGCCTCTTTGGGTGGGGGGAGCTCTGTGGGGAGAAGCAATCCTATCTTGAACTGCTGCCTTGGAGGAAAGTCCCTAGATATTTAAAAATAATATAATCTCAGTGGAAAGGCAGCCAGATGAAACAATCTCCCATGAGTGCCATCAATACTTTCTCCATTTAAATGCTAATTTTCACCTCTAACCCTGGCTAGCCTGCATAAAGAAAACAAAACAAAACAAAATGTTTCAAGGGGTAGTCAGGGGAAATTCCTGATTGAATCCTGATCTGTATAAGATTGATTTCTTCTCAAGATGGTGGCGGGGGCTTGCATTTAATTGAAGGATGCAGCTCCTCAAACGTTCCTGAATCCGTCTGCGGAAAGTAGCTTGTTGCCTTTCCCTTTGCCACTCCAGCCTCCTCTCTACTTATATCCCCTTTTGTGTCTCTCCCCCTCCCCAACCCATGCACCCCCTCAGAATGAAAAATTTCTTTGGGGCAGAATTTCTTTCCCTCTTGCTCTTCTTGTTTTTCTATGTACATCGATGGTGCCAGATAAATAAACAACAGTAGTAGACGTTCTGTGTAGGAATTGGAATGGAAGTTGCTTGTCGATCGCATCCTTATTGCATATAAACAGATTGTCTTCCACCGAGTCCTGGCATTGGTCCATCTAAGCCCTGTCAATGGTTCTACATACAAGGTCTGAAACAAAGGCTTTTACCCATTGTCTCCTTCCTGATCCTTTTAAGCAGGGCTGATTTCAGACCTGGAGAAGCGCTATGTGTTTAAAATACTTCTTGGTTATTTGGAGGCCACCAACCGCACAAGAGCATGGCAGTCACTACCCCTAATTTTTTTCCAATGCTGCCTCTCTCCCCCCCCCCCACAAGCTGCATCAGTGTCCCCATTGGCTCTCTGACCCCAATGATTGGCCACAGGTCACTGCCACTCTCCTTTGGGGGACCTAAAATGATGTAAACTCAGATGGCAGTCAGCTAGACCCCTTGGCTGTTGCTGTTTTCAGAGTCATTTGGGGTCATAGGGCCTGGTCTGCACTCTGTCCCTGGCATTGCCATTGGTCCCATGTTACAGGGGATGCAGCAACCAGAGTGAGTTAGGGGAGCAATTTCATAGAGTGGCGTTCACTATATATATACAGAGTATACCTGCTGAAATTAATGAACATGGCTTCAGTTGGAGAATGCCCCACACATTTGCCTTGCACATATCACTGCTTGGCAGTGGGCATTCCTCTGCCATTGTGGAACTGCACCCTTGATAAATGCACACGTAAGCTCATACCAAAACATACTTAGTTGGTCTCATAAGGTGCTACTGAAGAGAATTTTTTATTTTTAATTTTGTTTGACTATGGCAGACAACAAGGCTACCTACCTGTAACTGTCTAGAAACTGAAAGCAAACATTTCTGATGCATTGTGGATCCTACAACCCCATTGCACAATACGGGGTCCCATCACATCAGGTCCACCAAGTCTCTCCAACTAGCCTGCCAACCTTCATCCTCCTTCTCCAACAAGTTGCACATACATACGAGCAGTGTAAACTTGGGCGGGACCTTTTGGAAAGAAAAATTTGGCTGCATAGGAAGTGAGGGGAGGTGGTAAGGCTGGAAGGAACCCCTTTTCAGATGTGCTTGTTTGTACATTCAAGTTTTCATTGTTGGAGATTGAAACTTTGATCTCTCACCTGCTATCTGCAAATAGCAGTCAGGGAAAAAGAAAGGTCCATCCACTTTGAATGTCTGTGGTTTCACATATGAAGACATATAACATCATCTGTTCCTTAGCAGGTCTTAAAATTAGGTAAATACAACCTCAGATGTACAACAACACATGGCATATTACACTGTGTCATGATTTATTTAACAGAAATAAAGCCAAAATAGAAAAGTCATGTGTGAAAAATAAGTACACCTTCCTTATGATTCAGTAAGGACAGATCCTGAAGCTGAGGCTCCAATACTTTGGCCACCTCATGAGAAGACGCCCTAGAAAAGACCCTGATGTTGGGAAAGAAGAAGAAGAAGAAGAGTTTGGATTTGATATCCCGCTTTTTACTACCCGAAGGAGTCTCAAAGCGGCTAACATTCTCCTTTCCCTTCCTCCCCCACAACAAACACTCTGTGAGGTGAGTGGGACTGAGAGACTTCAGAGAAGTGTAACTAGCCCAAGGTCACCCAGCAGCTGCATGTGGAGGAGTGCAGACACGAACCCGGTTCCCCAGATTACGAGTCTGCTGCTCTTAACCACTACACCAAACTGGCTCTCCAAAGATGGAGGGCACAAGGAGAAGGGGACGACAGAGGATGAGATGGTTGAACAGTGTTCTTGAAGCGACTAGCATGAGTCTGACCAAACTGCAGGAAGCAATGGAAGACAGGAGTGCCTGGTGTGCTCTGGTCCATGGGGTCATGAAGAGTCGGACATGATTAAATGACTAAACAACAACAACAAATTATTCAGTAGCTTGTAGAACTACCTTTAGCAGCAATAGCATGAAGTAATTATTTTCTGTAGGACTTTTATCTGTCTCTCACATCATTGTGGAGGAATTTTGGCTCATTCTTCTTTACAACGTTGCTTCAGTTCATTGAGGCTTGCTGGCATTTGTTTATGCACAGCTCTCTTAAGATCCCACACAGCATTTCAATTGGGTTGAGGTCTGGATTTTGACTGGGCCATTGCAACACCTTGATTCTGGGGTTTTTTCGGTCATTTCGTTGTAGATTTGCTGGTGTGCTTGGGATCCTTGCCTTGTTGCACGACCCAGTTTCAGCCAAGCTTCAGCTGTTGGGCAGATGGCCAAATGTTTGTCTGTAGGAGTTCATGGTCAACTCAATGACTGCAAGGTTCCCAGGTCCTGTGGCTGCAAAACAAGCCCAAATCATCACCCTTCCACCATTGTGCTTGTTCTGGTTCCTGTGTTTGGTTTTTGCTAAACATGGCACTGCATTAGGGCCAAACATCTGCACTTTGGTCTCATCGTCAAAGGACAATTGCTCTAGAAGTGTTTTGTTCAGATGCAACTTTGCAACTAAAGCCATGCTGCCAGGTTCTTTTTAGAGAGACGATGCTTTCCTCCTGGAAACCCTTCCAAACAAACCATACTTGTTTGGTCGTTTCTAATTGTATTGTCACAAACCTTAACATTTAACATGCTGAGACCTGTAGAGCCTGAGATGTAACTCTTTTGAGTTTGTTTTTTTGTTGTTGTTTTTTTTGCAAATTTTCTGAGGCATTGCACAGTTTTGACCTTGGCGTGAATTCGCTGGGATGTCCCCTCCTGAGAAGATTGGCAACTGTCTTGAATGTTTTCCACTTTTGAATATCTTTCTCAGTGTAGAATGATGGACTTAAAATTGCTTGAGATTACCTTAGAATCCTGTTTCTTGGGCGGCAGCACTTGCTTCTCTAAGAGCGTTGTGTCCGTCTTTCCTTCTTAGCCATTGTGTTAAAACACACCTGAATGCTCCTGACCAGCAAACTGCTAAAACTCGGCTTTTATAGAGGTGGGCACACTTGCTGATGATCAATTAAGCAAGGGCATTTGATTAGCAGCCCCTGTCTGCTACTTAGCCTCTTAATTCCTATGGGAGCAGTAAGGATGTACTTAGTTTTTCACACTTGATTTCTCCATCGACTTTATTTCTGTTAAATAAATCATGACACGGTGTAATATGTCATGTGTTGTTGTTCATCTGAATTTGTATTTGCCTAATTTAAGACCTGCTAAGGAACAAATGATGCTATTATGTCTTGGTATGTACTACCACAGAATTCAAAGAGGGCGCACTTTCTTTTTTCCCATGACTGTAGGTACACCATGTGATTTTCCTGTTTGGAGGGGGTTGTTGGCTCCCCAGAAGCTGAGAATGAAGCACCTACACCAGAAAATGCAGTGTGTGTGTGTGTGTCTGTGTCCTGATGATTTAAAAGTTGTCCTGTTGGGCAGAATGCCTCTCTCTAGCCTCTCCTAAAAAAAAAAAAAAATCAAACAAAACATTTCTGATGGCTGGAAGCAAAAACTATGAAAAGGGAACAAAGGCTATCAAGAGGCGAATTCTTCTCCCTCTCTTTCATATTTCATTATTTGATAACATCAGGAGAGCAGGCCTATCAGAATTGCTTTGGCAAACGCAAACAGGAAGCCATGCCTGATCAATATTTATTAATACTTTCAAAGACAGGGGAGGCAAACCTTGAGCTGAGCAGCTAATCGAGTGAGTAATTCCACATGCGTGAGCCGGCTGGCCAAAGGCAACACACAGGCTAAACAAGGCAGTGGTTTTTAATTACCAGCCAATTAAAAATGCAGGTTTCTCTCTCCCCAGCCCCCACACCACTGCCTTTATATTAATTGTTTATTTTAATTAGAAAATAATCTGATTCTCTAAGGAGTGGCAAGTAACTCCTGAAAGCAGTGAGTTCCGGATTCTGGTCAGAATGTTCCTTTGAAACTTCAGCCATTTGGCCTCCTGTGGATGGAGTTTGTGGGCTCATCCAGTCTTCTACTTGTCCTGCGACTTTCCCCTGGGAGAACACAATTTTTGCCGCTGAATCAGAGCAAACGTCAATTGGGTTTTCTGCAGATTGCCGTTTGCTCTGATTCAGCACGAAAGAGCGGGTTCTCCCAGGGAAAAGAACTTGGACCCGTGCCTAGAAAATATGGGACAAGCAGAAAACCACTCAAACCTTGCTTTCTAGGCAACGGAACAAGTGAAGCGTGGATGAGCCCTCCGTCTACTCAATACAGTGTCAGATCATGGCTTCCTCGTTTCAAATAGGCTGGGTTGCACTGGCTGAGTGGGAGAAGGTAGGCATAGTCTAAGCACCTGTCCATCTAGTGCAGTGTTGCCTACACTGACTGGCAGCGGCTGCCCTGAGTTTCAGAGGGAGGACATTCCCAGTCCTACCTGGAAATGCCAGGGCTTGAACCAGGGACCTTGTGCATGCAAAAAATAGACCCACCACCATTGAGCTACTGTCCTTCCCGCTAGGACAGCTCTTCCTCTGCAGGCAGATACATATTCTTGAAAATGGCTTTCATTCATTCTAGTCCCAGAAACCACTGTGAACCCTAACTCCTACACAGAACTCATTTAATTTTCTTTCTTATTTTAATCTCTTACCTTTCACAAGTCTCCATATGTCCCTTTCTCTCTTTTCTAATTGTCAGTGCGATTCCTGTTGGTCAGCTGACGGCATAGCTGAAGTGAACGTGGAACTTTCTTCTTTGCGTGCAGGCAATACTACGAGATGCTGTACAACACCGCCCAGACGAGTTGCTGAATCTGGTGGTGGATCAAGGGGTGAAATACACTGAGCTGGAGTACATCTATGCCCTGAGCTTATTGCACCGCAGCCAGACCGGCGTTGGGGACCAAACCACCCAGAACATGAGGCCTGCAGCGCCTGAAAGAGATATCTGTGAGCAGGCAGCTATCAAGCAAGCCACCAAGGACAAGAAAATCACCACGGTTTAATTTATGCCGTTGTGGTCCCTTTTGCAGTGGGGCGGGGGGGGGGGCAGCTAGCCAGAGCAGCTTCATGCTTGCTTGCAGCCAGCAAGAATTGCATTGTTTTGGGCATTGCATTGGGTGTGCGTTTGTTATTTGGGTCTTACGCCCTTTTCATGAAATATTATCCATTGGGTTTTGGGGGGGTTGGTATGGGTTAGAGGCCAGTTATGTGGCAAGGTGAGATTAAGAAATGTCACCAAGATGAAATTGAATGCAAATGACTGGTGTGTCTGTCACTTTAGAGCTTTGGTGGTTTAGCTGGGCGTGAGGGAGGGAAGTAGTAGAAAAAGGAGGGGAACCTGTTGTTCACTTGATCTAGTTGGATCTACGGCATTGAGAAGACTGATGAGTAATTTTGAACTAAAATTCAGTTCTAGCTGTCAAATGAGAGGGACGGACCTCGCTGAAATTCCTGCCCCCTTCCTATCAAGTGGTTTTTTTTATTGTGCCCGTACTATCATGATACACAGCTGCCCCTATTTCCAAGATTCTCCTTTTCCCAGGTAAGCTGCAGACGAAGCTTGTCCGCCATCTTGAATAGCATTTAACTGGTTTGTATGGGAAAGGGAGAGAGAGCAAGATGCCCACATGGGTCCACTGCTTTGGATTTATACCATTTCTCATGGTATACAGCTGGTTGTCTGTACCATCTCGCCAAGCAGTGATGAAATGTTTGTCACTCCTTTCCCCCCAGTATTTCAGTTGCTTGTGGAAATATTCTCATGCACCACTCAGCAGTCGACCAGCTCAGTAAATGCCTTACATGCTTACTCTGTGGTACGTTACCGCTTGATTAATAGAGAAGACCATTGGCCATCCGTAACCAATATCACTGGGTCTCCCTGGAGATGCTGGCTCTAATCCGCAAAGCTCATTAGCTATCTAATAGGGGATCATTGGTTTCTTTCAAGGTTTTCTCTCAGCTCAAAAGCGGAAGTTGGATTGTACAGTTTCTTCAGTGACTGCAACGCAAGGACACTTCTTACATTACAGCAAGCCTGAGAGGTTGTGTTTGCTCACACAGGACCACTTGATCCCACGCAGCCCATAGGTAGCTAGTTCTGCAAGAGGAGGGGTCTGCTACCTTTTTTTGGCCGAGGTAGCTATAGGACCATTGTGTGGTCAGCAGGGCAGACTCCAAGCTGTCATTGCAAGAATATCAGTTTGCTGTCCTTCAGGCTTCAGGTTGAGCACAACTAGTCAAAGATGATGTCTGAAAGTTGCCAAGTAACCTTCCTGTAAAAGTTTAGCACATTGCTGCCACAGCTAGCTCAGATCTCTCCTATAATGATGAGGTTTGCATATCACATGAAAACCATAGTTAAAATAAGCTGTGATTGGGCTGTGAATGAGTATCATGGCTGGTTCACACTACTCAGAAGTCTGCTTTCATTCTCTCCCCCCACCTCCTTCTGTTGTTGCACCAAAGAGGAAAGAAACCAGTATTATGCTTTGCTTTATGTGTGAACCAGCACTTGTGGTATGTTTCTCACCAACACAAACCACAAATTGGAAGCCATTTCCCCCTAGACTTACCACTCATGGTTTGTTTAAGGGAAACAAACACAAGTGATGGTTTGCACATAAACCACAGCCAGCCTTTGGTTTCTTTATCCCAATGCAACAGCCACAGAAGCAAAACCTTTGAACAGCTTGCACCCGAATGCTGCTCATTCGTATTACAACATTGGGTTTATTTAAGCTATGGTTTCGTGTGTTTTCCAAACCGGGGGCCAATGTCACATTCCGGCTATTGACTTAGGTCAAGGCCATCTTCTCTTCCCTTCAACCTTGGAAAGCCTAGAATATTGTCTGCTTCTCTATAAGGGTCAGGTCAGAGGGGAGGGGCGAACCAACGCTGACACTGGTGGGTTTTGCCCTCCACTGCAGGACAGGCTGTGTTCTCTCCTCTTCGCACAAGATTGCCACACTCTCTTTGCCTACAGCTTGAAGCAGAAGTTGCCCTCTCCGAGCCGGTTCTTTCCCCTTGCTGCTTGCGTTGCTTTCCTCTTGGTTCGACTGGAAAATTAAAGGATAATTTTGGAGCCCTTAATTACTGTACAGTGGTTTGCTTGGATGCACTGGTACTCTCCAAGGCTTATTCAGCAACTTCCGTGCAATGATTTTTAAGGAGGTTGCAAGTCAGGCTTTGAATTCCCCGAGGAGGTAAGACTTTCCCCACCCATCGTATGAACAGCAACATTTCAGGCATGAAGAGGAGATACACTTAACTAAGGTCACAGGAACCCAGGAGGTCCCCTGGAAGATATTGCCGTGCCTGTTCAAAATGGCTCTGGGCTGTTGGTGAAACTTAAGAACAGCTTTCACCAGCTCTCTCCAAACTTCAACATTTTCCCCAAGCCTGCCTGCAAGTAGCATGTGGAAGAAACCCATAAAAAAAGCATTTGACTTCTTAATCCACAGGAGGAATAACGCAGAATAGGATTTGGCCAAAGACAGTGAATTAGATCTTATAAGGGAAATGCAGAGTTTCCAGCCCCACATTTCCCTTCTAATGCTAATGGGATGAGCAGATGCTTGCGATACAGGATTGGCAAGGTGGATGGATGATCATTCTCACCTTCAAGTACCCTCATGCCATTTATTTTTAAATGTTTATTTCCAGCTGGAAAACCTGAAGTAAGTTATTTTGAGGGGAAACTGTCCAGGGGGGAATATTTGTGGTAGGTAGAAAAGAACCAGCAGGTGCAGGAGGAGGGGTTAAGCACCTCCATCCCCCTGTAAGTGCCCTCCCACCTGCATCCTTCCATTCCTGTTAACTCAGCGCAAGCAAAGGCAGTCAAGGAGGACTGCTGCCCAGGTCTGCATAGGGTGCCAGAAGCAGAGGCCACTGAAATGAAGGAAGACACCAGGAGCTTTTTTTTCTCCAGTCCTTGTATGCACACAACCCTAGTTCCATGTGAGTTTCTCCCTTGAGATGCTGTTGGCACTGGATCACACCATCTAGAATAAAAGTACTTGGGCTGTGGAGAGGGAGGATGATGTGAACTGAAAAGATCCTTTGTGCATGATCTGAGACAAATTGATAGGCGGCGCTTGTGCATATTCTATATTGGTTTTGCTATTAAATATTAACACATGTATACATCCTGCTTTGAGCTTAATTTGTTCTTTGAGCCGCATTCCAAACATAAAGGCCTTCCAAACATCGGAAAGAGGCAAGCCTCCAGGAAAAAGGAAATTATGCAGTAGGCAGATGTAGCCTCCTACAAACTGGTGCATGGGTTATAATCAGGAGGACTCTCTCCGCTGCCTTCCGATTCTACGCAATCTAGAAATATTTGCTGAGAGACCTAGTCTGTGATGACAGTGTACCAGCCAGACGTAGTGAGAAGCAGCTTTGGCTATTAGAAAGCCCAATTTCAGGTTCATCCAAGAACAAGCAAGGGCGACTTTCTAATAGAGCAGCTGATGATTTGCCAAAGGTATTTTGCTGCACAGCTCAGTGGAGGAAATTGCAAATGCTCGCGCATCCAAAACCCTAACAAGCCAATCTTCCCCCTTGATTGCCACTTGCTCCTGCACCTAACAGAGTGAACTGTGAACACTGATGCAATGAACATCCTCATAAATTGCCACTGATGAAAAACAAATTTGATGATTACGGCTGGGCAATAAGCGGCCTGAATTGTGTTTATTACTGCCTCCTCCTCCACCCCCGGCTCAGTTGGATAGATGAAAGCAGCAAGAGACGGGAGGAAGGCAAAACATGGCCCCGCGATCACAGTTATTAAGCCCGCCTCTGCGCACTGGGGGTCTGGATGTGGACATCCACGTTCCCATCTCTGCTCAGCCATAAAAGCTTATTGTGAGCCAATTACATACAGGGCAGGGGCTCTGTGATTTTATCTCCCAATGTCTGTCTCTTTTCCTAAAAGCAGCTACTTGGGCGAGGGACACAGGATAGGATGCTTAACCTCCCCCCCCCCAAAAAAAAATTCCATTATGCAGCTCACATCCATGCACAGTGCCAGTTTGCCATGATTCTGTTTGAATCTCCTGCACCTTGCATTGCCTGGCCCCGGGTGCATGTGGCCTGATAGAAATCACTATCTCTGGCTCACTTGTTGTTGTTGTTGTTGTTGTTGTTGTTCAGTCGTTCAGTTGTGTTCGACTCTTCGTGACCCCATGGACCAGAGCACGCCAGGCACGCCTATCCTTCACTGCCTCTCGCAGTTTGGCCAAACTCATCTCTGGCTCACTAGCCTGCTTCAAAGGATGCTTGCAAAGGCAGAATAAGAGACAAGCTGTTTGGCATGTTGCTTTTGTTCTCAGCCATCTGAAGGGGTGAGGAAGCACTTGTTACCCCAATTGACTCATGTATACACATGTACATTCATACCTCATGTTACGGCCGCTGTGGGTTATGTCTTTTCGGGTTGCGCTCCGTGCCGAATCCGGAAGTACCAGTACAGGTTACTTCCGGGTTTTGACGCTCGCGCATGCACAGAAACGCTAAACCGTGCTTTGCGCATGTGCAGAAGCACCGAATTGCATTACGTGCGTGCGCAGATGCAGTGGCGTGAGTTGCGAATGCGCCTCCCGCACAGATCTCTCGTTCACAACCCGAGCGTATCTTACTTGCAAGTTCACAGCACTACTCTTTTGGTGATGAGGGGGGAGTTTTTGCTGGAGACGACTGCACGCCACAGACACTGTTGGAATGGGCACGATTATTTTAGGCGCACACATTTCACCTTACTTAATTGGGTGAAATTAGCACAATCAAAACAGTAAATCCCAATATTAGCTTGCTTACGGGAGTTAGCAAAACAAAACAAAACATGCAATTACTGTGATTAAAAATATTTAGTCCCACAGAATGGCTCGCAGAGAGTAAAAATTAGTTTTGAGGCTTGAACAGAAATATGAAGAAGTAAGCTAGTTAGTTGATATAAATAGCTAGAGTTCAAACTAATGTTTCAGGCAGAAGGGAAATAAGGTAGCGAGGATGAGGAAGAAGACACCAGTAATTACCTCTCCCAAGAACGGGAGGACAAAGAGAAGCAATCTCCTTGGTTTCACCATGGGTGCCTGGTCACAATTCAGTGTAGGCTTCCTACCACTGAGGGGTTGATTTGGCTGGTAGAAGAGATCCAGACAATAATGTAGAATTGGATTAAATTTGTCTTTGCTCCCTGTTACAGACTACAGCCAGCCCAATAAGGCTTTTCCCCAGTCTTGCCACAATTTCCATAAAACAGACTGCTGCTCTTCCCATTTTATGGATGAGGAACAAAGGCTCAGAGAAAGAGACTTGCTTAAGGCCACTCACACCTAGGTTTGGACCTCTTTGCCACCTTCTGCCTCGCCCTGCTTGCCTGAACCTCAGCAGCTCTAAAATCTCTCAATCAAAAGTGGATTTTAATTGGCCACATCGCAAAGCAAGGACGCCCAAAGCTGAAATTCGTGGGGCAGGGAGGGGGGAGCAAAGAACACAACTCACAAAAGGCACTTGTGTGTTTTGAGTCTACATGTGGGAGCAAGAGAGCGCAGCTATCTCCATCCTGTTCCTCAGCCTGTGTGATTTGATACTCTCTCTACCCCAAAATTAAAGCCTACTGAGATCTTAATAAGGAACAGCCTGTGGGGGAGATTGGAAAATTATTTAGATATAGATAATTAGGGCTTGAGAATGCAGCAATAGCAGCAGCAGCAGCAGCAGCAGCAGCAGCAGCAGCAGCAGCAGCAGCAGCAAAGGAACTGATAGAAGCTTCTGCTTGTCGACTTTTGAGTATGGAGCAGCCACTCATTACAATTCTGTCAAATTGAATTGGCTTGACTTTGTTGCATATGTATACACACACACCCCAACGTTTTACAGATCATATACTGAGCATTGAATTTCAAATGAGTTTAATAGATAGATAGATCCAGATTGTAGCTTTGCAACCCAGCTCAGTCACTTTAAAAGAGCCAGCGTGGTTCAAAAGTGTGTGTGTTCAGCTGAGACCAGGAAGACCCAAGTTTGCTTCCTTGCTTGTCTTATTTTATTTTATACCACCCATTAGCAATAAGTCCAAATCTCCACTCGGCTTACCCTGCTCCTGAGCTATAGCCCATCCCTCCCTGAACAAGGGATAGGAGATGGCTTCCATGTCCTGCTTCTGTGATTCCAGAGATAGGGTTGCCATATTTTGTATTTATATTTTATATTTTGTTTTCATTTTAGTAAGTCTGGGGTGGGAAATTCTTCAAGAAGGGTGCCTGGGGTGGCCAAGCCAGTCTCTGGCTACCCCAGGCCACAAATGCAAACAAAAGGTCTTTGCTTAGGCGTAGTCTTTCAATCTTCCAGAAAAAACACGGCACATATTAAATATGCATCCTTGATAGCTCAAAGGAGTGCAGCCGCGATTGTAAGATATCATCGAACAACCGGGGGAAATTATATCCCGGCAGCCCTTAAGCTTTTTACGGCCAAACCACTAGCCCAATTACTATATGGCGCACCCTTCTTGATAAATTCCAAATTGGATGCATACGAGAAAGTTCAGTCGGGTTTTCTAAGGTCTTTGCTTATTTATATTTGGAGATACTTTTGAATTCTTTTTTTAAAAAAGGAGCCCATCTTCGGGTGGGTGTCAGCTTCAGTTTTTAGAAGGGGCTATTTTGCCCGTTATTCTCCTGCTCCTTCTCTGAGTCATATATATATATATATATATATGCCCTTTTCCTGCGGCAGTGATGATGCATCCAGCATCCGAAATACATATGGCTAATGTGATCAAAATGGAGAGCCATTGCGGCGAGGTGCCGTCAAGGAGCCATTCTGCTGGAGATGAGCAAAGTGCCAGCCATTCCCACCATGCCAAAGTGGAGCAGATGGCGGTGGCTGCTGCTTCTTTTTTTTCCAGTCCTGAAGTTTTTAATAATCCCTTCTTTTGGCTGAACGCTTGTGAATCCCAGTGGAAGGGGCAGGCATTTTCCAGATGGTGGGAAATAAACTCTGGAACACTTCAGTGCGGAGAACTCATTAACCTAGGCTGGCGAGGTGCCAATTTGCACAGAAGTTCATGGAAGCTACCCTGGCACCAGCCCGTCTCTTCCGTGCGCTCCCACCAAGTCAGCAGCTCAAGTCTTCCACGGACGGTTTGCCAGCCTAGCCGTTAATTTGATTACGGGCGGTGCTTTTTGCACAGGGAGCCTGGCTTCTCCAGCTGAATTCTCAACAGGATTTTAAGAATGCTTATCCCCGTGGCTGTGCCTAGCCCTGGAACTGAAATTCCTATCAGCTAAACAGTGAGATGCATCCCATATCAACTTTTATTTGAGAAGAGTGAACCAATACAATTTGCTATCATATATAAACACACGCAAGGATCTCAATTCTCGGAGTGCCAGAACTTACACAGCCATAACTACACCATCCAAACACATGGAGAAGGTATCTGTGAGCTCAAGGGAACCCTGTGGTGTGATAAATAAAAATGAAGCCCGAGCATGCTCAGTGGACACAGAAATGCCGAGTGACTGGGGGTGGGTGGAGGAATTTAATATCTTAAACAGGAGCACCCCACACTGCAAGGTTTTGCTACAGTCCCCACCCCTCCAGGTTGGTTAGTATTTCCTCCCATTCCTTATCACAGTAGCTTGTTGTTGTTCAGTCGTTCAGTCGTGTCCGACTCTTCGTGACCCCATGGACCAGAGCACGCCAGGCACGCCTATCCTCCACTGCCTCCCGCAGTTTGGCCAAACTCATGCCAGTCGCTTCGAGAACACTGTCCAACCATCTCATCCTCTGTCGTCCCCTTCTCCTTGTGCCTTCCATCTTTCCCAACATCAGGGTCTTTTCCAGGGAGTCTTCTCTTCTCATGAGGTGGCCAAAGTATTGGAGCTTCAGCTTCAGGATCTGTCCTTCCAGTGAGCACTCAGGGCTGATTTCCTTCAGAATGGATCGGTTTGATCTTCTTGCAGTCCACTGGACTCTCAAGAGTCTCCTTCAGCACCAGAATTCAAAAGCATCAATTCTTCAGCGATCAGCCTTCTTTATGGTCCAGCTCTCACTTCCATACATCACTACTGGGGAAACCATAGCTTTAACTATACGGACCTTTGTCGGCAAGGTGATGTCTCTGCTTTTTAAGATGCTGTCTAGGTTTGTCGTTGCTTTCCTCCCAAGAAGCAGGCGTCTTTTAATCAAAACAGTAAGTGAACTCATAGCCCCATCAATTAAAATTGGCTCTTTCTACCACCAATTCAGCCACTTGGCTGTGTGTTGGATTAATACCAGCCACATAGTAAACACAGCACATATTAACACATATGCCTGGCATATGCTCCTAATTAAGATGACTTAACTTACCGGTTAATTTAAAGCTGCATCCTTAGTATTTCAAAATAGTAGCAACAGTGAATGGAAGTGAGATCAAGGGGGCTCAGATCACAGCTCCCCCCCCCCACTGCAAAGCTGACACACACCAGTGATTCACAACCTTGCATGCCGTGTTGGTTGTGAGAATCGGCTAGTGCAGCCCGGTGGTTAGAATGTAAGACTGGGACTTGGGAGGCCAGGGTTCAAAACTCCACCCAGCCACGAAGCTCACCAGGCGGCCTTGGTACACTCACTGCCTCTCAGCCTAACCTCACAGGGTTGCTGTGAGGTTGAAATCAAGACAGGGAGAACAATGTACACTACCTTCAGTTTCCTGGAAGAAAGGTGGTGTACTGTAATTAATTTATTTATTGGTTAATAAGGAGGACTGTCTAAGACCACCATCACCCTCTTTCAGTGGGACTTTGAGAAAATGTTCCAGTTACAGGTGGGTAGCCGTGTTGGTCTGCCATAGTCGAAACAAAATAGGAAATTCTTTCCAGTAGCACCTTAGAGACCAACTGAGTTTGTTCTTGGTATGAGCTTTCGTGTGCATGCACACTTCTTCAGATATGAGCTTGGTATGAGCTTTCGTGTGCATGCACACTTCTTTCGTGTGCATGCACACTTCTTCTGTTTCAGTGTATCTGAAGAAGTGTGCATGCACACGAAAGCTCATACCAAGAAGTGTGCATGCACACGAAAGCTCATACCAAGAACAAACTCAGTTGGTCTCTAAGGTGCTACTGGAAAGAATTTCCTATTTTGTTTTGAGAAAATGATACTCCATGAAAAATATGGAGGCCCCTGTCTCTGCATGCGGCTGACTCAAGCTAAAAAGTTGGTATCATCCTTGCCTTTAATCTGCTGCTTTCTTAATATTCCCCAGGTGCTTTGACGCAACCCAGGCTTCACTTTAATGTCTGCTTCCCCCCTTTCAAATGGGCTTAAAGAGGTATACGTAATGTGGTTTCAATTTATTTTATCATTGCTTCTTTCTGTAATTTGTCCCAAGTGCTTGTTAGTTAGGGCTGTATGATTATAAATAACATTATTATGATCATAGTATATTCTAATTGTTCTCTTTGCTTTAGCTAATGGAGGAGAGGGAGAATTACTTTATTCCCCAAGCGCATTGAATTGTATTTAATTCAACAAAGTTTTCTATCAAGAAATCGGTTATGGACAATTATTGTTTCCCAGCCTATCCCAGTCGGGATTATACACACACGCATCATCAGCGCTTGTTGATTGCAGACTCACATGGGTGATAAGTCATCATAGATGAAATCTACTCTTCTTGAACCAATACTTGAATAAAAACACATTTGTCTTTAGGAATCTGCGCTTCTGTGATATTCTGTGAGATGTGCTAAATAATGTATACAAAAATACATGTATATATGTGCATAAAAATGCATATATTAAGAGAATGTCTCCATAAAAAGGCATCTGTTAGAGAAAACGACACACAAAAGATGCATTAGGGAGAACTGCTTGCAAGAATGTGAGTCAAAACTGCATTTAGGACAGAAATTTACACTACAATGAGGTGTTGTTTTTTTTAAGATGCAAATTGCTTGGGAACCATAGAGAACAGAATTCATTTTAGATTAGAAAAATGAGAAACTAAGAGTACTGAAATTGACAGATTCATCCATCCACACTACGGGCACCCAGGAACGTACTACTCATAGGACAACTCCCCAAAGTTGTTGCCAGCCCAGCCTGAGAAGCAGCACAGGGCCACTACAGTGGTGCCTCGGAAGTTGAACGGAATCCGTTTCAGAAGTCTGTTCGACTTCCAAAACATTCGGAAGCTCCTGCAGCCAATTGGAAGCCACGTCGGACGTTTGGGTTCCAAAGAACATTCGCAAACCGGAACACTCACTTCCAGGTTTGCGGCGTTCGGGAGCCAAAACGTTTGACTCGCAAGGCATTCGTGAACCAAGGTACGACTGTACTTGGACTAGCCAGATTTTGGGGTCTCCAGGCTTACCGGAGAACTAGGTTAGCATAGTGGGAAGTGCTCAGCTCAAACATCATCTCTGCTCAGCACTCACAAAGTAGCCTTAGGATTGTCAGCTTCAGCCCCACCATCTGCAATATGGGGGAATAATAATACAGTGGTGCCCCGCTAGACGAAAATAATTCGTTCTGCGAAAATTTTCATCTAGCGGGTTTTTCGTCTAGCGAAGCGGCAATGACAGCCGCGCTTTCGCTAGACGAAAAAAAAAAGACGAAAAATTTTCGTCTTGCAAGGCAGCCCCATAGACAAATTCGTCTTGCGGGGCAGCCTTCCGCTAGACGAATGCCTTCATCTAGCGAGTTTTTCGTCTTGCGAGGCATTCGTCTAGCGGGGCACCATACTGGCTCACCATACATGGTTGATGTAAGGAGGACAACTAAATATGCAAAGTGATTCGAGCGCCTAAAGTCTTCTGCAGATGTTAAGCATTCTTACTGGGTGGAATTCAGCAATAGTGATAAGGGAGTTCTGTGTGCGGGGAATGAGGTCTACTCATACAATAAGACTTCCCCCCTTCCTCCCCTGGCCCGCCTCCCAAACTTGATCTTGTACAGACTTATGGTTGCAAGGGGCCAGTAGGAAGGGGGAGTCTCAGTATGTGACCGGACCTCATTCGTTGCATGCAGGAACTCAGTTGATTCCTGCCCATTGTTGTTATTTTGGGAAATCCTTGGGTGCCTGAGGCAGAGAGTGCCCTCAGATACAGAGGCCCAGCTGGCCTCACCTGGAAGTTGGGCATTTGGTGTCTCCAGCAGGCTTTTGGCTTTCAAAGACCGTTTTGTGCCAATTGGCCTTTGTAGATCTTTAATATTTTCTGATGAGCCAGTCACTTCAATGATGATGTGCATTGTTTTTTAATGGTGCTTTATATTTTAATGCATGGGACGTGGCTGGCGCTGTGGGTTAAACCACAGTGCCTAGGGCTTGCTGATCAGAAAGTCGGTGGTTCGAATCCCCGCAACGGGGTGAGCTCCATTTGCCCGGTCCCTGCTCCTGCCACCTAGCGGTTTGAAAGCATGTCAAGTGCAAGCAGATAAATAGGTACCGCTCCGGTGGGAAGGTAAACGGCGTTTCCGTGCACTGCTCTGGTTCGCCAGAAGTGGCTTAGTCATGCTGGCCACATGGCGCAGAAGCTGTACGCTGGCTCCCTCGGCCAGTAAAGCAAGATGAGCGCCACAACCCAAGAATCGTCTGCAACTGGACCTAATGGTCAGGGGTCCCTTTACCTTTACCTATATTTTAATGCTGCACACTTCCCCACTATTTGATGGCATGGCAGTATAGAAATACTTTTATAATTAAAATAAATATTCAAAATTGAGGGGGAACAGTGATTTCTCATATACTGTGCGCTGGCTCTTTCTTTAAAAATAAAAATAAACTTTTAATACCTCACCCCCCTCTTTCCTTCTGAAGTTCCAGGTCCCCTCCAAATTTCCCAGAGTGCATGGCTTAGATAGACACATATGGATGAGAAGTCTTCCTGAGGCAACATCTGAAGTAGGCAGAAGGGTGCTTAGTTGAAAAGGAGTCACTCTCACTAAGGGGCTTTTGCGTTTATTGCCGGCGAGATAATGAAAGAAAGCCATTTGGGTGACTTTTATTGCCGTTGTTATAACATTTCCCTGAAGCACAGAGATAAAAGTCAGCAGATGATGTCCATAAGAATTACTTCTTCTTTTTCTTCTTCTTAACTGATGGGCGCAGCAATCAGAGATTATTCTGACATTATGATTGCTTGGTGGAAGGAAGAGTGAAAAGAGAGAGGGGAAGAAAGACAGCCCAAGTGCAGCAATCAATGGTCCAAAAAAGGGGAGGAAATGGAATTTGCAGCAAAGATTTGTAGATCCCCAAAGGGAAACGGTTGGGGCTGACTGACAAATAACAGACGGCACTAAGTACAAAAATGAGCATCAGAATCCACACATGGGAACCAGACATGGGATTTGACCTGTCCCCTGAGAGTAGCACTATAATGTAGATTTTATTTATTACATTTTTATCATGCACTTCCTCCAGGGATCTTGGGGTAGCATATGTGGTTCTCTCTCACACAGCAACAACAGTCCTACGAGGTAGGTTAGCCCGAGAGTGACAGGATCAGAGTCAGCAAACTTCATGGCTGAGCCCAGTCCTCCTGCTCATCTTGTTGTTCTTTAGTCGTTTAGTCATGTCCAACTCTTCATGACCCCATGGACCAGAGCACGCCAGGCACTCCTGTCTTCCACTGCCTCCCACAGTTTGGTCACACTCATGTTGGTAGCTTCGAGAACACTGTCCAACCATCTCGTCCTCTGTCGTCCCCTTCTCCTTGTGCCCTCCATCTTTCCCAACATCAGGGTCCTTTCCAGGGAATATTCTCTTCTCATGAGGTGGCCAAAGTCTTGGAGCCTCAGCTTCAGGATCTGTCCTTCCAGTGAGCACTCAGGGCTGATTTCCTTCAGAATGGATAGGTTTGATCTTCTTGCAGTCCATGGGACTCTCAAGAGTCTCCCCCAGCACCATAATTCAGAAGCATCAATTCTACGGCGATTAGCCTTCTTTATGGTCCAGCTCTCACTTCCATACATCACTACTGGGAAAACCATAGCTTTAACTATACGGACCTTTGTCGGCAAGGTGATGTCTCTGCTTTTTAAGACGCTGTCTAGGTTTGTCATTGCTTTTCTCCCAAGAAGCAGGCGTCTTCTCATTTCGTGAGTGCTGTCACCATCTGCAGTGATCATGGAACCCAAGAAAGTAAAATCTCTCACTGCCTCCATTTCTTGCTCATCTTAGTCCGACACTAATCACTACACACCATACGGATCTTCCCATCAAAGAAAAACTTGGCTCTGTAGACTTATTGAAATATCAAAGCAAAGACGACTACAGAAGTCCAATCAATTTATGGAAATCAGTGCCACAAGAAATGGTGATGCCTGCTAACATATAGGTTTAAAATGGGATTAGATCAGTTCAGGAAGGCCAAGTATCGGTGACAGCTAATGTATTAGCTCCAGAATCGGATGCAGTGCGCTTCTGAATACTAGTGGCTGGGGGGAAACAACCATGGAAGCTGATCGTTCCCACCTTCTCTCTGCAGGAAGGCAGAGATGCTAAGCTACAGCAACCTTTGGTCTGATTGAGCTCCTCTTATATAATATGAAACTTATTAATTAACTAAGCAAAACCCCCACCCCACCCCCCAGACAAGATGTCCTTCTAGGAACCAAAGCACCCTGTGAATGAAGGAATAAAGCTGTTTTCAGCTGCTGAAATTGACTCACTGCAGAATCTTATATCTGAGAAGGCTAGACGCAAATGTTGAGCGCGGAGAAATGAGGAAGAACCTGTGCCAAGTTTCTAAATGAGCAATAATGCTTAATTTGAAATGTTTGGTTTGGTCTCCGGGGCGGATTTCTGTCTCACTCCCCCCCCCCTTTTTTCCAAACAGAAGCAAAGCAAGAAAGTTGAGTCATTCCAGTGAGACATTATTTTCTATTGTAACACTAGCAGAATCAAGTGGCGAAGCTGGTCCTGGCTGAAGCAGAGGCTGGAATCTTCCATCAGGAAGAGGGCTTTAGGTTAGCGGTAGGGCCTCTGCCTGGCATGCCAAAGCTTCAGTCCTGGCATCGAGCCTCACCTGAAACCCTGGGGAGCTGCTGCCAGTCAGTGTAGACAATACAGAGCTAGATGGACCCAAGGCAGCTTATTCCTATCAATCTTATCTTTCATTCATTTACTCTTCACATGTGTTTGCTGTAATTAATTTGCAATTAAGAAAACTGGAGCTGGAGCCAGGGTTTTGGAGGCTCCCCGAAAGAGACTGCAGCTTCACACACCACTTTGCCCTGTGCTTCCCTACTGCCACTTGTCATCATGAGTCGTGGCCATTGATAGACTCAACCGCTATGAATCGCTAGAATCCCTTTGCAAAATCATTTGCGGCAGGGAGCTCCTTGGAAAGAAGCCCCTCCTTTGTGCAGGCTTCAGGGTTCCACAGAGCTCTTCCTCAGGCTATGGACTGTACACAGAGACAATTTGGCTGATGCCATGAAATTTAACAAATAATAATAGATCTATGTTTATGGGGGTTGTTGTTTCTGTTGGTTACAATGGTATGTATTTTTGTGTTTTTATATTGTAAACTGCCCCATGAACCTCGGCAATATAGAAATTAAATAAATAAGTTAAGTAAGTAAGTATGTCTTCATTTGGAAGGAGTCTTAAAGCAGAATGTGAGAGGACGGGGAGGATGTTTCTGGCTGTAGCTTAAAAATACTTTTAACTTCTAAAAATGCATGTGCTTTAATTTGGGTTTTTAGCTTATCATTGATTTAGCTCAGTTCCAACCACATATAAAATGGTCTGGCCTTTTAAAAGGGAAAATAGGATTAATTGAAAAGTTAGATTGATTGATTGTTTATAGTCTGCTGCATTGCAGCAATATATCAACGTGGTTTACAGTGGTAAAAATAAGTTAAAATTAAATGTGCATCTAATTAATGAAGTCATTTGGTTTGATTATAGGTTTAGGTTATAGAAAACAATGAATGTACAGAGAACATTTGATATTATGGAGGATCAAATATAAAATAATATAATAATATTATAGAGGATCAAATACAACATTTGGGGTGTTGTTGTTTTTTGTAACATAGTTTTTATTCAATTTCAACTGTGATACATCTCTGCTTACATTAGAGCCTATGACACGCAACAGTTAGGTGGAATAAAGATAGCAATGCAATGAAAGCATTCAGATAAACCTTTCTGAATACTAAAAATGTTTCAAAGTGTAAACATGCCAAAATTATTAAAGATAGGAAATGATGTGTCCGCATTACTTTTGTAGTACAGCTTAGTGTGGTAAAGTTAATTAATAATAAGAATAAAAGTGTGGGGTGAATTCGTTGGTTCTGATCCTACTTTAAACGTTTGTAAATCCCTTATGATCTCTTAATGGCTTTTATTCTTTCTGTAAACCTCGTCATTGCAATCGAGCGGTTGTTTTTGTGTGTGTGTGTGTGGAAATAAATAAGGAACCATTCAGAGATCAGTTTCGTGGTAATAAATAAATAAGCCACCATTCAGAAACCCGCGCGCTCATTTCTTTTCGGGCAGGCCGAACTACACTTCCCGCGATGCACCGCGCGCGGGCTTCCCGGGCGCCGTTTTCGCGCGGGGAAGGCGACTACAACTCCCGGCGAGCCTTGCGCCGCTTCCCCCCCTTTTCCGCCTTGTTGCCGGGCAACGGCAGGGACACAAGATGGCGTCTCCCAGGCGGCCTCTTTTCCCCTGAGAGAGAGAAAGAGAGACCGAGGCCCCCCACCCCACCCCACCCCCGCCACGCTTCAGAGAAGGACCCCCTTCGCCGACATGCATTCCCGCAGCCCTTTCTACGGGCGCAGCGCGATGCGGAGCGAGCACAGCGGCGATGACGACCGGTCGGCCCAGCTGCGCTCCTGGGCGACCTCGCCGTCCGTCACCTTCTCGCTCCTCCTCAGCCGCTTCGACGAGCGCTTCCCGAGGGGCCCCGGCACCGAAGGCCAGGACGCCAGCGCCGCTTTCGACCAGGAGGAGGAGGAGGAGTTCGCCGTCGAGGAAGAGGAGTCCACCGAGTCCGAACCGGAGCCCGAGCCCATGGAGGTGGGTGCAGGAGGAGGAGGAGGTTGGGGGGGGGGTTCGACGCCCCTAACATGGGTTGGCATCTGTATGTCTATAAAGGGAAGGGGGCGCTACTCGGCGAACTACGGGCACGGGTTCGTTTGGGAAGGGCGCCCCTACAAGGAGAATTACGGGAGCGCCCGAGCCTTCTTTCCGCGGGGAGGGGTGGGCGGAGTCGACGTGCTATTTGGAGAAATTACGGGAAGGGTCGGGAGAGCGGGGTCGGTGGGTGGGGGTCTCCCTTCTCGGGAACCTATAGGGAGAAATACGGGAGAGGCGCGCCTAGAGGGAGAAATACGGGAGGCTTATTTGCATGGTGGGGGGAGGACGGGTTCGCGCTACACGAATGATTACGGGAAGTTTTGGGTTAAGGGAGTGGAGTGCCCTGCCTTCCTTCCTTTGTTTGTTTGTTTGTTTGTTCCAAATTACTCCAAAGCAATTTGCTAAAATAAGCAGAATCCCCCTGGGTTGTGCTGGGAGAAATCCCGGAG
This sequence comes from Lacerta agilis, assembly GCF_009819535.1. Lineage (NCBI taxonomy): Eukaryota > Metazoa > Chordata > Lepidosauria > Squamata > Lacertidae > Lacerta > Lacerta agilis. Next base: position 5,176,342 of record NC_046321.1, on the reverse strand, counting down.
AGCTGCTGCCAATCTGTGTAGAAAACATTGAGCTAGATGGACCAATTCATCTGCCCCAGCTGCAACAAAACATGTCTCTCCCATATCTGTCTCTGCAGATGGTGTAGCTGTCTATGGTTTGAGTTTGACTTCACCCCAAAGGCGCACTCTTCCATTTCCAATCAGGGTTGGAAGGGGCCATGAGAGTCATTCTGTCCAACCCCCTGCAATACAGAAATCTTTTGGCCAACATGGGGCTTGAACCCACAACCCTGAGATTAAGAGTCTCATGCTCTACCTACTGAACTTTCCCAGGCTTTGCAGGCAGAAGGTCCCAGGTTCATTTCCAAGCAATATCGCACAGCAGGACTGGGGAAGAGCCGTATCTGGAACTCTGGAGAGCTGCTGCCAGTCATTGTAGGCAGTACTGAGCTGGATGGATCAATGGTCTGCTTCAGTTTAAGACAGTTTCCCATGTTTCTGTTTGGGAAAAGCCATAGCTCAGTGGTTGAGCACCTGTTTGGCATGCAGAAGGCTCCAGGTTCTGTCCCCAATGGCATCTCCAGGTAGGACCAGGAGTGGCTGTGCTGCCTCGGACCCCAGAGAGCCACTGATCTAGATGGAGCACTGATCTGGCCTCGTTTTTTAAATTATTATTATTATTATTATTATTATTATTATTATTATATTTCTACCCTGCCCTTCTGGCTGGGTTTCCCGAGCCACTCTGGGCGGCTTCCAACAGAAGGTTAAAAATACATTTATGGCGGCTTCCTATTTGTTTTTACTGTTTAATACAATTGTTAAATTAACCACTTATGCTTATATAAAGCGAAACATTCATTCTCACGAGGATTGCCAGATGGAGCCTGCACCTGTCGGTATGCTAAGGTATCTTACCTCTACACTGAAAGCTTCAGGCGAGGATCTAGCAATGCCAGTATAGCTCTTGTTTCATGTGTTACATCATCCAGCTGCATCCCAGGGCCCCAGAAGAGGCAAGGGGGGTGGTTACTGGAACCAGGATTTTAGTGAGCAAGGAGCATCTGTGTGGCAAAATAATGTTCTTAGCGTACCAACCACTTTTTTGCTGTTGCACCGACCTAAATGTGTGGAAATGATCGACGACTTGGTGGGGGATCCCTGGGGCCTCGTGCCATCCATTCTGATCTAATGCTTTTATTATATAAATAAGGTGACCTACTAATTATCAAAGATAAGAATAAAATATTTGCTATCCTCCCAGTTTCTGGGTTGTAGCCCAATGATGGCAGCATTCCCTATTAAAAGCTGCAACCTCACCTCACCCCTGGCATTGGATCGCCTTCTCTACTGGGCTGTAGCTCATCACTTTTGCCTGGCCGGTGGCCTTACAAGCCAGCGCTGAGGCTGCTGCGTGCCTCACTTGGAAACAGTGTTAGAAACCCAGATACTGTATATAAGCTAATTGCCAAATGGCAGGTATGCCGAAAATGGAAATGGGCTCCTGATACTTCTAGTCTGTAGTCCTCTGTTTATTTTGCACTGATTGAGCATAGGTATTTGTCATGTTCCTCTAGGGAAATGACCCAGCTGGAGCCCTAATCTTCTCTCACAGTTGACCATACCTCTTTAGGGAGGTTGTCCGGCTTTGCTTATTTTAGCCCAACCAAAACTCTGCCTTTCTCTCTCTTAGGAGGAATTTGATGGCGTGCTGACTGAAGAAATGATTGCTGAAGTCCTGCAAAAATTGGGGCGTTCAGCCCCGGGCACAGAGCATGTCTACCTCGATCTGTCACTTTCGGTGAGTTAATAGCAAATGGTTTTGCAGTCAAGCTACATCATCTCCTACCTGAATGCTTAACTTGGCCTTACTGGCTGGACTGATGACCTTTTGCTCGAGTTCATGATCATGTGCTTCTACCCCTATTGTATATGTGATATTTGAGGCATTAGGTCTGATGCTGCTTTAAGAAATCCCCTCTGCCCACTAGAACTCAACTGCTCCAAAGGACCAATGATACTTGAAACTGTTCTGATTTTGAAATGATTGCATGGTAGGGTGGGAAAAGAGTATCCAACCTGGTCCAAAGGCAGGGTTTGGTTGCTAAGTTGCTTTGAGGCATTTTATAGGAAGCAGTTCATAAGTGGAATGAATTAAATAACTAGGAAATGTTTTGCCCAGCTGCATAAAACAGTAATAGTGTTTCTGTCTGACACATCTCATTAGGCAGCCTCATTTATTATTATGCTATGTGCTTTGGTTTTTTGTAAACCGTCTGATGGCAAGTTAGAATTCTTAAATAAATGATGTCCAGCAGCTGATTTCAGATCACATTGAGAATGTAACAGAAGAGCCTGCTTCATCAGGCCAGTAGCGCATTTGATCCAGCATCCTGTTCTCCCAGTGGCCAACCAGATGCCTCTGGGAAGCCCACAAGCAGGGGATGCGCTCAGTAGCCCTCTCTTGATTATCACCATCATCATCATATTTATACCCCCCCCCATCTGACTGGGTCACTCTAGCTACTCTGGGCAGATGCCTTTTAAAGGTTGTATAGTTACTTATAGTTGCTCTTACTCTTGATCCCCATCCCCTGGTGTTCAGAAGCATACTGCCTCTGAGGGTAGAGGTTATGTATTATTTGGGTAGGGAGAAGGGGGGGGGAGAGACAAGCAAAGATGGCACCAGGACCTGCTACAGTGGAGCTGGTGGTTTTGGGTTTTGAGCACATTGCTTGGGGAGTATCTGTTGTGTTTGGTAACTCTTGTCAGCCGCTTTGAGGACTCCGGTTGAAAAGGAAGGATGCAAATAGAAGTTCACAGAAGGTAACTCTTCTGAACAAGGAAACCTCTTCACATAAGGCATGGGCTGCAGTGTCTGCATCTGGTGTAGGGTCATGGAGACAGGTTGGGGATCCTGTTGGTGTATCCCCGCTCCCCGTACCTGGACACAGACATGCTCCCATATACCATACGTTAGTAGAACTTGAACATTAGGTTGTTAATTTGCCCCAGTGGGTGAGAGGATGGTGACCAAATGGGACTCGAGGGGATGAATTCTTTTTGGAAAGACTTTAGGGGGTTAATGAAGAACCTCATTTTCAGAACTGTGCCTTGGTGTCTTCTTGAAAGAGAAGGCAAGTGCAGCGTTACACAGGCTAACTTCTTCCCCCCCGTTTTCTTCCCACAGGACCACAAATTAAGTGACATTAGCATTCTCTGCAGATATGTCCACCTTGAGAAGCTAGATCTTTCTCACAATAAAATTGATGGTACGTAGCTGCCACTTTTGTAAGTCTCTTGGCTGTAAAGCTCTTTCAAGTATAAGGAAATCAAGAAGGAAGGAGGAGAAAACAATGTGAATGATAGCATCACAACGTGGCTTGGAATGAAAATAAGAGTGGTCCCTGCAAAGGATGTAAGGAGGGATGGGAGACGTCCTGAGCACTTAAGAGAGAATGGTCTGTACAGAGGCCTGTGAGTGTACAGGAAACCTGCAAGGTATGGAATCTGCCAATTGTGGAATTGGCTGCAAAGTTCAGCTCCCTAAGTATCTCAGCCTCCTTTTTAAAAGGAAAAGAAGAAGAAATTTCTAGCTCATATTTTTTGCAAAGGCAAACTTATGCGTGTGCGGACAGCATTTAGTGAAATAAACCAGAATTGCTGAATAACACTTCCAGCCGTCATCAAGCAGTGTTTTTGAGATCCTTGTCTCTCCCTGCCCCACCACCTCATGGTTAGCAGAGCAGGAACATGTATAATGGTGAAACACCACAGGATAACATATGCAAATTGACTCATTTTGCATAGTGTATCCTGGGCGTGTGACATTGTTCTTTTAATAGCAGAATAGGTATGTTTTCAAAGCTCTGAGTCCACACAGCCCTGACATCCAGTTTCTGCGCTCCATGTATTTTTCTTACTTCTTCCCCCTGCCCCGTGTTCTTTCGTTTCCAGATATTTCATGTGTGAGTTACATGCCTTACTTGTTGGACCTGAACGTTTCCCATAATGAACTAACCACATACTTTGACTTCAAACCACCCAAGAATCTTCAAGTAAGAATTTTGTGGGTTCTGTTTGAGTTCAGGTCTCCTCAGTGCAACTGGCTAGCCAATCAGATTCTAAGCAAGTAAGGAAAGGAATGATTTCATTTGCCATTTCTTAGAAATCTTCAGCCAATTGAGCCTGTATGGAGTTGAGCCTCCAGTTTTCTCTGAACTTCCATGCAGCACCAACGATCTTGTTCTGCCTCTGGTCCCCATGTAAGGTTTTTCCTTGAATCGCCTAGTTGTCCGATGCAATTTTAAGCCAATGTGGCAAAGGTATTTTTCTATTCAAAATGTGTCGGGAGCAAACAAAGCCATCTTTAGAGGGAGTTGTGATCCAAAATTTCTTTGGGGCCTCAAGCTGGTATATTAATAGAGAGCAGAGAAGATTGACACAGAGCATATAAAAGAAATGAAACTAATGCCGAGATAGTGGTGATCTTGTGGCAACTGTCTTTAGTAGCTGAAATTGGCAAGAAAAGGTGCTCTGTTTGCTCTCTTCCCTTGAAGGCACATCTCAGGGGTTCCTTTCAGAACCTGTCATGGCATGGAGAACTCTGTGTGTGTTTATTGGTGCTCCAGCATGCATGCTGAAGCTAAGGTTCAACATAGATGTGTGCAAGTGGAGCAAAACAGTGTTAGAAAATTTCCAAAGTTCTGTTTTGCAAAATATTTTTGTTGTTTCTAAACAGGCCTTGTTACTAAGCCCCCAGAAGTTGCTAGTCTGCAAAGAATTTGCTGCTAGCAGGCTAGTGAACGAATTTCCAGGTTGGAAGAAACTCAGCTGTTGTTAAGCTTCCCCTGCTACCTTTCTTCGTCCCCATCGTCACTCTTCTCATCTCTTCCCCATCCCCTTTACAAAGCTGTGGTATTTCTTCCTTTCATGTACAAGCTCCAGGCACACCCACTGTCTTCTTTTGCCCAGGGTCCTGTTTCAGGCACAGTTGGAGCTGCATCGGGCAGCACTTAGGCGCAGGAGCCAACTGGGCTGCCCTGTGCAAAGAAAGACAGAACATGCTGCTTTGCCAGCCCTGTCAGCTAACTGGCTGGTGAAGCCGAGCAGCCTCTCTCCACTTTGTCAGCTGGATTCCTTAGTGGCTGCAGAGCAGTGGTGGAGCCTGATCAACTTCTGTACCAGCCACAAGGGAAGTGATGCGACTTCCATAAGGCATTTCCCTGCTACCAGCACAGAAGCAAGTCAGGCTGGTAAAGCCAAATGCTCTTCCTCCAATTTGCAAGCCTGATCATTCACATACAGGCAATTTCACACATACGTCTACCAAAGCCTCATCATCAATGACGACCAAGCAAGTGGTTAAATGCAGGCTGTTCTAAACACACGCACACCCCTTGTTTGTGCTCCAGCCGTGTGTCCAATTCGACCTGAAGACCTTTTGGTTCCGCAGAAAGAACAAACATACAAATAATAGACCCTATGATGGTATCTTTATGTATTCTCTCCACCCACCCCACCTCCAGGTAGCAGATTTTTCGCACAACAAGATCCAAGCGATGCAAGATCTTTCTGCCTACCTGTCACTTAAGAAGCTCATACTTGACGGTATCCTTTTGGGAGTGAAAGATAAATTCTGGAGAGAAGTGGGATATGGCGGAGTGTTGGAAGATCAAACCTGGGGGCTTTTAAACAAACACACAAATCTTCCTTCTGTGAGCGAGTTTGGTCCAGGATGCAATTTAATATTGATTTTGTTTTCATCGGTGAGCAGCCCTGTCCAGAAGGCTGGAATATGGTTTCCATGTGTGTGGTTTAAAAAAGAAAAAGAAAAGAAAAATCCATACCAAAAGATGGAATGATAGAGCATCATATGCTAAATGCGTCTTTCTAATTTTACTCGAGTAAAATGCAACAACAGCAGATCCCAAAGGCAACAAGATTGTAATATTCTTGTGGTATATATTCAGTGCAAGAGAAATCGTGGTGAGTTGAACTGTATCTCTCTTGAATTACCCAGATAGTGAGCCTGACCAGCTGAAGTTTCCTTTGGGGCGATACTTGTTGTGCCCTTGGATTAGCTGGATAGGTTTCCCAAAAAGGTAATTCTGGATTGGGCCTTTCAGACTCATGTACTGTCCTAATCAGTTGCAAATAGGTTCATTTTCTATCTCTCTTCTACACACACATATTCTGTTGATCTTGGTCACTGTGATTCTGGATGAAGGAGAAGTGACTTCTTGGGCATGTAATCAAAAGAGAGGGGTGGGAGCTGTAGAGCAAAAGAATATTGACTTGTGAAACCTGAGTACTTCTAATATCAGTATGAGGAATGCTTGCTAAGAAAATGTTCGTTTTCCACAGGGAGGCTGGCCCTGAGTCATTCTCTCTCCCAAGGGACTTAGAGGGAAAGGATAAACAAGCCTGCTGGTCTCTCTGCGTCACCTGGATACGAAACACTGGTGCTTTTACTCTTGCTTCCCTGGTCTTTGAAGTGAATTTGGTGGAAACAGTGCCCAAGGCAGCTTTAGGGCCCACTCTCTTCAAAACTGCCCAACTGCAAGAATTTTTACGATGTGGTAGCAAGGGAGCTGTCTAGTAGGGCAAGATCGTGTCCTGGCCAAATTCCCACTCCCTCATACAGTTGCCCTCCCAGCAGAGTGCAGGGAGGCCTCAACTTCATGTGGCTCAAGAAGTGAAGCCAAGCAATGTACTAATGAAGAACATCTGGAATATCTCCTGTCAACCTGTATTCATTCTCTTTCTTTCTCTCTCTCTCTCTGTCTCTCCCACCCACCCTTATCTGACTACCTCAAAGAATCATAAGAGTTGGGAGGGACATTTGCCCAACACGGGGCTTGAATCCCTAACCCTGGGGTTAAGAGTCTCATGTGCTACCAATGGACCTTTAGTCAGTGCTGGAGCCAGGCTATTTTGTGCTCCAGGCAAGGCTAACCTCACAGAGTGTTTGTTGTGGGAGAGGAAGGGAAAGGTGAATGTTAGCTGCTTTGAGACTCCTTCGGGTAGTGAAAAGCGGGATATCAAATCCAAACTACTCCTCCTCCTCCTCCTCCTCCTCCTCCTCCTCTTCCTCTTCTTCTTCCAATACTTGCACCCCTGCTCCCAAATCACTCACTTCAGTTTTCAAAAACGAATTGCTTCAAAAATGATGAAGTTCTTCAGAATGTAAACTCAGAGTCCAATATCAGAAATTTGTAAGATGCAACAAAACCTAATCTCTGCAAAACTGTGTCCCTCAAAGGTCAGTTCTCCTGCCCTCTGAGGTCTGTGCCCTCAGTGGCTGCCTGGCTGGGCTAACAGCCCCAGAGCTGCCTCTTTTTTTATTCCCATGTGACATCCCAACAAGCACAGGGACCCAGATCACCCCTGCCCTGCCATGGCCAATCTGCTTTACACCTTTGCCTCCCTTTTCCAATTCAGATCACAGTCCCATCTTTCAGACTGCAAAACTCTATACCCAACAGAAACTGGATCTGCCCAAAGGGCTGGGACCCTTGCCTTGCTAGATTATGTCAGGCTGGGTGTGGTGGCAAGGAACTTTGGCTTGACTTGCACCCCACTAGATAGGCCAAGGCAAGCATATCTCCTGCCCCTGCTTCCTGGCACACGTGGGCAGCCTGTGCTGCATTTGCCCCTGGCTACTCCCTAGATCCTTGGCAACCGCAGAAGTGTGGCTGGACATTTTCAAAGAGAAAAGGTGAATAAGAAAAAACTAAAATGGCTCTTCTTCAAAGGAGAGCCTTGCTGGAGCAGGCCACAGCTTTCCATCCAGCCCAGTGTCCTGTTTACAACAGCGGGCCACCATTTTTTCTGGGTGGCCCCTAAGAAGCAGAGCAAGAACAAAAGAGCAGTCCCCTGTTACTTGCCCCCCCCCATTCCAAGCAACTGATCAGCAAGCTAACATGGCTAAGAGCTGTGGGAAAGGCTGAGCTCAATGAATATGCCAGATTTATGTGTTTTGATTCCATTTATGAATTGCTTCCCGTGAAATGTCTCAAAGCGATTTTGCAATAAAAGCATCAGCAATGAAGACAATTAAAAACATGTCCAGACAGTTCATATGTAAAAAAACAATTTCAGATTCAGCACAGACACAGACTGGGATACAGATCTCCACTTGAGAGACTTTTTGGGAAAGAAGGGTTGCCCCTTTTCAAGGCAGTGGTGACCGGCTGATGCTGCCCTTTTCTGCTTACCCTCTTGCCTCCAGTGCCGGCCCTCATCCTGCCAGCTTGCACATGACTGAGCAGAATATCATGCCTGACAGGTTCCATTTCAGCTGGGGGGTTTGTTTTTTCTCCAGCTTGGCAATACAGAACTCAGTCCTGGCTGTTCAGGTTACATTATTTGTGTGTTTCACAAGGTGTTTGGGTGACATCGCTCTTGTCAGCCGGTGGCCTAGCAACTTGCTCCCTTTGCAATTATAATTCCCCATAGCAGAAGCAGAAATAATGTGACAGGAATGAAATGCGGGCCAAGGCTGATTATTGCTCATCTGAATGGAAAGAGGATGTGTGGGGTTGGGCGAGGGGCGGGGGAGAAAGGAATTGCTTTGCATGCGACAAGCACCGGGCTATCTCTGCTTCGCTCATTTGTATTGTCTCTGGCAATGTGATGTCCACGGAACAAAAGGAAGATTGCGGCATACTGAGCTAAGAAAATATTCTGTGCACCCTAAACAGGAAAGCTTCACTTGGGCGATAGGACCATGATGGAGAGAGTGGGGCACAGAGATTGGAAAGAGCTTAAGTTGTCCAGGTTGGATATTAAAATGAGAGCCAACACCGGCCATGATGCTCTCCGGACACCAGCAGAGGTGTTGTTGCTCTTTCCCTGCATCTCTGTGGCAAAAGCCCTGGTTAAGCTTGCATTGAGAACAGAACCAACCCTCTATTCAGCTTTAACTGAAGCCATAATAAGCTGCCTTATCCTGAGCCAGACTTCTGGTCCATCTACCTGTAGGTCAGTGCTGCTCACACAGACAGGCAGCGGGTCTCCAGAATTTCAGGTGGAGTTCTCTCCCAACCCTTCCTGGAGATACCAGGAGCTGAATCTTGAGACCTTCTGCACTCCAAGCGGGTGCTCCACCACTGAGTTATGGTTGCTCTGTTTGTTAGGGTCAAAGCGTGTGCTTCGTCTCTGAGCTCTGGGTCCTCCCACCTAGAGAAAAAGAAAACTGGGAAGTTAGCAGGAGTAGAACCTGCACCTCCCACTCCAGGTAGCAACAGTCGAACCACGGATCCACAGGAATAGAGAAACTCTGTGATTCTTGTCCAATGTTGTTGTTGTTGTTCAGTCATTCAGTCGTGTCCGACTCTTCATGACCCCATGGACCAGAGCACGCCAGGCACGCCTATCCTTCACTGCCTCTCGCAGTTTGGCCAAACTCATGTTAGTAGCTTCAAGAACACTGTCCAACTATCTCATCCTCTGTCGTCCCCTTCTCCTTGTGCCCTCCATCTTTCCCAACATCAGGGTCTTTTCCAGGGAGTCTTCTCTTCTCATGAGGTGGCCAAAGTACTGGAGCCTCAACTTCAGGATCTGTCCTTCTAGTGAGTACTCAGGGCTGATTTCTTTGAGAATGGATAGGTTTGATCTTCTTGCAGTCCATGGGACTCTCAAGAGTCTCCTCCAGCACCAGAATTCAAAAGCATCAATTCTACGGCGATCAGCCTTCTTTATGGTCCAGCTCTCACTTCCGTACATTACTACTGGGAAAACCATAGCTTTAACTATACGGACCTTTGTCGGCAAGGTGATGTCTTTGCTTTTTAAGATGCTATCTAGGTTTGTCATTGCTTTCCTCCCAAGAAGCAGGCGTCTTCTAATTTCGTGACTGCTGTCACCATCTGCAGTGATCATGGAACCCAAGAAAGTGAAATCTCTCACTGCCTCCATTTCTTCCCCTTCTATTTGCCAGGAGGTGATGGGACCAGTGGCCATGATCTTAGTTTTTTTGATGTTGAGCTTCAGACCATATTTTGCGCTCTCCTCTTTCACCCTCATTAAAAGGTTCTTTAATTCTTCCTCACTTTCTGCCATCAAGGTTGTATCATCAGCATATCTGAGGTTGTTGATATTTTTTCCGGCAATCTTAATTCCGGTTTGGGATTCATCCAGTCCAGCCTTTCGCATGATGAATTCTGCATATAAGTTAAATAAGCAGGGAGACAATATACAGCCTTGTCGTACTCCTTTCCCAATTTTCTTGTCCAATAGCCTGGATGTTTTCCAAAGACAGCGCTGAACATTTTTGTGTTTAGGATGGCTTTGAATGAAAAAGCCAGAGAAGAAACGGATGATGTGCGCTGCCATTATATTGCCCAAGGCTAGGGCCGTTGCAAAGCTTCCCTTCATTTCACTGTGGTGGATTCCTCAAGAGCAATTCCTCGGCGGACTCCGGACTGCTAACCACTTTGCGGTGCAATCTTTTTCCTTAAGTCTTGATGCTGATGCACAGATAACGAAATTGAGGAGATCCAAGGCCTTGAGAATTGCCAATGCCTGACCTACCTGAGCCTGGCAGACAACAAGATCACAGACATCAATGGCCTGAAAAACCTGCCCATCAAAACACTCTGTCTGGTGAGTCACAGAATTTTGGGGTTGGAAGGTGATGCTGGACAGCCCCACATACATGTTGCATGCAGTGACTGGGCCATTGTGAAATCCTTGAGCAGGGATGGTGTGGGGACCTTTTTCAGCCCCAGGGATGCATTCTTTCATGCAGGTGCCAGGTGAGCCTCTCCAGGGAGAACATTCCACAGCCAGGGAGCCACCACTGAAAAGACCCTCTCTTTTGCTACTGCCCTCTGTACTTATAGAAGGGCTTTACTCCCCCCCCCCCGGCCCTTTGATCCTGTGTACCTTTCCTTATCTGTAGTTCCCACTTTCGTGTTTCCCGTCTTTCCCCCTTCCCAAAGTGCCTTGCACTGTCGGGGATGGAACTATTGATAAAATATTAGATGCAGACGGCACCAGATGTAGGATGAAAATAATCTAGAGGCGGGGCTGGGGGGATGTGACTCAACCCAACCTGGAGAGGTTCATTTGACAATAATGATAAACCAAACTTTTAGTTTCATTAGCCCAGTCCTGTGGAACTCTCTGCCACTGGAGATTCAGCAGGCACCTTCTGTGCCAACTTTTAAACCCCTGCTGAAAGCTTCTATTCCACCATGCCTATGCAGGCAATTAAGAACACATCTTTCAGCAATGGTTAATTGACATCTTTTTAAAATAAATAAATAAATACCATTTTACTGTATGGTTTTATTTTTTTGCTTTGTTGCAAACAGCTGTGATATATTTTCACGATACAGTGGTATATAAATATTGTTTCTAGATTAACAAACAAACAAAGCCTCATATTATACCAGAAACTCCAGTTCTAAGTAGGACTAGTAAACGAAGGTAGAGAACCAAGAGGGAACTGAGGAGTAAGCAAAAGAACAAATGTAAAATGTAATCAAACAAAGCTTAAATTAAAATTGAATTAAATGACAGTACATGAAAAATGATTTCAAAATGATGGGTCTGGCCAGGTACAAGGGAGGGGGCTGTTGATGCCCCAGCATTTTCTACCTGAGGCTCCAACCTGGTTCACTCCTCCTTATGCAGAAGCTCCTGCCAGCCCTGGAGTATCTGAACCAGGTCCAGGTGTAGAGAAATTAAGTGATCCCCTCCAGCACATGTGAAGGAGATTGCAGAGTGAGTCAGTCACCCTTAGAGACAGTGGTTTGCCCAAGGGATAGTCGTGTGCATAGCTGTCAACTTTTCCCTTTTTATAAGGGAAATTCCCTTATTCCAAATAGGATTCCTCGCAAGAAAAGGGAAAAGTTGACAGAAGAAGAGTTTGGATTTGATATCCCTCTTTATCACTACCCGAAGGAGTCTCAAAGCGGCTAACATTCTCCTTTCCCTTCCTCCCCCACAACAAACACTCTGTGGGGTGAGTGGGGCTGAGAGACTTCAGAGAAGTGTGACTAGCCCAAGGTCACCCAGCAGCTGCATGTGGAGGAGCGGAGACACGAACCCGGTTCACCAGATTACGAGTCTACCGCTCTTAACCACTACACCACACTGGCTCTCCACACAGCTATGGCGTGTGTTCATAATTCTTTTTCTCGAGGGCTCCCCAAGCTTCCGATTACTTTTGCAGAAATCAAACCAGATAGCGAAGGCTGTTGGCTTGGAAGAGCTAAAAGTTCTGCAGAAGCTGGACTTGTCTGACAATCAGATCAGCAGTTTGGAAGGTCTGGAAGAGCACAACCTGCTTGAGGAAATCAACCTACAAGATAACCAGGTAAGATCTTGCACACTAAGCAATATTGTTTGGACAGTTTCAGTTTGCACTGAAGACCAGCCTCCTTTGCAAGTTAGTATGATATCTCATGACATGGCAACTGTGCAAGGGCAGTGAAAGAGCCAGTTTGGGCATGCGGAAGAGCTTTTTCAGGGTTCCATTTCAGGCTGCCAGGGGAGGAGGTTCTGTGCCTTTTCTGCACATTCACAGAGCTCTGGTCATGGAATGGATCCCTAGAGTAAATGCTATATTTTCCTGCATCCTATCTAGGTGGCTGAGCTGGGTGAACTGGAATATTTTGAATCCCTGCCTCTCCTCAGAGTGCTTAATTTGATAAACAACCCTGTGCAGGTACGTCACAGTCGAAGTAAAGGAGGCACAAAGGAAGAAGGTAGATAACCGTTCCATGAATGGAAAGCTATGTGTTGCTGCTGGGCTGCGTCTATATCAGGGTGTCCAGCTGTTTCCGGACTACAAATGCCACAATCCCTGTCCACTGGTCCTGCTAGGGATGATGGGAGTTGTAGTCCAACAACAGCTGGACACCAAAGTTTGGGAAACCTTGGTCTATATTGTTTTGCCAAGATGGTGCGGGGTCAACCTGTGGTTTGCTGGCAGATTTATTGCATTTCATGATATTTTGTCACAGGTAGGTAGCCGTGTTGGTCTGCCTTAGTCAAAACAAAATTTTAAAAAATCCTTCCAGTAGCACCTTAGAGACCAACTAAGTTTGTTCTTGGTATGAGCTTTCGTGTGTATGCACACTTCTTCAGATACTGATTCTTCAGATTCTGAAGAAGTGTGCATGCACACGAAAGCTCATACCAAGAACAAACTTAGTTGGTCTCTAAGGTGCTAATGGAAGGATTTATTTTTTATTTTTTATGATATTTTGTGTCCTTACAAGTACACCAGCAAATACCCCATATCAGTATTGGCGTATTTAAACTGAGTAACTGCGCAACAAAAGGCATTCTGAGGAGACTGCAAAGTATAATTAGGAGTTGTTTTAATTAAAGAAAAAGAACAGAAGTTACATTAACTACAAGAACGCTACAGTAACATGACCCATCCAGTGACCCACCACCCAGGGTACTGAGAGAGGTACGCAGACCTCCTTATATACTGTATCCGATTGCTGATACGCCTTAAATCAATACAAACTTAACATCACCTGCTGTACTGCCCCACAGCTGCAAAACTAGGTCAGTTCATTTCCTTCTTTCTTTTAAAGAGATACACATTTCTGTGGAACAGTAATGAACCTTAAACTGTAAACCACTCAACAATCAGAACCACAGAAAGGAGACTTTGGGCCTCAAGGGGATTTCTGACTGAAGATTAAGAAGAACTTTCTGATGGTACGAGATGTTCTTCAGTGGAACAGATTCCCACGAAAGGTGGTGGACTGTCCTTCCTTGGAGGTTTTAAAGCAGAGGTTGAATGACCGCCTGTCATGGATGATCTAGTTGAGAATCCTGCATTGCAGGGGTTTGGGCTAGGTGGCCCTCAGTGTGCCTCTGTGATTCTTTGCTCAGCTCAAGAAGTTCTCAGCTGGGCCTTGGAATGCACACCGGGGTGGTGGGGTGGGAATCATCTAAAGATGCAAAGGGGAAAGGATGGATTTTGAGCGGCTGCTTTCCTTTGGAATCTGGATGCAATTTCCATGAGGTGGACTCGCTTCTCATTCAAAGGGCTTGACAATCTCTCGTGATTAACGAGCTGCAGCACCCCATTTGTCAGTGACAGCAACATTTGGAGCAGAGTCAAACCTTGCGCATCGGCCTGATACGGCACATGTTGATAACTTGTCCCAAGCAGTGTGGAAGATTAACAGCACCGGCATCTCGCTTTTGATGGGTTTGAGATACCCTTTGAAATGATTTCCAGAGATCTGGGAATGTAATATTGCACATTTCTCAGCACCGTCTTCCTTGGTTGATGTCAGTGGTACAGTCCACCGGGGATTGCTCTTTAATTTTGATGGAACCTGTATGGGGTGGAAAAAACCATTCCATCTCTGTAAACCTCTGAACCTTTGCCAAAAGAAGACTAGATAAGCATTGGCCATTGGCCCACATGGCATCTTCGTAAAAGCAGATCAGCACCAGAGTTTCCCAAACTTTTTGTGTGCTGGGCAGACATTCGGAGATCTCAGAAACTGTTGTGGGCCCTGTGAAATACCCATTCCATGGAAGGAAAACTGGTGGTGCTTGGAACCCTCCCCCTGAAATAGGCAAAACAAGTACACACACCCCCAACAAACAAACAAACAAAACAAACAAAACACAGACAAAAAGTGGGCCTTACTCCAAAACTGGACTCCCCCCCCAAACCAAAACAACCCCTCGTGCAAAGCCAGAAATTGCTTCAATTAAAAACATTTTAAAATAAAGAAGGGACGGGATGCAGGTGGACACCAAGTGGGATGTTAGCATCTCTAACTAAAAATCAGGCTGTTTTCCTCTTAAGCTCTCTGAAGCCTTGCTAGGCAGTGCTCCTTAGATAAGGATTTGGTCGTTTTTAAAAACGTCTCTCCAATTAATCTGCATGGCTTTTTAGTGATTTTATGAACGGAAGTGGCAATTATGTTAAGACAGCATTGAATCGGTTTGAATGTCAGTGATTTGGCGTGACTTGGCTTTCCTGAGACAATGCCTCCAATCAAGCTGCCAAGACGTTAGTTTTCTCTTTGACGGTTAATTATTGTACATCTTAAAGTTATCCTTCAGACAACTAAACTTTTTTTTTTTATCAATTTACAGTTCCGTTTAGCATCTCTCCCCTTATTCTTTATGCCCTTTAAGTTCCTGTGACACTTCACTTGCAATTAGGGGGATCATTACTCTGACCAAATTTGAGTTTGGATAATTAAACCTCATCTACTGCATTCTCTTGAAAATATTCAGTCCCAGATGGTATTTTCAGGCCTTTATACACACTTAGTTGTCACAGGATTAAAAAAAACAATAACCCATAAATTAATTTAACACATTCAGGGAATGAAAACCTCAGTAAGAGGGTGAATTTGAAAAAGAACCAGCACATTTCTTTTTTTTCATGTTCCACGAGATTAAAAACAAACTTCAAACAGAAGTGTAGCTAAGAGCCAGTGTGGTGTAGTGGTTAAGAGCGGTAGACTCGTTATCTGGGGAACCGGGTTCGCGTCTCCGCTCCTCCACCTGCAGCTGCTGGGTGACCTTGGGCTAGTCACACTTCTCTGAAGTCTCTCAGCCCCACTCACCTCACAGAGTGTTTGTTGTGGGGGAGGAAGGGAAAGGAGAATGTTAGCCACTTTGAGACTCCTTCGGGTAGTGAAAAGCGGGATATCAAATCCAAACTCTTCTTCTTCTCTTCTAACCAGGAGGAAAACCTTACAGTCCAGGCTTTGCCAGCAATGCAAGTTTTCTATCTGCATTGAGCTGTTTTATAAAAGAAAAGAAAAGAAAAAGATTCAAAACTGACAGAGAGAGAGAGAGAGAGAGAGAGAGAGCAATCTGAAGAGATACACTCCATTCCAGCGTTTCCCAAACTTGGGTCTCCATCCATTTTTTTGGACTACAACTCCCATCATCCCTAGCTAGCAGAACCAGTGGTCAGGGATGATGGGAACTGTAGTCCAAAAACAGCTGGACACCAAAATTTGGCAAATCCAGCCTCATTCTACCACTTCACACTGTTAACCGCTTGATTTACTGCCTGTGTAGAATAGGTCTATGATCCTTAACTTCCCAGGAGCAGGTTTGTGTGCATCCTTGGAGTTGCACTATTATGTTCAAGCTTAGCATATGTATACCTGAAGGAGTGTCTCCACCCACAGCGTTCAGCCCAGACACTGAGGACAAAGTTCCGAGGGCCTTCTGGCGCTTCCTTCACTGCAAGAAGTGAAACTACAGGGAACTAGGCAGGGGGCCAACCTTGCCCATCTTTCTCTCTGCCTGCTGTGTGGCTCAGTTTCCTTCTCCCCTTTGGAAGAAGGCATGTTATTTATTTATTTATTTATTTATTTATTTATTTATTTATTTATTTATACATACCCCGCCCATCTGGCTGGGTTTCCCCAGCCACTCTGGGCAGCTTCCAACAGAATATTAAAATGCAATAATCTATTAAACATTAAAAGCTTCCCCAAACAGGGTTGCCTTCAGATCTCTTCTAAATGTCAGGTATTTGTTTATCTCTTTGACATCTGGTGGGAGGGCATTCCACAGGGTGGATGCCACCACCGAGAAGGCCCTCTGCCTGGTTCCCTGTAGCTTTGCTTCTCGCAGCGAGAGAACCGCCAGAAGACCCCTGGCGTTGGACCTCAGTGTGCGGGCAGAACGATGGGGGTGGAGACGCTCCTTCAGGATAAAGAGGGTTGTCTGCCTGTTCTTTTGGTTGGGTTGCTCCCTCATTTTCTGTGGCTGACTTCTGCTTTCCTAATATCCTGTGTCAAAAGAATGATAAAATGGCTTCTCGTGTATTAGTTTGAAGAGCTGAATTTAAACACCGTCCATTCAAACGAATCTTCAACCTCTTTGTTATATTGATATCAGCAACACAAGGATTATCGGCTCCTGGTCATTTTCATGCTGCTTCGACTCACAGAGCTGGATCATAAGAAAATCTCTGTGCAAGAAAAGGTAAGTTTCAGTTGATTCATCAGTACCGTATTGAGATATAAACTTACAAGTAGGGCCCCCGCAACAAAATGTTGCAGTGTGGAGTTCAGGAAGGAACATATTGATTAATCAGGAGGGAATTTTAACCACAAGCTCATTTGGGCCACCCTTGTTCAAGCTGAAGGAATTCATGTAATTAATGAATTGATCCCTCTCCTCTTAATCCTTGGGAGCAGGTTGCTGCTGTAAACAAGTACGACCCTCCTCCCGAAGTGGTGGCTGCCCAGGATCACATGACCCAGATCATGTATAGCATGATACAGCCGCAGCGGATTTTTGACAGGTAAGCTGGGCGTCAGTTCCCCTTCCACCCTGTAGGTGGTGCTCAGGTAACGCTGTCACAGGGATGGGACATTTTCCATGGGGCGGGGTGGGGGGGGGGAGAAGACTCTGTTGTCGTACACCATGGCTGCTGGGATGGAAATCAGGCAGAACTTGCTTGGCTGAGCAGATTACGAAATGAAGTTAGTCGCTCACCTCGGAGCTCCAAGACAGATTGCCCACCACCCCGTTCCTTTTAAACAATCTGTCGGAACAGATGGCCACTCACATCACAAACGAAGAGATGCGAAGAGGCAGCAATCCTCTTATCGATACCCAGCGACGATTACGAACCCTCCAGAGGGCGACAAGTGCTTGCAACTGTAATTTCTTCAGGCTGTCTTTAACTCTCTCCCGTCAATAGTGTTGGCATCTCGTGGCGGGCAAAATGGCCACGCCTCCCGCTGTGGATCACGGAGGCTACAAGAGGAGCGCTCACAAGGCCTCCTCATTCTCACTCTCTTCTAGCATCCATCTGTACCCATCAGTCTCCTTTTCACCAGCCCTTCTCTCATTTCTCAGGAGACAGTTTCCATTGGGGGGCATCCATTATGACTGTGTTGGCATTTTCTAGGCAATTTTCCCCCTTGCATGTGCTTGGAACTTGATGGCTCTGGAGGCTCCGTTCCCAAGCGGCTCAGCCCTGCTCGTCTGCTGCGTTGCATACAAGGCATCACATAGGATTAAATTAACAGCTGCCAGCCCACTCCTTCTGTTGAGTCTATAAATAATGCTCCAAGTCATAGGAAATATTTAATTTGGGTGATTGGGTGAACCCATCATCTTCATCTAGTGCAGAGCTTTCCAAACTTTTCATGTTGGTGGCACACTTTTTAGACATGCATCGTTTCGTCACACAGTAATTCAGTTTTACTAGCAATCCGGAGGTTAAGCTAACCGCTTAAAGAGTGCCGGGGGGGGGGGAGGCGTTTGCATGACACACCTGCACACTGCAGCCAACACACTAATGTATCGTGACGCACAGTTTGGAAAGCTCTGATCTAGTGAATAGTGGCCTTAAAATATCCAAATCATTTTATCTGTCTGTCTGTCTGTCTAAAAGCAGTCTGTTCCACCGTTTCCCAAAAAATATTCATTTATTTATTTTTATTAGACTTATATGCTGCCCTTCCTCATAAAATCTCAAGGCACTTCACAAGATAAAAATCCAAGGTAAAAGCACAAATAAATAGATAACCCAAAAAGGCAAAAACATTATCCCCCCTCCCGCAAACACATTTAAAAGGCTTTAGAATATTAATCACCCCAAGGTCTGGTTGAAGAGGAGCGTTTTTGTGTGGCGCTTAAAGATAGCTAATGAAGGAGCCTTACAAGTCCCAAACACAACGAGAGGTTAGGACAGGCACCCCCAAACTCGGCCCTCCAGCTGTTTTGGGACTACAATTCCCATCATCCCTGACCACTGGTCCTGTTAGCTAGGGATGATGGGAGTTGTAGTCCCAAAACATCTGGAGGGACGAGTTTGGGGGTGCCTAGGTTAGGAGATACCTACAGGTGAAACTCAAAAAATTAGAATATCGTGGAACGGTTCATTTCTTTGAGTAATTCAACTTAAAAGGTGAAACTAATATTTGAGATAGACTCATGACATGCAAAGCGAGACACGTCAAGCCTTTATTTGTTATAATTGTGATGATTCTGGCGTACAGCTGATGAAAACCCCAAATTAACAATTTCAGCTTTGGGGTTTTCACCAGCTGTACGCCATAATCATCGCAATTATAACAAACAAAGGCTTGACGTGTCTCGCTTTGCATGTCATGAGTCTATCTCATATATTAAACTCCAGTAGCTAATGAAAACAATTGCTTACATAAATGGACTTTTCCACGATATTCTAATTTTTTGAGTTCCACCTGTAGAGGGGGACTGTGTACATTGTGCATCACATCCGAATTCCTGTGAGGAGGTTAAGGGCGACATCTTTTTCCTTCTCTCTGTGCAGCACCTTACCCAGCCTCGATGCTCCCTACCCCATGCTGGTGTTGACCGGACCCCTGGCCTGCTGGAAGCGAGAACTTTGCCATAGGCTCTGCAGAAAATTCAACAACTATTTCAGATACAGGTACCTCTGGTCCATAAACATTCCGGAGTCCTTGGAGACTTGCTGGAAATCAAACAAGGCAGGTTTTCTCAGAAAGATTAAAAAAAAAAAAAATCTTTATGGAAGGCAATTATGCCCTTCTCTGTTCTACCAATTTTAGTTTCCCCCTTTTATTTTCTTCTTATCATCTTATATTGCCCTCCCCATCAAATTCAGGGGAGAAATCATGTGGTTTGTAGGATTCTTCCTGCAAAGTATCCAAATCTCCGATACTGTCCATCTCGCTGTGGACCAAACGCAGATTGATGTTAATTGTAGGACTGCAAGCTTTAATCAGTACATTGTGGCTGCTTTCGTACCACTGTTGAATTGGGTGGGACTTACTTCTAAGTATTTAGAAGTTTGATTGTCAGAGGCCAGTTTTAATTTCTGAGTGCAAATTTTAATTGAGTTAAATGCTCTCTCCTTTTTGAAGCTATTTTAGTTCTGCTGTGTTGCTCTAAAAGGACGGGGTGGGTGTGTCCAAAATGACCTTTCTTCTTAACAATGAACAGTAACTACGTATTTATAAAATTGTGAGTTATCCTGCTTTTTGTTCAAAATAGCCAAAAGGCAGCTATATTAAGCGTTTGGTAAAATAACCACATTGATTAAGTTAATTGGGGGGGGGGGTTAATTGAGCAGCGTGAAACCATTCCCAGCTAGTTCCTCCAGCCCCCGTGGGTCATTTTGACGGGTGGGCAGGGACCACCCATCTGTCAATCATTTGATGTCACAATGACACCAGGTGACATGTTTTACTTTGCCTGCGGGTTCCTGTGGGTTGGCCAAAATGACCTCATAGGCCAAATGCTAAGGGCTGCTTCCCTGATTCATTTGGTTGGTGAGCTAGAGGTTCCTTGCCACTGGTTTAATTGGTTGTGATGGACTTAGCCACTTGCAGACTGCATTGAGCTGTCCAGTCACCACTGCAAATATATGTACACCCAGACTTTCATGACTGAGCTACAAAACCTGGCCCATTCATGTTCAGTGCATGGCAACTTGTATTTGTGTAATGCCAGCTCTAATCCCAGGGTGGGGTTTCATTTCAGTGCAGAGAGTCTGTCTAGGATTTGTGTTGGCTTTCCAAATATTACAGTATTGGACTGATGGCCTGAACAGAAGGGAAGGCCAAAGATGTAGTTGAATACAATATTATTTACCATTTCAGTTGTAAGGAAAAGATACAGTGGATCTCGCTGTAAATTTCACTGCTCTCTCACGCACATCTTGGCATCCCTGCCTCTCGGGTTCTTTGTGGGACCTTTCAGAAGGCAAACCTGTTCCTTGCACTCCCCCTGCCTCTTATGGGTGGGCGATGCCATCTTTATGTCCGAGTCTGAATGTACACAAGGATAGCTCCAGTTCCTGGGTGACCCATTTGGGGCATCTGACCGGCTCTCCCTGAGCTGTCCAAAGGTTAGCGGTTCCTGATCTACAGTGATCTACAGGTATCTGAAGAAGTGTGCATGCACATGAAAGCTTATACCAAGAACAAACTTAGTTGGTCTCTAAGGTGCTACTGGGCAATTTTTTGTCATAGAATCATAGAATTGTAGCGTTGGAAGGGGCCCCGAGAGTCATCTTACGTCAATATTAGCAAGCCTGGAGACTTCCAGATGCTCTTGAACTACAGCTTCCATCATCCTAAGAACATAAGAAGAGTTCTGCTGGATCAGGCCAGTGGCCTCTCTAGTCCAGCATCCCGTTCTCACAGTGGCCCACCAGGTGCCCATGGGAAGCCTGGAAGCAGGACCAGAGCACAATGGCACTCTCCCCTCCTGGGTGTTTCAGTGTGTTGTAAATCAAAGTCTTTAAAATAAATCTCCTGGCTGAAAGGGAGTAGTGGCTGGGGAGAGACATCAAATACAATACATATTAAATAAATTACACAGTTCGAAAAGCCTGGCTGGAATTTCCCAGTAATTGAAAACTTCTGGGGATTTTCCAAATATTTTCAGTTTTCCAAGAGCCTCGTTGTGTTTCTATTTTATATTTTATTCCCTCATAAGCATCACGCATGTGAAGAACAGAGAGCAAAGCAGTCTTAGCAGAACAGAAAATTGCTACCATAAAGCAAAGTTGCATTTTTATTATTCAGAGGAGGTTTCTGTAGCTTTCGTGTGCTGCTTTTAGAATTTTCAACATGCCACTTGTTAAAACTGTATTTTATGGAAGATACTGGACCACTTCAAATGTAAGCATGACCTTGCTGTTAAAAGGAGCTTGTAACATGATTTTTTTAATGCCATTCAAAACATCTGGTCAATGCCCAGAACTGACCTTTTAAGATGTGTATATTTATAAAAATTGCTGAGAAAATCAAGCCTTTGAAGTTTCAGCTTTATAGGGTCCGGGTGCCTCATAAGGTTCTCATTTGACACAGTTATTGAATAAGATGGTTCCTGAATACCTTTCCCTGGAGTGTTGTGATAGGATTGGCTGGCCTTTTAAGGCCTCCCCCCCCCACAGGCACTATAACATCTGAAGGACGTGGGAGAATCATACACCACTCAACATTTCACAGATGAAAATAGGGAGGGACATGCTCTGAATTTGTTTTTTTTAAAAATGCACACACAAACACCTGCCAAATTCTACCCCTAAGCATCACTCTGCAAGTTCCCTTCTCCCATAATTCACATGGATGATGCCTCTTCTCTGATTCATTTTGTTCATTTACTCTGCAATGGCCTGTTGGCTGCATCTAGCATCAGTGTGTGAAACAGTGAGTGATGTTTTGTCTTCAATCCAAAATCTGTGTTCTTCCAGTTAATCAACAGCAGTCTTTTGGCCATGGTTAGAGCATGTAGAATCCACTTTTGTTGCCCATTTGTCAACTTCCATTCATACCAATAGGTATAAAATTCAAAAGAATATTTTCCTCTGAAACTTTTTAAGTTTTTCTGCATAGTCATATTTATGCAGCCAAGCACATTCCCCCAAAACTTAGTGAGTACAGGAAAGTGTAAGAACATATGTTTCAAGGTGGCATTATCCTTATTACATCTCCAACAAAGATCTGCATTAGACAGTCCTTTTCTATACAAAAGTAATGGAGTCCAGTAAATTCCAAGTATTATTTTCTGATGCATTGTGTGGCTTTCTTTTCTCTGTCCTGGATTTACTGCCAGTAATCTGAAGGGGGTAGATTTCTGTCTCCACCGCATTGTCATAATTTTATCAACCTTTGCTGTGTTCATATGTATGTATATACACAAACACATCCTTTTCAGCCTAACACTATGCATGCAGAGATCAGTGGGATTTACTCCTGTCCTGAGTAAATGTGCACTAGATTGCCCTCGAGCTCTTGAATAGTGTCCTCTCCCTTCACTTGCTTATTCTGTTTTGTCTCCGGCTTATCTTTCAGTCCCTGCCACACCACGAGGGCTGCTTATTTTGGAGAGGAAAACAGATTAGATTACTATTTTGTTTCCCAGGAGGAGTTTGACAAAATGGTGACTACGGTAAGGCACGAGCTGATTTGCCCTCCTTTGGCTTGAGGGGAGGATGCCTGGCAGTTCATCACAGCTCACGTTTAAAGGGGGGGGGTATGGAAATCCCTTGAGGCTTGAGCTATGGGAGAAAAGAACGACCTTTGGGACCGTTCGTCTAACTTGCCTGTCAAAAACCATGTACTGAATAGTTTTTAATCTGTCTAGCTGTTCCTTAATTGCTGAAGAGCCTCCAGTTCACTTTTAAAGGGTGCCGCGCTCTCCATTCTGTGAGAGGGTTATGCACACGAGCAACAAATCTGAGCTTTTAATCTTTCTTTCTTTTTCAATGCGTTCCGTCATCCCAGAAAATGCTGGTTCAGCAAAGTAGCCCCTGGTCAAGTCGTAAAAGTGCTTCTTGCGGCCAAGTCGGATGGGCTGCTCCTTGTGACCTTCATGCTCTGCTTTGTGAGATTTCCAAGATCATGTGCCTGGCTGATGCTTAGAGCCAGTGGTGGTGTGGCTCCCAGAGTGTCAGACTGGGACCTGGGAGACCAGGGTTCAAATTCCCACTTAGCCATGAAGCTCACTGAGTGACCTTGGTTCAGTCACTCAGCCTCTCAGCCTACCCTACCTCGCAGTAGGTTGTTGTGATAAAATGAGGAAGGGGGAGAACCATGCTCTCTACTTGAGCTGCTTGGAGGAAAAGGTGCAGTGTGAATGCAGTAACTAAACAAAATAAAACAAACTGAATGCTGGACTTGAGAGCCCAACCTGACCTGACATTCTTTTCCTGTGATCCTGGCCAAAGGGAATTTTGTCTTTCCGCTGTGCGGGTCTCAGATAGTGCGTCTTGAAAAAGTGCTGGAGGAAGGAGCACAAATGGGCCGTCTTTTGTGGCACTCCTAGGGTAGCGTGCGAAGGGGAAATTCATGTGACTTCCCTGCGGAGAAATGCCCATAGGCTGAGCTCACACATCTCGTCGCCACAGGAGTGCTTCTCTTGCGTGGGGAGCACCCAGATGGGCTGTTTATTGAGCATGCATGCCGATATACTTGCACAAAACTTGGGACGAGGTTATACAACTTTGCCTCTTCCATGAGCATCCGTCCCCATCTGTTCGCACAGACTTTGCATGGCACTGCCAGCTAGCTGTTGTCAACCTGCACATTTCCCAGAAGTGCAGTTTCCCGTCACTTTCCTTGTCTGGCTTTTTGTGGTTAGAAGAGTGATGGGATAACTGGGGTAGAACAGTCTTCGTCAACCTGACACCCTCCGGGTATTTTTGGACTGCCACTCCCATCATCCCTACCTGGGCTGAATTAGAAAGCGTGGCGCAATTTTGTGTGTGTGTGTGTGTGTGTGTGTGTGTGTGTGTGCGCCAATAACCAGTGCTTCCTCCTAACATGCAGATCCAACCTAACATGCAGATCCAACCTTCGTGTCCCAGACGGGCTGGAACTTCTGTAAATGAAATTAACGACAACATCACTTTAGTATTTATCAAGTGCGTTGCAATGGTCACAGAGTGACTGATACTTCCTTGCTGTTTTTAGAAGGTGGAGATAAATTCAGGGGTACGTCGGCATTGCTTCTCCCATATTTATTTTGGCCCTCCCAGTTGCTATAACCCATCCTGGGACCTGCTGGAGAAGAGGATAGAAATAATACTTTAATGGTTGGGTCTTCTGGTTCATAGTTCCATCTCTCACCCACTCTTTCGCACAAGCTCCCAGCCAGCACATGTGTCAACCCTGCATTTCCTGCCTACAGCAGGAGAAATCAAGCTACCATGTATCTGAGGTGAGAAACGGCATGTCAGAGTATTAGATTCTGGGATCTAGATTGTGGTTTCTGGCGAGAGCTTTCCCCTTGGTCTTTCTTGCCACCCAGGCTTCATTCTTTTCATTCCAGGGGAAATTCATTGCAACTTTTAAGTACAGCGGCTTCTACTACGGAATGGGCCGGGACACGATTGAGTCCATCGCTAGGGAGGGACTTGCAACCTGCATTCATATGGAAATAGAGGTAACGGTGGGGATGGAAGAACCTTAAGCCATAGCAAAGTCCATGTAATTACCGTATTTTTCCGTGTATAACATGCCCCCATGTGTAAGATGACCCCTAATTTTTGGGACCACAATTATTATTTTTTTTAGGGGGATTGCCCAAAGTTGTTGAGCTGCATCAACGCAGCCAACAATCGTCTGCACGCTCGCCACCAAAAGCCCACCTGTCAACTCGATGAAACCACTCGTCATTACAGTAAATCACCGTCCAGTTGCCGCAGCTACAGCCAATCGTCAGCAGGCCTTGCCACAGCAACCAATCACACACCCAATCACCGCTGCCAATCTCCTGCTGGCTGCTGACACCAATCGCCCGTCCCCCCCTCTAGTGTCTGTGTATAAGACGACCTACAATTTTTGCCTATTGTTTTTAAGGAAAAACTATTCTTATACACGGAAAAATACGGTATGTTTTTATCATAAACCAAGAGCTGGGCCTGTGTCAAGCCCTAGATCCAAAGCTGTGGTTCATAGAATCATAGAATGGTAGAGTTAGATAATAAGTTAATTATTAGTTATATAATTAATAAGTAAGTTATATAACCAGTAAGTAATTAATTATTTATATAATTAATTAGATGCTTTCCCCCCCAGAAACATGAACTCAAAGCAAGAACCTCGTTTCAGCTGAAACAATTTTCCTACTCCTTGCTTCACTGCCCCACTAAAGAGGTTTAAGATCCATATAACAAATGAATATTACTTATTTGTGCAGCCGAAGGCATTAAAAAAAAAGACAAGATAAATAAATCAGAATACAATACATTACACAGTTAAAATAATTATTAAAGCCAGGCTTTCTGTAGGATAAGAGTGCTCCCCAGAACAATTTAACTTAGCATTCCACAATATTTTCGCCTTAAAATTGTTGCTCCAAAACAGGCTGTTTTTCAGAGGTGTAAGGAGACCTGTCCTCTAATAAGAATTTAATCAGATGCCCGATCAATCTCTCAACTGAGAGATGCCCACAATCCAGACTGCTGGCTCTGCACCTAAAATTAGGAGAATCCAGTCTTGACAGTACAGTTGTACCTTGGTTCTCGAATGGAATCCATTCCGGAAGTCCGTTCGACTTCCGAAAATATTCGCAACCCAAGACGCAGCTTCCGATTGGCTGCAGGAGCTTCCTGCACTCAATTGGAAGAAGCGTCAGACATTCGGCTTCCAAAAAACATTTGCAAACCGTAACACTCACTTCCGGGTTTGTGGCGTTCGGGAGCCAGAACGTTCAAGTCACAAGGCGTTCGAGAACCAAGATACGACTCTACTGGTTAAACAGTCCTTATAGCCTTTGCGCCAATCTGGGGTACTGTGTGTGATTTAACAACTTCAGCCAAGGCCTGTGAAGCCTTGAAGCGAATGACGACCGAGCACCTCCTTCTTTTTTTTAAGGGTGTTAGAAGCTTGAAGAATTCCTACTTTCAACCTCGGTACATCCTACTGATCCCAGTGAACAAAGAGAAATACAGGGGTCAGCTGCGAAGGATGGGGCTGTTCAGTAGGGCAGAGATCGAGGAAGCAGTCCGCAGGGTGGACCTGTACATCACACTCAACCAGGACTTCCCAGGGTTCTTTGACGCGGTCGTCAACGTAGGTGAGTCCATCCCTTTGGAACCCGAGTCTCCTCTCCTGGCAAGGTAGGGCTGCAATCTTCCTGGCAAGGCAATCAAATGGAAGAAGCAGAGTTTGCGCAGTCCATCCAAACTATCATAGCAATCACTCCTAACTCGCCTAACTCCTAACTTTCCCGTCCTGCACGAGATGCTCATGGGGTTAAAGGAGATTGCCAGGACATGCGCCAGCATCCATGTGATTTGGGGTGGCGGGGAGAAAAATTCCCTGTACATGCATTCTCCCTTTCTGTATCTGGGGGTAGGGGAGAAGTTACCAGAGTAGCTGGTGCCCACAACAATCCACAAAAATCCAGATGTGCCCAGGGGCCTAAACAAATTGAGTGATCTCTGCCATAGGTGATACTTCTTTTCTCTCTCTCTCTCTCATATTTAATATTGCACTGATTTTGTTAAAAAGTTCAATCTTTTTAACACAACAAATATCAGCATTTTTAATGGCTCTTGATAGACGTGGTTTCAATTCTGTTAGTGTTTAATTACTTTTTAATGACTATGTTTTTAGTTTGTTTTTCTATTTTTTCTATGTTTTGTATTTTTATCTGTAATCTGCCTTGAGTCTCAAACTGCAGGAAAGGTGGGATATAAATAAATAAATGTAATAATGATGAAGTGTCATAGCCCGGAAGGACAAAATTACCAAGTTATAGTGCAGCTCCAAAGGGATAAAGAATTGAAACTCCAAATTCCCTGTTAGCTAAACAAGCCTTCTTAGCCTTCACCGGCAGCAACACCTGGTCAAGGGGCATGGAGACCACCTGTGATCGCTACTCCCTTCCAGATTTCGCTGCCCTATCCTCATGGGACAAAGACAAAATTCACGACTGGATTCTTGCTAGGGATGCTGCCCTTGATCAAGAACTATCTAATGCGGCCAGACTCTCCCCCGCGTGAAGGTAGTTAGATCTCTGGCCCACTATCTGAGTGATCTGATGGATCCTACGCTGAGAAGGGCCTTTACACTAGCTCAATTTCATGCCATCCCCACAGCATTCTTACAGGGTGTATTTTCCAATACTCCTCTGGCTCTTCCACTCTGCTCATGCAACAAAGGAAAGATAGAGGCCTTTATTCACTTTTTCCTCTACTGCCCACTATATGTCTCAATAAGACCTAGGCTTTTCCCTCTAATCCCGCCGACTATCGCCAGGGACGTTCACCGCATGAAATACTTACTGGCAGATGCCAACCCCTTGATTTCACGTGGAGTGGCCATTATACATTACAGGCCCTGAAACTCAGGACCACCTTTTCAGCTATCTTGCCTTAGCCTTAGTCCTATGTCTCTTCCTGACATGGACACTGTTGTCATGCCCTGCTGTTGTTCTCTATTTTATCTGTATTATCCAGCACGATTTTACATCCAATGTTTTAACTGTATTTGTAGTATTCTTTGTATAATCGTGCCAGGCCACTGCCTGGTCTTTTACTATGTGCTATGGCCATATGGCTAATGCAATAAATTGATTGATTGATTGACTCATACATATAATTCCCTTTTCAAATAATATACGAAAAAATAAAAGTACTGTCCATCTGTGAGTTCCATAATTACTGAAAATAAAGATTCTATAAAGTCTTAGATGAGCCAGATGTTTGCATATACTGGTGGTGCCAAGTGACTGGGCACCTTAATATAAGAAATAATATATAATATAATAAATCAAACTGTGCCATTTAGCAAATAAATGTGCTCATGCAAACTCTGCCCTTTAGCTACTTTTAGTTTATGAGATACCTTTTCAAGGAGGGCAATTTGCCACATTCTAGAATACCAGCAATCCAAATGGTTACGACTGAAGGTCTTCCAGGATTTGGCTGTGTTAATTCTTTTCTTTCTCTCCACATGTGCATCCCTTCACGTTCAGACGATTTTGACGAAGCATTCACCAAGCTGAGCAAACTCATCGAGGAGTTCCTGGGGATAAAGCAGCCGTCAGAAACTGAGGTCAGAGTTTCTGCATCGTACACCAACCTCCTTTCAGGTATGGCATTGCAGATCCCCCCAGGTGTGGCCTGACAAGTTGTGTTGTTTCCGGGAAGCGAAATGGGAATTTGCCCACAGATAGCTTGCTCCTCGCAAGCATTTCCACTCATCATTGAAAGACGATGTCCTGTGCTAGGCTTGCCAGCCATTTGGCTTTGAAGTTGGCATTTTTACAGCATTAAATCCAGGATCACTGCCCCTCTGATTGGTTTCATGCCCAGGTATTCTGGGCTATCCAGAAATGTTACCACTTTTGGGTGCTTGTATATCAAGTCGATTTGCGGGAAATTGAGCTCACCCATTTCTAGAGCACTTTTCCTGTCCAATGCCTGTTTGATCTCATTCTCCATCTCAAAATGCATTTTGCACCCACAACGATTCCATGGAGGAGTCTGCTTCTTGAGAATTTTTATCTTACTGGCCTCCAGATCCTCTTTGATGTACAGACGGACGCCACCTAGACCCGGTCCTTCCTATAGAATTTGCCTCAATTTGTTCTCTCCATCCCACCAGGTTTCCATTAGGCTTCCTATATCTTGTTCTGAGACCAAGCACTCCAGCTTGCCCATCTTGGTTCGGAGACACCCGGCATCAGCATCAAAACACCTGTACATGAGGAGTATGTCTCCAGGTGTCTTTGCTGCATGTGTTTTGCCCTGTGGCACTTTGGCCTCTCCGAATTGCTGTCATACGCCCCTGCTATCTTTCGTCTGAATGCTCGTAATCATGAACCTGCTGGTGTAGTGGTTAAGAGTGGTAGACTCGTAATCTGGTGAACCAGGTTCACTTCCCCACTCCTCCACATGCAGCTGCTGGGTGACCTTGGGCTAGTCACACTTCTTTGAAGTCTCTCAGCCCCACTCACCTCACAGAGTGTTTGTTGTGGGGGAGGAAGGGAAAGGAGAATGTTAGCCGCTTTGAGACTCCTATGGGTAGTGATAAAGCGGGATATGAAATCCAAACTCTTCCTCCTCCTCCTCTTCTTCTTCTTCTTCTTCTTCTTGTTCTTCCAAGTGCTCAGCAGAAAGTCATCTTCAACAGAGGCCTTTGGGCATGCGAGCCAAAAGTTCACAAAACGTGAAAGGCTTTTTTTCTTTCTTTCTTTTTCTTTCTTGCCTCCTTGGTGGATGCAATGATTAAGGAGGGCAGAGGAGTTAGAAAAGGCCCCTCCTCCCCCTTATCATTTTATGCTGTGCCATAAACCATCTGATATTCCTTGCAGGAGCTCTTAATGGCCTCTAATGTCTTTGCCGTCCTGTCAATTTGCATTTCTTCGTCAGCCACAGCAACTTCATTATGAGCGCTGAGTTTGGGCAATTCCACCATCCATAAAAGTAACTTTGAAATTTACTACGCTCCATTAAATTCATTTAGAGTTTCATTTGTAGGTGTTCCGAATTAAAGTAATGATCCTATTTTGGGGGAGAGATTGCTCTTTCCTTATGGATGAGGGGAAATTGTTTGTTTGTTTGTTTGGGAAGGAGGGGGCGAAATCTTGCCTCAAGGTTGACTCTTTAGTATGAACATTTGCAGTAAGATCGTAATAGGGGGAGATTGGATGTTTGATATAATGGGAAGCTATTAAAAATCTTCTTCTTCTTAATGAACAGGCATCCGTGAGCTTTTGCTAATGGACAGAGAGAGCAGAGAGGCAGCTGTGGGTGGAAGTGGCATTCAAGCAGAGCGATGGAGGTGCCATAATTGTTCCCCTTGGTCAGCTCCAGCCCAAGACATATTTTGGGTCTGGGAACAGCAATCCTAAATGATGTTCAGAAATGCCATTTTCCTGCACAAGGCCCATTTGCACATTTATTCACAGTTCCTGGTCTTTTTAATAGGGCTTTCACAGAAAACCTTGTGGGCCCACGGAGAGCTGAAGTTTTCTGGGCCCAGGAATAATGAATATTCAGGAAGTCAAGAGCTAAGCTTAAAACCCATTCCCATGAGGGGGAAAAACCCAGTAGATAATCCTTGAGGGTGTTTATGAAAACCTGCTTCCAGTGTCCACAGATTCTAGGCTGAACTTCATTAGCCATTTTGGAACAGAGCAAGCAACGTTCTTAACCCTGGGCTCAGCATCCCTTCTCCATTTCTTGGAGGGAAGCAGAGAGAGAGAGAGAGAGAGAGAGAGAGAGAGAGAGAGAGAGAGAGAGATGTTGTATAGTTTATGTGGGGACCTGGGGACCCTCCAGGTGTCTCTGGACTAAAACTCCCATCATCCCTGGCTGCAGTGGTTGATGGGACGCACAGTCCCATAGCATCTGAAGGGCCACAGACCCCCACCTTCCCTGCTGCAGGGGGATTCTAGAACAGGCCGAGAGGCCCGGAGGTGGGTGTCGTCTTCTGTGAAGTGCTTTCTCAAGAATGGAAAGTCCCTAGAACTCCTTAATTCCCGCTGGTCTTTCTGCCAATCCCGTTTGCCGGGCTAAGTGAGCTGATCTTCTCTCTCTCAGCTCCAAACGGGATGCTCACAGTGCCTCCAAAAACAGCCTCCATCAAAGGAACCGATGGGGTAGCGCCATCACCCACCCCCAGTGAGTTTTTGGACTCATCATCCAAAAATTATTCTGCCATCATATCGGCCAGACTTTCAGCACAGAAAACACCAGTGGTAAGTGTGTGTGTGTGTGTGTGTGTGTGTGTGTGTGAGAGAGAGAGAGAGAGAGAGAGAGAGAGAGAGAGAGAGAGAGAGAGAGACTATGACTAATCATATCTAAAGCCTTACTTACTCCAAGGGTTCCCTACATGATCATTACAACCAGCTGATTCTGCTTGTGTTGCAGCCCATGGAAGTGGCAGTCACAGGAGAGAGGGCCTTTTCTGCTAAAGTGTCTCTAAATTGGCAGGTGCCGACACTGACGATGCTCCAGTGTCTTTTAAAAGACCTAAAGGTCCGCTCCCAGACCTTTAGATCTCACTATATTAGAATTTTTAACTCTGTCCTATTTGA
This sequence comes from Lacerta agilis, assembly GCF_009819535.1. NCBI lineage: Eukaryota > Metazoa > Chordata > Lepidosauria > Squamata > Lacertidae > Lacerta > Lacerta agilis. Next base: position 5,144,887 of record NC_046321.1, on the reverse strand, counting down.
TAGAGAAAAAAACTATAGCCAAACGAAATCGTGAGCAGGATTTGAATAATAGACAAGGGAAGGAGAATAAATAAATGATTGTAATATAAGTTACAATAGAATAGAAAATAAATGGCAGTTATGGCAGCAGATAAAGGAATACAACAGGAACATCACGGACGTAAGGATGGGAAGCCAAAATGTAAGGAATTATTATACTGAAAGTGAATTGAATAATGTCAAATTATGAAAAATATATAATATCAAATTATTTAAGATTATTTAAAAAATGAATTTTAACTCTGCCTCAGTTTTTCCCTTTAAAATTTCCTTCCTGTATTTTAATATTTCAATATGTAGTTTAATGTTTTTGTGCACGTGGCTTTAACTACGCACTCTGCGAAGCAGTACCACGCCTGCTATCTGCCCTGAATCCTCTGACATCCTGCTTCCTTGGATGGCCTCGACTTGTAGCATTCTGATCAGAGAGGTCCCAGGTTCAGTCATTCCCCCTCTAGTCAAAAGGATCAAGTAACCTGAAGAAGTGTGCATGCACACGAAAGCTCATACCAAGAACAAACTTAGTTGGTCTCTAAGGTGCCACTGGAAGGGATTTATTTGTTTGTTTGTTTTTTATTTTTGTTTCAATTTAAAAAAGTGATGGTAAAACAACAACTCTGTCTCGGACATGGAGAGCCACAGCCCACCAGAGTAGCCAGTGTTGAGCTACAAGGATAAATGACCCGTTATTAGCCAGCTTCCTATATATTCCTATGCAACTAATGCTCCCCGTATGACAACCGGAAGGAGTTGGAAATCCAATGGAAGCTTTTTAAAAACAAACAAACACACACGCTGAGGTTCTAGAATGATGGTGTGTAATAATGCTGAATCTCAGCTCAGCAGGCCTGGCAGCTATGGAATTATTACCACCATGCCTTATTGCTAAGAAGATTGGTTCCCCAGTTTTCTGGAGTTCGAGTTCCAGATGGAGAAGAGAAGCCGCAAACCAACCCGCTACCCACCAATTAGCAAAAGGCTTTCGTTTCTCAGGAAAGAGGTAGGGATAGGGGGAGGGCAACCGCCCCCACCCCCTTACCCACGCCTTGAACATAATAGTTACAATAATAATTTATCATTTATACGCTGCATATCTGACTGGGTTACCCCATCCGCTCTGGGCGGCTTCCAACAAATTAAAACAACAGTAAGACATAAAAACTTCCCGATACAGGGCTGCCTTCAGATGTCTTCTAAAAGTTGTGTGCTTGTTTATCTCCTTGGCATCTGATGGGAGGGCGTTACACAGGGAGGGCGCAACTACCAAGAAGGCCCTGTGCCTGGCTCCCTGTCACTTTACTTCTCGCAGTGAGAGGACCACCAGAGGGTCCTCGGAGCAACAACAGCATCAAACATTAAGCAATCAAACATTGTGATTAGCATTGCCAAAAACGACAGCCTATAAGTACTTTAAAAATAACTAAATATACAATAAATAAATAAATCCCTCCACACAGAAAATTAGGTGTTAGGGAACAGGGCTACTCATTAGCCATCTCCCTGATAACCTAGGTTTCTGTGTTCAAGGACTGATTTTGCGTGAGCCCCCTCTCACCCAGAAACAGTTCTTGCCTCCTTGCTGTCTCTCTCTGGTTTTAGGCAGAGAGGGGCTTCTCTGCTGTTTTACCCCCCCCCCCCAATTTTTATTCTAACAAGTTACCTGTGATTCCCACACGGCAGGGGGTTGGACTAGATGACCCTCGGGGGTACCTCTACAGTTGTACGATTCTAAGTTGATTGCGCTTCTTTTTCAGGAGGAGGCTTCTCTTCAGAGGCGGCAGCGCACGGCCAGGCAGGGGCTGACAGGGAGGGCTGTGAGTTCCTATAGCCAGCTGTTTCAGAGGTAAGGAAAGGCACGCGAAGGGGCTGCAATAAGCTGGAGTGGGAAGGAGGCTTCTTCCGTGATCCCAAAGCTCTATGAAACCAGGAAGTAAAGTATTTAAGCCCATTGACTGGGGATCTTGGCAGCCACACACCCCAAGCCTCGCTCTGCACCATTAGTTCCCGACTAACGTTGTAATTAGTTCCGACTAACGTTGGAGGTGCTGAAGTCTTGATCCCTCCCAAGGTTTTTGCAGGCAACAAACTGGTTGTTTTCCAAATATCTTTCAGAATTCATGAATTCATGGTGGGATTTGTTTCCTTAAAAGATGTATTCAGAAATAACAACAACAACAACAATTATCAATGATGGCAATTATATTAAGAACAACAACAATTAATTCGTTCCCCACCCATCTGACTGGGTTGCCCAGCCACTCCCCGCGTTGGATTCTAACACAGAGGAGTCTCCCTCGTCTGTCTATCCTATCATTTATACATTTCTTGCTTGGGGAAGAGGGCTACATTTCATCAGGAGGGATGGAGGAGAAATTCAGCTTCGTTTGCATTTTCATGAGAAACTACCTGATCTGCACTTTCCAAATGCAATAGGTGAAACAGCACACAGCCTCCCTTCGAAATGTGCACTTATCCGAATTCTGCAATGCCGTTCTCCAGTCAAACAATGTGTATTCTTTGTGAACGTTGGGGGTCAGAGAGGAAGTCCGTCTCTCTGAAAAGTAATTGCAAAAAGCCTCAATAGATTTCTGCCTCCCCCCCCCCTTTCCCCTTTCCCTGGCTGAGCTCTTGGGAGGGAGGGGGGGAGAGGGGAGAAAAATCACCTGCTTTGATTTAGAACACAATGGCCTCTTTCACGGAAAATAGCTCTTTGCTCCTGGAGTTCAGCGGCTGCTCCCAAACGAGCTTCGCGCTTCTCCATCCAGCCACTCTGTTGCCAAGAGACAGAGGGGCGGCTTTCTTTATCGAGAGCTCTCTGCAAGACAAGGTTTGAGTTCCTTCTCCCTGTTCCTTGTGCGCACCGCAGCACAGAACTAACCTAACGTCACTTGATTAGCAAGAGTGCTAATGGGCTAAAGAGAAGGCTGCCTCGGCAGGGTCATGTCTACTTCAAAGTGAAAAGTGAAAAACATTTTGCACGCCTATCTGAGAAATGGCATTACTTGTCAGCTTAATGTATTTGCTAGTAATTATTTCTTTCTCCCACGGAAAGAAGCTTCCCACAAGCATCTGGTTGGCTCCTTTGATGTTGGACTAGATGGGCCACTGGCCTGATCCAATGGGCTTATATTCTTACATTTAAAATCCATTTCTGTCACCCTCTGGAAGGGTGTTTGTGTCACCAACATGGCCCTGTAATGTTTTGCCTCCATGCAGGGCAGTGATGGGGAAGCTGAGCCCCCCTGGATGATGCTGGGCTCCCCATCAGCCCCAGCCAACATCACCAATAATCAAAGACAGGAACTGCAATCCAGCAGCATTCAGAGGCTCACGGGTTCCCCATTCATGATGTTGTTGGCATCTGTCTGTCTCAAAATACAATGGAGTGCGCCTCCAAGGGCGAAGTCAAACTGCTGTGTTAGCATCACCAAAGTGACCTCCCTGGGGCGCTAGCCTGGGCAGTGTGTCTGGAGGTCCTGGGCTGCCAAGACAACAAGACCCCCTTCTTTGCTTTGCTGTTGTGGTCCAAAGGAAAGCAGAGCAAGGCGTTTGGCAGTTGCCAGAAGGAGTTATACAAGGCACCATCCAACCGTCTTAGGGACTCCACTCCAGATTTCTGTAGGGTTTGCTCCTTAGCCTCTTCTTCTCCCAGTGATGTCCTGCAAGGCAGCAGAGGCTTCCTTCTCCTAGATAGGCTACCTTCCATGTGGACGAGCCCTATGTAAGGGTTCAGAAAAATCACTTTTTGGAAAGAAGATGGCCATGCTATCCAACTGATGAGAATGATGAAAACTGCTCCAGCAGAAAAGCTTGGAGAGGCATAGAGCACCCATGATAAGTCCTGGGGATGTCATACTGCAGCCCCTCCATAGGCCCCCTCCACCCCCTGCAGAAAATGAAATTATCTAGTGAATCCCAGTGCTCTGAGAGCCAGTGTGGTGTAGTGGTTAAGAGCGGTAGACTCGTAATCTGGTGAACCGGGTTTGCGTCTCCGCTCCTCCACATGCAGCTGCTTGGTGACCTTGGGCTAGTCACACTTCTCAGAAGTCTCTCAGCCCCACTCACCTCACAGAGTGTTTGTTGTGGGGAACAGAAAGGAAAATGTTAGCCGCTTTGAGACTCCTTCGGGTAGTGATAAAGCGGGACATCAAATCCAAACTCTTCTTCTTCTTCTCTGTTCTCCCAACAAAAGCTGTCAGGCTAAACGTGTCCAAACTTTTTGATCTCTTTAGCAGTATTTCCCTCCTGCAGAATCCAATACAACACCTATAAAATCACTGGGTTGTAGGAGATCCTGAGAGCCATTTCATTCAACACCTTTGGTACAACATAGGGAAGAGAGGTCAGGGTTGACAATGTGAAGTGGGGGTGCTATGCTAAGGTGCCATCACAGTGGAAAGAAGGGAAAGAATCTCGACTTTCTCTCTGATGCATAAAACAGAGAGAAGTCCTCATATACTTCCTTATGTGTCATTCCAGCTATTTTGACGGCACTTCCCCAGCAGTTGGCATCTCACACGCTCGGTTTTTGGAACCCCCATCTGAGGTTTCCACATTGTCAATCGGAAAAGACACCAGCCCAGATCGTGGTGTCCCACCCGCTAGCCCAGACCGAAGGTGAGTAAGGCAAAAGTGTTCATTGACAAGGAGCCAGATGGGCAGGTTCCCCATCTGGCAGGTTCTGCCATAGAACCTTGCCTGGAGTGCATGCCTGGATCCTAATGGCTCCTCTGGTTTCATCAGGGACTGATTTCTTCCCTGCGGAAACCCCTTTCAGAGGAGCAGCCCAGCCAGTCTGGAGGAGCAAAAAATAAAAAGGGCTTTGGCACAGACACCAAACTGGCTTAGTGTGGAATGAGCTGTCACAGACAGTATCCAGTTTCATCCGACGTGTTGCAACCCATGACTTGGGTTGTAATTGAATATAAATGCATTATGTAACCTACCAAGGCTAATGTAACAGCACCTGGAAGGGCTGGCAGGGTTCTTTTGGCTTGGTTGAAGCTGCTAGCCTTAAGGGCAGGAAGAGTGCCCAGGGAAATCCCTGGTGATCCCCACATCTCCATGACAGCTCCTTTCCCTGGCCCATTCTGCCTTCTTGCTCCTCTTTACTCAGTTTAAATTTGCCAGCTGTAAAGATCTCGGAGAAGCCTGGTGTTTTGGGGGCTGGGTTAGCATCTTCCCTGCTGTTACTGCCAGGAGCTGGAATCCACCTTGACACTTCAGAAGAGGTGAAGCCTGTGTCATGCGGGAGGTTCCTGCATTCGTTTGTATTTGGGGAAACAAAACATTCCTTCCTTTCCATTTCCTCACGTTAAGGTGTTTTAACTCTGCAAGCGCCTGCACTTAGCACTCTTAATTGTGCTTGTGAGAAATCAACTGTGAGCCAAGCTTGCAAGAAAGCAGGCTGCTGTGTGTGCATGCACTCACATTCATCCATTCATTCATTGTGTGTGTGTGTGTGTGTGTGTGTGTGTGTGTGTGTGGTGTGTGTGTGTGCGTGCCCCGACTGCTGTGTGAACTTGTGCTCCACAAAGTGAAGCTCTGCACCCTAAGGTGGTACAACAGCTGGCCAAAGGGATGCTGAGGAGGAAGAGAGGGTGGGTCATCCCATTTGAGAACGCAGGGAGAGCCATGCTGGATCAAAAGTGGGCTCTGCAGTCCTGCCTCCTGGCCAGCCAGGCACCACCAAGCTCCCTGCAAGCTGCCAGTCAGAAGCATTTTAGCAGGCTGAGTAGCAGGGGGGCCCCTTGGGGAGTCAGCCCAGCACTACCCTGCACCCCTTTCCTAATCAATATATCCACCCTTCGTTTTCAATTTCATGCTTCCATTTGCTTGGGACTGAAGAGCAAGCAAAACAAAAAATCAGTCCTGGTAAGTTTGTGCAAAGGTGTGAGCATGCCGAGATGTGAAGCTTGTTAATAGGGGTGTGATGTTGTTATATTGTGAACTATTTTTATCATGCCTGAGCAGCTTGCCTGGGGAATTGTGGGCCTGCCACCCTCCCCCTCCAATCTTGGAGCCTCCAGCATTTTCTAAACCAAAGAGTAGTAATTCCAAGCCTGGTGTCCCTGATGCAGAGAGCAAGGGGTGCAGCGTCCTATGGGTGCTGCATTGCTCCTGCGCAGCACGTGTACTAGGGATGGGGAGGGAAATTGATTTAGATTGCATTTAAGAGCACACCTAATTCAAACTTTCCAAAGCAACGCACAAGTCAAAACACAGCCATGTGTTTCAAAACTTGCATATGTTAGCAAAAATATGCAAAACTAAGTGCTACATTAGGGAACGTTGCTTTGCAAAAATGTGCTTATTAGGCAAAACTCCATACAGAAACATGTGCATTAGGAGAAATTAGCACTAGAATTCTGATAAATCTTTTAAAAAATGGAAAGTGGCGTGGATTCCTGGAGAACTGAGCTTGCGATTGGAAAAAGTTAAGATCCTGAATGAAACCGAAATTGCCAGATTCACCAATCTCCATTGGCTCAATATGATGGGAAATGCAGGAAGGAAAAAGGAGCTGCAGGCACTGAGCTGGGTGATGGTGGGAGGGAGAGACTGGCTTTGAGGTATCCCTGCCTGTGGCACTTGCTCATTCGACTTTACGAAGGCTTGCAGTTCTACATCTGGCGTCAGCTCGACTGCAGAAGAAACCTCGGCACTCACCCTGGTAATAGATCTGGGGGTGCCAGTGAAGCAGAAATGAACCAAGGAGTCCACAGCAGGATCCCCTTGCTCTGCTCCCCAGCCGGCTGGAGCATATCTCTTGGTTATGCACAGCTGATCTAAGTATGGAGTGCCTGGCGCCTTCCAGCTGTTTTGGGCTACAACTCCCATCAACCCTGCACCATGTGCTTTGCTGGGCCTGATGGGAGTTAGAGGCCAGAGCATCTGGGAGGCACTAGGCTGGCACAGACTGTTCTGAGCACATCCTGGCACTCATGTGGCACTTCTAAGTCGGAGGGGTGAAACGTCTCAGGCAGACGGGTGTTGTTGTAAGATCCGCTTCCTGATTCTGCAAGTCGCCCGAGTTGCAAAGTACATATCGGTTTTCTTCTTCTGCTTGCTTGCTTGCTTGCTTTTTTGTTCATGAGAACCAAATTTTCCTTTCCCAGCCCTAAAGAGGCACAGGGCACACCGAGACATTCGCTCAGCCTTTCGCCGAGAACACTCTCATCTAAAAGCACGGCTTCTCAGCTGCCGCCCCCTGCCCCGGTACCATCAGCCGAGGAGAAGGATGGTGAGCAGAAAGGTGGGAGTGGAGGAAAAGCTTTGGCCATGAGCTCTGCTGGGCCAAGATAGAAACAGCACACCTACAGCCCACAGGGGCCGGTTAGGCAGCCCTTTCACCTACCTGTGATCCAGACAGAGCCCCCTCTGTTGTTCTTAAGCTCTAAAGCAGGGCTGGGGAGACTTTTTTTAATCGGAAGGACACATTCTCAAAAGGGCAACTTTGTGGAGCTCAAAAGCAGGCCTTAAATTGCTTCAGTGTGGATTGCATGCCAGCCATACCAAAGTTTCTAGTCCAATTCACACACATCTCCAGAGGTATTGCCACAGTTCCAAGCACATTATAGCTATGTGAAGGCAGTCAAGGACAGTGGGAAAAGGGTTGTGGCAGAAGGAAAGAGGAGGCATGGCTTAGGGAGGTGTTCCAAGGGCCAGGTAGAGACCCCAAAAGGCTGCATTTGGCCCCCAGGCTTCCCCACCGCAGCTCTAAAGATACCAGTAGCGAAGCCAACTATTGGTAGGATGCCCTGAAGCAAGTCCTGAGCCTTCAGAGCGGTTTTGCATAGTATGTCCCTGACTCAAAGCTATAGTGATGCAAAAAAAGAGAAGGAGCAAATGGCAGGGAAGGGAAATATTCCCTGCTGCGCTGTGCTTGTGAACTTCTGCAAAGGAGTTGGCAGACCAGCCCCAATATCAAACTAAACACATCTCAGGACGGATTCAGCATAGCAGTTAGGTGGCAGTGAAGTGTGCTGCTTATTGTGAATGACAACGTCATGCCCAAGTCCATGCATCAGAAATGCTGACACACAAACCCCAATTCACCCATGGTAAAGATAAGAACGAGCAGATTTCATGGCGCTGCACAAACGGGAAGACCCTTTGTGAGGCGGTTCTCCTTGAACAGGGTGTTTTGTTAGGGTTCTCGTCTGCCTAGAACCAGGACTCTCCTTCCATCTTCCCTGGCCGGGGCTGATGGCAGCTGGAGTCTTAACCCCGTAGCGGCTACCCTCTGTTCTAACGCCGGCTGCCGCCTACTCATCGGAACCGCTGACAAATGCCATTTTCCTTTCTTGCAGAGGCGACCCTTTCTCCCGAGCCCAAAGAGAAGAAAGCGCCCAAGCCCAAGCCTCCTTCTCCCGCCGTCCACCCACTCATGGACCGGCCAGGTTCCAACACCAAGCCAGTACTCCCTCCCATTCCGACCGGGAGGAAAAGAAACAAACCGGCGGAAGGGCAACCCTCTTCTCTGTTTTCTAACCCAAAGCCTTCGTCGTAGCCGTTGTCCCCACCCCCCACCCCAGCCCCTTCTGGGAAAATGTCGCACAAGACTCCTTCGCTTCCAAGTGTTTCTCCCCGCTGATATCTGCCTGCAGCTTGCTTGGAACGCCTCTTGCCGGAAACAAGCCACTCATAACAGAATGCTTGTTTTGGGTGACCTAGCACCGGCCTGGGAGCCATTCAGAGGGCAGTCAGTGGGCTATTCCTCGCAATTTATATGTACATCTTGGAATATCCAAGTCCCCCCTATGGTCAGCCATTTGACAGGGTGTTTTAGTTTTGGTAGATATTTCTAAATCACAGGCTTTATGGGGGTGACGGATGATTGTGATGCATATCAGAGCTCTTATTTTTCCCCACGCACCCAAAGAACAAAAGTCACTTCTCATTTCACTATAAAAGATCTGAATAGCCAACAGGTCTAAATTATTTCAAGCAAGCGTTGTTTAAAGTTGGTAGCCCTTGAAATACGCCATTTAGTTAATTTATTACTCAGTTAAAACATTGACGCAGAATCATCTGAGATTGCTTTAGGTGAGTGATAGTCCTAAAAACACTCCACATTCAAATGGCAGCTATTTGGAAATTGTGATGGGATCCCTCGGACCCGAGTGGAAAGGTTAGGTCAAAATGGCTTAGCTGTGTACGATAATGGGAAGTAGACTCTAAGAGGCATGTAATATATAAAGTAGTCCCATTTACCTTGGAAGAAGGAAGACCATTTTAGCATCCAAATCAAAAAAATAAAATGCAATCTTTTGACCATTCTGTTTGGGACGTTCTTTTTGAAATGTCTGCAATTGAAACACCCCACAAAAAATAAATCACCACTTAGGCTAAGCACCCAATGCACTGGAGACATGTCTTTAACCCTCTGAAAGACCAGCTTCATCTCCCAGAAGCCGAGAAAGAGACATAAATCTCCAGCGGCCAAGAAAAGAGTTATAGATGAACCAGCTGGGAGCCATTAGCCAAGCAGGTTGCTTTCGGATGTGTGAAGTGGAAAGCACCCAGCAAACTGGAGAGCTTAAAAAAAAAAAAGCCATCTGCACCTGCTCTGCACCTCACTCTCATTGTAGGCATGATTCAAGGCCAATGAGCTTGTGCCAGCTGGCACCTGAAACCTTGGGAAAAAATGCTGATGCAAATTTAACTGTTTTGCTATAAAAAAGCTCACTTCACAAATCTATCCGGTAGAGCGGTATGGGTCAGACTGGCACATTGTAGCGCGTTAAAAAGAAAAGTGCTAATTTGTTTGCGATCATAGTAGGTTCCTGTTCCTCCACAAGTTTTTTTTTTGTGTGTGTGTGTGTGTGTGTGTGTGTGTGTCCTGGGCATTAACAGCTTACAGCTAGCAAGTGATGGTCTGCAAAAATAAAAAACAAAAACCAACACACAACCGTGTACGTAACACAGTGGCTATTGCTGTCCTCTCGCTTTCCTACACTGCAGCACCCCTCCTAAGCCGTTCAGCTGCTGCTGTCCCCAGTATTGGCTGTGGTGGCCATTGGGATGGGTGCACATTCCGAGACACCAGCTAATAGGTAATGAGGGTTCAACTTCATTAAAACAGACCAGAGCTCTCTCAGCCAATTCTTGGGAGCTTCCCGAACATTGCAACTTGCACATCCATCAGTTTTTAAATTGACATTCCCATGATTTGGCCAATGAATCAAATTCTCATCTAATTTACTAGAATGTTGTTTCAGGAATTAATATTCTAGGTTGTTGGGGGTTTTTTTGGGGGGGGGGGGAGTATAGCCATCCCCCACATCCTGCACACTAAATGCACTTCTGTTTCAGTGTATCTGAAGAAGTGTGCATGCACACGAAAGCTCATACAAAGAACAAACTTAGTTGGTCTCTAAGGTGCTACTGGAAAGAATTTTTTATTTTGTTTTGACTAAATGCACATGTTCATCTAAACAGTATTTGCAAGACCCACAGCTGAAGACCCACAAAGCTTTATGATAGTAGAGATTTGCAGGAATGCCCTAAAATATCCCAGTTCTGCAAGTAAGTATCCCTGAAGGTCACTAGGTTTGGATATGGGTACAGTTGAAGGCATCAACAACTCCACACCTAGATTTAGGTTAAGGATCCATCTGTCAGGGATTCTTTAGTTGTTCTTCCTGTTTGGACTAGATGACCCTTGGTGTCCCTTCCAACTATGATTCTGTGACTCTTTACATCACAGTGCCATGGGAGGCACCCAATCTGATGCAGATTCAGCATCCCTCAGAACAGCTATAAAAATGGTTGCCAAAAACAGGCAAGGAGTAAGGCGAAACGGACACATATATGGTCTATATCAGGGTTTTCCAAGCTTGGGTTTCCAGCTGTTTTTGGACTACAACTCCCATCATCCTGGACCACTGGTACTGCTAGCTAGGGATGATGGGAGTTGTAGTGCAAAAACAGCTGGAGAACCAAGTTTGGGAAACCCTGGTCTATATTAATCAGTATTGTCTACTCTGACTGCTGCAGTCTCTGAGGATCTCAGGGGCAAAGAGGTCTTTTCCCAGCCCTGTCAGCCGAGTCACCCAGGAATGAGCCTCGGATAAAAGCACATGCTTTTTACAACTGAATTATGACTCCTCCGTTTCCAGACTCCATTCTAGTCAAAGCAAAATAAATCCAGCGTCAAAGCTTGCTGATTAGAATACCATCAAATGCCACTTAAAGTTCTTTGTTTCAGTGTATTGGAGACCAGGCCAACAGCCAAGAAAAAACTCAATATCCCTCACATGAGCCAGAAAACTAATTTCCCTTTCCACCCGAATTCTCTTTTTAACAGGGATTCCCCCCCCCCGGCCCCGCTTTGCCTTATCCTGGTTTCCATAGCAGACGATTTATGCTTACTGTAAAGGGGAGAGCATCCAGGAAACTTGCCCAAAGTGTGTTTGGTGATTTACAAAGACATCTTTACAGCACCCCAAAGAGCCCCTTGCCATTCCGTCTAATTTGGGTGACAAAAGCGTCTATCTTGCACTTTGAAAGCAACAAGGATTCAACTAGACAACCAAAGGAACTTGAAGATCTATCTTCCAGCAGCCCCTTCCTCTTTTCTCAAGCCCACTGAACAGGGCAAGTAAGATGCCACAAAAGGGACCTTATAAGCAGTCCAGCAGAGAGAGGGACTCTGAAACTATGTTACACCATTCTTAACTTGCACAACAGAATGTGCCTAGAGCTGCTTCGATCTTTACAAAAATGAAAAATTGTAAAGTGAAATTCTGACTTCCAAAATTTGGTATTCTTGCGATGGTGGGTCTCTTTCAGTTTGGCAAGCATTTTTTTAAAAAATGAAAAGTATTAAGCTGTCAAATACTAAATGCAGCTGTATTTCGTTGATCAAACACCATCACGTAAAGGTAAAGGGTTAGGTCAAGTCTCAAGACGACTGGAGTTGCAGCGCTCATCTCGCTTTATTGGCTGAGGGGGCCGGCATACAGCTTTTGGGTCATGTGGCCAGCATGACTAAGCCACTTCTGGCGAACCACAGCAGCGCACAGAAACGCCATTTACCTTCCCGCCACAGCGGTACCTATTTAACTACTTGCACTTTGACTTGCTTTCGAACTGCTAGGTGGGCAGGAGCTGGGACCGAACAACGGGAGCTCACCCCGTCGCGGGGATTCGAACTGCCGACCTTCTGATCTGCAAGCCCTAGGCTCTGTGGTTTAACCCACAGCGCCACCCACGTCCTGTCAAAATATCACATATCCACTCCCAAATATCAAAAGTTGCACTCATGTATTATAGGATGCCATGTGTAGATACTGAATGTTCTGCGGTTCTACGGATACTGGGCAATCTGGTAAGACGCACATTTTCCAGGCCAAGAGAAAGATGGGCAGCCCCCCCCCCCAACCCCAGCCAAGAGCAGGAAAGGGAAACAGATGGGGATACAACAATGTAGTCATTTCCCCATCCCCTTTATTTGGTGAGACTTGTTAGTTTAAAGACATACCTTAAATCTGAGCTTTCCAAACTTTTCACGTTGGTGACACACTATTTAGAGACATGCATCATTTCTTGGGTTCCATGATCACTGCAGATGGTGACAGCAGTCACGAAATTAGAAGACGCCTGCTTCTTGGGAGAAAAGCAATGACAAACCTAGACAGCATCTTAAAAAGCAAAGACATCACCTTGCCGACAAAGGTCCGTATAGTTAAAGCTATGGTTTTCCCAGTAGTAATGTACGGAAGTGAGAGCTGGACCATAAAGAAGGCTGATCGCCGTAGAATTGATGCTTTTGAATTATGGTGCTGGAGGAGACTCTTGAGAGTCCCATGGACTGCAAGAAGATCAAACCTATCCATTCTCAAAGAAATCAGCCCTGAGTGCTCACTAGAAGGACAGATCCTGAAGTTGAGGCTCCAGTACTTTGGCCACCTCATGAGAAGAGAAGAATCCCTAGAAAAGACCCTGATGTTGGGAAAGATGGAGGGCACAAGGAGAAGGGGACGACAGAGGATGAGATGGTTGGACAGTGTTCTCGAAGCTACTAACATGAGTTTGGCCAAACTGCGAGAGGCAGTGAAGGATAGGCGTGCCTAGCGTGCTCTGGTCCATGGGGTCACGAAGAGTCGGACACGACTGAACGACTGAACAACAACAACAACAAAATCATTTCACGGCACAGTAATTCAGTTTTACTAGCAAACCGAAGGATAAATTAACCCCTTTCCAGCCCCGGGAGGAGCGCAGGGAGCATTTGTGTGACACACCTAGGACTCAGCTACATTAGTATATATAAGTAAAAATGTTATAAATGCGTTATAACACTGTGGCACCAGGTGCCAGTGTAGACCTGAAATTCTCCATTCTGAACTTTAAAACGGTTTTCCCCCCCAGAGTATTTTCGGAGTGTTTTTTTTATAGCTGTGTAGATGCAGCCTTACACAGTGCAGCCGATACACTAGTGTGTCGTGACATACAGTTTGGAAAGCTCTGCCTTAAATTGTTTCGGGTGAAGCAAAGTGTGGGAAGGGGTACATACCTTCAAGAAGAAACCCAACTCATGCCTTCATTTAAAGCCAGTTTCAAGCCTCCTCCAGACTGTCAGTATTTTGCAGGAGCGATTCAAGAGGGCTTGTTGAGAAATGTAGGTTTGAGCAATTAATGTGTATTCAAGCACTCTGCCACTCTAACACAGGTAACTTCAACCTTTTCAGACCCAGGGCCCACATTTAACCGAAAATGCATTTGGGGAACCATTTCTTAATCTTTTACTATATATTTGCAGGGTGGTAGTGCTCCTGTTGCGACCCAGCCGTGGGCCACCCCCAGTGAGTCCGTACCCCCAGTTGAAGGCCAGGCCTCTAGCACAATTTTTAAAAGGAAGTGGACTTTCTGCAGCTGGAAAAGTGATGGTAAAACACACTGAGAAGAGTTGAATGAACAATTGGGACAGGCAGAAGAATAAACATCCCATAACCAAATCTGGATGAGTGCTCAATCAAGACTGAATATAGTCCAACCTCCACTAAAACTTTGCACCGGCAAATCTGGATGAATGCACAATAAACAAGTCTAGAGGAGTCCTCAAACATATCCAGGTAAAATTTATTTGGGGGGAGGAGGGGCAGGAGGTACATGAAATAAACTAAAGGAAGTCATCATCTCTCCATAAATTTTTTTTGTTTGTTTAACCCTTCAAGTTATCCCCATTTTCAGTAAGCAAGCAGGGAGCTGATATCTCCTCTGTACACACATTTGTCCAAGTCACGATAACATTCTCAAATGTCTAGTAAAGCTTGTTTCTTGCCAAAAACACTGGGGGCGGGGGTGGGGTGTTCACCCTTCAAGTCCTTCACCCGGTGCCCCCCCCCAGCCCCTCCAGAATGGGATTTACGTGAGGCAGAGGTAGGACTCGCTAAAGAAACTTCTAAAATCCTAATCCCACTGGGGGAGAGGAACCCCTAGCAAAAACAAAACAAACAAAACACAATAATGATAAAGAGACATACCCTTTGTCCTTGTCCGGCAGCCCCTAAATTGAGAGGCTACCTGGGGGCACTCACCTGTGCACCTGCTGGTGACAGTGACAGCTGGCACCCCAAAGGTCAGGTGATCCTGTTTTCATTTTGAAGCTGCCAACACATCAGCCCTTGTGTGGGCTGAACAAAATGGAGGGCACTGCGGGCGCCCAGAGCGATTCACACATTCTGCTCCTGCAATCGCAGGAGGCTATTCCAGCCGCAAACACACACATGGAGATGCATCTCTTGAGAACTGAAGCAACCCCCACATCCACGTCCAGATTTCCAATAAGCCCTGGATCCAAAAATGCTGCCCCCCTGGCACACCGGGATGCCAGAGACACTGAGTACAGCATGCAAGACAATGCATAGGGCTCCGTGGGAAGCAAAATGCGATATGCGGCCAAGCATTCGATGGGCTAAGCGTGGGAAAGGAAAGCGACTGCTCTTATCTAAAAGACAGCGTTCAAACTGATTTGCAAATACGTTTACCGATAAATATGCGCACACACGGCAAGGATGTTACCTGGGAGGGGGGAAGCTTAACACAGACAGAAACCTCTAAGAGAACCAGTGCAGAAGGATGGATCAGGCCGAGGCGCAACCCAGACATTTTAAAACAATAATTCAAGTTCCCGTTCATTGCACATAATTGTCTGAGGGGGGCGGCCTGTAACAGAGGGAGAAGCTTCACAGCTTAACGCGACAGGCGGATGCCGTCGCACTAAATGTTCCTGTCAACGACAATAGCTGCTTTTAGAGTATAATTTAAGTTCGTTTTAATCGCAAAGGCTTCCCATTAGCATTCCTGTCCCTCCAGGCCTGAGCCTCAATATTGGCAGGGTTTCAAACTTTTGAGTGAACAAACAAACAAACAAAAAGCACCTGGGAAGTAGCTGCTACTTTCAACACGGGATTAGGCCCATCAAACCAAGTTAGTGGGCCTGGTTCTGGCTGCCCCCTCAAAGGCCATGCCTCCTCGTTGTGGGGAAGGCCTGCCCCGCTCCCATTGGCAGATATGGGCCACATCCGCACCACACATTGAAAGCAGTATCATGCCACTTTGAACAGTCATGGCTGCCCTACCCATCGGCCCGAATCCTGTGAACTGTAGTTTAAGGGCGCAGAGAGTTACAAGGAGGCCCCTATTCTCCTCGGAGAACTAGGATTCCCAAAGTGGCTTAACAAAATCAATCCCCTCTTCCCAGGGAACTCTGGGGACTGTAGGGGACTGGGGGGGGGGAATCCCTGACAACTCCCAGCACCATAACAAACCACAGTTCCCAAGTTTCCTTGAGGGAAGCCACAGCTGTCAAAGTGGCACAAGTTCGTACCAGATGCACGGTATGGATGTAAACTGCTACTCTAACACTGGATTGGGCCTGCACAGTCTCGCTTTTGCCCAAGATCAGCCTTCTGAGCGCATTCATGCCGTAAACTGTGACGAAGGGTTCTGAGAATTGTAGTTTTGGGGGGATGTTCTGCATTAAAGACTGACTAACCCAGGGGGGACTAATATTGCAGCTTTCCAGATGTTCAGCCCCAGCCAGGGCGGCCAAGAAGCAGAGACGATGAGGGCTGTAGTCTGGTGACATTTGGTGGTCCGGCAAGTTCCCCACTCCTATGCTAGTCCTTCCCTTGATGGCATCTTTGCTTGTTAAAACAAGCTGGATAACCATTTCTTTTAAAAAAAACAAAAAAACCCACATTTTTAAAAAGGTAGTAACTGTGTTCCCCCACATTCCAAGCTTATCATACATCTCCAGTGGCTTCCCCGAGGAGGGCCTGGTTGTTCAAAACTTTATGGTGTCCAGTTTCTGGGGTTACCCTGCAAGGCAAACTTGTCCTGGCAAGCGTTTGGGTAAACCATGGTTTGGCGCTGCATGAATGAAACCCCAGGCTTGTATATTCCATCTTTCCCTCATGGGCTAAGATTTTCTTCCTGCTCCGCCCCTTTTTTTAAGCAGGGGAGCTGCAGCAAAACATCAGGTGCTTGAAATAATATTTATTCCAGGCCTGAATAAAACAAAACCTTCCCCTTCAGGCAAGGGAATATACAAACATAGCAATCAAGATGCACAGGGAACGAGACAGTGACGTACAATGCTTTTACAAAGTCTGGGGCTAATAAATAGGAAACAAAATCATCAAGCTGTTTTGTAAAAAAAATAAATGTTTTTACAAAGAAAAAGAAAGAACTTTGTATAAAATATTTTTTTTCAAGCAGCTTTGTTTTGTGGGTGGTTTCTCCCCCGCCACCCCTTTTGTCATGAGTTTGCCTGAAAACCAGAACAGGAAACCAGTTAGATTGCGGTTTCAAATCTCTGATGTGCAATCCATTTGCCACATTAAGAGGAAGCACGGGGTGCAACTGGAGTGCGCTGAGAGGAGGCAGGCGAACAAGGCTCTTTCATACAACGGCAAACCATGGTTTGTTGTTACATGTGAGCCAAGCCTATGTGTCACTTGTTTACTGAGGAGAAAGGCAGGGAAAGTGTCGGCAGGGCAGAAAGCAGCAATACGAGGGGGCATAGTCGGGCAACTCTGGCAGGGACAACCCCTGAAGCATGCCTCGAACCCTTCTTTTAAAAAGCAGCTGGCTCTGGGAGCTTCCAGTTTTATTTCCCACAATGCCCCAGAGAGATGCTAAGTCAGAGGCACTGTGGGAAATGATAATGGTGGCTTGCTGTGGCCGTGTCCTGATTTGGAGTGCTGCTGTAGCCGCAGCCCACCGTCAGAAGCCACCCAGCTAGAACGGGGGGTCTCACCAACAAACCTGGAGCTGGCCTGACAAAAATCTCACTCTGGGCATGATCTTGCTGCAAGAGAGGTTATCCACCGCCATGGGTATAAGCCTGAAATTGAGAGCTTGAACTGGCGTGTGGAATGCCACTTGGCACTCCGCGAGGCTCAGTTCCAAACAAAGAATCACGCACGGTTATCGAAAGTCACCTCGTGGCGACTTCCCCGTGTCATATCTTAGGGATGTGGCCATTTGGCCTTCCTTGCCCTTTGCCGTTTAGGTGTTTCAAGGTAACAACTGGGGCTACGAGACAAGAGGAGGCCTCTCAACCCAGAATTTGCGCTTTGTGTGAATCGCACGGCGGTTCGTCAGACATGGAGCTGGCACCAAAACACACAGGCGCATCTCAAGTAGAATGGTGGCAGGCCTCACCTCACCCAAGCTTGTTACCTCAGCAGCCAGACAAAAGAAATAAAATAAAAGGGGGATTTCCCCATTCCAGGGAATCCATTCATCCGCTTGGCATAGCCAAAACCAGTTATTTTTGTATTACAAAAATCAACCCCTCGCTTCCATGAGAAGGGAATCTTCTGTTGCTCGGCACCGTATAGAGTAAACTCAACTGAAAGCCATGGTTCTCCGTGGTTCAGTGGAGAAGACATCCGCTTTCCCAGCCGGGGACATCTGCTGTCACTCCTGCTTCTCCTCCTGTTTCCTCTGCTTCCGGTCCAGCAGAGGCCCCAGATTGTTCCACACTTCCGTGTACATCAAAGTCCCCACGAAGACAAAGAGGGTCCCGATCCAGTGCCAGGCAGTGAAGGGGTTCCTGAAGTACAGGATGGAGAAGATGAGGCTGATGAACTTCCTCAGGGTCACCACCAGCGTGACCGTCAGGGAGGTGCACTCTGTGGTCAGGATGAAGACGCCCCGTATGCAGACGTATCTGAGGGAGGAGTTAAGATGGGGAGAACGAAAGAGAAGAAACAAAGGACTTTGGGGAAAGGGATACAAGCTTTGAAGCCAGCGAGAAAATAAGAGGGCTGTAGGAACGTTTATATATAGTATAGCAGGGTTAAAGGTTTCCTTGTTTAAATTTACACAGCAGCAAGTGGATTGCTGACTCGTTCGAGTCCTTATTAATAATTATGTCTTCTACCTACCTGCCTTCTTGGTTGTTAATCCCTTTTTGATAAAAGGCACGGGTCACAGAGAGTGCTAAACCATGGACAAGCAGCAGCAAACTTCAGGCTCGTGTGCCCCAACGTCCATGTCCTTCTCTGGCATGGCTGCAGGCAGTTTGGAAACATAGGCTTCCATTGCAGATAAGCTACAGTTTAGTGTAACATCTGAAACCTCAGGTGCCATCAACCTGAAGCAATGGTTTGTTGAAACAAGCCGGTTTCGTGAGCCTGCGGATGCTTCCAAACCCCTCTATCCCAAAGGATAACAGGGAAAAGGGCAAGAGTGCAGGAGCCCAGGGCTCAGAGAGGCTCATTCCCATCACAATAAACCACGGCTTGGCATTACACAGGAACCAACCCAATGCATTACATTGCTGTTTCCCACATTCTACCGTATTTTTCGGTCCATAAGGCGCTCCGGACCACAAGACGCACTTGTTTTTTAAAGGGGAAAAACCAGGGAAAAAATATTTTCCTGGTTTTCCTCCTCTAAAAAACACGGAGGGGAGTGCTGGAGGGGAAGCCCCTTCTCCCTTCACAGCGGCTCATCCCCGCTTCCTTAAAGGGACATGGGGACGAGGGGAGAAGATTTCTCCCCTCCTCCCCATGTCCCTTTAAAGCAACAGGGGATAAGCCTGCTTTTGGCGTCGGGGCACAGGGTGGTGGAGAAAGCAGCAGCATCCCCGCTGTTTCCTCCACCATCCCATGCCTTGCACCGATCCCAAAAGCCTGCTTTTGGGATTGGCGGGCAGCGCGTGGGGTGGTGGAGGAAATCCTCTACCAACCTCTCTGCCGCCCACCGATCCCAAAAGCAGACATCGCAGCTGCCTCCCCCCACCTCCCGCCGAATACGGCGGGGGATGGGGGGAGGCAGCAGAGATGTTGGTGGTTCGTGCAAGCAGCTCCGTTCACGGAGCTGCTGGCACGATCCACCAACATCCCCTTCGCTCCCCGCCGCCTCCCCCCATCCCCCGTCGCGTTCGGCGGGACGTGGGGGGAGGCGGCGGAGGTGTTGGTGGATCGTGCTAGCAGCTCCGTGAACGGAGCTGCTGGCACGATCCACCAACATCCCCTTCGCTCCCCACCGCCTCCCCCCATCCCCCGTCGCGTTCGGCGGGACGTGGGGGGAGGCGGCGGAGGTGTTGGTGGATCGTGCTAGCAGCTCCGTGAACGGAGCTGCTGGCACGATCCACCAACATCCCCTTTGCTCCCCGCCGCCTCCCCCCATCCCCCGTCGCGTTCGGCGGGACGTGGGGGGAGGCGGCGGAGGTGTTGGTGGATCGTGCTAGCAGCTCCGTGAACGGAGCTGCTGGCACGATCCACCAACATCCCCTTCGCTTCCCACCGCCTCCCCCCATCCCCCGTCGCGTTCGGCGGGAGGTCGGGGGAAGCGGCGGAGATGTTGCTGGATCGTGCTAGCAGCTCCGCTCGCCGAAAGAAGCTTCTTTCGGTGAACGGAGGTGCTGGCATGATCCAGCAACATCGCTGCTGCCTCCCCCCACCTTCCGCCGAACGCGACGGGGGATGGGGGGAGGCAGTGGGAGCGAAGCCTTCGCTCCATAAGACGCACAGCGATTTTCCCTTCCATTTTAGGAGGGAAAAAGTGCATCTTATGGAGCGTAAAATACGGTACTTCTTCTTCTTTTACAATGAGATGCTTAACGGTACAGATATTATATCTGTATATTAACAAAAAGAATTTTTTTAAAAAAAATAAAGGGCACAGAGCTCATTGATGAGCCGGGTGTAACTTTCCAAATGCAAAACATAATAGTGTCTTCTTAACCACGTAGAATCAATGATTCATAATACGACGTGAGCCATCTTGGGAATAGATCATCTTTCCGTCTGTGTCAGAACGTGTGCATAAATCATGCTGCGCTGCGTGGCCACAGGAGAACGTGCATCCATTAATTTGCGCGGTGGGGGAGAACACAAGATATCAGGCATCAGCTCAGTGCTCCACATTAGTAGCCTGTGTGCTCGACCTCCTTCCTCTCCCCCAAGCCCTCCTCTTTTCTTTTTAAAAGGGGAAATTAGTTCATCCTGGCATTGGCATAGCTGTCAAAGCCACTCCTCAACCTTGCAAAAGGACAAGCAAAGGCATCCAAGCAAGAGGTCCATCTAATGGTGGACCCCGTACATGGTCTGTAAAAAGGTTTTAAAAGGTAAAGGACCTCTGGACGGTTAAGTCCAGTCAAAGGCGACTCTGGGGTTGCGGTGCTCATCTCGCTACAGGCCGAGGAAGCGAGTGTTTGTCCATAGACGGCTTTCCAGGTCATGTGGCCAGCAGGACTAAACCACTACTGGCGCAATGGGACACTGTGACGGAAGCCAGAGCGCACGGAAACGCCATTTACCTTCCCGCTGCAGCGCTACCTATTTATCTACTTGCACAGGCATGCTTTCGAACTGCTAGATTGGGACACAGCAACGGGAGCTCACCCCGTCACGGGGATTCAAACCGCCGACCTTCTGATCGGCAAGCCCAAGGGGCTCAGTGGTTTAGACCACTGCACCATACTGATAAGCAGGGGAGAGATGGGGGAGGTCGGCAAATCCATCTTTAGCCCCGCTGACCTTGAGGCCTGCACTCTGTTGAATTGGAAGCATTAATTTTCATTGCTGCAATTTTGCATGACCTTACGACAGAACTGTGAAGTTCCTTATTATTCCCGTTTATATGATATTGCTGTTTTTGTATATTGCTTTCCTCCATTGAAAACGTTCAAGGAAGGGGTGTGCTACCATTTACTGCAAACAAACAAACTTTAGTTCTCTAGGCAAAATGCAACATTCAGACAACCCGTGCACCAGCCTCTGAGAAAGTTAAGCCCGTCACCCGCTGAACCTGTTCCAAAAAGGATACTGAGTTATGATGTTCATGATGAGGTAGAACCACAATATGGGCAACGTGAGCCCAATAACTGGGACTTGGAACGGTTCTGCAAAGTAAGGAAGAAAGAGAAAGGTGAGGGGTCCTTTGCAGCCCATGTCTGGCCTTGAGCAGCTGACAAAACGACCTGCACTGGAGCTGGCAGGAAAATAGGGTTGTCCCAGCTCCAGGTGTATTCTCTAAAAAAAAATACTTCCTGCCAGGCAGACAACCCATTCCAGTGGTGTAGCGAGTGCAGGGACACTGGGGCGGTTGCCCCGGGTGCAAAATTGTTAGGGGTGCAAAGTTTTAGCACCTGGCGCTGCCTCAATACAACTGTGCGCTTCCGTCGTTGGGTTCCAGGCAAACCAGGAAGTGACCTCTCCAGACAACGGAAGGACTCCTCTTATCTCTGCGGCTGCAGTGACGCAGACGCTGTTAGGGTAGCTGAATGCGCATGCGTACTCCATCCGTTTCCCTCCCTCCCACCCCGGTTCGCACAGCCCCGGGCACTGGCAACCCACGCTATGCCACTGCCACATTCCTCCACTACAGGAGAATGGTAGCTTGGGGGGGGAGAACAGGGGCCTCCTCACACCTCCCAGTACCCCGAACGAAGTACAGCTCCCAGAATTTGTTAGGGGAAAGCCATGACAAAGTGGTACGAAAGCTGCTTTGAATGCATGGTGCGAATGTGGCCTAAGGCAGGCACCCCCAAACTCGGCCCTCCAGATGTTTTGGGACTACAACTCCCATCATCCCTAGCTAACAGGACCAGCGGTCAGGGATGGTGGGAATTGTAGTCCCAAAACATCTGGAGGGCTGAGTTTGGGGGTGCCTGGCCTAAGGCAACACATCCTCCTCTCTGTGTAAGACACACACTGCGAGAACGTCATCTCTGGTAACTGGAGAGTTTACGGAGCGTGGGCAGGGTGGGCAACTTCTGCTAGGCTGTCAATGGTAGCCAGCCATGATGGCTGCACTCCCACTCCCTCCATGTTGGAGGCAGTATGGCTCTGAATATAATTTTTGGGGCATTACAGGTTGGCGGTTCTGCTGTTGTGCTCAGGTCCTGCATGCGGCTTTCCCATAATGGGCAGGATTATGTAAGAAGAGGATTCTGGACTAGATGGGCCATTGGCCTGATCCAGCACAACTGAACTTTTTTCCTGGCCAACAGCAGGAAGCTGTCCAGAAGCAATATTGAGAAATGCATCCAGCTTACCAGATTGGCTGAAGAGAACGGCGTGTCTGTAGATGTCGGGAGCCAGAAGCAGGAAACCTGGGATGGGGAGGGCGTGCTGTCAGGAGGAAAGAAGACCTTGAGAGAGATGCCCCCAGAGGAAACAGGGACAGGACTTGCGTACTAACAGAACCACCAGCATTTCCTTTTTTAAAAATAAACCATTTACTTATTATTCCAATTGCTTCCTGCCTTTCCTCTAAGGCAGTGGTGTCAAAGTTGTTGACCTTTTTTTAGGATTGAAGTAAACTGCCACAGGGGCCGGATAAAACTGACCGGCGGGCCGCATTAGGCCCCCAAAGCGGACTTTGGACATGCCTGCTCTAAGAAGCTCATGTTTTGGTGTTCAGGGTTCTCCCTCTCCCCATTTTAGCCTCACAACAACCCTGTGAGGTAGGCTAGGCTAAGAGACAGCGACTGGTCACCCGGTGAGCTTCATGGCTGAGTGGGGGTTTGAACCTGGTTCTTTAGGATACAAGTTCAACACTCTAACCCCTACACCACACTGACTGCCAAGCACTGAATCTTAATTTTCTTGTATTTTACTCTGCAAACTGTCCTGAGATCTTATGATGAAAGGTGGTTTATAAATTTAATAAATAATCATCATCATAAATGATCAGCCAACCTTTCTAAGAGCTGCGAAGGAACAGAAGAGAATGTAAACATGGAATCGTGTGCATTTTCGAATGGATGACTTGCTTTTAAGAATGGATTTTAAGACACGCCAGAGGCAGCTTAGCTCTTGGCCCAGAGGTGTGCTTCACCCCAAACCACAAGTCTTGGTTTGGGTGCAATGCCAAGCCAAAATGTGGCCTAGCTCAAAGCAGCACAGGAGCAGGAGGACTGGAGGAGCCACAGCCGTTCTCACTGGGAACCTGCACGTTTCTGCCAAGCCACGGTTTAGCTAAGCATCGCATCTGAACTGGGCCTGTAGTAGAACGCAAAAGCTTCATGGACGACTGCAGGAAGCTGTTTTGCAACAGGCAGGGCATCCCATCAAGATGGAGCAACATTTTGACATGAAACACACCCTGTTGCCCCATGCCCCCCCCCCTCCAACAGCCTGAGGTTGTGTATTACTGTTTTAATCTGCTGACTGCACAAAGTGGGTCTACACAACCTGTTAAGCACACACTCAAATCGGCGGTTCCCAAAAGGAGTGGTACCATCTCCTGGGAGGGGGGGGGGGAGAAGAGAAATACTGGGGTGGGTGTGTGCTAAGAGGAAAGGGGGGGCAGGGGCAGTGCAGGTATAAATGACTATCAGACTTTGAAAACCTGCTATCATTTGGTCATGTTCATGAATAAGCAAAACAGTTTTCCTTGGATCTTGAAGAAGAAGAGGAGGAGGAGGAGGAGGAGGAGTTTGGATTTGATATCCTGCTTTATCACTACCCGAAAGAGTCTCAAAGTGGCTAACATTCTCCTTTCCCTTCCTCCCCAACAACAAACACTCTGTAAGGACAGTGGGGCTGAGAGACTTCAGAGAAGTGTGACTAGCCCAAGGCCACCCAGCAGCTGCATGTGGAGGAGCGGAGACGCGAACCCGGTTCCCCAGATTACGAGTCTACCGCTCTTAACCACTACACCACACTGGCTCTCGTGTGGTGAACAAACGTGCAAATAATTTCAAATTTTATTGTGTTGTTATCTTTCGAAGTGGATTGTGCAAAAGCACTATTCTGAATACCACTTTTTATAGGGTAGGGGGCACTGAGAATGAGCTTATGGAACCAAGAGGATGGTGGGCAGAGAAAGTTTACTGCTCCAATCTGCACTGATTTCAACCGAACACCTAACTTTCCCTGAACTTCATCGTCCCATGTCCAGCGCCTGTGTGGATTTGTCCGGTTAACCTTCTATTGAGAAAGGAATGAAGTCAATCTGGTCCACAGAGACTTACGTTGTAGAAAAGGGCTTCCTTGGAGTGCTTGCCAAATCTCTTATAGAGAGTCTCTTGGAAGATCCCCATCCGAGCCGACATGAGGAGAGCAAAGGTCAGAGCGAGGATACCTGCAAACACAACAGTGGGGTGAGCAGGCTGGGCTTAACTGCTTACGGTGCTTTTCTCTTCATACAAATTTATAAATTATTATTATTATTATTATTATTATTATTATTATTATTATTATTAATAATACACCGCCCATCTGGCTGGGTTTCCCCAGCCCCTCTGGGTGGCACCCAACAGAATATTAAAAACACGACAAAACATCAAACATTAAAAACTTCCCTAAGCAGGTCTGCCTTCAGATGTCTTCTAAAAGTCAGTTACAGGTAGGTAGCCGTGTTGGTCTGCCATAGTCAAAACAAAATAAAATAAAAAATTCCTTCCAGTAGCACCTTAGAGATCAACAAAGTTTGTTCTTGGTATGAGCTTTCATGTCTGAAGAAGTGTGCATGCACACAAAAGCTCATACCAAGAACAAACTTAGTTGGTCTCTAAGGTGCTACTGGAAGGAATTTTTTATTTAATTCTAAAAGTCAGATAGTTGTTTATTTCCCTGACATCTGCTGGGAGGGCGTTCCACAGGGAGGGTGCCACTACCAAGAAGGCCCTCTGCCTGGTTCCCTGTAACCTCGCTTCTCGCAGCAAGGGAACCACCAGAAGGCGCTCGGAGCTGGACCTCAGCTGAACGATGGGGTTAGGAGATGCTCCTTCAGGTATACATAAAGTGTTAAGGCAGCACCTCCGCCAATAAGTGTTGCAATTTGTGGTTAAAGGCAGACAGTCGAAGGGAGAAGCCTGCCGAAAGGAACGAGGCGGGCGACAGACGAGCGAATCAGCGCGTCTGTCGAATCCATGATGAAGGTGGGGAGGGAAATGTGGGCTTGATCCACGGGAGGGGAAAAAAGCTTCAGGCAACTTCATTTATGGGAATGCCTGAACATTACGCAATATTTACAAAGGGTTTGTATGGCTGAGTCAGGCTACGGAGTTTGGCTCGGAGTCTGGGTTCCACTCTGGCGCACAGCACAGCACACGTTGTTCCCAGCCAAGCAGCCTCTGAATTGGAACAACTTTGCCAAAACAGCAACAATCCAGCTCCTGTATCCTGGTGCCATCTAGATGTTTTGGGAAGCTGGGGCTGATGCGAGTTATGGCTCAAAACTTCCGGAGGGACTGCAGATGCAGAAGGCTGAGCTGGCCCAGGAAAAGGTTTTCTAGCCTCCTGTCTGCACATGTTAGTCGTTTGTGGCATAAAGGAGATTTAAAAAAAACCTATACCTGTTTTTGGGTATATCTTTCCAGCTTAGTAACATAAGAGGCGATTTTTACTCAGCCCACATTAAATGGCAAACAGCTTGGACCATTTGTTTGCCATGTTATTTAAAGATTAAGGTGGAAAAACCATTTAAAAAGAAGGGAGAAGTGTGGGGTTGCAACATCCCAAGTGCTGGTCAATCAGTGCTATGCACACCGGGCTTTTTCCGCTGAACGGCAAGCCAGTTCTACCACAACCACAGAAGTATTAGCAATTACAGACCTAGCAGCCACCAGAAGAAAGCAGAGACGTTCTCTTCATCTTCACTTGGGCTTGACATAGAACTCTGAAGACGGAGAATTGGGAAAGAGAGAGAGAGAATTTCAACCTGTGCATTTAAATAAGAGAACATTTCTACCAAATCCTGCTTGGCTGAGCCCAGCCTTCCTCTGAAATGGGAGACAACTTGCAACTCAGGGTCGGACAACTTGGTGGAATATTTTCAAGGCCTGGGGAATGGAAATGTATTTTGCCGTAGAACCAGAGGACCTTAGCAACAGGCTCTAAAACACAGCCAACGCTACCTTAGGTGTGTGGGATTCACAGCTTTGAAACACATGTGTTTGAGCACCAAGGGACATGATGCACAAAAACTAAAGACTCTATCCCTTTATATGTAATCTCTTTCCCGCTTTTCCTTACAAGTGGGCAAACGTTTTACCATATATAGGGGGGGAAATCCATGTTTAAAAAGGTGGTAGTGGCAGGGAAACACTCCAAAGGAGCGAGGCGAGTTAGTGACGTCTCAGATGCTGGCCAATCAGTCCTGCGTGTAGCAACCTGGCAAAACAACCAGATTCAAAGCAGGCAAGGCCACAGGGGCCAGATAAAACTGCTTCAAGGCCCACAGGCCGCCAGCTGCCCATCCCTGGTGCCACAAGGAATCCGGTGGAGGCCGGATATGGCCCATCCTTTGGTCATTCCTGCTTTAGAGAGGGAATATCCTGCTTTTAAGCCAAGGAACTGAACTGCGCTCTTTCCGATGGTGATTTACATACAAGAGGAAGGGGAAGTGCTGGTGGCTATGGTGAAGGAGGAGGAAACATGGCGGTCCTTACCACTTGCTTTGCTGACATGAAGGTGCAGGTGAAGATCCCCAGAGACACCAGAGCTATGGAGGTGTATTTGGAGATGGTGTACCTGTGCAGGAGGAGGACAGGGAGGGTTTCAGCAGAACCAGGAAAGCCCAGGACCATGCAGTAAGCCCACCTCACAGGGAACGATGCCCTTTGTTGCTGTTGGGGGTGTCATTGTAAGAACCCGTGTTGCAACAATCATTCCATAGACTGGGCTTCCGCGGCAGAACCCGACAGCTCTGGCAAAGCCTTGAGGATCTCGGCTTCCAGCTAGTAAGCCAGAAGAGGAAGGAATAAAACGCATCATTCTCCTAGTCCTCATGGTTCGGAGAGATCACATAACCAAAGCAAAACCTAAAACCTTTGTGCAATAATTTTACAGTGATCTTCCCCACATAAACATGTGCACATGCATGCACACACACTCATCATCTCAAGAGCAGGAAGGGACCCCAACGGTCATCTAGTCCGACCCACTTGGGCTGCCCTCCCCAACCCGGTGCCCTCCTGATGTTGCTGAGACTACAACTCCCATCATCCCAAGCTGCTGGCCGTGCTGAATCGTGACGGATACGACGGGTGGTGCCTTAAGAGTTGCAGCCTTACAAGATCTGGAAGGCCACCGATTAGCCACCTGTCTTTCGAAAGGCCCCCTCTTCCAGAAGAAACACACACACACACACACACACCTATTTGTGGGCCAGTCGCTAGTGGGCGAAAGGGAGCACGCCAGCTTCCCTTGCCACCCCATGCGCTGCCTCGACTCTGGACTATTCTCAGCACCAGCAAAATAAATAAGATGTACCTTTTTTTCAGGATAATGATGCCCAGAGCCATGTTTGCTATCAGAGATCCCTGAAGAGGCCAGGCAGCCGGAGAGGGTCATGGAAAGAATTAAAAAGCAAAGTGGGTTAACAGTAAACAAGAGCTAAAGTGATGTCAGTGATTATAGACAGGTAAGGACAGGGGTCACCAAACAAGGGGCCGGGGGCCGGATACGGCCCGAGGGACTCATTTATCCGGCCCCCGGCAACCCCCGCCACCCACTGCCTGCTCTTATCAGCGCATCGCTTCCGGTGCACATCTGGGTTGGAGGCCTGTGCACATGCACACAAGCTATTTCCGGGGCTCCTCCGACCCAGAAGTGCGCCGGAAATAGTGTGTGCGCACGCGTATGGCGGTGCACTCCCTCGCCCTCCAGCCCGCCGTGTGATTGGTGCTGGAGACACCGGCCCGAGGCGCGGTATGTTTGCTGACCCCTGGGTAAGGAGATTTCAGGTGAAGGGTTCGTATAAGGCAGGCATCCCCAAACTCGGCCCTCCAGCTGTTTTGGGACTACAATTCCCATCATCCCTGAACACTCGTCCTGTTGGCTAGGGATGATGGGAGTTGTAGTCCCAAAACACCTGGAGGGCCGAGTTTGGGGGTGCCTGGTATAAGGCAAGGCCCTGGGGTATCAGAGGCACAAGACGAATTGGCTGATCCTGTTTGTGAGATGTGAGAATGGAAAGTGCCTCGAACCTCAATAACAGAATATGCCACGTAGAAGCTGGCTGAAGAGAAACCACAATAGAAAAACGGTTGAGTTTGTGGTCAGACAGTCAGAGCAGCTTCAGTACCCCTCATCCTGTTGCTTTTGCAAGCAAGCACTTCCTTCTAGGTGTGCAAACCAGGCAAGCTTATATTCTATATAAGGAAATAGACTAAATGGTTAGTGTAGATTGGCTATGTATTAGTATTGTACTGTTAACTAGGTAGATTGTAAGCCAAGCCTCCAAAAGAGGGGCGGCAGCTAGGGCATAAATATTGAGCACACCTTGTGCTCGGGGCTCTTCGCACCACCCGGGTCGGGGAGCCCGCCTTTGCAAACGCGTTACAATAAAGAGGAAGTGGTAAGCCTTACTTCGGTGTCTCCTTGTCTAATTGCAAGTCCACGTAAGGGACTTCTCACAATTTTGGCGCCCAACGTGGGGCCCTCGACGGTCTGCGCGGCGGGGTACTGGAAGAGGGTCAGCCGGCACTCCGGTCTTTTCGGAGAGATCCGCTGTCCGGACCCCGTGGTGACAGATTCCGAGGGCTGAACGACGGAGAACCGACTTAAGTGTACTAGGAGAACTAGCGGTCTGGGACTGCTGCAGTCAGGGACTGCCTTGCCCTGCAGGGACGCCTGCCAGTTCACCAGCCAGAGGGAGAGAGTGGCACTGAGCTGAAAGGGGTGAGTATTGAGAGGGTGTGAGAAACACCAGGGTGAGTGAGTGTTCTGTCTCTGAGGTGAAAGAGAGGTTCCATACGGACGCGTGAGTGGGGACCGGGACGTAGGTCTCGGCGGGAGGATTAGCTTGCGGTTCCGTCCTCCCGCGAGGGAAACGGCCAGGCGATTCCGTGCAATTGTGTGAGTGATTGAGAGACAAGAAAATGGGGAAGAGTCAGAGCACATGTAGGAAGGGTCCGGAGGGGAGGAATAAGGACCCCATTGATCCTAATAGTCCTACAGTGGGATGATAAAGACATTAAGCCCTATAGCCGGGGGCTTCCAAAGTAGTATTAATAAACTTTTGCCGGGTAATATGGCCAGAATATCCTATAGGGCCAGGAGGAGAATATCGCTGGAATCCTAATGTTCCGGCCCATAGAGAACACATGAAGGATTTAAAGGAAATGATTCTGGAAGGGATCAAGGGAGCGGTGCCACAGAGCATCAATTTGACTAAAGCGTTTGAGGTAAATCAACAGAAAGAGGAGTCCCCTGGTGACTTTGTACAAAGGATTAGGGACCATCTGACTAAATACTCCGGAGTAGCACCGGATTCGCCAGCCTTTGACAATCTGCTAAAAATGCAGTTTGTCACCAAGGCATGGCCAGACATCCAGAAAAAGTTGCAGAAGATGAATTGGCAGGATGCAACCATAAGTGAATTAGTAAGGACCGCGCAACAAGTCTTTGTAAATAGGGAAGCGGTGAAGCAGAAACAGAAAAGCCAAATGATGGTGGCAGCGATGCAGAAGGCAGGAGCGGGGGGGGGGGGGGGCAGAAAGAAAGCCTCATTTTAAAGAGCACAGAAATTTCCTTCGCAGCAGCCTTTCCCCTTTCTCTACCTTGGAAAGGGGGGAAAGAGCTAGAACTGTGTCAGGCTCTTGGGCTCTCCACCCAGCTGGGGAAAAGGAAAGAGAGGTCAAACAGGACTCCATCAGACTGCTGAATTGGCTGGGGGATTTAGGGGTAAAGGTGTCAAAGACAAAATTGCAGTTCACTAAGCGTAGGGTGAAATATCTAGGCCACATTTTGGAGGGAGGCACTAGGCAGTTAGACCCAGACCGGGTGAAAGGGATTATGGAACTTCAACCCCCTCGAGAAAAAACGGATGTACGGAGGATGTTAGGACTATTAGGGTATTGTAGATTGTGGATTGACCAATATGCACGGCTGACCCAGTTCCTGAACAAGAAACTGACGGGGAAAGAAGAAGAAATACAGTGGGAGAAAGAGGATAGGGATCGGTGGGAAGAAATAAAGAAAACGTTAATAGCGAGCCCCGCACTGGCACTACCTAATCTACAGCAGCCGTTTCATCTATATGTGACGGTAGCATCTCAGACGGCGGTAGGGGTCTTGGCCCAAAAGAGAGGGGGGCGGTACCAGCCGGTGGCATATCTGAGTGCAACTCTAGAACCAGTGGTTAGGGGATGGCCGGCGTGTATCCAAGCTGTGGCCGCAGCGGCCGAATTGGTATTAGAAAGCAGGAAATTAACCTTTGGGGGAGCATTGATAGTACACAGTCCTCACCAGATAGGTGCAGTAATGACTGGTGCCGCACCTACTTGGATGACAGATAGGCGCTTGGTGCAGTACGAGGGAATTCTCAGGACTGGGTCAGACATAACTATTGGAACCAACAGGAATTTGAACCCTGCAGAGTTTCTAAGGGGAGAGAGAAAGGAGTGGGAGCCAGATGAGCATGATTGCTTAAGGGATATAGAGATGATGGCGAAGGTAAGAGAGGACTTGAGGGAAGAGCCTTTAGGGAATGGGGAAAGATGGTTCATAGACGGATCCAGTTATGTAAGGGAAGGAAAAAGAAGATCGGGATATGCAGTGGTAAGGGAAGACGGAGAGACAATAGAGAGTGGGGCCCTCCCTAGCACTTGGTCAGCCCAGAAATGTGAGGTGATGGCTCTAACCCGGGCACTGGAGTTAGCAACAGGGTTAGATGTGACGATTTGGACAGACTCAAGGTATGCGTGGGGAGTGGTGCACACCTTTGGCAGGACATGGAGGGAAAGAGGCTTCATAAAAGCGGATGGGAAACAGATTGAGCATGTTGCTTTACTCGAGCGGCTACTAGAGTCCCTGATGGGGCCCCGGAAGATAGGCATTGTGCATATCCTAGCTCATACCAAGGGACAGCCCAGAGGAACAGGGAAATGCGTGGGCTGACCTCCGAGCGCGAGAAGCGGCGGAGAGAGAACTAAGAGAGGAAGTAATTAGGCAGTGTGTTTTGCAGATACCGGTGGTGGATCCGCAGGATTTGAAGGATCTAGTGTTCACTCCAAAAGAAAAAGAGTACATGGAGAAGGAGGGATGGAAAAGGAAAGGAGATGGTTGGGAAACCCCAGAGAGACAGATGGTTCTCCCTAAATCAGCAATGTTGAATGTTTTAGAGAAAATACACGAGGAGAGCCATCTAGGCACTGAAGGGATGGTGAACTTGGTGAAACCCCTGTATTGGAGTCGGGATATGTGGCCCATGGCACACGCCATTGCATGGAAATGTCTGATATGCCAAAAAGTTAATAAGGCAAGGGCAAAGAAAACTGAGAGGGGCGGGCGGCCCCTGGCGGTGTGGCCCTTCCAGAGAGTACAGGTAGATTTTACCGAGTTGCCAGAAAGAGGGGGGCAGAAGTATTTGTTGGTGTTCAAAGATCATCTCACAGGATGGGTTGAAGCCTTTCCCAGTCGCAGAGCCACAGCTCAGGTGGTTGGCAAAGCCATTCTGGAACACATCCTTCCCCGTTATGGAATAGTAGAGGCAATAGACTCAGACAGGGGAACACATTTCACCCAGATGGCAATGCAGGAGGTGATGAAAGCTGTAGGGATCACCTGGAACTTTCATACCCCCTGGCATCCTGAGAGTAGCGGAAAAGTGGAACGGGCAAACGGGGAAATAAAGAAGCACTTGACCAAGCTGTATTTAGAAAATGGGCTACCCTGGACAAAGAACCTCCCCTTGGCATTATTAAGAATGAGGGTGGCTCCCCGGAAGGACACCGGTCTGTCCCCATTTGAAATGATGATGGGTCACCCTTATTTGGCTGCCCTAGGAAGCCCTCAGATTGAATTCAGGGACCAGTTTACTAGGAAATATCTGCAGTCGCTGTCCCAGTCTCTGTTATCTTTCCACAGACAAGGCATACTAGCACAGCGGCCCCCGCTCCTGGAGCAACAGCATAATTTCCAACCTGGGGATCTGGTCCTGATAAAGGCTTGGCGGACGGAGAAACTCAGCCCGAGCTGGGAAGGCCCATACCAGGTCCTGCTCACAACTGAATCAGCAGTGCGGACCAGAGAACATGGATGGACCCATTACCACCGGGTAAAAAGAGCTCCACCTGAAAGTTGGACGGCAACGACTAGTCCAGACAACCCGCTGAAGGTGACACTCACTAAATCAGGAACCAGGACCCAGAAGGACATTCCAAGACTGTAAAACAAATGTGCTTGTTCTGTATTTGTGTGTGCTTTTTCGAATGCTGTTGCTGTCAACATTGTGAGGGGTGTGTGCTGTGTGTGCATTGTACAGAAGAGTGTAGCATCGTTTTCATAGAAGACATCATACTTCAACATTGTGAGGTGGGACTAGGAGGGGAGGTAAAGTGCCAGTTAGTTGAAACCCCTACGGTAAGGCAAGCCCTCGGCTATCTGAATCCCGACCATGAAGGGTAGCTTGCAAGTATTAGGGATGGTAATAATGGGATATGTCACCTCATGGGCTGCCCAATCGGAACCTCAGTGCACTGAATGCATTCAGACAACTCGGACAGGCAATAAGGTCACACAGACTCTAATGTATTATAATGTCGCCCCAGAATGTGTCCAACAATTAAGTCCTTGTGTCCATAACCAAACTCAGTACTATAGGTGTAAGGTAAAAGGGAATAAGACGGAATGTTATGAACCCCTGGCTGTGGGACCCATAACTTCCAGTATATATGTATATGGATACAAGGGCGGAACCGCCAACAAAGCCAGTGAGAGGAGTAACATGTTTTCATTGGCCCAGAACCGACAGGGATACATAGCACACAATATAACAAGAGGAGAGGGTAAGATCATGGTTTGTTTTGATGCCTGTACTGCAATAGATAAGGGACAGGGACCAAATGGGGGAGCCGGAGTCTGGTGTGGAAGTCATGGATGGGAGCAATCCTATTTACAAGAAAGGAAATACCTGTTCAGGCACATAAAGGGAGGAAATGTGGGGGCTGGAAGAGGCACCTATAATTATTGGTACACAGAGGGGGTTAATACGCAGCCCACTTATAGAGGACCAGGGGGGTAAACCTCACCCGAGGGGCAGCCTCTACCGATTGCCCATCAGGAAAATGCAACCCTGTATGCCTATGGGCGAAGGAGATGCCCTCCACCTCGCCTAAACTTGTGCATGTAGGCATAGGAATAGATGGGACCGGGAAGGATCCTTATGGATATCTCATCATACAGATACACACAACTAAGGTAACGAGACAACCCATATCAGTATTCGAGAACTTTGAGGAAGAAATACAACGCTTAAATACTCTTCCCCTACCCCCTAAGGCTCATAACATGTTTTTGAGTCTGGCTGAGACCATTGCCAAAGAATTGACGATCACAAATTGTTTCGTATGTGGGGGAACGAACATGGGGGATCAATGGCCCTGGGTGGCCAATGAGGTAAACTATACAGAGGTATATAGGTCTCAGTAAGATATACTGAAGCACCTACCGAAGAAGAAGGAGAGTGTCATGAATTATTATGTGAGTTCGAGGCAAGTATGAAGAAGAGGGGGGATTGTGAGATGTGAGAATGGAAAGTGCCTCGAACCTCAATAACAGAATATGCCACGTAGAAGCTGGCTGAAGAGAAACCACAATAGAAAAACGGTTGAGTTTGTGGTCAGACAGTCAGAGCA
Source organism: Lacerta agilis (assembly GCF_009819535.1). Taxonomy (NCBI): domain Eukaryota; kingdom Metazoa; phylum Chordata; class Lepidosauria; order Squamata; family Lacertidae; genus Lacerta; species Lacerta agilis. The sequence continues at coordinate 5,110,785 of NC_046321.1, read as the reverse complement.
GCTTCAGTACCCCTCATCCTGTTGCTTTTGCAAGCAAGCACTTCCTTCTAGGTGTGCAAACCAGGCAAGCTTATATTCTATATAAGGAAATAGACTAAATGGTTAGTGTAGATTGGCTATGTATTAGTATTGTACTGTTAACTAGGTAGATTGTAAGCCAAGCCTCCAAAAGAGGGGCGGCAGCTAGGGCATAAATATTGAGCACACCTTGTGCTCGGGGCTCTTCGCACCACCCGGGTCGGGGAGCCCGCCTTTGCAAACGCGTTACAATAAAGAGGAAGTGGTAAGCCTTACTTCGGTGTCTCCTTGTCTAATTGCAAGTCCACGTAAGGGACTTCTCACATGTTGGAGGTTTCTAAGCAAAGGTTGGAGGGCCACTTGTCAGGGATTCTGCACCTGTGATTCCTGCATTGCAGGGGGTTGGACTAGATGACCCTTGGGGGTCTCTTCCAACATTTTATGTGCTGCAGCTCTCTAGGGGACTCCTGCAAACAACCTCGTGGGGAAATGCTGTGCTGATGAGAACAGCACTTGGCATTTTTAGCTTTAAATAAATTTTGTTTTATTGGTAAACAAAACAAACTAAGTGTAAAGAGCACACGGAATTCCTCTATGTTTCTTTTTTAAATTAAACATTATTGCTCGATACCGAGATAGCTCATGGCCTTTATCCTTGCAAAACATAATAAGGGCCTTTGCTCCATAAATTTCTTCAGCTGTTAATTAGCGCCGCTCCTGAAATATGTTGTTATGATTGGCTGCTGTTGAGAAATGAGAGGCAGGCTAGGTACAGATCCAGCCGGGCAGTTGTGATGTTGAAGAGTAGCAATGGGGAGCCTGCGATCCCCAAGGTGTTGTGGGGCTCCAACTCCCCATCAACCCCAGCCAGAATGGCCAACGGTCAGGGATGACGGGGGCTGTATTACAACAGATTGGAAGATTTGGGGTACAAAATGTGAAAACGAGCAAGGCCCCAACTAAAGAAGAATGGCAACTTAAATTGATGGAATATGTGCAGCTTGCGGACCTAACATATAGAATAAGAGAACAAGACAAACACGTGTTTAAAGAAGTTTGGAAAACGCTTATTGAATATATGGGGGGAAATTGTGTACACTTGAAAACGTTGCCAGCATTAAGATAAATTCACCTCAGTCAGCCATTTTCAGACAGCAGGGACAACCCCCTATTAATTTCCCTGGCCTCAGCCTCTGCCAAGGGCCTTACCGCCAAAAAAAACAGTTAAGAGGAAGGCCTAAACTCTTCTTAGTAGTTTCAGCTCCAGGCAGAAAAAGGTTTTTAGGCCCGGGCCATACCATTCCTTATGGCTGGGGGGGGGGTGTAGGATGAGAAAGCTCAGCAACTATGCTTTGCTCCCTATCCTGTCTCCACACACAATCCTTTCTGCACTGCTGTATTGCTTTACAAACGAAACTCCAGTTATCAGAAGAGGAAAAAGCGCCGCACACAAATGTATAAGGACCCTACCAGTTCCCCACCACCCCTCCTTGCATCGTTATGGTGCCTTCTGACCCCAGGCTCAATGCCAGAGCGGACTGTACCATGTATCAGGTTTCCGGAGGGGGGGGAGGAGATAATAAATCTAGGGCAAGGGTTTAATTCCATTAAAGGGGCATTTAAGAGAGAAACCAGGGTTCGAATCTCGCTACTTAGCTCGCTGAGTGGGGACAGAAAAAAGGGTAATTGAAAACGGGGGGGGGGGAGAGAAGGGGCAGGTGGAAGTTGAACAGGGGAACTTCTTCAATTTCACTAAATCAATACAATCATTAAAAAAAAACCATAAAAAACCACAGCAACGCGTGGCCGGGTCAGCTAGTATACACAGACACACACACACACACACACACACACACACACAGTGGTACCCCGTGCTACGTACGCGATCCGTTCCGGGTCGCGCTACGTAACACGGGCGTACATAATGCGAACGCACAAAAAAGAGAGAAAAAAACCAGCAGTCTGCGGGTTTTTGTGCTTCTGCTCATGTGTAAAGTGCGCAGAACACTTCTGCGCACCCACGCATCACACGCGCTCCGCAGAGGACTTCCGGGTCGCGGACGTGCGTAACCCGAACGTACGCAACACAGAGCGTACGCAGCATGAGATATGACTGTATACAAAAGCAAAAGGGCTCACCGATCTAAATATCATGTGCAGAGGCATCGCGATGTTCAAGTTGAGGGCGTAGTTGTTCACCACACTGACTGTGAAGAACATGGCCACCATGATCAGGTAGTACCTGCAAGGAGAACCGCAAAGGGATTTTCCCCGTAAGCCCAGCATGGAGGAGGAAAGAGCATTTTCACGACAAGCAAGAGGGCTGCTTCGATGTCCCTGCTCCCTCCAAGCGGGGAAGCAGCGGCGTCAACAATGGGGGTGGGCAGCCTGGGAATATATCTGCCCCCCCCCCCTTTGGCAAGGTGACCTGTGGCCCACATGCAACCCTTGTGCCTGCGGGGCTCCAGAACTATGGAAGTCACCAGAAACGACAAACCAAAGGCAATAAGATGCAAATCGAACACGTTCAGGCAGGGGCGATGGAAATGAATGCCTTCCTTCCACAATCTCTGCAACCAGTTTTGGCAGCAGCCCCATGAAGACCGCTCCCCCCCCCGTAAGCCAGGGATGGGGAGCATTCTGTGCTCCCCCCCCCAGGTGTCACCGGACCCACATAACCTTGTCTCCCATCTTGAGGACAGTGGCCGTACCTGATTGGGATGGTGGGCTGCTTCCTTCCAAAATTGGCTTCGAAGATAAAACCCTCGATGGCTATGAAGAAGAACTGGGCAAAGGTGATCAGGTTCCCACATCCTGGAAATTCCCTGTGTTTGAAGCGGAGAAGGGAGGGAGGGAGGGAGGGAGAGAGAGGAAGGAAGGAAGGAAGGAAGGAAGGGAGAAAAGAGAAGTTATATTTGAAAACTTTGTCCCTAACCACACATAAAACAAAGGGAAAGCTTGCACCCTTCTAATTTCTTTTGCAAGGGCTTTGCTGCGCTCAGATTTCAGACCCTGCCTTGCCAAGATGGATGGGGTCTTTATAAGACTCCAAAACCCAAATGTGTACTTGTTTGTGAGACGTGACACAGCAGTGAAAGGCAACCAGACAGGCAAAATGAAGTGATTGAATCCTGGGTTTTGTGCCATGTTAAATGTTTTACATTTCCTTTTCTTTAAAAAAAATCTCACACCCTTTTCTAATTACGGCAACAACCAAGAGTTAAAACAATTGTTGTTCAGTCGTTCAGTCGTGTCCGACTCTTCGTGACCCCATGGACCAGAGCACGCCAGGCACGCCTATCCCTCACTGCCTCCCGCAGTTTGGCCAAACTCATGCTAGCAGCTTCGAGAACACTGTCCAACCATCTCATCCTCTGTCGTCCCCTTCTCCTTGTGCCCTCCATCTTTCCCAACATCAGGGTCTTTCCAAGGGAGTCTTCTCTTCTCATGAGGTGGCCAAAGTACTGGAGCCTCAACTTCAGGATCTGTCCTTCTAGTGAGCACTCAGGGCTGATTTCTTTGAGAATGGATAGGTTTGATCTTCTTGCAGTCCATGGGACTCTCAAGAGTCTCCTCCAGCATCAGAATTCAAAAGCATCAATTCTTCGGTGATCAGCCTTCTTTATGGTCCAGCTCTCAGTTCCGTACAATACTACTGGGAAAACCATAGCTTTAACTATACGGACCTTTGTCGGTAAGGTGATGTCTTTGCTTTTTAAGATCCTGTCTAGGTTTGTCATTGCTTTTCTCCCAAGAAACATAAAACAATAAAACGATTGCATTTTCATGGAGGGGAAAAACCAAGGACCTGGAAGGAATTAAGGTCACTTTATACGCAATGCAAAACGCGGGTGGTGCTGTGGGTTAAACCAGAGATCCTAGGGCTTGCTGATCAGAAAGTTGGCGGTTTGAATCCCCACGACGGGGTGAGCTCCTGTTGCTTGGTCCCAGCTCCTGCCCACCTAGCAGTTCGAAAGCACATCAAAGTGCAAGTAGATAAATAGGTACCGCTCTGGCAGGAAGGTAAACGGCGTTTTTGTGCACTGCTCTGGTTAGCTAGAAGCGGCTTAGTCCTGCTGGCCACATGACCCCGAAGCTGTACGCCGGATCCCTCGGACAGTAAAGCGAGATGAGCGCCGCAACCCCAGAGTTGGACACGACTGGACCTAATGGTCAGGGGTCCCTTTACCTTTACCTTTATACGCAATGCAACGTGGCTAAGAATTAACCTATGTAAGAAGAAGAAGAAGCAGACCAGTCTTGTGTGAATCCCAGAAACTTCTCCCTCCCGGGGGGCCTTCTTAAACAGTCCAATCTCAAACTGCAAAGGTTTACAAGCTCTTAAACATATTTTGAAAGAACCACCATCCGCTCCTGTGTCAACACCCAACACAAACAATCCAGGCCGTCAGTCACATTCATGCAAACATAAAAGCAGCTTTGTCTACCCAGTTACATCAAGAGTTATTTTAAATGAGGACTTTTACTGCTGGACGCACCTCTTCCCTATGGCAAGAGAGTTTATAGCGTGATCTTCCACGACAGAAACGGGGGCCGTCCTGGCTGCAAGCACTTTTAAAGGGCCGATTCAAAATGACTTCTTAAATCTGAGAGCTATCTCTCACAGAGCGGAAAGGGGATCGAGTGTTTACAGCTTGTGGCGCAAGAATAAAACTGCTAGCACGTCTGCAAAGCTAAGCAGGGTCCAGTCCAGTTTCAGACTAGATGGGGGGCGCCGTGTTGAGGTTCCTGCAAGGCAGGGGGTTGGGCTAGATGACCATTGGGGTCCCTTCCAACCGTGTGATTTCTATTCGCTTTGGGAATTGTAGCTTTCTGAGGGAAAGAGGGGTCTCCTAATAATTCTCGGCACCCTTAACAAACCGCCGTTCCAACTTCCTGGGATTCTTTGTGGAAGGCCGTGGATGCGAAAATTGGCACGATGCTGCTTTAAATGTAAGATGCAGACAGAGACTTTGCAAGCTGCTAAAATAATCTGCACACTGGCAACTTTGGTGAGCTTATTTACAACGCCGGGCTAAAGAGCAATATACCTGTGCAGAAGTGATCCCAAGGCGATACTCGTATCTAGGGAGCGCCACACGGCATCTTACCAAAGTCCACCTGCTCCTCCCTTCTTGGCAAGAGCTGAAGGGAAGGGCTGCAGCTTTGAGCACAGGAAGTCCCAAGCTCACCTTCCCAGCATCTCCAGGTAGGGGCTTTGAAGAAAACGCCGCCTGAAATCCTGGAGAGCTGCTGCCAGTCAGTGTAGGCAACACTGAGCTAGATGGGCCAATGGTTTGACTCCACATTAAGGCAGCTTCCCATGTTCCCCCTAGGGAGTGCCAGCTCCATTGGTTAGAGCGTGCTGCTGGTAACACCAAGGTTGCAGGTTCGATCCTCGTATGGGACAACTGCAAATATTCCTGCATTGCAGGGGGTTGGACTGGATGACCCTTGGGGTCCCTTCCAACTCTACAAATCTATGGTTCTCTCCGGTCAACTGGAAAGCAACCAGCAGAGCACTTTCTGTCCATCCAGGTAGGATGGTTGCCACTGCAAGGCAACGGGCCCACTCCTGACCTATTTATTTATTAATCCCCACAACAGCCCTGTGAGGTAGGTTGATTTGAGAGGCAGTGATGGGCTCAAAGGTCACGCAGGGAGCTTCGCGAACAAATGAGGATTTGAACCCTGGTCTCCCAGGTCTGAGCCCAACACCACGATGGCCCTCTCTACGATAACCAGGCATCCGCACAACATGACCAGTCCAACAAAGTTAATGTTGAAGAATCATTGCTTTGACACTGGTGATCTTTGCTTCTTCCAGTACACTGGTGATGGTTCGCCTGTCTTCCCAAGCAATGTGTAAAATTTTTCGGAGACACCACTGATGGAATATTTCGAAGAGTTGGAGATAGAATTTATAAGTGGTCCAGGTTTCAGTAAGGTTGGTAGTACAATAGCTTTGTAAACAAGCATTTTGGTTTCCCTGTTCCTCAAACAACTACTCTATTCCGAACTTAAAAATGGAAAGCGTAATGCTGGCGGTCAACAAAAGCGGTTCAAAGACTTTCTCAAGGCAAATCTTAAAAAAAAGTGGCGCCTTCCATAGTTCTAGTTACAGGTAGGTAGCCGTGTTGGTCTGCCGTAGTCAAAATAAAATAAAAAAAATCCTTCCAGTAGGACTTGCCAACAGTGCCCTTCAGCTCTCTATATTGGACAAACAGGACAAACCCTACGTCAAAGGATAAATGGACATAAATCTGATACCAGGAATCACAAGACAGAGAAACCAGTAGGAGAACACTTCAATCTCCCAGGACATTCTATGCAAGATCACAAAGTAGCTGTCTTATTAAAAAGGAATTTCAGAAATACGATTGGAAAAAGAAGTTGCTGAATTGCAAATAATCACCAAACTTAAAACCATGGAGAGACCTGGTCTGAATAGAGACATTGGATTCTTATCTCATTATACATGACAAAGCTATCTTTAGCCATCTCACCCCTTGCTTTTTCCTATAAGACCAATTGCAGTCGTTAACAGTTGTCAACAGGTTTTCCACACCCATCAGCCAATCCCCCATTCCCACCACCCTCCTGAGTAATACCCCTCCCCACCCTCTCACTATATATAAGGGTCTGGTGACTTCCGTTTCAGTGTATCTGAAGAAGCGTGCATGCAGAAGAAAGCTCATACCAATAACAAACTTAGTTGATCTCTAAGGTGATACTGGAAGGATTTTTATTTATTTATTTTTTACTAAAAAAAATGTAGTATGAACACCAACAACTGGGGAACACTGGCCTGCGAGCGCTCCAGTTGGAGAACAGCCTTTACCAAAGGTGTCATGGGCTTTGAAACAAAATAGAAAATTCTTTCCAGTAGCACCTTAGAGACCAACTGAGTCTTGTTCTTGAAGAAGTGTGCATGCACACGAAAGCTCATACCAAGAACAAACTCAGTTGGTCTCTAAGGTGCTACTGGAAAGAATTTTCTATTTTGTTTCAACTATGGCAGACCAACACGGCTACCCACCTGTAAATGGGCTTTGAAGACACTCGAACTCAGGGGAAAACGTGCCAAGAGGAAGGCACGCTTGGCAAATCCACGTGATCAACTCCCGCCTGGAAACAAATGTCCCCACTGTGGAAGGACGTGCGGATCCAGAATTGGCCTCCACAGTCACTTGCGTACTCACTGTTCATGGAAGAAAATCTTACTCAGCTATGAGTGATCGCCAAACAAGGGAAGAAAGAAGGCCCTCTCCAGCCATTGAGCCCCAAAGGGATCACGATGGCAGTATTCACAGCAACTGAGAATCCAAGTAGGCCACCCTGCCTCCTTCCCAGAACATGTGAACCCATAGGGCAACCAAAAATATGAGGGCGGAAGCAATTTATTATTCATATCTGACTGAGCTGCCTCAGCCACTCTGGGCAGCTTCCAACAAATTAAAGCACAGTTAAGACACCAAACATTAAAAACCAAGCCGGTTTTGCTGCCACGCCGCAATCTGAAGATGGATGACTCACTTTCACCCAGCCAGACTTGCACCTCAGCTTCCCTAGGGAATCCAGAGTGCATTCGCAGGGGTATCCCTGCTCTTTCGCCCCTCATCCAACAAGGAAAGGGAGTCAGAGATGCTGTACACAGAAATTTAATATCCTGAAAACCATTTCGAGGACACAGGCCTAGCTTGCTGCTATCGTCACAGCTGAAATGCCAATGCCTGCCTTCCACCCTTAAAAGGTAAAGGGACCCCTGAACCATTAGGTCCAGTTGCGGACGACTCTGGGGTTGCGGCGCTCATCTCGCTCTATAGGCCAAGGGAGCCGGCGTTTGTCCGCAGACAGTTTTTCCGGGTCATGTGGCCAGCATGACTAAACCGCTTCTGGCGAACCAGAGCAGCGCACGGAAACACCGTTCACCTTCCCGCCAGAGCGGCACCTATTTATCTACTTGCACTTTGATATGCTTTCGAACTGCTAGGTGGGCAGGAGCTGGGACCGAGCAACAGGAGCTCACCCTGTCGCGGGGATTCGAACCGCCGACCTTATGATCAGAAAGCCCTAGGCTCCATTAGATGCATTTAAAAAATAAAAATAAATCTCAGATTCACCTGTTCCATGGAAACAGAGGTAAGCGGCCTTACACCATTAGTCAATTTGCTTTAGTACTATCCACATACTGGACCTTCCCCAAGAAGCACTGAAGGGCACAAAGCCATCTCTTTCATTCATTCATTCATTCATTCATTCCATTCATACGCTGCTTGGTTCTAAAAAGTCTCAAAGCGGTTTACAAAACGGGAAGGGGGGGGGAATCACAAACCTACTTTTAAGCATGCCAAAGTTAACACACTAAAACAGATTAAAATCACCTCGACTTTCTAAGCATCTGCTCAGGCTTCTCTAAACAAGAACGCTTTCAGCAGGTGCTGGAAAAGAGCACAGTGAAGACGGCTGCTTGATCTCAACAGGCAGGGAGTTCCAAAGGGTAGCAGCCGCTGCCACACTAAAGAACTCAGTTCTTACAAATGTGGAACGGTGCAAATTCCGCTGAGTGGACACACGTGGGGAAATGCGACCTGGGAGGTAAACTGGTCCCAAGTTGTTAAGGGCTTTATATACCAATAGCATGGGATGCGGGTGGCGCTGTGGGTTAAACCACAGAGCCTAGGGCTTGCCGATCAGAAGGTCGGCGGTTCGAAGCCCCGCAACGGGGTGAGCTCCCGTTGTTCGGTCCCTGCTCCTGCCCACCTAGCAGTTCGAAAGCACGTCAAAAGTGCAAGTAGATAAATAGGTACCACTCTGGTGGGAAGGTAAACGGCGTTTCTGTGTGCTGCTCTGGTTCGCCAGAAGCGGCTTAGTCATGCTGGCCACATGACCCGGAAGCTGTACGCCGAATGCCTCGGCCAGTAACGTGAGATGAGCACTGCAACCCCAGAGTCAGACACAACTGGACCTAATGGTCAGGGGTCCCTTTACCTTTATACCAATAGCATAAAGATACTGAATATACCCCCACCTGTCACCACCCCCTGCCTGGCTCTGTCTAGCAGATTCAGAATGAGATGTCTCCGCAAACAGTTGTTTTAAATTACTTTCTTTTGAGCTCAGCCAGCGTTCCAATTCCAATCATTCTATTTATTTCTACTTTTAATTAAGTATTTTTGTTTATCTTACTTGATTTTGGGGGTGGGGAGGTGGACAGCTGCCTCCCTGCCCTCCCCGGATACGCAGCAGCAAATAGTCAGCCGCTCCTTTTGCTTCTATGAGGCTTTAAACGAGAGGTTGGGTGGCCATTTGCCAGGGGCTGTGGGGCTGCGATTCCTGCATGCCAGGGGGGTTAGGATGGATGACCTCTGGGGAACCCCTTCCCAATGCACAATCCCACGGTTCTGCGCCTCTTGGGATGCCCACCCCACCCCGATCTTGGCAGGTGGGTTCCCTATCGCTGCCCCACTCCTTCCTCCCCCCAACATCTCACCTGATCAGCAGCTCCAGGAAAACCACGTTGCTGCAGCAGCCGCCGAAGACCAGCCCCACGGCCAGCCCGGGATGCATCCTGCGGAGAGACCCCGCTCCGGCTTCCAGCAACCCGGCCCCGTGCACAGCCGGCGCAGGCAGCCGCTCCTCCGCCCGCGCTTCCTCCTGCTCCAAATCCCCGCCCGCCCGTCCACCGCTGTAGTTCCCGGGCGTCTCCGCCGCCGCGCAGCTCTATGGCTGCCCCCGCCCGACGGGGACTACGACTCCCAGGATGCTCCGCGCCGCCTCCGCCGGGGACGCGTGGCCGCCGCTCCTTGTGCAATGGCCCTCGCGCTCGCCAAGGGGGTTCTGGGAAGCGTAGTCCCCGCCTCTTTGGTGCCGGGCAGGTTGCTATGTAAGCAAACCTGGGGACGGAGGAAGGAGGTTGGTCGCTAAGCCCTTGCAAGAGATAGAGAGAGAGGGTTGTTTTATTAAGCTGCGCCAGGTAATTGGCCTTTTATTTCGGGGGGGGGGGGGGCTTTTTCCCTGCAAAAGGGGCAAACTCTCGGGGATTTTTGTTAATTCGTTTCCTATGCGCCCAAGCATTACAAATATATTGCACGAACTTGTAACAAACTCAGTTGGTCTCTAAGGTGCTACTGGAAAGAATTTTTGATTTTGTGGTTTTAAGTTTGCAATGCTATTGGCTCTGCCTTGGGTGGTTGTTGTTTTTTCAAACTCTTTTTGCCGCTTTATTTTGCATGCTTCAAAGCAATGCAAAGGTGTTGCACAAACTTGCGGTTTAAGTTTACAATGCCATTGGCATTGCAAAAACTGCTTTGGGTTTTTGGGTTGTTGTTGGGTTGTTTGTTTGTTTGTTTGTTTTTTGCAAACTCTGGGGGCTTTTCACCCCGTTATTTCACATGTGCCAAAACAATGCACAGATTTTGCACAAACTTTATTTGCACTTTAAAGTTATCTAAGTGCTGCCTTCTATGAGGTTATGGCCCTCAGAAGGTAGCCTACATTGAAGGAGATCTGGCTGACGTGCCATTCTTTTAACTACAATTGTTGTTGTTCAGTCGTTCAGTCGTGTCCGACTCTTCGTGACCCCATGGACCAGAGCACACCAGGCACGCCTATCCTTCACTGCCTCTCACAGTTTGGCCAAACTCAAGTTAGTAGCTTCAAAAACACTGTCCAACCATCTCATCCTCTGTCATCCCCTTCTCCTTGTGCCCTCCATCTTCCCCAACATCAGGGTCTTTTCCAGGGAGTCTTCCCTTCTCATGAGGTGGCCAAAGTACTGGAGCCTCAACTTCAGGATCTGCCCTTCCAGTGAGCACTGTCTATAATAGGGAATGGGAAAATCCCAGAATCGTAAGGGAGCGGTAGAATCATAGAATCCTAGAGTTGGAAGAGACCCCAAGGGCCATCCAGTCCAACCCCCTGCCAAGCAGAAAACACCATCAAAGCATTCCTGACAGATGGCTGTCAAGCCTCCGCTTAAAGACCTCCAAAGAAGGAGACTCCACCACACTCCTTGGCAGCAAATTCCACTGTCCAACAGCTCTTACTGTCAGGTAAGAGCTGTTCGACAGTGGAATTTGGTCTTGGAAGTATGACATTAAAGAAGGGCAGGCGAGAGGAGAGGAGCCCTTGTCATCATAGGGTTGCTTATGGTTCCGAAGGGAGGGAGGTTGACATCTGTGGAGCCACCACCCTAAAGGCCCTGCTGGTCCTTTTTGCCACCTGGCTAAGAGATTGTGCTGGGCGGCACTTGACTAGGGCCTCTGCAGTTCTTAATAACTGGCCAGGATCATACGGGCGATACTTTAGATCAGGCACATCCAACTCCCAAGTGAGTGTGATCTACTCCCAGTATAAAAAAAACTGGCAGTGATCTACCCATTGTCATTCCCAAGAGTTGTCGAGCTTTTTTTGACAGGCAGTGACAAAGTTGTTGAGCTTTTTTTCGGGAAGAAACACCAATGTTGTTGAGCTTTCCCTTTTTGGGGTGGGGGGTGGGAGGGGGCACAATTGGCCCGCGATAGACCAGAGGCACCTCAGCGATTGACCGGTAGGTCGCGATCAACCTGTTGGACATGCCTGTCCCTAAACCCTTTAGGGTTTTAAATGTTTGCACCGGTGCCTTGAGGTGTGCTCAGAAATGCCCTGGCAACCAAATCTGGCACGATGTACTTGGCCCTCAATGGCATCCGCGCAGCTGTATTTTGTACCCAGTTGAAAGTTTTAAAACTGTCTTCAGGGGCAGCCCCTGTGGAGAGTGAATTGCAGAAGCACATGCAGAACCGCTCCCTGCACACCCCCTTTGAGCACTCAGGACTGAAAGTCCAGGAGATTTTTGCAGGCTCCCCTTTAGTCCAAATAGTTCTCAGTCACACAAGCGAGGTGGGTCAAGGGGTTACTCCTGTATAAAGTCACGGACTGCAAATCCCTTTCCATTAACATCTGTCTTAAACTGTCCATTCTCAAGGGTGCTTACATTGAGAGCCAGTGTGGTGTAGTGATTAAGAGCGGTAGACTCATAATCTGGTGAACCGAGTTCGCGTCCCCACTCCTCCACATGCAACTGCTGGGTGACCTTGGGCTAGTCACACTTCTTTGAAGGAGACTCCTTTGGGTAGTGATAAAGCGGGATATAAAATCCAAACTCCTTCTTCTTCTTACATGCCAGTCTAACAGTCTGGGGTGCTCACCCCATATTGCAAGGGCTCAGGTGGTGCACATCAGGGGAGCAACTTGCCAGTAAAGGATGATAAGCTCTGGATAGGTTGGAAGGCCCTCTGTCGGGAATTCGTTTGCTGCGATTCCTGCATTGCAGGGGGTTGGACTAGATGACCGCTGGGGTCCCTTCCAACTCTACAATTCTATAAAACCTGGGCTTTAAGTTTGCGACGCAATTGGCTCTGCCTTGGGTTTGTTTTTTTAAAATGTATATACTGTCAGTCTATACCTGCTCAACAGTCAACACATAATTCCAAAATAAGCATCTATTTAATGCAGACGCTACTTTATCTGCATACATAGAAGCCAGTCGGCTGGAAGAAGCAATCCCAATATGTCAACCACAGCTGTTTCTGTTGTGGCTGGAAGTGCTATCCACATTCAGGTGGCAGAAAGGGGTCTGTGGCTTGACCCTTTTTAACAGGAGATGCTGAGATTGAACCCCGGGACGGCCAGCATACAGAGCAAGCGCTCTATTTTGCCCAGTTACAGCCCTTCCCAATTAGGAAGCCGCCGCCTTATATGGAGTAGGACCAATGGCCCGCCCACCTCCATATTGCTTGCTCTGGCTGGCAGCAGCTCTCCTGCATTTCAGGCAGGGTTCTCTCCCAGGATGCCGGGAATTGAACCTGGGGCCTTGTGTACTCAAAGTGGGTACTCTGCTTTTGAAGGGGCTTGGTCTGGCCAATATTGCAGGCACATTCCCCCCACAAACAGAGAACAAGGCAGTTCTGGTTGGACGATTTCCCCGCTTGCGACATTAAAGCATCTCACAGCCCATTGGCAAGGAACAAAGAACAAAGCTACCCTTTTGGAACGTTCCGGTGCGGCCAGGACTTATTAAATGACAATTTCCCAGGTCAGAATGATTGATCTCTCGGCTTCTCCCTCACATTAATAACCTCCACAGTCTCGCTTTCCTTTCCCCCCCCCGCCACCTTCACGTCAAGGTGTGCCTCTCTTAATAAATGGGTTGCCCCTTGGCTAGTCACGGGCAGAGAGCCACACTCTGCTGATTGCTTCTTTTGAACTGCTTTTGAATCCCTCGCCCCTCTGTGGTATTAGAAGCAAGAATCCAAAAAGGCCAAGAGGGGGTCCTTCATTTTAGCAAGCCTTGGCACATGCCGGTGTTGCTTGAAAACGGCACAATACCACTTGTCTCTTCACCACGTCGCCCCTTCCAGTCCGTGTTTGGCTTCGGCGGCACTGTTAGCCGGCAGACGGGTGGACCTTGCAGCCTGTAGGATATTCCACGGCTGCTTGAACCCTCTTCGGATTCTGAGCTTCGAATCAGTCTGCGAAATTGCATCAACGCACCTGTATGTTGCGCTCTAGGAGGCTTAGTTTGTTCAGAATCGAGTAAACACTCCCAGAGTTAATGCTGAATACATAACTTCCGGTAAATGAGCCAGCATAGCCTCTAGGGGGCCGTGAAAAATTGTTTCCCGGGCTTTTCGGACTCGTCTACCCATGTACCAAAGGGGTGCATTGGTTGCCAGGTGTGAATTAGGATTGCCATATTTCAAAAAATGAAAATCGGGACACAAAAGTTGTTGAGCTTATTTTGTAATAATAGTAGTAGTAGTAGTAGTAGTAATAATAATAATAATAATAATAAATATTTACACCCCACCTATCTGGCTGGGTTTCCCCAGCCACTCTGGGTGACTCCCAACAGAATTAAAAGCACAATAAACCACCAGACATTAAAAACTTCCCTAAACACTTTGGTAAAGTTGTTGAGGGTTGTTGGAGTTTTTTTAGGGGGGGGGCAAAGTTGTAGAACTATTTTTTGTAAAATCTCCCCCCCCCCCCCAAAAAAAGTTTTTGAGCTATTTTTTTTAGGAAATTCGCCAAAAAAAAAATTCCACACTTCCAGTATGGGCTGCCATATTTTCCTGGAAATTTTAACCGAATTCTGAAAATCCCACCCGGATGCTATTTTTGGTGGACGAATCCCAAATATGGCCAGGAAACCCGGACGTATGTCAGCCCTAAAATACATAGGCATTGTCTTGACCTCTCCTGCCCCACTGTGAATGCCAGTTGCTGGAAACCATGTTCTGCTTGCTGGTTTCCTACAACTGGCATCTGAAAGAGGATTCTGGACAGAATGGGCCGTGGGCATGATCCTGCAGCCTCTTCTTAGGTCCGCCGCTTAACTATGTGAAGAAGTAGAAGAAGTTCTTTCTCCTGTCCACACTGAGCCTTCCAACATTCGGCTTCTTTGCGCCAGCCTTTCTGGGTCCCCTTTAGTCTTGTGCCAAACTTGTCATGTTGCCAGCAGGGTACAGTGTGCTACCAAGCCTGCCCTACTGCAAACCCCTCAAGGCTCTCGAGTGCTCAGTTGTGGAAGAATCCTCGCATCGGTCCCGACCCACATTTCACTCTGGTGCCAGGCCTCTCATAATTTTGCTGTTCTGTACAGCGCCTGGCACGGTTCACGTGTGATGCAGCAGCTAAAAAAGCCAATGCAATTCTGGGCTGCATCAATAGGAGTATAGCATCTGGATCAAGGGAAGTAATAGTACCACTGTATTCCGCTCTGGTCAGACCTCACCTGGAATACTGTGTCCAGTTCTGGGCACCACAGTTCAAGAAGGATACTGACAAGCTGGAACGTGTCCAGAGGAGGGCAACCAAAATGGTCAAAGGCCTGGAAACGTTGCCTTATGAGGAACGGCTTAGGGAGCTGGGTATGTTTAGCCTGGAGAAGAGAAGGTTAAGGGGTGATATGATAGCCATGTTCAAATATATCAAAGGATGTCATATAGAGGAGGGAGAAAGGTTGTTTTCTGCTGCTCCAGAGAAGCGGACACGGAGCAATGGATTCAAACTACAAGAAAGAAGATTCCACCTAAACATTAGGAAGAACTTCCTGACAGTAAGAGCTGTTGGACAGTGGAATTTGCTGCCAAGGAGTATGGTGGAGTCTCCTTCTTTGGAGGTCTTTAAGCAGAGGCTTGACAGCCATCTGTCAGGAATGCTTTGATGGTGTTTCCTGCTTGGCAGTGGGTTGGACTGGATGGCCCTTGGGGTCTCTTCCAACTCTAGGATTCTATGATTCTACGTGCCAACGGACCAATCAAGTTCCCTTCGTTTTTGAATTGGAGGCTTAGGTCCCCCTGCGTCCACGGGCAGCCAACTGCTTGAACCCCCTCGACGTAACGCCTTTGTGGGATGTTTGAGATTAAAGGCCGTTCCTCTTTTCTTTCCCGCTTCGGGGAACCCTATAGCTGCGGCAATCTACGGCGGTTATTTCCTTTGTTTTAGCATTAATAGTACAGCACTTAAACCTCCCCGAAGGCATTTCGGTCTAATACGTCTGAAGTGAAAGATCACAGGCGAGGTGGTGAACTTTTGCTAGGCAGGCGTCAGAGCATTCATGTTCAATTACCTACTGCATGTTTCAATATCCTTTCCCTTCGCTGGGCCTGAGAACGGGGCAGTTTCTGTGGCATCCAGGCTGATTCCCCCCCCCACTCCGGCCTTCCTGACCCCCGCCAAGGTGTAATTGGCAAGAGGTGCGTCCTGGCTTCAAGTCAGGGCTTCGTTACAGGGTTTTGAGCACAAAGTCATGGAATTTTCAACCCAGCGAAGAATTTAGACCCTAGAGGTTCTTCTGTGCCAACGGGGAGAAACCTGAGGCCAAAGTTTTCCTGTCAGTCTTCGGGGTGTCACTGATGGGTCCCCAAAACACACAGAACTCACCCGCCCCCATGAATCAGTGCTTTCTTTTTCTTAAAAAAATATATATATTATTTCAGCATCCAACAACGTCATACAGATGCACGGCGAAATATCCCACCCGAACCCAGAAGCTGGCGCTTAGGCAACGCACGCAAAATAACCACCAGATAAACACGTGTTCTTATCCCAAACTATTATCTGTAGAAGCTGATAAGCAGTTTGAAGTTAACCAGAAGGTTTTGTAATGTATGGGAAGCCCCCTGTTTTCGTAATAAAACTGCTGCTCAATTGCAAATGAGTTTGATTGCTTCAGATACAGACATACCTCATGTTACGTTTGCTTCATGTTACTTTTTTTCAGGTTGCGTCCCGCGGCGACCCAGAAGTACCGGAAAGGGTTACTTCCGGGTTTCGCCGCATGCACACAAGCGCTAAATCGCGCTTTGCGCATGGGCGGAAGTGCCAAATCACGCCACGCACCAGCACAGATAAGGCGCTTCAGGTTGCGGGCTTTTCATGTTGTGAACGGGCCTCCAGAAAGGATCCTGTTTGCAACCAGAGTTACCACTGTATATAGATACTATACCATAAGTGAAAGCTGGACCATAAGAATGCATGCTTTTGAATTACGGTGCTGGAGGAGACTCTCGAGAGTCCCATGGACTGCAAGAAGATCAAACCTATGCATTCTGAAGGAAATCAGCCCTGAGTGCTCACTGGAAGGACAGATCCTGAAGCTGAGGCGCCAGTACTTTGGCCACCTCATGAGAAGAGAAGACTCCCTGGAAAAGACCCTGGTGCTGGGAAAGATGGAGGGCACAAGGAGAAGGGGACGACAGAGGATGAGATGGTTGGACAGTGTTCTTGAGGCTACTGACATGAGTCTGATCAAACTGCGGGAGGCAGTGGAAGACAGGAGTGCCCGGTGTCCTCTGGTCCATGGGGTCACGAAGAGTCAGACGCGACTAACAACAACAACATACTATACTACACTGAAATGTTTAAATGTTTTTTTGATTGTCTTTTACTCTTCCTGCCTCACTTCCATCCTCTCCTGTCCAGTGTGGGCTTCGCCACAACCTTTGAGAACCACTAATCTAAAGGAACACCCTTTTTAATCCTGAAATGCCCAGCGACTTTGGGCTCTTAGGCATGTCATTTGTCAAGCAGCTGTGTCCTGGACCTGATCCTACACTCTCAATAGATCAGAGGGGCTCAGCTGCTCCAATGGAGTCCACCAGGGGCTCACCTGCTGCCACTCAGAATGGGACCCACCCCAAAGGCCCATCAAGAATTTGCTCCAGAGGTCAGCTCTGGGGGCACCCCCCAGATGCTGAGGGTCTCCAGGGCTGGTGATGGGGGACTCTGCCTGTTCCCACAAGTCTTCGGTCAATGGGAGGTCCTGCAAGGAGTTGGGATCTGGCTGCGGGTCAGGGCTGAGCGTGATAGTTGCAATCTATCTCCTGCTTCTCCGATGGCTAGAGGCTGTCTCTGAAGACGGCTCGGAAACTTCAGTTAGTGCAGAATTCGGCGGCCAGGTTGCTCACCGGAGCAAGACGGTTTCAGCATATTACACCGATCCTGGTCCGACTGGCTATCAGTTAGTTTCTGGCCCCAATTCAAAGTGCTGGTTTTGACCTATAAAGCCTTAAAATGACTCAGCACCACAATACCTCAAGGTATGCATATATTCTTTCCATATGAACCTACCTGGACCCTGAGATCACCTTCTGAGGCCCTTCTTCGTGTGTCTCCTGGAGAGGCCGGGAGGGTGGCAACAAGAGAACAGGGCCTTTTCCGCAGTGGCTCCCCATCTGTGGAATGCTCTCACCAGGCAGGGCCGTCTAGCATATGCGCCGCCAGGGTTCAAAGATCCACCCAGCACCCCCCCCAATATTTTTGGGAGGGGGGAAGCCAAAGTTCACCTTTGGGGTGGGTGAACTCAGGGTTGTTGAGCTTTTTTGGAGGGGGGAATCGCTCACCTGTAACAGCGACGCAGCAGAAAAAAATGCGGAATGACGGAGGGGGTGGGGACTTTTGCTCCATTGCTTTTCATTGCTGCCGATCAAGAGGGACCAGTATACAGTAGGTAAACATTTGGCGCCACCCAGAATTCGGCACCCCTGGGTAAAGACAGCCCTGTCCCCAGGGTCATGGGTTCGAGCCCCAATTGGGCAAAAAAATTCCTGCATTGCAAAGGGTTGGTCTAGAGTGATGACTCACATGGACCATTCCAACTCTACAATTCTATGATTCTTACTAGGCTTTGGAAGACACACACACACACAGAGAGATGTCTTTGTTCCTCCTTTCTTAAAGAAGTTTGCTCCAGTATTTCTCAAGAGATGAACCGTCAGTATGTTGAAGACCGGATTGCAGAAGTGGCCCTTCTTCCTTTCACCTGGAACGTGGAAACACCTGGGCCTCATTATGCTCTTTGTCTGAAGATGTCGCGGCTTAAGCAGTTAGTGTTCAACTTTGAATTTGGATCTGTAGACCCCAGGTAAAGGACCCATGGCCTTGCTGCATGATGTGGGTGGGGGGAACATAGATATGCAATACATTTTCAAACACCTGTTAGCCACATTTACATGACGTTTTTATGGGCAGGCTTGAAATATCTATTTTTATTTTATTTTTTAAATTTATATGCCACACTTCATCATAAGAACTCAGGGCAGTTCACAATTTGCCTACCCTCAAGGAAATGAACACCTGTCTGACTTTTAGAAGACATCCGAAGGCAGGCCTGTATTGGGACGTTTTTCATGTTTGAAGGGTTTTTATTGTGTGTGTCTTAATATTGTGTTGGAAGCTGCCCAGAGTGTCTTGGGCAACCCAGTCAGATTGGTAGCATCTACAGCTGAAACTCGAAAAATTAGAATATCGTGGAAAAGTCCATTTATGTAAGCAATTGTTTTCATTAGCTACTGGAGTTTAATATATGAGATAGACTCATGACATGCAAAGCGAGATATGTCAAGCCTTTGCTTGTTATAATTGTGATGATTATGGCGTGCAGCTGATGAAAACCCCCAAAGTTGAAATTGTTAATTTGGGGTTCTCATCAGCTGTATGCCATAATCATCACAATTATAACCAATAAAGGCTTGACATATCTCGCTTTGCATGTCATGAGTCTATTGCATATATTAGTTTCACCTTTTAAGTTGAATTACCGAAAGAAACGAACCTTTCCACGATATTCTAATTTTTTGAGTTTCACCTGTAAATGATAAAATTATTAAATTAAAATAATAATAAATTATTATTAAGAGCTGTTGGACAGTGGAATTTGCTGGCAAGGAGTGTGGTGGAGTCTCCTTCTTTGGAGGTCTTTAAGCGGAGGCTTGACAGCCATCTGTCAGGAATGCTTTGATGGTGTTTCCTGCTTCGTAGGGGGTTGGACTGGATGGCCCTTGGGGTCTCTTCCAACTCTGTGATTCTATGATGATTACTAATATTATCATCACCATCATCTTAGGTTAGCATTCAGAGGCAGCATGTCTCCCAAATTCAGCTCATAATATCGGTAGTTTTATTTTCATTTCCTAATGATTCCTAGCATGGAGATTTTGCCTTTCTTCAGAGCTGTCACGCGCTGAGCTGACAATTTCATTGATCTTTGCAGCTGCCTAAAGTTAGGATGTTTTGTCCCAGGGTGCAACACTACACACTTGTTGACACTGAAATCACATTTTCCCTTTTAATGTCTGCTCACCCACTTCTGGACGAAGGAGCATATGGATGCTTAAAGTTATTGTTCTTTCTTTCTGTTCCAGCCAATCATTTCCAAAGACAGAATTTCCTGAACGGTAGGTAAGAAATGCAAGATAATGCTTAGATTTTTTTTGCTCGATCTGCCTGAGCATTGCACCAGTGCTTACTTTGAGAATTTATACTGGAGCGACCCCAACAGGCCTCCTTGGAGTTTTCAAAATTGTGGCACAAAGGCAGCTTTCTCAGAGGGCATGTCGACACTTACTGTACCTTTCCTCCGATATTTCCAGGTCCACACTTTAAAGCTCCATGTCTGAGCATCCTTGCTTTTGCTCCAGAGCTTTCCCCACAAAACCTGCTCTTTAGCGCTCAATCGGAGCAAACGTCAATCCTCAGAAAACCCAGATTGACGTTTGCTCCGATTGAGCGCTAAAGAGCAGGTTTTTGCCGTAGAAAAGGGGGCACAGAGCTCTAAAGTCTAGAAAAAGCAGGGCAAAAGGTAAATGTGGATAAGCCCTGGATCCAGTGAGTTATCTCACCCTTCAGCCAAAAACAGCTCCCAAAGCAACTTGCAGAAATCCACATATCTGTGAGAAGACAGTTCCTGCCTTCAGGCTCACAGCCTGAGACACACAGCACAAAAGGAAAAGAGATTGGGAGGGAGGAAGAAGGAAAGCAAGCCCATTCACTAATTCTTAGTTAATCCTAATTACATTTTGATACTACTTTTTTTTTTGAGAAAAGAACTTCACGGCAGCCTTCAGAGAAGTGCAAAATCCAGGTGGATTTCTGAGCTACGTACACACATTAATCCAGTGCAAAGACCAAATGCCTCAAATATTCCTAAATTCAACTAGATTCAAGTTTGTCCCTTTGTTCTCAGCTCCCCCCCCCCCCGTTTTTTATTCTGCCTTTTTGATGGATTGCCACACTCAACATGCCTGTTTGCCATTTCCGGAACCACATTGCTGCAAGTTTGTCTTCCTACTTGTCCAAAACTGGGGAGGGTGGGCCTTTTATTTTATTAAATAAATAAATCCAAAAGAAAACTAATACAATATTTAAAAAAAAAAAAAACCACAGGCCAAAGAGGGTGTGTTATACAACAAAAGGACATCATTAGTTAGATGCTTTTAAAAAAAGGAATTTGATGGTTAATTGCTTTGGGGGATAGGAGGAAGGAGAGTTTTGAAATAGTTTTGATTTTTCTTTCTTTCTCTCTCCCTCTCTCCCTCTACTTCGCACTCCCTGCTTCATTCCTCAGGATTGTTAAGCTTGACATCTCTTTAAATGAACTGCAAGAGATTTCACCCGAAGCTCTTTTCCCGTTTGAGAATTTGGCCGAGCTGGACGTGTCGCTTAATGCTTTAAGCACGTGAGTGCGACTTGATGGATGGAGTTTTCTGGTGGTGGTGGGGTGTTTGTGTGGAGAAATTTAAGGCCTGTGCAGAAGAGAGAGAGAGGCAATCTGGGGCCTTGCCCTTGAGCAAGAGCAATTCTCAGAAGGGCGTAGTTTTATCCTCTTTGCAGGTATCTCTTACAAAGCTGCCTTAGATCAGGGGTAGGCAACCTAAGGCCCAGGAGCCGGATGCAGCCCAATCACCTTCTCAATACGGCCCACAGATGGTCTGAGAATCAGCGTGTTTTTACATGAGTAGAATGTGTCCTTTTATTTAAAATGCATCTCTGGGTTATTTGTGGGGCATAGGAATTCGTTCATTTCCCCCCCCCCCTTCAAAATATAGTCCGGCCCCCCATAAGGTCTGAGGGACAGTGGACCGGCCCCCCGCTGAAAAAGGTCGCTGACCCCTGCCTTATATGGAGCCAGATCAGGGGCTCATACTCTCCAACATTTCTCAGATTAAATTAGGGATGTACTACCATGCCCTCTATGGGATGCGGATGGCGCTGTGGGTTAAACCATAGAACCTAGGGCTTGCCGATCAGAAGGTCGGCGGTTCGAATCCCCATGACGGGGTGAGCTCCCATTTGGTCAGTCCCAGCTCCTGCCAATTTAGCAGTTCGAAAGCACGTCAAAGTGCAAGTAGATAAATAGGTACCGCTCCGGCGGGAAGGTAAATCCTGATGCTATTTGAAGCTGATATATTTTCACAGGGTATAGCGAAGGAAGATCTTGATAACACCCAAATTATTAAGGGTTTGTTTTTGTTTTTAGAAAAAAATATAGTAACTGTGTAAAGATATGGAAGAATCAGAAGATAATGTATCAGGTTAAATTAATTGAGTGTGGATAATCCATTGCCTTGGGCGACTCAGATTCAGCTTATTTCTCCTTTTGTACTTTATATATGTCAGGAATGGGAAACCTGTGGCCTACTAGATGTTGCTGGACTACAAAACCCATCACTCCTAGACAAGGCTGTTTTAAGCATATGCAGCACCGGGGTGCAAAGATCCGCCCCCCCAGGTTGCCCAGTCACAGGCGCAGGAGGACAGAGCCGGCCAGCCCTCTCAGTATCTTGCTGGCTCGGTCGCCCCCGAACTCACGGCGCAGAAGAAGAGCCTGTTGCAGCGTTCTGACCGACGGGTGGGCTCTTCCCCAGACTCTCGGGCCCCGGACTATCGGCCTGGCACCCCTGAGAGCCCGGCACCCTGCTCCAAGACATTGGCCATGCTGTCTGGGTCTGATGGGAGTTGTAGTCCAGCAATACCTGAAGAGCACTAAGTCCGGGAAGGCTGATGTAGACAATACTGGTCTAGCTTAGGAACCTGCCATCCTCCATTTATTTCGGGACCACAACTCCCATCATCCCTGACCACTGGGGTTGATGGGAGTTGAAATCCAGCAACATCCAGAGGGCCTCACAGGCTCTCCATCCCAGATATACCTAATCCTTTAAAAGGATTTGGGATCAATTAAAAAACAGCCGCTGCCACCAAAATGGATGTGAGCAGAATAGGGGTTTATCTACATCCCAAGTGGGGGGGACAGAGCCTTCTCCTGTCTTTGAGGTCTCAACAGTGACACACCTCCTGAATGACACATTTGCAACCTTAATAATAATAATAATAATAAATTATAATAACAACAATTTATTTTGGAACCCGCCCTCCACGGCCGAGGCCGGGCTCAGAGCGGCTAACATCATAAAAACAACACGATATCCTTAAAAACAGACACCAGTGAATTAAAATACCTTCTTTTTTCGCTTTTATCTGGGGTTGCAGCACGAGAGGGATGGGGCCCCTACCCAACCTTGTGGCCCTTAACCTTAGTTATAACGCGATCGGAGAGGTGAAGGAGCTGGAAAACTGCCCCCGCCTGTCCGTCCTACATGTGTCCCACAACCGCTTGAGAAGCCTCGCGGAGATCCCTCTCTTGAGTAACCTGACGCAGCTAAATTTGTCTTCGAATCAGGTATTTTGGGGTGTGTGCTCAGGATCTCGAAAGCGGGTGACTCCCAGGAGCTGGATGCAGAGCGTGGGGTGGGGGAGATTGTTGCCCTCAATATTTTCATGGACTCCAGCTTCCATTAGCTGCAGCCAGGATAGCCAATAGCCCAATGTGCTGGGACTTATGGTCAAATAACACACCCAGGGCTACCGATTCCCCATCTTGGATTTAGAGCATCAGTATCACGGCTTGGAGAGTGTGTCTTTCTAAAAAGAAGAAGTAGGAAGGGATCAAACCTGTCTCCTAACAGGCTCAGATAGTCCGAATTCACGTTAGGAATGAAGAAGACACTTGACGGATAATGTACAACAGACCTTCTCGAGCTTTAAGCACCGATTAATTCCGTACCTCTGCTCTGCTGTTAATCTAAGGGTGCCAAATGGATACCACACTTTTGCAAAAGCCGTTCGGTTTCCAGCAGCTTTGGTGTTGCTTTGTGGTGCTCTGGAGATAATAATAGTAATGTTTATTATTTATACCCCAGGCATTCTGGGCAGCTCCCAACAGAATATTAAAAACATGATAAAAGATCAAACATTACAACCTTCCCTGAACAGTCAAAAAAAATAAAAAACAATTCCTTCCAGTAGCACCTTAGAGACCAACTAAGTTTGTTCTTGGTATGAGCTTTCGTGTGCATGCACACTTCTTCACATACACTGAAACAGAAGTCACCAGACCCTATAATAATAATAATAATAATAATAATAATAATAATAATAATAATAATAATAATAATATATTTATACCCCACCCATCTGGCTGGGTTTCCCCAGCCACTGTGGGTAGCTTCCAACAAAATATTAAAATACAGTAGTCCATCAAACATTAAAAGATTCCCTAAAGAGGGTTGACTTCAGATGTCTTCTAAAAGTCAGGTAGTTGTTTATTTCCTTGACATCTGATTGGGAGGGCTTTCCACAGGGCGGGCGCCACCACCGAGAAGGCCCTGTGCCTGGTTCCCTGTAACCTCACTTCTCTCAGGTAGGGAACCACCAGAAGGCCCTCGGAGCTGGACTTCAGTGCCTAAACAATGAGGGTGGAAATGTTCCTTCAGGTGTTCTGGGCCGAGGCCTTTTGGGGCTTTAAAGGTCAGCACCAACACTTTGAACTGTGCTCGGAAATGTACTGGGAGCCAATGCAGGTCTTTCAGGCCTGGTGTTATGTGGTCTTGGCTGTCTTAATAGATCAACCAAGATCTATTTAAGTCTCTCTTAAATGTGCTGTCCCTTGTGATCGGTTGGGTCCCGCCAGGGTCTAGATCCTTTCTGGATAAATTCTGGAAGGGCAGCTCTGTTAGTCTGTAGAAGTAAAAGGGGGAAAAAGAAACTAGCAGAAATAAAGCACCTTGTGGCCCTCAATCAATATATCAAAACAACAATCAATCAATCAATCAATCAATCAAATCTCTATCCCACCAATAGCTTCCCCCCACCCCACAAATGACCACTATATCTCTCCTCCCCATCCCTGGTTTCTCTCTCTTGTACATCTGTGAGGAAAAGCCTTCCTCAGTGCCAGGGAGAAAGAGAAAATGGGGGAGCAGGAGGGAGGAGAGTTTATCTCTCCCAGGCAGGTCATAGTGACACCTCCCTCTCTCCAGGTAACCCACTTGGACTCGGGTGGAATCCTGCAAGGACCAGCATCCAAGTCCCCGTCTCTGCCCTTGTTCCTCCTGCGAGATGACAGACCAGCAAAAATACCGCAGAGAGAGTTTTTATTGTTATCACGGTTTCATTCTTGTTGCGGATCACTTGGTGTGGTTGGGAGGGATGCCCAGATTCCGTAAACCTGATCTAAGCTAGGCTAGCCCAGAGTTCCTGCAGATTCAGTGTTATATGCCAAACAATTGAATTCAACTTGGCTTGGCTTCCTACCCCGTGTATGAGTGCGGGAAAAGCCACAATGGCTGTGTTATCCCCCACACTGTCGGAGACAGTATGCCTCTGGATCCCAGTTGTCTGGGAATCACAGGTGGGGAGGGTGCTAAGACCCTGCTTCCAGGCTTCTCCATGGCATCTGGTTGGCCGCTATGAGACTGGGATGCTGGCTGGCCCATTAGCCTGATCTAGCACTGTCTTCTTACTTCACTGGGTATGTTTAGCCTGGAGAAGAGAAGGTTAAGGGGTGATATGATAGCCATGTTCAAATATATCAAAGGATGTCATCTAGAGGAGGGTGAAAGGTTGTTTTCTGCTGCTCCAGAGAAGCGGACACGGGGCAATGGATTCAAACTACAAGGAAGAAGATTCCACCTAAACATTAGGAAGAACTTCCTGACAGTGAGAGCTGTTTGGCAGTGGAATTTGCTGCCAAGGAGTGTGGTGGAGTCTCCTTCTTTGGAGGTCTTTAAGCGGAGGCTTGACAGCCATCTGTCAGGAATGCTTTGATGGTGTTTCCTGCTTGGCAGGGGGTTGGACTGGATGGCCCTTGGGGTCTCTTCCAACTCTAGGATTCTATGATTCTTTTTTTTTTAAAGTTTTTTTATTATTTTCTCAATAAAACAAAGTAAAAAGACATTACACAAGCATAAACACAATAGAAAACATAATACATAATAAACAATACACAAACAAAATAAAGATAACAAACAAAGAGGAATCACATACAAACCTTAATCAACACCTATCTCTGTTTTTTCTCTTGTTTTTAATTTCAGGGGACTTCCCCTGTTCCCTCCACTGCCTTTAAAATCATATATACTCTTTAGGTAACTTTGTCTCTTTTTCCATTAACCTTTACCAAATCTCTTAATAATCTTTAAATTAACTTAATCCATTATAGATCATAATTTATATTCCATATCTTGAAATATTCTTATACCATTAAGTCCTTCTTATACCATTAAATTTCTTCTAAACAATTTTATCTTACATTAACCTGCTAAAGCCAATTCTTCTAATTAGTTCTGCTCAAATACTCAAACATTCAATTTTACACATTTAAGTAAGTAGTCCTTAAATTTCTTCCAGTCTTGCGACACCGTCTCCTCCCTCTGGTCTCGGATTCTATAGGATTCTATGATTCTTATCCTCTTAAGGTGGACATGGACATTGTGCTAAAGACTCCGTGCTTGACCACACAGCGTTTTATGTTTTCTTCTTCCCCAACTCAAGTTGCAGTCTCTGGAAGGGGTGCAGAACCTCCCCCGGCTCTGCGAGCTTCACGTGCAGAAGAACCGCATTGCAAGCCTCCTGCCTCTGGCTTCTTCGCTGTCTCTCAACGTCCTCTGTGCCTCCGGCAATGACATTGGCGGGCTGCCCGAGGCTCTGCACGTGCTCAGAGGCCTCCGCAGGCTGAAACATCTCACGCTCAAGGTGAAGTGTAAGCCCATAGCCAGGTAGTGTCTGGAAAGGGAGAATGGAAGAGTTTAGACCAGCCTTTCCCAAACAGATGATTTTGCACCTTAAATTCAATTCTCCACATTTTCACGTCATCTGTTTATGTTTTACTTTTAGGCCTTTGTGAAAATTCATCAGCATTTTAGTGCCAATTTCATATTTCCTTTGATGTAGACATTTTTGCAAGCTCTGTCCCGCCCGTCCCCCAATATAATGCATTTTTTCATTGTCGGTATATGCAATTTTGTACATATACATTGACTGGAGAAGTGCATTGCAAAATTCAGAGGGGCGTGAATTTTGACCAGAGGCTGTGTTTCTGCCCATATATTGTTCCAGGAAGTTCAAATTAGGTTGTTTAGCCTTTACATACAACCTGAACTTAAGTTCTCCCATCCCTAGTAGCCAGTGAGTTGAACCAAAGGCTTTCCGGAACTCCCTACCACAAGATGTGGCATCAGTTTTCCTTCTGTAAACGGAGCTGGTGATATGTAAACTGCCTCTGAAACGAGGAGGATCCATCGAGCCATCTTATCTATTAGCCACTGATACGCAGTCCCAAAGCTATGTGAACTAGTAGCCATTGCCACATCTTGTGGCAGGGAGTTCCACAAGTTGATCATGCGCTGCACGTGGAAATCATTTCTTTTGCTAGCTGGAGGGAGGGAACCGAGAGATGGGGGAGCAAGTCACGGAACAAAGA
This sequence comes from Lacerta agilis, assembly GCF_009819535.1. NCBI lineage: Eukaryota > Metazoa > Chordata > Lepidosauria > Squamata > Lacertidae > Lacerta > Lacerta agilis. The sequence continues at coordinate 5,083,679 of NC_046321.1, read as the reverse complement.
GGGAGGGGGGAGCTCCCAAGAGACCATTTCGAGAAGACGGGAGGGGACTTCACTTCCCACATGCCATTGAGTTGCATCCATTGTGACATTCAGTCACTTAGCGGTAGCTGGAAAAAGAGGAAACGCATTGCTATAAAATCACTGCACAACAGATTGCACAACTAGAATCAGCCATCGCTCAAGAGAAAACACACTTTTTTTGCACAAAAATCAGCTGTGGCACAATTCCTGCATTGCAGGGGGTTTTATAGATGACCCCTGGGCCCCGTTCCAACTCTACGGCTCCATTGTTATCACAGCTGGTGCACTGGATTTCTTTGTTGTGCGGCCTTCATACTCTGCCATCCAGTATCTCAAGGGCTCTTGCGCTAGGGGACAGAGAATTTTGGACCCCACCCACTGTCTCTCCAAACCTCCCTCCACTGGGGCACATCTGGTTTGTTATCAGAAGTGCACACGACGCACCTTAAGGATGTGTCGTAACCTGCACAGCTTATCTTAATAATAATAATTCATTATTTATAACCCACCCATTTGGCTGGGTTTCCCCAGCCACTCTGGGTGGCTTCCATCAGAAGGTTAAAAATACATTAAAACATCAGTCGTTAAAAACTTCCCTAAACAGGGCTGCCTTAGGATGTCTTGTAAATGTCAGATAGTTGTTTATCTCTTTGACATCTGGTAGGAGGGCGTTCCATAGGGTGGGTGCAGGGGCGTAGCAAGGTAAATTGGTAACTGGGGGCAAAAAAAAATTTTGTCAACCCCCCCCCCCCAGGCATGGGAAGGTCAGGTGGTACCTGGTGCGGAAAATTTCTTGTCAACCCCCCCAATTGACCCCCCCCCTGCAAAAATGGTTTTATGTTATTTCATATTTTCTTACAAAGGAATAATAACAAGTAATAATATTTAAAAACTTTTATTTATATCCCACCCTCCCCGGCCGAAGTCGGGCTCAGGGTGGCTAACATCAGATACATAACATTGGTATAAAATCAAACAATAATGAAATGACCTATAGCCATGTTCAAATATATAAAAGGATGTCATATAGAGGAGGGAGAAAGGTTGTTTTCTGCTGCTCCAGAGAAGCGGACACGGGGCAATGGATTCAAACTACAGGAAAGAAGATTCCACCTAAACATTAGGAAGAACTTCCTGACAGTAAGAGCTGTTGGACAGTGGAATTTGCTGCCAAGGAGTGTGGTGGAGTCTCCTTCTTTGGAGGTCTTTAAGCAGAGGCTTGACAGCCATCTGTCAGGAATGCTTTGATGGTGTTTTCTGCTTGGCAGGGGGTTGGACTGGATGGCCCTTGTGGTCTCTTCCAACTCTATGATTTCTATGATTCTATGACCTCCTAAAAACATCTCAAAATCAAATTAAAGTCTAATTAGATGGCATTCCACAGGGTTAGGGTTGGGAACTGTAAGTGCTCCCTGAACTGAAATTTCAGCCTTCATGACATAGGAAAACAGCCAGGTGAACAGCTATTTTGGTGGAGGAGGGTCAAGATATTAACCAATATGCATGAAATTTCATATATAGCTATATAATCCGTAGTATAGTAAGATAAGATCTTCGGACCAGGCATATTTAAAAAAATTATCCAAAAAAATTCCAAAAAAAAATTTCAAAAAAAATTGTTCCTTGATAATTTGTCTCCCCCTCCATTATGGAACTCGGGGCGGCCCGCCTCCCCTTGCTACGCCCCTGGGTGGGTGCCACTACCAAGAAGGCCCTCTGTCTGGTTCCCTGTAACCTCACTTCTCGCAGTGAGGGAACCGCCAGAAGGCCCTCAGCATTGGATCTCAGTGTCTGGGCTGGAGACGCTCCTTCAGGTACACTGGGCCGAGGCCGTTTAGGGCTTTCAAGGTCAGCACCAACACTTTGAATTGTGCTCGGAAACGTACTGGGAGCCAATGCAGGTCTTTCAGGACCAGTGTTATATGGTCTCGGTGGCCGCTCCCAGTCACCAGTCTAGCTGCCGCATTCTGCCCGCCCAACTTCCCTCCCAGGACAACCCAGTGGCGCGAGACAACCGCTACACCACTGCCATCAAGGAGTCCACCTCCGTGGAGATACTGGACGGGATGTTTCTCCACGACCCGCCAAGTCTTTCTGCTCTCCCTCTGCACATGTGGTCCCTCCTCCGGGAACCGGCATCCAGTTCAACCAACATAGCCCAAGCCAAAGCAGACCTGAAGGATGTGGCCAGGAGAGCCTTCGGCGCTAGGCTGCAGCGGAAGAGAGACGACGTCGGCAGCGCTGTGCATCACTTTCATTCCAGGATATTGTAAGTTAAAACTGTGGAACTCGCTGCCACAGGAGGGCAGAGATGGCCGCCGACTTAGATGCCTTTAAAAGAGGCTTATTGGCTACTGGCCAGGCTGGCTCTCAGGTCCTCTCTCATGTCTTTTAGGGAACTGCAGGAAGAGTTGACAGGCTATGAAGAAAGACTCAGACTGGAATTGGATGGGTGCGAAAGGTAAGGAAAGCTGCTGTGTGTTTGGGGTGGAGGCAATAGACCATAGGTCATTGCTAGAGCATATGGTTTGTACACAGAAGGCTCACTCTCCATCCTTGGCATTCTTTCAACTTTAAAGAGTCTTAGCCCTAAACGGTCTTGGTCCAATATATCTGAAGGAGCGTCTCCACCCCCATCAATCTACTCAGACACTGAGGTCCAGCGCCGAGGGCCTTCTGACAGTTCCCTCGCTGCGAGAAGCCAAGTTACAGGAAACCAGGCAGAGGGCCTTCTCGGTGGTAGCACCCGCCCTGTGGAACGCCCTCCCACAAGATGTCAAAAGAGAACAACTACTACCAGACTTTTAGAAGACATCTGAACGCAGCCCTGTTTAGGGAAACCTTTAATGTTTGATTGCTTACTGTATTTTAATATTTTGTTGGAATCTGCCCGGAGTGGCTGGGGAAGCCCAGCCAGATAGGCGGGGTATAAATCTATTTATTATTATTATTATTATTATTATTATTATTATTATTATTATTATCATTATTATTATCATCATCATTATTAGCTGGCAAGTGTCAGGGATTGGCAGGCTCGTTTATATTTTGAGGATGGTTCTTGTTCTTATGTACCAGCATTGTCTTAACACTTTCTCGATGTCCCATGGCCATTTTATAAAGTAGTCGCGTTCTACTTTATAGGCTGTGTCAAGCCTGCCTGCCCTGGGGGCAGGGCCACCCCCGATGGGCAGACACCGAAGGGGGTTGTCCCTTTGGTGGTGGCAATTTGGGGGTTGAATGAGGGTGTGGGCCAGTCCCGTTACGTTAAAATCATCATTTTAATTGGGATGGGGCTTTAACCTGGATGGGTGTTGTAATATTTGGAGGGTGGGGTTGTTTTAAATTGTTGTTAAATGTTATATATCTTAATTTGTATTTGTGGGCTGGAGTACTGTTTAGGGGCTTTTGTTGGGGAGTGTATTGATTATTAGTGTGTTGTTAATTGTTTTGATTATCTGGATTATATTTTGATTATTTTGATTATGTATTTTCTGCTTCATATGATATAACTTTGAGTTGTGAACCACCCTGAGATATAGGCTGGTATGTATTATTATTATTATTATTATTATTACTACTACTACTACTACTACTACATTATAAATCAAGTACTGCTAGGAGTTATTTTCTTTTTGTTTTCCAATGTATTTCTTATATTAAAAAAACACCAGTGTGACGTAAGCAAAAAAATTCCCTGAAAGCGTGGCTGTGTTAGATGGAGGGAAGACAAGCTGATGAAGCAGGACACAGATTGTTCTTAACAGTGTCAACTGTTGTCTCCAGATTCATCCAAGCTCTTCCATCGGAGGATTTCCAAAAGTTGGACAATCCTCAGGAGATTGCCGAAGCCATGGACAAGTACCTGTTCACCAAATTCTGGGAAAAGTGGCAGAGGGGTCGAAGGAAGCCTGCCTGTCTACCCTACAAGGAGCTGAGCAAGCCAGAGGATGTAAGGCTTGGTTTATGTATATATAATGCTCGCCCATTCAGAGCGAGGGCAGGAAGCATTGCCCTCACTTTGAACTGGCTTTATGACATGACCGTGTAGACAAATTGGTCACAGTTTCATCATGTTCATTGTGGGCCCCCTCAAATGTCTGGAAAGAAGAAGAAGAAGCTGCTCTGGGTTTCCAATTCTGAAAGGCACCCAAACATCTCCCTGTTTGGCAGCAAATTGACAACATGCAGCTGCGAAAGTTATTTTGGCACCCCGAGAATCATTTCTTTTGTACCAAAAATGCCTTTAACATTTGGCACAGGATCCATTCTTAGGCACGTGCCCTTTTCTTTCATTCCCATGAGTGGAACTTGACTCCCATCTCGTCTCCAGGATCTGTCCAGCCTTCTGGGCATCCATGTATTTCTCTAGCTCTTATCTCTGCCACACATAACATTTTGCCTATTAATCATTTCCCCTTTTACAGTTGCTTTGAAACAACCATCCAGGTGCACAGGTGTGTTTTTGTGTGTGTGTGTGTGGAATGGAAATACCAGCCCAGGCAAAAGGTGACAAGGTTCTCTCCCAGAAAGGCATGTTGAGCCCACAAAGCTATGTTAGGAATCTGCTATGTGATTCCTCGCTTTGCTTTGTAGCAGATGTATAATAATACATAAGCAAAGGCTTGGGGGGGGGGGATTTTAGCATCCCCCTGCCACTTCCAGAACAGCCCTTCCCAACCTGGTGCCCTCAAGATCTTTTTTTTTTTAATTTAAAATAAGCCTTTATTAAATTTGTGTTGTTTTTTTTAAAAAAAGGATTTCAACCATAAAACAAAACAAAACATTAAATCTTACATCACACAAATAATAACAGACATAAATTTACAATAGTCTCTTTCAAATTATACATGAAATTTAAAATATGACTTCATATTGCTTCTACAACGGTTTTCTTAGTATAATACTCATTTCATTACTCTAACTAATAATTTAATTACTCTCATTCTTACAAACAAACAAAACAAAACAAAAAAACCCAAAATTTTATATAATTTAAATTCCCCAAGATCTTGCTGGTACGCCCAACTCTCATCCTTCCTGACCTTAAAAACACAGCAGCGTAGAGTCGCTTAAAGCCCCCTTTCATGCTGAGGGGGTTGCTCTAGGGTGCTGGAGGCAAGGACCTTGCTGCATAAATGGGTCTCTGACCCCCTGCAATCCTGGACCGCTACCCCAGTGTGGTGTGGTGGTTAAGAGCGGTAGTCTCATAATCTGGTGAACCGGGTTCGCGCCTCCGCTCCTCCACATGCAGCTGCTGGGTGACCTTGGGCTAGTCACACTTCTCTGAAGTCTCTCAGCCCCACTCACCTCACAGAGTGTTTGTTGTGGGGGAGGAAGGGAAAGGAGAATGTTAGCCGCTTTGAGACTCTTTCGGGTAGTGATAAAGCGGGATATCAAATCCAAACTCTTCTTTTTGGGAGGTCGAAACAAAATTTAAAAAATTCCTTCCAGTAGCACCTTAGAGACCAACTAAGTTTGTTATTGGTATGAGCTTTCGTGTGCATGCACACTTCAGGCTTGTGTTCTGGTGAATTCTGGCTAAAAAACAAAAGCCCTGGTGGTATTGTTTTTTGTACTGTTAGGAGTGGGGGGGGGGAAGGATAGGTCGTTGTCTTGTGCTGTAGATGCGATAAAAGGGAGCTACACCAGGGTTAAGGCTTCTTGTAAGCGAAAGGGGTCCACTCACTTTAGGCGCCTCTAGGATTCTCTGCCAGTGGACGTCTGATGGAGGAGTTCCAGTTCACTTCCCAAGAAGAATGGTGACCAAACTTTAATTTGGTCACCTTTCTTCTTGGTAACTGAGCCGGAACTCCTCCATCAGAAGTCTTCTGCCAGAGAATCCTACATGTGAATGGGCCCCTTTCGCTCACGAGACGCCGTGATCCAAAAGGGGACCGCTGAACTGGAGGTGAAATATGCTGTTTTCTGAGCGGTCCCTGGCACTGCGTGCGACAGCTTCTTTGAACAGCTTGAGCCTGTGGTATGAGGCTGGTTGGGAAGAAAACGCCTGCCCTGTTGAGCTGCTGTAAACGTCTCTCTTCTGGCTAATTTATTAGTTGGCAAAGACTCGAGCTGATGGATTTGGCCCATTGGTTCCAAACAATGCTTGGGGTGGGATTGTCGTCAAAGGGCTTCAGCTCATGAACTTGCCGTCATTCACTCAAGAGGTATCGGGCATGATGGCATCCCATCCCAAAACTTGGAACTGCTTAATAAGTGACCCCACAAGCTCTGTAATCCTAGTGTAGCATTGTATGGGTGGGCAGATCATAGATATGGGTCTGCTGGTGTGGATCTACTATGGACACCAACCTAAAGGTAAAGGGACCCCTGTCCATGAGGTCCAGTAGCGGACAACTCTGAGGTTGCAGCGCTCATCTCGCTTTTTAGGGAAGTTTTTAATGTGTGATATTTTTGTATTTGATTTCTGTTGGAGGCCACCCAGAGTGGCTGGGGAGATCCAGCCAGATGGGCGGGGTACAAATGATTATTATTATTATTATTATTATTATTTATTGGCCGAGGGAGCCAGCATACAGCTTCCGGGTCGTGTGGCCAGCATGACTAAGCCGCTTCTGGCAAACCAGAGCAGCACACGGAAACGCCCTTTACCTTCCCGCCGGAGTGGTACCTATTTATCTACTTGCATTTTTTATGTGCTTTCGAACTGCTAGGTGGGCAGGAGCAGGGACTGAGCAACGGGAGCTCACCCCGCCGTGGGGATTCGAACCGCTGACCTTCTGATCAGCAAGCCCTAGGCTCTGTGGTTTAGACCACAGCGCCACCCACTTCCCGGCCACCAACCTAGATGGCTTAAAACCCAGATGTCCTTCATAGAATCAAATGATTGTAGAGCCGGGAGAAACCCCAGTATGGTTACCAGATTTTTTTTTCAATGAATCTGGGGACACTTTTTTTTTATTTTGAAGCTGAGTAGCAACAGCGAGTCAGTAGTTGGGATGGTGAGGCAAAAGAGCCTTGGCCCAAGTACACGTGCGTATTCTATAAAGGTGCAAAGCCCTTCTTTCGCACTCTGTGAAACATAAATGCGCAGAGTTTTTAAAAACTGGGCAATGGCCAGCCGCCCGCGACTCCCAAGTCTCCCCCGACCAGTCAGAACAAAGGGGGCAGGAGATCTGTACCGCCGGACGTCCCCGGTTCCCCTTTGGCAGTGGTGGCAGCAGCCCGGAGTCAGCCTGGTAGCGCAGTTGGCTCTGGCTGGCTTCAGGAGCTGCTTGCTGCCGTGCGCCCACCATTTTCCCTCTCCGGAAGTCCTCATATGATGTATCTTGTGCGCAACACATCATATGGGGACTTCCGGCGAGGAAAAACGGCAGGCGCCAAAGCAGCAAGCAGCTCCAAGAGCCAGTGTGGTGTAGTGGTTAAGAGCGGTGCACTCGTAATCTGGTGAACCGGGTTCGCTTCCCCGCTCCTCCACATGCAGTTGCTGGGTGACCTTGGGCTAGTCACACTTCTCTGAAGTCTCTCAGCCCCACTCACCTCCCAGAGTGTTTGTTGTGGGGGAGGAAGGGAAAGGAGAATGTGAGCCGCTTTGAGACTCCTTCGGGTGGTGATAAAGCGGGATATCAAATCCAAACTCTTCTTCTTCTTCTCCTGAAGTCAGCCAGAGCCAACTTCGCTAGCAGGCTGGCTCCAGGCTGCTGAGGCTGCCGCTGCCATGTTTCCTGGGGACAGATTTGCAAATCCGGGGACATTCCGGGGTTTGGAATTTGTCCGGGGACGGATTTGCAAATCCGGGGACTGTCCCCGGGAACCGGGGGCGTCTGGTAACCCTACCCAAGGGTCATCTGGTCCAGCAGTGCAGGGATCTCAACTAAAACATCCCTGACAGATGGCCATCCAAGCTCTGCTTAGAAGCCTCCAAGGAATGAGGGTCCACCACCATCCAGGGGAATCCGTTCTAGTGTCAAACAGCTCTTACCCACAGAACGTTCTTCCTGATGTTTAATCTTCCTTGATTTGCCTTTGGAGCACCGTCGAGCAAGACCCGAGCACAAGGGCCCTCTACCCTCCTGTAGCTTCTTGCAACTGGTATTCAGAAGCGCTGCTGCCTCCAGCTGCGGAGGCGAAACATAGCCATCACGGTTGGTAGCCATGGATATAGCCCTCTCCTCCTCCATGAACTTGTCCAATCCTCTTCTAAGTTGGTGGCCATCACTGCCTCCTGTGGGAGGGAGTTCCACCGTTTAACCAAGCAGTGCATGAACCAGTCCTTTCGTTCATCTGCCTTGAGAAAGTGCTTCTTCGCACCTTGTTAGCAAGACAGCGGCCCGTCCCTTTTGCCCCAGGATCCCCAGAGGTGTTTGCAATGTGCCCATTTCATCTCTTCTCTACCACAGGTGGTGAACGCCGCTGCTCATCTCCTCTCGAATCTGCCGTGCTGTGTCTCCCCCACCTTCTGAACCCGTTTCCTCTGGGGATCTTGCCTTGTTCCATCAATTGTTGGCTCTGGAATCCTGTAGCGCGTGCAGCTGCGTTGACAACCTTTCTCCAAGAGGACCTAGTCAACAGACACACACACAAAAAAACCCACTTTGGATAATTGTTTGGATGCTCTCCTTTCTCCTTGCTGGGATAGATGCTGTGGGGCGATTTTAGGTGTCGTTGCTATTCAAGTTGAAGAGCGACTCAAGTGCAGGGGTTGCAAAGAGGACAGCCCTGGAACCCAGGCGCCCAAATTCGTGGAGGACAAAGCTGTCAGCGGCAGCTAGCTGTGACGGCTATGTCCTCCCTCCTCGGACGGAGGCAGGAAGCATCTGAAGATGACTTGCTGGGAATGTGGGGAGTGTTCTGCTTTTGAACTCGGGTCCTGCTTCCCACTGGGGCATCTTGTCTAGCCAAAGTAAGAACAGGAGTCGGGAGCAAGAGTCACTTGCGAGGACCTTCCCACCACTCTCTAAAGCTCCTCCTCTCCAGGTTTTTTAAAAAGAAAACAATAAAAAACTTACCAGTTTTTAATATAGACCGTAAATTACTTTACCCAACACCTTCCTGTTCTCCCCTTCCATGGTTTCCATATTCACCCTTGAATGCTGCATTTTTCACACAGACTATTCAATGAACATTCATTTTAACCTATTTATCTTGATTATTAATGCTGTTGGTCACGTTTCAAGTCCTGCTCGCGATATATATACATATATATATATGTATATATGATTTTTACATATATTTTCCAAACATCCTTTAACATTGCTTCACATCTTATACAATATTTTTAGACTTCCATCAACCATGTCTAAAGATTTCCAATCTTCATAACTTAATCTTGTAATTCCACGATTTCACTATTACTTTTAATAATGTATAACCAATTATCATTATCCTAAATTTTCCCTGTAATATTTCATATAGTTCTCCTTACAAATACTTCCTGCAAACCTACTAGCGTAATTTGTTGTTTACAATTGTTTTTTTCAAATAATTCTCAAATTTCTTCTAATCTTCTAAGAACCTCTGGTCCCGCCAATTTGAAAATACGGAACGCTTCACGAATTTGCGATTTCATCTCACTTATAGTGGTTCTATAAATACTCAATAAAAGGTCTCCAGTCCTCAAGATATTTTTCATCATTTTGGTCTCTAATCTTTATTGTTAATCTTGCCGGTTCCACATACTCTTCCAGGCCCCCCCCCCCGAAGCGCAACCAATCTCTCCGCTGCTCTTTCCATTTCTCTGCGCATTCTGGGAGACCAGTGGGGAGGGGGGCTGGTCGCAGCAGGAGGGGGAGACTCCCTGGATCTTTCAGCAGCCTGACTCATCCCTGCCTCTTGACCCCCTTCCGCTTCAACCCCTGAGTCTGAAATGCTCTCTGCCACAGACTCTCCCAGCTCACTAAGCCCTGTAACCTCCTCAGCTTCCGACACCTCCTTGTCCCAGGCTGCTCCCTCTTCTCCCTCCGACCCGATGCCAGATTTACTTATAAGCTCAACAAGCCTATAGCTTAGGGCTCCACCCTCTTGTGGGCCCCCCCAAAAAAATTAAAGGGGGAAAAAAACCACTGGGTGTACATTTCCAAAATATAAGATAAAAAATAAAATAAAATAGAACCTACATACAGCAACAGTGTTTTGTGTTGTATGTATGTGACATCTGCAGCCAGAATTTTAATTGCAACGTATTGGAAAAAATGAAATTACACCTACAGAATCAGAATGGCAAGTTAAACTCTTAGAATATCTACAAATGGCAACAATGACGGGGAGGGTAAGAGGGTATTCGACGCAAAAAGTAAACCAAGAATGGGTTATATTCAAGGAGTACCTGAAAAGCTACTGTGACAGCAAAAACCTCCTGGCAGATCCTGAATGAGTCTTGCATTGTATAGACCATATATTTAAATTTAATGTTTTTATTTATTTATTTTCCTTTTTCTTTTTTCGTTATCAAAAAGTTTTAAGAAAATAATATATTAATAGGATACTGCGTAAAATATAACAAGCGTAATTTAGGGTTTTGTTTTTTTTAGAACAACCGGAAGTCTATTTTAGGTCTTTTTAAAAAAATTGTATTTTTAATTTTTCTGCGGTATGGGATGGGATGCGAATTGTAATGTGGTATGTTGCTGTATAGTTTCGTGAAATATGTTTAATAAAGAATTCAATTAAAAACAACAACAGTGCATTATGATGTATTGATGTTGATGTTGATGTTGTTAGTTTTTCTCTTTTGTTTGTTTGTTTAGTTGTTTTGTGTGTTTTTGTATTTTTTTTTATGTTCTTATACCAGAAAATAAAAAACTTTTGAAAACAACAACAACAACAACAACAGTGTTTTGTGTTGTGTAGGCGCCTATGATGTTAGTAATGGGTCCCGCCTGCTAGCCTGCTCCCTAAATTATCACTGGTTTGATCATTTCTATATATAGGGTGCCTAACATTCTGCATGGACTGGTTGGATGGCAACATGTAGGTCCATAAATTACCATATAGCATATATTCAACAAAAAAAAAACCAGCGGCGTATTGTTGTTGAGAAAGGACAGCTGGACATATAAAGGGCCCCATTGCCTTCAGTAGCTTAGGGCCTCATCAAACCTAAATCCGGCCCTGCTCCGACCACTCATCATCGTCCCACCACAACTCCCCGGGCTCTGAGCCTCCTTCCCTGGAGGTTCCTCAACATCTGTTCCCACCTCTACATCCAGCCAGACCACGACAACAGGATGCTGGACCAGACCACCTTTGGATTGAGATCCAGCAGGGCTAAGGGACGCGGGTGGCGCTGTGGGTTAAACCACAGAGCCTAGGGCTTGCCGATCAGAAGGTTGGTGGTTCGAATCCCTGCGACGGGGTGAGCTCCCGTTGCTCGGTCCCAGCTCCTGCCAGCCTAGCAGTTCGAAAGCATGCCAAAGTGCAAGTAGATAAATAGGTACTGCTCCGGCGGGAAGGTAAACGGCATTTCCGTGCGCTGCTCTGGTTCGCCAGAAGCGGCTTAGTCAGGCTGGCCACATGACCCAGAAGCTGTACGCCGGCTCCATCGGCCAATAAAGCGAGATGAGCGCTGCAACCCCAGAGTCGTCCGCGACTGGACCTAATGGTTAGGGGTCCCTTTACCTTTACCTTTACCAGCAGGGCTCAGCATATAAAAGCAAGGGGTGGGAAATCCGAACTGAAAATAAAACCCATCCCAACATGGGGAAGGGGACATGAGCAGCCTGCTCTTCTCCTGTGGAACTAAACAAGGACGTGCACAGCAAACATTCTCCCCTGCCTTTTGCCTCCCAGCACCTGGGTTGTAACAGCTGCTGGAGCACAGTGTCTTTTGCAGAAGGGATGGGTGGCAACACATTTCACCCCCTGCAAAGAAGCCAGGTGGGCTGCCAGCAGCCTGGGCAGCTGGAAGCCAGATGTGCATGCGATGCTACTCGTCTGAGTCACTGCCACAGCCTTTGCAGCATATTTCTGAGTTCCCCTGTCAACACAAACCCCGAGTACTTTTTTATTTTCCATGGGAATTATATATTGGTGGGCTAGGACTTGTAGGAGCTTGGCCGCTATCACAGAGACCTTGTTTTTCTTACACACAGATGGAAACTGAGGACCAGGCCAGAAAGTGGGAGATCCATGTTTGGACTTGTGCTGTGCTGAGATTTGCCCTCCAGTTTCTAGAAATCTTTCTACCGCAGCGTTAAGAATAAAGGAGTCCTACAGTGATGGAGTGGGCTGTGTACCACAGCAACGTGGGGGGTTTTCAAATGCTCCCTCCTGTTCTTTTCTAAGCCTCCCTGCAAGCAGAAAGCGAGCACACCAGGGAGAGAGATTTAAGTCTGAACCTCTTCCTTGAAACGCTGTATTTCTACTTGAGAACATCTTTCAAAATTATAGACTATTATTTTAAAAGAAAAATGTTGGATACTCCCCACTGTCTGAAATACTGAATTCCAAATTCCTTCATGCCCGCCTATTTTGCTGCATGTTTGAATCTAGCCCTTCTGGCAAACAATACTCCTTTTTCTCCTAAACCTCAAGTTCGTTGAGATGGAGAGTCGTTCGCTCTTGGCGATAATTTCCCGGCAGCGCCTTTGTTTGCTGGCCCATATCCAGCCTGTCGCCACCCCCTCCCCAAACTTCCCTTGATTGCTTTCAAACATGGCTGATTGCTTGAATGCTTGAAAAATGCTTCCCTTGGAAAGGGACCAAGAAATGTTCCAGCCCCGTTTATCTTCGCATCTCGGCACTCTCCGTTTCGCTTTGACAAGCCCCTTTGACAACTTTAAGCCTCAGCTTTTCTTCTCCCTTGTTGGGAGAGCTCTGGGCAGGAGGGGAGGATAACTGGCACGCGGCCAAGGTGGTTTCTTGTTTTTCTTTTATTAAAAAAATGTCCTGCTCCTTTTGTAAGCCAGAGCCTGAGCTGTGCTCGAACCAAGTGAGCTGTGATTCTTGCGTTGTGATTCCTGCATTGCAGAGGGTTGGACTAGATGACCCTTTAGGTCCTTTCCAACCTTGCAGTTCTACGAGTTCCAGCCAAAACCTCAATGAAGGCGCTTCAATGGCTGCTGTGCATGATGGCTCTGTTTTACCTCCGCAGTCGGAGGCAGTAGACCTCAATGCCAGTCGCTGGGTAGATCCGGGAATGTCACCAAGCCAGAAATCCTTGAGAGCTGCTGCCAGCCAGTGATGGCGATACGGAGCCGGATGGACCAAAGGCTCTGTTTAAGGCAGCTTGCTGTGTATCAGAAGGGCGGCAGCTCAGTGGAAGAGCATCTGCTTTGCATGCGGAAGGTCCCAGGTTCAATCCCAGCGTCTCTGGTAGCGCAGGGAAACAACCCTGTTTGAAATCTGGAAGAGTCGCTGCCAGTCAGTGTAGACAATATTGAGCTAGATGGGCCAAGTGGTCTGATTTGGTATCAAGGAGCTTCCAGGTCTCCTCTCAGGAAACTTGTGAGTCCCAGATGGAATCTTCTGCCCTTTCCATTGCCACTCATCAACAGAAGTATAGAATCCTAGAGTTGGAAGAGACCACAAGGGCCATCCAGTCCAACCCCCTGCCAAGCAGGAAACACCGTCAAAGCATTCCTGGCAGATGGCTGTCAAGCCTCTACTTAAAGACCTTCAAAGAAGGAGAATCCACCACATCCAGATCAAGATGGTACCGCTCTATTCCACCTCAGTTGGACCACACCTGGAGTTCTGTGTCCAGTTCTGGGCACCACAATCTAAGAAGGATATTGACAAGCTGGAACATGTGGAACGGTCTCCCTCAGGAGGTTGTGGACTCTCCTTCCTTGGAGGTTTTATTAAGCAGAGGTTGGATGGCCATCTGTCATGGATGCTTTCGCTGAGATTCCTGCATTGCAGGGGGTTGGACTAGATGACCCACGGGGGTCCCTTCCAACTCTACAATTCTATGAGTCTATGATGTGCAGAGGAGGACAGCCAAGATGATCAAGGGTCTGGAAACCAAGCCTTACGGGGAACGGTTGAAGGAGCTGGGTATCAAGGTTCTGGAAGAACAAGCCTTATGGGGAATGGTTGAAGGAGCCGGGTGTGTTTAGCCAGGAAAAGAGGAGACAGATTATATGATAGTCACCTTCAAGTATCTGAAGGGCTGGAAAGTGGGGCAAGCTTGTTTTCTGCTGCCCCAGAAGGTTAAGGCCCAAACCTATGGATTCAAGTGCCAAGAAAGGAGATTCCGACTAAACGTCAGTAAGAATTTTCGGACAGCAGGAGCTGTTCGGCGGTGGAACGGGCTTCCTTGGAAAATGGAGGGCCCTCCTTCACAGGAGGTTTTAAAGCAGAGGTTGGGTGGCCTTCTGTCGGGGATTCATTGCAGGGGGTTGGACTAGATGACCCCTGGCGTTCCTTCCAGCTCCGTGATCCTCCCTCCCTCCCTCCCTCCCTGTCCCTCAGGTGTTTGATGGCTGCTCCTGCTGAGGGGGGGGGGGTGGGCTGTTCCTGCTGAGGAATTCCACAACGTAGACTGTTATGGATGTGTTTTGCCCATGAGGTATATAGGGGGGGCCTTGCCCCCCTCCCCTCCTCCCTCTCGCATTCCTTATTGCAAGCATCACAAGGAGAAATGGGACCACTGCAAAAAAAAAAAAAAAGCCTGCCTGACAGCTTGCGTCCCAGGAATCAAAGAATAAGCCCCATGGCAGCCCCTCCTCCTCCCTCACAACTTTCCCCCAACTCTCTGCTCAGAGTTTGGGGGTCTTTTTTTCCTCCGACCTGCACACTGCTCTTCTCGCTGACAAGGGGAACTACAGCTGCTTGGCGATTCTTCCAGGAACAGCCTGGTCTGCCTGCAGCTTGGATGGTGTTTTATTGCTGTTTTTTTAAAAAGACCCAGTTGGAGATAGGATCAAGCCCTTGGCCTCTGGGACAGACGAGGCCACCGGACAAGATTTTGTTGTTAATAGTGTTTTTATAGCTACAAGGATGCACTCGCAAGCACAGAGCAGGTAAGTGGTGCTAATGTCGCCTTTAGCAGCGCTCAAGTTGGGTGGTTTCTTTCTCCAGTCACTCCCAGCGAAGCAAATCGCCGCATTTTAGAAGTGGGAATTGGGGGGGGGGGTAAGAAAATTGGTTCTGCTTGCTTTCAAAGGAAAGCCTACCAGTACTTAATTCACACTTTCTGAAACACACCCGTGCTTTGACATTCGCATTTCTCCAAATTTTGCAGTGCAGCTCTCCAGCTAAGTAAGGTGTACAAAAATGCACGTAACAGGGTACAGAATGCATAGAAATTCATATAATCGTGAAAATGAGATCGTGAAAATGCATCTTATTAGGGGAAAGCGCTTTGCAAAGATGTGCATATTACGCAAAATTCTGTGTACAGAAATGTGAATATTAGGAGAAATTCACAGCAAAACGCTGGTGAGTTTCCATGATGAGTTGTTGGTTGTTGGTTGTTGTTGTGTTGTTGTGGTTTTAAAAAAAATGCAAACTGGTGTGGAAATGTGGAGGGCTGATAGGACAAATGAGAAACTCAGAGGAACAAAAACCTACAGATTCATCAATCCCAGGACTAAAGGCAAGTTCTTCTTAGCCCCATTTGTTTCCCTAGGGAGTTACGCACAGGGTTAAATCTCCTGTTGAAATCTGTGCAGCTTTAACACTGTAATTCTACACAGGGGAAACAAGTCCACGTTGCCACCAATGGGACTTTTGTCACTTGCTATCTTCTGCAACCTTCTGCATCTCTCCCCAGAAGTATGTCCTACTCTGTTGAAAGGGGTTTGCTCGCTTGTTAAGCATTACCTACAGAGTTTCGCTCTGAAAGTGCATGACTTTGGTGGGATTTTGTTGTCGGCTGTTTGTGCTATCCTGATTGGTGCCGGTTGGTGGCAATAATAATAATAATAATAATAATAATAATAATAATAATAATTTATTATTTATACCCTGCCCATCTGGCTGGGTTTCCCCAGCCACTCTGGGTAGCTTCCAACAAAATATTAAAATACAGTAGTCCATCAAACATTAAAAGCTTTCCTAAAGAGGGCTTCTGAAAGTCTGGTAGTTGTTGTTCTCTTTGACATCTGATGGGAGGGCGTTCCACAGGGCGGGTGCCACTACCGAGAAGGCCCTCTGCCTGGTTCCCTGTAGCTTGGCTTCTCGCAGTGAGGGAAACGCCAGAAGGCCCTCGGTGCTGGACCTCAGTGTCCAGGTAGAACGATGGGGGTGAAGATGCTCCTTCAGGTGTACTGGGCCAAGGCCGGTAGTCTCACGTAGACAGTAGTCTCAAGTACAGGATGGGGTGGGGGAATGACAAGCTGAAATTCATTCCCTCCCTTGCAATGAATTCTGGATGGTTTTTTCCCCCCTTTGTTCCTGTATATAGTTTAAAATCTGAGATCTGTGATAGTTCAGTCGGTAGAGCATGAATATATTCTATGAATCTATCAATCCTGTGTTTGGCTGTGATTCCTGCGTTGCAACGAGATTGGCTAGATAGCCTTCCAGCTCTACAGTTTTATGATACGATGAATCAAGAGTCCCCAAATTAGATTATCTGCCTGGGGTATTCCCCCCCCCATTCCTACCCAATCAGGGGCAGCCAATGAAGCGTGCCTTCAAGATGTTCCAAACTACAGATCCCATGATCCTAGACCATTGACCACGCTGGGCTGGCAATGATGGGAGTGGCCGGCCGAAACATCTGGAAAGTGTCACATCAGCCCTCAGTCAGTTTCGAGAATCCCAGAGACCAGGAAGACCAAATCTTAAAATAAAGAATGGGGGAAATTTATAATTTGCCTTTAAAACCATTGTAGGACAAGTTAAAATTGCTAGCAGGATTGGAATAACACTTGTAGTTTAACGTTGAATTTTGGATACGATGGAGATGTAAGAGATTTGGATTATTATGAAAGATGCAGGAGGAAATAGCTAACAGTAGAACCCACAAAGAGGGAACTCCAGGAGATTCTTTGGAGCCTTGGATTTATGTTGTATGTTTTGGATAGGTGATTGTAAAACTGTAATTTGAAAAACAATTTAAAAAATAAAATAAAATCCAAAGTGGTAGATTTTCACAGGACATCAAAATGCTTTACTGAAACTTGCACACACACACACAAACACACACACCTGTGCACAGAGGAATGTTGGATATCTGCCCAATTCAAGATCTGGGTGGGATGAGAGGAAGAGGCTTCTGGATAAACTTCCATGGCTTTGCTGCTCGCAGGTGTCTGGGTCATTATTATGCAGATAAAGTCAGGGTTGGGCCAAGAATGTAGACTCATCTTGCCAAGCCTCACACACCTTGTATGGGTATCGCCCAATTCCACCTGCTGCAAATCGGGAATGTTCTGCTGCTGGGCCTAAATTTCATTGCCTCTCACATAACACTGGAACTCACACAGAAATCCCATAAAGCTGAATGTTGGGGAAGATAACAAGAAAGTACAACTTCACACAGCAGTTTGTTAAACTGTGGAACTCCATCCCACAGGAGGCAGGGATGGTCACCAACCTAGATGCCTTTAAAAGAGGATGAGGGAAATTCGTGCAGGATAAGGCTATCAAGGGACATAAGGACATTAGGAGAGCCTGCTGGATGAGGCCAGTGGCTCAGCTGGTCCAGCATCCTGTTCTCACAGTGGCCAACGAGATGCGCCAATTGGGAAACCCGCAAGCAGGATTCGAACACAAGAGCCCTTTCCCCTCACTCCATGGTCTCCAGCAAGTGGTGCTGGCAAAGGCTGATGGGAGTTGTAGTCCGAAACATCTGGAGGGCATTCAGGTAGGCAAAGGTAGGCCTGTAGAGCTTGATTCTCTCTCTTGATCTAAAGAAGAAATGCAGAGTGGGCGCTTTCTCGTGAGTAGGGGATGTTGGAGAATGAAAACAGACAAAAGAGGGGAAATCGCTTTTTCTGCTTATTTGTCTCGTGTCCGGAACAGAAATTAATCCAATAAATACGACCAGTTGCTTTCAAGATAGGTAATTGATGCCATTGCATAGCCCTGCCTTTCATAGTGTTTCTTTTGCATTGAAATAACCATGAATAACATAAGGACAACGTAACTGACATAACTTGTTGGCATCCATGGTTGGAAGCCAGTGTGGTGTAGTGGTTAAGAGCGGTAGACTCGTAATCTGGTGAACCGGGTTCGCGTCTCCTCTCCTCCACATGCAGCTGCTGGGTGACCTTGGGCTAGTGACACTTCTTTGAAGTCTCTCAGCCCCACTCACCTCACAGAGTGTTTGTTGTGGGGGAGGAAGGGAAAGGAGAATGTTAGCTGCTTTGAGACTCTTTCGGGTAGTGAAGAAGAAGAGTTTGGATTTGATATCCCGCTTTATCACTACCCTAAGGGGTCTCAAAGCGGCTAACATTCTCCTTTCCCTTCCTCCCCCACAACAAACACTCTGTGAGGTGAGTGGGGCTGAGAGACTTCAAAAAAGTGTGACTAGCCCAAGGTCACCCAGCAGCTGCATGTGGAGGAGCGGAGACGCGAACCCAGTTCACCAGATTACAAGTCTACCGCTCTTAACCACTACACCACGCTTGGTATCACGCGGGATATCAAATCCAAACTCTTCTCTTCTTCATCTGTCTCAAGACACAACGGAGAGCACCTCCGGGGCATTAGCAGCACCAAAGTGACCTCTCCGGGTACACAAGCCTGGGCAGTGTGTCTGTAGATCCTGGGCCGCCCAGACGACAAGACCCTCCTCTCGGCCTCTCTGATGTGGTCCAAGGGAAAGCAGAGCAAGATGTTTGGCACCAGCTTGGCTGCAGGAGTTGCCGGAAGGAGGCGTACAAGGTGACATTCAACCATTTTAGGGACTCCACTTCAAATTTGTGTAGGGTTTACTCTTTTCTTCTCCCAAAGACATTCCACAAGGCAGAGGAGATTTAGGACCAGAGTTTTCCTTCTACCCCTCCCCTAACACCCCACACACCCCTTTATGTAACTCATTATGTGAATTCAATAATTACATAAGTAATCTCATTTCTCCGCAGCAGACAAGGTAGTTTTGGAGATGTTCCATTGCAGGGGATTCAGGGCTGGATTCAGGTTTGATGAGGCCCTAAGCTACTGAAGGTAACGGGGCCCATTGTATGTCCAGCTGTCCTTTGTCAACAACAAATTGCCGCTGTTTTTTTGTGTTGAATATATGCTATATGGTAATTTATGGACCTAATAGGTATCTCAAGCCATAACAAATAGGAGCCTACACAACACAAAACACTGTTGCTGTATGTAGGTTTTATTTTATTTGTTTTTCATCTTATATTTTGGAAATTTACATCCAGTTTTTTTTCCTTTAAATTTTTTGGGGGCCCCCCAACAGAGTGGGGCCATAAGCTATAGCTTGTTTAGCTTATACGTAAATCCGGCACTGATGGGGTAGGACCAGATGACTCTAGAATTCTATGAATCTATGGTGGAGGACGAACTGCAGCAAAACGGAAACTGTGCAATGAGTTCAGGGCAGAACAGAAAATGTTTTCTTGCATCCATACAGTCAACCCAACATCCCCAGTAATGTCAGGCAGTGCATTTTACAGTGTTCCAAGGAGAGGGCCTCTTTAAAAGAAGAAGAAGAAGAGTTTGGATTTGATATCCCGCTTTTCACTACCCGAAGGAGTCTCAAAGCGGCTAACAATCTCCTTTCCCTTCCTCCCCCACAACAAACACTCTGTGAGGTGAGTGGGGCTGAGAGACTTCAGAGAAGTGTGACTAGCCCAAGGTCACCCAGCAGCTGCATGTGGAGGAGTGCAGACACGAACCCGGTTCCCCAGATTACGAGTCTGCCGCTCTTAACCACTACACCACACTGGCTCTCCTTCAGCTGTTCTGTGGTGCCAACTGGGGCATATCTCCCAGGATGGGGGAGAAAGTGGGTGTTGGCACCCCATCCCCGAAATCTGGATTCTTGCCCTGTCTGTTTGAGAGCTGTGTTGCTAATTTCCTCCAGCCTCGCTTTCCAAAGATGTCTTTCCAAGATTCTGCCCTGGCTTGTTCCAGCTGTTTAGCCTGGATGGGTGCCAGAAGTCATTCTTCTCCAGATAAAACAGCAGAAAGGGCTCTTTGTGCACTTCAATGGCATATTAAGAAAAGGTGAGATTGGTCTTTCCAAAGCTGAAAACACTCTCATTCAAGGCACATTCAACAGAGCCCAGGCTTAATCCTGTGCCTGGCAATCAGCAAAAGGGGACAAATTTATGAATGGCCGGCGCAGCTTTCTGCAGAACCCCATATTTTGCTCCGTATCGACACGGCTGGCACTGGGAGAGAAAGCCTTGAGTGGAAACATCTGGGAAATGGCATCCTTGAGAGCTGTTTGCTAATGTGTGAAGTGGGTCGCTGATTGAATAGAGGCCCCCCGGATTTGTTAGATTGGAAACAAATTTGAAAATGAATGAAGGGGGGGAATGCTATGATCACAGCTGGCAGCGTTGCATGGGTGTGCAAAGAAATGGGTAGGAAAAGAAAACCGAATGCTGCTTTGGCTAATACAAGTTTCAGGTGTGAAAGGTGGGGTGGGGGTGGGGGTGGGGACGAGGACTGAGAAGAAATGCCCCCTTGTCACTTCATCAGGCAGTCATTAAGCTGGGGAAGGGGTTTCAGGAGGTGAATAAAAAGTGGAATGAAAGCTCTCACGCTGGTGCTCTTGGTGAGTGGCTGCAGATCAAACACACACACACACACACCCCACTGCTGTGGCACAGAATAATAAAATTGTAGAATTGGAAGTCTCTTAAAAAGCAGAGACATCACCTTGCCGACAAAGGTCCGTATAGTTAAAACTATGGTTTTCCCAGTAGTGATGTATGGAAGTGAGAGCTGGACCATAAAGAAGGCTGATTGCCGAAGAACTGACACTTTTGAATTGTGGTGCTGGAGGAGACTCTTGAGAGTCCCATGGACTGCAAGAAGATCAAACCTATCCATTCTGAAGGAAATCAGGCCTGAGTGCTAACTGGAAGGACAGATCCTGAAGCTGAGGCTCCAAGACTTTGGCCACCTCATGAGAAGAGAAGACTTCCTGGAAAAGACCCTGATGTTGGGAAAGATGGAGGGCACAAGGAGAAGGGGACGACAGAGGACGAGATGGTTGGACAGTGTTCTCGAAGCTACCAACATGAGTCTGACCAAACTGTGGGAGGCAGTGGAAGACAGGAGTGCCTGGCGTGCTCTGGTCCATGGGGTCACGAAGAGTCGGACACGACTAAAAGACTAAACAACAACAACAAGGAATTGGAAGGGACCCCCAAGAGTCATCTAGTCCAACCCCCTGCAGTGCAGGAATTACAATTAAATAATTCCTGACAGATGGCCATCCAACCTCTGTTTAAATTCCTCCAATGAAGGACCACCTTCCATGGGAGTCCGTTCCACTATCAAACTGTCTGAAACTAGCTTCTTCTTTGTCGGAATCTGTTTTCTTGTAATTTGAATCCATTGGTTTGGTTGGTCCCATCTGGAGCAGCAGAAAACAAGCTTGCTCCATCTTCCATTGGACAACCCTTGAGATATGATAAGATGGCTCTCAGTCTTCTCTTTTCCAAGCTAAACATACCCAGCACCTTCAACTGTTCCTCTTCAGGCTTAGTTTCCAGACCCTTCGTCATCTTGGTCGCCCTCCTCTGCACACATTCCAGCTTGTCAACAAGCTTCTTAAATTGTGGCACCCAGAACTGGACACAGTATTCCAGTTGGGATCTTACCAAGGAAGAATACCACCACTTCCCTTAATTAGGACACTACAGTTATGTTGATGCAGCCTAGAATAGCATTAGCTATTTTTGCTGCTGCATCGCACTGTGGACTGATGTTCAGATTGTGGTCTACTAAGACCCCCGGTTAGGGGAGACGCAAACCCGGTTCACCAGATTACAAGTCCACCGCTCTTAACCACTACACCGCACTGGCTCCCTGAACGCAGGAGAGCTTTCCTATAGGGGTGTGTGCTCAATCCCCAAAACAGAGTGTAGGAAATATCATGGAAATGTAAGAAGCATGATGAATGCATCTTGACCCTACATTGCATTTCCAGCAAACCATGCCCCACTTAGAAGCTTATGAGTGGGGCATGAAGGAAAAACCAGGAGCATAAAAACACAAGCCCACATCAAAGAGAGCCAGGGTGGTGTAGTGGTTAAGAGCAGTGGACTCATAATCTGGTGAACCGGGTTCGCATCCCCACTCCTCCACATGCAGCTGCTGGGTGACCTTGGGCTAGTCACACTTCTCTGAAGTCTCTCAGCCCCACTCACCTCACAGAGTGCTTGTTGTGGGGGAGGAAGGGAAAGGTTAGCCGCTTTGAGACTCCTTCGGGTAGTGATAAAGTGAGATATCAAATCCAAACTCTTCTTCTTCAAAGAAAGTCCTTCTTCACACAGCGCAGAGTTAAACTGTGGAACTGCAGGAGGCAGTGATGGCCACTAACTCAGATAGCTTTAAAAGAGGTTAGTACAGATTCATGGAGAAAGCTATCAATGGCTACTAGTCCTGATGGCTATGCTCTACCTCCACAGTCGGAGGCAGATGTGCCAACTCTAGAGGGCCGAGATATCTTTAGTCCCTTGTATATTTGTTGGAGGGATGCGGGTGGCACTGTGGTCTAAACCACTGAGCCTAGGGCTTGCCGATGAGCTCCCGTCGCTCGGTCCCAGCTCCTGCCAACCTAGCAGTTCAAAAGCACACCAGTGCAAGTAGATAAATAGGTACCATTCCGGCAGGAAGGTAAACGGCATTTCCATGCGCTGCTCTGGTCTCGCCAGAAGCAACTTAGTCATGCTGGCCACATGACCCGGAAAAACTGTCTGCAGACAAACACTGGCTCCCTCGGCCAGTAAAGCGAGATGAGCACCGCAACCCCAGAGTCATTCATGACTGGACTTAATTGTCAGGGGTCCCTTTACCTTTACATATTTGTTGGAAGGGGGCCGGGCTTCGCAGCATCAGTGGCCAGCTCCTCTAGAGTCCTCAGCCTCCTCCAGGGCTTTTTCCAAGCAAGCGGAGACTGTGCCTACATGCAACCAACCTCTCTTCCACCCTTTTCATGCCTCTTCTGGTTCTGGGAGACAAGCGGGGAGGGGAGCTTGTCGCAGCACAAGGTGGAGAGACCCATGACTCTTCACTGGCCAAACTCATCTCTGCCTCTTGTCTCCCTCGTCTCCTGCTTCAGCTTCTGCCTTTGATTCTGGACTTCTCTCTTCCACAGACTCTCCCAGCTCACCAAGCCCTGTTACCCCTACAGCCTCTGACACATCCTCTTCCCAGTCTTCTCCCTCTAACCACTCACCATCGTCCCACCACCACTGCTTAGGCTCCGAGCCTTCTTCCCTTGGTGGCCCCCCAGCAGGTTCCTCACACCATTCCTCTGCCTCCAACCAGTCCATGACAGCTAGGCTGAGAGGCAGGGACTGGACTGAGGTCACCCAGTGAGCTTCATGGCTGAGTGTGTTTTTGAACCCTGTCCTCCCAGGTCCTAGTCCATCACTCTAACCACTACACCACACTGCCATCTTATGTCCTTTAGGACAACAGGGAGAGAGGTCTTCCCCGAACACAGGGTATTATTGGAACTCTCGTTCCCCTCCTCCTCCTGCTCATTCCAGCGCAGGATCCAAGCAGTCAGCCCAGAAACCAGCTCGGGGCAAATTTGTGCATGATCACATCCTCTCAGCAAATGCGGCTGTCAGCTTGAGTGAGTGGAAATGTCATTTTTACAATCAACCCCGGAGCCACGATTCAAGCGATTCTATACGACTTAGTTATTTGCTTTCGCTCTCCAGTGTAAAAAAGAAGAAGCAAACCTTGTGTGGGATTTGCCGGGCCTGGGATTCAGGCTTGGCCTGCTCAAAAGCTAGGAGAGAATATTCTGGCAGATCTCTCGGCTGCCACACCCCTTCGATTTTCTCCCCAGGCAAATGCTCCACAGGTGCTCCCGCTGACGAAAGTGTGCACCTGGTTTGCAAACAAGATGGCAGCCTGTCGCAGCCTGTGCGTAACTCTAGCCTTTTGTCTCTGGATTCCAGACGCCAGCTTCCGCCTACCTGTGCTGGCTGCGGCTGAGGGCAGTTGTAGTCCAAAACATCTGGAAGGCACCAGGTTGGTGAAAGCTGCTCTAAGCACAGCTGGTAAGGAGGACCCGACTATCAATGGCTCCTAGCCAGAGTGACTGCGGACACCATCAGAGACAACATGTCTCCGAATGCCAGTTGTTGAGAATCTCAGATGGGGAGATTTCTGCTGTTGCTTTCAGGAACTGCTATTGGGATTCCTGTTGGGATATCTGGGTAGCCACCGAGAACCGAGTGTTAGACTAGGTGGGTCTTTGTCCTGATCTAGCAGGACAAATTCAGCATTTTTGGACTAAGCCTTAGGATAGGGGTAGGCTTCTGGTTCCTTCTTCCGCCGCTCTTTAAGAGTCATGGCACAAAATGTTTGAAAACAATCTTAACACTACAACGGGCTATCTGTAAGAAAACTGTCCAAGATCTGGATATTCAGCAAGGTACGACATACCGTATTTTTCGCTCCATAGGACGCACCGGACCATAGGGCACACCTCATTTTTAGGAGAGGAAACAAGAAAAAAAATATTTTTCTGGTTTTCCTCCTCTAAAAGCCCTGTTGTTGTTTTTTAGGTAAAGGTAAAGGGACCCCTGACCATCAGGTCCAGTCGTGTCCGACTCTGGGGTTGCGGCGCTCATCTCGCTCTATAGGCCAAGGGAGCCGGCGTTTGTCCGCAGACAGCTTCCGGGTCATGTGGCCAGCATGACTAAGCCGCTTCTGGTGAACCAGGGCAGCGCACGGAAACGCCGTTTACCTTCCCGCTGGAGCGGTCCCTATTTATCTACTTGCACTTTGACGTGCTTTCGAACTGCTAGGTGGGCAGGAGCTGGGACCGCACAACGGGAGCTCACCCCGTGGCAGGGATTTGAACCGCCGACCTTCTGATCAGCAAGCCCTAGGCTCTGTGGTTTAACCCACAGCGCCACCTGGGTCCCCTGTTGTTGTTTTTTAGGATCAGCTAAAAGTTTTGCAGCTTTTTTGCAAAGGGAAAAGCCCTGGTTTTTTGTTTTTGTTTTGAGGATCAGCTAAAGGTTTTGCAGCTTTTTTTGCAAAGGGGGAAAAGCAAAGAGGAAAAGCCCCATTTTTATGGGGTTTAACTCACATTTCTGAAAAATCTTAAGGAAAGGGAGCCTTTTCTACTGTTTCCAGACAGATAATCTAATCAGCCAGTCACATGTCCTGGGCCCGGGGAAGCAAACAACCTCCCTCTGTAGCACATTCAACAAAGGAGCCCTGGGCAAGGGGGCAGGGCCAAAAGGGAGCCAGGGACTCTTATCTCTCTCCTGATCTCTTGCTGATCAGCTGCTGAGCGGGGTCCTTTCAACACTCCCTTTTCTCTTTGTAAAATAAAAAGCACAATCTGCTTTTGACCCCTGGGCAATTCAGCTCCAGTGACCACCATTCGCTTCATAAGACGCACAGGTATTTCCCCTTACTTTTTAGGAGGAAAAAAGTGTGTCTTATGGAGTGAAAAATACGGTAGCTGCCTTGTGGGATATATTCGGGAGAAGAAAAGGCTAACGGGTAAATCCTACACAAATCTGGAGTGGAGTCCCTAAGACAGTTGGATGGCGCCTTGTACGCCTCCTTCCAGCAACTCCTGCAGCCAAGCTGGTGCCAAAATTCTTGCTCTGATTTCCTTTGGGCCACATCAGCCAGTCCGAGATGGGGGTTTTGTCGTCTGGTCAGCCATGGACCTCCAGACACACCGCCCAGGCTTGCACCCCGATGAGGTCACTTTGGTGCTGCTAATGCAGTAAAAATAATGTGGGAAGCAGGAGTTACGAGTGACCGGTCTCTGCAGCCACAGCAGCCGCTGCGATTCTTCAGCAATTTGGCTTCGCCCCCAGAGGCACACTACATTGTCTCTCAAGGCAGACGGATGCCAACAAATTTCTCCTGGAGTTTCCGCCAGCCCTCCAGTGAAGTTATTTTTGGATAGGAGAGAAGGAAAGGAGGTTTTGCAGAGCAAGCAGAGGTTGCTGAGCGAATGGAACAGCTTAGCTGGATGCAGCCCATTGCACCAGGGGAAACTGCTTTGCAAGTATGTACTTCATGGGTAATATTAAAATACTTTCAGAGAAGTTTGCACTAAGATGCAGATGAATTTTCACGAGGATTAAAAAAAATCTTAAGCTTGCAATGGGTAAATTTGACCATCTCTACCAAGTCAATTCTATGAACAAGCTAAACTCTTCTCAGAACCTGAGAATGTTTGCACCGTCGCTGGATGAATGCCGTATTGCTGCTATCCTCCGTTTGGCTGAAAGAGAGATTTGGCGTTCGTTTGTTTTTTAAAGAAATGTTTTTAATGTGTTTTCAACGAGTGTTTCTCAAATGCTAAAGATCTGGTTCTGTTCTCTCGCAGCTGACTTCACTTGGGAGCATATCGTACTCAAGCCAGCATAACATTATATAGGGTGTCAGGGTGACTTTTACAGAGCCCTATAAAAACAGAGGGAAAGCTGCCCCCAATAACCATTTGCAAGGAGCAATAAAAGATCAAGGGCATTGCTCAGATGCCATCTGAAGCCCTTCTGTTTGTTGAAATGGTTCCCATTCCCCAATGGATTTTGCTTTTCATTTTTATTTTATTTTTGCAACTCTTAAAATGCCCTTCCCTTTTGCCGCGATGGAAGCTGAAAAAATAAAGGGTCCTTTGGCACCTTAAAGATTTATTACGGCATAAACTTTTGTGGGGCAGAGTTTGCCTTGCATGAAGTGGTCACCTGAGTGTGCATGTGTGTGCATCAGGAGTTCAGAAAGAAGAAAAACTGTTGGTTTTATAAAATGAGTTCAAAGGGCTAAGCAATGCAGGAGACATAAGAAGTTCCAATTAGTATGGATATGATTCGGTTCCCGCCAGTAGAGGCTTGTGATGCTGTGGCACTTAGCATCACTGCAGCTTACCAGGAGGGGTTGAGGTCCGCATGGTGCAAGCAGGTTGGCTCCACCGGTGTGTTTGCACCGCACCAACCTCACCACCAATCGACCCTCCCCTTCCCAGTAAGCTACAGCAATGCCCCTGTTGGGAGGTCAGGTGAGGTCCACTGCATTGCACCACTGACCTCTACTGGTGATTAAGTGGCACAGCAATGTCCATCTTGCAAATTGCTGTGGAGAACCAGGAGCTAAATGTGGTCCTCCAAGTCTTCTCTATCCGGCACTCGGTTGGGACTTTGCCTGGGCCATGCTGCCAAGGGCACTTCCCAACCAAAGGAATGCCCATGGCACATGGCCAGCTCTTTATTGTCAGAGATAACACAGTAGCACCTACAACTCTCGAGATCTAGGCACACCAATCTCATGGTTAGGCAGCTATTCCCAGGTCTGCGCTGCATGGAGTGGTTGCAGCAACAGGGGGCCTGTCCCCTCCACCACTTTGTGTACCTTCCCCTGATGGTCTGCCTGCATGCAGCCAGAGACTGCGCCTGCGGGGAAATGTCCTCTACTCCTCCCTTTTTCATCCACCCCTGGTTCTGGGGGACAGCAGGGAAGCACCTGGACTTTCATTTCCTTGACCTGCTTCTTCCTCTTCTCTTGACCCCTACTGTTCTCCACCCTCCAACTCTGAAGCTCCCTCTGCCTCTTGCCTCCTGGCTGGCACAGTTCCCCACAAACCACTAGCCCGCTCTCCCAAATTAAACCCCAGCTGCCTTTCTCCCAGTGCACATTTAGCAGCGTCCTGCCGTTCCCTGACACATGCCCCCTCACCAGTCTTGTTCCACCCTCTGGACCTCTTGTGAAGGAGGCAGAAGAAGAAGAAGAAGAAGAAGAAGAAGAAGAAGAAGAAGAAGAAGAAGAGGAGGAGAGGAGAGGGGGAGGGGGAGGGGGAGGGGAGGAGTCTGGATTTGATATCCCGCTTTATCACTACCTGAAGGAGTCTCAAAGCGGCTCACATTCTCCTTTCCCTTCCTCCCCCACAACAAACACTCTGTGAGGTGAGAGACTTCCGAGAAGTGTGACTAGCCCAAGGTCACCCAGCAGCTGCATGTGGAGGAGCGGAGACCCGAACCTGGTTCACCAGATTACGAGTCCACCGCTCTTAACCACTACACCACCCAGATGGCGGGCGCAGGGTCCAGGTTGGTTCCAATGGGAAGATGTGATCCTTGAGGGGTCCTCAGCCATTCAAGGCTTTATAGGTCAAAACAAGCACAATGGTACCTCAGGTTACAGACACTTCAGGTTACAGACTCTGCTAACCCAGAAATAGTACCTCAGGTTAAGAACTTTGCTTCAGGATGAGAACAGAAATCGCGCGGCGGTGGCGCGGTGGCAGCGGGAGGCCCCATTAGCTAAAGTGGTACCTCAGGTTAAGAACAGTTTCAGGTTAAGAACGGACCTCCAGAACGAATTAAGTTCTTAACCCGAGGTACCACTGCACTTTGAATTGTGCCCGGAAAAAGACCACTAGCCAGTAGGGGCTGTTGTAACAAACCCTCATTTTTTCTGTTGCAGAAACTTGACTTTGCGGTCTTTCCAATGATACCTCTGTCCCAAGACGGGTTTCTACGATAGGAAGATGAAAGCATTGTGTGTCAAGTTCTTCCTCCTTCTAGCAGCTGTTGTGGCCCAGTACGTAGCATCGACTCTGCCAGAAGGTATGCTCAGATCTCCTCAGGTGTGGCAGGCAAAGCGAAACGGACAGAATCGCCTATCCTTATCTGAGATGCTGGTGTGTTCTCGGGGGGGGGGGCGTATTTGCTATGGCGATTCCTTCCTCGGGGAGACTTGCTTGGTTCCCCCCACCCCAATCTCGCTGTATGGAAAAGTCTGGGGAATGTGGACCGAGCAACACGAGGCTTGGAAATAATGGAGACCAGCTTTTGCCCTGGACATTGCGCTGTATCCAAGTACGTTCTACACAGAGTAGAACTATTGAAGCTCATGAACCCAAGCCAGTCGTGCCCATTCATTTAAGGGGGTCTACTCTTGAGTATGTCCAGCATTGGATTGTCTTATTAGCCTTACCGAGGGGTTGACTGAACTACTGTGGTTTGGATTTATTTATTTCAATGGTTCTGTGGCAATCAGTTTCATTGTAAACCGTGTTGGGCGCCTGCTGAGAAGGTGGTCTAGAATGGGAAGGAGGAATAACAGAATCATAGAATTGTGGAGTTGGAAGGGACTCAAGGATCATATCATCATAAATGAATAAATAAATAAATAAATAAATAAATAAATAAATAAATTATTATTTATACCCCACCCATCTGGCTGGGTTTCCCCAGCCACTCTGGGCGGCTCCAGCAGAATAATAATAATAATAATAATAATAATAATAATAATAATAATAATGTGATAAAACATCAAACATTAAAAACTTCCCTAAACAGGGCTACCTTCAGATGTCTTCCAAAAGTCAGATAGTTGGTGTTCCACAGGACAGGCGCCATTATAATTTATTTGTACCCTGCCCATCCTGCTGGGTTTCCCCAGCCACTCTGGGCAGCGGCCAACAGATTAAAAACAGAATAAAACATCAAACATTAAAAGCTTCCCTAAACAGGGCTGCCTTCAGATGTCTTCTAAAAGTTGGACAGTTGTTTATTTCCTTGACATCTGATAGAAGGGCGTTCCACAGGTCAGGCGCCACTACCGAGAAGGCCCTCTGCCTGGTTCCCTGTAACCTCCACTTCTCGGAGCTGGACCTCAGTGTCTGGGCTGGACGATGGGGGGGTGAAGACGCTCCTTCAGGTATCCTGGGCCGAGGCCATTTAGGGCTTTAAAGGTCAGCACCAACACTTGTCAAATCCCTTCCAAGGCAGGAATCATTTGTGACCTGCCTTGGATCAGGCCCACCAAGACCAAATGACCTGAGGCTCTCAGGCTCTCGCCTCTAATTCTGTTCTGTTTCCGGTGGTGGTGCCAAAGGATCGGCACCTGTCCCTACCCCTCTTGCAAAAGCATGGGGCACCCCTCCGCCCCTGAACTGGAGTAATTTAGGCCTTCGGAGCTTTAGGTGGGTGGGCAGAGACACGTTTCTCAACTCCCCACTTATTAATCTTAGCAACTGGAGCCCTGACACATTCAGAAGGCTGGACACCCATCAGGATGACCCTCAGCCCCCCTAAAAAAGGGTAGTCACCCCTATTCCAGAGCACGCCTTTGAATTTTGGGGTGCCTGTCAGAAGAGTGAAAGGGAAGCTTTGGCGGCCACTCCAGAACTCAAACATAGTAAATTCCAAACTGTCAATTAAGCCAATATACTTGACTATAATGCTGTTTAATTCAGAGCCGGGAAGGGCGCCATAAATCAGCGCCTGCGAGTGTCCCTGCCAACCTTTTGATTTATGAAACCGGGTAATCTAAGAGGCGTGAGGAAATTCTCAAATAAAATCATATTCCCCCCTCGTGATTAATATAGCTGTCTCGAGTTGGCATTTTTGTTGCAGGAGGGGGCTGGCCTACAGGGGCTTTAAAACACATGATGCGATTCCTTGTGGCGCGGAACAAAATAGAGAATGGGTTGGGGGTCCACACGGATGAGTGTGGGGTTCCTTTTTCAGGCAGTTGTGATCCCTGCATTGCAGGGGGTTGGACTAGATGACCCTTGGGGTCCCTTCCAACTCTACAGCTCTATGATTCTATGATCTTCAAGTAGAGCTAAGGGTGGGGGTTTCCCCCCCCGAAAACTGCCTGAAATCCCAGAGGGCCGCTGTCAATCAGTGAGATGGATCAATGCGTGAGATGGATCAATGGCCTGAGTCAGTATAAGGCAACTTTTTAATGTTCCTCTTTGGAGAGGGGGCCGTAGCTCAGGAGACACAGCACCTGCTTTGCATGCACAAGGTCCCAGGTTCAATTCCCGGCATCTCCAGGTTGGGCTGGGGGTGACCTCTGCCTGAATCCCCGGAGAACCACTGCCGGTCAGTGTCGACAACACTGAGTTAGATGGACCAATTCCTGACTTGGTATAAGGCAGCCCCTCACATGCCTAACAGTCACCGTGAGCAGAACATGTATGGGACAGGTGACAGCTGCCAAGGCCAGGGCCGGCGCGTCCATTTAGGCGAACTAGGCAGCTGCCTAGGGCGCCAAAATGAAGGGGGCGCCGCTGGCCAGCCTGCGCCCGCCCACTTCTCTTTACCTGACCAGTGGCCCACCTTCCGGAGGCCGAGGCAGGTGCTGCTGCTGTGCTGGTCGTGCCTCTCGCACAGCGCAGGTGCGGCAACAGACCGCAGCAGTTTCCCTCCTTGGCGCCTGTCCCGGAGGCGCTTGGCTGCTGGTGGAGCTGCGGGCTGGTCGGAGGAGTCAGCGACGAGGTAAGAAGGCAGCAGCGGGATGGGCCAGGGGCGGCGGGAGAGGGGGAAGGTGTGGCAGCAGTCTCTGGCTTTGCTCTTAGGCAAGGCAACCGGGCAGGCAGGTATCCAGGCCTCCCAGCCATTTAATAGAGCCACATTTGCCCTGCAGCTACAGATCACGGAAACGCCATTTAAAGCAATGACAAAGCATTTTCCAGCTCTTAAAGCGCTTAATCTATTTTAATTGGATTTCACTGTCTGGATGAATGATCTTTCGTGGACAGAATCCAGGTGAAATCAGCTCCACTGGGGAATGTGTGTGTGTGTGTGTGTGTGTGTGTGTGTGTAATTTTGCTCCTTTCCAATCTCACTCTGGTTGGTTTTTTTTAAGAGTCAAGGCTTGTGGAAACTGACCCAGTTTTTTTTAATGGGCTCCCACATTTAGTTGAGGGGCGAGGGATCCTTTTCAGATGGAGGTCCACATTCCCTCCTTTTCACATTTTCTTTATTTGCTTATCTCACAACCTGAGGTCACACTTGCAGCCTACATTCAAAGCACTCTTTTATATATATATATATATATATATATATATATATATATATATATACATTTTAAATCATTTTTTTGATATAAGCACCAACCACAAAAAACACAAACAATAAAAACCATAACAACAATAATAACACAGTTTGACAATTCAAATTTAAATGCACTGATCTACCTATGACTACACCTTTTTTTTTTACAACACTGTTTCCCCACCTCTCTCGCCTCCCTCTACCTCCCACCACTTATCACTTAAATATTCATTCCAGATTTCTTCATGTTTATCCATTCTTATTTTGCGACGACAAAGCACTCGTATACTTGTCATGGGTTTCAACCCCTCCTATAAACTCTCAACACCCTTGACAAACTACAGTGCACAGGATTCCTAGAGGAAGGAAGCCATGATGTTAAAAATGGCACAAAAGCGCTTTAAATGTATTGTACTTAAGCATATCCGGCGCCGTGGTGCAAAGCTTAAGCATATCCGGCGCCGTGGTGCAAAGCTCCCTCCGGCGCCCCCTCCCTTTCTTTTTTTTTTATAAGAATTTATTGGCATTTTTCTATAACAAACATATACCCACACCCACACCTACAATTAAACAAATGCAAAACAAATAAACAAATACAAACAATGTCAAGCTTTCTTATTGCATCTTTCTAGAGAAAAAAAAAAATTTCTAGTTCCATGTCTTGACTTTTGACTTCCCCTGCCTTTTCACCTTCGAGTTTGTATCCTTAATCTATTTTATAACCATTTCTCCTACAAAAAAAAAAAAAAAAAAAACCTTAGCTTCAATTATATAACTACATTCAATTATATCTTAAACATTTACTAAAAATGCATCATCATAATAATACCTCACCATTTAATCTTCTAAATCCATGAACTTAATCCACTTAAATTCACTTTGCTCACACTCCACCTCATAGATCTTCGTAAATCATTCGCATCTAATCTATCTCTTCTATCCTTAAGGTTGCTGCTAGTAACGTAAAAACTTGAAATATCTCCTTTCATATTCAAATAAAAAATATAACAAAGTATTGTTGACAGTATTCACCCTCCGATTTCAATTTACCATATCAGGCTGCTTAAAGTTTTACTTCATACTTCACCCCACACCCCCTCTGTCCATTATTCTTCTCCTGATGGCATCAGCACTGAACTTCCATATCTCTTCCCTCTCCAAGTGTCCACAGATCCAGGCACAGTCCAAACCTCTCCTTGCCGCGAGTTCAGAGGTGTTCCTCACATCATCTCTCAG
Source organism: Lacerta agilis (assembly GCF_009819535.1). Classification (NCBI taxonomy): domain Eukaryota; kingdom Metazoa; phylum Chordata; class Lepidosauria; order Squamata; family Lacertidae; genus Lacerta; species Lacerta agilis. Next base: position 5,050,587 of record NC_046321.1, on the reverse strand, counting down.
CTTCTTCGGTTCTTTGTAACATTCCTTTTCTTCTTGTAGATACCTTAATTCTCTGTCCCTGGCCCCCGAGCTCACACCTCGGGGACTGGATATACGAAATCTTAACGTCGCCTTGGGGCTGCCACCCCCAAAAGGCGAATTTCTTCTCCGAAGTAGCTCATTCATTTCACTCCATCTTTGCATCCATCCTCTCAGCTCTTTGGCAAGGCTTTCTTCCAAAGTGTCAAAAGTTTTGTATGCCTCCTCTGTGGGCAATTGGTTCCATTTCAGACCCCCACACAAGGCTTTGACTTTTCTATAAAGCAGTTCCACCTTCAAGGCAGTAAGTCTCTGTTCGTCCGTTAATCCAGAGTTCAGTGCCAGTTCAAGGACGAAGCCCAGCATACTGGCAGAGGGGGAGGAAGCGGGTGTCAAATTACTACTCCCCTCTTTGTTCATCGCCATTTTCCTGAACTGGAGCGCAAATACCGCAACTTTAAAAGGAGATATTTTCCTCTAGTTGACTTCCCAAAAGAAAAGTTTGCCAGTCTCCTGTGTCAATTTTGAATACATTGTAACCAGTTCTGTAGCAGCAATCACTCAAATTGGTTAGATTCTTGAGCTCGAAGGGAGGGAGGGCAGGCCGGCGCCCCCTCCCTTTCTCAGAGTTTTTTAGGGAGGGTGGCACTGCCGGCGCGGCTGGAAGTCAGCTCCTCCAGTGGGGAAGAGGCGGAGGCTGGACTCGGCGCCTCCCGGCTCAGCTGGCCACTTCGTGCTGCGGTGCCCATGGCAGATGGAGGCTCCGGATGTGCGTTACTTCGGTGTGGCATGGCGGAGGCAGGTGAGGGCGGCAATCTGATGCCAGGAGGTGCCGTGTCCAGCCTCCGCCTCTTCCTTGGTGCCCTCTAGAACGTGGTGCGCTGGTGCCCCTCGCTACTAGCCTCTATGGGTAAGACGCCCCTGGTGTGGCCAGGATATCCAGAGGTTCTACTAGGGATTATAGGTACTGAGATACCAAAGGAACAGAAAAGATTGTTTATGTATGCGTCAACAGCAGCACTGATGCTGCTAGCCCAGAGATGGAAGGAAGAATCTGCCCCAAGCAGAGAAGAATGGCAAACCAAGTTGATGGACTATGCCAAAATGGCAAAATTAACAGGGGAGCTCGGAAATCAAGAAGACAAGAACTTTAATAAGGATTTTTTAAATAATTTATTTATGAGACCACTGTAATCAGGTTAAACATTAGCAGGATTTTAACCACACTTGTAAAGTGTGGATAATTTAGAAGGATAAAAAAAATTGGATAAGTATTGATATGCAGTTGTAAATAATAATACCGTTAGGAAGGGCTGGGGCTGGGGGAGTCAAGACATTCAGGGTAATCTCAATATTTGGATCTTGAATTGTTTTTTGTTGTTGTATGTTTATACTGTTTAAAATCAAATTTAAAAAATATACCCCCAAACAATGGATATCCAGAGGTTCTTTTGTGCAGCAATGACCTCTCATCTGCTTTGTCTTTCTCTCGCTGCAGTCTGCAGTACAGCGGAGACTGCGGACATTTTGTTCCTCGTGGACGAATCATGGAGCATCGGGGAAAGCAACTTCCAGCTGATCAAAGAATTTGTTTACACCATCATACGGACGTTTGAAAACGTGGTGGTGGGAAAGGCAGGTGTCCGTCTGAGTGTGGTGCTCTATGGGGACAAGCCAAGGTGTGCATCACTTTCCCGCTTCTGGGCTCCCTTGCTCCTATGATTTTTTTTCTATCCGTTTTGTCAGGGAACTGTCCCCGGTTCAGCACAAAGTGGTGGAAGGGCTCTCGGGAGGCTACAGGGAGCCCCGGCCCCACTTGAAAGAACAGCACCTCCTCCAGCGGGGGAAACAGAGATGTCTCTAGTGGGGAAGGGCAGGAAACCAGTATGTAGGGGCTCTGGGGACGCTGGAGAGACCCTGCACTCCCCTCGCCCAGCAGGCGAGGAGGGAGGCACGCCATTTCTGTCGCCCAAACCATGCAGAGGGGTGAAATGCAAAGAGGGGAGGTGAAGACTGGGGGTGCCGAGATTCTTATGTTGGGGTCGCAACCGGAAGGGGCCACTCCCAGATTCTGCGAGTGATTGATACAGACATGGAATCGTAGCTCTGCACTGTACATAGCATGCACAATAAACCTGTTAAAAGACAGGCTGGACTCTTGCCTCGTTACTCGTGAGCAACCACCACACGGACCTTACACGTATTTTAGGAGGTCTCGCTTCAGTATGTAAAAAGGGGGCTCCTCTAACTATTTGCTCAGTGGTTGGGGTGTTACGGAATGTTCACAAAGATTCCAGCTTCTCAGCAAAAAAGCGATGATTCACAAGCCCAAGGGCGATGTGGGATTTAGTATGTTTGGGGCTCAATAAAGTAGGCAGGAGATGGAATGCAGTCTGGGGGTACTTCTGGGTCCTTTGCTGTGTCTTGAGGCTCAAGTGGCCTCGGTGGCATAGAGTGCCTTCCATCAGTTTCGGCTGGTGGGCCAGCTGCACCCCTATCTGGACAGGGATAGCCTAATTTCCGTAGTCCATGCTCTGTTAAACTCTAGGTTAGATTACAGCAACGTGTTGTATGTAGGGCTGCCTCTGAAGACGGATTGGAAACTTCAGTTGGAGCAGATTTTGGTGACCAGGTTGCTCACCGGGGCAAGACGGTTTGAGCACATTACACCAATCCTGGGCTGAGTTCACTGGCTGGGCCCAATTCAAAGTGCTGGTTTTGATCCATAAAACCTTAAACACCTCAGGACCGCAATACCTCAAGGACCACCCCTCCACATATGAACCTACCCGGACCCTGCGATCATCTTCTGAGGCCCTTCTTTGTGTGCCCCCTCCATGAGAGGTCCGGAGGGTGGCAACACGAGAACGGGGCCTTCTCTGCAGTGGCTCCCGGTCTGTGAAATGCTCTGCCCAGGGAGGTTTGTCTGGCGCCTTCATTATACACCTTTAGGCACCAGGCAAAAGCATTCCTCTTCAACCAGGCCTTGGGCTGATTAACACCTTAAACCCCTTTTCAATGTGCTTATGGGAGATGGGGGTTATTGGTTGTTGTTTGTTCTTGTTTTCATTATGTATTATGTGCTTTTATATTGTATTTTTATGTTGTGAACTGCCCTGAGATCTGCAGATTTGGGGGTGGGGGTGGAATACATATTAAACAAACAAACAAATGGCAATGAATTAAATGGTAGTGCCCTTTTGCAACAAAACCTACTGCCTTTCTTGCGGTTCCTCAAAACGGCACCATTGCTGAGGTTTCACAACGCATCCGTTTAGCTACAGGCAACGAGTTAAAGGACTCCGTTAATTAATTTTAAAAGCCACAATTGAAATAACCAATATTTGATTTCTCTGTCTGTAAATAACTCTGTTTCCCTTTGTTTTATCCGGGGACTGCCTTCCTGCCGCCAGAGTAAGTATCGATCTGACGGACTACATCACCATTGAGGAGGTGCTGGTGGCTGTCCGAGACCTGCTCTACAGAGGGGGCAATGCCAAGACAGGGAATGCTCTCTCCTTCCTAGCGGACACAATGGTCAGTGCGGGGACACTGAGAGAAGATGCTGCAAAGGTGAGTGATGCTGCAGGCTCTTACCTGGCAGGTGTTGAAATGGGTTGCTCTAACCAGAATATGCAGACTAATTGCTCCACTTGCTGTCTGCTAAAGAAACAACATCTTCCATGAACCCGAAGCCTGCCAATTTTTCATCCTTACCTAATATACCAGAGGCAGGTATAGGTGGCCCTCCAGTCCTTGCAGTGTGGCTCTCTGGACTCTCCTTGGGCCACACCCCCTACTAGGCCACGCCCCTCACAAACCCCACTCCTCACCTTGGCAAGGTGCTTTTGGAATTCCGTCATGTTACGGCACTGCCAGGCAAGGCATGTCCAGAGTGGGGAATAAACTCTTTATTGTCAAAAGTACACTTACAAGCCTGGAAAAGGCATGTCAGCCAGTCCTGCGTCCTTCAGCTACTCCTAGGTGAGCCCTAGGTGAGACAGTTGCAACAACAGAACCCGACCTCAGCTTATGTATCTTTCCCCACTCCCCACCTGAACTGCACGCAAGCAGGTGAAGACTATGCCTTTATGTAATTTGCTTCTGCTCCTCCCTCTTCATCCCTCTTCTGGTCCTGGGAGACATGGAGTAGGAGGTGTGGAAGCCTTTGACTCTACACTGGCCTGACCTCTCTCTTCTGTTCTTGCACCTGTTCTTCGCTCTCCAATCCTGCAGCTTCTGGACCGCCCAAGTATTCCTATATTCCAGGGACAGTCCTGGATATTTTATTTGATCCCACAACATTCCGCTTTTCCCCAGGATGTCCCTATTTTGATCCGAGAAATATTGGGCAGTATGGTAGGGTGTACCTATTTTCATCCGAGAAATATTGGAGGGTATGATGAGTTGAGTTACGCAACCCCCAAACAAACAAACAGTAAAGTACACACACTTAACCCCAAAAACCAAAGAGAGTAAAGGGAAAGGTAAGAAAGAAAAAAGGATGAAGTAGCACACCCATTTGACTCGCCTCCAGCAGCACTCATCATCTTTGAGTCATTTAAGTTCTTTACATTGCATATCATTTATTACTGTAATGATTTCTTTTATAGCACTATTACTGTATAGTATAACATCAAGTCACCTTACAAGCTTAGTCTAAACATATCAGCATGTTATCTTTAGAGCAGTGTTTGTTCATATATTCTTCGAACCATAACCATTGTGCCCTTAATTTCTGGTGTGTTTGATATCTTATTACCGCAGTTAATTTTTGCCAATTCTCTAAACTCTGTTCATTTAATTAACCAATCCTCTTTTGTAGTATGTGATTTCTGTTTCAGCAGCGATATCATGTTGTTGTTGTTGTTGTTCAGTCGTTCAGTCGTGTCCGACTCTTCGTGACCCCATGGACCAGAGCACGCCAGGCACGTCTATCCTTCACTGCCTCTCGCAGTTTGGCCAAACTCATGTTAGTAGCTTCAAGAACACTGTCCAACCATCTCATCCTCTGTCGTCCCCTTCTCCTTGTGCCCTCCATCTTTCCCAGCATCAGGGTCTTTTCTAGGGATTCTTCTCTTCTCATGAGGTGGCCAAAGTACTGGAGCCTCAACTTCAGGATCTGTCCTTCTAGTGAGTACTCAGGGCTGATTTATTTGAGAATGGATAGGTTTGATCTTCTTGCAGTCCATGGGACTCTCAAGAGTCTCCTCCAGCACCATAATTCAAAAGCATCAATTCTACGGCGATCAGCCTTCTTTATGGTCCAGCTCTCACTTGCGTACATTACTACTGGGAAAACCATAGCTTATACGGACCTTTGTCGGCAAGGTGATGTCTTTGCTTTTTAAGATGCTGTCTAGGTTTGTCATTGCTTTTCTCCCAAGAAGCAGGCGTCTTCTAATTTCGTGACTGCTGTCACCATCTGCAGTGATCATGGATCCCAAGAAAGTAAAATCTCTCACTGCCTCCATTTCTTCCCCTTCTATTTGCCAGGAGGTGATGGGACCAGTGGCCATGATCTTAGTTTTTTTGATGTTGAGCTTCAGACCATATTTTGCGCTCTCCTCTTTCACCCTCATTAAAAGGTTCTTTAATTCTTCCTCACTTTCTGCCATCAAGGTAGTATCATCAGCATATCTGAGATTGTTGATATTTTTTCCGGCAATCTTAATTCCGGTTGGGGATTCATCCAGTCCAGCCTTTCGCATGATGAATTCTGCATATAAGTTAAATAAGCAGGGAGACAATATACAGCCTTGTCGTACTCCTTTCCCAATTTTGAACCAATCAGTTGTTCCATATCCAGTTCTAACTGTAGCTTCTTGTCCCACATAGAGATTTCTCAGGAGGCAAATGAGGTGATCCGGCACTCCCATTTCTTTAAGAACTTGCCATAGTTTGCTGTGGTCGACACAGTCAAATGCTTTTGCATAATCAATGAAGCAGAAGTAGATGTTTTTCTGGAACTCTCTGGCTTTCTCCATAATCCAGCGCATGTTTGCAATTTGGTCTCTGGTTCCTCTGCCCCTTCGAAATCCAGCTTGCACTTCTAGGAGTTCCCGGTCCACATACTGCTTAAGCCTGCCTTGTAGAATTTTAAGCATAACCTTGCTAGCGTGTGAAATGAGTGCAATTGTGCGGTAGTTGGAGCATTCTTTGGCACTGCCCTTCTTTGGGATTGGGGTGTAGACTGATCTTCTCCAATCCTTTGGCCACTACTGAGTTTTCCAAACTTGCTGGCATATTGAGTGCAGCACCTTAACAGCATCCTCTTTTAAAATTTTAAATAGTTCAGCTGGAATATCATCACTTCCACTGGCCTTGTTGTTAGCAAGGCTTTCTAAGGCCCATTTGACTTCACTCTCCAGGATGTCTGGCTCAAGGTCAGCAACCACACTACCTGGGGTGTATGAGACCTCCATATCTTTCTGGTATAATTCCTCTGTGTATTCTTGCCACCTCTTCTTGATGTCTTCTGCTTCTGTTAGGTCCTTTCCACTTTTGTCCTTAATTGTGGTAATCTTTGTACGAAATGTTCCTTTCATATCTCCAATTTTCTTGAATAAATCTCTGGTTTTTCCCATTCTGTTATTTTCTTCTATTTCTTTGCATTGCTCGTTTAGAAAGGCCCTCTTGTCTCTCCTTGCTATTCTTTGGAAATCTGCATTCAATTTCCTGTATCTTTCACGATCTCCTTCGCATTTTGCTTGTCTTCTCTCCCCCGCTATTTGTAAGGCCTCATTGGTCAGCCACTTTGCTTTCTTGCATTTCTTTTTCATTGGGATGGTTTTCGTTGCTGCAAAGCCATTTTTTGGTGAGGTCGCGAATTTAAGCCGCACTTTAACTTTTCACGATAAGAAGATGTACCAATATTACTGATATTAAACCCATTATCGGCTTGTGGGTGAGCCTTCACGTAGCTGAAACAGCAGCACCTACGCACAAGAGGAAAGGAAGAGCAGGTTTGCAAGGACCCCAAAGTTTACAGAAGTAAACAGACATTCTTTAAGAACCAAAAGGAAGGAGAAGAGCTCAAAAACAACCCAATAAGGGCTGAACCGGCTCAATGGGCTGATACTCAGGGACTCTAGCATAGGGAGAAACCTGTTCACCTTCCCTTTTCCACGTTATTGCTATATATTTCTATTTTTTTGTCATCGCAGGTGGTCGTTTTAATCACAGGCGGGAAATCTTCTGATCCTGTCGACGAGCCAGCAGAGACCCTTAAGAACAGGGGGGTAACCGTGTTTGCTGTGGGTATGTACGGCTGGAAATAAAAAACATGGGGTCCGTCACATCAGTGCTCAGCAGCTGGCGTGGTGTATATGGTCAGAGCATTGGACCTCGGATGGGGCGTTTATCCTTCCCAGCCCCCCAGCCGGGGTTCTGGGTACCTTCAGGGTTATCCAGCATGATTGGGAAGTGGGCTAGTCTGGAGAACATATGTTCAAGCAGATAGCCCACCCCCCTATGTTCGCTGCCGCTGGAAGGGGAGGGCAGTGACGACCCTGGGCTTTGGTCAATGCCTCCCCCTGGGACCCCTTTAATGGGAACCCTGTTATCGCTGCCGCAATGGGGGCAGGGGTCACCGCCCCACGCCCCCCCCCCAATCCTGTAAATGACTAAAGGATTCCGCCCAAGGCCTGCAACCGCCAAACGAATTGCTACGGGAAAGGCGAAATTTGCCAATGCAGGGAAATTCCTTTCCGGCCCTTCAACAGCGACCTTGTCATAGCAGCGCCTGCGTGGCTGTGTGGCTGTGGAAAAAGGGGTGGTTAAACCTGCAAAGTAAGCATCAATTGAGGGAGTGGAGGGTGGGGAAGCTCTGAATCCAACGGCTGCTTCCCAGGTATGACTCAAGTTCTATTGTGTGTACTGCATAATCCCTCCCTCTACCTGGCCAATCCCCCTGGCAACACCTCCCCAGCCAGGATTGGGCGGCTGCTAGTGTAGGTGGAGTCCACAGGTATCCCAACCTAGGAAGGTGAAGCCAGACCAACTGCCAGGAGCTGCCACCGTGATTCAACGGACCTCCTCGCAAACTCGCAACATGCGCACCCCGCTTGATGTGGGGAACGCTCATTGTGGGAGGGGAAAGAACGATGTGGGAAGGGGCCGCTTTGAGCTCCTGGGAGGGAAAAGAAGGTGGGATGTCAGTGCAATAAACAAACAAACAAATAGTCGCTGCCACCTACTAAAATAGATTTATAACAACTACTAACTTACTTAAAAACAAACAAGAAAACTGCAGCAGCATAACATTTGGGTTGAAATGTGGGTTATAAATTGTTGTTGTTAACTTTTGGGCAGGCATGGGCAAACTCAGCCCTCTAGTTGTTTTGAGACTACAACTCCCATCATGCCTGACCTCTGGTCCTGTTAGCTAGGGACGATGGGAGTTGTAGTCTCAAAACATCTGGAGGGCCGAGTTTGCCTATGCCTGCTTTTGGCAATGGGGCCGGGCCATCTTTATTATTATTTTTCTTTATAGTTTATTATTTCATTTCTATCCACCTTTTCCTACAAGGTTTCAAGGTGGCGTAAATGGTTTTCTCCCCCTCCCCAATTTATCCTCACAACAACCCTGTGAGGCAGGTTCAGCTGAGAGGCGGCGGGACTGGCCCAAGGTCACCCAGCCAGCTTCATGGCTGAGTGGGGATTTGAACCCTGGTCTCCCAGATCCTAGCCTACCACTGTAACTACTACATCTTACTGAAGGCTGGGAGGGGAGCCATAAGAGATGGGTTTCATTTGAGGACATCCCTGGGCAGAAGCTGAACCTTCTTCCCATCTTATGATAGCCCAGAGTCCGCTGTCACGGGCAGATGTGACCCAGCTCATTTATTTTATCCCAGCAATGGGACAGATGGGCCTCTTGAGATGTTGCTCCCATCACCCCTGAGCTTTAGCCGTATTGGTTGGGTGTGATGGGACTTGTTGCCCAAGAACATTCAGAGGGCCACACATGCCCTGTTCTGTTTATCCCTTGGAACATTGTGGGAGCCATTGAGACCTTAAGACGAGCCAACTGGATCAGGCCCATCTGGTCCAGCATCCTGTTCTCACAGGAGCCAACCAGATGCTTTTGGGAAGCCAGCGAGCAGGATCTGAGTCTTCTCCCCACCCTGTAGTTCCCAGCATTATAATCTCCAGCTGCAGAGGCAGAACATACCATAGCCACCGCGACGAGTTAGCTATAAGGGTCTGGTGACTTCTATTTCCGTGTATCTGAAGAAGTGTGCATCCACACGAAAGCTCATACCAAGAACAAACTTAGTTGGTCTCTAAGGTGCTACTGGAAGAAATTTATTTTTATTTTTTTATTTTGTTTTAGTTAGCTCCTGATAGTTTCATGCTCCCTGAATTTCCCCAAACCTCTTGTAAAGTCCTCCAAGTTGGTCGCCATCACTTGCCTCCTGTTCGAGCGAGTTGAAGGATGCACAGTGTTTGCAGAAGTTCTTTACCCTCCTGCATTGCTTTCTTCCTCCCTCTTCCCTCTGGTTAGGAATTAGAAACGCAGATAGGAACGAGCTGAGGAAAATAGCATCCGATCCCATCGAGGAGCACATGCTCTACGCCAAAGACTTTGGCCAACTCGGCATCCTCTCGCGAAAGGTGTCCAGGAGGCTTTGCTTCACGGCCTCGGAGCCCCCACAACCTGCCAAGCAAATGGCCAATGGTGAGTCCAAGACCCCCCCTTTTCCTTTATTGAAACCGGCCCAGCACTGAAGAGTCCAACGCAGTGGAAAGCAAGCAAGATGGAATTGGGCATGAGGAGGACTTGGAAGGTCATGGGGGTGTATGGGGTGTTAAGGGAGGGGTAGTACCTCTGGTGGGGGACACGTCATGCTCCTTCTGGGGGAGTTTGTTCACCTCTGGTCCCCTCGGTTGAGGGACTTCTCCTGCATGCAAAGAAAGACTCTGGTGGATTGAGTGGAGGAGGCCAATAGTCGGTCCAACAGACAAGAAGGCGGTTTCTGCACGTGCTAGAGAGAAGAAGAAGAAGAAGAAGAAGAAGAAGAAGAAGAAGAAGAAGAAGAAGAAGAGTTTGGATTTGATATCCCGCTTTTCACTACCCCAAGGAGTCTCAAAGCGGCTAACATTCTCCTTTCCCTTCCTCCCCCACAACAAACACTCTGTGAGGTGAGTGGGGCTGAGAGACTTCAGAGAAGTGTGACTAGCCCAAGGTCACCCAGCAGCTGCATGTGGAGGAGTGGAGACGCGAACCCGGTTCCCCAGATTACGAGTCTACCGCTCTTAACCACTACACCACACTGGCTCTCAAGAGGGACGTGTGGGGCAGATGGGGCTCATCAACCTGGGAAGGTAGCCTATCTAGGAGCATAGCTGTCAAGTTTTCCCTTTTCTCACGAGGAATCCTATTCGGAATAAGGGAATTTCTCTTTTAAAAAGGGAGAACTTGACAGCTATGTCTAGGAGAAGGAAACCTCTGTCGCCTTGTGGCACATCTTTGGGAACAGAAAAGGCTCAGGAGCAAATGCTACACAAATCCGGAGTGGAGTCCTTACGATGGTTGGATTGTGCCTTGTATGCCCCCTTCTGGCAACTCCTGTAGCTAAACGTGTTGATGTGCTTTCCTTTGGACAACATCAGTGGGGCTGATCATCTGGACCTCTAGACACATTGCCCAAGCTTGCACCCTGGGGTGGTGGTCTCTTCGGTGCTGCTAACCTCACTTGGTTTGACTTCACCCCCCGGAGGCACACACTCCATTGTCTCTTGAGACAGACGGGTGCCAAAAACAACTGTCTACTTCAGAATGTTCCAAGCTCTCGCTTGGTCAGTCTGACAATGAAGTTTTGAACTTTCTGAGTTCCAGGAAGGCCCAGTGGCCGGTCTGCTACCTGAGAATGTTTCACAGTAGGGAAGGTGCACAGCTGCAGCTCTGAGGAAACTGCACAGAAGCTGAACGTTCCCAGTTCCAGCCTGGCTCCTGACATCCTGAGGGTCAGCCCCAATTTCAGCACAGCCAGAGTGCCTCATCCTTGCTTCCTCCAATTCCCTACCTGCCAACCATGTTCCTTGAAGCTCTGACTGGCCTCCCATTTCCTTCTGCTTGCAGTTGAGAAGATTGTTGGGCCGCGGGACCTCACCATCAGCGAGCAGAGCTACAGCTCTCTGAGACTTAGTTGGACGCCCGCAACCGGGAAAGTGACCAGCTATCGCATCCTCCTGGATTCACTCTCGGCTGCCGGACAGGTCTCTGCAGAGGATCAGCGGCAGGTAGAATCATAGAACCACAGGAGATATATATGCTCTTCCATGCTTCCTCTCATTTATTTGGGTCTTGTCTACGACAGGTTGTTTTGGATGCCAACAAGAGCTCAGCGCTGGTGACGGATCTGAAACCAAACACCAAATATTTCTTCACGGTCATGGCTGTCTACTCTGACGTTCTGGGGGAGCCAGCGACAATCAAAGGGAGAACAAGTGAGTTTGTATTTTGGGAGCACAACAACAGGGTTCTTCCCACTCTCTTGTGTTGACAAGGCAGGCGAGGAAGACAGCTTGAAAACAGAATTGTGTTCTGAAAGCGTTGGTCTTGTTTCCACACATGCACGGGGTGCCATGTTTGCAAATGCTAATAGGGTGGACAGGCCAGTAAAACTGTGATAGAATAAGAGTTGCCAACCATGAGAACTTTAATCAGACCTCACCAATCTGGTGTGCTTGGGACTACAGCTCCCATTTGCCCCACACTCTACATGGGCTACCTTTGAAGGTGACCCGGAAAATACACTTAATCCAGAATGCGGCAGCTAGACTGGTGACTGGGAATGGCCGCCAAGACCATATAACACCGGTCCTGAGAGATCTGCATTGGCTCCTAGTACGTTTCCGACCACAATTCAATGTGTTGGTGCTGATCTTGAAAGCCCTAAACCGCCTTGGCCCAATTACCTGAAGGAGCATCTCCACCCCCAGCGTTCAGCCCAGACACTGAGGTCCAGCTCTGAGGGCCTTCTGGTGGTTCCCTCACTGCGAGAAGCCAAGTTACAGGGAAGCAGGCCAGAGGGCCTTCTCGGTAGTGGCGCCTGTCCTGTGAACGCCCTCCCATCAGATGTCAAGGAAATAAACAACTACATGACTTTTGGAAGACATCTGAAGGCAGCCCTGTTTAGGGAAGTTTTTAATGTTGATGTTTTATCGCTTTCTCTTCTTCTTCTTCTTCTTCTTCTCTTCTTCTTCTTCTTCTTCTTCTTCTTCTTCTTCTGTTGAGAGCTGCCCAGAGTGTCTGGGGAAACCCAGCAAGAAGGGCCGGGTATAATTAATATATTGTTGTTGTTGTTGTTGTTGTTGTTGTTGTTGTTGTTGTTGTTGTTAGGGGTAGGGAATTGAAGTTGTACTCCAAACCAGGCTGGGTTGAGAGAGAGTGCCATAGAGACTTAGCTGGGTGTGCTTAATCAGAAAGAGGCATGACTGAGGAAAACCACCTTTGAAAATTCTGATGGGAACTGACCTGATCTCTGCCCTCTGGACTGATCTTTGTGAATAAGGACTTGTTTGTTTTCGTTGGTTGATTTATTAAATTTGTATACTGCCCTTCCTCCGAAGATCTCAGGGCAGTTCACATCATAAAAATACAAAAAAAGAAAGATACAAAATGTGTAATAGAAACAAAAACAAAACAAACCCATAATCCCCCTTTATATGTGTTGTATAATTTGTATACCTGCAAAGCATAAATGCAAGGGGACGCGGGTGGCGCTGTGGGTTAAACCACAGGTCCTAGGGCTTGCTAATCAGAAGGTCGGCGGTTTGAATCCCCGCGACTGGGTGAGCTCCCATTGCTCGGTTCCTGCTCCTGCCCACCTAGCAGTTCAAAAGCACGTCAAGTGCAAGTAGATAATAGGTACCACTCCGGCGGGAAGGTACACGACTGCCCGTGCGCTGGTCTGGTTCGCCAGAAGCGCTTAGTCATGCTGGCCACATGACCCGGAAGCTGTACGCCCGGCTCCCTTGGCCAGAAAGCAAGATGAGTGGCCACAACCCCTGAGTCGTCCGTGACTGGACCTAATGGTCAGGGATCCCTTTACCTTTAAGGCATATATATTGCTGCTCAGGAGATCCGTTTGTTGCACTGTGGATTCATTCTTCGGCCCATGTCCTTTTGTTTTGAAGCATCCATACCTACAGTGACCCATTTCCGGGTCGTAGAAGAAGGACTGTTCAGCCTGAAAGTGGCTTGGACTCCTCCTTTGGGAAAACTGGAAGGCTACAAGGTCTACCTGCCAAGTAAGTCAATGGAGCCCCTGCTAGATTTGTGTGCTTGTCTGCGAGAAAATGCATTCAGGGAAAGCAATACAGTGGTACCGGCATCGGTTTTTCGAATGCATTCCGTTCCGGAAGACCGTCCAACATCCGAAACATTCAAAAACCGAGGCACAAAGGGTGATCTGCCAATTCAATAGAGAAAATTGTGAAAAACACCAGGTACACCGCAGCAGATGGCCGTTTCAACTTCCAAGGCCTGTTCAAAAACTGAAATGTTCAACAACAGAGACCTCCAAAAACCAAGGTACCACTGTAAGCTCATGGTCTATAGCAGTGTTTTTCAACCTTTTTTGGGCAAAGGCACACTTGTTTCATGAAAAATATCACGAGGCACCACCACCATTAGAAAATGTTAAAAAAAATTAACTCTGTGCCTATATTGCTATATATAAGTAATTTTCAATTTTCCCACGGCACACCAGGCAACATCTCGCGGCACACTAGTGTGGCCGCGGAACAGTGGTTGAAAAACACTGGGTCTATAGCATGGTGCTTAGGGTCCCCAACGTGGTGCCCAGGGGCAGCACACTGCTCACCAAGGCTCTTTGCCCTAGCCAATATTCTTCTTCTGCTTCTTCTTCTTCTTCTTCTCTTCTTCTTCTTCTTCTTCTTCTTCTTCTTCTTCTTTTCTTTCTTTCTTCTTCTCTTCTTCTTCTTTCTTCTTCTTCTTCATCTTCTTATTCGGGTTTGGTGTTGGGTGTTTTGTTTTGTTTTTTTGCTTTTTCTGGGAGAGGGTGGTCACCTCAACTCACTCTGGACAAATCCTGCATTGGCTCTGATCTGCCCAATTCAGCTTGGATCCAAGATTTGTCTAGACTGGATGCTCAGCCCTGCAAAGCGCCCATCCCACCGAAGAAAAATTGGCAGTGCTCAGAACGCCCCTCGCCAAACATGTGCAAAACTCCTGCCCACAACCCCAAAAAACAGATAAAATGCAGGCAGAAAAAAGCAGGCCAACACCCCTTCCACCAACACAGCAAAGGTTCACTGAGAAATGCAGTGGAATATATTCTCAAAATCAAGACCTAAAAACTCTTCAAATAGGAGATGTGGATGTTCCTGTGAGATCCACTGAGTCCGCTGTTGGTAATTCTTCTGGTATTGGCAACCTTTGAAAAGTCAGGGGAGGCTTGTTAATAGTCTGCTCAAAACCTTTGCAAATTAACCTTTGGATTTCGTATAAAAATGTGCAGCGATGTTGGGGGGATGGGTGGTAGGATTTACAGCTGCAGCAGTGAATGCGATAGATAAAAATCATCCTTTATTTATCTTGCCTATTTCCAGAATAAAACTCAAACGCAGCGTGAAGAGGGGTTGTAGGTGGCGCTGTGGGTTAAACCGCAGAGCCTAGGACTTGCCGATCAGAAGGTTGGCGGTTCAAATCCCCGTGATGGGGTGAGCTCCCGTTGCTTGGTCCCTGCTCCTGCCAACCTAGCGGTTCAAAAGCACAAAGTGCAAGTAGATAAATAGGTACTGCTCCGGCGGGAAGGTAAAACAGTGTTTCCGTTCGCTGCACTGGTTCGCCAGAAGTGGCTTAGTCATGCTGGCCACATGACCCGGAATCTATACACCGGCTCCCTCGGCCAATAAAGCGAGATGAGCGCCGAAACCCCAGAGTCGGTCCGCTACTGGACCTAATGGTCAGGGGTCCATTTACCTTTACCTAGGGACCAGTTAGGGCACCCCCTCCAGAAAGTGGCTAGACCTAATATTCCTGCTTAGCTTCACCAAAGTGGTGCATTGATGGGAGCTTGTCTCCTCTGAAGGAGCTGTTACACAGCTTGGGGGCCTCAGTGGCATGGAGAGCCTTCCGTCAGCTCTGTCCTGGCTTCCTTTTTCCCAACCCTAGCATGCAGTGAAGACAATATTTTCATGTGTATTTGTCCTCCAGCCTGGTATCTGTTGAGATAAAAGGTGGGATAACACTCTTAATTATAATTAAATCTATTGTTTCCCATTTCATAATATTAGATTTTCCCATGTAAAGTGTTGTTTCATGTTCTGTGTCTAGTTAATTCACTAACAGTAAAAAGGTAAAGGCACCCTTGACCATTAGGTCCAATCGCGGACGATTCTGGGGTTGCGGCGCTGCATCTCGCTTTACTAGCCGAGGGAGCCGGCATACAGCTTCCGGGTCATGTGGCCAGCATGACATAAGCCACTTCTGGTGAACCAGAGCAGCGCACGGAAACGCCGTTTACCTTCCCGCCAGAGTGGTACCTATTTATCTACTTGCACTTTGACGTGCTTCAAACTTCTAGGTTGGCAGGAGCAGGGACCGAGCAATTGGAGCTCACCCATCGCGGGGATTCGAACCGCTGACCTTCTGATCGGCAAGCCCTAGGCTCTATGGTTAACCCACAGTGCCACCCACATCCCTTTCATTAACAGTACCAGGAAGTAAAAAAGGGTGCCCCTGAGCATGTACAGAGTATTTACCTGTTGCAGTTGTGTGGGACACATTTGAGACAGGAAGGATGATGCCAAGCTGGAAAAGATTGAGGAAGGATGCCCCAAATGACCAAGGAGTTGAAGCAAACTCGTTGGGACATTTCCCTTTTGTTTCATTCCTAAACCTTAAAATACCTCATTCCCCTTAAGCCTCCGCTTCCCGGATTTTCAGATGCCTGGGTCCCTTAGCTCCTTCCGGATTCCCAAACAATAAGCAGAGCCGTTCCTTTCCTTTTTGCTGCGTTCTCCCCCAAAATTTCGTTCCAGCTCCTGAGTGAAATTGACTCGATTTGCTTTGTTTTCTACCTCCTGCGCAGCAAACAGGCCTGGGTCGACCTCGGAAAAGATTCTAGCCAGGGATGGCCTCCTCTCATGTCCTTGATAACTTGCAGGAGGACACAAACTATACGGTCAGCATTTCTGCCGTCTACCCAGAAGGGTCGAGCCAGGCGGTGTCAACGACTGGTAGAACTTGTAAGTCCTTCCAAATGTTTCTTTGTTGTTTTTCAGATCCGTTTCGGGAACAGGGACCCCCCATGTAGGGGGCTAGCAATTTCTAGGTCCGTTTGCCCAGAATTGGCATCCTTGGCAACATCCTTAGGCACTTGCCAGGGGCCTGGCATCCTTAGCTCAGCAGGTAGAGCATCGGTTTTGCATGCAGAAGGTGCCAGGTTCAAGTCCCGACATTTCCAGTAGAGGTAGAGGAAACCCCTGCCTGAAATCCTGAGTCGTTGCTGCCAGTCAGTGCAGACATACCACTAGATGTGCTGGGGCCCCCGATGGGTATAAGGCAGCTTCCTGCAGAGGGCGGATTTTATCCATATGTTTCATTTATATCCCACTTTTCCTCCAAGGATCTTAAGGTGAGTACATGATTCCCTCTTCCTCCTTTAATTGACAACAACAACCCTGTGAGTAGGTTAGGTTGAGATTTTTTCCCAGGCCACCCAGTGAGCTTCATGGCCAAGTGGGGATTTGAACCCTGGTCTTTCCCAGGCCCTAGTCTGGCCCTCTGATCACTACACCACGCTGGGTCTCTGGGAGCTTCGTGGCATTGATATTCCCTGTAACGTTCCAGGCTGAGGGTTTTGCGGAAAGTTAAAAAGCGGCTCCGCTCTGCCACATCTGTTTCTGCAACAGATGACATTAGAGGATGGTGTACTAAGGCTTTGGCATTCAGTTCTTAAATTATTATATATTATTATTATTATTATTATTATTATTATTATTATTATTTTACTATTTATACCCCACCCATCTGGCTGGGTTTCCCCAGCCACTCTGGGCAGCTCCCAACAGAATTTAAAAACACAATAAAACATCAAACATTAAAAAACTCCCTAAACAGGGTTGCCTTCAGATGTCTTCTAAAAGTCAGATACAGTGGTACCTCGGGTTAAGAACTTAATTCATTCTGGAGGTCCTTTCTTAACCTGAAACTGTTCTTAACCTGAGGTACCACTTTAGCTAATGGGGCCTCCCACTGCCGCTGCCCCACGATTTCTGTCTCATCCTGAAGCAAAGTTCTTAACCCGAGGTACTATTTCTAGGTTAGCAGAGTCTGTAACCTGAAGCGTCTATAACCTGAAGTGTCTGTAACCCGAGGTACCACTGTAGTTGTTTACTTCCTTGACATCTGATGGGAGGGCGTTCCATAGGCAGGCGCCACTACCGAGAAGGCCCTCTGCCTGGTTCCCTGCAACCTCATTTCTCGCAGGGAGGGAACCACCAGAAGGAGCTGGACCTCAGTGTCCGGGCAGAATGATGGGTTGGAGATGCTCTTTCAGGTACACTGGGCCAAGGCCGTTTAGAGCTTTCAAGGTGAGCACCAACACTTTGAACTGTGCTCGGAAACGTACTGTGAATGTTTGTCTCCCTCAGTAAAGCTGCTGCCCGTGGGAAACTTCGTGCTCCAGAATGCAACAACCAATACTATCCAGGCCAGATGGATGCAAGTCAGAGGTGCCTCCGGATACCGGCTGACGTGGGAGTCTTCAGGTAGAGAGCATCCTTACTTTAGTTCTTTGCAGGGGAGTGACCAAGCACTCACTGAAGAACGTGACTTTTCAATACAGTGGGACCTCGGTATTCGAACAGCTTAGTTCCCAAACAACTCGGAACCTGAATGCTGTGTCCTCGACAACTGTTTTGTGAATCACCAGGGTCATTTAGCTACTTATCGCTGTCTGCAATATTTTGAATTTCATTCCCACCTGATCCCCCGGTTTAAAATTCCACGCATGCCCAGCCCCCAAACCTTGTGTAGGTAAAGGAAAAGGAAAAAGTGACCCCTGACCTTTAGGTCCAGTCGCGGATGACTCTGGGGTTGCGGTGCTCATCTTGCTTTATTGGCCGAGGGAGCTGGTGTACAGCTTCTGGGTCATGTGGCCAGCATGACTAAGCCGCTTCTGGCGAAACCAGAGCAGCGCACTGAAACGATGTTTACCTTCCTGCCGGAGAGTACCTATTTATCTACTTGCACTTGACGTGCTTTCAAATTGCTAGGTTGGCAGGAGCAGGGACCAAGCAACAGAAGCTCACCCCGTTTCAGGGATTCGAACCACTGACCTTCTGATCAGCAAGCCCTAGGCTCTGTGGTTTAACCCACAGCGCCACCCGCATCCCTGTATGTACCTGCAAATCAGAATCTAACACTCCGTGCATCTGATGCAGCAGCCTGCAGCCTGTGAAAGCCTGGGACATAATAAATTTGTTTTCCGGAGGCATTGAGTTTGTTATATGTGAGAGCACCTGGAGTCTCAAGTGGCTCGGCCTCCGGAGAACTGCATAAACCTGCTTTCTCCCTTTTTTCCCTCTGAATGCACAGATAGCTCTCAACAAGGCTTGTTACTATGGAGATTCGGAAACGTACGAATGAGCAAGCTTGGGTCATTGTCAATTGGAGCAATAGGGCAGCTATCTTCCAATTCATGCGCGCGATTTGTTTAACCTCCACGCCCCCCAGAGACGCCAGGTGTATTCTGGTTAGAACAAGAAGTTTCTCAGTGGAAAAGAGATTAAAAAAGAAAGAAAGAAACAGGCTAGGAGGTGAGGATTGAAAAGGAAAAGGGAAAGAAATAAAGAAAGCTTCTGAACAGGAAGGAAAAGCGAAGAAAGAGCTCATTTGCTCGGACCAGTAAAATGAGTAAATGTTGCCACCTAGTGCTGGAACAAAATGCGGCCAACTTTGTTATTTCATGGCGGAAAACAAAGTACTGTACAGAGAGTGATGTACTGTATTCCTGCTATATTAGCAGACTAGACCATAGCTGTCAACTCCCCCCCCCCTTTTAAGGGAAATTCCCTTATTCTGAATAGGATTCCTCGCAAGAAAAGGGAAAAGTTGACAGCTATGGACTAGACATGGTGAGTGATCCGTGTTCTTGATCACTTATCTTTTAAAAGAAATTAATTAGAAGCCACATGGAGGGGGAAATCAATCATCCCCTTGCGTATTTTATTTGTTTTATATCAGTGATTTTCAACCTTTTCAGACTCAAGACCCACTTCTAACCCAGACATGCATTGAGGACCCATTTCTTAACCTTTTATCGTATTTTGAATGATTATAGTCCTCCTGTATATTTTCTTTTATGTGGTTTGTAACAATTAAGTAAAACTGAATTAAATTAAATTAAATTAAATTAAATTAATTAAATTAAATTAAATTAAATTAAATTAAATTAAGTAAAACTGTGTCCTGAAATGATGCATGCCTAAAAAGTGCGTCACCAACATGAAAAAGCTCGGAAAGCTCTGCATCAAACATTAAAACCTCCTGATACAGTTTATAGTCCTACAACATTTCTTTTCTTTTCTTTTCTTGAGGTTGGCAGGAATGTTCAGGGTGGCAGGAGAGGGAGGATATATTGTTTATTAATATCCTTCCTAACTTGCACTAGCAAGTTTCTTTATGTAGCAGAGTTACATTTCCCTTCTTACATGCACAGCAGATAGCTGGTTGCAGGCTCGTGTGAGCCTCTCACTATTATACAATTCAGTCTCTCTCAGATTGAACTGTACGTTCCTGGTAAGTTCCCTTTAATCCCTCTTAAAAGAATAAAGACATGGCAATCTTATTTAAAGTCAATAAACGAAGTTTACTCACATCAGTTCACAGTTGGATTCCTGAAGGCAGACTTAGTTGCAAATATGTACATGTTGATCTACCCCATATGGGGGAACAATTCCAGTGCTTCCGCTAGCTGAGAGCTAGCAGAGCAGTCCTAGCTAAAAGCTGGTCAAACGAGAGAAGGAAGTGAAAAAGAGAGAGGTGTGCTGCGTGACTGTCCTTTTGTTACCTGGACAGGTAAGGTCACGTCCATCTCTACTCACATGCAAGGAAGGATGCTCCAGCACAGGAGGAACAGGAAGTTTCGACTGGCTGGACCAACATCCCCTTGCATGTCCACTCTAGGAAAACAAGGAATGTTGTATTTGACTGCTCCCAGTGGATTACATCCCACAATGTTGCACAGCCCAATCTCTCTGGTGCCTTGCAAAGGGAAACACTGAATCTTTATTCCCCACCCACAATGCTATTTCTCACATATTTGCAGAAGGCAGCATTCAGAACGTGAACTTGGGTGGCACTTACAGCTACTACAGGATCCAGGGGCTCCAGCCAGGCAACGAGTACGTCGTCACGGTCAATCCGGTCTTTGGCGCCATTGAGGGACCGATAGTCACTGCGAAGGCAACAACCTGTAAGTCTCACAGCCGTGGAGGGGAATTAATGTAATCCTGCAAGAAATGCTGGCCGCCATAGCAATGGCACTAGCAACTTCGAGATCAGATTACTGCAATGCACTCAATGGGGGCTTCCCTTGAGCTGCACTTAGTGCAGAATGCTGCAGCATAGTTGCTGATGGGAGCAGCCAGGAACTCCTTTGACTCTGGGTCTCACCCCGCATGCCAACTTTGGTGGGTGGGTGGGTGGGACAACTCACTAATAATAATAATGCCGGTAATTTAATTTATAACCCTCCCATCTTGCTCTGTTCCCCCAGCCACTCTGGGTGGCTTACAACATACGCAAACACACAACAAAGCATCAAACATTAAAAAACAACAAAACAGAAACCAATAATAATAATAACAATAATAAACAATTTGCAGTTATACCCAAATTAAAACAACTGCCAACCCCAACTAAACATTTATCCAACAAATCAACCCCACAAAAACAAAGCAGAGGAACCAAAATTAGAACTGTTTAAAACATGAGTCAACAGTGTGATGCAGCAGCTAAAAAGCCAATGCAATTCTGGGCTGCATCAATAGGAGTATAGCGTCTAGATCAAGGGAAGTAATAGTACCACTGTATTCTGCTCTGGTCAGACCTCACCTGGAATACTGGTCCAGTTCTGGGCACCACAGTTTCAAGAAGGATACTGACAAGCTGGAACGTGTCCAGAAGAGGGCAACCAAAATGGTCAAAGGCCTGGAAACGATGCCTTATGAGGAACGGCTTAGGGAGCTGGGTATGTTTAGCCTGGAGAAGAGAAGGTTAAGGGGTGATATGATAGCCATGTTCAAATATATCAAAGGATGTCATACAGAGGAGGATGAAAGGTTGTTTTCTGCTGCTCCAGAGAAGCGGACACAGGGCAATGGATTCAAACTACAAGAAAGAAGATTCCACCTAAACATTAGGAAGAACTTCCTGACAGTAACAGCTGTTGGACAGTGGAATTTGCTGCCAAGGAGTGGTGTGGAGTCTCCTTCTTTGGAGGTCTTTAAAGCGGAGGCTTGACAGCCATCTGTCAGGAATGCTTTGATGGTGTTTCCTGCTTGGCAGGGGTTGGACTGGATGGCCCTTGTGGTCTCTTCTAACTCTATGATTCTATGATTTTAAAACGTTTCAGCAAGTTGCCCCAACCCAAGAGTTGTTCCGGCAATGTGCCGCCGACAAAAATGACGTCATTTCGACAGCACATGAGTGAAAGGTGGCTTGTTCTGCCCAGCTGTAAGAATCCCTTCCATACAATTTACAGGTGCCTGACAGCCGCCAGGTTGTTCGGCACTGGGAACCAAGTTCAGGGGCCACTGCCAGGCCTATGCTTGGCGCTTGCCAACAACTGGTGCCCTAAGCTTGGCACTTCCTCCCCAACAACTGATGGAGAGAGGAGGGAGAAGCCTGCATTATGCAAGCATTGCCTGCATGAGGGATAAGCCTCTCTTGCAAGCAATGCCTGCAAGAAAAAATGAGGCTGGTTGCTTTGGCTGTTACTAGGGGAGAGGAGAAGGAGGTGGCCCAGCTGGGTGCTTTCCTAGTGCCCACATTCCTTTGTGAGCATTCATTTGCCAAATAATAGACCCACTTTGGGAGGAGCAGCGGGATGTTCCTGCATCTGTACCCCAGGATAGGCATCTCCTCAACATGTTGGAACTGCATCCTGACATTTCCACTTTCTCTTGCCTGTTCAATGTTCATCGCAGTGTCGTCCAGCACCATGCAGATTTTGAAAGCAACCGAGGTCACCATCAGTTCTGTGCTGGTTTCCTGGAACTCAGTGCCCGGGGCGACTGGGTACCGGGTGACATGGGGCCCAACTCCAGGTAAGAGAACCATCACAGCAAAGCGTCCTGATCTGTGGGTCACTGTATGTGGGGCTGCCCTTGGACCTGGTCTGGAGGATACGGCTGGTGCAGAATGCAGCGGTTCCAGGGGTCAGCAAACCTTTTTCAGCCGTGGGACCATCCCTCAGGCCATGTGGTAGGCCGGACTATATTTTTTGGGGGGAAATGAACGAATTCCTATGCCCCACAAATAACCCAGAGATGCATTTTAAATAAAAGGACACATTTTACTCATGTAAAAACACGATGATTCCCGGACCGTCCGCAGGCCGGATTGAGAAGGCGATTGGGCCGCATCCAGCCCCCGGGCCTTAGTTTGCCTACCACTGAGTAGGCTCAGGGCCGGACTTAGGTTTGATGAGGCCCTAAGCTTCTGAAGGTAATTGGGCCCTTTATATGTCTAGCTGTCCTTTGTCAACAACAAACTGCCGCTGTTTTTGTGTGTGGAATATATGCTATATGGTAATTTATGGACCCAACAGGTATCTAAAGCCATTAGCACATAACATAATACAGTGGTGCTTCAGGTTACATACTCCGCTAACCCAGAAATAACGCTTCAGGTTAAGAACTTTGCTTCAGGATAAGAAC
Organism: Lacerta agilis; assembly: GCF_009819535.1. Taxonomy (NCBI): domain Eukaryota; kingdom Metazoa; phylum Chordata; class Lepidosauria; order Squamata; family Lacertidae; genus Lacerta; species Lacerta agilis. The sequence goes on along the minus strand of NC_046321.1, from coordinate 5,027,646 downwards.
AGAAATCATGCTCTGGCGGCGCATTGACAGCAGGAGGTCCCATTAGCTAAAGTCGTGCTTCAGGTTAAGAACAGTTTCAGGTTAAGAACGGACCTCTGGAACGAATTAAGTACTTAACCCGATGTTATGTATTGAAGTTCTCACCCTAGGCCACTAGGGGTGTGTATATAGTTCATGCTGCTGCAGTTTTCACTCAGGTCCGCATATGCAAATGAAGGATTGAAAAGTGACGTTCAGGGATTGGGTAACTACAGAAAGTTGTTACTGTTGCTTGGTAGCTGAGTTCTATATAAGCAGGTTGCTGAGCCCTTCAGCTCACTTCTGTTCCAGCCTGAGAATAAACAAGAGCTGCTTGGAAATCACTGTGTCGTCTGCTGTGTCCACCCACGACTTAACACCCGAGGTACCACTGTACATGCTCCTTTTGCCCAGACATATTTTATAAAAATAATTGTTGAACTGAAATACAAAATAAGAAGTATATTAATAGTGAAATAATTATTAAGCTCTAACTTAAAATGGTTTTTTATTCATAACGAACTTAATAATGCAAACACATTGGCATTTGGCATTAACAACAGTTCCTTCAGAAACGCAATTTACAAAGACTCATAATCTAGTCTCTAGAAAGTTGCTATAACATGAAACAATAATAGGTGTAAATATATGATGCAAACTATTACCAGTAATAACTATAAACAGCAGAATGTAGGCACCCTATATATAGAAAGGAGCAAAGCAGTGATATTTGAGGGAGCAGGCTAGCAGGCGGGGCCCATGACTGACATCATAGGAGCCTACAAAACACAAAACACTGTTGCTGTATGTAGGTTTTGCTTTATTGGTTTTTAATCTTATATTTTGGAAATGTACATCCAGCTTCCCCCCCCTCTATTTTTTTTTGGGGGGGCCAAGAGAGTGGGGCCCTAAGATATAGCTTGTTTAGCTTATACGTAAATCCGGCCCTGGTTAGGCTGCTGATAGGGGCCAATAGCTGGCACCATGTGGCTCCTCTGCTAAAACATTGGCAGGGGACATGCTGAAGGCTCTTGTTTTGACATAGGAAGCCCTGCCCTGTATTTAAGTCCAGGATAGCTTAAATACCTCCTCAGCCGTTATACATAGCTGTCATTTCCCCCCCCCCTTTTTAAAGGGAAATTCCCTTATTCCAAATAGGATTCCTCGCAAGTAAAGGGAAAAGTTGACAGCTATGCCGTTATATCCCAGCCTGATCACTGATATCATCTGGAAGAGGACTGCTATTTCGTAGAATGACAGAACTGTAGAGTTGGAAGGGACCCCAAGGGTCATCTAGTCCAACCCCCTGAAATGAAGGAATCTTTTGCCCAACGTGGAGCTCAAACCCACAGCCGTGAGATTAAGAGCCTCAAACTGTACCGGCTGAGCTATTCAGCTATTATGACTGGCCTGAACTAAAATCATTTAGTTCAATCCATGGGTAGGCAACATAAGGCCCGTGGGCCGGATCCGGCCCATTCGCCTTCTCAATCAGGCCCATGAATGGTCTGGGAATCAGCGTGTTTTTACATGAGTAGTATGTGTCCTTTTATTTAAAATGCATCTCTGGGTTATTTGGGGGGGCATAGGAATTTGTTCATCCCCCCCCCAAAAAATATAGTCTGGCCCCCACAAGTTCTGAGGGACAGTGGACTATACCCCTGCTGAAAAAGTTTGCTGACCCCTGGTTTAATCCTTCCCATGCTGTGGCACCCTCGCTTTTGACTTGCAGGCGTCTCGTGACGACTTTTAAAAATGCTGACAAGTCTATGCAGCTGTTTTAATTTCCATTTTTTATGAGTCAGCCACCTACATGATTATCTGTATTTTTAATTTTTTTTAATGGTGTTTCACGTTTCAACGCTGCACATCGCCCTGAGGGCTCGTGGCCTGGAAATAACTTTTAAAATAATAAAAACCACGTAAACCACACACACACACTGAGGATTTCGCGCTCCGTCTTTACCTATTCTGTGCGTCCCCAGAGTTCTTCGGAAGAGACCGGCCCCAGCAGCTTGCTCTGAACAGCTCCAGTACAGATTAGCCGCTGCAAAATTTGGCTCATAACACGGAATATGATTTCGGTGTATGTCCTTTTTGGTTCGGTAGAGGGTCCGGGGATCACCATTACTGCGAGGACCTGAAGTATAATAATATATAATAATAATAATAATAATAATAATAATAATAATAATTTATTTATACCCCGCCCTCCCGGCACGAACGGGCTCAGGGCGGCTAAGACCAATAAAATTACAATAAACGTAAAGAAGAAAAAACAGTTAATTTAAAAACAGCCTCATTTTAATAGGTAAAGGGACCCCTGACCATTAGGTCCAGTCATGTCCGACTCTGGGTTGCGGCGCTCATCTCGCTTTATTGGCCGAGGGAGCCGGTGTACAGCTTCTGGATCATGTGGCCAGCATGACTAAGCCGCTTCTGGCGAATCAGAGCAGCGCACTGAAACGACGTTTACCTTCCTGCCGGAGCCGTACCTATTTATCTACTTGCACTTTTGACATGCTTTGAAACTGCTAGGTTGGCAGAGCAGGGACCGAGCAACGGGAGCTCACCCCTGTCGCGGGGATTCGAACCGCCGACCTTCTGATCAGCAAGCCCTAGGCTCTGTGGATTAACCACAGCAATCAAAACCATAAGGGGAGGGAAACGTAAAGGTCAGACTGAGTCTAAGCCGAAGGCCAGGCAGAACAGCTCCGTCTTGAAGGCCCTGGAGAAAGATATCAAAATCCCGCAGGGCCCTGGTTTCTTGTGACAGAGCGTTCCACCAAGTACATTTGCATGGCAGACAAAAAGAAGAACTGGACCTCCCCACCACCATGCGTGCAATATCGTTCCAAACCGACTTCTTGAGAGCTTGAGCCCTTGCCCTTCCCCCAACACACTTCCATTCAGGTCGTGTGTTCCTCTTAAGAACCGTCATCCACTGGCCAATGTTTAATACACAAGGGAGTGTTGCGTTTTGCATCTTTCAAATTCCCAAAAATGTGGGATGCTAAAAATTGTAACATGAATGAGATTATGAGAAGAAAATATGAGTAATAAATGAGAATTATAACTGTACGTTATGTTAATGATGATAGAACAAGTAATACAAGGAGGATAATTGGAAGTTTAGAGAATGAATGATTTTAATGTGATGTAAGAAGATCGATAAGGTATGTGTGAATAAGAGAGTGTATGTAATATGTTTAAAAGTATATATGCGATGTATGTATGTAATTATGTTTGATATTGTTGGATGATATTTCGTTTTGTTATGTTATGTTTTTTTTCCAAACAATAAAGATATATATCTAAAAAAAATTGTAACATGGCTTGGGAATTCCAAAGATATTTTGGTTCAATTAATATAATTTAGTTTTGCTTGGAATATAAAATGTGTGTAAAATTACAATCATTTAAAATGATTGCCAGATATTTGCAGTTATATTATCATCATCGTTGTTGTTGTTGTTGTTGTTGTTGTTGTTGTTGTTGTTGTTGTTGTTGTTGTTAAGCAATGCCTGACATTTTCAGAAGGTAAACGTTGTCCTGGAGTGCTCTGGTCCATGGGGTCATGAAGAGTCGGACACAACTAATCGACCTAAACAACAACAAACATTGTCCAGTCACAAAATAATAGCAGATTTCAATTCCTCACACCCCAAAGCATGTTTTTAAGACTGCTTGCTGAAGAAGTTTGCAAAATTAGAGTTTCACCCCCTGAAATGACAGACCCTGTTAACATACTCCTTTTCTTGGCAGCTCCTCTGGGCTACGTGACTCATTTCAAGGCAACCTCTTCCACGAGCACCTCCATCTCTCTGTCCTGGAGTGCTGTCCCTGCAGCCAACCAATATAAGATTGTCTGGAAACCATCTGGAACGAGCTAGGTATGTTGAGGGCTTGCCAAACAGAAGGTCGGCGGTTCAAATCCCCGCAACAGGGTGAGCTTCCGTTGCTCAGTCCCTGCTCCTGCCAACCTAGCAGTTCGAAAGCACATCAAAGTGCAAGTAGATAAATAGGTACCACTCCAGTGGAAAGGTAAACGGCGTTTCCGTGCGCTGCTCGGGTTCGCCAGAAGTGGCTCAGTCATGATGGCCACATGACCCGGAAGCTGTACACCAGCTCCCTTGGCCAGTAAAGCGAGATGAGCGCCACAACCCCAGAGTCGTCCACGACTGGACCTAACGGTCTGGGGTCCCTTTACCTTTACCTTTAACAAAAAGCTTAATGGTGTTCGTGTGAAGTATGACCATATGGAATAACTTAGTTCAGGAGCGGGAAACCTTTTTCAGTCTGAGGGCCACATTCCTTTCTGGGTGAACTTCCAGGGGCCACATGACAGCCGGGGGTGGGGGCCAAAGGCTAAAGTGTGAGGGGCAGCGAATGTAAAATTTATCTTTGTTCAGTAGGCTAGTTTCTGCGCTCCCCACCCACCCCTCTAGGTCCTCCACGCAGACAAGCAAGAGATGTTATCAGAGTTTAAGCAAACATTCCCAAAGACTAATACAATTGTACCTGGGATCCCAAACGCCTTGCGAGTCAAACGTTTTGGCTCCCAAACCACCGCAAACCCAGAAGTGAGTGTTCCGGTTTGCAAACATTCTTTGGAACCCAAATGTCTGACGCGGCTTCCGATTGGCTGCGGGAGCTTCCTGCCTCCAATCAGAAGCCATGCCTTGGTTTCCGAACGTTTTGGAAGTCGAACAGACTTCCGGAACGGATTCCATTCGACTTCCGAGGTACGACTGTATTGATGAATTGGAAGTAGAAAGATATGATCCCCTTTAATCAATTGATTGATGACATGTTAACCCTCACAACGTATGAACTTCTAGACATAGACTTCGTTTGGATAAAATATACTGGCTTTTGGAATTAGTTTCTACAGAAGATCTGTTGTTATGAATAATCATATATGCATTAGGACAATATTATTATTCCTATGTATGGAAATGTAACAGATAATAGTAACTATATCATATTATATCTTTCTTATTTTATTTGTTGCACTTTTCTTCTCCCTTCCTCACTTTATTTTCTACTAATGAAATTATTTTAATAATAATAAAATCACACTTTCCACACGAGCTGAAGCCCAAACTGCATGCTGTTTGTTTTCAAAACCCCACGCATTCCTAAACAGGCCACATCTTGAGCGAAATAATTTGTTATGTCATTTTCCAGCTCATATGTGCCCTCCCCAATCTGCTTAATCACCATGGTGGGACACACAGGAGAAGCTTCAGAGACCCCCACATCTTTCCTAATCGGAAGTGTGCCCGGCCTGATCAATCAGTTTGTCGTGTTTTATGGCAATTGGCACACCATAAAACATTGGCATCTTTCACCTGTTAAGCTTAAGGGGAGATGATTTTAAGCTGAGAAGAGGCTGGAGACGGAAAGGTTAAGGAAAATCTCCCCATGCGCTTTTCCTCTACTGTGATTCACAGTTTGCCAGGGCTTTTTAGGGATTTAAAAAAACCCGCCGCAACCCAATCACAGAATTCAGAATCACATGTAGTTACAGCCTCAGATTGTAAGCTCTGGGAAAGGGCCGTGGATACTGACGAATGACAACAGCAGCAACCGGCTCTCTTGCAAGGAGGAAAGCAAACCTGGCATTGGTATTTCTGTTTCAGAGAAAGGCGCTGCTCAGAGCCGTCTCCTAGACAGCGGAGTGCTTGCTTACCGCCTGGAAAACTTGCTGCCTGATACCCAGTACACCATTGGGATTTGTGCTGTGTTTGGAGCTTCCGATGGAAGATTAGTCACCCTTACTCAAGGCACAGGTAACTGCAGGGTTCGAAAGGGAAACATTGCTGAGCTGTGGCAGCGAATTATTTTGCCGTGGCTAAGGTAGTAAACATTAAGTCATGGCTAGTCTTGCATTCTTGGATAGCTGCCACACAGCAGATTGTGCAAGAGCCGAGCTTACTATAAATCGCCTTGTGTCTCTCTATAGCAGGGTTTCCCAAACATGCGTCTCTAGCTGCACAATTCAAAGTGTTGGTGTTGACCTTTAAAGCCCTAAATGGCTTCGGCCAAGTATACCTGAAGGAGCGTCTCCATCCCCATCGTTCTGCCCGGACACTGAGGTCCAGTGCCGAGGGCCTTCTGGCGGTTCCCTCACTGCGAGAAGCAAAGCTACAGGGAACCAGGCAGAGGGCCTTCTCGGTGGTGGTGCCCGCCCTGTGGAACGCCCTCCCGTCAGATGTCAAAGAGATAAATAACTACCTGACATTTAGAAGACATCTGAAGTATGTTCAGGGCTGTTCAGGGAAGTTTTTAATGTGTGACGTTTTCATGTATTTTTAATCTTTGTTGGAAGCTGCCCAGAGTGGCTGGGGAAACCCAGCCAGATGGGTGGGGTACAAATAAATTATTATTATTATTGGACTACAATTCCCATCATCCCTGACCACTGGTCCTGCTAGCTAGGGATGATGGACAAGTCACTGTCCCCCCGCCTTTCAACCCTTCGGCTGGAGATGACAGAGACTCAACATAAAAGCATATGAAAAGGCCTGCTGGATGAGGCCAATGGCCCATCTAGTGCAGCATCCTGTTCTCACAGTGGCCAAACAGATGCCAGTGGAAAACCCACAAGCAAGAACTGAACGTGGGGCTTTCTGGTTGCAAAGCAGGTGCCCCACGACTGAGCTATGGGTGGACCTAAACTAAAGGGCATAGAATCATAGAAATTGTAGAGTTGGAAGGGACCCCAAGGTCATCTAGTCCACCCCCTGCAATGCAGGAAAATCAGCTAAAACATCCCTGGCAGATGGCCACCCAACCTCTGCTTAAAACCTCCAAGGAAGGAGAGCCCACAACCTCCAGAAGGAGACCGTTCCACCGTTTGAACAGCTCTTGCTGTCGGTAAATGTTTTTCCGTACTTCTAGTCGGAATGTCCTTTCTTGTAAAACTTGAAGCCACTGGTTCGAGTCCTACCCTCCAGAGCAGGAGAAAAACAAACTTGTTTCCTTTGAGATATTTGAAGATGGCATGAAGGGAGGCTCGTTTGTATGTTTGACAGCTTCTTTCCAAGGATATCATTCTCTGAACCTCAAGGCAGTGGAGCACCCATCTCTCTGGGACTTGTGGAGTTTCAGTTCCTCTTCATGTGATCAGGACCAGAGGAGAAAGCAAGCAGAAAGAGCCCCCTCTCACTTTTTACTCAGTGGAGCATTCCAAAATATGATCCTTTCCTTGCACCCAGAAGTGGTTCATTCCAGAATGCTACTGCTTACATTTCCTTTCTGCGTTGTTTGTTTGCAGCAGGATCTCGTGGGAACCTCTCTGTTCCCCTTCCAGTGGTTCCATCTGCAAACCTATTACAACAAGATTCCTGCCATTGAGTTCAAGACAATCCACTCCTCCAGCAGCCACCTCTCTCAAGCCAAGAATCACCTCCGCACCACACAGCAAAGATCCCTAAGGCAAACAGCACCGCCAGCTACCACACCTGGCCCAGGTGAGCTAGAGACTCTGAACTGCTTCGTAATTTATGTTAATAATGAATGAACGGCTCATCTTCAAGTCCACCCCAGGAGGCTTATGGAGATCATAAACAAACTTGAGAATCGGTCAAAACTCATAGTAGCGAAGGATTGTGGATTTGAGCTCCAGGAAGGCCATTAATAATGATGGGGCCACCACAAAAAATGTCCTGCTATTTTCCTAAAGCGTGTGTCCAGTCATCCATAGTGATCCCAATGTGAAAGGGGCCTGGCCATGCTTTGATCAGGTGTATAAGCTCTGGCCACTGAGAAAACTAATTGTTTCTGTTCACAGCAGAAACTTACGTGCATAGCTCAGATTGGCTAGGAACCATGAGGTTACTAACCCACTTCCCCAATCGTCTCCAGAGCATGGTTACTACATTTTAAAAAATGGGGCAGGGAGGGGGGAGGCATATGGACATGGTCTGTGACTGATGGAGGCCACTGCCTTCCTTTCTCACTCCAGTCTGCAGCAAATCCAAAGCAGACATTGCCTTTCTGGTGGATGAATCGTTCGAGCATCGGCCAAAGTAACTTTGCCAAAATAAAGGACTTCCTCTTCCGCATCGTCTCTTATTTCCCCAGAATTGGGCCTGAAGGTACACAGGTAAAAGATTCTGTGATGCAGATGTTTGCACAGGTCACTAAGAACATACAACAAGCCGGCTGGATCAGGCCAGTGGCCCATCAATCCACCATCCTGTGGCCAACCAGATGCCCGTGTGGAAAACTGCAATCTCAGCATGAGCACAGCAGCACTCTGCCCTCCTGAAGTTCAGATTATATGATATCCAGAGACATAATGCCTCTGGCCATTTACACAGCGGGGGCTCCCCATCATCAGAGGCCAAGCAACCTGTTCCGGTACCCGGAGCGGCCCATGTCCAAGGGGGCATGGCCTGCGTCCCATGGGGTCATAGGGGGGTGTGCCACCCAACCTGGGGGCGTGGCGCACATCCCGGGGGCGTGACATGCCACCTGTGGGGGCGTGGCACACGTTCCGGGGTGTGTGCTGCGAGCGGCGCACGCCCTGGTGGGTGCCGCCGATCGGGGGTCGGCATTTTTGTCATGCCCCCTTTGGAATGGCACCCGGAGTGAGCCGCCCCACCCCCCACCCCTTGGAACGCCCCTGCCATGTCTCCTTTTTCTGAGACTAGGGATGGAAGGATCTGTAGGTTCTACAGGTTGGTTGGGTTGGAAGGGGCTGACACCTCCCTCCGTTGAGCCCAAGAGATCTCCACTGGCCTCCACCTCTGTGCATCACTCTGTCCCGCACGGAGGTCCCGCCAAAAATACAGGGTGCAGAAGGACTATAAGTGGGCTTCCTGGTAGTGGCAGCTCATGCAAAGCTCTGGAAGGTGGGTGTTCTGGGTGGAAGCAGGAGATGGCTTGATTTAGCCCCCTTCACCTGGGCTCAGTAGCTCCACCAGCTGCAGGCTACCATAGACCCGAGCAGGCTTTTGCAGCGGTGGTTAAACCACAGAGCCTAGGGCTTGCTGATCAGAAGGTCGGCGGTTCGAATCCCCATGACGGGGTGAGCTCCCGTTGCTCAGTCCCAGCTCCTGCCAGCCTAGCAGTTCGAAAGCACGTCAAGTGCAAGTAGATAAATAGGTACCTCTCCGGCAGGAAGGTAAACGGTGTTTCCATGCGCTGCTCTGGTTTGCCAGAAGCGGCTTAGTCATGCTGGCCACATGACCTGGAAGCTGCACGCCAGCTCCCTTGGCCAGTAACGCGAGATGAGCGCCGCAACCCCAGAGTCGGACACGACTGGACCCTAATGGTCAGGGGTCCCTTTACCTTACCTTCCACTCCAGTTGGCATGAGCCATGTGGATCCTGCCCTGCCCTCCTGCCCTGCCACTGTCTGCTTGGGTTTTTTTGGGGGGAGGGTGGTCAGTTGCTCTGTTAGTTGCTGGGATGAGCAATTGTACGGGCAATTTTAGGAACGGCTGCTTAGTTAACCTTGGCTGGCTCTGCTGGCGAAATGGGAATGCTTGCAATCAGAATGGTTTTCCTTCTGCTCCTTTTCTGGCTAAACTTGGATGCCTCTTTCGCCTTCTCATGCTAGATTGCTGTAGCTCAGTACAGCGAGGAGCCCAGGACGGAATTCCACTTTAACCGTTACAGGGACAGGAATGGAGTTTTGAAAGCTCTCAAGAGACTCCGCTATGCTGGCGGAAACACAAAAACCGGCGAGTATTGCATCGTTCAGTGTTTTCTTTGTTAAAAAATTATTTTGTACATTTATGTTGTAAACCGCCCTGAGATCTGTGAATGAAGGGTGGCATGCAAATTATTATTATTATTATTATTATTATTATTATTATTATTATTATTATTGTTACCTGGTTGAGTTGATGACCACCACCCCTCCTGAAAGTTCAAATGAGTTACGATGAAAGCAAAAACACAGGTTAATTAAAATACTCCCACCCACAAAGGGCCAAAGGAACTTTCACTCCAAGGGCATGAGATCACTACTCCAGGCAACCTCTAATCTCTAACCCTGGTCTAGAGGAAAAACAAAAATTGATTGGAGAGGTTGCTTGACCCCTTCTCCTACCAACTGTTTTTTTTTTTCTCCTTGAAGGGGAACATATTTAGTGAGCTGGTATCTTCCCCCTTTGGGAAAGTCAGTTTTGAGCAGGAAAAAGGGAAAGGGTTAAGTAGCTCTTTCTTCCTGCTCTTCTGCTCCTGAGCGTTACATCACCAACAGGGGACCCCCCAGGCCATTTTGGCCACACCCACCTGCCCTATAACTGCCCTCATATCTGATGTGGGGCAGGTAAAATTGTGGCTCAGCCAAAAGGGGCTTTGCAGGCACTGTCAATCAGCTGGTTGTTGGGGCCTGCAAAGCATATTTCAAAATGCCATACGAAGTTTAGACTTTGTATTTCATTTTAACAACAAACCCTGGGAGGCTACGGCTTCTTGTTTCCAAACAGGAAAAGAAATGGGGATTTAGCACATTTCCAAAGAAAGAACAGGTCTCTTAGAGAATTAAACAGGGCTTCAGGGACTCTGCACCCGTTCTTGCACCCTCTCAAGTCCCCACAGACAGGGATATTGCTTGCTTCCCCTTGATGCCATGTCACTGTAACACTCTCCGCCCCGTTTCTATGCTTTCTCACAGGTAGGGCCATCGGCTACGTCTTGAAAGAGATATTCCAAGCCTTCAAGGGGATGAGACCCTCTGTGTCCCGCACCCTGGTGCTGCTGACGGATGGACCATCTCAGGACGATGTTGTGCCCCCAGCCAAAGTGGCCCACCTTATAGGTAAAGCTGTGGATCTGAGAGTATCTGGACTCTGGGCTTCCCATAAGTGGAGTCTTCCCCAGCTGGAAGATGAAGCACCTTATCTCAGTGCATGGAGCTCTTGAGCATCTGCTTGGCATGCAGAAGGTCCTAAATTTGATCCCCATCATCTTCAGGTAAGGCTGGGAATGTCCCGTGCCTGAAACCCTGGAGAGCCATTGCCAGTCAGTGTAGACCAGGGTTTCCCAAACATGTGTATCCAGCTGTTTGGGGACTACAATTCCCATCATCCCCAACCACTGAGCTTTCTAGCTAGGGATGATGGGAGTTGTAGTCCAAAAATAGCTGGAGATCCAAGTTTGGGAAGCCCTGGTATAGACTGATCAACAATTAAAAAAAAAAGTCAAGAAAAATAAAACCTACAATTAAAAAATATATATTTTGAAAGCTTGGTGTTTTTAAACAAACTTTGAAACTATTACAAGCTTGGCCCGGAGATACCACAGGGTTGAATCTAGAACTTTTAGCATGCAAAATGGTTGCTCTGCTACTGAGCTACTGTCTCTGGTGATTCCACTGTCAATAACAGTTCCCTATACCATAGGGACATGGGTAGCGCTGTGGGTTAAACCACAGAGCCTAGGGCTTGTCAATCAGAAGGTCGGTGGTTCGATTCCCCGCGACAGGGTGAGCTCCTGTTGCTCGGTCTCTGCTCCTGCAGGTACCACTCTGGTGGGAAGGTGAATGGTGTTTCCGTGTGCTGCTCTGGTTTTGCCTGAAGCGGCCACATGACCTGAAAGCTGTCTGCGGACAAACGCTGGCTCCCTCGGCCTACAAAGTGAGATGAGCGCCGCAACCCCAGAGTCATCCGCGACTGGACCTAATGGTCACGGGCCCCTTTACCTTTATACCTTGTCCATGGGTGCTTCAGGGAGGTTTCATAATGTGTACATTTAAGGTGGACAAATTCCTTAGCTACAATTCAAAAAGTATTGTCACACGCCACCCCAATCTGCAAGCAGTGCGACATTCCAGGGGTGCTTACCCAGGGACCGTGTTTCCTTCAGAATGAGGCATAGCAAAGACCGTGGTGTCTCTGTGATATAAGGTTTATTTACGCATGTATACCACCTGAGCCTATGATGGAGCCGTCCGCAGCATTAACACCTCAATAACATTCTGCTTCTCCTATAGCAACAGCCTTGGATTCCAGTAGAAATCAGGCATGGCTCTGCCTGCTTGCTTCTTCCAGCTTCTAGCTCACTCTTGCCTGCTTGCAAAGAGCCCCACTCCCCTTGTTCTCTGAATGACCCACACTTAGTGGGCCATTACCAGTCTGGCCTGGCTATCCCAGCAATTGAATCCGGGCTGGATCCAGGAATGACAAGCGGGGCTCAAGCTACCGCCTGCGACTCACCATAATATTTCCTCCCACTCCAGGGATCCGCATAATCGCTGTGGGCATTTCAGGGGCCGATCCGGAAGAACTGAAAAGAGCCTTGTTGCATCGGAACTTGAACAACCTGTTCTACGCCAGCACTTTTGACGATCTCCCGCTGATCCTCAGGGAGCTCATAGAAACCATTTGCTCTGGGTCCCAGCAAGTGGTTGCCACGCCACAGGAAAGCGGGGTGAGGGTCTTTTTCCTTGATTGGCACCTAGTTCTTCGCCTTGCATTTCCTCTGGGGGTCTTTTGAAGGGTAGGTTGACCAGATCCGAAAAGGAGATGGAGAACACGTACCTTCTGTTTGTGCAGAAGGGGGGAATTTGGCAAATGTGGTTTCTTCTTCAGGAATGAGAACAACTCTCTAACTATTTTCCACGCCTATCAGCTGATCACCCATTCCCACCACCCTTCTGAGTAATACCCCTCCCCACTCCCTCACTATATTTAAGGGTCTGGTGACTTCTGTTTCAGTGTATCTGAAGAAGTGTGCATGCACACAAAAGCTCACACCAAGAACAAACTTAGTTGGTCTCTAAAGTGCTACTGGAAGGAATTTTTTATTTTATTTTGTTTTTACTATGAATACACAATCTCTCTTCCCGTTTCAATTCCTCTAATAAATAACACTAGAACTCAAGGACTCGGGTGGCGCTGTGGTCTAAACCACTGAGCCTCCTGGGCTTGCCGATCAGAAGGTCGGCGGTTCGAATCCCTGTGACGGGGTGAGCTCCCTAGCAGTTTGAAAGCATACCAGTGCAAGTAGATAAATAGGTACCACTGTGGCGGGAAGGTGACCAGCATTTCCGTGCGCTCCGATTTCCATCACAGTGTTCCATTGCACCAGAAGCGGTTTAGTCCTGCTGGCCACATGACCTGGAAAGCTGTCTGTGGACAAACGCCGGCTCCCTTGGCCTGAAAGTGAAATGAGTGCTGCAACTCCATAGTCACCTTTAACTGGACTTAACTGTCCAGGGGGTCCTTTACCTTAGAACTCGTGGACATGCATTGATTTTGGAAAAATCAGGACAGATTAGTGAAAGTCCTTCTTCACACGGTGCAGAGTTAAACTATGGAACTCCCTCATCATCTTCATCATTTTTAATTTGTATACTGTCTTTCTATCTTACGATACTCAAGGCGGTTTACAAGCTGAAGAAACAATTTTTTTTTACATCTTATAACAATCTAATGAAATACAAAAATGTGATAATAAAACATAACTTTAAAATAGGCAACCCACATTTAAAAGTAACATTCAACAATCCTTAGAATAGTATTAAATAATAATAACATATAAAAGTTCAACAGAAATCCACTCAACAGTTACAACAAATAATTTCTAAACTGTAATCAATAAAACAACGGCAAGCCACAGTACATAGAATACAATACAAATTGAGAAGCAGAGACTAGAGTGTGGGGCAAGGCAGGTGGGAAGAGGCCAGGGCCGTCTTAAAGGGATCAGCCGCCCTGGCGCGACGATCCCTCGGCGCCCCCGGTGGGCCGCCTCTCCGCCCACCTCCCTCCCGCGCTGGCCGCCCTTTGGGAGGGGGGGTGAGTGGGAGATAAGGGGCGCGCAAAGCCCTGCGCCGCTCCAGCGCCACGCCCCTCATCCCCCGAGGGGTGGCCAGCGCGGGAGGGAGGTGGGCGAGCGGGGGATGAGGGGCGTGGCACTGGAGCGGCGCGGGGCTTTGTGCGCCCTTCCCAGCGCTCCAGCTCCGGAGGGCAGCCGGCTTGCAGCTCACCTGCCGGTGTGCGAGCGCCTGCCCGCCCACCCGCCCATGGGGGCGGGCGCGGGTTGGGGAGGGGGCGCCTGGTATGCCGGCGGGCTCGTGGGGCACCACTGGGGGGCCTGGCGCCCTGGTGCACCGCGCCACCCAGCCCCTATGACGAGACGGCCCTGGAAGAGGCCTTTCCTGATGGAGTCTCTCCCCTCACAGTTCTTCCTCCAGGACCAGCTCCCTTATGAGGACTCCAAGGGCCGGAGGGTGGGGGGCAGCAATGGTCACCAAGCTAGATGGCTTCCCAGGAAAACTAGACAAATTCATGGAGGGAGAGGGCTATCAATGGCTACTAGCCACATTGACTTGACTCTGGTGCCACATTTGGGGTCAGCAACGTTTCTGAACACCAGTCTCGCTGGAAACCCAAGGAGGGGAGAGTTGCTCTTGTGTTCGAATCCTGCTTTCGGGTTTCCCACAGGCATCTGGCGGGCCACTGTGAGAACAGGACGCTGGACTAGATGGGCCTCCATTGGCCTGATCCAGCAGGCACTTCTTATGTCTGCACTTGAGGGATTGGGGTCTTTTGGCAGGGGGTGAGGGGCGGCGGCGCAGAATCAGTGTGTGGATTAGGGCTGTTTCCTCAATATGTCCCTAGAGGAGTGAGCTGGGAGCCAGGAACTGGGAGTTCTGAGATGCAGTCAGTCGTCATCCTGCTGTCAGAAAAGGAGGGTGAATAAAAGACTCTGTGAAGCACGGATTAGCAGAGTGCAGGTGTCCACAGAGGCCTTCATTGGCACCGACAGGGTCCTCTCCTCCCGCTGGAATTAGTTTTGAAAGAAGCATTTCCTTGTAGCCAATGGAAGAGGTTATACTTCAACTGGAGCCAGGGTGGTGTAGTGGTTAAGAGCGGTAGACCCGTAATCTGGGGAACCGGGTTCGTGTCTCCTCTCTTCCACATGCAGCTGCTGAGTGACCTTGGGCTAGTCACACTTCTCTGAAGTCTCTCAGCCCCACTCACCTCACAGAGTGTTTGTTGTGGGGAGGAAGGGAAAGGAGAATGTGAGCCGCTTTGAGACTCCTTCGGGTAGTGATAAAGCGGGGTATCACATCCAAACTTCTCCTCCTCCTCCTCCTCCTCTTCTTCTTCTTCTTCTTCTGCCTTTGGCCAGCCTAACTCAACGTCCTTTGTGCTCAGATTGCCAGCAAGGAGTTGAATAAGGTGGAAGTTCTGCTGGATGCAAAGAGGGCAGCACCCGTCTCCAGTTCCTCTTCAGTTCCCCTGATGGTTCAGACCCCGCAAGGACCATGTGACCCAAGGTGCTCAAAAGTAAGCCAGCCAGCGATTCAATATGGCAGAGTATCCCTAACTCCACCCCACCCCACTCCTCCTCCTCCTCCTCTTCTTCTTTTGCTGCAGGCAGCTCTGCGCTGTGAGTTCGGGGGCAACCGAGCCAGCGAGATGCTGAGGCAGCTGGCCGGCTCCGCCCTCCTGCGCACCTGGGACTGGGCAACCTGGGGAGGGGGGCGCCGGGCAGATCTTTGGACCCTTGCGCCGCATATGCTTAAGACAGCCCTGGCCGCGGACTACCTGAGTGATGCTCTAGACCCCAGTGGGATGGTGGGGTGGGGAGAGGTCGTCCTTTGTGTCAAATGTACCAAAAATAAATAAATCATTTCCCCTAAAGTGCATGCGAGCACGCATGGTTTGCATGTGCCAGAATTGAAATATCTACAAAGCGACATCAACCCACCTAGAGCAGAAATTAAAAGCAGGTTGTCTACAGTGAAAGTGGTGTTTCTATGAGATGAGAAATGGGACGGGAAGGAAAATTACCATTATATATTTATTTATACCTGCCGTTTCCCGCTGTTGGGAATAAGATGACCCCTGAAAAAAGGGAACGAGGAAGACACACTTATTAAGTGCCGCATGGGCAGAAAGGAAGGCTGCGCGAGCAGCAGAGGCATTTGCAAAACTGGTGGCGAAAAAAAGAATAGGTGAAAGGAGATGAATAGAAAGGGAAATTGGACGGTCTGGGAGAAGGACAAAGACTGATACCAATTATGATGAAGAGGCAATTCAGTTGTTGGCATCCGTCTGTCTCGGGAGATGATAGGGCATATTCTAAGAAATGGGATGGAGAGAGGGAGGCTTGTCCGAGATGTAATTTCAGGGAAATTGGAAAGAAGAATATGCAGTTGCATGAAGCAAGTTGGGAAATGGAGATAAAGTGGAGATATAGGCAGCTATGGATTAAAATGCATGAGACACAAAAAAAAATGAGTGATAGGCAGAGCAATCCTAATTATACAGAGGGGGAAAGATACATCATTGCTATGCCAGTGGAATAATCGCTGTAACGTAAATGTAGGGGATGGAGAAACTTGGGCCTGGGGTCTAATGCTTCCCTTCAAATATTTCCATCCCAGATCTCTGTAACTAAGAATTAGTTCCTGAGTTTCATTTCCTCCTCTTCCCTCCTAGTTCCCTTTCCTTTTGTGTTGCGTCTCTTATACCGCAAGCCTGAAGTCAGGGTCTGTCTTCTCATTATTACTTGAAAGCCACTCTGGGAGCCTTTCTTTTTACTTGAAGGGTGGAATAAAATAAATGTCTAATAATAACAGCAACAATAATAATTGCCTTTTCTCTGTTTGCAGGCACAGAAAGGGGAGAAGGCAAGTATTATAACTTGATCAGGATTTTTTGTTTGTTTGCTTGTTTTTGTTCTGGGTTCACAAGGTTTGGAAGCACCAGAGGCTAAACAGATAACCTGTTTACAGAATGCAGATTATGAATTAAGCCTCTGGACTAGAAACATTTAGGATAACTGTAACTTTAGTCATGAGATCATGCAGTTGTTCTTAAACTGATCTGGGGAAACGAGTGCTCCTAAACACATTTCCAGGCACTCGCTGAAGCCATAATAATACTAATACTAACACTAACACTAACAACAACAACAACAACAACAACAACAACAACAACAACAACAACTTCAAATGAGCCAGAGCCTGCACTGTGCGCCGAAGAGGCAAGCAGCTTTTCCGCACAATAAATTACGTACTGCTCAAACGGAAATGTGGCTTGCCTCTTCAGCAGTGCAGGAGGCTGCAATGGAAACCCCAGACAGTTAAGAGGATGGTGACTGGAACCAGCTGGAGGGAAGAATCAGGTTCCATTGTGAGAAGCATTTAGGCAAAGGGTGGTATTGCTGCTGTCAGGGGACAGGATCCCATGGGCTCCTTTAAAGCTGATGAGACAGATCTCGCGCCTCCTTCTGTCGGCTTCCAGAGGGAGTCAGGAGGCCAGCTGGCTAGCCCCCAGCTGGATCATGCCGTTCCAGCCGACCTGCTGGATGATCCCAGATCTCTGGTGTGACATAAATCAGCGACCCAGACTTCAAAAGCCTGGGCACACTATATTAGCAGAGCGCACTGCACAACAGAAGTGGCGTGTTGAGGCTTGTGAAAGCATATTTACAAGCAGATTTATTGAGCATAAATCAGGACAAAGAAAACATGTCTCTCCATCTCCTCAGAGAGAGTCTCAAAAGCAAAAGCAAAAGCTATACACAACGGAAGTTCCCAGCAATCTGTTCCATGTCTGCAACTTAAGGTGGAATGGAATTTCCTAGCACTTCTTACTTAGATTGAGCTGTTCCTGGTCTGACCGCCTGTGCTTTCAACTGAATTGCCCCCAGGCCACCTGCTCTGAAAGGCTGATGGCGCAGAACTAATTCCTCCCATAAAAATGCCCTCCATTCCTATGACTAAACATCAGGAAGTACTCTCTGATAGTAGGAGCTGTTCTGCAGCGCAACGGTCTCCCTCGGGAGGTTGTGGACTCTCCTTCCTTGGAGGTTTTTAAGCAGAGGTTGGATGGCCCTCTGTCATGGATGCTTTAGCTGAGATTCCTGCATTGCAGGGGGTTGGACTAGATGACCCTTGGGGTCCCTTCCAACTCTACAGTTCTACATTTCTATGAATTGATTGATTGCATATAAACTTTGTGGTTTTTTTTTTTTAAAAAAATTGGGGTATGCATCCCTGTTTAGGGAAGTTTTAAATTACTGGTGTTTTAATGTATTTTTAACCTTCTGTTGGAAGCTACCCAGAGTGGCTGGGGAATGAATGAATGAATGAATAAATAAATAAACAAATAAAATTTCCATCCAAAATATACATAGATCAATAAATACTTGAATGTTGGAAATAATGTAAATTTATATAAAAAAGTAAATTACTAAGACTTCCCTCCACCCGAACGTGGTTCCTTAATAGTTCTTTATTTACTGCATATTAAGTAGTATCTAGATTGTGTTTCTCCAATATATCCATAATTTATGTCACTTCGCAGGAGACATTTGAAGCCAGCCAGAGATTTCAAATGTGTGCAATGATCATTTAAATATTGTCTATATTTGTCCCACTCTGTATAAAATTTCTGGTTGTCGTGGTTTCTAATTTTTCCTGTTAATCTTGCCATTTCAGCATATTCGAATAATTGTGCCTGCCAATCTATTTTAGATAGTATCTTATCTCCTTTCCAATATTGGGCTCGTAATGTTCTCACAGCCATGGTTGCGTACATAAATGACGTTCTCAATTCCTTCGGTATATCTATGCTTATAATACCAACATTTCCATGAATCTATGTCTTTTCTCATCTTTCCTCCTTGCCCAGGGAGACCAAGGCCCACCTGGAGATGTGGTAAGTGATGATCCAGCAGGGTGGGGAAGGAGTTTTTGTTTTTTTAAGGCCCACGAAAGAGACCTCACAGGCACAATGCGCTGTCTGCTAGCACCATGCTTGGGCCTGCTGAGGATGGGTTGAGGTTCCTCTCTAGAACGGAGCTCCAGAAGAACCTAGGACTTCTGTCACAGGGATGGAGAAGCTGAGGGTCTCC
Source organism: Lacerta agilis (assembly GCF_009819535.1). Lineage (NCBI taxonomy): Eukaryota > Metazoa > Chordata > Lepidosauria > Squamata > Lacertidae > Lacerta > Lacerta agilis. The sequence goes on along the minus strand of NC_046321.1, from coordinate 5,008,789 downwards.
AGATGGTGCTGAACTTCTAAAAAGCAGGTGGCTTGACCTTGGGGAGTGGGAAGGAGGAAGAGGAGGGGGAGGAGGAAGAGGAGAGTTTGGATTTGATATCCCGCTTTATCACTACCCGAAGGAGTCTCAAAGCAGCTAACATTCCCCTTTCCCTTCCTCCCCCACAACAAACACTCTGTGAGGTGAGTGGGGCTGAGAGACTTCAAAGAAGTGTGACTAGCCCAAGGTCACCCAGCAGCTGCATGTGGAGGAGCGGGGAAGCGAACCCGGTTCACCAGATTACAAGTCTACCACTCTTAACCACTACACCACACTGGCTGGAGGGCAGCATCTTGAATGACACTCCTCTTCTGACTTTCCTTTCCAGAGCTTCACGGGTCTTCACGCAGGAGGGGGCTACGACCCGTTTAGTTTCACCACCAAGGGGGAAAAAGGAGAGCGGGTAAGTGAGGGAACAGGCTGGGTTTTGCGTCAACAGTTGGACACACGAATGTCGGGCCTTCTCTGTAGTGGCTCCCTGTTTGTGGAACTCTTCCCTCTCCCCAGTGAGGTTCACCCGGCGCCTTCATTATATATATTTAAAACATTCCAACCAGGCCTTTGGGCTGATTAATATCCTATAGCCTTTTAAATAGATCTGCGGGATACGGGTTTCGTTGTCTTGTTTCGATTTAATGATTTGCTGTGTTTTATCTTGCATTTTATTCTGCGAAGCGCCCTGAGATGTTTCGCCATTGAACTGTAAATGTAACTGTTGGCGTCCTTCAAAATGCTTCCAGCAGCAGCAGCACACGTTTTCCCCAAGAGACTCCCTTCCATTTCAACTCTGCTGTTTCCCCCCCTGATATTTAGGGACTTCCTGGGAAGGATGGGATTCCCGGATTGCCTGGCAGGCCTGGACGAACTGGTCCCCCTGGTTCCCCTGGACTCATGGTAGCTATTTGGGTCTGAACTGAAAGCACCTTCGAAAGGTTTGCCTTATTGTGTCCAGTCTTTGTAACACCCACTTTTCTTTCTCTCTGTCCATCGGCAGGGTCTCCCTGGCATTCAAGGTGATCATGTAAGTAGGTCATATGACTCCTTTTCCCAACCAGTTTCCTGCTGTTAGTCCTTTGGGCTGAGTCATACCATTGGTCCATCCAGCTCAGTATTGTCTACACGGACTGGCAGTGGCCCTCCAGGGTTCAGGCAGGAGTATCCCCTAGAGATGCCATTGGGGATGAAGCCTGGGACCTTCTGCATGCCAAGCAGCTGCCCTACCACTGAGCTACAGCCCTTCTGCCAGAGAGTGAGCTGGCTGTAAATCATGCCGTCAAAGTTGGCATTAACTCTTGAGTGGCAAAAACATGATGGTCACATACTTGGCTGAGCGTCGGTCCTAATGAACACGGCAGCTCATTCCCGGTGGGTCTTCCTGCATGAAATCAGTTGCTGAGACTGAAGGTCCCCTCCTTCCCACAGCTGCTAAAGTATCCTCCTCCCCAGGACTTTTCCCAAGCAATCGGAGACTGCGCCTGCGTGCTCCTCCCGTTTCATGCCTCTTCTGGTTCTTGTCGCAGCAGGAGAGAGAAACACCCTGGCTTCTTTACCAGCCTGCCTCATCGCTGCCTCTTGACCCCCATCTGCTTCTACCTCTGAGTCTGAACTGCTCTCTGCCACAGACTCTCCCAGCTCACTAAGTCCTGCAACCAGGGCCTGGGCGTCCATTTAGGCGAACTAGGCAATTGCCTAGGGCGCCAAAATGGAGGGGGCACTGGCCAGGCTTGGGCGGGACGGGCTAGCAGCAGCTTCTCCACTGTAGCGGAGAGGTGCTGCTTGCCCCCTACACCACCACCCCCCGGCTCCTGTTAAAGCAGGGTTTGGCGGGGGGTGGGATGGGCGAGCAGAAAATGAGAGGTTAGGCTTTGGGGAATGCGAGGAAAGGTCATTACCATTGCTAAAGGGATGCAGGAAATATCATAACAAAGCTGAATTACACGAGAAGAAGAATTGTACCAGTAATAACCCGAGACATCCATGTTTTCAAGTTACCTAATAAAGTTAAATGTGCTTAAACGTTTGTTGACTCTGGCAGTGTATCAGTACCTTAAGAGGTGTGACTAAGAGGAGAGAACAAAGCTTTCCTGTGGAAGAGGAAACTGTTTGCTTATTCTCCTGTCATACAGAGGGCTGGACAGTGAAGCCAAGTGTGCCACGTAGTTGCCTAAAGTGAAGGCAAACTGCAATAGTTGGGAACCCTGGTAGGGAGATCCCATAGGTGGCAAGAGGTTTTCAAACGTAGATCCCTGAGGTACCCCAGAGACAACTCCCGTATGAACAGTGAAGGAATCATCCTCGTTGTCAGTGAAACCTAAGGAGTGTCTCTGTTGAGGAAGTATTGAGGGAGGGGGAAATAGGATCCCTCACAAACTGCTGCTTGCCTCTCCACCACCCCCACCTCCCGCTAAAGCAGCCTTTGGCGGGGGGGGCACCAGAAGGTGGTCTCGCATAGGTCGCAAGAAGCCCTAGCACCGGCCCTGCCTTTGGGTGGGCATTTACAGGTTTCCTGCAAATTTGCATGGTCTTTTTGCATGTGACAGTTGAGCACCTCTGATTGACTGAGTTAAACTCAGTGAAGCCGTGTCGTTTTATGCTTGCTTACGGTGGAACCACTGGCAATGCTTGGCCAGACTGGAATGCTTGGGAAGCGTCGATACAGGATGCTTGCAGTCTGGTTTCTATGAGGGAAGGAAACGTTGTCTGGTTTTGTTTGCTGTTGGAACCAAAAGGAGATAACAGTGGTACCTCGGTTTAAGAACAGTCCTGTTGACAAACGATTCGGTTTACGAAGTCCCCAAAACTGGAAGTAGTGTTCTGGTTTCCGAATTTTACCTCGGTCTACGAATGGAAGCCAAAGGGTGGAAGGGCACCGGCGGTGGGAGGCCTCATTAGGGAAAGCGCGCCTCGGTTTAAGAACGGTTTCGGTTTAAGAACGGACTTCTGGAACGGATTAAGTTCGTAAACTGAGGTACCACTGTATGTGGAAGACAGGCTGAAGACTGAGTAGAGGTCCCAGGATGTAGGGAAGTTATGGGGAAAGAAACTAGGGCTGGCCTTATTGTTAAGCAGAGTGAGGTGACCACCTGAGGCAGATGGTGGTCTTTCAGAGCCCTTTGGCTGTCCACTTCTGTTGGAGAAGCCATCTTGAAGTAAGATTCATATGCCATCCAGTCAGCATGGAATGGAGTAAGGGCCCCATCAGGCGGTGCATGAGATCTCTTGGTGCCTTCAGGTTCTCTGTTTTTGCAGGAACCTAAACCTCCATCCTTTGCTTGGCGTTCTAGGGGCCTCCAGGATATCCAGGACCTCCGGGGCCAAAAGGAGATAGAGTAAGTTTCCTGTATGCTGTTTAAATCCTGATTACACCATTGATGCGCGTGTGACTGTGTGAACCATCTTTCTTCGCATGAACCTGCCTGGACCCCAAGATCAACATCTCAGGCCCTTCTCCATGCGCCATCTCCAAGTGTGGGACCAAAGGGTGGGGAACAGCCCTTTCTGTAGCAGTAGTAGTAGTAGTTGATATCCGACTGTCTCGAGAGACAATGGGGCATGCCTCCAGGGGTGAAGCCAAACTGCTGCGTTAGCAGCATCCAAGGTTACTTCCCTAAGGCATAAGTTCTTGTATCATTTCAGAAAATGCAGATCAGGGCTGAATCTAGGCATATACAGTGGAACCTCAACTTACGAATTACTCGACATACGAATTTTTTTACTTACGAACGAAAAAAGTGCCCGCACGCCTATGAATTTTTCGACATCCGAAGGACACCCGTTGGCGGTTTTAGATGCGGTTTACTCGACTTACAAATTTTTCCGAATTTTTCGTTTCCAATGCATTCCTATGGGGAAATCGCTTTTTTCGACCTACGAATGTGCATTTGGAACGGATTAAATTCGTAAGTCGAGGTAGCACTGTATACAAAACACTGTGAAATATATGTGTGTGTGTGTGTGTGTTAAAAGAAGACAGGAGAGCCTGGCGTGCTCTGGTCCATGGGGTCACGAAGAGTCGGACACAACTGAACGACTAAACAACAACGAAAATTTTCAAAATATATTTTGAATTTCCCATAAGCAAACCATCACCCTCTCGTGTCGCATTTGTATAATGCACCTAAAACGTTACATTTGCAGCTATTTAGCTGAGTCACAGGTAGGTTCGCCTTAAAATGTGAATTGGTTCAAATTTCTTCCCTTCTCCTTTTTTGTCATCTTGGGTTTCTTTGGCGTTTCTATATCCCATGGGAATAGACCTGCGATCTGCCTGATTAGCAGCATGTAAATACAGCATCTCCTCTTCTGCAGGGAGAATCGGGCTATGTGCTAGGGGGTATGGAGGTCATTCCAGGGCAAAACGGATTACCCGGACCGCCTGTAAGTAGGAGCAAAATATTTTGTCCTCCTTAATATTTCTATGATTTGACCCTTCTCCCCAATACATCCTGTTTCCTCTAGAGGTTGGACATGGCTTTGCCCAGACTCTGAATTCAACACAGTTTACTGAACTCCTCCCTTTCACTCTGAGTCCCAGAGGAGTTTATTGCTTCCTTCCCTTGCTGGTGGGTCAGATGCCTCCTGCATGGGATGAGGAGAAGCTGCAGCGAGCAGCATGGGTGTGTGGTGATGGGGAGCCTCATAGTGCAACGGAGGCTGTGTTGCTGTCAGGGGTGGTTGCCACGAGCAGGTCAGTAATAACTCACGCGGCATCCGTGAGCTCTTTAGTCAAAGGAACAAACTGCTCGGGAGGCCAGGCGCCCAGTGAGCACAGCAATTCTTCCCAATAGATCTTGCCCCAGTGAGGCCTTCCCACAGTTGCCTAAGTCTTCTCCTCTCCTGGGTCCTTCCCAAGCAATCTGAGACTTCGCCGCCTTGTCTGTCTCCGCCTTGCCCTCTTCATACCTCTTCTGACCCTGGGAGACCAAGGAGGAAGGGAACCGGTCGCAGCAGGAGGGGGAGACCTCCCTGGCTTTTTCAGAAGGCTGCCTCCACTCTGTCTCTTGGCACCCCCCTCCAGTTCTGCCTTGGAGTCTGAACTGCTCTCTGCCACAGACTCTGCCCGCACCCTAAACCCTGTTGCCTCTTCAGTTTCCAACACCTCCTCCTCCCAGTCTGCTCCCCCTTCTCCCTCTGACCACCCATTGTTGTCCCAACAATTCCCTGGTTCTGAGCCTTCTTCCCTTGGGGGTTCCCCAGCTGCTACCCCCCCCACTCCTCTGCATCCATGACAGTTGTTCAGATGTTTGGGTTAAAACATTTCAGGGTTACAAGGGGCAGCCAGGAGTTCCCGGAGTGCCAGGACCACCGGGTTTGCCCGGACTCCCCGGGCCGCAGGGACCACCTGGATTGTCAGTCAAGGTGTGTATGGGCTTGCAAGCAGGCAAGGGGAATACTAGCCTCCGATGCTGTCTATATTTGCAAACAGTAGAATTCAGTGGGTTGTGGGAAAACCATAGCTCGGTGGCAATTGTCACTGAATTTCTGTTAAACTGATTATCAGTGAGGCCTGAGTTATGTACTCAGGAGTGTGACCTGACCTCAAAGTAAAGAACCATTTAAGGCGGAACCTAAGGGCTGATGGTTACAGTCAAAAAAACAACTCCAGATAAGGTACAAGGAGGGTTCTTCTATGTGTAGTAAAAATGGAGCCAGGAATGGGGTCCTCCTCCTTTCAGGAGGTCTCATCTGGCTTAGCATTGGGGCACAAGTATGTTCCTGGAAGCTATGAAGAGCAGAAAACTTGAAAGTCTTATGAGGGTGGAAGAAGCATTAAGGGGCCAGAATGATTTAAAGAACGCCTTTAGCATTATATAAACGGATCAGGACCGCAATACCTCAAGGACCTTGTCTTCCCATATGAACCTACCCGGACCCTGAGATCATCTTCTGAGGCCTTCCTTTGTATACCTCCTCCTCAAGAGGTCCGGAGGGTGGCAACACAAGAATGGGGCCTTCTCTGCAGTGGCTCCCCGTCTGTGGAATGCTCTCCCCAGGGAAGTTTGCCTGGCACCTTCATTATACACCTTTAGACGCCAGGCAAAAGGTTCCTTTTTAAGCAGGCCTTTGGCTGATCCGATTTACATCCTATGCCCTTTTAAAAAGTTTTTTTTTGTGGTGGTGGTGGTGGTAGGGCTATTGGGTTATTGTTTTTATTTTATTTTATTAGGTATTTTCTGGTTTTATATCTTGATTTTATTCTGTAAACCGCCCTGAGACCCCTGGTATATAGGGTGGTATATAAATTCAATTAATTAATTATAAATTAATTAATAATAATAAATATAACCACCTCCTTTCTCTCTGTTCCAGGGTGAGCCAGGAGACCCTGGGGTCAGGGTAAGTGCCAGGTTGTTTTACCACCTGTTCAAGCTATCCTGTGTTGAGAACATCAGGAGAGCCTGGTTGGTGGAGCAATCCAAAGGGACGTATCAAATAATAATATAATCACAAAGGGACTCTGAGGGCCATCGAGTCTAAGCCCCTTGCAGTGCAAGAATCTCAGCACACGGTCGCCCATCCAATTTGAAACCATACCTGACTCTGCTTAGCTTTGCAAATGTGCCAGCTGTTTTATTGCTGCGCCACTCGGAGGTCCAGCATCCTGTTCTCCCCACTTGTATTGTCCCACTGGGGCATTTGGTTGGCCCCCTTTGAGAACAGGATGCTGGAACAGATGGGCCTCCCTTGGTCCAACCTGGCACCTTCTTTCCTTCTTAAGTCATGATTCTAAAAAATCAGCGCTATGGTACCCTCGAGCGATCCTCAGCTCAGATCCTGCGAGAGACGCGCCGTGCAAATGAGGCAACAAAATGGTTCTTTGTTCCCCACAGGGACCTCGAGGGAAGAGCGGCGTCAAGGGAGAGAAAGGAGAAGCCGGAGAGTTGGTGAGTGTGACCTTTCAGGGTGCGTCCAGACGATAGGAATTTTGCGATTGTTCTCTGGATGGTAATCTTAGGTCTTCTGCCCTGTTTTCCGATGTTCTTTTCACATTGCAGTACCTGTCGTGTGTTGGAACCACAGTTTTTTTTTTACCGCTATACCGGCAGGTTGTGCTAAATTTCATTCGCACCAGTGGTCCTGGTGTGGCACAGACAACAACGCCGCTCCTTCCTCACTCTTTCCATACATATTTGCTTCTTCCTCGCCACCCGAAAACAGCAAGAAAGAACCGCATGCCCCGAATTTCATCACTTGCAATATTCCAAGTCAAGGGGGCTGCAAACACCCTACCACCAGATTCTAACAACATGGAAACAAGCATCAAACGTGCTGTGTTGTTAGCTGGGACGCAGGTGGCGCTGTGGGTTAAACCACAGAGCCTAGGGCTTGCTGATCAGAAGGTCGGCGGTTCGAATCCCCGCGACGGGGTGAGCTCCCGTTGCTCGGTCCCAGCTCCTGCCAACCTAGCAGTTCGAAAGCACGTCAAAAGTGCAAGTAGATAAATAGGTACTGCTCTGGCAGGAAGGTAAACGGCATTTCCATGCGCTGCTCTGGTTCGCCAGAAGCGACTTTGTCATGCTGGCCACATGACCCGGATGCTGTACGCCGGCTCCCTCGGCCAGTAACGCGAGATGAGCGCCACAACCCCAGAGTCGGACAAGACTGGACCTAATGGTCAGGGGTCCCTTTACCTTATTGTTAGCTTCCCAGATGAGGCTTTTGTGTTGTGTGAAAGCTCTGGTCCCGATTCCTGCTTTGCAGGGACTTGACCCTAGATGACCCCTAGTCTCCCTTCCAGCTCTCCAATTCTGTGGTTCCAAATGTGATGCTGAACTAGATCAGGCATTCTAGCAACCTAACCCAAAGGCAGGATTTGTTGTTTCTGCTGCTGTTAGAGCGGTTACCAATCCATAGCAAACCACCCAGCACCTTTTTCTTGCTCACCTGGCTCCAAGACACAGGTGGGGAGCCTGTGCCCCCCTGAGATGGTTGGACTGCAACTCCCACCAATACTGGCAAGATGGGAAGAGACAATCGTTTGCTTCTGAGTTTGGCCTGGTGCACAGGTACAACAGGTGTGGAAACCTTTCCGTCTTTCCTAATCTATTTTGTTTTTGTTTCTTTAATTTACAGGGGAAATCTGGCTTACCTGGCCCAATAGGGCTGGATGGTACTCCTGGAGCTACTGGACCAAAAGGTGAAAAGGTATTGCTTTCATTAGCGTGAAAAGCTGTGGAATGACCTTCCTGGGAAGTTCTGCTGGGATCCGTCTACCTGTGTTGGACACTGATAGGAACACTTTTTCTCCCTCTGTCGTAACACTAGAATTTGCAGAAACATCCAATGGAGCTGGATGTTGGGAGATTTAGAACAGATGAAAGAGTCTTTCTTCACACAGTGCAAACTATGGAACTCAATCGCCCAATAGGCAAGGATGGTTTCATATTTGACAAGTTCATGCAGAGACCTGTTGATGGCTATGAGCCATGATGGCTATGCTCTGCTTCTGAATACCACAGGAGGGGAGAGGGCTCTTGTGTTCGAATCCAGCTTGCTGGTTTTCCACAGGCGTCTGTTTGGCTACTGTGAGAACAGGATGCGGGACTAGATGGGTCATCAGACTGATCCAGCAGGCTATTCCTGTGTTCTTATGAGAATAGCAAGTTGCCAGGCCATTGGTCCATCCAGCTCAATGCTGCCTACACTGACTGGCAGCAGCTGTCCAGGGTTTTAGACTGGGGTCTCTCTCCCATCCCTACCTGGCAATGCTGAGGATTGAAGCTTGGGCCTTCTGCCTGCACAGCAGATGCTCTGCAACTGAGCTACGATCCTTCCCCAAAGATTTACTGCTTTATGAAGGATGTATCCTATTCCTCCTCTGTTTCTGATGTTCTTATTGCAGATGTTAATATTGCATAGCTTGAAGCAACTGGATGCATAAAAACTGACTCCTTACTGAATAAAACACTGTCCAGACCCATAGGCGTTGTTAAAAACCTTACCTGCGGAACTTTCTTCAAAACAGGACAAAACTCCCTTCAAGGTGGTGATTTGTAATTGAATACCTTAATCATGTGATCTAAGGTTAAACACTCACTTGTTAGAGAAGAGAATATTCCCAGTTAACCATTAACTCAATTAGACCTCAGGAAGCTCTTAGTATGGTGCCATGGAAAATCCCCAATATTGGCAATACACATGCAGGCATTCTCCATTTCAGCGTCAATTAAACAATTATACTTAACAGCTCATGCAGTGAGTGCTCTTGTTTATGCAGCCAAAACAGTAGCACCCAAGCCTAAGAAGGATGGATCAGCAGGCTTGAGGAAGCCCAAGCTTTGCAGAATTATCACATATTGTTTTAGGAAGTGCAAATTAGGTAGATCTCAGTGCAAACCAAGTCAACTGCCACACACTTCCAATGCGCTGAATGTGCTTCCCTGCTTCTTTTTTTCAGGGTGAGGTAGGACTTGGCCTTCCAGGGACCCCTGGTTTAAAGGGAGCAGAAGGAGACAAGGTGGGTTTCATCTCTGGAACAAATTTATCATTCAGGGCAGCTCATGGAATGCTGAAGGGTGTCTGTTTTGCAATACCTAGGCTGAACTCTTTGTGTGATGGGTTTTAATAGGTAGGAGAGGATATATGAATTGAAAATTATCCCTCCCAGGGGCCCACGTTTGTGAGTTGAACAGAGTTTAAATCCCCCTCCTTAGCAGCAAATTGAAGCATCAAATTAGGCTGTAAAGTCCAACTATGAAGGAATCTGGCTCCCCCTTTTCTTACCCCACTTAACAAAGAATCAGACAACAGACTTTAAAGTAAGTTTAAAATATGATTTACTTACTCATAGTCTTGCATTGGTTCTCAGCTACAGTAGCAGTAAAAGCTATGCAGGCAAAATGCTTATATTTACAGTAGAAACAGTCTCAGGCATTTGTCTGAGCTGGAGCAAGTAAAGGGCATGTCTTTCCCCATCGCTGGTCAATGGAAGAGAGAGGGAGAGAGAAGGAACAGGAAATACTTATTGATTCTTCCTGATCAAAAGAGGAGGGGAAATGACATCACACAGAGCCCTCTCTACCAATCACATTTCTATGGTCTGAGTCTCTGCCTATCAGCAATACAGCTCTATGGTTTTACAACCCTAAACTTACTAAGTAGCAAGAATATGCATTGTTGGATTTGGCTGCTAATTCTCCCACACTCCTCTCTCCGTTTCTTTTTCAGGGGGCAACAGGCCTTCCTGGATCCCAAGGACAGAAGGTGGGTTTTGAATGATGATTTGTCAAATCTGACCGAATGTGGCTAAGATCAGGAAGTGGTAGCAACTTCATTTTTTGTAAGGGGGGCCTCTTGGTTAATTGCACTTATAATCTGGTCTCTGAGTTAGATTGCTGCAATATCCTATGCATTGTGCTGCCCTTGACGATAGTTCAGAAACTGTAGCTGGGGCAGAATTCAGTGGCCAGATTGCTAACAGGGACCAGGTGGTCAAATTTATGCCCTGGGCGCCGATTCATTTCTGGGCTCAATTCAAGATGCTGGATTTGCCCTGAGCATAGGATGCTGCTTTAGAATGAGTCAGATCACTGGTCCATCCGACTCAATATTACACTACACTGGCTGGCAGAAACTATCCAGGGTTCCAGGCAGGAGTCTTGTGTTTGGTGGGGAGAGGGTATTTTTCTGTCTGACTAGAGAGCTTTTAGTCTGCAGTTGTTGATTTTAATATTTTATTTTCTTGAACTATGTTGTATGGACACTATATGAGTCAATTTAAAGGTTAATCCACAGCTCCATTCCCACCCACCACCCACTTTCCCCTTCCCCATCTCTAGTGCTGAATTGGAACAAACAGCAATCAGGTTTTCTGTGAATTTCCTCTTGATCTGATTTAACTTGAAGTCTATTAACTTTCTCCACACTATGTACATTTCTGTAATTGTATATTCCCAGTTAATTCTCATCCTCTTTCTTTCTTTCTTTCTCTGGTGCATATGGGGAGGGCTGAATGCTTTAAGAAATAATTTCAAATATGTTTTTATTTTATTCCAAATAACTGGCTGGGGGGGGGAGGATGAATCCACCTGATATTACCCTATTAACTTCAGTCCTCTGCAATGAGAAATGACTTGCTGGAGATAATACCTTCCTTTTTCTCTCCTTAGGGTGAACAAGGCATGCCAGGCGCAGAAGGACCAACAGGTTTGAGGGTAGGAATGCCAGGCTAACAATGTGGCTGGTGTTTTGGAATGCAAAAAGTGAACCAAAGGCTGACGGCAAGGCAGCCTTTTGCCAACTTGGTGTGTTCCAGATATTTTGGATTACAACATTCTGGGTTGTGTCTGGGCTGCACCACTGGTGGTGGTAGACCCCGTGTCTGATTGCTCTTCCATACAATAACTCCCTCCCAAAACTCGTATATCAGGGATAAGGCTTGGCTAGAATACTTAGATGGAAGGGACCCCATGGGTCATCTAGACCAACCCCTCGCAGTACAGGAATCACAGCTAAAGAATTCCAAGCAAGTGGCCATCTAACCTCTGGTTAAAAACATCCAATGAAGGAGAGTTGGCCACCTTCCAAGGGAGTCCGTCCTACTGTCGAATGGCCCTTCCCATCAGAATTCCCTCCTCCCCAATGTTTAGTTGGAATCTAGTTTCTTTTCTTCTTTATAATATATTTTTTGATTAAATTTTAACATATTTTCTGTCAGGGAACTGCCCTCAGCCCCACGGGAAGTTTCTTTGATGTATAGAATCATAGAATCCTAGAGTTGGAAGAGACCGCAAGGGCCATCCAGTCCAACCCCCTGCCAAGCAGGAAACACCATCAAAGCATTCCTGACAGATGGCTGTCAAGCCTCTGCTTAAAGACCTCCAAAGAAGGAGACTCCACCACACTCCTTGGTAGCAAATTCCACTGCCGAACAGCTCTCACTGTCAGGAAGTTCTTCCTAATGTTTAGGTGGAATCTTCTTTCTTGTAGTTTGAATCCATTGCCCTGTGTCCGCTTCTCTGGAGCAGCAGAAAACAACACCTCCTCAGCAGCAATACCTCTCCAAGCGGGCAGAGCAACTCCTGCGGCGGGGAGGGGCAGGGAACAAGCAGTCTGGAGAGGCAGCAGCTTGGGGATGTTGCTGGGAGCCCCAGCACATCCCGTGACATTTGCTCAGAGGGGAGCATGCCTCTTTCGTCCCCCCAGTAGTGCAGGGAGGTCAGAAGGAGACAGGGAAGGAGGTGCCTGGGTATGCCGAAATTCCTTTGTTGGGGTCGTAGCCAGAAACCGGCACTCCCAGATTCTGCTAGCAACTGATAAAGTCATGTTTTTCAGCTCTCTGCTTTATAAACAGCTTAGCGCAATAAAACTGTTAAAAGACAGTTCGGACTCATGCCTGCTTACTCGTGAGCAACCCAAGACACACCTGACATTTTACAAACATCACTTCACATCTTTTACAATATTTTTGGACTTCCATCAACCGCAACTAAAGAATTCCAATTTTCATAACTTAATCTTGTAAATTCATAATTTTACTATTACCTTTAAAAATCTATAACCAATTACCACTACCCTAAATATTTTCTGTAATATTTCATATAGTTCTCTTTACAAAACTTCCTGTAGACCTACTAGCGTCATTTGCTGTTTACAATTGTTTTTCAAATAATTCCGAAATTGCTTCCAATCTTCCATGAATCTCTGGTCCCACCGGTTTCAAATTCTTCCTGTCATCTTGCCCAGTTCAGCGTGGTCCATTAACTTCGTTGGAATCCACTTTCCTGTCATTTGAATCCTTTAGAATCGCCCCATCTTCCATGCGACAGCTGTTCAGATGTTGGAAGATGGCCATCACATCAGTTTTTTCAAATTATATATTAAAGAACGGCGAGGCCTAAATAACAGTTCTTGTCCAGTGCAAGAATGAGAGTCCCGACTGTTGCTCAGACCTGAGTTCTGAGTGCATGGCACACACCTGGCCCTCTCGGGGAGGGAAAAAAAAACTCACAGTCCCTTTTCCTGCAAAGTGTGTAGTGTGAGATGCTTGCAAGTGAACCTCATTATGCCAATGGATTTTGCTATAGACAATGGTGTTTTGAGCTATCTTCTTTCTCAATCTAGGGCAAAAAAGGCCAAGATGGTATCAAAGGAGAAAAGGTGAGGTGTCTATTGCTTTCAGCCGGAGCTGGTTCTAGGGTAGCACAACCACAACAGTACTGCAGAACAGAGTATCTGAAGAAGTGTGCATGCACACGAAAGCTCATACCAAGAACAAACTTGGTTGGTCTCTAACATGCTACTGGAAGGAATTTTTTATTTTTTATTTTGTTTGGTAGAACAGAGAGTGAGAGGTGGAGGGGGCCCCCAAGCATTTTTTAAGATTTGCCTTGAGAGAGTCTTTAAACCTCTTTTGTTGACCACCAGCATTACGCTTTCCATTTTTAAGTTCGGAATAGAGTAGTTGCTTTGGAAGATGATAATCAGGCAACTGAACAACATCAGACTGTCCCACACTGCAGGTGTGCAATTAGCTGAGTGGGTTGGGATGTGTGTGCTTTGGGTGACCCTTGCAATGCCACTCTCACCCCCCTACCACCACCAATGCACCCTGTGACTGCTTCTCACTGCCAACCATAGGCAGAGGATGGCTTCTTAGCTCAAGGGTGCAGAACTTGTGGTCTTCCACATCTTGTTGGACTCCGACTCCCATCAGGCTCAGCAAGCTAGCATGGCCAATGATGAGGAATGATGGGAGTTGGAGTCCAGCAACATCTGAAGGCCTCCAGATCCCCCCTCTCTCTGTTAGATGAGTGTAGAGTGCAAGTATCCATTGTGGGCTAGACACTTAATGTGTTTTTGTAGCATAGAATGAGAATCTGCGGTCTGTCCTTTGCAGGGAGAGCGTGGAGAGGCAGGGGTGAAGGGTCTTCAAGGAATTGCGGTAAGCCTCTTTTGATTTGAAGCTGCCAATTGCCTGATATTTTGCCGTGGGGCGCCAGGGCTCCAAGTTTGCGCCAAGTTCTGGGGGGCACCTGGGGAGAGGCGGAGGCTGGACGTGGCGCCTCCCGGCATCAGCTCACTGCCCTCACCCACCACGCCAAAGCAATGCTGTGCCCGGAGCCTCCATCTGCCGTGGAATCTTTGAACCACGGCACCGGATATCCTTAAGACAGCCCTGAATCTTCCCCAACCCATTTCTGAGTTTTCTGTGAATGTTTTTTCAGGAAAGTTCAGGTAATATGATCTAAATTAAGAACCATCCTTTTTTCAAGACTAGGACAAGCCATCAGCTCATAAAGTATACAAGCGGAACATTCAATGCACCCTTCATTATTTTTGCTAGTCTGATCAGAGAAACCACATCGTTGTAGGCAGGGCTGGTGCTAGGGTTTTTTTTGCGCCCTAGGCGAGATCACCTTCTGGTGCCCCCCACTGCCAATCCCTAGCACCAGCTCTGCGGAGAAGCCCAATTTCGGGCTGCTCCCCCCTCCCCGACACTCTGCCGCTGGCAGAACGGCACCGGGCAGCGGCGGGGGGCAGGCTGGCCAGCGCCCCCTCCATTTTGGCGTCCTAGGCAACTGCCTAGTTCACCTAAATGGATGCGCTGGCCCTGGTTGTAGGTAATCAGACAGTTATGTCCAGGCTGTCAGATTTTCATCAGAGGCATGTCCATCTTCAGAGAAGAGATGGGTGCTGGAACAGCAACAGGACCCTTTCAGTAGTGATGCTGCATTTAAAAAATGTCTTCCCCAGAGATGTCCGGCTGCAACCTTCACTGAATTGTAGGCACCAATTGAGGCTCTCATGACAAGTCATTTGGATGCCATCTGTTGTCAACAGTATTATGGGCTGCTTAAATAATAATAATAACAACAACAACAACAACAACAACAACAACAACAACAACAACAATAATAATAATCTGCCACCATTTGATTTGACTGGTTGCATTTTAAATATGCATTTAATTACTTTTCTGTTGCCTGATGCTTTGCATTTTCCGCAGATAGATTAAGAACGGGAATGATATATACAGTACATAAACAGTATATATCTTAACAGACAAACCCAGATCATAAAACCGTAGAGCTGGAAGGGACCCTGAGGATCATCTAATCCAACCCCCTGCAATGCAGGAATATGCAATTGTCCCATACAGGGATCAAACCTGCAACCTTGGCATGATCAGCACCACGCTCTAACCAACTGAGCTATCCAGCTCCAGGCTCTGGAAGGGCAGTCAACTCCAGTTAAAGACTCCGCCCCCAGACCTGCCAGGCTCCTCCCAAGTCTGATGAGATTTCACAGGCCCCACCCCTGGAACACCAGGTCCCACCTTAGCTTTACTTGTCAGGTTCTGCTCCTGGTCTCATCCTGACTCCTAACTCTTTGGCCCACCCCACTCTGAGGCAACCCTCTTCTCCAACAACAGCAAAGTTTACAAATGAAAAAAATATACAGACACACATACTTAAATTACACAATAAAACAATTCTATCAAAACACGTACACTTTCAATTTCTCTTATTTGTTTGTTTTTTTAGGGTCTTCCAGGTCCTGTTGGGCCCAAAGGAGACCAAGTAAGTGAAAACAGCATGGAGAGACCATTGGATCACAGTGGCGAGAGCAAATGGGGGGTGCGGAGTCATTGGGCGGCCAGAACTGAGGTTTGATGCTCACCTGGGGTGCTCATTGTGGACATAGACCATACCATTTCAGGCTGTGGGCACACGGGTTGGGGAACCTTTCGACTGCAGGCCAATCATGGCTTTGTTGGGTTTTCTATTCCTCTCACTGTGCAGATCACATGTCTGTGTTATGCATTCCAGCACTGATTGTTGAAATCACGGGAGCGGATAATTTACTGTTTCCGTTTGTTACCTTTTTCTTCAGACTTCTCTCAGCGAGAGGAGACATGTTTTCCTTTGTTCTGCCTTACGCTTAACAAAGTAGTTTTAGTGCACACAACCTCAGCCTTAGTCTGTCTGCGTTTTATCTCTGCTGGACTATGAATATGTGCTCAGTGTCTCCAAGACATGAGTCATTATAAATTGTCGAAAAGGGCTGTCGGAACTCCCTAGAGCTGCACACTGGACGCCGATGGGAGAGACGGGCTGGAATCATTCTTGCATTATGCCTGGGGGTCATCCTTGCCCCCCGGCCGACCCGACAGGCTTACCAAGGGGGCCAATTTGGCCCATGTAGCTATTTTCCCCATCTCAGCTGGGTGGGAAGGTGGGGTTCAATTCTGCATTGGCTGCAGCAGGACTTAACCCCTGCTTGACATCTGACAAGCAGGGGTTACATTCTGCTCAGTTCGGTCGCACACACCTGTCCCTAGCCGGGAACAGGTATGCACAGCCCAACTGAAGCCTGCAGTTTTGCAGGCTTCTTTCTCCTCCCCGACGCTAAGTAGGTGGGGACAAAGAAGCTCTTTGCTTGCTACAGCACTGAGCACAGGTCTGGCAGCACCCCTTGCGCTATAGTTCCCAAGCACCCACTCACCAGCTGGTTTTCAGTTGCTTTGGAACCCTGTGCAAGAGAGCTTGAGAAAGTGGGTAGGACAACCCCCTGTCAATCATGGGCCATCATAATGATGCCATGTGACTGGCAGGTGGGACCTGTCAAATTTGGCCCATGAAAACAATCCTGGCCTGTGGAGTCAAAAGTTTGCCCCAACCCTGAAATGGCAGAAGGTAGTGTTCTCCCTTCTCAGTTCAGTTGGGCTTTCACCCCAATACACGTGGCCTGGAATTTCACCCTTAACACACCCTTTCCTGCTAACCCTGACTTTCCCCCTTCCTTAACAGGGCATCCAAGGATTTCCTGGTGCTCCAGCTATGGGTGTAAGTGTATTTTATTTTATTTTTTGCAGTGATTAGGAAGGTTTCTCCAGCCCAAATTATAATAGTTCAGTTGGAGCGGCATGCAACAATATCATCAGAAGCTGTCTCGTATTAGGTCAAACCCTGGGTCTCTCCAGCTCCATATTGTCTACACCAGGGGTGGCCAACTTCCAAGAGATGGCGATCTACTCACAGAGTTAAAAACTGGCAGTGATCTACCCCCTTTTGGAGGGTTCAGGCCAAAGTTGTTGAGCTTCTTTAGGGAGGAGGAAAGCGACATTGAGCTTGTGTTAGGAAGGAAAGCCCTGCTTTTGGTGGGTTGGGTCATTTTAGGGGTGGAGGGCAAAGATGTTGAGTTGTCTTAGGGGAGCCAAAGTTTTTTTAGCTTCTTTGGGGGGAGCCACTGATCTACCAGTGATCTAGCACAGATGTCCAGTGATCTACCAGTAGATCACGATCTACCTATTGGACATGCCTGGTCTACACTGACTGGACCACTTATAAATGCCATCTCCCACTCCTTGAAAGATTCCACCAACGGTGTCTCCAAAAAGTTTTACACATCACTTGGGAAGACAGGCGGACTAATGCCAGTGTACTGGAAGAAGCAAAGATTACCCATGTTGAAGCAATGATTCTTCAACATCAACTTCGTTGGACTGGTCATGTTGTGCGGATGCCTGATTATCATCTTCCAAAGCAACTACTCTATTCCAAACTTAAAAATGGAAAGCGTAATGCTGGTGGTCAACAAAAGAGGTTTAAAGACTCTCTCAAGGCAAATCTTAAGAAATATAGTATAAACACCGACAACTGGGAAACACTGGCCTGCGAGCGCTCCAGTTGGAGAACAGCCTTTACCAAAGGTGTCGTGGACTTTGAAGACACTCAAACTCAGAACACAAGGGAGAAACGTCCTAAGAGGAAGGCATGCTTGACAAGCCCTCACTGTGATCAATTCCTATCCAGAAACCTATGTCCCCACTGTGGAAGGACTTGTGGATCCAGAATTGCCCTCCACAATACAGACTCACTGTTAAGACCATGTTCATGGAAGACAATCTTACTCGGCTATGAGGGATCGCCAAGGAGAAGAAGATGACTGACTGACAGAGGCTCACTGGGGTTTTAGACAGGAGTTATTCCCAGCCCTAACCTGGAAATGCCGGGAATTGAACCCAGCCCCTTCTGCATGCAAAGCAGATTCTCTGCTACTGAGTCATGGCCCTTCTTCATACATGCTATTAGGAGCGTGAGATTTTCCATGCCTGCCATTGGGGTGGGGTGGAGATCATGATATTCCTGGCCTCTTCCTGGATGAGCAGCCGTCCCTGGAACACAGAATAACGTGTGACAGAAGTCGCTGCTCCCAGGCAAGCAAGGCTAGGATTGGGTGGAGAGACTTACCTGTGGTCTCTTACTCCACAGGTGGTGGGACCTTCAGGCAAGAAAGGTACCAGGGTAAGTAGGGCAGGAGCAGGCAGCGTATGTGGAGGCGGCTGTCAATCTTTTGGGAGGGGGAACATTTTTTCCCTAAGGGACTCGGGTGGCGCTGTGGGTTAAACCACAGAGCCTAGGGCTTGCTGATCAGAAGGTCGGCGGTTTGAATCCTTGCGACAGGGTGAGCTCCCGTTGCTCAGTCCGTGCTCCTGCCAACCTAGCAGTTCGAAAGCACGTCAAAGTGCAAGTAGATAAATAGGTACCACTCCGGCAGGAAGGTAAACGGCGTTTGTGTGCGCTGCTCTGGTTCGCCAGAAGTGGCTTAGTCATGCTGGAAGCTATCTGCGGACAAACGTTGGCTCTCTCGGCCTATAGAGCAAGATGAGCGCCACACTCCCAGAGTCGGACACGACTGGACCTAATGGTCAGGGGTCCCTTTACCTTTACCATTTACATTTCCCCCCAGCAAGGTTTTGAAGGAAAGCTGTGGATTTTAGAGCATTGGTGGGTGTTTGCCTTCTGTGCCATTAAAAGAGCTTTTCCGGATCAGATCTTCTTGGCTGTCCTCCTCACACCTAAGGCTGATAATGTACCGTTCAGAGAGAAGAATCACATCCAAATGGGTGCCTTTTAGGAGAGCTCATCGACCATCACTGCCCAGTAAACTTTCTAGAACTCCCTAGGACACAGTTCAAAAAGCACTGCAATTTCCTCCCTCCCTCTCTCTCCCTCCCTCTCTCTCTCTTTCTCGTCACTTTATACAGGGGGATTTGGGGCCAGTTGGCCCCCCAGGTCCAAAAGGAGACCCAGGGGACCAAGGAGAAAAGGGGGAGAAGGTCAGTGTATTTATTATTCATTTAAAGTGCTAGCCTTTTGGTTTTTTCTGCAATTGTCACTTGTCTCACAGTGCGAGTTCTCCAGGAGATTTTATGTACCGATGCACCACTTTTCAGGGGGAAAACGTTCTCAAGGCATCTTACGAAAGAGATTAACCAAAACAAAAACAAACTTTAAAAATACAAGTAAAAGCAACCCAATTGCAAAGTTAAAAGAAAAGAAAGGACAGATGTTAGAAACAGTTTGAAAACCCAACTCCCAATTCTTTTCTCAAAACGCCCAATCGAAAGCAAAATGGTCCTGAAGTTGGCTTTTCAAAGGGCTATATGTGCTCCCTTTTAGGAAGTACTGTATTTTTCGCACCATAAGACGCACTGGACCATAAAACGCACTTATTTTTTGAGGGGGGGAAACAATAAAATATTTTTTTTATAGCATATGCGTCCTCCACTTATCCCTGGCTGGCTTTGAGGCAAGTGGGGGGAGAGCCGCCTTGACGCTGTAGCAGAGGAGCTGCTGCTTGCTCCTCCACCATCCCCCGCCCGCAAAAGAAGGCTGTTGTGAGCGGGGGTGGCGGAGAGGAGCGAGAAAAATCTCCGCTATAGTGGAGGGGATGTTGCTCGCTCCGCCCTCGCTTGCAAAAGAAGGCTTTTGTGGGCGGGGTGGTGGTGGAGGAGCAAGCAGCATACCCTCCGCTACAGCGGAGATGTTTCTCGCTTCTCCCCGCCGCCGCCCCCGCTCGCAAAAGCCTGTTTTTGCGAGCGGCGGGCAGCGGAGATGCTGCTCGTTCCTCCCCCCCTCGCCACCGCTACCTGCCACTCGCAATAGCAGGCTTGACAGGGAGCCATTTCACCATAAGACGCACAGACATTTCCCCTTACTTTTTAGGAGGAAAAAAGTGCGTCTTATGGAGCGAAAAACACGGTGATTTCAAAGATGTGGAGCCACCACTAAAAAGGCCCTGTTTTGATTGCCCACCAGCATGGTGGGACTTGATGGTGGGTGTGGGAGGAGGGCCTCAGAGGCCGATCTTAAAGCCTAGGCTGGTTTAAATGATTGCAGGCTGTCCTTCAAATCACTCTGTCCCAAGGCATTTAATGCTTTGAAAGTCAATGCCAGCGCCTTGAGACTCAAAGGTCTACCATCGTCACGGGTGTCCATATGCAGAAATTAAAGCTGCAGAACCCCTGTCCTCTTTTGCACCTGGCCACATCTGGTTTGGTCCCAAAATAATGCTCCGAGCTCCCTTTTCTTTCAAACGGGTTACCCCCGTTGCATTTTAGAAACCAGGAAACCAGGCCAGCTCTGGACTTGCTACTCTGCAAGAGTATTTCAGGAAACGGTGAAAAAGGTTCGAAATTTTGGGCTGAATTTTGCCTTGATCTCTGCAGGGAAGCCCGGGATTTGGCATTCCAGGACAGCTGGGGCTGAAGGGCGAGCCAGGAGAAAGGGTGAGTTGGGAAACGGGGCAGTGAGTGTCCATCAAAAGAGGAGAGACAGGAAAGCAGGGGCAGAACTGGAATGAAGCGAATCTGGCTTTTTGGAGTTTTCCTCTCCTCCCTGCCCTTCCAGACATAATTTGAAAGCAAAGTCTGTGGGTTTTCCTATGCTAGCTTGCACACAGAGCAACACTGCCTTGTGCATATATATATTTTTGAAGCCTTATTTGCCCCTACGGGTTCCCATGGTTGCGCCCGGTGAGAAAACATGGGAGCAGAAAGACACCTGAGGCTGCTGGCTTCAGAGAGAGAAAGATTTATTTCCTGCATGCAGAGGTACTTCGGTGTTTAGATAGCCAAGCAAGTACAAAACTAGTCAATTTTCAGACAGTTCTTATAGACAGTTCCCTGGCTCTTCCTCTTGTCCATATAAGGAACATTTCCTGTTGTACATTTCCTGTTGTACATATAAGGCAAAAGGACATATAAGGCAAAAGGACATATAAGGCAAAAGGACATTTAGCCCTGAGTTGGTTCATGCGCACTCTAGCAAGGCCACCCTATCTCTGACCTAGGCAACAGTTCCTCTCTGTACAAGGACAGTTACTCTCTGTGTACTGTTATCTCCAGACACTTAGTCATCATTTGCCAGTGCAATGCAGATCAGAGTTCACAGCTTTACAGAGCGGTTTCATACAGAAAAGCTTAACAGAGGCACTTTTATACTTTTATACTTCTAGACTAACAATACATTCAGGTAAATATATAATTAACCCCTTCCATTTTAACTGATAGTTTGATTTATGAGGGATTTTTAATGTGACAATGTTTATGTAAACAATGTTACTTTCTGGATTGCTATGCTTTGAAACGAATCAGCATTTGAATAACAGCACAGGAAGCTGGCTTATATATAAAGTCAGAACGTTGGTTCGTCCAGCTCTGACAGGCAGCAGCTGTGTAGAGTTCGAGACAGGGAGATGCATGCAAATCAGATGGTCTGCCACTGAAATACAGCTGTGCCCTTAAGTTAGAGGAGGCTACCTTAAACTGAGTCAAACCAATATCCCATGGAGCTCAGTACTGACTTCACTGTGGCCTTTGCAAGTCCTGGGAGTTTGGCAGGCTAGATATTTAGAGGAACAACATTCTAGCCGTATTCCCTGGCACCCAGGGATGGAAACAGGACAGTGCCAACCTCGGCAAAGCCTCGCTTACTGTGGCGGTGGCTTCCACGTTCTGGCGCGAGATCTCTCAAGAGTTCCACAAGATCTCACGAGATTTTGAAGGGCTCTAGCAAGATCTTGCCAAAACTGCCACAGCAAACTTCTTGTTTCTCCAGGGGCATCAGGGATGGCCATAGTGGCAGACCTTCAGGATGGGCAAACCCTACTAGGATCTTGATCAGGGGTAGCAAACTTTTTCAGCAGGGGGGCGGTCCACCATCCCTTAGACCTTGTGAGGGGCCAGACTATTTTTTTTGGGGGGGGGGGGGAGAACGAATTCTTATGCCCCACAAATAACCCAGAGATGCATTTTAAATAAAAGGACACATTCTACTCATGTAAAAACACCAGGCAGACCCCACAAATAACCCAGAGATGCATTTTAAATAAAAGGACACATTCTACTCATGTAAAAACAAGCTGATTCCCGGACCGTCTGCGGGCCGGATTGAGAAGGCGATTGGGCCACACCTGGCCCCTGGGCCTTAGTTTGGGGACCCCTGCTCTAGGGCAAATGTTCAGGGTTTCTTCAGAAGCCACCATGGAAAGGATTTCCTGAAGGTAGGAAGTTTGGAAATCTCTGTGCTCGGACACACTCCCTCTTCAAACTGGTTGGGTCTCACTGTCCGCACAGACTGACTCAGTTTAAGAGTTTGCACACAGAATGCTCCGGGGACAACACCCAGGGTTTCCAGGTAGGGCTAAGAGACACCCCTGTCCGAAATGTCTGAGAGCTGCTGCCTTAGTTTGCCTACCCCTGATCTTGATCATTTCATGCATTCATTCATTTTGGTTGTTGGTGTTTTTCCTGTATTCTGTTTTGCCAGTGCATGTAGCATATTCCTGAATGCCTCACTAACCTTTTCAATAAATTTAACAGGGAAACGTTGGCTTGTCTGGGAAGCCAGGGCAAAAGGTGAGGATGCAACTGACCAGCGCAAGGCGCAGAATACTTTTAACAATACTTTTTAGCCAGATTATTCAGAGAATTTCACATACAGTATTTCACCGACTCCGACAACAAGCCTGAAACTAAGCATGTACCATATTTTTCGCTCCATAAGATGCACTTTTTTCCTCCTGAAAAGTAAGGGGAAATATCTGTGCGTCTTATGGAGAGAATGGCGGTATCTGGAGCTGAATTGCCCAGGGGCCAAAAGAGGATCATACTTTTTATTTTACATAGAGAAAAGAGGGTATTGAAAGTACCCCACTCAGCAGCTGGTCAGCAAGAGATCGGGAGAGAGATAAGAGTCCCGGGCTCCCTTTCAGCCCCGCCCTCCTTTGTTGAATGTGCTGCAGAGGGAGGTTGTTTGTTTCCCCAGCGACATGTGACTGGCTGATTAGATTATCTGTCTGGAAACTGTAGAAAAGACTCCCTTTCCTTTAGAAGCTGCAGAAATGTGAGTTGAACCCCATAAAAACGGGGCTTTTCCTCTTTGCTTTTCCCCCTTTGCAAAAAAAGTGGCAAAACCTTTAGCTGATCCTCAAAAAAACAGGGCTTTTAGAGGAGGAAAACCAGAAAAAATATTTTTTTTCTTGTTTCCTCCTCTAAAAACGAGGTGTGCCCTATGGAGCGAAAAATACGGTATTTCTCTTAATCTTCATAGCACATGGGCTAAGCTACAGACTTCAGTGGTAGTTATGTAGCAGGTGCCTTTAAGTGCAATGTGTGTGGTTTAAATGGATTGCAAGCATGGTTCATTTTCAAATTTGAATTGGATGGGTTTATTCCCCATCCTTTAGTAAGGAGGTGTGAGACAGCCTAGTTTTCATCCAGACCCCAATGTATGGGCAGGGGAGGAAAAAACCCACCTAGGACCCTCATACTTACTGGACCGCCTCTCCTGGTATGTCCCACAGAGGACCCTAATGTCCATGAATAATAATATCTTAAGGGTCCCGGGCCCTAAAGAAGCCAGATTGTCCTCCACCAGGGCCAGGGCCTTTTCAGTGATGGCTCCGACCTGGTGGAACACTCTGTCCAAGAGACTAAGGCCCTGCAGGACTTGAACTCCTTCCGCAGGGCCTGTAAGACAGAGCTATTCCGCCCGGCCTTCAATTTAGCCTGATCCTCCATTCCCTTTTCCCTTCCTCTTTTCTATGAAGATACCCTTCTGGGACCCCACATTTAAATTCCTCCCTGGTCTCCTTGCTGGCCCTAGCAGGACCAACTTGGCCAGTTAGCCCTGGCGATGCTACATTTACCTTGTACTTTATGCTGTTTTTAAGCTGTTTTTAAAGTTTTGAATCAACGTTTTATATTTGTTGTTTTTAAATCGGGAAGGGCGGGGTATAAATAAAAATGTATTATTATTATTATTATTATTATTATTATTATTATTATTATACCTGTAAAAAGCTCCCATTGGTGCCAGTGGGAGCTTTCCCCCCCTCTGGGGCTCAGGGAAGCTTTTAGGAGGTGGGTTTTTTTCAGGACCATGAAGAGGGAGGAAAAAGTTAAGCTTAATAGACCGACATCTTGGCTGTTGTTTACTTCAGGGAGAAACTGGTCCAAAAGGTGAGAAAGGTGAGCAAGGACCGTCCGGAAGACCTGGGGTGCCCGGCCTAAGAGGTAAAGATGTAAGTAGAAACGAAAAGTACAAGTCTGGGGAGCTGAATTTTGCAATTTCTTTTTTTAAAAACATATTTATTAATTTTTCAGCAGAAAACAACAATGAAACAAACAAACACAAAACAATACAACCGTAAAAGAAAAAAACAAACCTACATTTAAAAACAAAGAAAAAGAAAAACATAGTATTTTCACTAACGTCTGTCCTTTACATTGTATCTTGACTTCCTCTCATCTCCACTTCTTGTGTTCCTTGTCAATCATCTTTAGTAACTTCTTACCATCATTAAATATCTTACTTTACTGTAAAATATCACTAATCCTATCTAATATCTTAACTCATACCTTCACAGTTCCTACAATCATAACCAAACTCTAAATCTACAGTCTGGCTTTTCTTCCAAATTATATCTAATTTTCAATCATACAATAGTTTTTTAAGGATAATTTAAATTTCTTCCACTCTTCTTCCACCGCGTCGTCCCTCCGGTCACGAAGTTTCCCGGTCATCTCAGTGAGCTCCATATAGTCCATCATTTTCATCTGCTATTCTTCAATCATTGGTATTTCTTCTGCCTTCCAGTTTTTAGCTAACAAAATTCTAGCTGCTGTTGTGGCATACATAAATAAAGTTCTATCACATTTTGGAATTTCTTGGCCTAGGATGACCAGTAAAAAGGCTTCTGGTTTCTTTTTAAATGGGGTTTTCAAACCCACTGAGTACTCAAGCTAACATATTTACAGTGGTACCTTGGTTCTCAAATTTAATCTGTTCCGGAAGTCCGTTCCAAAACCAAAGCATTCCAAAACCGAGGCGTGCTTTCCCATAGAAAGTAATGCAAAACGGATTGATCCATTCCAGACTTTTAAAAACAACCCCTAAAACAGCAATTTAACATGAATTTTACTATCTAATGAGGCCATTGATCCATAAAATGAAAGCAATAAACAATCAGTCACACAATCAATCAATCAATCAATCAATCAGCAGCTGAACTGGGTTCCACACGCCCCCCCCCCAACGCAAAATAAATAGCAAAAACAGATAGACCTCAGTGTAACACTCAAATTGTAAGCATAACACTGAAAACGGAGCACGTTGATTTTTGAAAAAAGCTCCCAAGCTGGAACACTTACTTCCAGGCTTGCAGTGTTTGGATTCTATGTTGTTTGAGTACCAAGGCGTTTGAGAACCAAGGTAGTTGCATCAACATTTTTGCTCAGTTTTCTGGGGCTTTTCAGGACATGGTAATGCACAGTCATACCGTCCATGTAAGAAGTCTTAATAGGGCTTCCCAGAGCTCCCCCCCCCAGATAGAACTCAGTGGCACCTCTCAGATGTGTACCATTGCCATTGTAAGAGCGGGTGCTCATGGTGAGTTTCAGCACCTCTTTTCCTAGAAAAATAGCACTGGGGCTTCCTGGCATTACAGGGGTGCATCTACAGCTCTGAAGCTCCTAAGAGGGTATTGCATTGAGCATCGGTTTTTCTGTCCTTCCAGGGGGAAGCAGGCACTCCTGGTGAGACTGGAGAGAGAGGAATTCGGGTAAGGAATATCTCCGGATTTGTGTGATGCTATGGAGACCTCAAACCCTCCATAGCTACCCAGCGAATCCTCTTTCCCTGACACACTAGGTTTTTATTTACCTACAGGGAGTATTTTGATGTGTGGGGAGTTGTCTGCCCAGGAGCATTCAGTCATGTCAGTCAGACCCTTGTCCAAAGCTCAACCCCAAAGGCGGAGCAAACTCGGTGAGAATTGAGCCCAAGTTGCTCATGTTCCCTCGATTCTTCTGCAGGGTCCTTTGGGTCTGCCAGGACGTCCCGGAGAGCGAGGGATGAAAGGAGAGGCGGGAGAAACGGGCAAGGATGTAAGTTGGATACAAGGGGAATTGTGCAGCGGGGGTCGGAATAATTCTGGCACTTTTGTGAGCAGGCTGCCAAAATATTAATATTTTCAGCACTGCAGCCTGCCTTGAATAAGAAAGATCTACAAATCGCATAATGCAGGAGTGGGGAACCTCTGCCTTGTGGGGGCACATGTGCCCCCCCCCAGCCCCTTCTATCTGGCTTTTGGGATTCCCCCAAGGCCCTGCACGTGCTCACGCTTTCCTCAAGTGCTTTTGCCCACCTAGAATGTGTCCTTAAAACTGGGGTCGTGTCCCTTGTTTTCCTGTATGGAGGAGGGAGAAGTGTGTGTGTGTGTGTGTGTGTGTGTGTGTGTATGTGTGTGTGTAGAAATCTCTGTCATGGCTTTCTGTGCAAAGCTAAGAGTGGCATCCTTTGCTCCACCCCCTTTTGCCTCTGGCCCCACCCACCCTGGCATGTGACACTTGGGCTGAATAGGCTTATTGCCGTAGTCTTGTTGCTGAGCAACAGCGTGCAGAGCTCAGTGGGGTAGGTCTAGTCGCGGACGACTCTGGGGTTGTGGCGCTCATCTCGCTTTAGTGGCTGAGGGAGCTGGCGTACAGCTTCCGGGTCATGTAGCCAGCATGACTAAGCCGCTTCTGGCGAAACCAGAGCAGCACACAGAAACACCGTTTACCTTCCCGCCGCAGCGGTACCTATTTACAGTGGCACCCCGTGTTATGCATGCGATCTGTTCCGAATCGTGCTACGTAACATGGGCGTGTGTAACACGAACGCCCCCGCAAAAGAAAATACCCGGAAGTAGCGCGATTTGAGCGCTTCTTGCGCACGCACAAAGTGCGCAGAAGCATTCTGCACATCTGGGGGTCGCGCGCGCTCCGGAAACGCTTCCGGGTTGCAGGCGTTCTTAACTCGAACGTCCACAACCTGGGATGTGCGTAACCTGGGGTTCCACTGTATCTACTTGCACTTTGACGTAATTTCGAACTGCTAGGTTGGCAGGAGCTGGGACCGAGCAACGGGAGCTCACCCCGTCAAGGGGATTCAAACCGCCAACCTTCTGATCAGCAAGCCCTAGGCTCTGTGGTTTAACCCACAGCGCCAAACTCAG
Organism: Lacerta agilis; assembly: GCF_009819535.1. Taxonomy (NCBI): domain Eukaryota; kingdom Metazoa; phylum Chordata; class Lepidosauria; order Squamata; family Lacertidae; genus Lacerta; species Lacerta agilis. The sequence goes on along the minus strand of NC_046321.1, from coordinate 4,981,465 downwards.
CATCCAAAGTCAGGTCCAGTCCCAGGGTTGGGCAAAAAGCAATCCATGTGGGTCAGAACATCCAGGGGGTCAGGAAATCTGATGATCACAGGGCCAAGTTGAGCAGGAAGCAACAACTAGGGCCAGGAATTACAAGCATTGTTTCCAGCGTCTGACTGCTGCTGGAAACTCTGCTTCAGAAGGTTGCGGCCAGCCGGTTCCCATCCTTGCCTCCTCCTGTGTGTCCTTGAAGGCTGATCAGCTGCAAGTGGAGTCACTCCGCTTTCTCCCCCTTCAGGCTGCTGTTCTGCAGGCGAAGCTGACTCCAGGCCCATGACAGTACCCCATGCTTGCATTAAGGTGTAGCTCTGCGAAGTGGCAATGCTGAAACTTGGGTCCAGAATATATTGCACTACGTTGCCCCAATAGCAGAGAACATTGAATGGAGAATCTGTTGGCAATCAAAATAAAATGTTGATAATTAAAAATATAAGATGAGCTCTGCTGGATCAGGCCAGTGGCCCATCTAGTCCAAGATCCCGTTCCAAGGTGCCAGTGAGAAGCTCGCAAGCAGAACATGATTGCAAGAGCGCTCTACCCACCAGAGATTCTCAGAAACTGGTATTCAACTGGTACCTTTGACTGTGGAGACAAAGCATAGCCATTATGGCTAAGTAGCTGCCAGTAGTCTAATTCTCCATAAATTTGCCTGACCCTCTTTTCAAGCCACCCGAGGCACTCGTCCCCTGCAAGCAGATTTGTGGATTTGTGGACTCCTGCTGCCACACCAAGGGGGATTGTGAGCATTCATATGCAACTCTAAAGGAGGTGGTGAAGTACGCTCAGCTCAGCACTTGCTCCCATAGCTGTCAAGTTTCGGATTTGAAAATAAGGGATCAGCAGTCTCACCTATCCCGGGGACAGTCACATGTCGGTGGTGGGCGGAGCCAGAAGCAAAAGTGGCTGGAGCAGCAATGTAAACTCCAAGTGGGCTTGGGCTCGGAGTGGAGCAAAGAAGAGGGCAGCCAGCAAAGAGGAGGGCAGCCCCATCGTCTTCTTGTCTGATCCCATCAAAACAGGACAGGAAGCAGCAGCTGCTCTCAAAGGCAGCCAGGCTCCACCCACCAGCTAACCCTATTGGCCAGCTGAGGGGCTCAGCGGCAACGGATAGGGGCTGATGCAGGGGGAGGAATACACCCCCCTGTAAGCATGGGAAATGGCTCCCACTTGCTTTGAGGGCTGAGGCTTTTCTCTCCAAGTAGGTGAGGTCTTCCCACCCAGTCCCTGGCCAGCAGGGGAGGAGCTGCTTCCATTAAAAAGGGAAATTTAAGGGAAATAAAAAATAAGGGAGAGCAGCGGGAAACTGCTTGAAATAAGGGAGAATCCCGGGGAAAACGGGATACTTGACAGCACTGCTTGCTCCTCTGACTCCTCTTTCATTCTGCTTTTCTCTTCCTCCTCCTAGGGAGCCGGCGGAGAGAAAGGAGACAAGGGTGAATCTGTAGGTTTGCAAATTCTCCTTCTTAGCCTTGCATGAGAGCCATCCAATGCACCTTTCAAGTGGGGTAGCCTTCTGCATTCATATCTTGGGTGGTGGTGGTTGTTTCCATGTCAGCATATATACGTGTTGTGTTTCTGCAGGGACAGCCTGGCCCCCCTGGAACTCCTGGAAAGACCGTGAGTAAATGCTTGTTCTCCTGGGGAAATATTGCAAGATGGGAAGAAAGAGATGGTGTCTCATTCCTTGGCAAATGTGCCACACACAGATCAAAAGCCAAGCTAACTGGGGAGATTTGCTCCAGTCGAGGGCTTAATTAAGGCCAAGGGATTGTATACTCATGGGGGTGGTAGATAGTGGATGCAGGACCCTGGGCAGGAGGCTGGGAAATGTTGGTCTTCCGGGGTGAGAGACTAGGAGGATAAAGGAACAATCCCAGGTGACAGCTGAGACCTACATCGGCTCCCAGTACGTTTCCAAGCACAATTCAAAGTGTTGGTGCTGACCTTGGAAGCCCTAAATGGCCTCGGCCCAGTATACCTGAAGGAGCGTCTCCACCCCCATCGCTCAGCCCCGACACTGAGGTCCAGCTCCGAGGGCCTTCTGGCAGTTCCCTCACTGCGAGAAGCAAAGCTACAGGGAACCAGGCAGAAGGCCTTCTCGGTGGTGGCGCCCTCCCTGTGGAATGCCCTCCCATCAGACGCCAAAGAGATAAACAACTATCTGACATTTAGAAGACATTTGAAGGCAGCCCTGTTTAGGGAAATTTTTTATGACTGATGTTTTAATGTATTTTCAGTCTCTGTTGGAAGCCGCCCAGAGTGGCTGGGGAGGCCCGGCCAGATGGGCAGGTTATAAGTAATAAATTATTATTATTATTATTATTATTATTATTATTATTATTATTATTATTATTATTATTTACTACCTTCTGCGGGTGCTAAGGGCTAAGAACTACTTTTAAGAACTCTGTGTTCTACCTATTTGTACTTTTTGTAGCTGCTTTTGTTTTTGAAAAAAAAATTTTACATTAGTTTTCTGTATCTTATTGTATTATGAAAACCTTTAGAAAAAAGAATGAAAGTCATCTACATCACACCCCCCCCTTAAAATAAAAAAGGAAGTGCTTGGAGAACATGGCCAAGCAACTACAAGAGGTGCTTCTCATCTCTGAAAGGGACTTTCCCCCCTTCCCACGTTCTTATCAATGTTCCTCTGACAATTGTAGGTTCTTCCTCTGGAAAGCAACATTGCCGTCAAAGGAGAGAAGGTACCACTTCTTCCCCTACTGAAATATTAGTGATATGACTGAATGTCTTGCATGACTTGGACGAGTTCATTGGCTCGTGTCGAAACCCTTTGTGCATCTCATGGGGGTATGGTCTTAGCTGCCGTTCTCCACCTAGAATGGGGAACCTCAGGGCCCGGGCCAAAGATGTATCTCCAGCTGACCGCAGTGCTTCATGGACGCAACGACCTGCCACAGAGAATGCCAGTCCGTGGCTTGGATGCCCTTCATTCCACCGGAATCTGTAGAGGCAGATACCAGATTTCTGTGAAATGAAGTCCATCGAGCATGGGATCCTTCTTCGCCCTTCTCACTTGAGAGCCCATCAAGAGAAGACTTCACAGCATCCTCAGTCGACTGTGTTGCGGTCACCGCAGAACTGGAAGAAGACGTTGAAGCGGAGGACCCAGATGTTCCTGGTGATGGTGCTAGTTGGGGTGTGGAAGAGCAACCTGGTCCAAATCTTATCAAGGAGCACCCTGCCACACATGAAGTCCAGGTTCACCGGCACACCACTTCACATGTAGGCACGACGGTGACCTATTTACAGAAAATAATTTCGAGAAAGCTCTGATGTCAGGAGACAACCCACACCAAGGGCTCTGGAACCTGCTGTGGCGTGGTGCTAGGGGTTCTGCCCGTTTGCTTTACATATGGATGTGAGAAAAGGCTTGCTAGGGCAGAGCAGAGGTCCAACCAGATGTACCTTGGGAAGCCTGACAGTAAGAGCAGTGGAATTTGCTGCCAAGGAGTGTGATGGAGTCTCCTTCTTTGGAGGTCTTTAAGCGGAATGCTTTGATGGTGTTTCCTGCTTGGCAGGGGGGTGGACTGGATGGCCCTTGTGGTCTCTTCCAACTCTAGGATTCTATGATTAAGCCCGCAAGGAAGATCTGATTGCCACAGACCTTCCTGATGTTTCTCACAGATGCTGGGCGTAGCTGCTGCTTCTTCTTTCTTCACTTGGCGATCACTCATAGCCGAGTAAGATTGTCTTCCATAAACACTATTTTAACAAAACAAAACAAAATAAAAATTCCTTCCAGTAGCACCTTAGAGACCAACTAAGTTCATTCTTGTTTTTCCTGACGTTGAGTTGGAATCTCCTTTCTTGTGATTTGTTGGACAAGAAAGATGGATCCTTGGCCTGATTCAGCAGGCCTCTTTGATTTTTTATTATTAGTCATTATTATGTTCTTCTTACTTTCCTGTAATTATTGGTTAAGTTTGTATCCCGCCCTTCTTCCCAAAGGAGCCCGGGTTGGCAAACACCTAGGTGATAAAAACAATAATATTTAAAATACAATAAATGCATATTTTTAAAAAATTAACAAGCACAAAGGCTGTATCGTGAATTTGTGCAACCCACTTTCTTCCAAGTTGGTTGGTTGGTTGTCGTTCTTGTATCTTGCAGAAGCAAATTCCACAGTATAGCTCTGTGCTGTGCGAAGAAATCCTTTATTTTCTTTTTTGGCAATTCTATATTTATATATAATTTTCTGTTTTACCATTTAAAATACTAATTGAAACATCTTTGAAATATGAATGACTTCCCTTCTTCTCTTTCCATGGTTCATTGTGCAGATCATAAAACCCTGCGTATTTTACAAAAAACCCAAACCATTCAGTATTCCATTATTGTTGGCATCCATCAAAATTTATTTACACTGTTGAATTCAGCAATAAAGAAATCCTTTATTTTTCTTTGTCCTGAATCATCCAACCTTCCGCTCTGCCCCAGCAGGATTGGGTTCTCGTATTATGAGACAGAGAGAAAAACCTTCCCTTTCTTCACACAGTGCATTATTGTATACATCTTTACCCTTGCCTCATATCTAAACTACCAAATTCTGCATGGTATAAGCTTCCCTCCCTGGGGAGTTTCTGTGTCCCCTTGATCGTTTCTGTGGCCCTTCTCTGACAGATGATCTTGGGGTCACAAAGGATCAGCTGCCTGCATGAATGTTCCATTTCAGGGTCTGTGCTTGAACTGACAGATTCATTTACTCACCAGTTTTGCTTCTCTTCAAAGGGAGACCCTGGGCCACCTGGTAAAGGAACAGACTTCAAGGTAAATCCAGACAAATGTTGGTGATGAGAGACATTGATCAGTCCTCCAATAGGGTGGGCATAAAATGAAACTTCTCAGTGGCAGCTGGAAGCAAATTCCTTCCTTCCTTCCTTCCTTCCTTCCTTCCTTCCTTCCTTCCTTCCTTTTCAATCTTTATTGGTTTATAATCAACACAGACACACAGTGAAAACAAAAACAAAACAAAAAAGCACATAACTCATAAAAAGGGGGGAAAGAAAGGAAAGAAAACAGTACGACACAAAACCACAAAAACATTTCTGCCGTTGACTTCCAGCCTCCTTGGTGTGGGTTCTTCGCTTCCTTGTTACTTGCCTCTACAGTCATACCTCGGGCTACGATAGCTGCGGGTTGCGTTCGGCATGGGTTACGAACGCGCCCAACCCGGAAGTACCGGAACGGGTTTCTTCCGGGTTTCGGTGCTCGCACATGCGCACAAAAGCTAATCTGCGCTTTGCGCATGCACAGAAGCGGCGAATCGTGAGCCGCACATGCGCAGACGCGGTGCTGTGGGTGGCGAACGCTGCGGGTTGCGAAAGTGCCTCCCGCACGGATCACGTTCGCAACCCGAGTGTCCACTGTATATCTTATTTGTGTTCTTTATACCTTATGCAATTCTGAAAGTTATTCAAAGCATTCTAAAGTTTTAATATGGGGACAATGTTCTTTTAAATATTGCCTATAATTAAAAAAAAAAACTTTTGGGTCGGTCTATCCCTCATCTTTTCCGTCATATTCGCTAGTTCCATGTATTCAATCCCCTCTTTTGATGGGATTTTATCTCCTTTCCACACCGTGGCAACCAGCACCCTCGCTGCTGCTGTTGTTGCGTACAAAAAAAAATCCTGCTTTTCTCTCTCTGGGTGTATGATGCCATAATACCTAAGAGGAAGGCTTCAGGTTTTTTGATAAACATTGCTTTAAACAGTTTTTAAAATTCATTATATATAAGTTCCCAAAAGCTCTTTATTTATTTTTTTACAACCCCACCACATGTGGTACATTGTTCCCTTTAGCTCTCTACACCTCCAGCATAAATTTGAGTTGGTTTTATACATTTTGGCCGATTTGCTGGGGGTGATGTACCATCTGTTCATAAAGTTTTCTTTTATAGTAAAACAAGCTGTAAATTTCAGTTCCCTTCTCCATACATTTTCCCATTCCGCCACCTGTATGTTATATCCAAAGTCCGTCGCCCACTGCACCGTAACCGATTTTACTTCTTCTTTTACTTCCAAGTCTAACGATAGCCTGTACGTTTCGGAAAATAATTTGTCATTATTTTTCACAGACCTTTCTCTAATTCCAATATTTCCATCGCAAAACTATTTTTTTTAAATCTACCTTAAAGATGTCGTTCAGTTGGTGGTATTGTAACCATTCTGTGAGATGATGTCCTATATCCTCAAACTTTCTCAGTTTTCACTGATTTTTGTCCTCCTCTAGCAGTTTCAAAGCAACTCCCATGATCCCTAGCTAACAGGACCAGTGGTCAGGGATGATGGTAATTGTAGTCCAAAACATCTGGAGGGCCGAAGTTTGGGGATGCCTGGTTTATGCTCTGACTGTATACCCATCTGTTCTGAATGGGAAAATGTATATTGGTTATGCGCAGTCAGATCTCAAACCCATATGCATCTAAATGGATAGCTCCGAGGGGAATCAAAGGAGCTCAGTTGCTGGAATATAAGTGTAGAAAGCAGGAACTTTATAAAGGAAGCAGGCACTACATTTTAATTTCCTTCTATCCTGTTCTAATATCCTCCCAGATTCTGAACTCTTAAAACTCTGCATCTGCTGCCAAGCCTGTCCCGTTACTTGAATAAAGATATTTTTCTTAATTCCACTTAAGAGTCTCTGTCTGGATCTAGACACATCAGAGAAATGTTTCAGTTAAATGCGTTGTACGCTTTGCATGAGAAATCGGGTTGGCAAAAACGGAACTCCACAGCGGCACCTAGTGTCATGGAGTTATAATGCATATACAGTGCATATGGATAGGAGACTGCTTTGCAACTGAAAACTATTTTTTTCTATCTCTCGCCTTTGCATTGCACATGATGAACAATCCTGTTTATGACTACTGCTGCCATTTGTTCCGGGTGCAGGATTTGGAAATGGTCTTTGAAGCTTATGGAATCAAGGTAGGTTGCAAACCTACTAAATGACCTACAGAGACAAAAAACATTCGAAAACAGAAACGTTCAGCTTCCGAAGCGTTTGACAACCGAGGTACCACTGTACTGTATAACTAATTTTCAAAATAGCTAAGCAAATCTAATAAACTCCTCACGACATTTTCTTACATTTATCTCTTACCTTCCTTCCGTCATGGAACTGTAAAGGTGGCATTTGCAATTTAGGCTTTAGGAATGTAACCCCCCACAGAAGTTGAGGGCCTACTGTGTCTTTTTAATAGCCTGCCAGGGACGCGGGTGGCGCTGTGGGCTAAACCACAGAGCCTAGGGCTTGCCGATCAGAAGGCCAGCAGTTCAAATCCCTGCCACGGGGTGAGCGCCCATTTCTCGGTCCCTGCTCCTGCCCACCTAGCAGTTCGAAAGCACGTCAAAGTACAAGTAGATAAATAGGTACTGCTCTGGCGGGAAGGTAAACGCCATTTCCGTGCGCTGCTCTGGTTCGCCAGAAGTGGCTTAGTCATGCTGGCCACATGACCCAGAAGCTGTAGGCCGCTCCCTCGGCCAGTAACGCGAGATGAGTGCCGCAACCCCAGAGTCGGACACGACTGGACCTAATGGTCAGGGGACCCTTTACCAGGTAAATGCCATTTCTGTGCACTGTCCTGGTTTGCCAGAAGCGGCTTAGTCATGCTGGCCTAATGGTCAGGGGTCCCTTTACCTTTACCTAGCGCAAGGGGAAAAGGAAAGACAGACAGGAGATCCAGTATTTGGACCATATTGTCTCGGCAGGATGCCCACACCAATCTCCTCTTGGTTGCTTCATGAGATCTAGCCTGCTGCGCCTCTTTGTTTTAACTTGCAGCTGGCGCTGTTGAAGGAGCTGTCTGACCTGCTTCTACGGGACGGGGTTGAGCTGGTGAGCCAGCAAGTGGCCGGCTCTAGGAAGGGGAAGGGGAAGTCAGCCAAGAAGAAGCAAGGCTCTAAGCAGACCACGGGTGATGTGGTGAGTATCGCAGAAGGACAACACTTTGTGCCACCCTGACAAGGGGACACAGGAGAGGGCCTTCTTGGTGGCTGCTCCCAGATTTTGGAACTCCCTGCCTGGGGAAACTCAGCTAGCTCCTTCCTTCCTTGTTGTCCTTCTGCTGGCAGGTAAAGACTGTTTGTTATATTTATGATATTTATAAATATGATATTTATAAAAATGAAATTATTATTATTATTATTATTATTATTATTATTATTATTATTATTATTATTTTACTTATTTCACAACCCTACTTAAAACATACAAACGTTAGGCTACTAAAACAGATTAGAATGACCTGAACTATCTTAGTGGCTGGGAAGGTTTGGGTGAACAGGAACGCTTTTAGCCAGTGGCGGAAAGATTGCTTCTTCGGTTTCCTGGCAGGCTTTTGGAAACTGGCCGCTTTTAATGATAGGGCTGGTGCCATGTTGTTCTTATTGTAATTATCTGTATGATTTTAATGGAGCATGTGTGTGTATAAAGTGGTTTTTAAATTATTGTTTTTTCTCATATATATATATATATATATATATATATACACACACACACATATATATGTGTGTGTGTGTGTGTGTGTGTGTGTGTGACCTTAGAATTCCTATAACACATATGTGTGCATACTTTTAGCAGAGCCCACGGAACTCTGATGTTCCCAGCGAGCATCTAGCTAGCACCACCGAAGTGTCCCGAGAAGAGCTGAGCATCGATTTGGAATCCCCAGTCACAGAAGCTGAGGAATATCTCTTGCCTCCCCCCACTTCCCTGCCTGCCACTCTTGCTCAGGTAATTGCTCAGATTAGAACTAAACCCAAAACGGGGAAGGTTCGTATTGTGGAGGGGAGGAATCATCTTTTGCTGGGTTGCTGGTCCTGGTTGGAACTGGCAGGGCATGAGCCTGGGAGACCAACACTAGGTGGCGCCAGAGCCAATGACAGGCAGAGCCAACCAATTCTCCTTGCTGAGTCCAGCATTTTTGTGCGTCATTTCCACCCATATATAACGTAAATGTAAAGGTAAAGGGATTAAAAGGTCGGCAGTTTGAATCCCTGTGACGGGGTGAGCTCCCGTTGCTCGGTCCCTGCTCCTGCCCACCTAGCAGTTCAAAAGCACGTCAAAGTACAAGTAGATAAATGCGTACCGCTCTGGCAGGAAGGGAAATGGTGTTTCCATGCGCTGCTCTGGTTCACCAGAAGTGGCTTAGTCATGCTGGCCACATGACCCGGAAGCTGTACACCGGCTCCTTTGGCCAATAAAGCGAGATGAGCGCCGCAACCCCAGAGTCGTCCGCGACTGGACCTAATGGTCAGGGGTCCCTTTACCTTTACATATGATAGAGCGCACCCTTAGTCTCATTGCATCTCCAGCACTTATCTGATTCAGTCTTATACACCTTAGCAAATCTACTTGGAGTTAGATACAACCTGTAAATCATTTTCAGGTCGTTCTCCGGCAGGTTTTCGTTTCTCAAGGCTTCTCCTCAACTCCCTTCTAAGATAAAGTGGCTGGCTCAGCTCCCAGAAGTTTTGTTCCCTGGTGCCTCACAAGCTGCATTTTCTTTATTTCATCAGACCGTTGCAGATCTGAAGATTGTGACAACTGCTAGCCACAATCCTGGTGACAACGTGGTGTCAGAAGTGACAGCCAACCACACAGGCCTGTGGGAGCTGGATGCTGAGAAAGCCAAGGACAATCCGGACAGACAGAGCACAACTCTGCCTCAAAGGACGATGGAAGAGGACTCTTTGGAGCAGGCAGGAGCTACTGAGGCTTCCACCTTGGTGACCCAGGATGGAGTTTGGTCTCTGGAAGAGACATCTGTAAGGACAGAGACAGAGGGAGAGGTAAAGCATTGGTATTGTAAACCAGGAACAGAGGATGTTTTCCTCTTTTCTTGCCAAATCATTTTTATTGATTTCCCAAATTTTACCTAATCAGCCACAAATTAAAGCAAATGTAATACAATTTCCCCCAAAATGGGTTCCCCACATGCCATCATTGATGTGCCCATAGTTTCCTCCTGTTGTTCCATTATTTACCCAGTTATTTCTAATTCCATTCCTTGCAATTAAGCTACAATAATTTTGTTGCTGTTGTAAAGTTATCATCCTTAACCACCAGCTATCCCCCTGCTAGTTCCTGCACATACAGTATTTTAACATTTCCAATATCTACAAGTGAGGCGACTCAACAAATTATCAATTCCCAATAAATCGGTCATTATTGTTTCTAAAATAAATTCTTTTCCTTCCTTCTGGGTGCATGAAAACGTAATAGTTCACTTTCACAGGAGTGTTTTCCCTTTGCTTCTTTTTAAATTGCTTTTTATTGAGTTTTAAACTGGTTATTCATATACATATTCCATTCACTCTTTAACATATATTGTACACGTATAAAAACCAAACAATAACAATATTTCTACACAAGTGACTTCCCACCACCTCAGTGCGGCTTCTTCTGTCTCATTTCTCTTTTCAACTATGTTGTTTTTCCTTTTTGCCTTTCTAATACATAATATATCTTAACTATCTGATCTCTACTTTGCAAAATTTAGTCGAAACGTATTAAGGGTTTTATCTGAGAACAATGTTTTCCCAGATAATCTTTAACACATTCCCACTCCTTTTTGAGTTTTTGGTTTGGCTGGTTCCCAATTGCCCCTGTCATTCTTGCTAATTCCAAATACTCATACAAATTAAGTTACATAGTCAAAACAAAATAAAAAATAAAAAAATTCCTTCCAGTAGCACCTTCGAGACCAACTAAGTTTGTTCTTGGTATGAGCTTTCGTGTGCATGCACACTTCTTCGGATACCTGAAGAAGTGTGCATGCACACGAAAGCTTATACCAAGAACAAACTTAGTTGGTCTTTAAGGTGCTACTGGAAGGAATTTTTTATTTTTTATTTTGTTTTGGTCTCAAGCTGTTGAGGACTTTATGTACTAAGAGTAACTTGGCCTGGAAAGCCAGCCTATCAGCTGTGTATACTCTGAGCTCGATCCTTAAGCAAAAATTATAGACCTCAACAAACGTGATAACCCCGATGCCACTGCTACGATTACATTTCAGGACATCCTGACCTTTTCTCAATATTTATCCTCCAGATCCTGATCCTCTTTCAAACTCTCACATTATCAGTCTTTTTTTTCCAGCAGCCTTCTTAGCTACACACCCAGAAGTAAGCACAGGATTTCCTTCTTCTTCTTTTTATAAGAATTTATTGGTATTTAAACAAAATACAAAGAGAAAATACATACCAAATACAAGCTACAAAATACAAAACAAAAAACTAATACAATACATAAAAAGACAACTAAAACAACCAAAAACACACCTTACATTCAAACACCTATTTTACTATTTAAAACGTGTTTATAAACTTACTTATGGGACTTCCTCATGCCCTCTCTTCTGCGTTCATTTCAAATATACTGTAGTAACTTTGTAACCACTTTAACTCTTCTTTTACAACTAATCTTAATCCTTATCTATCATCTTATATCTATCACCTTATTCTTATCAGAAATAAAAAAAATTAAAAAATCACATTTCTAACTTCTTATATTCTATTTTAAACTAACATTTTAATGCCATCGCCTATAATATCCGCTGATTTCAATTTCAGATATCTAACTTTTCACGTCTTTTCAAATATTCTTTAAATTTCTTCCAGTCTTCTTGCACCTTCTCCTCCCTCTGGTCTCGGAGTTTCGCGGTCAGTTCTGCGAGTTCCATATACTCAATCAACTTCATCTGCCAGTCTTCCACTATTGGTAGTTCTTCAGTTTTCCAGTTTTTAGCAATTAAAATCCTAGCAGCTGTTGTGGCATACATAAAAAATGTTCTATCTTTGTTGGGGATCTCATGATTGGTCATGCCCAGCAGAAAGGCCTCTGGTTTCTTAGTAAATGTGTTTTTCAACACTTTCTTAAGTTCATTATAAATTTTCTCCCAGAAGTCCTTTACCTTTGGGCACGTCCACCACATGTGATAGAAGGTACCTTCTACTTGTTTGCACTTCCAACATTCATTACTCATACCATGATACATCTTGGCCAATTTCACTGGTGTTAAATACCATCTGCATATCATTTTCATAATGTTTTCTCTTAATACATTACATGCAGTAAACTTGATACCTTCCCTCCACAACCTCTCCCAATCGTCCAACATTATATTAGTAAGCACAGGATTTCCAATGTGGTCTTACCTGTGCTGAGTAAAGCACTATTGTTGATTTTTGGATCCTCGAAATGGTATTTCCATTAATAAAAAATAAATAAAGCAACATTGGCTGCATGTGCCGCAGTAGCACGTGATTGGCTCGCGTTCTGTTTAATATCCCCTATGACACCCAAAAAGAGATTATTCTGTTTCTTCAGGTAGAACAGAGCTCCCTTCATCTTGATCCAGAGTCTCATCTCCACTCGCTAGAGAATGCACCACATCAGATAACAGAGACCTCAGAAAAGATGAAGACAGATGGAGACCTATTCAGTGTAAGCACTTCCTCCAGAACTCAATAAAGAAAGATGCATATTATTATTATTATTATTATTAAATCTTTATTACGGTCCAGAGACCCAGCAATTCATTATAAAACAGTACACAGTTTTGACAGCCCGCCTTCAGGTTATATAAGCATTATGTACAGACTTAGGAAGAGAGATCATTGGTTCTTGCCACCACCGATAGAAACTTCGCCACTGCTAATGTTCTATCATTTGTCCAGTCTTCCAGTAGGAACCTGACATAGTAAGCATCTGATTTTCCCAGGAAAAGTCTTAACAGGGGTAATATCAGTTCAGCCCTGGCTTGCTCGAATTTCACACAGTGCAGCAAAATATGCTTTACAGAGTCGATGTCTTGGGCACACGAGCACAGTCTATCCTGGTAAGGAACTCCTCTCAATCTGCCATCCAACACTGCAGAAGGGAAGACGTTAAGTCTGGCTTTTGTAAATAGCCTTCGGCAAAGGATTTGTTGTTGTTGTTCAGTCGTTCAGTCGTGTCCGACTCTTCGTGACCCCATGGACCAGAGCACGCCAGGCACGCCTATCCTTCACTGCTTCTCGCAGTTTGGCCAAACTCATGTTAGTAGCTTCGAGAACACTGTCCAACCATCTCATCCTCTGTCGTCCCCTTCTCCTTGTGCCCTCCATCTTTCCCAACATCAGGGTCTTTTCTAGGGAGTCTTCTCTTCTCATGAGGTGGCCAAAGTACTGGAGCCCTCAACTTCAGGATCTGTCCTTCTAGTGAGCATTCAGGGCTGATTTCTTTGAGAATGGATAGGTTTGATCTTCTTGCAGTCCATGGGACTCTCAAGAGTCTCCTCCAGCACCATAATATCCGGATACCCTACGCCAAAGGACAAAGGATACCCTACGCCAAAGGACAAATGGACATAAATCTGATATCAGGAATCACAAGACAGAGAAACCAATCTCCCAGGACATTCTATACAAGATCTCAAAGTAGCTGTCTTAATACAAAGAAATTTCAGAAATAGACTGGAAAGAGAAGTGACTGAATTGCAACTAATCACCAAACTTAAAACCACGGAGAAACCTGGTCGGAACAAAGACATTGGATTCTTATCTCATTATACATAACATAGCTATCTTTAGCCATCTCACCCCTTGCCTTTCCCTGCAAGACTAATTGCAGCCGTTAAGAGTCATCAACAGGTTTTCCACACCTATCAGCTGATCACCCATTCCCACCACTCTTCTGAGTAATACCCCTCCCCACTCCCTCACTATATTTAAGGATCTGGTGACTTCTGTTTCAGTGTATCTGAAGAAGTGTGCATGCACACGAAAGCTCATACCAAGAACAAACTCAGTTGGTCTCTAAAGTGCTACTGGAAAGAATTTTCTATTTTGTTTCGACTATGGCAGACCAACACGGCTACCCACCTGTAAATAGCCTTCAGTAATTAGGGACTGTCAGATTTTGAATATAAGCTGTCAACCTAAAGGCATGCCCATACTGCATTCCCACTGCCAGCGGACTACAGACTGTGTGTGAGCGACACCGCAGATCACCGTGTGCAATATCCCAGAGTCTTTGCTTTATTTGTCCGTTTTCTTTCTCTTCAGCGTGGGGGGAAATAGTTGAACTTATTCTAAGCCAAACCCATATGAGTCTGGGGATGTTCTCCCCTCGCTAGAGCCTGCTGAAACTTTGCCTCTTGCCCACCATTGAAACCCAGCAGCTCAAAATCTGAACTGTACTTCCAGTTTCAGACACTTCACTTTGGGCCAACTGAGTGTGCTGGCCCCAAGGGTTTGTCCATGAAGCGAGGTCCAAATCCAGTCCTGGGTCTAGGGGTCCAAAGGAGGTCAATCCGGCAGGGAGCGAGGCAGGGAGCAGATCAAGGTCCAAGGCAGGTTCAGGCACAAGGTTGCAGGTTGAGCACACGCTTGCAACTAAGTTGCTCACGCAACTTGGGCTGGGTCTGGCTGGCTTTTATCTGGCCCTATGCTTAGGGCGGTCCCGATCCTCCGGAGACTCGCCTCTCCTCCGGGCCTGGAGGCGAGCACTCCTCCTGCAGACACTTAACTCCCTTCGCCTCTCTGCCCTGAGCCTCTGTAGCTCAGGAGAGGCTGGTGGGTTACTGGACCCAGGGGATGCCTCAGCTTCCTCTGAAGAGGCTGGGAGTGGAGCACCTGCAGGCAATGGGTCCTCCCTCCCATCAGGAGCCAGAGCAGACTCTGCTGATGCCTGCACCTGGGGATCCAGCACAGGTGGGGATCCTTCAGGCTCAAGCCCTGGCCCCGGCTCAGCTGGTTCTGGAGGCGGGGAATCCCGTGCAGGCTGGGATCCCTCAGGTTCAGCATCAGAGTCTGACTCCCAGGCCATCACACCATCCCCCCTCCCAGGCCCCCCCCTCAACCGAGGGGCCGGACCAGGCTTGCTGGGGTAAGCTGCATGGAAATCACGGAGGCAGGCAGGTGCGTGGACGTTTTCCGCTGGTTCCCATGAACGATCCTCAGGCCCATACCCCTTCCAGTCGATGAGGTATTGGAGCTTCCCCCTGCGGTATCGTGAGTCGAGAATGCGCTCCACCTCGTACTCAGGCTCCCCCTCAACCAAAACTGGCTGCGGTCGTGGATTGTCTGGGTGGAACTCGTCGGGCGGGGCGACTGGACTAAGTAGGGACCGGTGGAACACTGGGTGAACCTTGAGCGATGGAGGTAACTGGAGGCGAAACGCCACCGGCGACACCTGCGCAGTGATGGTGAATGGGCCGGCAAACCGTGCATCCAGCTTTCGTGAGGGCCGAGAAGGATGCAGGTGACGGGTAGAGAGCCACACCCGATCGCCAACATGGAGTTCTGGCCCCTCCTGACAATGTCGGTCAGCCTGGGCCTTGTATGCGTCCTTGGCCTGGCGCAGTTGCTCCATCAATAATTGTTGCTGGGACTGAAGCTCCTGAAGCCAGTCTGTCACTGCGGGGACCGCGGAAGCTGGCAGCACGTCCGGGAACAAACGAGGATGGTAGCCGTAGGAGGCCTGGAACGGGGTCTGCTGGGTGGAGGCGTTCACTGCATTGTTGTAGGCGAACTCCGCCAATGGCAAGTGATCGACCCAGTCATCCTGCTGGAAACTGCAGTAACACCGGAGGTACTGCTCCAGCACCGCATTTGCCCGTTCCGTCTGGCCATCGGTCTGCGGGTGGTGGGCCGAAGATAGACAGACCTCCGTCCCAAGGGTCTGGTGCAGGGCTCGCCAGAAGTGGGATGTGAACTGGACGCCGCGGTCAGAAACCACACGCTCGGGCAGGCCATGCAGGCGGAAGATGTGCTGCAAGTACAGTTGAGCCGTTTCCTTAGCTGTGGGTATGGACGGGCAGGGGGCACAGTGCACCATCTTAGTGAAATGGTCCGTGAAAACCAGGAGGCAGGTACAGTGACGAGATGGGGGCAAGTCCACCACAAAGTCCAGCGAGACCGTGTGCCAGGGACGCGGTGGGACTGGTAATGGCTGGAGCAGACCGGGGGGTCGCCCGGTAGGACCCTTGGCCCTCCGGCAGACATCGCAACCAGCAACATAGCGTGCCACATCAGCCTTCAGGTGGGGCCACCAGAACTCCCGGCTTACCAGATGGGTGGTCCGGTACCGCCCAAAGTGCCCTGCTGCTGGGGCATCGTGGGACATCTGGAGAACCTCAGCCCGCAATGGTCCTGGTGGGATGTATAGACGACCCTGGTGCAGCAGTAGGCCCTGGTGCAGGGCCAGCCCCGGATATCGAGGGCATGACCCGTCAGACAGTTCCCGGAGCCGTTCCTGTGCCCAAGCGTCGACCCGTTGCTGTTCTTGCACCCGAGCCTGCAGCGGCTTGGCCTCCTGAGTGGCCAGGAATGCGGCTGGTGGTAAGATAGTCGTCGGTACTGCCTGCTGTACAGTGTCTGCGACGTCCTCAGGTTTCCGGGACAGGGCATCCGCTTTCCGGTTTTGGGAGCTAGGGATGTAGCGGATCCGGAACTGGAACCGGGAGAAAAACAGCGCCCACCGGATCTGCCTTTGGTTCAACTTGCGGGTGGTCTGGAGGTACTCCAGATTCCGGTGGTCCGTTCTCACTTCCACCGGGTGTCGTGCCCCCTCAAGATGATGGCGCCAGACCTCAAAGGCCACCTTGATGGCCAGTAGTTCCCGCTCCCACACGGTATAGTTACGCTCCGCCGGAAGGAGCTGCCGGGAGTAATAAGCGCAGGGTAACAGTGGCGCATCGGGTCTTTGTTGCTGAGACAGGATGGCACCGAGAGCCGTACTGGAGGCATCAGTCTCCACCACGAAGGGACGAGAGGGATCAGGATGCTGTAAAATCGGCGCCCTCTGGAAACAGGCTTTCAACCCCTGAAATGCCACTTCAGCCTCCTCATCCCAGGAGAAGGGCGTCTTGGGGCGCAGCAGTCGGGTTAATGGGGTGGTGCGATGAGCATAATCTGCAATGAAGGTCCGGTAATAGTTGGCGAACCCTAGGAACCGCTGTAAGTCCTTGCGGTTCCGGGGCGCTGCCCACTCTCGAACCGCAGCCACCTTCCCAGGGTCCATCTGCACCCCGTCAGGGGAGAGTCGGTGTCCAAGGAAGTCTACTGACCGCTGGTGGAACTCGCACTTGCTGAGCTTGGCGTACAGTCGGTGCTCCTGCAAGCGCTGCAACACGGACCGAACATGACTCTCGTGACGGGCTGGGTCACGGGAATAAACCAGAATATCATCTAGGTACACCACCACGTATTTGTCTAGCAAGTCCTGGAACACGTGGTTGATGTACCGTTGAAACACGGCGGGCGCGTTGCATAATCCGAACGGCATAACCAGGTATTCAAACTGCCCATACCGGGTCCCGAATGCAGTCTTCCACTCGTCCCCGGCACGGATCCGAATCAGGTTGTAGGCCCCTCGGAGGTCCAGTTTGGTGAACATCTGCGCCCCCTGCACCCGCTCCAGCAATTCTGCAATAAGGGGCAAGGGGTACCGGTCTGGGATGGTGATCTTATTCAGGGCCCGGTAGTCATGGCAGAGGCGAAGCTCCCCACACTTCTTCTTAACGAAGAGTACAGGAGCGGCAGTGGGTGAGGTAGAGGGCCTAATGAACCCGCGTTCCAGGTTCTTGCGAAGGAAGTCCTGCAAGGCTTCACGCTCTGGCTCCGAAAGAGAATATAAGCGGCTCACAGGCAGGGGCGCCCCAGGCTGTAGGTCTATGCCGCAGTCGAAGGACCGATGAGGCGGCAGCTTGTCTGCTCCCTGTTCTTCGAACACGTCTAAATAGTCCTGGTACACAGCAGGGAGCGTTGACAAAGCCTGACCCATGGGGGCAGCTGCTACTAACTCGGACTGAGCATGGGAACCCGGGTCTGGGAAGCGTACCGTCCGATTGACCCAGTCGATCTGAACATTGTGCGACTCCAGCCAGTCCATCCCAAGCACCAGGGGAAACCGGGGCATGGTGGCAATGTCCAGGGTTCGCACCTCCCGGTGCTGCTGGTAGCACAGGACCAAGGGCTGGGTCTCCCGAGTAACAGCGCCCGAGCGTAGGAGCCGTCCGTCAATTGCCTCCACCTGTACTGGTTCCGGCTTGTTCTGAAGCGGCACCTGATGCTGAGTGGCGAAGGCAGAGTCCATATAGGAGCGGGTTGCCCCCGAATCCACCAGAGCGTGGGTGAGAATCCAGGGCCCACCGGGGGGGTATAGACGCACCGGTATCATGAGGTGTTGCAATTCCACTGGTGAGGGCCCATCATGCGATGCTTGGGACCCCAGGTAGCCTGGGCCATCGGCTACTGGGGTTGGCCGTTTTCCCTGCGGCTGGCGTTTCTCAGGGCAGGTTTGGGCGTAGTGTCCACTCCCACCGCAGTAGAGACACAGGTTCCCCTCCCGACGCCGAGTCTTTTCTGAGGGGGAGAGGCGAGGCCGCGCTGCCCCGAGCTGCATCGGCTCCTCCAATGACTCAGCTCTGGCCACGGAACTGCAGGGAAGCACCGGCGCCGGGAGGCCGGAGTGCCGGCGGCCCCGGGCCTGGCGACGGTCCTCCAACCGATCGTCTATCTGCAGACTCCGTTGGATGAGGGCATCCAGTGTGGCAGGGCGATCCAACGTGGCCAGCTGATCCAGTATCTCGTCTGAAAGTCCCTCGAGATACTGGTCCCGCAGGGCAGAGTCGTTCCAGGTCAAGTCCTGCGCCAGCAGCCGAAATTCCGTGGCATAGGTGGCCACTGTGGACTTGCCCTGTTTCAACCGCCGAATTGCCCGATTGGCTTGACTCCCCTTCTGAGGGTTGGCGAACGTGGTTTCCAGATGATTGCAAAACCCCGTATAGTCTGTCAGCAAGGGGGAGTCTTGCCGGAGCAGCGGCAACGCCCACTTGGCCGCCTGGTCCTTCAGCAAGCTGATCAGGAAGTGCACCTTAGTGCGATCGTCAGGGAAATCCCGAGCTCGCCCCTGAATATACAGCTTGGCCTGGGCGAGAAACATGGGAAAGCTGGCTGGGGACCCATCAAATTTCTCTGGCAGGGCCACTGGGTACTTGCCAGGAGCTGGGGCGGCGGCCCCAGGAGCCAGTAAGGCATCCAAACGCTGCTGAAGCGCCGTAACCACATTGCTTAGCTGCTGCACGGTGTGGGTCAAGGCCTGGTTCTCCTGGGCCAATGCCACCAGCGCAGCCGCCTGGTCAGCCATGGCTACTAGTTCCTCCCGAACGCACCCCAGCGAAGGGGGAGTGCGGGTGTGGCGTGAGCAAACTGTGCTGTCCCCAAGGGTTTGTCCATGAAGCGAGGTCCAAATCCAGTCCTGGGTCTAGGGGTCCAAAGGAGGTCAATCCGGCAGGGAGCGAGGCAGGGAGCAGATCAAGGTCCAAGGCAGGTTCAGGCACAAGGTTGCAGGTTGAGCACACGCTTGCAACTAAGTTGCTCACGCAACTTGGGCTGGGTCTGGCTGGCTTTTATCTGGCCCTATGCTTAGGGCGGTCCCGATCCTCCGGAGACTCGCCTCTCCTCCGGGCCTGGAGGCGAGCACTCCTCCTGCAGACACTTAACTCCCTTCGCCTCTCTGCCCTGAGCCTCTGTAGCTCAGGAGAGGATGGTGGGTTACTGGACCCAGGGGATGCCTCAGCTTCCTCTGAAGAGGCTGGGAGTGGAGCACCTGCAGGCAATGGGTCCTCCCTCCCATCAGGAGCCAGAGCAGACTCTGCTGATGCCTGCACCTGGGGATCCAGCACAGGTGGGGATCCTTCAGGCTCAAGCCCTGGCCCCGGCTCAGCTGGTTCTGGAGGCGGGGAATCCCGTGCAGGCTGGGATCCCTCAGGTTCAGCATCAGAGTCTGACTCCCAGGCCATCACACTGAGGCTGGGAATGCTCAGGTGCATTGGTCCGGCCATACATGCCTGATGCGCCATAGAAAGCACATTGAACCATCAGGCCATCCCACCCATTCGCAAGATGTCGTGGTGGACGGCTTCAAAAAAATTAGGCAAATTCACAGTTGGACTTGTTGGGGATTGTGGAGTTTTATGGGTAAACGTTTATGTTCCTGAACTTTTCTCAAAGCTTCTCTGCAGCTAGGCTATGTTTATCAGAGTCATGTGAGACTCGAGGATAAAATGCTCTGAGTTAGGAGTTAAATATCCTGCCACTGAGAATTCCTGTATTCCTTCTATTATTTCTCTTTCTTCTGCACAGTCTGTCTGCGTTTTTTTGCCTCTGTAACTGGATGCGCTATTTTGAGCTAAGTTTTGCGCCTTGCCTGAGGGATCCAGCAAGAATCTTCGACTTTGTAAGCATTTCATGCTCTAAGAACCTCAGTAGAAAACATAACTGAGCAACTTTTGCTGCCTGTGTGTGTGTGTGTTTTCTCACACTGGAACTCTGCACGAGACTTCACGCTACTCTGCTATTTCTGCCCATGTCCTGACATGCTGTTTTCAGGCATGGAGACTGGTTTTGGCACCAGCCTGGACAGGACTTAGGTTCCTGTTTGTCAGGTTCCCATTGGGGCATCTGTTTGGTCACTGTGAGAACAGGATGCTAGGTTAGACGGGACTGTGATTTATAGGAGTCCAGAACCATGTCTCTCTCAACCCACTTAAAAGTAAAGGTAAAGGGTACCCCTGACCATTAGGTCCAGTCATGCACAACTCTGGGGTTGTGGCACTCATCTCGTGTTACTGGCCGAGGGAGCCGGCGTACAGCTTCTGGGTCATGTGGCCAGCATGACTAAGCCGCTTCTGGCGAACCAGAGCAGCGCATGGAAATGGCGTTTACCTTCCCGCCAGAGCGGTACCTATTTATCTACTTGTACTTTGATGTGCTTTCGAACTGCTAGGTGGGCAGGAGCAGGGACCAAACAACGGGAGCTCACCCCGTCACAGGGATTTGAACCGCTGACATTCTGATCAGCAAGCCCTAGGTTCTGTGCTTTTACCCACAGCGCCACCCGCGTCCCCCCCCCAACCCACTTACAGGCCACCTTAAAGCTCTGATGGCCTAAATCACTCCACTCCAGTCCTGTCCTTTGTGCCTCTAAAGAAATGTTCCAGTTCATCAACACCTGTTCGGCATCAACAGAAACACACCTTGGTCCTTAACCTTGCCAGGTAATCACATCGAACCAAACAAATAGAAGGGGAAGAAATGGAGGCAGTGAGAGATTTTACTTTCTTGGGCTCCATGTTCACTGCAGATGGTGATAGCAGTCACGAAATTAAAAGATGCCTGCCTGCTTCTTGGGAGAAAAGTGATGACAAACCTAGACAGCATCTTAAAAAGCAGAGACATCACCTTGCCGACAAAGGTCCGTATAGTTAAAGCTATGGTTTTCCCAGTAGTGATGTACGGAAGTGAGAGCTGGACCATAAAGAAGGCTGGTCGCCGAAGAATGGATGCTTTTGAATTCTGGTGCTGGAGAAGACCCTTGAGAGCACCATGGACTGCAAGAAGATCAAACCTATCCATTCTGAAGGAAATCAGGCC
The DNA here is from genome assembly GCF_009819535.1 of Lacerta agilis. Lineage (NCBI taxonomy): Eukaryota > Metazoa > Chordata > Lepidosauria > Squamata > Lacertidae > Lacerta > Lacerta agilis. The sequence continues at coordinate 4,959,974 of NC_046321.1, read as the reverse complement.
TGAGTGCTCACTGGAAGGACAGATCCTGAAGCTGAGGCTCCAGTACTTTGGCCACCTCATGAGAAGAGAAGACTCCCTGGAAAAGACCCTGATGTTGGGAAAGATGGAGGGCACAAGGAGAAGGGGACGACAGAGGATGAGATGGTTGGACAGTGTTCTCAAAGCTACCAACATGAGTCTGACCAAACTGCGGGAGGAGTGCTGGCGTGCTCTGGTCCATGGGGTCACAAACAGTCGGGCACGACTAAATGACTAAACAAACACACGAGCACCCTATCTCTTTTCCAAGTCAGTTTCCTCACACTGGCTCATGGATATTACTGGAGTATTTCAAAGGGGTAGCTTGCTGCTGTGTACTTATTGACACTTGCTGTATTCTCTTTCTGCTAAGAAATTCAGAGACTTGCCACTTCAGCTCGAACCAGCCATGATGTTTCTTCTCAGCCTCCGACCTCGGAGGCAGCAATTCTTCTGAATACCAGTTTCTGGAAACGGCAGGAGGGGGAAAGGGCTCTTGGGCTCGAATCCTGCTTGCAGACTTCCAATGGGCATCTGGTTGGCCACTGTGAGAACAGGATGCTCTACTAGGTGGGCCACTGGCCTGATCCAGCATGAATCAAAAATGCCTGAGGCTGCGTTAGCACAGTCCTCCGTTCTGCCCCAGTGGGGCAATCTGCATCTTCTGAAACGGCTTTTAGCTCCTCAGGGCTGCTTCTTTTTGCATAAAACATCTTTGATTTTGTCTCTGTAGGTGCCTTCCGGTCTTGAGCCGGAGACAGAGCAGAATTCTGCAGAGCGTGTGTCGGCAACACCCACGGCATCCACAGAACTGCTGGGGCCTCTGAAGAAAAGACCCAAGGAGCGAAAAAGGGAGAAAGAAACCGTTCTGGTGAGTTAAGGGGAAGAAACCCAAGAGAGTCTACTTGGGTTGCCCTTGTGGGACGGCGGTGATGCGCCAAACGGCTTCTGCACATGTTACCACTGACCCTTGGATCGCGTAACCAAGAAGCATGCTCTGGGTTGGCCTCTGTGTAGATGAGAGCCTATTTTGAAGCACGAGAAGGGACACAGCTCAGCAGTAGAGCTTCTGCATTGTATGCAGAAGGTCCCAGGTTCAAAGACGGAGACTGTCTGGCCTCTCTTGGGAGGGATTCCTCAGTAATAATAATAATAATAATAATAATAATAATAATAATAATAATTTATTATTTGTACCTCGCCCATCTGGCTGAGTTTCCCCGGCCACTCTGGGCAGCTCCCAAATGAATGTTAAAACAATACAGCATTAAATATTAAAAACTTCCTTAAACAGGGCTGCCTTCAGCTGTCTTGTAAAAATAGGATAGCTGCTTATTTCCTTGACATCTGATGGAAATAATAATAATCCACAGAAGCAGTTCTTTCTGCTTCCTTTGGCTCTGACTGCAGCAGCCAGCAGAGGGCAGCCAGCCCACACAATTCAGACTGGCTGGATTCTCCTTTTTTGAAAGGGGGGCTCTATATTTGCAGAATTCCCTCAGCGGCTGTGGGACTAAGTTAGCCGTGGTCATTGATTTCAGTGCAGAAATTTGAAATAGCAGCGCACGGGGAGATAAGCTGGAGCCAGGTTTCACTCCCATATTCCCTCGTCCCTTTAGCGGTAAAAGTAGACCCCATCCACACTTGTCTGCCTCTCCGCTTTGATCCTCACAACAACCCTGTGAGGTAGGTTAGGCGGAGAGACAGTGACTGGCCCAAGGGCTTCGTAGCTGAATGGGGATTTGAACCCGGGCCTCCCAAGTCCCGGGTCGATGCTCTAACCGGCATACAACACTGGCACCATGCTTCATAGCTGACCTGGCTACATGACCCCACAGGAAGGGATCATTCCTGCCAGACAAAGCATTTGTAAAGGTAAAGGTAAAGGGACCCCTGACCATTAGGTCCAGTCGCGGACGACTCTGGGGTTGCGGCGCTCATCTCGCTTTACTGGCCGAGGGAGCCGGCGTACAGCTTCCGGGTCATGTGGCCAGCATGACTAAGCCGCTTCTGGCGAACCAGAGTAGCACACTGAAACGCCGTTTACCTGCCTGCTGAAGCAGTACCTATTTATCTACTTGCACTTTGACGTGCTTTCAAACTGCTAGGCTGGTTTGGGACCGAACAACGGGAGCTCACCCCGTCGCGGGGATTCGAACCGCCGACCTTCTGATCGACAAGCCCGAGGCTCAGTGGTTTAACCCACAGCGCCACAATGCAACAGCAAAGCATTTGGGGAGGATGCAAAACAGCATCTGTGGGATGTGTGCCGTGGAGGAATACAGAGGGCCAGCTGAAGGATCTTGAAGAGCTGCATTTGGCCTCTAAGTTCTCCTTCTACAGCAAACCTTCAAATCCCTCCTTTGGCAAAGCTTTTCCCTTTGTAAAAAGCTTTGCCAAGGTGCTGTTTTGCTCTGACTGAGAACGCTTGGCAAGCCCAGAGCACAATTCAATCTCTGTTTCCAAGGGTGCCCTTGCCTGCCGCCAGCTATTAAAAAACTCCCATTGCCTTCAGGCGGGAGCAGTTGATCTGAACAGATGTCTGCAAAGGCCCCTCCACCTCCTCCTCTTCCCTTGCTTCCCATTCCGGAGGAGTTTAAATAACCCCACAGCCACTCGCGAGCAATGCTAAGGTGGGTGAATTACGGCCAGGTAGCACGCTTTCATTAACAGCCAGTTTTAATTGCAACGGGGGGGGGGGGGCTATAAAGCAGTTTAGAGAGGACTTTGGTAGAGTCTGTAATAATAAAAGGGAGAGGAAATAGGTCGGCCGATCCCTTCTACGGGGTTCATGGAACCAAGGTGGCTGGGGGGTCGAAAAAGTTTGGGAACCAGTGAGCTAGTGTGGTGTAGTGGTTAAGAGCGGTAGACTCATAATCTGGGGAACCGGGTTCGCGTCCCCGCTCCTCCACATGCAGCTGCTGGGTGACCTTGGGCTAGTCACACTTCTCTGAAGTCTCTCAGCCCCACACACCTCACAGAGTGTTTGTTGTGGAGGAGGAAGGGATAGGAGGATGTTAGCTGCTTTGAGACTCCTTCGGGTAGTGAAAAGCGGGATATCAAATCCAAACTCCTCTTCCTCCTCCTCTTCCTAAAGCAACTGCACAGGCGATAATCCTGCACAGTGCAGGAAATTCTTCTAAATACCAATTACTGAAAACTGCTGGAGGGGAAAGGGCTCTTGTGATTGGGTCCGACTTGCGGGCTTCCCATTAGGACATCTTTTTGGCCCCTGTGAGAACAGGGTGCTGGACTAGATGGGCCATTGGCCTGATCCAGCAGACTCTTCTTATGTTGTTAAGTGTCATTGCTGTATCATTGGCTGCGAATGTTTTCTGTGTTGTCCATCCGCCTCGTTTCAGACTTGATTTGTGAGCATCCCAGCTTCCACCTGAAGCAGTGTCAGTCTGCTTGGCATGGACTGGCAGTGCTCTATGGAGGCTTCTCAATGCTATTCCCCTTTTAAACAGTTGTGTTCCGTTTACTTGGCGCCTGTGCCACAACCCAGCATTGCCTTTAATTAGTCAGTTCCTGCATCCTTCCAGAAAGGGGGGGGGATTGCTGGGGTCACGTTTGCAGCCAAATAAATTGTGCCTTACTGTTTTTTATTAGCACAATTTTGCAATGTCAAAATTAGGGCCGAGCGATACAGTACATCGATATATCGTCCAAAACCAGCTTGAAGTCCATATTGTGATATTGGTGCCATCGTTTTTGTCCTGGCAATATATCACAAATTCGGGTGTGTGTTAGGGCTGGGCAATATATGGTCCAAAACTGGTTTCAATTGCATATCATAATATTGGTTTCATAATTTTTGACCTGGCAATACTCTGTGAATTATGGTGTGTGTGTGTGTTTGTGTGTGTGTGTGTTTATGTGCTATGCAAAAATCTCAGTGTGGGATAAACCGTGAATCCAGCCAAAGCCTTTACATAGTTCCATCCAGTGCCTTTTTTTTTCTTAAAAAAATAAAAATGTTTAGGGCAGGGGTCAGCAAACTTTTTCAGCAGGGGGCCGGTCCACTGTCCCTCAGACCTTGCGGGGGGCCAGACTATATTTTTTTGGGGGGGAATGAACGAATTCCTATGCCCCACAAATAACCCAGAGATGCATTTTAAATAAAAGCACACATTCTACTCATGTAAAAACACGCTGATTCCCAGACCATCCGCGGGCTGCATTTAGAAGGCAATTGGGCCGGATCCGCCCCCAGGGCTAAGTTTGCCTACCCATGGTTTAGGGGTACTCTCATTTTGACTCAGGGAAACCACCATTTTATAGTTCAAAACAGGAAAAGTAAATGGACAGTAAATGGACAAAAGTACAAAGATTCACAAAACGTTTAGGGGTATGCGTACCCCTGCATCCCCCATCCCCCCCCCCCGGAAAAAGCACTGGTTCCATCCTTATTTTAAACATATCGCTATATCTGTATATTGAAATGTTTAGTTGGTGACATATAATGATGTTGAAAAACAGCCCTAGTCAAAATTAAAGGTTAAACCTTATGCGTGTCTTGGGATTGCGTGACACAGCCTCTCAGGGTGGCAAAACCCCTCTCTGCTCTGTGTCCCTCACTTGCCAGAGTTTTGCATCCTCTGAAGTTGAATGAACAAGGCACTTTCCAGCTTCTGTTCCACTCTGCAGCTCCTTCTTCCATCCCCTTCTCCCTCCCTTGCGTCTGCATTTCGCTTAATGCTTTAAGCATTTGATGAATCATTCCCCTGCCCCCATCTAGCCACAAATCTCCGTTCAGAACGCGGGACCTGATGAATGCCTTCTCATGCTGCTTGTTGAAATTGCTTGCCACCTGTGGAACTGGGGGTTGGAGCAGCGGAGGGTTTTGTAACATACCCCTTCCTCCTTCCTCCTGCTGCGTTTCCTTCCCATCACATCACGCCGAATGCACAGTAAAGGGAGGCTAAGTTTTTGGGAGGCTGAGAACTTAAAGAGTATTTGCAATATCCGCCGAGAGGGCCGACTCACAGCTGGGATGGCTGGCTGTCCCGTGGTGTGGAGTTCGGCAGTATCTGACAGCTGGCGGTACGATGCTGCGAACCGAAAACCGGTTTGCTTGCTTTTCCAAAAGCAAGCTTCCAACTTTGGGGGTTTTTTTTCCATGATAAAAAATATTTTATTTTATTTTATTTCTTTATTGCAAACACGTAGATACATCCATTATATATAAATAAAAGGAGAAGGAGAAGAAAGAAAACAGAAAAAGAATAAAAGCAAAAAATAGATAACTAACTTCAAAAAAACAAATATTTTCAAATTAACTTCTACATGGGGAATACATGCCTTCTTTACACAGCTTTGGCTTGACTCCTTAATTCAAATCATGGCTTCCCGCTATCCATGAATGTACTCAGTTAATCAACACCCCCCCCCCCAATAACTGTATTTAGATGGTAAGTCTTGGAGAAACAGTCTGATTGCTAGTGGGATTTAATCTACGCTAAGCCAAGTGATCAGGGACCCAGGTGGCGCTGTGGGTTAAACCACAGAGTCTAGGGCTTGCTGATCAGAAGGTCAGCGGTTCGAATCCCTGCCACGGGGTGAGCTCCCGTTGCTCGGTCCCAGCTCCTGCCCACATAGCAGTTCGAAAGCACCCCAAAAAGTGCAAGTAGATAAATAGGGACCGCTCCAGCGGGAAGGTAAACGGCGTTTCCGTGCGCTGCTCTGGTTTGCCAGAAGCGGCTTTGTCATGCTGGCCACATGACCTGGAAGCTGTCTGCGGACAAACGCCGGCTCCCTCGGCCTATAGAGCGAGATGAGTGCCGCAACCTCAGAGTCGGACACGACTGGACCTGATGGTCAGGGGTCCCTTTACCTTTACCTTTAAGCCAAGTGATGCTCTGGAAGCCGCCTTTTCCCATGTAATTTATAAAGACATCCATTCACAAGCTTCCAACTTCGTGATTTGGTAGGGACATTTGAAAACAGGCAAGGAGCTGTTGGGCGAGCACAGGTCATCCACAGGGCAGGATAGAACCTGAGTCACGAAATGCAGTTGGCTTTTATTCACAGGAAGTAACAACACGGCAGAGTTCCTCTGGCTCCTCTCCTTCAGCTGGAAACGTTGCTGAAACTGACCACGGGCCCCGCCCTTCGCCTCTAACCTCTCACTCTGGATCCTTCCCCCCCCCACACACAAGCAGATGGAGACTGCCTCCTCTGAACCTATCTGGCCCATTGTTCAGCAATGTGCAGGACTCTCCATGAGCAGGATGTCAGGAAAGGAGAGCCAGGAGGGCTGGGACTGTTCAGCTACAGGGTAGCAGGGGCAATCTCTGACTCTTCTCTGTCTGAGTCTGCACTTAAACTGAGACTGTCAGCTTCTAGACCTGTCCTGGAGGGGGGGCCTTTCTCTGCACCCCTTGATCGCTCAAACCTCCTGCTTCTAGCACCTCCCAGCTCATCCCTTCCCCGGACTGCTCCCAGTGTCCCACCACCATGATCCAGTGCTAAGTCTTCTTCTTCTTCTTCTTCTTCTTCTTCTTCTTCTTCTAGAGAGCCAGTGTGGTGTAGTGGTTAAGAGTGGCAGACTTGTAATCTGGTGAACCGGGTTCGCATCCCCGCTCCTCCACATGCAGCTGCTGGGTGACCATGGGCTAGTCAAACTTCTCTGAAGTCTCTCAGCCCCACTCACCCCACAGAGTGTTTGTTGTGGGGGAGGAAGGGAAAGGAGAATGTTAGCCGCTTTGAGACTCCTTCGGGTAGTGATAAAGCGGGATATCAAATCCAAACTACTACACCTCCTCCTCCTCCTCCTCCTCCTCCTCCTCCTCCTCCTCCTCTTCTTCTTCTTCTTCTTCTTCTTCTTCTTCTTCTTCTTCTTCTTCTTCTGTCCTCCCTCCTGGAGGGATTCTTGGGTGTGTGGCACCCACCACTCTTCCTCACCCAGCCAAACCTTGATACCAGCCCTCTAAAAAAAACTATCGCAATGGTCGGGTAGAACATCGCCCTCATTCATAGCCTCCATGGCCATTGTTTCATGGTTATCTCTCACCTTGACATAGGAACACGGGAAGTTGATATTCCTCGTATGCCTCGCTCAGTCTTGTTCACAGTGACTGGGGGCAGCAGTTCCCCAGAGCTTTAGGATGGGAGTCTATTCCAGACGTGGTCCGCAGATGCCAGGGATTGAAACTGGGGTTTTCTGCAAACAAAGCAGATGCTACTTGTCTCCCGGTTTAGTTCATAGGAACATAGGAAGCTGCCACATAGAGTCATAGAGTCACAGAATTGCAAAGTTGGATGGGACCCCGAGGTCATATTGTCCTTGTTTTATTATGCTGCTGTATATGGTGGAAGCTCCCCAGAGTAGCTAGGGCAACCCAGTTAGATGGGCGGTGTACAAATAATAATACAATTATTATTATTATTATTATTATTATTATTATTATTATTATTATTATTATCCAACCTCCCTGCAATGCACAGTCAGAGGCAGGAATGATTCAATTGTTGGAAACCGGGTGGGAGATGTGGGTGGTGCTGTGGTCTAAACCGCTGAGCCTAGGGCTTGCCGATCAGAAGGTTGGCAGGTCGAATCCCCACGACGGGGTGAGCTCCCGTTGCTCGGTCCCGGCTCCTGCCCACCTAGCAGTTCAAAAGCACATCAAAGTGCAAGTAGATAAATAGGTACCACTCCAGCGGGAAGGTAAACAGCATTTCTGTGCGCTGCTCTGGTTTGCCAGAAGTGGCTTAGTCATGCTGGCCACATGACTAGGAAGCTGTACGCCGGCTCCCTTGGCCAGTAAAGAAAGATGAGCTCCGCAACCCCAGAGTCGTCTGCGACTCTAATGGTCAGAGGTCCCTTTACCTTTACCTTTAAAGGAGAGGAGAGTTGCTCTTGTGGTCAAATCCTGCTTTTGGGTTTCCCACAGGCATCTGGCTGGCCATTGTGAGATCAGGATGCTGGACTAGATGAGCCACTGGCCTGATCCATCTTATTGATTATTTTATTGATTCAAACTCAAATACTGGGCTTATTATTAAACAGGGATTCAAATTAATCCAGGGAACTCCTGTGCGGGTTTTTCCTTTTTGGCCAACGCTGTCTTCCTTCAAGCAGGAAAATGCCGGTGGCCTTTCTGATCCTGAGGAAAGAACCAACGGCAGAGTCCGAAGGACGGCAGAGACCTGGAACCTTGAGGTAAAGACCCTCCCTCTTTACCTTTGAGCCTCAGAAAGTTTTGGTTTCGTTAGCAAACAGAGAAAGCATGTGACTTACTCCTTGTCAGTGAGAGCCAGGGTGGTGTAGTGGTTAAGAGCGGTAGACTGGTAATCTGGGGAACCGGGTTCGCGTCTCCTCTCCTCCACATGCAGCTGCTGGGTGACCTTGGGCTAGTCACACTTCTTTGAAGTCTCTCAGCTCCACTCACCTCACAGAGTGTTTGTTGTGGGGGAGGAAGGGAAAGGAGAATGTGAGCCGCTTTGAGACTCCTTCGGGTAGTGATAAAGCGGGATATCAAATCCAAACTCTTCTTCTTCTTCTTGTCATGGCTGCGCAGGTGCGTTCTCCTGGTGCGCTTGGAATTAGGGGAGCCCTGTTGGAACACCATGCCACTTATGGAGTGAGTCATTGAGCTTGACTTCTGCGATTCTGTTGGGGAAGAAAGCAGAGAACTCAATGAGCTGCTGCGGAGGCCAGAACTGGCTTGGCTGGCAGCGTGGAAGAGAGGAGATGTCTGGGGATCCAGTGCTGGGCTGTTGTGAAGGATGAGTGCCTTCTGAGATGTGAATGCTGTGAATTTCCACTGGAGGCTTCCTGTGTAAATATGTGCAAATAAATCATATTTCAAAGATGCTGCAGACTCTGCTGTACCGCATTTTCCCCAAAGGAACACAGACCCTGGCTGAATGCCCCAAATCCCTTGGAATCTCGTGCAGAGACAGGGATGGCCAGTTAATGTATATTAGGAGAGGTACGCTCTGCTCATGAATTCTCATACGGACTACAGTGGCACCTTGGTTCTCAAACGCCTTGGTACTCAAAACAACTTGGAACCCAAACACTGCAAACCCGGAAGTAAGTGTTCCGGCTTGCGAACTTTTTCGGAAGCCAAACGTCCTCCGTTTTGCACCTTAGAGACCAACTACGTTTGTTCTTGGTATGAGCTTTCGTGTGCATGCACACGAAAGCTCATACCAAGAACAAACTTAGTTGGTCTCTAAGGTGCTACTGGAAGGAATTTTTTATTTTATTTTGTTTTGACTATGGCAGACCAACACGGCTACCTACCTGAAATTGGTCCTCCGTTTTGAGTGTTAAGTTTCCAATTTGAGTGTTACGCTGAGGTCTGTCTGTTTTTGCTGTTTATTTTGTGTTTTTGTTTCTGCGGCTCTTTTTTGTTGTTTTTTTGTGACTGTGTGGAACCCCGTTCAGCGATTGATTGATTGATTGATTGATTGTGTGACTGCAGTACCTTGTTTATTGCTTTCATTTTATGGACCAGTGGTCTCGTTAGATAGTAAATTCATGTTAAATTGCTGTTTTAGGGGTTGTTGTTTTTTAAATCTGGAACGGATTAATCCGTTTTGCATTACTTTCTGTGGGAAAGCATGCCTTGGTTATGGAACGCTTTGGTTTTGGAAGGGACTTCCGGAACGGATTAAGTATGAGAAACCAAGGTGCCACCTTACTTCCTTTACAAAGAAATTGCAACCTGATGTGGAAATGCAGTGAACTAAACTGGAGGTTGGTAAAATGAGGAACTGACAAGAACCTCAGTGGACAGATTTCACTAGCCTTATATTCCTAGAATTTGATTTCTCATCCATTCCTCCCTGTGCACGTGTGATTTTTCCCTCCTCTCTTTCAAGGCTTATCCTGGACCTCATGGAGCAAGGAGAATTAAGGTAACCCTTTTTACAGCAACAAGTAACTCTCAATTCTTAGCCTGATTCATACAACCGCCTCGGGTGGCAGAGTCCCATGGGTTGGCACCCCAGCCTGTGCCCCGCCTGTCCCTACCGCAGCAGCCAGAGAAGCATGGAGGCTTTGGCAGGGGGCAAGGCAGCTTCCAGTTTTGCCTCAGGTGGCAAAATGGAATGGGACGTCCCTGATTCCTGATATGGGATATGTCCAAGAGACAATCAGTCCTCTATGAATTTCTCCTTTAAAGCCATCGCAAGTTGGTATCCATCACTTAGAGAGTGAATTCAATATGTGAAGGACTTCCTTTTGTCTGCTCCGAATCTTCCAGCATTCAGCTTTGTTGGTGTGGGAATGTTCAGGGTGGCAGGAGAGGATATATTGTTTATTAATATCCTTCCTAACTTGTGCCGACAAGTTCCTTTATGTAGCAGAGTTACATTCCCCCTTTTTATATGCACAGCAGATAGCTGGTTGCAGGCTCGTGTGAGCCTCTCACTATTATACAATTCAATCTGTCTCAGATTGAATTGTACGTTCCTGGTAAGTTCCCTTGAATCTGTCTTAAAAGAATAAAGACGCCACAATCTTATTCAAAGTCAATAGAAGAAGTTTACTTACATCAGTTCACAGTTGAATCCCTGAAGGCAAACTTAGTTACAAACATGTAAATTTGGATCTACACCATATTGGGGGGATAATCCCAGTGCTTCTGCTAGCTGAGAGCTAGCAGAGCAGTCCTAGCTGAAAGCTGGTCAAACAAAGAATGAAGTGAAAAAGAGAGAGGTGTGCTGTGTGACTTGTCCTTTTGTTACCTGGACAGGTAAGGTCACACCCACCTTCTAAGAATCACATGCAAAAGGAAGGATGCTCCAGCCCAGGAGGAACAGGAAGTTTTGACTGGCTGGACCAAACATCCCCTTGCGTGTCCTCTCTAGGAAAACAAGGAATGTTGTATTTGACTGCCTCTCATAGATCACATCCCACAGTTGGGTGGCCCCATTGGGCTCTAGTGTCATGAGGGAGGCCTGAAACTGTCTCAATGCCTTGGGGGGTGGGGAGAGAAAGCATTTTAAGATGAAATGTAAAATCCAAAGATATAAAATTAACAAGGTTTTCTCTCTTTAGAAGCAAAGGTCAGACATGGTGGATTCCCTGCCAGTTCAAGGTCAAAAGGTTTGTAGTTTTGTTTTTGTTTTTTTGCCAATAGATGCCAAAACATAAAAAGCTGTGTGGTTGTGGTGGCGAACCTCTTTGGCTGAAGTATCCCTGGCTGCTGCAACAGTGGAAGGGTGTATTGCATCAGTGGAAGGGTGTAGAGCCAGTGTGGTGTAGTGGTTAAGAGCGGTGGGCTTGTAATCTGGTGAACCGGGTTCGCTTCCCCGCTCTTCCACATGCAGTGGAAGCTGTCTGTGGACAAACGCCGGCTCCCTCAGCCTATGGAGCGAGATGAGCGGCGCAACCCCAGAGTCGTCTGTGACTGGACCTAACGGTCAGGGGTCCCTTTACCTTTAAGTACCACCTACAGTATACATCATTTTCACGACATTTTCTGTAAACGTACTGCATGCAGTAAAATTGATACCTTCCTTCCATAACCTCTCCCATTCTTCTAACTGTATATTATAACCAATGTCTTTAGCCCAGTGTATCATTAACGAGTTTACCTCTTCATCTTTAGGGTGCCATTCCAATAACAATTTATACATTTTCGACAATATTTTCGTTTTATCATTCAGTAAATCTTTCTCAAATCTAGATCTTGTTGGTTGAAAACCATTTTTCTTTTTTATCTTCTTCGAACGCTTCATTTATCTGATGATAATGCAGCTGCAAAGACAATTGTCAGTCATGCAACGCTTTCCCTTTGGGGGCGTTTGAGCCAACAGCCAGCATTAATAGTTCCTAATAGATGGCCCTCTTTTGACAGCACAGCCAGGCCACATGGTCTCTTGGGACACTAATAATGTCACTAATAAGAACGATGCCAATGAAGTCACAGGAGGGCCGTAGCTCAGTGGCAGAGCATCTGCCTTGCATGCAGAAGGTCCTAGGTTCAATCCTGGGTATGTCCAGGTCAGACTGGGAATAGCCTCTTCCTGAAACCCTGGAGAGCTGCTGCCGGTCAGTGCAGCCAGTACTGCGCTAGATGGAACAATGGTCTGATGGAGGATAAGGCATCTCCTTATGTTCCTAAATCATCTGCAAAATGTGGGGTGGCTTGCAAATCCTCCTGTGCACAGTCAGTGAGATTCCAGGGTCAACCACCAGCAACAAGGTAGGCCACAAACTTGACATGAGTCAACAGTGTGATGCAGCAGCTAAAAAAGCCAATGCAATTCTGGGCTGCATCAATAGGAGTATAGCATCTAGATCAAGGGAAGTAATATTACCACTATATTCCGCTCTGGTCAGACCTCACCTGGAATACTGTGTCCAGTTCTGGGCACCACAGTTCAAGAAGGATACTGACAAGCTGGAACGTCTCCAGAGGAGGGCAACCAAAATGGTCAAAGGCCTGGAAACGATGCCTTATGAGGAACGGCTTAGGGAGCTGGGTATGTTTAGCCTGGAGAAGAGAAGGTTAAGGGGTGATATGATAGCCATGTTCAAATATAGAAAAGGATGTCATATAGAGGAGGGTGAAAGGTTGTTTTCTGCTGCTCCAGAGAAGCAGACACGGGGCAATGGATTCAAACTACAAGAAAGAAGATTCCACCTGAACATTAGGAAGAACTTCCTGACAGTGAGAGCTGTTCGGCAGTGGAATTTGCTACCAAGGAGTGTGGTGGAGTCTCCTTCTTTGGAGGTCTTTAAGCAGAGGCTTGACAGCCATCTGTCAGGAATGCTTTGATGGTGTTTCCTGCTTGGCAGGGGGTTGGACTGGATGGCCCTTGGGGTCTCTTCCAACTCTAGGATTCTATGATAACAAAGCCCTGCTGCCTTGATATATTTCTTCATTCCCTTTTGCCCTCTGGTCCCTGGAGGAACGTTGCCTTTTCCAAATGGAGGAGGAGGAAATCCGCTACTGTGCTCTTAGAGATTCAGCCGCAATCACGCCAGCTTCCCAAGGGGCTTCTGCGAGATTCCACATAGCTGGACTGTGCTTGGAAATGACGAGGTTTCTTCTTCTCTTTAATTCTGTTTTTCAGGGAGAAAAGGGAGCACCTGGAAGCCAGGGCGGCAAAGGAGAACAGGTCAGCTTCCTTGCACGAGTATATGCGCATATGCGTGCGTGTGCGACAATTGGGGCTTGCGGCAAAATGTTGCACTACTACGGAATGCTGCGTTTCAGGTTTCCAAATGCTCCGTTCAATTCCTTGCCCCCACCCCCCATTTCCTAGTGGATCTCCTTGTCAAACGAATAGTAACAAGAGAAGCTGACTCAAACCACTGGCCCATTGTCTCCACTGAGACCAGCAGCCCCTTTCCAGAGTTTCAGTCATCTGATGGGCCATGCGTTCCCCACCCCTGCATTGAGAAGGAAGAAGAAATGGGGAGGGCTGTTGCACTATTGGACAGGGAGAACTGGCACAGCTTGGAGAGGCTTTGGCCAAGAGGAGCAAAGTCGAGGGACGGGCTCTGATCTCAGCATTTGTGCAGGGGGGGCACATGGAACGGGGCTGTGCGAAATCTTTGCTGTGCAATGGAAAGCATGCAAACATCAGGATCTGAGCCTTAGGGTACAGTGAGCTCTCTGCCTCTCTCTCTCTCAGGGGTGGAGTCACTCCGTAGCATGCATGGGCAACATCACTACGTACAACGCTTACGTCATTACGTTCGATGCATGCGTAGCGATGCTGCGCATGCGTGCTATGGAGCAGAGGTGAGCCAGGGAAGGGCGTCAGCGGCCCAAGAGAAGCCCGCCCCTCCCCTCCGCCCGCAGCCCAAGCAGGAAGGGACGAAGCAAAGCGCCAAGCGGCGTCCACTCAGAGCTTTGCTTCGTTCCTTCCCGCTCGGGCTGCGGGCGGAGGGGAGAGGCGGGGCTTGGCCCGCAGCTCGCCTCCGCCTGCAGTCCACGCAACAAAGCGCGCACCGACGGCTAACTTGCTTGCCGCGTGCTTTGCTATTTCCGGCTCGGGCGGAGGCGAGGGGCAGACGAGCAGGTTTCCGAGCCCCGCTGCCGAGCATGGGTTTTTACTGGGTGTCTGCGGGGCTGGCTTGGGTGTCATGCTGGGGGGGCACCCAGAGTGTCACCCCCTCCAGGGTGGAACATGGGGTGCACCGCCCCCTTCGTCCCCCTTCCTACGCCATTGTTCTCTCTCTCTCTCTCTTACAGGGGGAACCAGGAGAGCCAGGAGAGCCAGGGGAGAAGGTAAGCAACAAAGGTCATAGAATCATAAAGTTGGAAGAGACCCAAGGGTCATCTTCATCATCATCATCATCATCATCATTATTACAGTTGTACCTCGTGTTCCATTCGCTGCGGGATGTGAACGGCACAGGTTACGAACGCGCCAAACCCGGAAGTACCGGAACGGGTTACTTCCGGGTTTGGCGGTTCGCGCATGCGCAGATGCGTCAAATGACATCATGCGCAGAAGCGCCGAATCGCGTCACACACATGCGCAGACGCGGCACTCGGGATGCGGACTGCTCAGGATGCGAACGGGGCTCCGGAACGGATCCCGTCCGCATCTAGAGGTACCACTGTAATTGAGTTTATATACCTGTATATTTGGATGTCTCAGGGCGGTTCACAGAATAAAATTGAAATATAAAACCACAAAGTACCTAATCAAAATAAAAACATCAGCCCAATAACCCCCTGCAATGCAGGAATCTCCGCTAAAGCATCCATGATAGATGGCCATCCAACCTCTGCTTAAAAACCTCCAAGGAAGGAGAGACCAGGTATCCTTACTGGCTGGGAGATCTTTGATGGAGCTTCCAGTTCCTCCCAGTTCCTCCCAGTAGCAATGGATGCCCCAGTTCAGGGCCCAAAACTAGACCTTACATAAAGTTGCAGGCAACTGTCGCTGGACAGCTTGACCTCAGGAAGCCCAGGCATGGCTAATGCACACAGCACATACTTAGATGTTGTAGTATTCTGACGCCCACTTGCCCCTCAGCGTGTCCCGCTGCTGGTGTCCCGGGCGCCCGAATTACTCTCTTTTGTCTTGGCCCAGCCCTCCAGCTGAGTCAAGACAGACCTTTTCGCTGCCACCACCCTCTGGAATTTGGAAACCCAGCTGAAGCCACAGAGCAGAACGCGAGGGCCGCTCCACCTGCGCACCGGCTTACAGCCTTCCCAGGCTCAAACAGAGCCACAAATGATTATCCCTTTACAGTAACGCGCCAAGCGGCAGACCTGGATTTAGCCAAGCAAACATAGGAATGAACAGAAAACCAGAACAAAAGTTCTTTTAAACATTTTATTCAAGAAGGAAATTGCAAAAATGACAAGGATGGATATTAATAAGAAAAAAATTAAATATTTGGGGGTAAATATCATAAAAAATATTGCTAGGATTCCAGATGTAAATTACAAAGAAGCATGGAGGAAGATCAAGAAGGATATAAAATCATGGAAAAATAAGAATTTATCTATTCTAGGTAGGATTAGAGCAGTTAAAATGTTTCTGGTACCGAAATTATTATATTTATTTCAAGTAATTGCACTACCCATTAGGAAAATATGGTTCAAAACATGGAATAAGGTATTTAAAAATTGGATTTTTGGAAGCAAAAGAGTTAGAACCCCAGACATAGTAAATTACTCACCGCAAGAAGAGATGGGATGGGGAATACCAAACTTAGAATTTTATTACGA
This sequence comes from Lacerta agilis, assembly GCF_009819535.1. Taxonomy (NCBI): domain Eukaryota; kingdom Metazoa; phylum Chordata; class Lepidosauria; order Squamata; family Lacertidae; genus Lacerta; species Lacerta agilis. The sequence continues at coordinate 4,944,297 of NC_046321.1, read as the reverse complement.
AACATTTCAACTAAAAAATTTAATAGACATTGGATATAAGGATAGGACTAAATGGATTAGGCTGGAAAATGAAATAAATGAAGGAATAGGAAGAGAGGGGATATTTATTAGAGATATTAACTTGGCTTGTAAGAAGACAATAGGACCAAGAAAATCTGCGCTAGGAATCTGGAAGAAATGGAATACGAAATGGATGCCAACTCTCTCAAGATGGATGCCGTTAAAATACTTGCTGGAGAGTCAGGGGGAACCGGGCTGGTGGAGGAGATTGGAGGATCGGGGATTTGTTATATTGGGGAATATGTATGATGATGAAGGGAGTTTAATTAAAAAAAATGTTTTTTTGGAAAAAATAGGAAAACAATATTGGTTGAAAGTGGAAGGACTTTATGATTTGATAAAAACAGAAAGAGCGGAGGAGATGAGGAGGACGGAGATGAAAGTGGATTTGGTGTTGAACAGAAGACAAACAACAGAGAAGGGGATAGCGGGGATGTTGTACGGATTCATGGTGAGGGATAAAGAAAGAATGATAAGAATAATACAGAGTAAATGGGAGCACGAGGGTGTTATTCATCAAAGTGTAGTCCAAGAATTAATGAAGAATATAAATAATATTAAAATAGAAAAGTTTAAAGAATTAAGTAGAAAATTTTTATTAAAATGGTATAGAACTCCGGCACAAATGGCGTATATAGTGAAAGGGTTTAGTCCCAAATGTTGGCATTGCGGTCAGGAAAAAGGATTTTATTCCCACATGTGGTGGGAATGCAGTCTGGTTAAGGAATATTGGCAAAAGATTACAAAGGTAATTTCTGGATTATTTCAAATAAATATAGAAGTGAATAGGGATTTACTATTTTCGGGAATACTGGGAAATAACAAAGTAAAAAGTAATATGCAAGAGCTGTATAAGATTATGATTCTAGCCGGAATGGCAGTTATTGCACTGGGATGGAAAGAAAAGGCTAAATGGGAAATGGGAAAATGGAATGATTATGTTTTTGAATACGTACAATCTGAAATATTTGCACAGATAGCGGCAGAGGATAGTTGGGAAAATAAATGCCAAAGAATTACAAATAAATGGGCATTTTATAGGAATTGGATAGAAAGGGGTGAAGCCAACCCAAATATACAAGCTCGAATGAACAGACTGTGTACATGGATAAAGATCTGAAGAACGAAGGTCTGTCCAGAGGGGAGGGTGGGAGGGGAGGGGGAGGGGGGAAAAGAAAAAGAAAAAGAAAAAGAAAAGGTCTATTGGAGATGCTTGAGAGTGCTACCTTGTTTAGTGGCTGTTTTAAATGACGCATTCGAAATGTATTAATTGTATTCTGAACTTTGTGCATATCTTATTGTACGATGATTCTTTTTTCTGTAAATCAGCTGCAGATTTTTGTTAAGAGGTATTTATATCTTCTGAATAAATAGTTCTTTAAAAAAAAAAAAATTTATTCAAAAGTTACTAAAAGCACACAGAGTATATTCCCAACACAAGTTACATGCAAGAAAAACAAAAACATTCTTACTAGACTAGCCTACAAGACTTTCTCTAATTCCCTCTCCATTAATTGGCAAGGACTGATACTTAGCTGCATTTGCATCAGAAAGGCTGGCAATTCTTCAGGCGGCCAGCTGACAAAAGGCCGCCATCCTAAGATCCTCTTAGGTCCCCATCTCTCTGCTGTTCCGAGACGCCACAGCAGTCTAAGTCAGGTGTGAATGAGCTCTCTCGCATTTCCAAGCCTGGGGCAGATAAGGAATTCCCCCCACGTGGACTTCCGATAATCCACAAATGAGAATTAAGTTCTTAATCCCATTAGCCAATCAGCGCCTCTTGGTCATCACTCTCACCTGCCAAGGATGAAAGGCAGCTGCAACCCCTTTTGATGTGTACCTCCCTAGTTTTCCCATCAGCTTGATAAACACCAGCTGGCCCGCTCTAGTTCTTATCAGGAGCCAGGATGTCTCCTTGTAGCTGAGATCTTCACACCCCCAGCAATCTCCCGGTCGTAAAACTCTTCAAGGACATCCCTTTTACATTCCTAAGCAGGGCAACTTTTGGGTCAGTTTCTCATAACACACTACCCATGATTCTCTTATTCCCAAAAGCCCTTGCTTCAGAACCAAGGATTTTTGGTCTAGCACTACAGTTGTGGTTGCAATAAAAACCTTCCTAGATCAGAGCAGAGGCACTACAGTTTGAATACACCCCCCTAAGCCTGCGTCAGTTATTGCCCAAACCTATCCAGGGTGTTTCATGGCATCAAGAGGACTAGAAACTTACCTTTTGCTCTTGTCTCTACCAGGGTGCCAGAGGCGAAGAAGGAGAAATTGGTCAAAAGGTAAAGGAATGGCTTTGCTGGGATCAGGGGCCACCCAGAACAAGCAACTCGTCTTCCATTTGCAGAGTTATTTGCAATTTGAGTCTCTCGTTGCATGTCTTCTCCTCTCCACCCACCTCCCCTCGCCGTTGACCACATGTTTAATTAGGCTTCAAAACCCCATTAGGACTTAGCGAGACCCCATCTTGGTTTGGTTCCCAGATCAAGCCCAGGAGTGTCAGTTGCCACAGATTGTTGGCATGATGTGAACCTGTGTATTATGCTGTGTGGCCACGATTCACTTCTCATTTATTTACTCTGTTTTCTAAAGGGAGAGCCAGGGATTGGTTTCCGGGGACCTGTTGGCCAGGCTGGACCTCCTGGGCACAAGGTACGTTTGGCAACTTTCCTGCTCCATCTCCATATTGAGACTTCATTTATTTCTGTGTACAGCCATGTTGCGTTCCAAAAGCAACATGGAGAATTGGTCTCTCTGAGAAAATACCGGTAACCACTCACATGAGGTTTTGTCCTGCAAGACCTCTGAGCATGTGAGAAGAGTGGGCAAAAGTGAGATCCCGCCTCTCCAGCTCAGGTCGTTTTATTAACCAAGAGAATTGCAACACAGATTCGAAAGAACCAATCACATCTACACACACACACACACATCAGTTGTAGGAACCAATCAGATTACTTCCAGCACACCTCAAGAAGTCTTCACGTGGTTGAGATCAGGTAACAAAGACTTCCATGAGGATCCCGGGAAACCCACCACATTCCTGCACATCAAAGGATAGGATAGATAGCCAGAAACAGGACATTGCAGGAAGGGAAGAGAAAAGCCGTAAACAGCAGAGAGAGAGAGAGACTAACATCCTGGTGGTGTTTACCTTTGCTAGCAATCTCCTCTCTAGGGTTAGGAATCAAAGAGCCTAGGATTAACACCAAGGTACCATTTGGTTTAGCAGAGACTCTTGCTCTCATGGTAAACGTGACTTGCCAGCCTTTAGGGAGACTGGGCAAAGAGTGCAGAGCCTATAGGAAGACACACAGCCTTGTGGGATTTTATCAGAAACTCATGCTTATGAATCAGGCCCAGTAATGATATGATTCATGTTACATAATTCCTCAATCATAATCCCCAAGTGACTGCCACACAGCCAACTATGTGGGAATGTTTAGGAGTGTGGATGAGTATATATTATTTTATATATATCATCCCAGCTTGTGTGAGCAAGCTCCAAACTTAGCAGAGTCACATTCCCTTTTAAAACACAGCAGAAAACGGTTGCATAGGCTTGCTAAAAGCCTCTATAAGAAATATATATTCCTGGTATATTCCCCTTGTTCCCTCTTAAAAGCAAAGACACAATACAGCACTGATTATTAGATATAATAGTGTTTACTTACAGTCATCCGTGAGTCACAGTACAGGCTAAAAGAGGCAGACAAACTTAGATAAATCTATTTACATGTGGTGAAGCTGCTTCCATAGGGGAAAGGCTTCACCCCTGCTTCTCTCAGCTGCAAGCTGAGAGAGAGCATCCTGCTTGTTCAAACGACGAGGCAAAATGGGGATTCTTCTTTGGGTTCTTGTTCCCAGGTAAGACCACACCTACTTCTGGTTCCTGTAACTCTGTCCAGGTAAACAGGAAGTTAAGCCTGGAGGACTGAGTTACCTTCATGTCCACTCTAGCAGTGTTGGGTTTGGCTGCTCTGTGTTTACATCCCACAAACTAGTCCTTTACAGAGGACAGGAGTGGAGAATATTTAACCTTCCAGGTGCTGCTGAACTCTTATTCCCAGAATCCTCAGACGGCATAGCCCATGGTCCGGGACAAAGGGAGCTATAGTCCAACGTCCAGAGAGCTACAGGTTTTCCCCTCTTTATAGAGGAGAAACAGACTGGCCTGAAGTAGACCATCAGGGTAGAAAGTGGAACTGGCCTCCCTTCCAGTTGAGGGAGCTGAAGGCTACAAAGAGATGAAAATGTACCAGGAGGACCACAAAACCCAAAGGGCCACCTCTCCCCATACAAGCCAGCTCTGACCCTGCAGTCTTCGTCAGAAGACCTTCCCTGAGGAAGGTGTGAAAGTTGATCACATGAGAACAAGCCTTTTCGATGGTGGCCCCACTGTGGAATGCTCTCCTTGGGGAGACCCGTCTGGGGCCATCCTTAGGTGCCAGGCTAAGGCCTTTTTGTTTGCCTAGGCCATTGGTTCATTAATGTTGCCTCCTACGGTGGTCAGCTGTCAAGGCTGGAGTCAGATGCAGGTCAGCATGAAAAAGCAGAGTCAGTTGTCAGCAAAGTTAACTCAAGGAAACAGCATACAACTTGGCAACGCTTCCGGTGGGTCTTCCCCCTGTAGGGCAGTTGCTAGGACAGAAGGTCCCTGCCTTCCACCCCTTCTAAGACTCCACCTCTCCTGGATGTTTCCCAAGCAGTCTCAAACTGCATCTGTGCACCTCTGACCTCCGTTCAGCTCTTCTCATTACTCTGCACGTTCTTGGAGACCAAGAAGGAGCTTGTTACAGCAGGAGAGGCAGACTCTTTGAATTCTCCAGCAGCCTTGTGACCCCCCTCTGCACTGCTTCAGCCTCAGAGTCTGAACTGCTCCCTTTCACAGGTTCCTCCTGCTCACTAACCCCTGTTGCCCCTTCAGCTTCCAATGCCACCTCCTCCCAATCTTCTCCCTCTGTGTCCCACCACCAATCCCTAGGCTCTGAGCCTTCCTCCTCTGGGGTTTCCCTTGAGGGTTCCCTGGCTCGTTGCTGCCACCACTCCTCTTCATCCAGCCAGTCCCTGGCATCTTCTAGGAGGGGTGTGTAGGACTTGCCCTTGGGTGAACATGCTAGGTGCTTTGCATTGCCCACTGCTATAAAAGAAATATCTAGGTTAGCTCAGTTGCTTAGAGTGTGGTGCTGTGATAATGCCAAGGTTGCAGGTTCTATCGGACAACTGCATATTCTTGCATTGCAGGGGGTTGGACCAGATGATGCTCGGGATCCATTCCAAATCTACAATTCTATGATTCTAGGTCCAAATGGCTATTTACTTGTTGTATTTCACCTTGTCAAGTCGCTTTGAGGCTTATCGTTGTACAAGGCAACTGATAAATCACCACAGTCATACTATAAAAACATGTGCTCGTCTTGTGACGGGACGATATGGTGTCTTCTCGCTAGGGTGAGCCCGGAGTCCCGGGCCCTCCAGGGGCACAAGGCATCCAGGGTATCCGTGGAAACCCCGGGACCCCCGGGTCGCAGGGGGAGAGAGGCGCCCCAGGCCCACCTGGAATTCCGGGGCAAAAGGTAGGTGATCAACAGCTGAGTGTAGCGACAGCCCAGTGGCCAAGGCGATTCAGGGAACTGTCTCAAACACAGGGAACAGAGGTGGATTATGGAAGCGCCTTTCAGCTTTCCAATGCTGCATCATAAGCTGCTGAAATGGACCCACTGGAACTCTTGAAATGAACAATCAAAACTAAGCGCCACAACGCTCTGCCTTTTAATATCCTCTCCATCAGAATTGCCGTATAAATCAAGCCTCGGCTGCTCCTGAGAGCATTGGGAGAGCCCTGCTAGAGCAGAGCAAAGGCCCAGCTAGTCCAACAGGCAGTTTCTGGGTCAGCGTTCTTAACTTCGCAGCACGACAAGCTTTATAGAGCCATTATTATTTGATCATCGTGAGCATTACTGTATTTATTAGATTTCTAGGCAGCCAAAATTGGAAGCCAGGTTTTCCAGACATGCCTCTGCTTCTGGTTCAAGGGTAATAATAATAATAATAATAATAATAATAATAATAATAATAATTTATTATTCGTACCGTGCCCATCTGGCTGGGTTTCCCTAGCCACTCTGGGCGGCTTCCACCAGAGATTAAAATACATGAAAATATCACACATGTGCCCCATGATAAGGCTACTCCTCAGTCTAACACAGTGGTTCCTGAAGTGGGTGGTAGCACCCCTTGGGGGGGGGTCAGTGAGATTACCTGGGGGGCACTAAGAGGCAAGGGAGTGCCAGGGGATGTTGGAGGTGTGCATGGCAATCAGGCTTCGAAAATCCATTTTGTTGAAGTAGTTTCAGTTGGGTTTCGAATAAATGTGCGACTAATTGTTAATGCTTCGGGTTTCGACGTGTTATACTCATTCAGTGGATTGTGCATACCACCATTCTGAGTAATGCTTTCTATAACTTAGGTTAGGGGGCACCAGGGATGAGTTTATGGAACCAAGCGGGAGGCGGCCCGAAAATGTTTGGGAATGGCTGGACTGTGACACATATTGCTGTTGGCGGCACCCGTCTGTCTCAAGAGACAATGGAGGAGAGCAGTTTTGGGGGTGAAGCCAAACTGTTGGAGAAGCACAGCACCTGCTGTGGCTGTAGAGACCGATACAGGAAAGACATGTTTTGTTGCAGCTGGGGCCGAGGAAGGCGCCGGGCTGTGCTGCTGCAGATGCACCAGGGTATTTCTTCTCTCTGCGCTCCTCCCAGTGGTCATTCCTCCTCTGGTCACTGCTGCGAATGGACAACCTGATTGTCTGTCTCTAGGCACTGCGGTCGTCTGCAAGGGATTCCCACATGGCAGGGTTGATGTTGTCAGCCTTTGTGTCATGTTTGCGGATATCTTCGTAGCACAGTGGCAGTGCCGGATTACCAAACAGGCGGAGGTGGCACCAGTCTATGGGCCTCACAACTTTTTCTGGCCTTGCGACAACCGCTCAAAGTAATACTGATTTGATCTTGTGGGTTGGTAAAATTAAAAATGTATTAGGAGATCATTTGTGAGCACACCCACACACACACCCAAGATTTTGACTGCCTAGGGGCCTCCACAGGGTTTAATTTGGCACTGCAGAGTGGGTCTGCCAACAGGCCGGCTGCTTGAAGCCAGTTCCCCATAGGGTTCATCCTTGGAGATCCTCCCATCTTCCATTCTGTGGACGTGGCCAAGCTAGCATGGAAGTTGTGACTCTCAACGCATACATATCGCAACAAAAGCTCTTAATCACTTCATATGCATTGGTTTCTAAGGTGCCCTGGACTTGTCGTCAGGTTTTCTGCAAAGGCTCGGTTGCAATGCTCACTTTTGGGTGGGGGAGTAGGTCCTCCTGTCCTCGGTGGCTAGGACTGAGTCACGTCAAAGTCACCGCTCTGGGATTCACCAGAACGCTGCGATTACCTTCCCAGCCCCTGTCCTCCGTCCAGACTTCCCCCTTTAAAACGCAGGGAGCTCAGACATCTGCAATCCCTCCTGCAAATGCTTGTGTCACCGTGACCTGGACTGGTTGTCCAAAGTGCTCAAAGGACATCACTTGTATGAGTAGACACCTAATGGACTGTTTCACGGTGACACAGGCAGGATAATCGCCGGCCTGTTTTCAAGCTTGGTAGCCGTTTGGGTATTTTTTTTTTGTTCTTCAATAGTCTTATTTTCTCTGAAAACGTTTTTCTCTTTAGGGGGAACATGGCAAGAGAGGCAGGAATGGTTCGGCTGGACCAATAGGACCCCCCGGACACCCAGGAAAAGAGGTGCTCAAAAAGTCTCACCTTTACCTTGGAAATGAGAGTGGAACCAGGGGGGTGGCCTTTGGTAATCTTTGATAATATGTTGCCCTGAGCAAGGCCAAAATTTGGAGCCCCCTAATTGATCTTCTCAATTATGGATCCTCTCAATTTTGTGCCCTCCCCCCAAGCTTGACGTCCTGGGGGGGGGACACCACCTGCACCCCACCCTAAATCCTTGTAGAAGAGTCAAGGTCCATAGCTCGGAGACAGGGCACTTGCTTTCCTGCAGAAGGTTCCAGGTTCAATCCCTGGCATTTCTCGGTAGGGCTGGGAATGTCCCCTCTGAACCCTGGAGATCTGCTGCCACTGGACGAAGACCACCGATGGGGACCCTGCGGCCCTCCAGATGCTGCTGGACTACAACTCCCATCATCTCTGTCTGCTGGCCATAGTGACTGTGGCTGATGGGTGTTGGAGTCCAGCAACATCCTCAAGGCCACACGTTCCTCATTCTGATACTGACGGGCCAGTTGTCTTGAGGCAGGAGAAGGCCTTTGTGCCCAGATGGTCTCTCAGAGGAAACTCCTAGTACTTCGTGGCGCAACTGGGGAGGAAAATTCAGCCCATGGCTCCGAGCCTCATTGTTGGCAGAGCGTTTGTGGGTTGTTGTGGGGATAAAAACAGAGAAGAACTGCTGCCTTGAACTCCATGGAGGGGAAAGGTGGTAAATAAATGTCGGAAATAAACAAACAAACTCTCTGCGTATATGGATGTCTAGTTAAGCCCCATTGCATTACAAATACGAACAGAGTTCCTTGTCTTGATAAGGACATTTTTTCATCTATTTCCAACCCCCCCCCCTTGCTTCTCAGGGGATGCCTGGTGTCCCTGGGATCAAAGGCAGCAAGGTGAGTAATAATAATAATAATTTGTAATAATTTATTATTTGTACCCCACCCATCTGGCTGGGCTTCCCCAGCCACCCTGGGCGCTTCCAACAAATGTTAAAATACATTACAGTCCAGGATATCCATACAGCTGGGGGGGTGTAAAGGGGCTATTGGTTTGTTTCTGTTCTTCTTTTTATTGCAACCCCCTGGTTTCTGTTTGTTTTCCAGGGTGAGGCCGGGCTTGGCAGACTGGGTCCAAGGGGACCGCGGGGGCTTCCTGGGCCTCAGGTAGGATACCCTGGTGGTTCCATCACTAGTGGTTCTTTTCACAGAAGTTTCTGCTTTGATTATAAAGTTAAAGGTAAAGGACCCCTGACCGTTAAGTCCGGTTGCAGATGACTCTGCGGTTGCGGCACTCATCTCGCTTTACAGGCTGAGGGATCCGGCGTTAGTCCGCAGACAGTTTTTCCGGGTTATGTGGCCAGCATGACAAAGCTGCTTCTGGCGAACCAGAGCAGCGCACGGAAACGGCGTTTACCTTCCCGCCGGAGCGGTACCTATTTATCTACTTGCACTTTGACATGCTTTCGAACTGCTAGGTGGTAGGTTCCACCGAGATTTGAACTCGGATCGCTGGATTCAGAGTCCAAAGTGCTAACCATTACACCATGGAACCTTACACCTTGCTGTGATAGCCATCTTCAAATATAGAATAGAATAGAACAACTATTTATTGTCATTGTCCCCTTGTGGGAAACAACGAAATTCCTCAGTTGCTATATTAACTCAAATAAGGCACTCCACATAATTTAAAAAATACTGATAAACACAACACAACACAACACAACACAACACAACACAATCTGAAGTGTTGTTACATGGAAGATGGAGCAAGCCTGTTTTCTGCTGCTCCGGAAGGGAGAACGAGAACCAATGGGATTCAAAATTAAAAGAAAGGAGATTCCGACTAAACATCAGGAAGAACTTTCTGGAAAAGTGCAGTGTGTGTGTCTGTGGTCAGAACCACAACATACATTTAAATCACATCTGATGCTCATTTAAAGCAAATGAGTTCTCCCAGAGAATCCTGGGATTAAGAGTACTTGGTATGGTAGCTCTATGAGTAAGAAACTACAATTCCCATCCTGCGGTTTAAATTGGGTGTGCTTTAAAAATATTCTATACAGTAGTAAGCGCTGTTTGACAGTGGAACAGACTCCCTCAGAAAGTGGTGGACCCTTCCCCATTGGAGGTTTTTAAACTGAGTTTGGATGACCATCTGTCAGGGATTCTTTTACTGTGATTCCTTCATTGCCGGGTGGGGGTGGGGGGGTGTCATTCTATTACAGTTTAATTACCTTTTGTCTATTATCTTGCATATTTTTAACTATCTGTGTTTTACCTGTGTTTTAATTTTTCTGAGCTGCCTTGAGTCCTGGTTCTGGGGGAAATAATGATGATGATGATGATAACTCTAATCAAAGTGGGGACGCGGTGGCACTGTGGTCTAAACCACTGAGCCCCTTGGGTTTGCCGATCAGAAGGTCAGCGGTTCGAATCCCCGCGACGGGGTGAGCTCCCATTGCTCGGTCCCTGCTCCTGCCAACCTAGCAGTTTGAAAGCACATCAAAGTGCAAGTAGATAAATAGGTACCACTCCGGCGGGAAGGTAAACGGCGTTTCTGTGCGCTGCTCTGGTTTCGCCAGAAGCGGCTTAGTCATGCTGGCCACATGACCCGGACAAACTGTCTGCGGACAAACTGTCTGCTGGCCACATGACCCGGAAGCTGTACGCCAGTTCCCTCGGCCAATAAAGCGAGATGAGCGCCGCGACCCCAGAGTCGGACATGACTGGACCTAATGGTCAAGGGTCCCTTTTTATCATAGCAAGCCTCAGTGTTTTCTTGTCCAGGCGAAACATAACCCAGCTACCTCAAGCCTTCCTTATAATTTAGCCCTGAACTTCACTGAAATATGCATGAAGAACTAAGCTCCCCCCCCCACCCCATGTCTTTGTTCAGAGTCTTGGCTGCTAAGCAGTCGACACAAAGCCAGGTGAAAGTATCTGAAACGTACAAGCAAACATCTGGCTCTCTCTTGACACTTAGCTTGTAAATGGCACAGTAAAGGCTAATGGGTAAAAGACAGGTGCGCCCAAATGAATTCTAGGCAGAGTTTATGGCTGGATCAATGCACCTAAGGGGCAAAGTTACAGGTGTGTGGAAATTGCAGGACTGGAATGTGGATTTTGCATACCTTGTTGGTCTGCCCTGGTCGGAGGAGGTTTCCATTGTGTGGTTTCAGTTCTTGCCTGGAAGGAAGCTCATTGCAGAGAAGAAGCAACCAGTAAGGACAGGTGTGGTGTTGCCTTGTAGGAAGGATGGGCAACCTGTGGGCCTTAGTCTAATTTCAGGTGGGGGCAGCCCAGAGGGAGAGAGCCTGGGGACGGCCAAAACAGATGAAGCAGTGGAACAAGGAGGGCTCAGGTGATGGCGGGGGGGGGGGGAGAAAAAGAAGGGAGCAATGGGGGATGAAAGAGGGGTGTCAGAGAGAAAGAGAAAGAGAGGAGTGAAGGCGGGGAAAGGCACCTCCGGAGGAATACCGGTGTAACTTCTTTTTAACAGGGCGAAGAAGGAATTGTGGGAGTTCGTGGCCCCGTTGGCATGATGGTAAGTGTAAGCTAAGCGTGGCAGGAAATTCAAGACCTGGTTCTTGGTCTGGATCCACACACACATTTGAGAACCCCTGTTTGAGTTTCTCTGTTGCTGAGAATATGGTTAAGTTAAATTTATGTCCCAGAATTTCAGGGAGATTCATTGGAATCTCTGTAGCACTTAAGTCATGATTCTGCCTGGTCTCCTATGCCCACTTTGCAATAGTTGCTATAGCACAAGTCTTCAAGGGCTAAGCTTTGGCCCTTGCTGGAGCAACGTCTGTTCCCCCTATGGAGCTGTCCTATGTGCTGAAGGTCTTGTTGAACATGGTATCCAGATAATAAGTACCTCAAACTAAAGTCCCATCACTATGATAATGGACACCTTGGTGGAATTCCACTTGGGTATTCCTCAAATTCCTATGCTGAAGTAGCAAAGATGGATTCCGCTTGCAGTCTTGATCTACTTCTATCTCAGACACTTTTGAGAGAGCTCACTCTTGGGAATTCTTGCTTTTGTAATGATCTCTTCCCTGCATGTTTACAGGGACAGAATGGCCTTTCAGGGCCAAAAGGGGAGAAGGTAAGTAGCCAAATGTTGAATATATACGTTGCGCATCCTTAATATTTCCAGACCTGGTACCCATGTTTAACCCAAACATGCATTTGGGGACCCTGCCTCTCTAGGGAAAGAAGGTTTCAATGTTGGGGTCTACTGCAGAGAGAGACCCACTCACTGATTCCCCACTCTCTGTGCTCCACTTTTCAGAGGTGAGACACGGGTGAAGGGCCTCATATGATTATCATAGTGTCCACATAGGTTCAAAAGGGAAGAGGTAGTCCTTTAAGCAGTGGGGTCCCGAGCCATATATAGGGCTTTAAAAGTCAAAAACTGCAGTTTCAATTGATCCCAGAAACTACTATGCAGCCAAGGTAGTCAGGTCAGAACTGGATTTACATGTTCACAGCTTCCTGTCTTTCACGTTATGCACCAACTGAAGTCCCCAGTCTTCCGCGGCAGCCCCAAGTACAATGCGTTGCATTAAACCAGCCTAGAGGTTATCATAGTATAGACAACTGGAGCAGAGCTACCCATGTCCAGATAAGGTCAACCTGGGTCACCGGTCAAAGTTAATAGAAGGGGCTAAGTGCCATGTGGCCTCCAATGTCAACATTGGATCCAAGAGTGCCCCCAAATAGTGCAACTTCTCTTTTGGGGGGAAGGGTAGTGTGACCCTATCCAGAACAAGATGCACCCCACTCATCTCGTGAGGGGGAACCACTCAATGGACATGTCTCAGTCTTGTCTGTGTTGACCTTCAGTTTCTTATATACCTTCCTGCAATCCTGGCAAGGACCCTGCACAGCTTCCATTTCCCACAAGGCAGGTGAAACCACCTATTCCATAGAATACTCTACTGTAGTCCCCATCACCTAGGCTATGTGGCCAGTCCTATTTGCCTTGTCTCTTCCCAGCTCAGATTGTGTCTTCCCTGGCTAAGATGTGATCCCCATTCTTGGGAAGACAGCAGTGCTCATTGAAGCAAAGGAAAGCCATACATGTTTGTCTGCGGACATTCCCCAGTCACTGGCCACTGTGGACTCTTTCTTTAAGAATTGGCCGAGGGATTTGGCAATGTGATATTATTAATGAGGTATTCCTTTGTTTTCATTTACACTCCTCCTCCTTAGGGCGATGTTGGATTTCCTGGGGCCAAAGGAGAAAGGGTAAGCAATATCTAAAGAGGTCAACACTGCAGGGTGATGGTGTAGGTTGAATTGACCCAAACAACTTGCTCTTTTGGGGGCGGGAATCCTCATCTTCCCATCACCGGGCATCTCTCTTGGATTCATACCTGAGCAGTGACCTCACCTGGATGATGATGTGGGCAAGAAAATGAAAAGGGAAAGTGGGGTGAAGTTGGGAGGAAGCTTCTAGTTTCAGCTATGCAGGAATAACAGCTAAATAATCCCTAACAGGAGGCAATTCAAATTTTGTCAACCTCTGCTTATCAGCCTCCAATGAAGGAGAGACTACCACCTCCCGACGGAGCTTGTTCCACTGTCAAACTGCTCTTACTATCAGAAAGTTCTTCCTGGTGTTTAGTTGGAATCTCCTTTCTTGTTATTTCAATCCATCGGTTCGTATCCTCCCCTCCGGAGCAGCAGAAAACAAGCTTGCTCCATCTTCCAAGTGCCAGCCCTTCAGATACTTGAAGGTGCCCATCATATGGTCATAACTAGTTGTGTTAATTAATTTCAGTAGGTCTGAGCAGCCAGGGACTCCATCCTTCATATATACCCTTTGCATATTTCAATGTTGTCTTTAAAAGTGTGGGGCTGGCAGTGTCATCTTAAGACTTAACCCCAGGAAAGTAGATGGAGAGAAATGGTTTCATTCATACCGTATCAAAGCCCTGCCAAGCTTTGACTCCCACCAGAAGCAGTGCAGTGGAAATGAAGTTGCCGGTGTGGTGTAGTGGTTAAGAGCGGTAGACTCATAATCTGGGGAACCGGGTTCGTGTCTCCGCTCCTCCACATGCAGCTGCTGGGTGACCTTGGGCTAGTCACACTTCTTTGAAGTCTCTCGGCCCCACTCACCTCACAGAGTGTTTGTTGTGGGAGAAGAAGGGAAAGGAGAATGTTAGCCGCTTTGAGACTCCTTCGGGTAGTGATAAAGTGGGATATCAAATCCAAACTCCTCCTCCTCCTCCTCCTCCTCCTCCTCCTCCTCCTCCTCCTCCTCCTCCTCTTCTTCTTCTTCTTCTTCTTCTTCTTCTTCTTCCCTCTGCTCTTTGAATCCAGCACTCTTCTAAGAATAATTTATTATTTCTACCCCTTGAAAGCACCTCTTGAAAGTTGTTGGCCGATTTGTCTATGAAGAAGTGGGTTTTCAAAGCAGCTCGCCTGCCATTGCGACAAATGAATTTCTGATTCTCCCTCGCTGGAGGAGATGCCGTTTCCCAGTCATAAAGGAATGTGTAATTCCCTCTCTGAAGGAAGTGTGAATAGAACATTAGGCGGAAGTGGGTGAATTAAACAGCACAAGAGATGTGATTAAGTTGACGGTGTGCCACGACAGCATTTACTAACCTTTTCCTTTTCTATTGCACATTTGGACTTCCTCCATTCTAACCTGCCTGCTTCAGCACCAATTAAATGTGCAGGGGACATCATTTGCCAATCTTTTCTGTGGAGCAACATAAAGCATGCATGGTTCCTGGATAGGGAAGCAGGAGAAATTTGATTGAGCTTCCATTTCAATGCTCCATTTTCCTTTCCTGAAACAGAACATGAACTGGAAAGGCAATGATCCTGTGAATTCACACTGCTCTGAATTTTGCGATCCAGTTTCCCAAACAATGTATACAAACATTGATTTACAGTGGACACTTGGGTTGCGAACACGATCCGTGCGGGAGGCGCGTTCGCAACCCGCCACAACCCGCTGCATCTGCGCATGTGCGTGTTGCGATTCAGCGCTTCTGCACATGCGCAAAGTGCGATTTAACACTTCTGCACATGCACAAGTGGTGAAACCCGGAAGTAACCCGTTCCGGTACTTCTGAGTTTGATGCGGTGCGCAACACGAAAACACGCAACCTGAAGCGGCCGTAACCCGAGGTATGACTTTATTAGAGGGAAGTGTGTGCAGAAGTGGGGGAGAAAATAGTGACAATGACATTTAAAAATGCACGATATTAGGGGAAATTGCAAAAAATGTGCATATTAGCCAAACCTAGAATCATGGAACTCTAGAGCTGGGGGGACGGGACTCAGAGTCATCTAGCCCAACCCCCGTGCAATGAAAGAATCACAACTAACCTCCGTACAGCAGTGTGTGTGTTAGAAGACACAAGCATTAAAATGATGGTGAGTTTTCATGAGGACTTTTGAAAAACAGAATGGAAAAAGGAAAAACTAGAAAAAGGCTGAGGAAACGAGAGAAGGGGAAACTGACATATTCGTCCACAAGCAATAGCAGTATGTCTATTTATCTGCTTGTCCAGCTTTCTTGTTTTTTAAATCCAGCTTCAGTTTCAGCTCTGACTCAAGGTGAACTCATCGTGCAAAGGCCTTTCTCTCTTCTGTGCTTGAATCACAGGGAGACCCCATGACGACATTTGGACCTCAAGGCTACAAAGGCAACAAAGGCGATCCTGTAAGTTGGGGTTTTCTTGCTTTCCGCCAGGAGTTTGGTTTCTCCATCGCTCACAGAGATTGGTGTGGGGAGCCCCCTGTTATGCTGATCCCACAAGCTGCTTTCTGTGCCACCACTGAACTTCCTGTCTAGCCAAGTGAGCTAGAACAGGCTTCCTCAGACTTGGCCCTCCAGATGTTTTGAGACTACAATTCCCATCATCCCTGACCACTGGTCCTGCTAGCCAGGGATCATGGGAGTTGTAGGCCAAAAACCTCTGGAGGGCCGAGTTTGAGGAAGCCTGAGCTAGAATCTTGCCGTGTATCAGGGGCTCAGCACAGGTGGAACAATATTGGGAATAAAACCCTCTAGGACCAAAAGCCAGAGGCCTCTGAATAATGCCAGATGCTGGGCATCATGAATGGGAAAGAGCAAGAGAGGGATTACCCCCATGATGGCCACCAACTTGGACTGCTTTAAGATCAGTAAAATTAATAGATCATAGAATCATAGAGTTGGAAGGGACCACGAGCTGAGATTCCTGCATCGCAGGGGGTTGGACTAGATGACCCTTGGGGTCATTTCCAACTCTGCAATTCTATGAATTTATGATCATCTAGTCCAGGGGTTCCCAAACTTAGGTCTCCAGCTGTTTTTGGATTACAACTCCCATCATCCCTAGCTGGCAGGACCCTGACCTAGTCCAACCCCCTGCGATGCAGGAATCTTTCACCCAATATGGGGCTTGAACCCACGGCCCTAAGATTAAGAGTAATGTTGTTGTTCAGTCGTTCAGTTGTGTCCGACTCTTTGTGACCCCATGGACCAGAGCATGCCAGGCACGCCTATCCTTCACTGCCTCTTGCAGTTTGCCAAACTCACGCTAGTCACTTCGAGAACACTGTCCAACCATCTCATCCTCTGTCGTCCCCTTCTCCTTGTGCCCTCCATCTTTCCCAACATCAGGGTCTTTTCCAGGGAGTCTTCCCTTCTCATGAGGTGGCCTCAACTGGAGCCTCAACTTCAGGATCTTTAAGAGTAATAGTAACCCTAATAGTAATGATTTTTGACAAATTCCCATTACCTGGTTACAGCCACAAGCCACTCACCATGTTCCACAACGACTCCCCAACTAAAACCAAATGTGGATCCAAGTGGCTCACAGTTAACTCTCTGCCTTCATTTGATATAGATATGGTGCTCAACCATGGTTATTTCCAACTGTGATTTATTGTCCTGACCCTGGTTAAGATCCCAAGATATGGTGAAGCCATGGTTTAGCCTACCAGGTTGAGCATCCCCAGAGGATGCGAACAAGGAGAAGTCAGCAGGACAGGAGAGGTTATGGGATGCAGATGTAACCATGGACACCATAACCATGGTCACCATAATGGAGCTCACATATATCATTAATAAATATAGAGGCTTTTTATTTGGAAAAAAATAGTTTTTTCTCTGTTGCTATTTAGGGTGAAAGAGGCCCTCCAGGGTTTGATGGTGACAAGGGCGAGAAAGGAGAAGATGGACCAGCAGGAGAAAAGGTTCCCTTGATTTTGTTGAGTTCCTTAACTGTACAGCTCTCTCTGTCTTTAAAACTCAGTGGTTATGGTAGAAGATTGCAATTGACTATCCGTCTGGCCGATTTCCATTTTGCTACAGGTCTTGTGCCCTGTGTGTCAATAGCTCATGGACTGTACATTTCCATGGAGCATTCATAACCAACCTCGTGGCCTTTGGCTGAACAATTTCTGACATGGGCAAAAAAAAACCCCAATCCAAAACCAGATAAACACTTGATTTCCAGGCAGTTTGCTTAACCCGCCCAACAAAAAGTCCTCCCTCATCCTCGCTGAACATGGAACTTTGGACACCCAAATCAAAATTATGGAAAATAATTTTATAAATTAATAACTTTGGACACTAGCCTGGGTGAAAGAGCAATGCAATGTATTTTTTTTCTCCTTTCAGGGAGTGAAAGGAGAAGCCGGTGCGAAAGGAATCATGGGTCTGTTTGGCACAAGAGGCCCAGTGGGACAGAAGGTCAGTCCGAATGGCTCCTGTGTTCACACATGTAGCCTGGGGTTGGGGTGAATTAACCTCTGTAACCAACTAAGCAACAGCTTCACATCATACGTTTCCTCCAGATATCTTGTATGGCTTCACCAAAGCAACACAGGGAATGAATGTCAAAGCTAGGAACAGGGAAATGTTCTCTTTCGGTGCAAGAGAGAATCCAGCTTCCAAATAATTATGTGTGTGATGAAGAACCATCTCTTAATCCAGAGGTCGGCAACCTAAGGCCCATGGGCTGGTTCCGGCCCATGAGCTTCCTGGAACCGGCCCATGGCCGCCCCGTGGATCGGCATGGGGATTCCATACTCACCTCCCCCCGCAGTGCCATTTTTTTTCTCACCACAGGGACCGACTTCCGGGTCGGAAGAGCGCCAGAAATAGCTTGAGTGCACACACAGGTGCACACATTCCGGCCCATCGAGAGGTCTGCTGGGGAGTAGACTGGACCGGCCTCAAAAAACATTGCCGACCTGTGTTAATCCTTCCCATCTTTTTTTTTTTGGATGCAACCTGGTACTAAATTGCCTACAGAACATAGGAACACAAATTACGATAAATCGAATTAATATAAATTAAAACTGCTCCCCAAATTGCTGTGCCACCCCTGCTCTTATTTTCTGCTCACCTTTTAACAGTTAATGTGCCAACAATCTGATAAGAGTCCATCTAACTGGGAAGACCTCCAACCTATAAAATAGCTAATTCCTTTCCTAACCTGTTTGCTTTCAGTCATGGGCGGGGGGGGGGGGACGGACCTTGGGGAGGGTGGGCCAGCTGCAAAGCTCGTTTCCCCATTGGCTGGGGCAAGTGCCAATAATCCCGGGGATTCAGGCCTGATTGGATAAGAAGCACTGAAGAAAAATCCTGTTCCAATGTGTCCTTTAAAATTACGGTTATGCTGTGAAGGGGTTGAAATAGTTGCCCAGTCCAGGTTGCTCCTGTGAGAAGGGATGCGAAAGAAATTTGGATCAATATGCAAACCTACCTGATTGACACACTAAAGGTAAAGGGACCCCTGACCATTAGGTCCAGTCGCGAATGGCTAAAGGGTTGTGGTGCTAATCTCGCTTTATTGGCTGAGGGAGCCGGCATACAGCTAACAGGTCATGTGGCCAGCATGACTAAGCCGCTTCTGGCGAACCAGAGCAGCGCACGGAAACGCCATTTACCTTCCCGCCAGAGCGGTACCTATTTATCTACTTGCACTTTGACGTGCTTTCGAACTGCTAGGTGGGCAGGAGCAGGGGCCGAGCAACAGGAGCTCACTCCGTCGCAGGGATTCGAACAGCTGACCTTCTGATCAACAAGCCCTAGGCTCTGTGGTTTAACCCACAGCGCCACCCGCGTCCCTCCAGACACACTACATGAACTGAAACACAGCTGTCTTTTGAAATTCATGCTTCTACATATTTGTCTGCACAATATTCCATCCAAATGTTGTGTGCAGAAATGCATATCAGGGGGAAGTGTGTAAAAATACCGTATTTTCCGGCGTATAAGATGACCGGGCATATAAGACAACCCCCAACTTTTCCAGTTAAAATATAGAGTTTGAGATATACTCGACCGCAGATTCTCCACCCGGCGTATAAGATGACCCCCGACTTTTGAGAAGATTTCCCTGGATTAAAAAGTAGTCTTATACGCCAGAATATACAGTATTAGTGAAAGTAACGTATAGCATTTGGGGGGAATTGCTTGCAAAAATGTGCACTTTAGAAGAAATTTGCATTAGCATTCTGGTGAATATTAATGAGGGCTTTTAAAAAATGCAAATTGATTTTGAAATGGGGGGACCAAATTTAAGATTAGAAAACTGAGAAAATGAGAGAAACCGAAAAATAACAGTCCATTCCTCCTCCTTAGAAAACGCTACCTGCAGTCTAATTAGCAAAAGAGTTTAGGAATGGTCTAGGAGCTTTCACCGAAATCCCTCAGGTGCTCAGTGCCATTTCCAAGTGTTGTTTTTTTGTCTTTGCTTCCCTGGCAGGGTGAGCTGGGAGAACCGGGATTGCCAGGATTTGCTGTAAGTCAGAATGCCCCTCTGTGGGTCCCCCCCCCCCACTTTGACTCCTTTGAATGAATGGTCTGCCTAAACCCAGTGTCCTGTCTCCAGCAGTGGGACCAAGAGGTTGTAGACAGAGCAAAACGCACCGTGCAGCACTCGCCGAACGTGCTCTAGTTATTATTATTCCGATCATTTTACGTGTTTATATCCCGCCTTTCTCCCGAGTTGGGGTTCAAAGTGGCTGAGAAGGTTTAAAAACACTTTTGTAAAAGGCAAAGGAATAAATGCAAACTAGTTAAAAGCAATAGTTAAAGCTGGCATGCAGTGGCGTAGGAAGGGGGGCAAAGGGGGCGGGGCGCCCCGGGTTTCATCCTGGAGGGGGTGACACTCTGGGCGGCCCCCTGACACCCAAGCCGAGCCCCACGGCCGCCCAGTAAAAAGACACGGTCAGCGGGGCTCGTAAACCTGCTCAGCGTGCGCTTTGCTGTTTCCGGCTCGAGCCAGAGATAGCAGAGCACGCACCGAGCAGGTTAGCCATCTGCATGCACTTTGCTGCTTGGGCTGTGGGCGGAGGCGAGCCAGGGAGGGGCGTGGCACGCATGCGCAGTGTCGCCACGCATGCGTCGTACGTAGCGACGTTGCGCATGCGCGCTGCGGAGTGACTACGCCCCCGGGTTTGCCGCCCCGGGTGGCGAAGCGGCTTCCTCCGCCAGTGCTGGCATGAAAATGTTATTTGCTCTGACAGCAGCCCAATGGCCATCATTTTCTGCACCTTAGTTTCCAAAGGTTTGCTCTGATCACTTCCTTGTTCACTATTATTTTGCACAGCTTTCCAGCTGTGCTGGCCCCAAGGTTTTGTCCGTGAAGCGAGGTCCAAGTCCAGTCCTGGGTCTAGGGGTCCAAAGGAGGTCAGTCCGGCGGGGAGCAAGGCAGGGAGCAGGTCGAGGTCCAAGGCAGGTTCAGGCACAAGGTTGCAGGTTGAGCACACGCTTGCAACTAAGTTGCTCATGCAACTTGGGCTGGGTCTGGCTGGCTTTTATCTGGCCCTATGCTTAGGGCGGCCCCGATCCTCCGGAGACTCGCCTCTCCTCCGGGCCTGGAGGCGAGCACTCCTCCTGTAGGCACTTAGCTCCCTTCGCCTCTCGGTCCTGAGCCTCTGTAGCTCAGGAGAGGCTGGTGGGTTACTGGACCCAGGGGCTGCCTCAGCTTCCTCTGAAGAGGCTAGGAGTGGAGCACCTGCAGGCAATGGGTCCTCCCTCCCATCAGGAGCCAGAGCAGACTCCGCTGATGCCTGCACCTGGGGATCCAGCACAGGTGGGGATCCTTCAGGCTCAAGCCCTGGCCCCGGCTCAGCTGGTTCTGGAGGCGGGGAATCCTGTGCAGGCTGGGATCCCTCAGGTTCAGCATCAGAGTCTGACTCCCAGGCCATCACACCAGCGGACAAAAGCTTGTTGCATGCTTCTCTTAACGAACCTGCGAGACGAGGAAGGCTCAGGGACTGTAGTTAGTCCAACACCACTTGGCAAGCACGTTCGGGGCAATGAGGGGTGTCGTGACACTCTTCCCCCACCAATGCTGCAAAATGCATATTTGCAGGAAGCCATGTGGCTGAGCTGCCTGGGGGCAAATGGGAGTCATAGTCCAAATCATTGGCATGTGGGGAGGCTCCTCTTTAGCATGGGGGGGGCATGCCTAATACTAACCCATTCTCTGCCTCCCCCTCCGCCGCCGCAATAGTTCACTGCCTGTTCCTGCTTCATTTACCACTTAGCATTTTCTACTTCAAGCTCTTGATCAATAATTCCTGTTTTTTAATGACTGCTATAGAAGCTTTTAATACCGTGCTTTTATTTGCTCTTGGGAGATATGCAGCGTAAATGTCGGTGAATCGATGGTAGCAGCTGTTCTCTGGACCCTGGGCATGGGAGTGTCTCTCTGGTTCCTTTCCCGCTACGTCAAAACTGTGCTGTCCTTTCCATCGCTTCCCTAAGCTGCTAGCTTCATTAGTGGTGAATTGTGCAGATTGGGAACTGGTAGGGCGGCAGGAGGGGAGACCGCCAGCAGGTGGCACCGGAGCAGGGGCTGGCTGAGGGCAGACTGGAGCTGGTGGGGCATTGCTTCATTTATCCTCCCCTGCTGTAAACGCAACTCAGTTGGCATCTGTCTGTCTGAAGAGGCAATGGAGTGCGCCTCTGAGGGTGAAGCCAAACTGCTGCTCCAGCAGCGTCGAAGTGACCTCCCTGGGGTGCAAGCTGGGCAGTGTGTCTGGAGGTCCTGGGCTGCCCAGATGACAAGACCCTCTTCTTGGCCTCTCTGATGTGGTCGAAAGGAAATCAGAGCAAGACGTTTGCCACCGGTTTGACTGCAGGAGTTGCCGGAAGGAGGCATACAAAGCACCATCCAACCGCCTTAGGGACCCCAAATGGGTGTAGGGTTTTCTCCTGAAGAAGGCAGCAGAGGTGGAGGACCAGAGCTTTCCTTCTCCAAGATGGGCTGCTTCCCCAGGTTGACAAGCCCCGTCTACCCCTCTGCAGCTGTGTAGAGCAGGCATAGGCAAACTCGGCCCTCCAGCTGTTTTGAGACTACAATTCCCATCATCCCTGACCACTGGTCCTGTTAGCTAGGGATGATGGGATTTGTAGTCCCAAAACATCTGGAGGGCTGGAGTTTGCCTATGCCTGGTGTAGAGGCTTCATAATTCAGTAAGCTTCCTTGTACTGAGACAAACCAACAGTCCTTCTCGACACCAATATTGTTGACACCAACTGCAGCAGCAGGAGTCTCTCCCAGCCCACCTGGAGCTGCTGGCGACTGAACGTGCAAAATAGGGCCTCATCATCATCTCCAGCTAAACCAGGCATGTCCAAACTTGGCCCTCCAGCTGTTTTGGGACTACAACTCCCATCATCCCTGACCACTGGCCCTGTTAGCTAGGCATGATGGGAGTTGTAGTCCCAAAACGGCTGGAGGGCCAAGTTTGGCCATGCCTGAGCTAAACGCTCTCAAGTAGCAGGTGCTGGGAAAGACCCCTCCCTGCTGGAGAGCTGCTGCCAGACAGAACGGTCAGTACTGAGCTACGCAGAGCTGTGACCTAGAAGGCAACCTCATATGGGCTGCATCAATAGGAGTATAGCGTCTAGATCAAGGGAGGTAATAGTACCACTATATTCTGCTCTGGTCAGACCTCACCTGGAATACTGTGTCCAGTTGTGGGCACCACAATTCAAGAAGGATACTGACAAGCTGGAACGTGTCCAGAAGAGGGCAACCAAAATGGTCCAAGGCCTGGAAACAATGCCATATGAGGAACGGCTTAGGGAGCTGGGTATGTTTAGCCTGGAGAAGAGAAGGTTAAGGGGTGATATGATAGCGATGTTCAAATATATCAAAGGATGCCATATAGAGGAGGGAGAAAGGTTGTTATTCTGCTGCTCCAGAGAAGCAGACACGGAGCAATGGATTCAAACTACAAGAAAGAAAATTCCACCTAAACATTAGGAAGAACTTCCTGACAGTGAGAGCTGTTTGACAGTGGAATTTGCTACCAAGGAGTGTGGTGGAGTCTCCTTCTTTGGAGGTCTTTAAGCGGAGGCTTGACAGCCATCTGTCAGGAATGCTTTGATGGTGTTTCCTGCTTGGCAGGGGGTTGGACTGGATGGCCCTTGTGGTCTCTTCCAACTCTATGATTCTATTATTCTATTCTATGTTCAGTGGTCCCATCATGTACATGTAAGCACATTTGCACGACCGGTTCCACCTGGAGCACTTGCACAGGTGAGAGTTCCGTGCATATACCAGTTATCCAGTAACTCCCATAATAGCCGAAGGTGCCTCACGAAACTCTGCTGTTTCAGAGATGCTTTGTAGACGGAGCTGCCTTTTTTAATTCTAGAGTCTTATTGGTTTTAATCTTCTTTGGTTGCATGGATTTATTATATATAAAAAAAATAGTCTAAGTTCATCATGGCAAGAGAGCAGCTGAAGTCCGAAACAGACGGTGGGCTTCTGTCATGCTTGTCTGTTCCAAGGTGTGCTCCAGTTACTAGAAGTGACTTTTGCCAGCTTTGCCTAAAATTGCCGAGGATGACTCACCGGAACTCTCCTTTCCTTTGATGCAGTTTTTGAATTAGATGTTACATGGTTCTGCTTTTTTTTAAAATAAAAAAATAATAATATTAAAAAAACAGAACACACTGAATATATATTTCTCATCCAACAAATGGCTGAAAATTGATGTGAGCCATTAAGTGTTGTTGATTCACAGGGCAATCCATCTCGGGGAGCCGACTCATGCACAGGAAGCGTCTGTCATTCTCCGCGAAACCCTTTTCAGTCATTACCTCTCTAGCAGATACAAGGCCAGATGTAATAGAATTTTTAATACCAAAGAAGGGAGATGAGCTATCAAAGAGACGTCTGTTGCTAACCACTCCATTGGCCCATCAAATTTCAGCACTACGTTTTCCCTACCCCCCATCTATTATCTTCTGCAGCTCTCCTGATTTTGTATGTGTATGAGAGAGAGAAAGAGAAAGAGAGAGAGCACTTTGCAACTTGGAATTTCATACATATTGTTATGAGTTTGCGGGCCCCAGACTCCCTTAAATTCCTGGGTCCAGTAGGGGGTTGGGATTTAACCAAGGCAAATGTAAAAATATTAGCCAGCCAGTTTCCTAATGAGGTAAATTGCCTGGGAGATGAGCCATTAAGAAAACAAAGGACAGGTAACAGCCCATTAAGAAAGCCAGATGGCAAATGGGCGGGCCCCCTCCTGCAGCTCTGAGAAACCGAGAACAAACTCCAGAGCTGAGAGTTGGCCAGCGTGTGACTTGGAGGAGAAATGTTGCACTCTGGTAAAAGCAGCAAGCTGGAGAGAGGGTCAGAGCCCTGGCTGATTTCTGTTTCCAAGAAAAAATGGGAGAAACAAGACCTTTTTGGGGTGTTGAAGTTGTGAACCCCTCAATTGCAGGCTCGGGTTGTATATATGGGTAAATAAACTTTATATCATCCCCGGTCCCATCCTGAGCTGTGCCACCTGCTCACTTTTAGAATGCTGGGAGTCTGGGATGGAACGTTCAGATACAGGGGACAGAATGTTGAGAAACTCTTGTCTATCTAGAGCCATTCATAATTCACACACACACACACACACACACACACACACACACACACCCCTGACACACAGCAAGAAGGAACTGGGTATTATTTCATTTCAGGGAACCGCTGGGCTCGATGGGAAGAATGGTATGAAAGGGGCAAAAGGAGACAGAGGCCTGCAGGGCCAGAAAGGGGAACCGGTGAGCATTTTTAGCATGGATTTCCCCTTCCTTCCTTCCTTCCTTCCTTCCTTCCTTCCTTCCTTCCTTCCTTCCAACATCCCCTGCTGTACATGCGACTGGATAGGAGAAAGGTAAGGGGGAAAGGACCCCTGGACAGTGAAGTCCAGTCAAAGGCGAATATGGGGTTGCGGCGCTCATATCGCTTTCAGGCCAAGGGAGCTGGTGTTTGTCCACAGACAGCTTTCCGGGTCATGTGGCCAGCAGGACTAAACCGCTTCTGGCGCAACGGAACACCATGACAGAAACCAGAGCGCACGGAAATGCCATTTACCTTCCTACCACAACAGTACCTATTTATTTACTTGCACTGGTATGCTTTTGAACTGCTAGCTTGGCAGGAGCTGGGACAGAGAAACGGGAGCTCGCTCCCGTCACGGGGATTCGAACCACCAACCTTCTGATTGGCAAGCCCAAGAGGCCCAGTGGTTTAGACCACAGGCCACCCGTGTCCCAAAGCTGAGATCAAAGCACGTGTCTTTTTTCCGCCAGCTGATGCTTTTAATCGTCTTTTGAACGAACGCCTGTTTTTCACAGTCTTTTATTGATCGTTTTAATGCCTTACTGTTGTTGTTTTGTAAACCGCTTGGCAGCTATATTACAATCAAGCGGTATATATATTTTGGTTAAAGGAATTATAAAGAAATAAAAAATATTTGTGTCGACTGGCCTGTGCAAATGAGAAATGGCAAGGTCTGCCCCACCCCGGGACAGGTGATTTGCATCACTGTCTCCTGGCTATTTCTCACAGAAAACCTCCAGGTCATTCTTTGAGCAACAAATTGGCCGGCGGATGCATGTCTGGGTGCCATGCACCTATCTAGGCGATGCAGATCTGCAGTTACTGAATGCAGGGATGCGTTTGTGTCGTGCCCCATCCTAGCGTTTTGGCATTAAGAGAAAGTCATTACTGTACGCAAGCAGGATTGAAGGAGTTGGTGCTTTTGCAGGTGACAGCAGCTGTTTCTGGAGCTGAGCGCAATTCCATCAGGAGCTCTGCATTTTGAGAGTTTGTCGTGCACTGCCTTTGTGGTTTACAGCTTATGTTTATTCTCTCCATGCAGGGGGGAGAAGGCGATTCTGGTCTAACTGGTGACATTGGACGGAAAGGTTCGAAGGTACAGTTTGAACACATCTTGGAAAAAACGGGATCACCATGCCCTGCTCTGCTTGCAACTGAGGGGTCCTGACTTCTCACTTTCTTTTCCTCATAATCAACTCCTGCTCTTTATTCCTCTTCTCCATCTTCACAACGTGCCCTTGGCTGTTTTATTCCTTCATTTTTCTGTAGGTGCATTTCTTAACTGTCATTCGCCCTAGGACCCCACGGCAGGGCACAGTAAGCTCCACAAAAGAGTAAAATGAATGTTAAAACGTCTATTAAGTGGTAAACAAAATAATCACAGAATATCAGCCATGCCATAAAACTTTAGACTTCTATTTCTGCATGGAAGGGAGGGGAGACATAATTGGTGTGTCCCCCTGCCGCCGCCATTTTACACTCACAACAATCCTGCGAGGTAGGTTATACTGAGAGAGAATAACTTGATTGAGATCCCTCAGTGTGAGGGCCTGCTCTCATTGTACGTCTTCATTGCCTGGTCACAATTTGTCCTCAGGGTTTACGTGGGTTGCCAGGAAGGACAGGACCTCCAGGAGCAGATGGAATCAAGGTAAAAAGAATTAAAATCTATCTATCTATCTATCTATCTATCTGGTAAAGGACCCCTGACAGTTAAGTCCAGTCGTAGACGACTTTGGGGTTGCGGCGCTCATCTCGCTTTACTGGCCGAGGGAGCCGGCGTACAGTTTCCGGATCATGTGGCCAGCATGACTAAGCCGCTTCTGGTGAAACCAGAGTAGCGCATGGAAACACCGTTTACCTTCCCACCGGAGTGGTCCCTATTTATCTACTTGCACTTTGACGTGCTTTCAAACTGCTAGGTGGGCAGGATCTGGGACAGAGCAACGGGAGCTCACCCCGTCGCAGGGATTCGAACCGCTGACCTTCTGATCGGCAAGCCCTAGGCTCTGTGGTTTAACCCACAGCACCAAAGGACTGGCTAATTCCTCTGTGTCTCGTTCCATGCACAGGGGGAAATTGGTGGCGTTGGAAGTCCAGGGACCTCAGGTGCAGATGGGCTTCTGGGACCCAAGGTGAGGTGCAAAGCTTAAAAAAAATATTGTCTTCTACCTGGTGGGCTATGTGTGTTGACTGCTGGTTCTGTTAGGGAGAAACAGCTTTGGGAAAGGGCATTTGGAAGCAGAGAAGTGTCTCTGGGGAGTCATGCTTGCTTAACCCTTCCCCAACCCACTTCTTTTCCACTACTAATGCACCCGTTCACTTGGGACAGGGGTCAGCAAACCTCTTCCACAGGGGGCCGGTCCACAGTCCCTCAGACCTTGTGGGGGAGGCAGACTATATTGGGGGGGGATCCCCCCCACCGACTCTCCAATTCCATCTCCACAGCACCGGACGAGCCCCGGTGGCTGCTTATCTGTGCCTTGCGAGCGGCAGGGGCTTGCGGCGGCGGGACGATTGGCGCGAAAGGGCTGCCTCTGGAGAGGGGCTGCTCTGCTTTAAATGGCACTCAGCCAACAGCAGCTCCTGTGCCTTGTGAGCGGCAGGGGCTGGGGGGCGGGGCGGTGGAGGGATAACGAGCAGCACAAAAGGACTGGCAATAGAGAGGGGCTGCTTAAAATGGCGCTCAGCCAACCGCAGCTCAACAAAGCCCAGCCCCCTTCCTCCTCTAGGCAGGGCAGGGAGAAGCCAGGGGAGGGAGGGGGAGAAGGGGGGACGGCTCTGCTATGTGTGTGTTGGGAGGGGAGGGCACAGCCCGAATGATCAGAATCCCCACGCCGATCCACACGGCGATTCCCAGACTGTCCGCAAGCCGGATCCACAAGGCAATTGGGCCGGATCTGGCCCCGGGGCCTTAGCTTGCTGACCCATGACTTAGCAGAATTCCGGGTGCATGTTTGTGAAGGGAAACACGTCATTTTGCAGGGAAAAGTCATTTTGCAGCAGGAAGCCACAGTAGAAAAGGGGCGGGCAGGCAAAGGTTAAGCACACACACACCCTCAATTACTTCTCTTCTTCACATCACCCACTTCTGAATGTGTTTTTCCATAGAAGGAGCAACTTTTAAGGATTTCAATGCACCCTTTTTAAAACGGAACTTTCTGTGTTGCCCTGCCCCACTTGTCCACCCCTGTTTATCAGTTTGCTTGCATGGGTTTATTCCATAATGGTTACAGTGATCTTTGGGCTTTGCCTAGGGTGAGCGCGGAGAGTCTGGCACAGACGGGCCCAAGGGAATTTCAGGGCAGAAAGGAGAAAAGGTCAGTGCTGTTGAAATCATGTTGCGAAAGGTTATTTAGTCCTCCAACATCTATCAGCCATGGTTAACAATGTTATATTCCGTTGCTCAAATGCGGCTATCCTTTCTTGCAAGGCAAATGCCAACTTTTCCGAAGATTTCCTCTGGGCTTTGCCTCATTTGGCCTTTGTTTTGCAACAGCAGCTTTAACCCTTGTTGTGCTGGAAGCCCCACCCCTTTCTTCCACAAGGGAGCAAAAAGCATGTGAAAAAGAGAGTGAGATTAACAACCACGTTTCAAATCCCCGGTCACAATAGTTACCACCTACTTGTTGGAGATTCATTCCCCATGCGCAGTCATGGGATTGTTGTCTATCACATGATGGTGTTTTCATTCCACAGAGTGGGAAATGGGATGTGACGTAGACAGGATGTTTGTCTTACTGTGTTCCCTGAAGTGGGACTATTGTCCTTTGTTCTTGCTCTTTGTTGTCTGGTGCTAGAGAGAGAGGGAGCCATGTTGAAGAGCTTTGTGTGTATTATATGTAAATAAAGTAGATTGGCCAACATGCTGAGTTGCTGTGGTCTGTTACACAACTGCGCACATAAGAGTGTGCTGATGTCTTCTGGCATCAGTCGCTGTGATGTTCAGGCTGAGGAATGCTTGAGAAGCTCACGGACGATCGTCCAGGAGGGAGGGAACATGCCAGTCGGGCATGTGTCTCTGCCAGAATCCTACTTGTGAGCAGGACATTTCTTTGTGTTGTAAGTGGGCATTATTGTCTTGGAAGATGTTTAGTAAGACCAATTCTGGGGTGATTTCTAGCACTTGCTTGTTTATCTTACCTATTTCTCATATGGTTGTTGTCCAGAATAGTTGGATTTTGGGGCACTCCCACCACATGTGGAGGTATGTGCCTGTGGAGGTGCACCCTCTCCAGCATTTTGGTGAGGTTCCTGGGCGTATTAGCGCTAATTTTTCCCTTCATCACACACACAGCCCAACAAGACAATGACAAAAATCTACCGACAGCATACAAATCAATATGGCTAACCTGACCAAAAACACTCACCCACCCCACTCACACAGGAAACCAAAGACCACCACAGCCAAACACAAATGAACAATAACATCCTACACCATCCCCGACCTCTCTCACCACCAAAGGAACACAAAAGAACAGAGAACCTGCACAAACAACGCTGACACCAAACCCTACATATATTAAGTACAGTGGTACCTCGACTTACGAATTTAATCCGTTCCGAATGCACATTCGTAGGTCAAAAAATTCGTAAGTTGAAAAAACCGATTTCCCCATAGGAATGGATTGGAAACGAAAAATTCGGAAAAATTTGTAAGTCGAGTAAACCCCATCTAAAACTGCCAACGGATGTCCTTCGGATGTCGAAAAATTCGTAGGCGTGCGGGCACTTTTTTCATTCGTAAGTCGAAAAATTCGTATGTCGAGTAATTCGTAAGTCGAGGTACCACTGTAAAATAGAAACATCGTCACCCCACCCATCTCCCCATCCCGTCCACCTCTTTCCCCCTTTTCTTCCTAATGTCTCAACAAACGAAATTGACTTGTAAAAATGTTACATGGAAAAAATACAAGAGAGACATTGCACTACCTTTGTAAATCAAGAAAATCTTTAATAAAAAATACTTTAAAAAACAGACACACAATAAAAGTTAAAGGCTGTTTCCACCATGGCTTTCCTGCAGTTAAAGTCAATTTTTTTCTTTTTTCATTGTGGAAATGCTAGTGCAAAAGGCACACTTCCTGAGGAGTCGAGGTTCTCATTAGGTAGGCAAGCTGTTCTGAACACAACAGGGATTAATGTTCAACTTGGGCAGGGACCCTGAGCGACAGGGACTGAACTGCCAGGAAACTAACCTCCTAGCTCTGCCCCGTCCAGCAAGATGCTTCTGAGAGTAGAACTGAGGATCGAATAAGGATGCAGCAGAAGAAGTGGCCTGCTGGATCAGGCCTGTCGTGTGGGATGTAATCCACTGGAGTAGTCAAATACAACACCCCTTGTTTCCCTAGAGTGGACACAGACAGGGGGATGTTACTCAGGCCAGTATAGCTTCCTGTTACACCTGGTCTGGAGCATCCTCCCCCTGCATGTGACCAGGTAGGTGGGCGTGACCCCGGGAGACCCCACAAGAGGTCCATTCATGCAGCCATCTTTCTCTTTTTGACTCTTCTTCCATTTTCTTCTCTTGGACTGCACTGCTGGCTCCCAGCCAGCAGCACATGGGCCGGATCCTCATACGGGATGAATCCACAGCCGGTCCCCAGTCGAGCGAAGTCATTCAACATATATGGTTGTGAACTCGGCTCTGCAGGTTAAGGGAGAAAAATGGTCAGTAAGCCAGGCCCAGAAATACTCAGGGTATTTTCAACAAGGGCTAAAACCATCTTACTCAGAACTTGAGTCGAACTCTCACGAGTACGACCAAACTCTAAAAGTATTTGCAAAAATGTCAGAAGAGTTAACGGCCTTCTTCACTGCCCCGGCGCAAAAAATAGCTCGGATGCAAAGGAAGCCAGGTGCTCCTTGGTTCAACAATGGCTGTAAACAAGCTAGACAACTCCTAGGCAGTATTTATAATGACTATAAGGCTTCTGGGGCAACTGTACTCCCTAAGGAATACTTTCAAGCAAAATCAGCCTACAAGCAAACTCAAAGGAAAGCTGAATTAGAATGGCAAACAAGCCAATGGCAGGCACTTATAGCAGCAGCATCTTCTCGAAACTCCAGGCAATTCTGGCTTCTGGTTAATAAAAGAACTAAAAGATATCCTATAACTGTTATTTCAGCCCCAGTATGGGAAGCATTTTACCTCATCTGATAGCGTTGCTGGCATAAGAGATGAATTTTGGGAGCACCTCCCCCTTTGGCCACCTACTGCTCCGGATGACACCCACGATCTAATTACCAAACTTAAAACAGGAAAAGCCCCTGGCCCTGACTTGATCCTGGCGGAGGCTATAAAATATCATGCAGATTGGTGGGCAAATGTCTTGGCGACTATTTTTGATGCGGTAAATAAAACAGGGAGGATCCCAAAAATATGGGAAAACGCAATTATCATCCCAATACATAAAAAAGGCACACCGGATGACCCTGGGAACTACAGGAACATCAGCCTGCTATCGATAGTTGGAAAACTATACGCCCGCTTTCTGCTGAACAAACTCTCCCAATGGGCCGATGGGGAATTGCTGATTGGACCTGAACAAGCTGGATTCCGGCAAAGACAATCAACAGTTAACCATATTCTGATTTTACACCATCTTGCCAGGAAATACTCCGCAACCAAGGGCGGCCAACTTTGTGCGGCTTTTATTGATTTAAAGGCGGCGTTCGACAGCATCCCCAGGAGTCTCCAATGGAGAAAACTTGCCTGTTGGGGCATAGGCAGAAGGCTCCTGTGGTTAATAATCAAGCTCCACGAGGGCTCAGCGGCTAGGGTCAGAATTACACCGGAGGGGGATCTTACTAACCTAATTCCCATTAATAGAGGTGTCCGCCAGGGATGTATACTTGCGCCACTCCTGTTTAATCTGTTTATATCTGACATGAGGACACCCCTAATAGATGCTCAGAATAGGAAGAAGAAGAAGAAGAAGAAGAAGAAGAAGAAGAAGAAGAAGAAGAAGAAGAAGAAGAAGAAGAAGAAGAGTTTGGATTTGATATCCCGCTTTATCACTACCCGAAGGAGTCTCAAAGCGGCTAACATTCTCCTTTCCCTTCCTCCCCCACAACAAACACTCGGTGAGGTGAGTGGGGCTGAGAGACTTCAGAGAAGCGTGACTAGCCCAAGGTCACCCAGCAGCTGCATGTGGAGGAGCGGAGACACGAACCCGGTTCCCCAGATTACGAGTCTACCGCTCTTAACCACTACACCACACTGGCTCTCTAGGATCCATGCTCCCCACCTTGCACAATTCTGCTGCCCCCTATTATTATTTGCTGATGATGCAGTGATCTTATCTTTTTCAAGAGTGGGTCTTAGGAGGGCCTTGAAAATATTTGGGTCATACCGCAATTCAAACCAGCTCACAATAAATTACGTAAAATCTAAGATACTAATCTTCTCCAAGAGCCGGAAACTTTACAACTGGAGAATTGATGGGAGGTCTATCGAGCAAGTGTACAGATTCCACTACTTGGGAGTTCAGCTCCAATACAATCTTGGCTGGAAGGCCCATTTAGCCTATGTTACAAACAGAGCTAAAACCGTCTCATTTTCGATTCTGCGATACTTTTTCTCCGAGGGGGCCCTGCATATTCCATCAGCACCGAAAGTGTTCAAGGCCAAGGTGGTTCCGACAATTGCTTACGCGATTTCAGTCTGGGGGACCTTTGTTAAATTACCCGAATTAGAAGTAATACAAAATCTATTTCTAAGGAGATTACTGAAATTACCCAACTGTGTAAGCAATACAGCGATAAGAATGGAACTTAATATCACATCCCTTGAAAATGCCCTTTGGAAACACATACTCTGCCACTGGGTATCGCTCTGGCATAATCTCTCAAATCTGTATTTGATACAGTGTATGTGGAGGGATGATTTCCAAAGCCCATGGGTTAAGACACTGCAACTGAGAATTATGGCTATGGGACGCTCCCCATCAAATCTACTGGAGCAGGATCTAGCTTCAGCCAAAAGAACAGTAATTTATAAACTAGATGAGATATATTTGCAGCAGAAGATGGCACTGGGTAATGGCACTTGCTCCCCCTTAAACCTTGGCTTATTACCCTTGCAAAAACTCCCCGAATACTTGGATTCTCTTTCGGTAGCAGCCCACAGATATGCCTTTATAAAGGCAAGATTCAACGTCTTCCCTTCCAATGTAATGGAAAATAGAATCTCTAATGGACAGATATCTCTTTTATGTGATTGTAACTGTGGATCACCTGAATCGCTGCACCACATACTCCTTAGCTGTCCTCATTATTCGTTGCTCAGGAGTAAGTTTCTTGCTCCATACTTAGTGGGATGCACGAGTGATGCGAAAGAAAGCAAACTGAGATTTCTATTGAACGACGAAGATCCATCTAGATCACGCACTGTTGCCAAATACTTGAACAGAGTCTTAGCTCTAAAGAAGAAAAAAGGGCTCTGATATGGTCAGGAGAACCCCGCTAACCCAGGAGCCAAATTGCAAAAATAGATAGTTGGACAGTCTGTGCTTTTATTTAGTAACGAGCAGAGGGTTTCAGCCTCTGGCGAAGGTTTTAAATATTATAGGTTGTTTTGGAATTGTATTTTTATGTGTTGGGCCAATGGCCATAAACAAAACTTACTTACTTACTGTAGCTGTAACTACAAGCCCAAAGCCTGCCTTTGGGGATCATGCTGTGAGGCTGAATGTAAGCAAACGTATTGTTGCTTTTGAAGAAAGACTGTTGTGTGTCAGGGTTGAGCCAGATGAGGAGGAGTGGTGGCAAGCCCTCCCCCCCCCCCGGCGAGGCTGCACCCACGGAAGAACCTGGGGAAATGGAGGAGTTCATACCTGGAGAAGACTGGTGGCGGCACTCCTCGGAAGAGGAAGAGTCAGATGGAGAGGGGGAAAGACCAGAACAGGAGGAGGAGGAAGTAGAGCCAGAATCAGGCCCTTGTGAGGAGAGAAACCGGCAGGGCCCTTCCCCTCCTCCCTTCTCAGCTGTAGAGCGTAGAGCTGAGAGACACAGGGAACAATTAGAGGCAGCTGGAACTCATAAGAGACGTGGTTATAGACCGGCTACTTAAGTAAGGCCGGCTGTTCCCTTCACTAGCACCTGCAACTGCTGTGCTGAGTTGTGGTTGCTCTTGCTTGTTCTGTTCCTGTGTTCCTGACTCCTGGCTTGTTCCTGACTTTGGCTTCTCCTGACCCCTGCTGATACCTGACCTCAGCTGGCTTCTGACCCGGACTGTTTGACCTCGGCTTATCTGACTCTGACTGCTGCACTTCAGCATGCCAACTTGTCGGCGCCCTAACATTGTGTCTTTATTCTTTTGAGAGGGATCAAAAGGGGACTTAACCGGAAAAATCCAATCTGGGCAAGCCAGACTGGATTGCTTAACGAAAGAGATTCAAACGAATCTGCAAACTAGCTTTCTGCTGTATTGAAGGGAATCTGCTCTGCTACAGTGAGAACCCTGGAAGCAGAACCTGAGCACAAGCAATTTCCAGCAAATAGCATCCAGAAGTCGTCTTCTTCTTTTCTGGCGATCACTCGTAGCCGAGTAAGATTGTCTTAGCAATGAGTCCATATGTGACTGTGGAGGCCAATTCTGGATCCACACATCCTTCCACAGTGGGGGCATTGGTTTCTGGGTGGGAGTTGTTCACGGTGTGGATTTGCCAAACGTGGCTTCCTCTTAGCGCGTTTCTCCCTTGCGTCCTGAGTTCGAGCGTCTTCAAAGCCCATGACACCTTTGGTAAAGGCTGTTCTCCAACTGGAGCACTCGCAGGCCAGTGTTTCCCAGTTGTCAGTGTTTATACTACATTTTTAAATGTTGAGACAGTCTTTAAACCTCTTTTGTTGACCACCAGCATTACGCTTTCCATTTTCAAGTTCGGAATAGAGTAGTTGCTTTGGAAGACGATAATCAGGCATCTGCACAACATGACCAGAAGTGAACTGCTTCTGACAGGGGAGGGAAGCCATACCCTCCAAGGTTATTAGCTGTTCTGATAGCCTTCTCCAGAAGTTCAATCTTCTTCCTGTTTCCTTGCTGACTGTTCTGGGCACACCACACTTCTCAATTGCTCTGTTTGTGCAACATCTTTCTCTCTCTCCATAATTACATCGAGAGTCACTGGGGGTCACTTGTACTAAATGGGAAAGTCAGCCTTTCCAGAGCAGCCCATCCATCTTCTCCAGGATTTCCCATCTTAATCAGCCAGGCCACCGCAACCCTGCTTGGTTCAGTCATTCATCTCCTTCCCCCTCAGGAGGCTTCCACCTTCCAGGGGTGGCGTCAGCATCTCCGAACACCGAGCCTCCCCCTTTGAGATGGATAGACTTCTCTATTTATAGAGCCAAGAAACACTCTAACTTATTAGGCTGGAGAAAGAAGGAAGTTAAGCAAGGGCTCCGTTTATTCATCAGCCTGTCTAAATAATTTGTACATGTCGCCTCCGCCAAGCCCAGACCATTGGTTCATCTAGCTCAGTATTATCTGCAGCAACAGGCAGTTGCTCTCCAAGGTCTCTCCTTGTGCTGGTCCCAAGGGTAATCCAAGAAGCGAGGTCCAGATCCGGCCCGGGGTCCAAAGAGTCTGCGAGGAGTCAGTCCGGCAAAGCCGAGGCAGGATACAGGGCAGGAAACCAGGCAAGGTCAGGAACAGGATCACAGGCAGAATCTGGCAAACAACAATGTTGCTCCCGCAACCTGGGGCGGGGTCCAACAGCCTTTTATCTCTGACGAGGTAATGGCCGGTCCCGATCCCCCGACGACTCACCACCCTGTCTCACCCTGACTGCTGCATTCTGGATCCTATTGTTCTAGGACCAATCAGACTGCTGCGTTCTGGATCCTATTCAACTCAGTACATAACATATATATATATATAAGAAGGGCCACAGCTGATGCCCAAGCCTGAGGTTCTACACCCCTGTTCTGTTTTAGGATGGACTATAAGTTTCATGTTGCATTACAGTCATTTTGTTATGATCTGAGCCCCCTTGGGTAGATCGGCCCTCACAGGTGACAGAGAGATGTTGAAATCAGTGCAAATGCTGTATCCTGAGAGGAAGTCTTTGTTCAAACTTGCAGGGGGCCAAGGGGGTGCCTGGCCTGGGAGGCTTTAAAGGACAGGTAGGCCTACCTGGCAAGGTGGGTGTCGCTGGACCACCTGGCCTGCAAGGACCTCAGGGTGAGCCAGGAGTACAGGTAAGAGATTTTTTGGTAGGTTCTGGTGGTCAGGGGTGGAAGCAAGGAAACAGAATCCCCTGCAGGCCTGTTTTGTTTTGTTTTGTGTTTTGTTGAATGCAATCTTTTCCTTCAAGCCGACCAAATTTATGTTAGTGAAATAAAGTTAGAATACGTATTCCAGCAAATGATGGAAGCATCCCATTTATCCAACGCTGAAACTCGTAGATTCAGCTGAAAGGCAACACAAGAAGATCTGCATTGATCATTGCAATGCACCCGTAATTATTTTATTGTATAATGATAAGAATTTTTTATAACCCTAGAAGGTTGCATAAGCTTAGAAGGGGAGGTGGCGCAGCTGTGACTGTCACAAATGGACCTGCGGTTCTGAATTTGCCACTACTCTGAAGTCCATTGCACATTGGGGTGCATTTGTCTTGCATTTAAGATTGGGGGGGGGACTGTGTGGTTTATCCCTAGCCTTATTTCCAGTCTGTCAAGGCTGAAACAGGCTACAAGGGCAGCCCTGCAAACAGCATGCCACAGTAGTCCGGAGAGGTGATGGGCGCATGGGTCACAGTAGCTAGATCTGGGCCAGGGATGTGGGTGGTCACAAAGATCAAGAGGAGAGCTTAGTGGCTGCTGTGTGTCATTTGAAAAATAAATTAAAAGAGTAGATGAAAAGTGAACTAGTCCAGGGTGGGAGGGATGGAGAGAGAAAGCTGCCTTCATAAATGCTTTAAGAGGTTAGGACTTTTATATCAGTGGCAGGAGGCAGTGACACTCTAAGAGCCCTCTAAGAGATCATTAACCATTCCCGCTTTGGTGCTGATTAGCGAGAGAACATGAAGAGTTTCTCCACCTCCGCCACCTCTCTCTCTCTGTCTCTCCATCTCCAAACCCTAAATTATGGAGGAGAGCATCCAGGGGGAAGCTGTAGCCATCAAAGGGCAAAGAGTCCTCATGCCGGCAGTTTCTTGATCTCGTGGCAGGTAGCAGAGAGAATGGAGAAGCAACCTTTTTTCTCCTGTGTAGGATAGCCAAGTGCCCTTTTCTCCTACGCAGGTAGGAGCATGTTTGTGTGGTTCTTTCCATCGCAGAACCAAGTGCAAAAAAAAAACCTAGGCTAACGGGCTCATCTACGGATGGGAAACATTCGCTCATTACAGTCGCCGACCAATTCTGCAGAAAAAAAAAACGGTCTGACTTGTTGCAACAGTTGTTTTTTTTAATGCATTAAATATAATTATTGCCCTGCTCAAGAAGGCAGCAAAAAAAAAATTTCTCCTGATATGCACGGAGGTCAGGGGAAAAGGTTTGCTAATCCCTGGAAAAATGAGAAAGCAAAACTGACCGGTTCGTCCATCCTAATTCTCAAACCAACATGAGACACTATTGTGTTTTTAAATTTGGCTTCTCCAAATCTTGTGATTGAGTTCTCCAACCAAACCATGTGTTCAGAAATGCAAACCTACCGATTTCTCACTTCCCGAGTGTGGGGTCAAAGCAGAGGAGGCGAGGGGTGTGGCTCAGGAGGGGGGTATGGCCTGGGGAGAGTCCCAAGGGCCAAATAGAAAGACCTGGAGGGCCACATATAGCTCTTGCGGCAGAGGTTCCACATCCCTGATTAAGAAGAGTCTCTTTGTTTAGCATTGGATTCATCTTCCCTGTAAAAGTCAGGGTGGGGAATGTGATGCCCTCTAGATGCTGTTGGACTCTTATCTCCCACTATCAAAAAGCAAGCCAGCAGTAAATCACACCATTCAAAGCTGGAGTTAACTCTTTATTACCATAAACATGGTATCCACAGACTTGGTTGGGTGTCAAGCCTAATGAGCAGAGCAGCAGTTGTTGAGACTAAAAGTCCCAGCCTTCTCACGGCTGTCTTAAGTCCTCTCCTCCCCAGGGCTTTCCCCAAGCAATCATATGTGGGATGTAATCCACTGGGAGCAGTCAAGTACAACATTCCTTGTTTTGCTAGAGTGGACCTGCAAGGGAAAATTTGGTCCAGCCAGTCGAAACTTCCTGTTCCTTCTGGCCTGGAGCATCCTTCCTTGTATGTGACTAGTAGGTGGGCGTGGCCTTTCCAGACCTGGTAAAAGGCCAAGACACGCAGCTACCTTCCTCTCTCTTTGTCCTTCCTGCATCACCTGGACTGGACTTCTGGCTGCCACAGCAGTTCCCCAGGTCACCTCCCATATGGGGTAAACCTGTTCGTACATGTTTGTAACTTTAAGCCTTAAGCGTGCCTTCAGGGATCACACTGTGCTCTGCCTGATCGTGAGTAAAACTACTTTTTGTTACTGTGGTGTCTTTATTCTTTTTTTTAGGGGGGGGGGGGTTCAAAGGGGATCTTAGCAGGAACACACAATTCAGTCTGAGCTAGATTGAATTGTATAATAGTAAAAGGTCAGCAACTTGTTTTCTGCTGCGTAACAAGGGGGACACACTCTGCTAAGTGAGGAAACTTGCTAGCGCAAGTTAGGAAGGATATTAATAATCAATATATCCTCTCCTGCCACCCTCAATATTCCCACATCAGAGACTACGCCTGCGTGCAGCCTGCCACTGCTCTGCCCTTTTCAGCCCTCTTCCGGTTCTGGGAGACAGGGGGAGAGGGGAGCTGGTCGCAGCAGGAGGGGAAGACATCCCTGCCTCTTCTCCAGCCTATCTCATCTCTGCCTCTTGGCTTCCCTCTTCCCACCCACCGGCTTCAGCTTCTACCTCTGAGTCTGGATTACTCTCTGCCACAGCCTCTTCCTGCTCACTAAACCCTGTTGCCTCTTCAGCTTCCAGCACCACCTCTTCCCAGTCTTCTCCCCCTGGCCACTTGTCATTGTCCCACCACTGCTCCCCTGGCTCTGAGCCTTCTTCCCTTGGTGGCTCCCCAGCTGGTTCCTCTGCGTCAAACCAGTCCATGACATCTACCATTGGCCACGTGGGCTGCCGATGACGGTAGCTGGAGTCCAATAACCTCTGTAGGGCACTGCATTGTCTACCCCTGGGATGAGTGGTCTGGTAGGTCCACTGTTCATCAACTGTCCTCTGCCAATGTTCACATCTCCTAGCATTGGGCTGTGGACTTCTCCCTCGAAAGACATTGACTAGTCAAAGTTACAGATGGGTGGGACCTTTGAGCAATGCCTGTGCTTAAAGGAGACACTACAGGACTGCCTTTTCTGTTCCCAGGGCGAGAGGGGTAGAAGAGGAAGGCAACAGCTTTGTCTCAGGGGACCCCCGGGAACTCCTGGCAACAAAGGAGGAGTGGTGAGTATTCTGAGGATGAAACAGAAGGCAGAGACAGCCCTGCCAGACCTGAGTCCTACGAAATAGAAAACAGAGTGTTGGATGGGATGACGTGAATGCCATACAGATGTTTGTGTTTGTGTTCCAGACTGTCATTATTTGGGGGGAGGGGGAGAGTGATTTCCGTACCAGCCAATCCTGGGTTGCCCAATTAAAGTGTATCATTAGACTGTGGAACTGAGATCACCCCTGGAAAGTGTGGGATAATGCTTGCTTGACGTCGTCTGACCTCTCCACGAGGATGAATGCTCATTGAGACTTCCGGGTCTCCCGCGACTAGCATCCGGTCGCGCGTTTCTGGAGCTCCCGAGGCGCGCGCTCGTCGTTAGGGGGAAAAGGGGGTTCGCAAGGCTTCGCGACCCCAAAAAAAGGTCTCGGAGGGCTTCCGAGACCTAAAAGGGAAGAGCCGCGGCGTCGGTAGGGTCCCTGAAGCGGGACGTGGGACGTCTGGAAGGACGGGACCTGGGACGCCGAGAGCAGCTCTCCCTCCGCCCGACGAGTAAGCCTGTAACCGGGTATAGCCAGCGGGGGAATTCCAGTTGAAAGTAAGAAAAGCCAAAGACTGAAAAGACTGAAAAACCTTTCCTGCTGCCAGGGAGTGTGTAAGGAGTGCAGCGGAGGCGAATGTTGCCAGCGCTGAGGAACTAAAAGGAACAAAAGCCTCTCGGCATTGCAGCGATTTCCTAGCCCTTGAAACCGGGGGGGCAGGAAGCCTTGTTTAACTTTGGCGGTGGAAAGAAAAGTGAAGGGGTGTCAACCCAAATGTATTAAAACGTTGGGTACCTGATATCGGAGGCTGAGCTTGAATAAGGACTGGTAAGCGGACTGGACTTTGGCTGGCAGGGCAAACATATGCGTTTGTTGAATTGTGGAATTGTCGTTCTAATCTAATTGGATTGTGATTAAGTAAGAGGCAATACAAACCATGAACTGAAACGGTTATGCTCCGCCCCAGAACCCTGAGATAAAGAGTTAAAGTGGATGTGCACAGCCTGTTGAGAGGGGGAGAAAAGATTTGGATTGGGGAGATAACCAGCTTATGTGAATGATTTAAAGAGAACAGGAACGGAAAGGC
This sequence comes from Lacerta agilis, assembly GCF_009819535.1. Lineage (NCBI taxonomy): Eukaryota > Metazoa > Chordata > Lepidosauria > Squamata > Lacertidae > Lacerta > Lacerta agilis. Next base: position 4,903,769 of record NC_046321.1, on the reverse strand, counting down.
TACTGATTTGTTAAAAAACGATAAGTGGCAGTGCTTGATAAAAGCCATCCTCTCCTCCAATATTCGACCTTCTCTTCTGGAACAGCGGAAGGAAAGGGAAGTACAAAATGACGCGTTGAAACAAAGGAAAGGGAAGTACGAAATGATGCGTTGAAACAATCTCGGATGCGAAGAAAGACATCGAGGCGTTTCCCTGGTGGTGGATGAAAAAGCGACACAACGCTGCCACCTGGTGGCTGAGAGAGTAATAGCAGGTTCTATTTAAAATTGTACTCTTAAGGTGAAAATTCTTACCCCTATACTCTTGATGGAATTGGGGATTTTGAATATCCAATTTGATATTGACTGCACAATTTGAGGTTATAGTGTATCTGTTAAACTACTATAGTGTTTATTGAGTAGAAATTGGTCATACTCCCTTTCTGAGCTGATGTAGGTAATATTTGGACCCCTCCTCTTGTATTATTGTTTGTACCATTGTACTATTTAGAGTTTACATTTAGTTATCTCCTTTTCCTACTTTTTCTTCACCTTTTTCTTTTCTTCCCCCCTTTTTTTTTCTCTTTTTTTTCTCTTCTTCTTTCTTTTCTTCTTTTTTCATTTTTTCTCTTCCTCTCTCTTTCTCTCCTTCTTCTTTCTTTTTTCTTTTTATTTCTCTCTTGTTCCCTTTTTCCTCTATTCTTTTCTACTAAATATCTTTCTTTTTTGTTTCTTTTTTCTTCTATTCAGTGTAATTTTATTCTCTAATACTGGGGAGGAAGTAATAAGGGGGTTGTATACTATCAGAAGGGAATGTCTAATATTAATAAGAAGAATGCAACATCTGCGACACCTGGAGTGACTGCAACCACCAATAGAAGAAGCTCGACCCCGGAACTCAATTTAAATATGGAGATGAAGGAGTTAATAATTGGACTGAAAAAAGATATTTCAGAATTGAAATCAGAACTCAAAAAAGAAATGAATGACAATGCTAAAATTATAGATCAGAAACTGGATGGAATGGGGTCTAAGATTGATGAAAATGCTAAGATGGTGTCAGAGATTACGGGAAAAATGAATGAGTTGATGTTAAAAAATTCAGAGATTACAAAGACAGTGCAGGATCTGAAAGGCAAAACAATCAACCTGGAGGAAGGGGTGAGAAAGACTCAGAAAGAAAGTAAGGAAAGAAAGATAGAGGTAGATAAAGTGAAGAAAGATATTGAGGAGATGAAGGAAACGCATGAAGCGGTCTTAGATGCGATCGCGATGATCGAAATGCATAGAAGAGAAAAAACTCTCAGGTTAAGAGCGATCCCAGAGGAACCAAACGAGCAGATAGAAGAGAAAATAATCGTAGAACTGGCCAAGTGGTTAAAGATGGAAGAGACAGAGTTAACTCAGAATATTGAGAAAGTGTATAGAATTAGATCAAGCTATGCGAAGAAAAACAACTGGCCAGGGGACTGTTTAATTACCTTTGTCACCATGGAAATTAGAGATAAGATCTTACAACTCAGTAGTAAGAATAAGCTCAAGATTGCAGGTTCTGAGATCATTATTCATAAAATTGTACCAACAAGATTACTGAGGAAGCGCGATAAATATAAACCATTAGTTGAAGCATTACGAGAGAAAGCCATTGCACACAGGTGGGAGTTCCCGGAAGGGATCTCCTTCTATTTTAAAGGGAAAAGAAGGAGATTTACATCGTGGGCAGAGGCAGACAAGTTCAGAAGGACATACAAGGAGGAGTTGGGAGGGAAAAAGCATCAGGGAAAGGGGGCGGAGTCTGGAAAACAATTGGAAGAAGAAGAAACTTAAAAACGGGGATTGGCGAAAATAGGATATTGTGTACTTTTACAAAACTTAAATTTTTTTTTAATTCTCTTTTTTCTTTTTTGAATTGCTTCTAAATACTAAAATAAGAATCAAAGCATAAGTAACGAATAAATAAAGTTGTCCGAGACCCTTTGGAAGGGGAAACTATGGATCTGAGAACATTAACATGGAATGTCAACGGTTTAAATGAAAAGTCCAAGAGAAATAAGATAGAACATATACTGTATAAACAGAAATTAGACCTAATATGTCTTCAGGAAACTCATATTACACAACAACATTCAAGACTACTGACAAAAAAAAGGTTAGGAATAGAGTTTGTGTCATCTGATAAAAGCAAAAAAAGAGGAGTCGTAATCTATGCGAAGTCCAAATTAGATCCCAAATTGGTCTACAAAGATATAGCAGGTAGGATGGTAATTATTAAAATAACAGTTCAAGGAGAGGACATACTGGTGGCAGGAATATATGCACCAAACGAAAAAAAGAGTCAATTTTACCAACGATTAGAAGAGATATTGATGGAATATATGGAGGAAAAGATTATTCTAATGGGGGATTTGAATGGGGTGGCTGCCCCGGAATGGGACAGGACCCCAAAAGTATCCAAAAAGAAACAGATAAAGCTACCAAGTACGTTTTTCTCTCTTGTAGAAACATTAAATTTAGAAGACGCATGGAGGATCCAACACCCGCTGAAAAAGGAATTTACATACTTTTCCTATCCAAATAACACAGCGGGTAGAATTGATGCCATTTGGACATCTAAAGAGTTAACACCTAAAATTTACAAGACAGATATTTATCCTAAAACAATATCGGACCATAGCGCGGTTATGGTATGGTTAAAAGGAGAGAGAGAAAAAATAACAAGATGGAGGCTCAACGAAACCCTTCTTAGAGATGAAAAAATTGTAGAGAAGGCTAAGGCAACCTTAAAAGAGTATTTTGAGTTGAACTCAAAAGGTGAAATGGATCCTAATACAGTATGGGATGCTGGAAAAGCAGTGATTAGGGGGTTTTTTATCCAGCAAAATGCCTACCAAAAGAAAAAGAAGGAGAAAAAAGTTCAAGGCCTAATTGAAGAACTTAGGAAAAAAGAAAAAGAATTATACCAAAAGCCAGATGATGAAGAAATAAAAAGAGACATCAAAATATTACAGTCGCAATACTCGATGGTGATTAGTGAAGAAGTAGAGTGGAAATTGAAATATATGAGGCAGAAAAATTTCGAGCATGCTAATAAGCCAGGAAAACTTCTGGCATGGCAATTAAAGAAAAGGGAAGGAGAAAAAATAATTAATAAGATAAAGTCAGGTGACCAAATTATAACAGACCCTAAGGAAATCCAAAGAAATTTTGTCAATTTTTATAAACAACTGTACAGAGAAGGAGAGGAAAAGGCAGAAGATATAAGAGATTATCTTAATCAAACCAGCATACCAAAGATTTCAGATGAACAAAGAGATCTATTAAATGGACCGATCACGTCATGTGAAATTCAGAACGCAATTAAGAACGCAAAGAGTGGGAAATCGCCAGGCCCGGATGGCCTCACGGCTTGTTACTATAAAAAATTAGAGGACATAGTGGCGACTCCCCTTATACATATTATGAACAACATTCTGAAGGGAGGCAACATCCCGGAGACCTGGAAGGAAAGCTATATATCCTTAATTCCAAAGCAGGGTACGGATCTTCTAAATGTAGCAAATTTTAGGCCAATATCGCTCCTCAATAATGATTATAAGCTATTCGCTTATATTTTGGCGGAAAGAACTAAAAAGGTGCTTCAAAAAGTCATCCACAAAGATCAGGCAGGATTTCTCCCTGGAAGGCAAATTCAAAATAATATGAGAATTATAATAAACTTATTAGAATATTTGGACACCAGAATAGATAAACCAGCTGCATTTATGGCAGTGGATGCTGAAAAAGCATTTGATAACGTATCATGGAAGTTTATGATTCATACAATCCAACAATTGGCAATGGGGGAAAAATACAGTAATGGAATAAACGCTATTTATCAGAAGCAAAAAGCCAAAATTATCATAAATGGAGATATCTCTCAGGAGTGTGAAATCAATAAAGGGACAAGACAGGGGTGTCCGTTATCCCCTTTGATTTTTATTTTGACTATGGAAGTATTAAATAACCAACTAAGGAAAGATAGCAACATAAAAGGTATCCGGCTAGGGGAGAACTGCTATAAACTGAAGGCCTTTGCGGACGATTTAATGATAATGACAGAAGATCCAACGAATAGCCTAGTAAAGGCATTAGAAGTCATCCAGGAATTTGGTAAAGTCTCTGGTTTAAGATTGAATTATAACAAAACCAAATTACTAGTTAAAAATATATCAGCAAAAGATAAAGAGAAGATTGAGGAGGTGACGAGATTAAAAACTTATGCAAAAATTAGATACCTGGGCATATGGATATCGGATAAAAATATAAATCTCTTTGATGACAATTATAAGAGATGCTGGGAAGAGATTAAAAAAGATCTCCTACTCTGGAACAAGTTAAAACTTTCATTTCTTGGACGAATAGCGACAATTAAATCAAATATATTACCAAAATTGCTTTTCCTATACCAAACCATTCCAATAATAGGGAAAACCACATGTATAGAAGAATGGAGGAAGGAGATAATGAAATTCATTTGGGCGGGTAAGAGGCCAAGAATTAAATATAAAATACTTATAGATAAAAAAGAAAGGGGCGGATTTGGCCTCCCCGATCTTAAAATATATTACGAAGCCGTCTGTTTAGTTTGGCTGAAGGAGTGGCTCTTACTTAGTGATAACAAATTACTGGATCTAGAAGGATTTGACTTAAGATACGGTTGGCATGCCTACCTACAGTATGGTAAGTACACAGTGCATAAAGGTTTTACTAGCCATATAATCAGGAACGCGCTATATAGAACATGGGAAAAATACAAAAGAATATTAGAGCCAAAAATTCCAAAGTGGATATCTCCCATAGAGGCTAAAGCGATAAAGAGAAGAAATATGAGATCCAACTGGCCTACCTATAACACCTTATTGGTAGACGATAATGGAGAACTCAAGTTAAGAAAGTACGAAGAAATAAAAGACCAATGGGGGGGTGGTTGGATTACCACCAATTGCATGGAGTATTCCAACAGGATAAAAAGATAGGGTTCTCCAAAGTAATAACAAGACTGGAGGCTGAGATAATAAATAACAATAAAAAAGTAATCTCAAAAGCTTATCAATTATTATTGGAATGGGAGGTTATGGAGGAGACAGTGAAGCCATCTATGGTGAGATGGGCTCAAGACATCGGGCGGCCAATAATGATGGAGGAATGGGAACATCTGTGGAGGGTCACCATGAATTTTACAAACTCAAGTAGGATAAAAGAAAATATGATGAAAGCGCAACACAGATGGTACCTTACTCCTTCAAGACTGGCGAAAATCTACAAAGGTTCTAGTAGTGTGTGTTGGAGATGTGGGGGTAACAATGGAGATTTATATCACATGTGGTGGGTCTGCCAAAAAATTAAAAAGTTTTGGGGTTCGATATATGAAGAGATAAAAAAAATGCTTGGAATTACTTTTCCAAAAAAACCTGAATCCTTCCTACTGAGTATTGTGAATACTGGAATTCCCGTGAAACTGAGAGAGGTGTTTCTCTATGCCACGGCGGCTGCAAGAATCCAAATCGCTAAAAAATGGAAAGAGCAAGAACCGCCTTTAGTGAGTGAATGGCAAAGCGAGTTACAAGAACTCGCCGAAATGGCTCAGCTGACCAATAACCTGAGAGGGGGATCAAGGCAAAAGTTCCAAGAAAAATGGGGTACTTACATAAAGTATGTACAAAAATACACTAAAGGACAAATAGCTATGCTAGCCTTTCAATAGTCTTAGAAGATAAATAGAGGAAATCAACAGAATAACAAGGTACCGGTAGACATTATAGCGAAATGATGATGAAATGAGGATATGTAGACCTGTCGACTTACGCTTATAAGTAAGATCTGATTATATGTTTGGGTGGACAGGAAGTCAATGGGGGTGGTGGGGGGGTTTCCTTTTTTCCCTTTTTTTTTCTTTTCTTTTGCCCTTTTTTACTCCTTACGTATATAAGTTTTTTTTTTTTTTGTTCTGTTTTTTTCCTTCGGATTTGTGTGCAGATACAAATCTAAAGAGTAAGGAGAATTTGAATAAATAACTCAACAAAATGTTAACAAAACACGATAACAGCCTTATGTTTAAAATCTTTATTTTTATTTGTATCTGGAATGCTGTATCTTATTTGTATTTGGAATATTTACTGTATATATTTGTAAAATATTGTATAAGCAATTAATAAATGATCTTTTGAAAAAAAAAAAAAAGAATGCTCATTGAACAGGTCATCTGGAAGCAAGCTTAGTTGGAGCACATCAGCCGTGCAGTCCTTGCCAGATTTATTGACTGCAGCTCCCATCATTCCCAGCCAGGCAAAAGTACTTGGGGTGTGGTCTGGGGAGAGGGGTGTGTCTGGGGAGATTTCCAAGGGCCAGGCAGAGAGGCCTGGAGGGCCACATCTGGACTCCCCAAACTCTGGAAGACCTGTTTTCCGAAGGGCTGTCATTTCAGAATTCTCCCCAGTCCGGCTTCGCAACTTGGCTTTTGCCTCTCATTGCCTAGTGATTCTGCTTCTGTTGCAGGGACAGCTAATCCTGAGTCACAGCCCTGCTTATTTCCTGTGGGCAGCTGTCACTTGCTTCGCCCCCCCCACCTCGCCCCTTAACAGCTTTCTGCCAGTGTCCCATCTGCGACTGATGCAATTTGCGTCGGCGCTCTGAGCACCGTAAGCGAGAGCAGATTCAGAAAAATGGACCACCACGGCCTGCCTGTGGCCCTCTGGGGCATCATGTTGCTACTTCTAAACCACAAACCTGGTTAGAATTAGTTGCAGAACCGTTCTCTAATCGATCATGCCCATCTTTGATATCTAATCCTTTCCCCTTCCTTTATTATCTTCTTCTTTGAGCCTGTTTTGATGTGTTTTCGTGTTCGTTGGGGCTCCTTCACTGCTGGCAGGGTTCTCTTAATACCGTATTTTTCCGTGTATAAGGCTAGGTTTTCCCCCCTTTAAAATAATGTCAAAAAATAGGGGGCGTCTTATACATGGATACATCTCCCCGCATTTTCTTAAATCTGAATCCCCCAAAATAGTCTTATACATGGGGGTGTCTTATAGACGGAAAGATACGGTATACGGCATTGCTAACCTCTGTATTGTAATGCCCAAGGCAGCAATTTGATCCTTTCTTGGTACAGTCAAACCTCGAGTTGCGTACGCTCCATGTTGCGTACATTCAACTTACGGACCTCCGTGACCCGGAAGTCCTCCCCGGAGAGCGTGCGGCGCACGGGTGCGCAGAAGCGTTCTGCGCACTTTGCACATGGGCAGAAGCGCAAAAACGTGCGGACTTCCGGGTTTTTTGTTTTGGGAGGGGCGTTCGTGTTTAAGCACGCCCGTGTTACATAGCGCGATCCGGAACGGATTGTGTGCGTAACACGGGGTACCACTGTATACAGATACTTCACAGTAATGAAAGGGGGGCAAATCTTGGGGAGGCCAGCCCTGAAGAACTGCTGCCAGTTAGTGTTGATTCAGGGTTCAGTGCCAGGATACCTGGGCTGCAGGAGGCAAGGAGGGTGCATCAGCTCAGCAGTGAACACAGAGGATCTGATATCTTGGATGCTTGCAGTACATTGTTGTGGGATAACCAGCATGCTTAATACATGAAAGGGTTAAGACCATAGAGTAAGCTGTCCTGCCAGGCTTAGCTCGGTCACTCCCCCTCACCTTGGGAGGAAAGTAATCAAGCACATTGTTCCCCTTCAGTCTATCTGAAAAGCTCAGCAAGTGAAGAGGTTTGAGCTGGTTGCTGCAGCTCAGACCGCATGGCTCTTACAAGCCATAATTTAGGAACTTTCACCACTGTAACTAAGCCATGTTTACTGCCTGTGTTTTTCTGACTGATGTGTGGGGAAACACATTAACTCAATCTTTGAAGAGTTTGTAAGCAAAAACCAATTTAAATTTGCCAAATGTGTGGGTTTTTTTATGCTAAGAGAAGAGGGGAACTTTGAAAGGAACTTAGAAGGGCAAGTTTTAAAAATCTAACAGCCTGTATTTCCACTCTTTACTTTGTTGCATATTTTGTGGTTTAAAATCTCTGCTGGGGTTCTCTCACCAACTAGCAATTGTCCCAAACCTGGAATTCTCTTGTTATATACCTTTTTTTTCCCCCTTACCACCAACAATTATTAGAGTTGATGTTGATGCAAACTTCTCCACCGATAGTGCCTCTGTCTTTTCTACAGGGGGAGGATGGCCCAGCTGGTCGGAAAGGAGAAAAGGGAGATCCTGGACTTTCTGTAAGCGGCTTCTTCATAGATTCGTGACTATTTGGGGCCATCTGTCAAGGATTCTTTACCGTGTTTCCCTGAAAATAAGATACTGTCTTATATTTATTTTTCTCAAGAAGACACACTATGGCTTATTTTCAGGGGTTGTCTTGTTTTTATTACATCAGTTGCTGCCCGTCTTCTTAACCGCTCCACGTTGGTACGCTGCATAGTCCACGCCTATCACTATGTCTTATTTTCGGGGTATGGCTTATATCACGCAAACGCTTAGAAAGCTACGGCTTATTTTATGGTTACAGGTAGGAAGCCATGTTGTTCTGCCATAGTCAAAACAAAAAAAACCCTTCCAGTAGCACCTTAGAGACCAACTAAGTTTGTTCTTGGTATGAGCTTTCGTGTGCATGCACGCTTCTTCAGATACCACGGACTTCCATTTCATGCGGCTCAATGTGGCTCAAAAATTTTTATTTTGTTTTGACTATGGCAGGCCAACACGGCTACCTACCTGTAACTGGAACTATGGAAGGCAGCACATTGAGCCGCATGAAATGGAAGTCCGTGGTATCTGAAGAAGTGTGCATGTGTACCAGGAGAGGCGGTGCTGTATCTGGGGGCAAATCTAGGGGCAGGAAGAGAAATCCAGTTGCTTGCGCTGAAAAATAAACTTACCTTACACTTTCTGAAACAAGGCACAAAACAAAGGACACACATCTTTCGAAATTTTGAAGTGCAGTTCTCCAGCCAACATTATGAACACAAATATGCATATCCCAGAGTAAGGTGTTCACAGAAATTCCTATATTATTGGGAATAACATACAGAGACATACTATATTTAGGGGGAAATGCTTTGCAAAACTGTCTCTATTCGGGGGTGGGGGAATCATACATTAGGATAAATTCATGCTCGAATGCTGAAGAATTTTCGTGATTTTATATTAATTATATAAAAGTGTAAACTAATATGGGGAATCCAACTTAAGACAGGGAAACCAAAGAACTGAGAGAAGCTTAAACTGCCACGTTTGCCCACCCCTGGCAGAATCTACTTTGAGTGCAAGGCAAGAGTTGAACTGGGAAGTAGAGTTTGCAGGATCCTAACCTCCGCGTTTCTGCTTTGTTGCGGCCACAGGTGGGAGACGTAAAGGACATTGTCAGGAGTGAGATGAGCGATAAAGATGGTGAGCAAAGACAAAGCAGCCCCTCTCCCCCCCCCTCCGCCCCCAGTATTGAGACTGGCAGCCCCTGAGACTCCTCTACTGTAAATTGAAACAATTTGAATGCCGGCACAGTCTTGCCTGTCAAAGGAAATTTCACCCCATTAGCTGCAAACCGGGCTGTTTTGCCGAGCCAGCTGGCTAGATGAATCCCAGCTCTTGCTGGGCACGAGGTCTTCGCGGCAACCGCGACCTTCGTTGTGGACAGTCGTGACTTACCTCCGTAGCCGCAGTTTGCAAATTCCTGCTCCCTGCGGGGTTGGAGCAACAAATCCCTCTTATTTTCACGCTAGTCCCTCTGTTTATGGCTTCTGGCTCTCTAGTGAAGAGGTAGGGAACCTCAGACCTGAGAAATGAATGCGGCCCCCCAGACATCTCTGCCTGGCCCTTGGAAAGCTTCCTCAGGCCACATTGCTCATTGGCTCCGCTTCATACCCTTTAAGTGTTGTTGTTCTCGTTGTTGTTTTGCCTGGCTAGAAGTCCTTTAAATCTGACCATCCCTCTTATTTATCTGGATGAATGAATGAATGCTTTGAATTAAATCTTCATCGCTAAAAGCTATAAGCCATCACAACTGGTCACGATGCGTAAAATACAAATACAGTGGTAGCTCCGGTTGCAGATGGGATCCATTCCGGAGCTCTGGTCGGATCCTGAGGTTTCCGCAACCGGAGGGACCGCTTCTGTGCGCACACACACACACACACACGTGGCAAAAACCCGGAAATATACTCCCGGGTTTGCCGCTTAAGGATCCCGAAATTTACATAAGCGAAGGTACGGCTGTAATTGATTTAAAACTGAACAGCAACAGCAACAACAGCAAAGCAAACATACAGAAATGCAAAAATCACACCTGCATAAGTTAAGCAGTCCACTTCTCACACACCCCCTTATGATACACTTGTCTTGGTTCCTAGCTCTCAACTTACCTGCAGCCAAGGCAAATTTTGCAACCTGTGCACTAATAAATACATTATTGCCAGCCAGCAAAATAGAGATTTTGGATGGATGCTTGGGGGGTTTGTGAGAGCATGCATAGAAGCTATCCTATTGTACAAAGTTAAAATTGGCCATTTGTTCTCCTTCCACTTTTCCCTCTAACCTCACCCACCGCTGGCTTCTCAATTTGATCCTTTTACATGGTTTTGTAAGTTTTTGTGGTATTTTATGCATTGTGCCTTTCCGTTATTTTTATTGATTATACTTCAGTAATTCTTTATTGTAATTGATGTATGTGAACTGTTTAATTATTATTATTTGCTGATATATAATTTTACTGTTCACCGTTATATTCAAATGGGTTACCGAATATCGCTGCATTTGATGTAACTTGTCTGTTTTAAAGTTATTGTGACTTCTTTGTATTGGGTCAGATTGTTATTAGGTGTGTGGTCTTTACTGCCGATCTTGTCGTTTCTTAAGCTTGTAAAGCGGTTTACGTATAGTAATATATAGAAAGGCAGTATGCAAATTATAAGCGAAATGAAATGTGGCCCCCGGAAAATTGCCCGGAAGGAAATGTGAACCATAGCCTGGGGGGAAAGATCCTCCCTGGGCCTACTCTAGTGCCCTCAGAGGCAAACGAGCAGGGCCGGCGCGTCCATTTAGGCAAACTAGGCAGCCAGCCTGCCCCCCGCCCCCCCCACCCGGTGCCACTCCACCAGCGGCAGAGTGGCGGGGGAAGGGGGAGCAGTCCGAAATCGGGGTTCTCCGCCCCCTCCACCAGCAGCAGAGTGACGGGAGGGGGGAGCAGCCCGAAATCGGGGTTCTCCGCAGGGCCGGTGCTAGGGATTGGCGGGGGGGGGGGCGCCAGAAGGTGATCTCGCCTAGGGCGCAAAAAACCCTGGCACCGGCCCTGCAAACGAGGGAAGGGAGGGTGTTAAGAAACCTTTTGAAACTGCACTTTCCCAAAGTACTGTGTCAAACAAATCTCTCTTTTTCTCTTCCCTTTATCACAGCTTGTGCCGGTGAGTTGGAAATAGAGAGCACGATGCTGTTCCAAGGGATAAGTATGGCACTTCTAAACTTTCAGGGAGATTTAGTTTCAAATAGGCAGCTGCAGGAGGCAGAAATGTCTCATAATAATAATCTGACTGGATTTCCGCAGCCACTCTAGGCGGCTTGCAGCGCATAAAAAAATTGCAAAACATTAGACAAATTTTCCATACAAGGAAGCAATTGATGGTGACAATGGTGGTGAATAATGATTGGATTTCTTATCCGCCCTTCCCCGTAAAGTTCCCAGCGTGGATTATGGCTATATAAAAACGCAACATTAAAATTGGTTAAAACAATTTGCAATGAGAAAAATAGGTTGGATCCTAAATATACATACACACACAAACACACACACCTGGTGTCAAGGTCGGAGTAAAGAGGTATGTCTTCTGCATACGACAAAATCTATACAATTAAGGTACCAGACACACCTGTATAGGAATTCCACATCTTAGGGGCCGTCACAGAGAAGGCCCTCTCCCTAGAGTGGTGGAACTACCAAGAGGGCTTCCTCTGCCGATCTTAGCACCCAGTTGGGTCTGTAGGGATACAGATATTTGGGGCCTAAGTCTTGTCCTCTCTCTCTCTCTCTCTTTCCCTTCCTCTCATTTTCCTTTCAAACAGGCAAAAACTTCCACCTGGCAAATAGATTGGCAGACCCCGATGCCGATTACCTGGCAGATGCCCAAGAGACAGAGAAAAGGTCTCTGCTGCCTGAAGGTCTTGCAGAGCGAGGATTATTTGGTGAAGTACAGAACAGGACCAACGCAGGTGTGCTTCTGAGAGAATCTGTGCCACCTCTGGCAGGTAAATCTTTTTTCTTCCCTAAGATGCTTGTTTGGCAACTTGGAAGACATTTTCCCGGCACTCAGTGGCAGGCACAAAATGCACTCCCAAAAGCAGCCATGTGGGGTGGGTAGACTGAGCAATCCTAATTCTGCCCGGGCAGCAAGAGAGTGGTGGATCTATCACTCCATTTAAAGCTGGCCACAGTGGAAGATGCGGGAATCATATTTCGCTGTGCCTGTGAGGTGTAAGTCCAATTGATGACTCGATTGAGAGATGGAGGGATGGACAGATAAATAATGTGTGGCTCATGCCATTTGGATAATGGTAAGGCTGAAGATCACTGCAGTTCAGATGGTGACAGGCAGGGCAGCGTGACAGCAGTCACGAAATTCTTGGGAGAAAAGCGATGACAAACCTAGAGAGCATCTTAAAAAGCACAGACATCACCTTGCCGACAAAGGTCCGTATAGTTAAAGCTTTGGTTATCAGAAGAAGTGTGCATGCATACCAAGCTCATACCAAGAACAAACTTAGTTGGTCTCTCAGCTGCTACTGGAAGGATTTTTTAATTTTGTTTTGACTATGGTTTTCCCAGTACAGTGGTACCTCTGGTTAAGTGCTTAATTCGTTCCAGAGGTCCGTTCTTAACCTGAAACTTGAAGCACCACTTTAGCTAATGGGGCCTCCCGCTGCCAGTGCGCCGCCAGAGCACGATTTCTCTTTTTATCCTGAAGCAAAGTTCTTAACCTGAAGCATTATTTCTGGGTTAGCGGAGTCTGTAACCTGAAGCGTATGTAACCTGAAGCGTATGTAACCCGAGGTACCACTGTAGTGATGTATGGAAGTGAGAGCTAGACCATAAAGAAGGCTGATTGCCGAAGAATTGATGCTTTTGAATTATAGTGCTGGAGGAGACTCTTGAGAGTCCCATGGACTGCAAGAAGATCAAACCTATCCATTCTGAAGGAAATCAGCCCTGAGTGCTCACTGGAAGGACAGATCCTGAAGCTGAGGCTCCAACACTTTCGCCACCTCATGAGAAGAGAAGACTCCCTGGAAAAGACCCTGATGTTGGGAAAGATGGAGGGCACAAGGAGAAGGGGACGACAGAGGATGAGATGGTTGGACAGTGTTCTCGAAGCGACTAGCACGAGTTTGGCCAAACTGCAGGAGGCAGTGAAGGATAGGCGTGCCTGGCGTGCTCTGGTCCATGGGGTCACGAAGAGTCGGACACGACTGAACGACTGAACAACAACAACGGCCGGAAGGTAAACGGCATTCCCGTGTGCTGCTCTGGTTTCGCCAGAAGCGGCTTAGTCATGCTGGCCACATGACCCGGGAAAACTGTCTGCAGACAAACGTATGCTCCCTCGGCCAGTAAAGCGAGATGAGTGCTGCAACCCCAGAGTCGTTCACGACTGGACCTAACGGTCAGGGGTCCCTTTACCTTTACCTTTTTTAGAAGAAGGGAGAGCCCTTTGATGTCCTATTCGTCCTCGTTGCATTGGCACAAGTTGTAAGCCAGATTGGTTGCTAATTGTCCTTTTTATTGAGGTTCCTGCTCCTTTTTTAAAAAAGCAGTACTTCAGGCACAGGAAACCTGGGGTGTTTTAATTCAGGTTTAGTAGCGGGAGAGAGAAAGCGAGCGCAGGAAACGCAACAGGCGCTAAGGAAAATGAAATTAAGGTTGACACTCGCCTCCCCACCTGCGCCTAACCGCCCAAGTCCTCCACATCCTTGTTGTTGACCCTCCAAGGCTTTGCGATTAGAAGTTGCTTTGACCCAGACCCACATACCACCTGGGTGCACAGAATTCAAAGCATCGCTTCCCTTCCTGTGGTGAAGGAAAGCAGCCTCCTTTGGGTGAAAAGAGGGCAAGCTAAGCCTGTCGGGCGCACGTTGCCCTGATGGAAGTGGCAACACACTTCAGCTCCCAATTCCAGGGGGTTTGGATGCCCAAGGATTCTGGCACACGATATTCAGACAGAGAGAAGAGACTACAGGGGCAAGACAGTAGTCTTAGTTGATGTTCCAGAGCACAGGTGTGCCATGCAACAAAATTATACAGCATCAGTGTATGCTTTTTATATACTTTTTATACAGTGAGAGCTGTTCGGCAGTGGAATTTGCTACCAAGGAGTGTGGTGGAGTCTCCTTCTTTGGAGGTCTTTAAGCAGAGGCTTGACAGCCATCTGTCAGGAATGCTTTGATGGTGTTTCCTGCTTGGCAGGGGGTTGGACTGGATGGCCCTTGGGGTCTCTTCCAACTCTATGATTCTGTGATTCTATGATTCTATGATCAGTCCCTGGTGTGGTGTTTATTTTGCTAGTGTTTCCCACAACATGTCATGGATGCAAAAATATTGCATTAGTAGCGGGTTTATACTGGACCGTCCACACACGTCATTGCAGATAGTTCTGCGATACATCCCCTGTGTTACAGCATTCGGGGACATGGGTGGCCCTGTGGTCTAAACCACTGAGCCCCTGGGCTTGCCGATCGGAAGGTTGGCAGTTCGAATCCCCGCGATGGGGTTAGCTCCCGTTGCTCGGTCCCAGGTCCTGCCAACCTAGCAGTTCGAAAGCACATCAAAGTGCAAGTAGATAAATAGGTACTGCTGTGGCAGGAAGGTAAACGGTGTTTCCGTGCGCTCTGGTTTCTGTCACAGTGCCCCATTGCACTGGCCACATGACCTGGGAAACTGTCTGTGGACAAACGCCGGCTCCCTTGGCCTGAAAGTCAGATGAGCACCGCAACCCCATAGTCGCCTTTGACTGGACTTAACTGTTCAAGGGTCCTTTACCTTTACCTTTATGTTACAGCATTGTTTTCATCCGGAAGGGCAATCTTGCACTACAGCACAACCAAAGCAAGACTAAAATTGGTAAACCAGAATATTTTCGGTAAAGAGAAGTTATGTGCTTTCAGCAGTCAGTTGCAGGGCACGCATCAACTGGAAAGAAAACAATATATCTATCATGATTAGGTGTTACCATCCCAATAACATCATGAATGTACATATCATTAAGAATGCAAACTAAAGAGGGCATCTGGGTGCTCCTGAGATTGAACGCTTTCCCATCAAAGAATTCAACCGCATATAGAGAACTAGCTTGTCAGGGGCAAGGGTTCTAGCCGCCTGACCTGCTAGATTTATATATACAGGGCAATTTTACCACGTAAGAGCTTGAAGTCCAGACCAGAGATAGTTTCGCCACCTCCGTGAGAATTAAGCCAATTATTTATTGCTAACTCTCAACCTTCCATTGAGCTGGACTTTCGAATCGTCTCTGCTACTTGCCATTAGCAACCGGTTCTAGGTGGGGCTCATTGTGGAATCTGATCAAGTGCGGGAACCTACCTAATTCACACGTTCCGAAACAGTACGTAAAACGAGATGCAAACCATCCGTTGAAATTTGCACTTCTCTGAATTTTGCGATTCCATTTCACCTGCCGAGTGAAATTTATTAAAACATGCAGATGAGTGAGATGTCTCCGTTAGAAGGCATAGATCTGTGAATGTGACTTACCAAAAAAAAAATGCATTTTGCTAGGGGAAATTGCTTTGCAAAAAAGGCGCGAATGAATTTTTGCAAGGACTCAAAAAATAAAATAAAAAGCGATGTGGAAATATGGAGACTTGACCTTAAGATAGGAAAACGGAGAAATGGAAATTGACCAATTCCCCCCATTCCATCCTTACTCAAGCCGGATTCCTTCTCTCCATCCTAAGAAGGACAGTTTTTCAGCCCTGGGGGGCTTGAAGGGGGTGGAGTATTGTAGGCCTACATGCGATTGACTCGCAGCTCGCTGTCCCATTAGTGGCCTGCTTATAAATAGCTCTTCCCTGGCGATAAGCGCAGATAGCAAACCTGAATGTTAACAGGATTCTGCTGTCGGGACAGACCCATCTCCTCCTGTTTAGTTTTGGACCCTCTCAGACATACAGATTCTCCCCCCTCTGACGGTTCCCCCCTCTGACTAACACCCAACCTTTTCGCCTAAGCCGTTAAAAGCCATTAAGGCTCTTTTTTATTGCTCCCGATGCTTCTACCGCCCGGCCGATTGTTTCCGTGACATTTTTATCAAGAGCTCCTCGTACGGCAGAGGGAGGGAGGGAGGGAGGGAGGGGGTGCGGGCCACGCCGAGCCTGTAGCGATCAATATTTAAATCTCGGCAAATTTATTTGCATGCCCTCATTAACCAGCGGATTTCCATTTGCCTCTGCGGCTCCAGGGGATCGGCAGATAATGGATCCGTCTCGGCGCTGGCGGTGGCGAACACGCCAAGCCCATTACGGGGTGAAAAGCATTGAATTAAATGGCATTTCGGAGAGTCACTTTTGCTAGGGAAAGTGCCCCTGGTAATAGAACACATGTGGGGGGTGGGAAGTGGCTTAACCAGCCCCCAAGGGGAGGGGAACCTCCATCTCTTTTCAGCAGCGAAGGAAATTGGCGAATATGAAGCTGAACTTTCACCCATGGTTGACATAAGCTCGGTGCATAGTATAATACTACTACTACAACAACTAACAATGTATAATAATACCGCGATGTTGAAAAAACAAGCTGGCCTCAGCCTGTGAGGCACCGGGTGAAATTGCCACAACTCTCATCGTGGGAGCTGAGGCAGTTTCACCCCAGCGCCTAGCAGGCTGGGATAATAATAATAATAATTAATAATTATAATTTATTTGTACCCCGCCCATCCGGCTGGGTTTCCCCAGCCACTCTGGGCAGCTGCCAACAGATCAAAAAATCAAACATTAAAAGCTTCCCTAAACAGGGCTGCCTTCAGGTGTCTTCTAAAAGTCGGATAGTTGTTTACTTCCTTGACATCTGATGGGAGGGCGTTCCCCAGGGTGGGCGCCACCACTGAGAAGACCCTCTGCCTGGTTCCCAGTGACCTCACTTCTTGCAGTGAGAGAACTGCCAGAAGGCCCTTGACGCTGGACCTCGGTGTCTAGGCTGAGCGATGGGGGTGGAGACGCTCCTTCAGGTATACTGGGCCTAGGCCGTTTAGGGCTTTTAAGGTCAGCACCAACACTTCAAATTGTGCTTGGAAATGTACTGGGAGCCAATGTAGGTCTTTCGGGACCGGTGTTCTGTGGTCTCGGCGGCCGCTCCCAGTCACCAGTCTAGCTGCCGCATTCTGGATTAGTATAAAGCGCTCTTGCAACAAACTGCCTGTTGACATGAGAGTGGGATTCCTCTTGACAAAGGAAGAACATCAGAAGATGAATAAGGCCGAAAGTGGTCCACATCCGTTCTAGCATCCTGTTCCCAAAGCGGCCAATGAGATGCCACAGTGGGGAGCCCAGAAGCAGAACCAAAACACAACAGCCCTGTCAAAATATAGACATCAAGGCAAGTTGCCACTGATAGCCTCCTTGAATTCATATAACCCCCTTTACAAGCTGTCCAAGTTGGTGGCTGTTGCTATATTCCATGGAAGCGAATTCCATGCGCTCATCAAATTGTAGAGTTGGAAGGGACCCCCAGGGGTCATCCAGTCCAACCCCCTGTGATGCAGGAATCTCAGCTGAAGCACGCCTGACAGATGGCCATCCAATCTCTGCTTGGTAGTTAGAAGGATGCAGGCACCCCCAAATGTTCCAGGGTCAACCTGACCTGTGAACTATTTGGGGGCTTCACACAGTGTTTAATTATAGTTTAAAACTATAACTACATGTGAGGTGGAGGTGAGGAGAGGCACATACATGCAGCCTACAGACTTCTCTTCCTCTCCTCTCCACCGTTCTTCTTAAAAACCTCCAAGGAGGGAGAGTCCACCGTCTCCTGAGGGCTAGTCTGTTCTACTGTTGAACGGCTTACTGCCAGAAATTTCTTCCTGACGTTTTGTCGGAATCTCCTGTCCTGTAACTTGAAGCCATTGGTTCGAGTCCTACCCTCTGAAGCAGGAGAAGCCTCTTCAAATACCTCAGGGAGCTGTCACATACAGTAGTAGCTGCGAACGCAAAATTCGGGAAAGTGCAAATTTCAAGGGATGGTTGTGTTTTTCTGTTCTTGTGTTGTTTTGGACAGTGAAAAATAGGGTGGTTTTTCTTTGAATTTGACCTGAATCAAAGTTCTTCTCCGCGTCCCTAGCTGTAAAAAGTAAAAGACCCCAGGGCGGTTAAGTCCAGTCAAAGGCAACTATTCGGTTGTGGCACTCATCTCACTTTCAGGCTGAGGGAGCCGGCGTTTGTCTACAGACAGCTTTCTGGGTCATGCGGCTAGCATGACTAAACTGCTTCTGGCGCAACAGAACACCGTGACAGAAGCCATAGCGCACAGAAACGACGTTTACCTTCCCACCGGAGCGGTACCTATTTATCTACTTGCACCGGAATGCTTTCAAACTGCTAGGTTGGCAGGAGCTGGGACAGAGCAACAGGAGCTCACCCCATCACGGGGATTCGAACCACTGACCTTCTGATCAGCAAGCCCAAGAGGTTCATTAGTTTAGACCACAGTGCCACCCGCATCCCTCCTTAGCTGTGTCTGAAATACATTCCGATTTCTCCACTCTCTTACCCCATCTCTCTGCCCCCCTGTGGTTTCTCATGTGCTGAATTTTAGATTGTTACCTCCTTGGGCCAGGGACCTATATTTCTAATGCACCAGGCATATAAATGGCACTAGTAGTACCTGTGGTTTTAAAACTGGATTTTCATTTAGCACATTGAGTGTCTCTCTGTCTCTCTCCTCTTCACCCAACGTTGCTTGGAGTGATGATGACGTCTCACCCACCCACGATTTGTGGTTCCTTGCAGATCCATGTGCCCTGCCAATGGATGAAGGCTCCTGTCTACGGTACACTGTCCTCTGGTATTACCACCAGGCGGCCAACAACTGCCGGCCTTTTATATTTGGAGGCTGTGGAGGGAACGCCAATCAGTTTCCATCCAAGCAGAAGTGCGAACTGTGGTGCAAGAAGACTACAGGTGAGGTGGCTTTGTGTGCTGGTATGTGGCTATTGTGCTCTTCTCGTGCCGCCCTGCCTGGATCTGAGCCTTGCAAGGCCACTCAGGGAGGGTGGCGTGGGGATGCGGCAACTGTGCGCCCATCGATCCCCCCACGTCACCCTCTCCGAGCGGGCTTGCAAAGCTCAGACCTGGGGAGGGTGTCAAGTGGAGGGTGCAACAGCCATGTTGCTCGGGGCTGGGGCTGCTTCAGCGGAGGTGGGGGGCTCCATTTGTCCTCTGCCCCTCACCCAGCCCCCAGCATGGGGGCATGGGTGCACACACACAACCCAGGTGGCATGGAACCCCCATCGTTCGGCCCTGACACTGAGGTCCAGCTCCGAGGTCCTTCTGGCGGTTCCCTCCCTGCGAGATGTGAGGTTACAGGGAACCAGGCAGAGGGCCTTCTTGATGGTGGCACCTGCCTTGTGGAATGCCCTCCCGTCAGATGTCAAGGAAATAAGCAACTATCTGACTTTTGGAAGACATCTGAAGGCAGCCCTGTTTAGGGAAGTTTATAACTGAGATAAGGCAGCTTCCTTTGTTCCTTTTTGGGGAGGGCTGTAGCTCAGCGGTAGAGCATCTGCCTTGCGTGCCCCAGGTCCGATCCCCAGCATCTCCAGGTAGGAGTGGGAGAGATGCCCTTCCTGAAATCCCGGAGATCCGCTGCCAGTCAGGGTAGACAATAACCCTGACCATGTTCTGACTCAGTGTGAAACAGATGCCTATGTCCCAGCCTCTGTTCTTCAGAGCCCTGCCAGGCTGCCAGTGCCTCCTAGAAAATATTTCAGATTAAGGGCTGATGCAGGTACCATATTTATCCCGCCTCCACTTCCCCCATTCCTTGCAAACCGGTATGTGGCAGTGCGTAAAGACACCTATGCAGAAATTGGATTCAGCTGGCAATGAAGCGGTCCATGCTGGCTGATCCTAAACCCCTTTAGCTACTGTTCTGATGAGCTAACCCTCCTCTTTCCAGCTGAGCTGCTGCACCATCTACGCAGGTGCCAGATTGACGCTCTCCGCAGTCAGTTTCCTCCCTTCCCACCCACGCCCTCAACGCAAGCAAGAGGAGAATAACATGCAAGCGAAAGGGGAGTTGAGCAAAAGTTCTGAGCCGCTGGAAACTTTTGCAGGAGACAGTTGCACGTTACCTTCCCTCACCGAGAAACCTCGTGGATCTCGTTAAAAGTGTGCATATAAATATATCGCCCCAAATCCTGACAGGTCCTCTCATTCCCCCTCTGGTTTCACTCTGGGCAAAATTTGGCGAACAGGGCAACACTTGTGGGGAAACCACTTCATGATCAATTGTGAGACGAGC
The DNA here is from genome assembly GCF_009819535.1 of Lacerta agilis. Lineage (NCBI taxonomy): Eukaryota > Metazoa > Chordata > Lepidosauria > Squamata > Lacertidae > Lacerta > Lacerta agilis. The sequence goes on along the minus strand of NC_046321.1, from coordinate 4,883,246 downwards.
CAGTGTGGTGTAGTGGTTAAGTGTGGTAGTCTTGTAATCTGGTGAACTGGGTTCGCGTCTCCGCTCCTCCACATGCAGCTGCTAGGTGACCTTGGGCTAGTCACACTTCTTTGAAGTCTCTCAGCCCCACTCACCTCACAGAGTGTTTGTTGTGGGGGAGGAAGGGAAAGGAGAATGTTAGCCGCTTTGAGACTCCTTCGGGTAGTGATAAAGCGGAATATGAAATCCAAACTCTTCTTCTTCTTCTTCTTCTAAATGTTGTCACCCCGATACAAAAGAAGAAGAGACCCCTGAGAGCAGATCGTAGGTCTGCCTAATCGAAAAACAGGAAGCCTGCAGTTTTCCTAGTGTCATTGGACTTCAGCTCCTTTCAGCCCTGGCCTTTGAATTCCCAAGTCACGTTACAACTTTTTAGCACTTTTTTGAGTTTGAAAGTTGAAGAGTTCAACACGCCCTAATGGTTCGTTTCCAGTTGATGCATGTCCTGTAACCTCCTGCTGGGATCCTGTAACTTTTCATGCCACACACATTCCAGGGTACGATTCTTGTCTCACCGTACCCCCTCCCCGGATGGCAATGATGCAGTAACACTGGGGAAGCATTTCAGAAAAGCTACTAATGTGGGATAATGTGTGGGTGGTCCAGTAGAAACCCACCCCCTATGCACTATTATCGTGTCAATTACATGTTGCAGAAGACACCCTCTGTGTCCAGCACCCCTAAAGGTTATGTTGTAACTACCCTGAGACCCGCGGTATAGGGCAGTATACAAATAAATCATCATTGTGTTAAAAAGGGAAAGGACCCCTGGACGGTTAAGTCCAGTCAAAGGCAACTATGGGGTTGCAGCGCTCATCTCACTTTCAGGCCGAGGGAGCCAGCGTTTGTCCACAGACAGTTTTCCGGCTCATGTGGCCAACAGGACTAAACCGCTTCTGCCCCAATGGAACACCGTGACAGAAGTCAGAGTGCATGGAAATGCTGTTTACCTTCCTGCCACAGTGGTACCTATTTATCTACTTGTGCTGGTGTGCTTTCGAACTGCTAGCTTGGCAGGAGCTGGGACAGAGCAACAGGAGCTCACCCCGTCGCAGGGATTTGAACCGCTGACCTTCTGATCGGCAATCCCAATAGGCTCAGTGGTTTAGACCAAAGCGCTGTGGAGATGTTTAGGGAGCCAGGAGAGGATATATTATTTTATGATATCCTTCCTAACTTGCGTCAGCAAGTTCCATAACTTAGCAGAGTTGTTAAACAATCCCCCTTTTAAATTACACAGCGGTTAGCTAGTTGCAGGCTCGTCTGGGCCTCACTATTTAGGATTCCTGGTTTCCCTTTTTATATCCCTCCTAAAAGAATAGACGCGACCATCTATTAAAGTTAACATAAAACTAGTTTACTTACAGTCATCCAGTTCACAATAAGATCCCTGAAGGCAGACTTAATTTACAGAACAACATATAACTATCTGAACTATCCCATAAGGGAAATAGTTTCAAGTGACTGCGACTTAGCAGTCACTTCTCCTAACTCTTAGGAACGCAAAATGGAGAACAAGAAGAGCAGAACATGGAGGCCGTGTGCTCCTGTCCAATAACAGGCCAAACCCACATTAAGTCACATGCAAAGGAAGTCTGTCCCAGCTCAGGAGGAACTAGCAAGTTTTCTCCAGAGTGATACAAAGCATTCCCCAGCATGTGCATTGTAGGAATGTTGTATTTGGCAGCAATACGTTTTTACACCCCACAAGTGCCAACCGCATCCCTTAGCACCCTTAAAATTATATTGTCAGCCCCGAATGCATTGCAGATATCACTGTAGCTGGGGACTGAGTTGCTCCATAAGGATTCAGCGATGCTTCTCATCCCTAGATGTTCAAGCAGTGAAAGACCTCTCTCTTCCAGGTGGTTTAAGATATGCTCTTGTCTGTTTTCTTTTGTTTCCCTTCCCTTCTGGAAATCTGCCACAGGATGATGACCGGTTGATGGGGACGAGGAAGCAGCACCAACCCGGACTGTACATTTGGCAAAGGGGATAGTTGGACAAAGGCCGGATTTTGGTTTTTTTGCCACTTACCTGTTCTGTGAACAAGGGAGATACCACTTGGGGGAAAATAAATCCATTGGGAAGGGAGTTTCCGCTTCTTTGCTTGGAAGATGGTAACATCCATAAGGACATTAGAAGAGATGTGCTGGTTGAGATCAAAGGCCCATCTAGTCCAGCATCCTGTTGTCACAGTGGCCAACCAGATGCCCCCATGGGAAACCCCAAACAGGACCTGAGCACACCACACACACCCTGCCCTGAGTTACTGCGGGGTAGACTTCTGGTATTTTTAGAAGTTGTAGGAGAAGCTCTCCTGCAGAATGGGTACATAACCTGGTGCAGAGCTGCATAGGGTCTTATTTGTTAATGCCAACACCTTGAATCCAACACTGGAGAGCCAGTGTGGTGTAGTGGTTAAGAGCAGTGGACTCGTAATCTGGTGAACCGGGTTCGCTTCCCCGCTCCTCCACATGCAGCTGCTGGGTGACCTTGGGCTAGTCACACTTCTCTGAAGTCTCTCAGCCTCACTCACCTCACAGAGTGTTTGTTGTGGGGGAGGAAGGGAAAGGAGACTGTTAGCCGCTTTGAGACTCCTTCGGGTAGTGATAAAGTGGGGAATCAAATTCAATTTGGCCCAATAGCCACTGATGCAAATTCCGCTGGCAGGATATATGCTGGCAGTCATTTGCTCCCACAAACAACCTAGATGCCACGTTCTGCACCATCGGCAGGCTCAGGACCAACCTCAAAGGTCCCCCCACGTAGAGGTTATATGCACCCAGGTCTCTGCAGAAGATGAGCGTGGAGAACACGTCCAAACATAGGCATGCAAGCTCACCACACGCACCAACCGACCATTTCCTTCTTTTATTTACCTGTCCTTGGGTCACGTCTGATGCCCAATCTTTTAAATGCATGCAAATCCCTGAGGTTCTGGCTGGCACACAGATCCACGAGAAATATATTGAATATGAAACGTTTATAGGATTGATTTGCTATCTCAACGTCCAAGGCAGCGCCAAAGTGTTACGGGGCTTGCGTCTGCTGGTTCCTCCATTTACTGTGTTTCCCTGGAAATGTCAGGCCACTGTAATTGAGTTTTTTTACAGGTTGATTCAATTGCTCTCAAGGATCACAGTGCAGAGGGCAGGAGATGTCCGGCGGAGACGATTTTCATTCCGCGGACACTGCCTCTTCAGAGATCTGACAAAGGCACGCCTCGCTGAAGCATGGTTCGATTCCACCACCCTCCCTCTGTCGTGGCAACATTGCTATGGAGGGGGAGACTTCTAAAGGAACGTTGATTCTTATCTCAATTTACTGCTGTATCTCAGGAGAGTGGCAGTGCAATCTGACCCACTACAAGGCTCAGCAGTTCATATAATCATGGAATTGTAGGGTTGGAAGGGAACTTGATGGTATAGGCTGGTATACAAATTTAATAATTAATAAGAATAATAACCGAAGGGCCATCTAGTCCAACCCCTTGCATTGCAGTGAGTGGCATACCCTCCAACATTCCTCAGATGAAAATAGGGGCATTCCTCACTCCCCCAGAAGCGACCCTCCTCGACAAACACACCCCATTGTAAGGGTTTTCAGTGATTGCTCATGAGTAACCAGCCTGACGCCGAGGTCTCTAAAACTAAGTTTCTTTATTATGCAGATATGTAATAATAATAATAATAATAATAATAATAATAATAATAATAATAATAATAATTTATTTGTACCCCGCCCATCTGGCTGGGTCTCCCCAGCCACTCTGGGCGGCTTTCAACAAATATTAAAATACATTAAAGTAATGAGGACTCCTTGTATTCAAGGAAAACTATGCTTTCCCAGCCTTGCAAGGTCCTGAGTTATCTATTACGATAGACAATCTGCATTTTTCCAGTGCACAGCTGAAGGCCCTGTTAAAAAAAACACCTTAAAGAACGATTCACATATGTGTACAAGAAATACCATTAACATTCTTAGGTGTTTAAGAAAGTACAGTGCAGCACCAAGAAATATGCCTAGCTCATCCTTCGGCAGAGTCCGGGAATGACTCTTTCCGGTTCTTTGCCCAGCGTAAAAGCCGTGGGATGCGGAACCCCCGCCTACCCCCTCTGCGTCCTCCCCCCCCCCCGCGCAAGTGGGGAGACGGAAGAGGCGCCTCCCCTCCAGTCCCTGCTTGATGCGAGGGCTCTCCTTCCCTGTCAGGGCCCTGACTCCTACTTCCCCTTCCCGTCTCACCCTCCCCACTAGAGGGACCACTGCCTCCCTTACTGGAGGAAGACGAATTGCTGAGCAGGTGGGGCGGGGGCTCGCGATAGTGAGAAAGCCCTGGCAACCCTTTGCCGTGAGGTGAGGGCAGCACCCCGACACCCATTTTTTGTCGGGCCCCCCCCAGGCATGGAGTGAGTGTCCCCCCCCCCACTACACCAAGGGGCATAGCTCACATGCCCTCCACCCTCCTGAGGAAAACCCTTTAACCCTGGTTCTGTTTTATTTCGTCCTTTGGTAGAACCTCAAAATGAAACACACACACACACACTATTCCGGGATCCAATCAGAAGCTGGGGTGGCTTTTCTGTATTTCTGGCATGTCCTGCTCACGTTGGGACTGTTGAGGGGGGGCCTGGCATCGTAGCGATTTAAATGTGTCATGTGGATGTGTCCTAGAACAATCCACTAAGAAGACGCAAACCACCTCCTCCTACAGACACGCCTAAATTAAAGGCAACGTGAGGCGGGAAAGGACGTTTTCAGGGTCATGGGAAAGATGTCCACTGTAACTCCCAAGTCTGCTTTGATCTGTAAACGGAAAATCCCAGGTGTGGAACTGCCCAGCCACCTGGCCCTTGGGGATAAGCCCACTGGTTTCTGCGGAGTTAAATAAAAGAAGTCCAGCCACTGGAGCAAGGACAAGACAGGGTTTATTATTGTGCAATAGGTTACAGTCAAAACTGCCCCCCCCCCCCCGAGCAGCGTTACAAGAACTTTTAAAAACTCCTATCATATCCCAGAATACAGTTTGGAAACATCATTACTACGTCACGAAAATGGAAGGGTTATACATGATTGACATATAGGAAAAACAAGATTGGCATATGGGGGAAACAGAGCAATATCAGGGAGATAGCCCTGGGCCAATGTGAATTGGTGTTAAGTATTGGCAAGGATACCTTGAGCACTTATCTGGGAGAGAACAATGGGATTCCAGCTGAGGGATATTAGCCCGATGGCTTCCTGAAGCAACCAGAGATTACCTGTTGAGGCATTTCCCTGTGTACGTGGTCTCTCGCCTACTGGATCATGGCAGAGAGATGGGTTCCCTTAAGGGCATCACTCCATACCCCAATGAGTTTGCTCAGGAGGAGACTTTGCTTGGGCGACCCGCCCCCCCATAATTTCCGTAACAGATCCGTCAATGAGGAGGTTGGCGTGCCACTGCAGATGGAGACACGAGCTGCTCTAACATCCCTGACCCTCTCATCACGGCGAAGAAACTGTCACCTCTCAGCCATGCCTGCCACTATGCCGACTCTCTCATTATCAAATTACCACGCCAGGCTGTCCGAGACTCGGAGACAAGCGATTCGTTTTCACTTGTCAGGGTGACGAAGAAATATCCACTGCCATGAGATGCTTGGACAAGTCCAGTCCCCCCCCTTCCTTCCTTCCTTCCTTCCTTCCTCCCTTCCTTCCTCCCCCTTTCACATTTTGAACTACACATGCACTCCTGAAATGGAAGTGGCCATTTGCTGCCCTTACAGTTGCACCGGAAATTCAGTTCGCCTCTCATTTTAACGCAAAGCTGTTGAATTCTCACTTTCCGAAGCAAACCCCGGGCACATCCACACACCCTGCATTTAAAGAACCTTCAACTCACATTTGAAACCGTTCTCATGGGGGGGGCGGATCCAAGCCACACAGTTAAAGCACAGCACTTCCTCCAAAGTAACCCGGAAACTGTAGTTTATCTTCCCAGCACCTTTAACAAAACGCAGTGTGGCGTTAACTGTACGGCATGGATCTGCCCTCCATGAGAACTGGAGGTAGGTGGGCCTTTGGCCTGATCCTGATGTAACATTTCATTGCAGTGGAGTCGCTCCAGCCCCTTGATCAAAAGGAACCTGCCAAATTGGATGATTAATTTGCCACTTTTTTCCACAACGCAGCCTACAGTCCAAAAGTCCCTAGGCCAACCTGCTTGATCTTAGTCTCACTCCATCCTGGAACCCAGGAGAAATCAGCTGTGGGGCAGAAGGCAACTGCAACTGCTCTCCTGATATTTTCGTGGAGGAAGGCTTTCCCCTAATCAGTCAGAATAAGCCACAAGAAGAGCCCCCTGGATCAGGCCAGTGGCCCATCTAGGCTAGCATCCTGTTCTCACAGTGGCCAACCAGATGCCTGTGGGGAAATTTGCAAGCAGGATCCGAGCACAAAAGCAACTCTCCCTTCCTGCCATTTATAGCAGCTGTCATTCAGAAGCATGGCTGAATGAATAGAATAGAATAGAATAGCCCAGTACAGTCATACCTCTTCTTATGAATGCTTCATGTTGCACTTCTTCGCGTTAAGAATGCGGCAACCCCGGAAGTGTTTACTGTATTTTTCGCTCCATAGGGCACACCGGACATAGGGCGCACCTCATTTTTAGAGGAGGAAACAAGAAAAAAAAATATTTTTCTGGTTTTCCTCCTCTAAAAGCCCTGTTTTTTTGAGGATCAACTAAAAGTTTTGCAGCTTTTCTGCAAAGGGAAAAGCCCTGTTTTTTTGAGGATCAGCTAAAAGTTTTGCAGCTTTTTTTGCAAAGGGGGAAAATCAAAGCTCCTTTTGCAAAGGGGGAAAAGCTCTGTTTTTTATAGGGTTCAACTCACATTTCTGCAGCTTCTAAAGGAAAGGGAGCCTTTTCTACAGTTTCCAGACAGACAATCTAATCAGCCAGTCACATGTAGCTGGGGAAACAACCAACCTCCCTCTGCAGCACATTCAACAAAGAAGGGCGGGGCTGAAAGGGAGCTGGGACTCTTATCTCTCTCCCGATCTCTTGCTGATCAGCTGCTGAGCGGGGTCCTTTCAACACTCCCTTTTCTCTTTGTAAAATAAAAAGCATGATCCTCTTTTGGCCCCTGGGCAATTCAGCTCCAGGGACCACCATTCGCTCCATAAGGCGCACAGATATTTCCCCTTACTTTTTAGGAGGGAAAAAATGCGTCTTATGGAGCTAAAAATACGGTACTTCTGGGTTTTGCCACACACACATGCGCAGAAGCACTCTACTGCGTTTCGCGCATGTGCAGAAGCGCCGTTCTGGTTGCGGACTTTTCAGGGTGCGAACGGCACCCCGGAACGGATCGTGTTTGCAACCAGAGGTACCACTGTATGATGTACTATTCTGACTCTCTCCAAAATCTCAAGCAAATAAAGGTCCTTCCCGTCACCCCTTAACTGAGGGTGCCCTCGATTGAATCTCCTTCATGCAAAGGAGTCACCCTGCCCCTGAGCTTGACACGAAGCCAGCCTGGCATCTGTCCTTGGTGCTATGAAGCAAGAGTGTCCTGAGTTTTATTCCTGAAATGTTGAGTTTGTGTGTGCGTGCCTGCGTGGGCACGGGCAGTCTTAACCCTCTTCCACTCTCATTACCACCTGATTATCTGCCCGTTCCAAATTCATTAGGGACAAGGAGGGGAGGAGAAATATTACGAAGCGACTTTTTGAACCTGCTCTGCGCAACTTAATTAGGCTCCTGTTGCAAAAAAAAAGGGTGGACCTCGGTGCACTCAGAGACATCACGAAATGCGGTGCGTTCGTGTGTGGGCTTGCAATCGTGAACATCTCCACCCCCCTGCCCCCTTTCAGATTAGGTATTTAGAAAACTTACAAACTCCATTATTCGACAAGACCAATGTTTTGGTTGGTGCCCATCTATCTCAAGAGATGATGGAGGAAGTGCGCCTTTGGGGAGTGAAGCCAAACCATTGGAGAGTTGCAGCACCTGTTGTGGCAGTAGAAACTGATACAGGAGAGACATGTTTTGTTGCAGCTGGGGCAGAGGAAGGCGTCCAGTTGTGCTGCTACAGATGTACCAGGGCGTTTCTTCTCTCTGTGCTCCTCCCAGCAGTCATTCCTCCTCTGGTGACTGCTGCGAATGAACAACCTGACTTTGACTCCAGGCACTGCGGTCGTCTGCAAGGGATTCCCACACGGTAGAGTTAGAATCATAGAATCATAGAGTTGGAAGAGACCACAAGGGCCATCCAGTCCAACCCCCTGCCAAGCAGGAAACACCATCAAAGCATTCCTGACAGATGGCTGTCAAGCCTCCGCTTAAAGACCTCCAAAGAAGGAGACTCCACCACACTCCTTGGCAGCAAATTCCACTGTCCAACAGCTCTTACTGTCAGGAAGTTCTTCCTAATGTTTAGCTGGAATCTTCTTTCTTGTAGTTTGAATCCATTGCCCCGTGTCCGCTTCTCTGGAGAGCAGCAGAAAACAACCTTTCACCCTCCTCTATATGACATCCTTTTATATATTTGAACATGGCTACCATATCACCCCTCAACCTTCTCTTCTCCAGGCTAAACATACCCAGCTCCCTAAGCCGTTCCTCATAAGGCATCGTTTCCAGGCCTTTGACCATTTTGGTTGCCCTCCTCTGGACACGTTCCAGTTTGTCAGTATCCTTCTTGAACTGTGGTGCCCAGAACTGGACACAGTATTCCAGGTGAGGTCTGACCAGAGCAGAATATAGTGGTACTATTACTTCCCTTGATCTAGATGCTATACTCCTATCGATGCAGCCCAGAATTGCATTGGCTTTTTTAGCTGCTGCATCACACTGTTGACTCATGTCAAGTTTATGGTCTACCAAGACTCCTAGATCCTTTTCACATGTACCGCTCTCAAGTTGATGTTGCAAACCTCCATGTCATGTTTGCAGACATCTTTGTAATGCATAGTTGGTCTGACAATGGGGTGCCTGACATTAATAGTGTTCTCATTAATTTTAATAATAATAATAGTAACAACAGCAAGTTTACCCTAATAGCCAGGAAAATAGCCCAAGAAGAAACAAACAGCTCAGGCACTAATATGTATCAAATACATCAGTGAAAATGTGTGTCTTCAGGTGGCCTTAAAAACACACCGGAGCCAATGCTGGCCATATCTCAAAAGGGAGGGAGTTCCAATGTCATGGAGCCACTGTCAAGGAGGCCCTGCTTTGGGTCCCCACGTTACAAATTTCAGGGGGGGGGGCTCCCAACCCCCTCAACCCCTACATAGATCTTAATGCACAGGCTGGTCTATATGTTATGCGGGAAGCATTATAAGGGAAGGAAACCCCTTCAGAAAGTCAATCATAGAATTGTGGAGTTGGAAGGGACACCAAGGGTCATCTAGCCCAACCCCCCACCCGCCCGCAGTGCATGAATATGTTGGGCCTGAAGGTAAGCACCACCTGTTTCCGCACCAGCCTCTGATGCTCACAGGAAGAATAACAGAATGTGTGGGGGAAATGACTCCAGCTGCCCCTTGCTTTGGAGATGGGCACTTGCGCCTCAGAAGTAATTTTCTGGTAATGGCCCCTTAATATCGCAGGTGCCGTTGTTTGAAAATGAAGCGTTATGAAAGGTTGTTTTCATCTCCTGTCCTGACACATTTGCTGCTTGGAAAAGCCTGGCTGGAAATCATATTGGCTTTAAAAAAAAAAAAATACACTGTACAACTGACATGTGCGTGTTTGTGTGTGTGTGTGTGTGTGTGTGTGTGTGAATCCAGAAACAGATACACTATCCTTTTCTGAGTGACTGTATCAGGAATACAGTGGTAGCTCGCAAGATGAATGCCTTGCACAACGAAAAACTCACTAGACGAAAGGGTTTTGCGATTTTTTAGGTGACTCGCAAGACGAATTTTTCCATGGTTGTGCTTCGCAAGACGAAAATTTGAATGCATTCCTATGGGAAACCGTGCTTTGCAAGACGAATTTTTCGCAATATGAAACGACTCGCGGAACGAATTAATTTCATCTTGCAAGGCACCACTGTACAGGCCCTTCCAATTGCAACTTGGAGGCTGCGGAACTTTCTCTCGTTATATATGTGTCAGAAGCGACTGGTGAAAGTCATTCTCTAGCCCACAGTCTATGCAGAGGGCCTGTTCTAGGGAGAAACCTTAAGTGATGTTCTTCATGCTTCCTTTTTTTTCTAGTGTGCTTACGCTGCCCTTTTTTATTTTAAGCACAGTGGTACCTCACGTTACAGACGCTTCAGGCTACGGACCCTGCTAACCCAGAAATAGTAGCTTGGGTTAAGAACTTTGCTTCAGGATGAGAACAGAAATCGTGCAGCAGCAGCAGGAGGCCCCTTTAGCTAAAGTGGTACCTCAGGTTAAGAACAGTTTCAGGTTAAGAACGGACCTCCAGAATGAATTAAGTTCTTAACCCGAGGTACCACTGTAGCTGCAAGTCTCATTGTCAGCCCTGAGGGAGTGGCCGCCGGGACCACATAACACCGGTCCTGAGAGATCTACATTGGCTCCCAGTACATTTCCGAGCATAATTCAAAGTGTTGGTGCTGACCTTTAAAGCCCTAAACGGCCTCGGTCCTGTATACCTGAAGGAGCATCTTCACCCCCATCATTCAGCACCGAGGGCCTTCTGGCGGTTCCCTCACTGCGAGAAGCGAAGTTACAGGGAACCAGGCAGAGGGCCTTCTCGGTAGTGGCGCCTGCCCTGTGGAACGCCCTCTCATCAGAAGTGAAGGGAATAAACAACTACCTGACATTCAGAAAATACCTGAAGGCAGCCCTGTTTAGGGAAGTTTTTAAACTGTGATATTTTAAATGTATTTTAATGTTTGGTGGAAGCCGCCCAGAGTGGCTGGGGAGACCCAGCCAGATGGGCGGGGTACAAATAATAAATTATTATTATTATTATTATTATTATTACTACTACTACTACTACTACTACTACTATAGCTCTGCGATGGAGCAGTCCAGGGCCTCCAGTCACACTGCCCAGGCATGCGCCCCAGGGAAGCCACTTGGATGTTGATAACGCAGCCATTTGACTTCACCCCCAGAGGCAGACTCCATTGCCCCTCAGAACCGACAGATGCCAGCAACAAGGTCGGGGATGGCTGAGCCAAGCAGAGAGTAGAGGGGCGGCGTTCCTTCACCCTAATGGACCAGGCTACACGGCCCACGTGCCACACAAATGTAAGCTAGACAGGAAAGGGTAAAAGCTGCTCCTGAGAAAATGATTACAACAACAGCAACCCTCCTTTCCGTATAGAGTTGCTTTCCTTATGATGCATAGAGAGAAAAGATGTCACTGCCGATGAGCATTCCCAAAGGATCCCCCCCTTTTTTTGCAATTCCACACACGCAAGTGTGTGTGTGTGTGTGTGTTCAGAACCGGCTCGATGATGAGCAACATTTGAGTAACTGCATGAGTGTAGGGTTTGGAGGCAGACGCTGTTAAAACAAGCAGCGTTTCGTAAAAGGGTTGTTTCTGCGCGTTTTCAAAAGGCAGGCGGCGAAGTGGTGCGCGTCTCTGCCGGAGGGTCCCTACTCATGCTTTCAACAGTCAGCGTGGGAAGCAAGGCAGTGACGCAAGGACAGGGCACTCTCGGTGGCAGCACCCCATTTATGGAAGTCTCTCCCAAGTGAGATATGACAATCCTCCACATTGCTGTATTAAGGCCACAGGTGAAGACATAATAACTTATTCAGGCCATTGAATCCTGAAGATGTTGGCCTTGGTTGGAGTCCAGGCTTAGTGCTGCCGCGTTTCTTTTGTCTAAATGGATGAGATAGATAGATTTTATATTGCATGTTGTAAGCTGACCTGGGCTCTGATCTGGAGGAAAGATGGGACATAGGAGCTCTGGAAAGAAAGAGCTGGATGGGACCCAAATGCAGGAATCTCAGCTAAAGCATCCATGACAGATGGCCATCCAACCTCTGCTTAAAAACCACCAATGAAGGAGAGCCTACCACTTCCCAAGGGAGTCTGCCCCACTGTTCACCAGCTCTTACTGACAGAAAGTTTTTTCCCTGATCTTTAGTTGAAATCTTCTTTCTTGTAACTTGAATCCATTTGTTGGGTCCTGCCCTTCGGAGCAAGACAAAACAAGCTTGCTCCATCTTCCATGGGACAGCCCTTTAGATAATTGAGGATGGCTCTCATATCTCCTCTCAGTCTTCTCCAGACTAAACATACTCAGCTCCCTCAACCGTTCCTCATACAGCTTGGTTTCCAGACCCTTCATCATCTTGGTTGCCCTCCTCTGCACATGTCCCAGTATCTCAACACCCTTCCTAAATTGTGGTGCCCAGAATTGGACACAATATTCCAGGTGTGGTCTGACCAAGGCAGAATAGGGTGGGACTATTACAGGCACCCCCAACCTGCGGCCCTCCAGATGTTTTGGCCTACAACTCCCATGATCCCTAGCTAACAGGACCAGTGGTCAGGGATGGTGAGAATTGTAGTCCAAAACATCTGGAGAGCCGAAGGTTGGGGGTGCCTGGACTATTGCTTCCCTTGATCTGGATGAGGGATAGGCAACCTAAGGCCCGGGGGCCAGATGGAGTGCACCTCAGTGACCTCCCTGGGCTGCAAGCCTGGACAGTGTGTCTGGAGGTCCTGGGCTGCCCAGGCGACAAGACAGCATCGCATATGTCAGGGGTCAGCAAGCTTTTTCTGCGGGGGGTGGTTCACGGTCCCTCGGCACTTGTGGTGGGTCGGACCGTGAGCGCCTTACTTCCTTCCCTCCTTCCCTCGGAGACAAGGCGGCTGTGATACCTCTACTCACCACATTCTGATGGAGCGGGCTGGGCTGGGCTAGGCAAGGGAGGGGAGTGGCTGCCCCACAGGTTCTGGGTCTCGACTTGTGTGGAGGGGCTGCAGCCACCCTGCCAGGAAGGGCCCCTACCCCAGGGTGTCCATGACCATGCTGCCAATGTGCTATCGTCAAGCAGCACAGAAGAGCCCTCCTCCTCCTCCACTTCTTCTTCTTCTTCTTCTTCTTCTTCTTCTTCTTCTTCTTCTTCTTCTTCTTCTTCTTCTTCCTCCTCCTCCTCCTCCTCCTCCTCCACTACTTCTTCTTCTTCTTCTTCTTCTCCTCCTCCTCCTCCTCCTCCTCCTCCTCCTCCTCTTCCTCCTCCACCTCCACTTCTTCTCCTCCTCCTCCTCCTCCTCCTCCTCCTCCTCCTCCTCCTCCTCCTCCTCCACTTCTTCTTCTCCTCCTCCTCCTCCTCCTCTTCCTCCTCCTC